>NC_081324.1:20796611-22209111 GCF_026419965.1 Kogia breviceps
AATATGGAATTGTGCACTTTCAATGCTGGTCAATCAATATCATGTGCTACTCTGGGTAATAATGCCTGCACTTTAAGGAACACAACTGCAATCACAGCAATGATGCTCTGCCCTGGCAATTCCTAAAGTGCTATCCATTTTCAGAATAGTTCAGCCTTTGGAAGCTGACCCTGGTAGTCGGCACAGAAAGAACTCATCTACATTTTAAGATACCAAATATATTTCTGGGTAATTGTATAGAAGAAACTCAACAACTATTCATTGACTATGAGTGGAAAGTGATGTGTAGGATAGAAAGAATCAAGTTTATAGTCTTGCTCAGGGAAAAATTATACCTATAAAACTGTATTAGAAAGCCCATATCTATGAGACAATCTATATGTGATAGAAAAAAAGTAGCAGACATTCATGAGAAGGGGCCTGGGGGTGGGGGGACTGCAGGTAGAAGTAAAGAAGGTGAGACTTAAACTGGATGTGGGATGATGGGAAATTTGAGTTGGAGATCATGGAGGGAAGAATAGTGTGTGTGTGTGTGTGTGTGTGTGTGTGAGAGAGAGAGAGAGAGAGAGAGAGATCTATCAAACGGTAACTTATAAAACATTCACTATATTTCATGATGTGTTTCTTTTTTACATAAACAGATTGCTCCCAAGTCTTGAAATTATAGACTCATCATTCAAAAGAAGACTAAAAACATATCGCTCCACTCAATTTATACATGAGGCAACTCAAGACTCACAGATTTATCTGGAGTGATATAAACACTTCAATGGACAGGATTAACACCACTCTGTGAATATATTGATACTAAACCCTACTGAATTGTACATGTTAAGTGGGTGAATTGTATGGGGGGGATATGAATTATGGCTCAAAAAGCTGCTTAAAACAAGGACAGAATTGGGGATATGGGAGTACAGTCCATGTCTGCTGACTTCCAAATCAGAGAATAAAAAAGTAATATGTAACACCCTAATCACCCTAATAGCATCAGGATACAAGGGAGCAAAAGTTCAAAACATAAAGTTTTCTACTGCCTCAAACTTCAGGATGCCCATCTTTCTTATCCCTCAGACACCACCAAATGCAACTACCTTTGCCATGGATATCAAGTCTGATCACAAGGTTTGGGGAATTCACCAATAAAACAGCTGTATTTCATTTGTCATTTCCCTTGAACCCCTGACATTCTGATTAGCAAATTCATGAATGATCAAAAATATCTTAAGATGAGTAACAATGATTTTATAGGTCTTCCTCCCAAAGGTGCTTGGATAATTATAGTGACATCATGTGACTGCCACCAGTGCTGCTACCCCAGTCAAACCTGGGGTGCAGAGAGGGTCCGATACAGTCTCCTCGGCTGGCTCAGAGAAAATTACTGAGCAGACGCCCTCGGTCCCATGGCAACGTCCATGGCCACATGGATTTCCAAACATGATCCCAGCATGAAACCACCCCTAGACTGATGGCCTCACAGTTGGTTGAGGGGTAGGGTCTCAGAGGATGCTTCCAGTCAGCTTGTGCTCTAAGAACTGCAGGGCTCACAGCTGTACAGTGAGCTTGTAAATTTCACACCCTCACCCGCCTCTCATCAAATTTTGGAACTGACATCTCTGGATTCTATATAAACATCGAAAATTTTACAGACAACTCTGCTGTATTTCTGTGGATTTGTTTTCCCTTTAAAGTTTTTCCTTGAGGAAGGACACACATCCATTCAGTTATTTATTTATTCATTTATCCAAGGACATGTAACGAACTGCACATGATTTGGTCCCATCCTAAGGATGGTCATTTCACCATATTTCCTATACCCTGGAAGGGTCCCTTTGTAAGACCTTCATCTTTCATATAGTTGATAATCGATATTTTCAAGAACCACAGGTTACATGGCAGAACAAGAGGGAGTAAGAGTTGCCAAAGAGGTTGGAAAAAATACAAACTCTGTAAACCACAATCTGATAATCATGGTACTCAGAGAGAATGCCGTGATCCTCATTAAATCAGAAAAAAAGAAGAAAGGAAAATCTCACCAATTCATCCTCCCTGATTGTAATCAGGTACTATTTCTTGCACTAGGTCAGGTGTGATGCAGATACATACCTTAATGAGGCAGAAATAAATTAATATTTTTCTCCAAAGTTAAAGGATGAAAGAGAATCCCAGCAAACAGTTTCCAAGAAGCTCAACGTTACTGGATCAAGTACAAGTGCTGGGTCTTTTCGAACACAGAGACTTTCAGGTTGTTCAAAAGCTGGCTGTCATTTCTCTAATGATTAATGATGTTGAGCATTCTTTCATGTGTTTGTTGGCAATCTGTATATCTTCTTTGGAGAAATGTCTATTTAGGTCTTCTGCCCATTTTTGGATTGGGTTGTTTGTTTTTTTTGATATTGAGCTGCATGAGTTGCTTGTATATTTTGGAGATTAATCCTTTGTCAGTTGCTTCATTTGCAAAGATATAGCCACTATGGAGAACAGTACGGAGGTTCCTTAAAAAACTAAAAATAGAACTACCATACAACCCAGCAATATACCCTGAGAAAACCATAATTCAAAAAGAGTCATGTACCAAAATGTTCATTGCAGCACTATTTACAATAGTCAGGACATGGAAGCAACCTAAGTGTCCATCGACAGATGAATGGATAAAGAAGATGTGGCACATATATACAATGGAATATTACTCAGCCATAAAAAGGAATGAAACTGAGTTATTTGTAGTGAGGTGGATGGACCTAGAGACTGTCATACAGAGTGAAGTAAGTCAGAAAGAGAAAAACAAATAATGTATGCTAACACATATATATGGAATCTAAAAGAAAAAAAAAAAGAAAATGGTCAGAAGAACCTAGGGGCAAGACGGGAATAAAGATGCAGACCTACTAGAGAATGGACTTGAGGATGGGGGAGGGGGAAGGGTAAGCTGGGACAAAGTGAGAGAGTGGCATGGACATATATACACTACCAAACGTAAAACAGATAGCTAGTGGGACGCGGCCGCATAGCACAGGGAGATCAGCTCGGTGCCTTGTGACCATCTAGAGGTGTGGGATAGGGAGGGTGGGAGGGAGGGAGATGCAAGAGCAAAGAGATACGGGGACATATGTATATGTATAACTGATTCACTTTGTTATAAAGCAGAAACTGACACACCATTGTAAAGCAATTATACTCCAATAAAGACGTTAAAAAATAAAAGCTGGCTGTCGTAACTAGGCAAAAGGAATCGGCATTATTTGGTTGGTTTTAAAGAGTAAGAAAGGTACTCATTCCCTAAAATAGGTGTTTTTCCAATATGTATTTGGCCTTGGGATTTGAAAGGAGCTTTACTAAAATTGTATCTTAAGAAAACACTGTAAAGTTTCTGTCTCATTTTGTGCTTTATGAAGAACACATGCACACAGCAGGGATACAAGTAAAGTCCTTGATGGTTTGGTGCTGCTCAGGGATACTTCCTACCTCTCAGCTGACGCTTGCCCTTACTTTCTAATTGCTCTATTACTTCTTGAAGGATTTCATTGGATTGAAGGAATCGTTTCTGGTAGTAGAAGTGTCAGAACACAAGACACCCAATTCAACCTATGCCTTCTAAACCTTAATGAGTGGTACCTAGATCTTAATTTTCACTTTTATTCCAAAATTAGGCTCCGTTTCACAGAGCTGACTAAGGTAGATGACCTTATTGTAAGAGTGTGAATTCAAATTAAACACAAAACCAAGAGCAGATGATACCTTTTAATGATAATGAATAGAAATAGAGGGAAATATAGGAAGATGTCTGTTACATCCAAAATAGATTCTCAATCATACTTCCAAAAATGTCTTCCAGAAGGCTTAACCAGCTGTTCTCCAATGGCACCTCTTGGATCAACAATTATATTTTATATCCAATTTTTATGTTTAGTAGTATGGCATTTGCAAATTCTCTATTTAACAATGCACTTGTATCTAAATACTTTTAAACCCTGTACCCAAAATCCATATTCTGAGCACTGAATAAATGTATTGGTGGCAGCACGAAGGTACTTTTGGAGGAAAACTTCAAACAAAAAATGTTAAAAATGCTATTTCTTGATCAATGCACACATTAAGTATGTTCCATGTATGATTTAAAATAACTGTCAGCATTTAATGAGTATATGTTCAAAGTGTGAAGCACCCTTACAGTTATACACATATATCTAATAAAGGACCTAAAAGTAGGATCATGCAGGGCTCAGAAGGCTTTATATTCCACTATTCATCTGTTAATCTAAACACATCAACTGCCCAGAGAATTCTTTAATAAATATGGTCTACTCTTCTTCCTTTACTTCTCCTCTTCAACCAAAAACTAGGCTGTCAGGTGGTAGCTCAAGCTTCACAGGACATCTGAAGCAGAGCAATAGAGCTAAATGGAGTCCCTAGTAGCTAATCCCAAACTCTGAGACCAAAGGTGAAACAGAAAGACCTGATCGGTCTTGTTCTGTCTCCAGAATAAAATATCATCAGAACCTCCATGTCCAGAAGTTACCCATAGACTTAGATTCAGCACTCTGCAATTCCTTACTGAGAACTCTGTGTCTGGTGGGGCATTAGGGACTGAGTCTAGATCTCCTTCTGGAGGGAAGAAAACACAGATAAACAACCAGAGCTTAAACAGAAGCACACACATACTTTGTAAGAGGGTGAAGTAGGAAGAGTTCGCTGTAGTGGAAGGAATAAGTCAAAGCTTCATGAATGCCAGGGTGTTTGACCTGGGTCTTGAAATAAAGGTAGTGTTTGGGAGATAAGATCAGGCATACTGATAGTATCAGTTATGAGGGCCTGCAAATAAAGGCCATGTTAGAGTAGAGCAGACTGCATGGCACTGGCAGGGTCCACAAATGTTGACTCATAGGCTCACTGCATCAGAAATACCTGGGGAAAAAAAAAAAAAAAAAGAAATACCTGGGGAGCAGGCTGAAAATTTAGATTCTATATTTTTCTAATTCTGTAAGTGTGAGGTGGAGCCAGGAATTGGCAGCACAGACAGGTTCAGGGGTCATCCCAGGGGATAGGGGATAAGATAAGAAACATTAAAGGAGCAGTTTGTACCAGCTTGGAAAGAGTGCTGGAAATGCAAGGAGTTTGGGTTTTACTCTGTGGATGGAATAGAGGTTCTTGTTTACTCTAAAGATCCTTATCAAAACACTTAAATGCCAATTTGTGAACTTAGGGATAGAAAACTTCTGAGTAAAAGGTCATAGATGCAAAGACGTGCACATGCGTGTGTGCGCGCGCGCGCGCGCACACACACACACACACACACACACACACACACACCCATACACACAGACACGTAACCAGAAGTTTACAATGTTAGCAAAAATAGTTATATGACTATTTCGATAATAATGGTTTTCCATTGATTTCCTGTATGACAATGATACAGCTGCTCCAGAAGGAGGTATGGGCTGAGTTATCCACCTAGAGGTTGAAGGACTCTAAAGGGCTCTTATCTCTATCATTGACTTGGGCAAATGAAACTTCTCTGTGCCTCAGTTTCGTCCTACGTGAGGACACAATAATAAGGCCTGGTGAGTATCAAACAGATGGCAAGAATCACAAGAAAACGTAAGTAAAAGGCTTCAAAATATTAAAATAGAGTCTGTAAAACCCAATATTATATGGAGAGGAATATTCAGTAAAGTGTTTCCAGGGAATACTTTCTGACTCCTGAGTTCTAGGGAGATGATAATCCCACTTTGAATCCCTTTTCATTTTTTTTTTTTGTTTTTTTAACGCGTAAATGTGGCCAGAGCCTTCCTGGGACCAGTTGTTCGGTGAGAAGCCCAGGTCCCAGGGGTGACTTGCAGCTGATCCCTCCCCTCCCATGGTCACAAAGATGAGAGCAGATGCACACAGGAAAGAATGAGCAGCTTATCACTGAAAATCTAATTTACAATAAAAAAAGAACATGTGCCAACATAAAGCCTCGGCTGCAAGAGAGCCTTTCTCAAAAACCTATTTAAGAGCGATCCACATATGTTGAAAATATTCCCAAGTTATCAATCTTCCATTGAGGCTCCCATCAAGCACTGGCTGTCCTCACACCCATGCTTCTCCCCTGCCACTTGGGTCCCCTGCAGGAGAAGAGCCATCAGTCACTTGCACACTGCTTATTTATGAACATAACCATCAATCATGTGCTACTAACTACTGCTGCAAAACCATTTCCCCAAATCTTTTAAGTTAACGTTAGCAAACACTAAATCCACCCTCTTGGTATCATTTAGGGATTTTTCAAAGTCATGAATAGCTGGATTCTGCTCTTTGACCCTCTCTACCATCAGACACGAACACACTACTGTTATTTAATACTTGATGAGAATCAGAGGCCAGAAAAGTCCAAATATCATCCACCTAAATAAGAAGTAAATAGCACACTGCAGTCTGGAATTGGATTTGCTCAATTCATTCTCGTAAAGCAACACAAAGTAGTTATTTTTAACCCCCATTTTATAACTGAAGAAATGGAGGCCCAGAGAGGTTAAGTAATTTGCTTAAGATGTCATAGTTAATTTTGGGTGGTGTCAGAACTGTGCTAGGTAATGTCTGAAACAAGAAGAGGAGGCAAGAAAGAGACCTGCAAAAGTCATTCCTTTATCCAAGTTTGCAGATAACGGCCAAGCTGAGTCTACGGGATTTTCTCTCACCCGGGGTTGTGATTTTCCAAGCTACCCAACCAAGGGAGATAACCCTTGATTCCCCAGCAGGTGTCACTGTGGTTTGCGGAAGAGCATGCCTTACCCACCCCAGAAACTGCATTCTCTATACCTCTCAGACTTCTACCACCGGTACACAGAGCTAGTAGAATTACATGTTATAATTGGAAATGTAGATATTTTCTAATCTAATCCCACCAGTTTACAGACAAAGAAATTGAGGCATAGAAATATGACCTGTCCAAGGTCACGTGCCTGTGGACACTCAGGACTACAAGATGATCCCCCTGAGATCCACTGCTGAGGACAATTCTTTACTCAGCTCTGTCTTTTCCTACTGTGATTCTAACTGATGTCTAAGGTTTTTTATCTGCAGCAATGCCTTCCGCAATTCTCTATTTTTTTAAGCATGGGAAGAAAACATATAGAAAGAAGCATCTAAAAACATGTATTGTTTTAATTAGAAAAAATAGCTCTGACACCTTAAGTCCAACCTCTCCTCTAAGACATCTCTTCTGTGAACATCTCTTCTAGAACATTAAGGGAGTCTGCAGCTAGGTGGGACTAAGCCATCTGATCCAATTGTTTCCTTCCCTTTTTTTCAACTACAAACTAAACTCCAGATTGTATTTGGATTTCACCAGTTTTTATACTAATGTCTTTTTCCTACCTCAGGACACAATTGAGGATCCCACACTGCATTTCGTCATCCTCACTCCTTAAATCTCCACTGGTCTGGGATGGTTTCTCACTCCTTCTTTTTCATGGACTTGACAACTTGAGGAGTACTGGTATTTTGTAGAATGTCCCTTAGTCTGGGTTTGTCTGATATTTTTCTCATGATGAGACTGGGGCTATGGGTTTGGGGAAGAAAACCAGAGACATGAAGCTCCCTCTTCATCGTATCGTATTGGGGGTTCATGCTATTAAGATTACTTATTACTGGCGACGGAAACTCTGATAACTTGGTTAAACTAGTGGCTGCCACGTTTTCTACTCTTACTAACTTTCCTCTTTCCATGCTCTATATTTTGGATGAGGGTAAGTCCAGCCCTCACTTATATTACTTGAAATAATTTTACAAGAAAGATCCTCCCCTATTTATTTATTCAATTGTTTATGTCAATATGAACTTGTATATATTTATTTTATACTTTGGGTTCTATACACAGTTGAGGTTATAGTTCAATATCACACTATATATTTTGTTGCTCTATCTGTCCTCAATAACAGGAGTGCCAGTCTTCTGGCTTCTAGGCCAGAAAAGCTCTTTCTAAAAGGGTACATTTCTGTCTAACAATTGCTTTGTCTGCAACCATGCTTATCATTTCTGGCCCCTGATTTTATAAGGCTATTATTTTACACTTGCTAATATCTGATTTCTTCACCTGAAAATGTGTACGGTATAACTACAAGTACCTTCCCACTGTGAATTCAGAAATGGGGTGAATAAAAATGGCCTCTAAAAGCTAGGCTACAAACCAGCTCAGAATGCGGCTATTTAAACAGTGGGTATTCTAGAACATCTATATGGCAGGGGTTTAGGAGACATTAGTCTGGTTGGAATAGGAGGCTAGGGAGCTTCTCTTGAAGTTTTATTTGCAGCAGCTTACATTGTACAGAAAACGCAAAATATGTGGTAAAGGTAATTCTGTTCACATTTGACACAAGATTGCAAAATAAAACAGCATTATAGTCAAAGAATATTATTATTGTTTGGGGTTTGGATGGCTTGAAGGAGGGGCAAGAGCAGATCTTCCAAGCTCCCCCTTGGTGCTGGCATTGCTTCCCAAACTATTAACTATCCCCACAAGCTCTCATCACTAACAGTGGACTCTTGATACAGTAGTGACTGCAGGGGTTTTTAACCTGTGGGTTTAGGAAATAGAGGAGACATTTGGCATTTAGAATAAAAAAATAAATAAAAACCAAGCTATTTAGGGGAGAATGTTCCAATCACTTCTACGCCTCTTATCCCTGAAGTAATTGATGTAAAAGGTGAGGTCGATTATGAGTCAAGACACCTTATAGGGCTTCCCTGGTGGCGCAGTGGTTGAGAGTCCGCCTGCCGATGCAGGGGACATGGGTTCGTGCCCCAGTCCGGGAAGATCCCACGTGCCGCGGAGTGGCTGGGCCCATGAGCCATGGCCGCTGAGCCCGCGTGTCTGGAGCCTGTGCTCTTCAACGGGGGAGGCCACAACAGTGAGAGGCCCACATACCGGAAAAAAAAAAAAAAAGACACCTTACAAAGGGAGAAAGGCTCTCGGGCCAAAATAACACTTGAATGCAGAAAGAATCTATCCTGGACAGGGCGGCAGTGAGGTGGGCCAAACAGTAAAACATGAGAAAAGAGGGTAAATTGGCTTAAATTGTGTCCTCCCCGAAGGCTGTGTTCACATTCTAATCTGTGGACCTGTGAACGCAAACTGACTTGGAAATGGAGTCTTTGCAGATGTAATCAAGTTATGCTGAGCTCATGCTGGATTAAGGTGGGCCCAGAATCCAATGACTGGTTCCCTTATATAAGGAGGCGGGGACACACACACACAGAGGAGGTTCTGTGACTATGGGATCAAAGATTGGGGTGAGGCAGCCACAAACCAAAGAAGCCCAAAGACTGCTGGGAGTCCCCAGAATGGAAAGGAACCAAGAAAGGTTCTTCCCTAGAGATTTCAGAGGGAGTATGCCTTGCTGACACCTTTCATGCATATCCCTAACTTAGAGAATTGTTAGGAAATTTTAAGCCACTCAGTTTTGATATTTTGTTAAGATCAGCCCTAGGAAACTAATACGCAGAGTTAGGGAAGTAGATTTATTTTGGGGAATGAGTGAATCTTGGCCAGAGGACTGGTGTTCCTGGCAGGGTGATCTCTAAAGAGGAAAAAAAAAATGCCTCTATCTCCCCACCCCAACCCGAGGAACGTCTCACAGGTTTATCTAGTCAACTCTCCTCATCCTGAGACCACGGACGTTATCAAGTTTTGTACTATCATGGGGCTTCCCTTGAAGGCCTGTCTACAGGCAATGAATGTACTAGTGCCAACAGAATATTCTGAGGTGCATGGCAGTGCCACTTCTCACGACAGCAGTAATAAATCTGTCTGTGCACTTTGCTAATACAAATATTCCCTTGAGAGACAGACCTGCTCGTGTGCTAGCTAAATCAGGTTTGAGAGCTTATAAAGCCGAACACCTACTTTCTGACGCTGGTAAATTCACCTCCCTGAGAAGCCTCTTGGGAGAAAACTGCCAGCCTTCCTGACTAATGTGCTGATCACACCATATATCTCTTTTCCTCAAAACTTCTACAGAAGTAATTTCACTTCCTTCGGATCCCTTCTACACCATTTTCTAATTGATTGAGGTTATTTCATTATACCTATTGATTTATACTTTCTACTTGTTCTCAAAGACCCTAAGCTTCATCTTGGCCACTTACTACCTGACTGACCTTAGACATAACACTGAGTACCTCAGAGCTGTACCTTCCTCATTGACAAAACGGTCTACCCATCTCACTTGGTTTGTGTGGAAATCAAATAAATTACCACACGTGGAAATACTGTTAAAGTTTTTGAAAAAGTACTTTAGTATTATTGTTCTAATGATTAAGTCGATTTTCCAACCACTCCATTTCTGCAATTGTGTCAATCTCACCACAATGTAGCACCCTTTATGCAAGACATCCTCAACATCTTCACGTGTGTACAGCATGCTCGTCCTTCAGAATTCAACCTGAATGTCACCCTCTGCCATGAAGCCTGTATTGCTCCCTCCATCTTCTTCCTACTGCCTCATACAATAGGTACTTGTACATGTGTCATTTTCCACATTCGACCATTAAGTCCTTAAGGGCAGGATATCACCAGCGAACTCGATGCCTTTCACATGGTGTTCTCAGATAGGTTGTCTGACTTAAAGTAATAAACGTTTATTATCTCACGGTTTGCGAGAGTTAGGAATCTGAGCAGGACTTAGCCCAGTGTTTCTGGCTCAAGGTCTCTTATGAGGCTGCAGTCCAGGTGTCAGTCAGGGCTACACTCAACTGAAGACTTGACTGGGCTCGAAGATCCATTTCTAAGCTCGCTCGCATGGCTGCTGGCAGGAAGCCTCAGTTCCTTGCCATTAAGGGCCTCTCCACAGGGCAGCTCACAACATGTCAGCTGGAGTCCCCCAGAGAGGGTGATTTCAGAGACTGAAAGAGTGAGAAGCCATACTGCTTTTTATGACCTAATCTCCAAGTCACACACTACCATTCTGCTTTCTTCCATCCATTAGATGTGAGTTATAAAATCTGGCTCATACACAACAGGGGGGAATTATACAAGGGTGTGAATACCAAAAGGCAGAGATCACCAGGGGCCACCTTGGAGGCTGGCTACCACAATTACTGAATGAATTAATATGTCATGTTTACCTTTAATTTACTTCCCACTCAGGGCTTTGCATTTTCTTCCAGTCAACACAGACTTGACTGCACTTTTGTTGACGTGTGCTCAGGAGTGCAAATGCAAAGCAATCATTAACCTTTATTTGATTCAGAAAAGATGATTTACAACAAAGAAGTCTGAAGCTAAATGAAAGTGACTTTTGTACTAACTAGTCAGTGTTCATTCTAAACTCACCTCCCCTACTACCTATATGTACATAAGTGATTGAACTTGTACTCAAAACTAACAGAATCTTTTTAGCAAAGTGATACTAATAAAATCAGCAAGTATGTGCTAACTGAAATCAGCTACTTGTAAAAATATTTTCTAATTTATATTTTCCATTTCCTACTAAGTCAAATCTGGACTCCCTGCTTTCTTCTCACAGTGAAGAGCCATACTATATTTATTAAGTCCCGACAACATGCTATGTGCTGTGCTTGTGACAGAAGGTAAGGAAGAGGCACAAGGCCCCGAGGCTTACTCAGTTTATAAGAGGACAAACACACACACTACAAGAATTCTCTGGAATCTAATACATCAATGTATCCAACTTCTTTCAATACTCCCCAACACAAATTTTTATACTGATCATGCCTATGAATTTCTTCATGCTTCTCAATTCGCTCAAAGCTCCTCTACATTTATTTGAAGGCTACCCAAAGTGGAGTGTCTTCCATGAAATTTTCCATGCTTCCCATGCAATAAACTTGCTGTGCTTTCAATAACCTTCTGCTTTGAATTTCTACAGCAAATTAACACTTAATTATGAACTATCTTACTTTTTTTTCCTAAATTGCTTCACATGATTTAGTCATATTGCCCCAACAGATGGCAATTTCTTTGAGGTTCAAGCTCCTCCCCAAATGCTTAGAAGGTACTCAATAAAGGCTTGCCAACTGATGGCTAATAAAGATAAAGTGTTTGCTTCAATGCCCTTGGCCAAAACTCCGCACGTTTGAACCTGGACTAATACGACTAGTTTCTGAATTAATATTCTAGGTGCTTCAGGCTGAGCCTAATTTGAATTAAAATTTACATAAATTACTTTAATCAAAATAAATGTACAGTGCCTTAATCTTTTCTGAATTTAGGATTTATTGGAGAGATTAATAAGTTCCTGTTGCTTAGTGTGAAAGCTTAGCAAATGGAATGTTAAATATTCCATATTTTTAAAACAACTATACAAAAAGAGCTACTATTATTTGCAGCATTCTTTAGATAGAATACTTGAAATAGCCTAAGGTCTTGGAAAGAATTTTGGCTTTAGAGTCACACAGACCTGGGTAAGTCAAATTCTAACATTACTGTCTGGCAAATTGCAATCACTCTAAGCTTCCGTTTTCTCCTCCATACAATGAGGTTATTACTTTTTTGCTTTGCAGAACTATTGGGAAGATGGCAGTGAAATGCCTGAGTCACCTGGCCCAGGGCCTCAGTAGCACTTACTGTGTGTACCCTACTTCTTACTCTTTCAGTAAATATTTCTTTAAGAAACATTGGAACTATCAATATATTGACTTAAGGAGAAAATTTGTTAATCACCCAATATAACAAACAAAAAAAAATCATTGATCATTTTCAAATATATCGTTATTAAACAAAGATCCCATAGCTGGCCACATCTGACGATGCACTCGAGGAAATGGTGGGCAATTTAGACCCCTGGTTTCCTCGAATTTCGGTGGATTGTGAAACTGACTTGAGTCAAAGACATTTACAAAGCAGAAAAGCTGAGAAAAAGAATGGATGGTCAAAAAGAAACAAAAGAGTCGTAAAATTAAAGCACTGTTCTCGGAAAGGGAACCCTCCCACACTGTTAATAGGAACGTAAATGGATACAGCCACTATGGAGAACAGTATGGAGGTTCCTTAAAAAACTAAAACTAGAACTACCATACGACCCAGCAATCCCATTCCTGGGCATATACCTGGAGAAAACCATAATTCAATAAGGTACATGTACCCCAATGTTCATTGCAGCACTATTTACAACAGCCAGGACATGGAAGCGACCTAAAATGTCCATCAACAGGTGAATGGATAGAGAACAACATGTGGCACATATATACAGTGGGATATTGTTCAGCCATAAAAGGGAATGAAATTGTGCCATTTGCAGAGACATGGATGGACCTAGAGACTGTCATACAGATTGAAGTCAGTAAAAGAAAAACACGTATCGTATAATATCGCTCATATGTGGAATCTAGAAAAATGGTACAGATGAACTTATTTGCAAAGCAGAAATAGAGACACAGATGTAGAGAACAAACTTATGGATACCAAGGGTGGTGGTGGTGAGATGAATTGGGAGATTGGGATTGACATATATACACTATGTATAAAATAGATAACTAATGAGAATCTAATGTGTAGCACAGGGAACTCTACTCAGTGCTCTGTGGTGACCTAAATGGGAAGGAAATCCAAAAAGAGAGGGGATATATGTATATGTATAACTAATTCACTTTGCTGTACAGCAGAAACTAGCACAACATTGTAAAGAAACTCTACGCCAATAAAAAAAATAAAATAAAATAAAATTTTCATGATGTCAGAAAAACAAAAAAACAACACTGTTCTCTGAATTTCTGGTTTACCATCTTTCTTTGATTGCGATAATCCACTGTTACTCTGAATTATCAGGCCTTCCTTGAACAGTCTTATGTCTCAACACTGGACCTCTGTCTCCCATCCACAATGCCTGTAGACTCTTGATTTCTAAAGGCACTTAGATTTTTAGGTGTCACTGCTAATTCCCATGAAACACCTTAGTAGCAAAATTTGGCTTTGAAGTTTGGAACCACTTTTTGTTTGTTTTTTATTCTACTTATTAACAGTCCACGGTATTGAGAAATAGTCTTAGGATACATTTCTTAGTTGTATGTGTATATGTTCCCTACACGTATTTGCAAAAATATCCACATACTTTAAAAGTATTTAGCTAACATCCTAATAGAAATTCACGCTGTCTCCACATCACTTGAGCAAATCAGACTAAATTGAAAACTTTTTTAGAATCAATTTTTAGAATAGGTTTGAGCAGTAGACTCATTTAAAGAGTAAAAGTTGCTGGGCTGGGGGTTAGGAGATGTGGATACCAATCTAGATTAACTACAGTCTGTGACTACAAAGAGTAGAAAAAGATGGTTAAGCTGATGAGTAGAACCACCACCGGAAAGGATCTTGGGAGAAAAATACACAGAGAAGCTAGAGGATCCATGTTCTGGGTATGACAAGAATGGCATTGAGTCAGATTCTACAGATTAGTCCAAACGCTCATGTTCTCAGTGAGAAAGTGTAGAGAAGAACTGAAAGATTGGCAAAGATCTGATCATGGAAAGTTGTCAGTAAGGAGGATTAGTGCTAGGACCTCAGCCCTGGATGGTGACTGATTTCTCTTCCAGCCTCTTAAGTCCACCTCAGATGGACTCATGCCATTCTTAGAGTGATGTGAAAAGTTGCTCATGGATTATGCTGAGCTTGTTTGTTCTACTCAAGAAAATCTTGCATGGTTGACAGGAAATGGGAAAAGCTGCCCTGTGGTGAGAATATTCTGATCTAATGAGGCTCCAGATCTTATGAACTCTGATTAAGTTATCCTCTGAAATCTTAATGAATCCGGCATTTCTGGGTTTGGGGACACTGTTTCTGGAAGTGTGGGCTGAAGAAGTAGAGGCAACATGAACTCCGTGCCGAACATCTCACTTGGACTATCCAAACACTGGCAGCTCTTACTTCAATTCTTTGGTAAGAAAAGAGAATTGAGCAGTGCCCCCAAACAGGACAATCTTTTTAAAGCTCAGACTCCATGTGTTATAAGGAGTTGTGCAGAGCTCTGTTGGAATAGAGGCCAGTGTGAAAACAGATCCTGGCAAATTACTTGAATATTTATTTTTCATGTTTCAGCCCAGGGAACCACAATGAGATGTAGCCAGTTGACTGAACAACCTAATAAATAGGAGTGAGTGCAGCCTGACCATTAGGAAAGAAGTACTGGTGGGATTCTGTTCTTAAGGAAATGAAAAAGAATATCAGAGGAAGCCTCAGGAATAAAATGTCTACGGTTTGATGAGTAGCTAAGTCAAGTGACAGTGGCAGTGCTGAGAGCACAGATATCCTGGGTGTGGGTCACAGTGGACTCGTCTGTATCCCTTCAGATTAAGACAGAATTTTCTCCAGTATTGATGCTGATACAAGAAGTCTTAGCCCTTGAGGAGAAGGCTTGGATTGTGTCTACTCCCATATCAGCATCTTTCTAATATAACTAGTTATATTAGAATACAGAGGGTTTTTTTGTACTTTTAGTAGCTATCCAAGTACACCTCTTAGTATTTTCCCGGAAGGAGGAGAGCTTTATAAAGGTAAGTGCAGGGACCTTTTTCAACTTACATTTGAATTCTTTCCACCTTACTAGTTCATGTTCTGAAAACAGTACCTGAACAATAAATATGTAAGAAATGCAGGATAGAGAAAGGAAGAGAGGGAGGTGGAGAGTGAAGAAGACAAATACTATTATTCCACTAATTCCCTAACTTCTCTTTCAGGCTGGCCAACAGTTCTCTTGGAGGGGAAATTTCACTCGAGTCTGCTATTTTTTCAACTTACATAATCTAATATAGGTAACATTAACTTTTCCCCTATAAGCCTAGTACTTCATTTGTTCATTCATTTATTCATCAAATATTTCTTGGGCTCATTCTGTGTGCCAGGCACATCACTATACACTGGTCATAAGTAATAAACATGAGAGACCGGGTCCCTGTTCTCTTGGAACTTACATTCTAATGGAAAAAGAAAAAAAGTCAATCAATCAATCAACCAACCAACCAGAAAAATATCAAGGCTCTGTGGAAAATAATATTATTTATGATAGAAGGTGACTCAGTATAAGGGAAGGCCTTTCCCTGAGGATCTAAGAGAATAACACCCCAAAGAGAGGGAACAGACAGTGCAAAGGCCCTAAGGCAGGAAGAACTTCCAAGTGTCCAAAAAGTATATGGCTGTTGAGTAGTATAGGATGGGAAGTGAAGAACAAGGTGGATTAGAGAAATAAGATGAGAGAGATCATATTGGGCTTTAAAAATCAGTACAGACATCTGGACTTTATTCCAAGGAAAAGGTATAATATAAACTAAGTTTTGTGGGTTTTTTTTTTTTTTTCTTTTTTTTTTGCGGTATGCGGGCCTCTCACTGTTGTGGCCTCTCCCGCTGTGGAGCACAGGCTCCGGATGCGCAGGCCCAGCGGCCATGGCTCACGGGCTTAGTTGCTCCGCGGCATGTGGGATCTTCCCGGACCAGGGCACGAACCCGTGTCTCCTGCATCGGCAGGCGGATTCTCAACCACTGCGCCACCAGGGAAGCCCATAAACTAAGTTTTAAAGATTAGTGTGAATAGATTTCGAGGGAAAGATGGAGTCAAAGAAACCAGTTAAAGGATTATTTCAGTTATGCAGCAGAGGGGTGACAGCGGTGTGGAGAAGGTGGTGGTAGAGATTAGAGGTGAGAACACGTACAGTTTTTGATGTTGAACTTATAGAACTTGCCCATGGTTGGCATGGGGAAATTGAGGAAAAGAAAGAAAGAAGAAAAGCTATTTTAATTTAATTACATAGCTGAGATCAATAGGTCAAAAAGTTTGCTTCAGAACTAGAGCGATCTATTTAAAGTGGCTAAAGGGGATAAAGAAAGTTCATTTCAGATTTGGAGATCTATGTGACTGTCATCCCACACACTGAAACCCGTATCACGTGCTTATGTAGACACTGTCCTGTAAAAAATTATCAGTAAATCAAATTAATTGGTCAGAGTAAAATTATGAATTCTAAATATTTACTGCAGGCCAGAAAAAGTTCTGATATTTACCTTGTGAGAGAGAGGGGGAGGTAGGGAGGGAGAGGGAGAGAGGTAGAGAGAGAGATTTAAAAAAAAACAACAACAACAAAAAAAAGAAAGGCAAGGGAAGGATTGGTAGTTTGGGATTAGCAGAGGCAAACTATTATCTATAGGATGGATAAACAAACAAGGTCCTACTGTATAGCATAAGGAACTATATTCAATATCCTGTGATAAACCATAATAGAAAAGAATATATATGTATAACTGAGTCACTTTGCTGTGCAGCAAAATTATACACAGCATTGTAAATCAACATTTCAATAAAATTCTTTTAAAAAGAAAGGAAAAGTAAGAAACTTAAGCATGGGATAACAGAAACACCAGTACCTCACAGCCACCTACACCTCATTATTTAATTCTTAGAAGATATGGACATGTTCAATCCTGTATCAAAACATACAGACAGCATTGTCTTAATTGAATTAAATTGAATATCAGGTATTATGTCTTCAGAACATAAGTACAATTACTTCTATATAATATATTAAAAAAAAGAATTGTAATCATATAACTACCTATTAGTACTTCGAGGAATAGGTAAATACTGAATGACAGCTGATAGAACAGTAGCTGCAAATGTTAGAAAAGCAGATTTGCAATTTTTGAAGTAAATAATCCCTTTACCACAAAAACATGATAAATTGCTGCATAATATCATATGATATTACTTACCTGTAGAATCTAAAAAAGTTGATACAAATGAAATTATATAAAAAACAGAAATAGACCCACAGACATAGAAAATAAATTTATGGTTACCAAAGGGGAAAGGGAGGGGGATAAATTAGGAGTTTGGGATTAATAGATACACACTACTATAAATACAACAGATAAACAACAAGGACCTACAATATAGCCCAGGGAACTACACTCAATATTTTGTAATAACCTATAAGGGACAAGAATATGGAAAAAAATAGATATATATGTATGTATAACTGAATCACTTTGCTGTACACCTGAAATTAACACAGTATTGTCAATCAACTATACTTCAATTTAAAAAAATAACAGATAAATTTAGATTATGATTTGTGTCATTAGTAGTTTAAGCAAATTTGCCACCTGCACACTCGAAGGCCCTTTTCAAAGTTCTTGTTCTTAATTATTTTTTCCTGAATATTCTAAGTGGTTTGGAAACAATGAAAACAGCAAACTCCACTTCGCCCCAGCTTCAACTGGCACCAGCCAGATGGATGGGTTTGCCCAGTTGCTAAAAGGGACAGTTGGAACACTTGTCTTGACTGATGTTATGTAAAATGTCAGAGACTTTTGAATTTGATTTTGGCATGGCATGATGGAAACATTCCAAATCCAAAGATTGTAGAGAGCTGTACAATCACCACACAAAGGGACTGATGTGTTGCATATTGAATTCAGGCAATGATTATATATAATTGTATCATTACCATCATTACCTAGAGTGAGATTAATGGAAGCAACTATTCAGAAAAACAAGAAAGAAATTAGCTTTGAAGGAGCATAATGAAAGATTTTAATTGTGGGAAGAATTCAGTCACATTTCGAAATTACTGGTTGTGATTCCATCAAGCTCACTAACCCCGTATCTTATTCACAGCTTCAATGCATGTGCTCCGTTCCATTTGTCCACACAATGACTAACAAAGGTCAGATAGCTACAGAAGATAATCTCACCTCAAAGCCAATAAACCAACCTGTCCAAAATGTTACTTTAATAAATGGGCAGAGGAATTTACAACACCTATTGACAGAGCAAATAAATGAAGTGGGTGTTTGGTTTGTTTTTTTGTATGTGTGCCATTAAGGTCTTCACATCAGTGGCATAACCCCTGTTGAAAGCAAGATTACATGGTACAGAGGTGAACTAGGTATGTTTCATATTAAGTCAGAGATGAGCAATTCTTAGCATCTAAGATAACAGTCCAATTTGATTCAAATGCATTCATATAATCTACATAAAAGAATCCCATTGGTTGTTTTTTTCACGAGGGGTTGTGTGACTTTTCCAACTTTAAATATACATAAGAAAGACTGTTGCTAGTCCCTGACTCAGAGTAGGGAAAGTTTCCTGAACCATAGGCTCTGCAAAGGAATGGTACTGGAATTCTTGACTAGAGGGGCCTTGACATCTAGGGATGCACCTTCCTCCCCTACCTGTTACTGAGGCTTTTTAGAGACTCTCAGAGGAAGCTCTTAGAGGGGTTACAAACTGGATCGGAACACTTAGCTCCATATCTAAATGTAGATTTGGACATAGGCTATGGTTTAGAAATTGTTGCAATATAGACCTTTTCTTAGTTGAGTTCAATCAATATGTCAATTAATATTAAGTCATATGCACATACTATCTAAATTGCAATATAAATAATTTAATAGAGTGGATTTCTTTGTAACAACTCTGTGTTCACTCTGGAAACTCAGAAGAATAAAGAGCTGCATATCCTCTAGTCCGGAAAAACACTATTTATAGCATTCCACCTATCCACTGCAGAATAACAACTGCTCACCCCTTATATGATATAGCACTTTACATATTTTAAATATTTATTTTGTATCTGTTCTTTACAAAAGCTAAAGAGGTAGAAAACCCAGGAATCATGACTTCTTTTGATAGCAAAACTATAAAATATAAAAGTGGCTCAAGGTGAAACAGATAAAAACTTGAAATAATTTCTTTTTACTCCCAGTTCAGAACTCTTTTCAAAAAACAGCATTAGAACCACGTGGAATGAAGAAACGGCTCCAATGATGAAACCCATCCATATTCAGCCACAGCCCCTACACACCAACACAGTCTGAGCCATCATCATCTCCTTCTAGGTAACTGCCATAATTCCCTTACTGGTCCCCTACTTCTACAGTTTCCTGTTCTCATCTTTTTTGTACCCTACAGCCAGGATGGTGTTCCGATCATGCCACCTCTCTGCTTAAAACCCTTCAATGACTCGGCACTTGCTCTTAGGAAGAAGGCCTAAAACACTTTACACGGCCAACTTTCTTTAGGTCTCTATTCAGAGGTCACCTTATCCTCCTAACCACTCTGTAAACCAGGAACTCTTCTCCCCAGTCACTCTCCATCCTCCTCACCTGCTTTAGTTTTCTTTGTAACACTTAGCACCTGACATATTCTCTATGGGTTTAGCTGCTAATTATTTGTCTTCTCAGAGACTCATCAGGTTTGTTCACTTCTATATCCTCGGAATAGCACCTCATAGCCTATGCTTGTCTTTTATTGTTAAACTAAATGCAGAAATGCTGTCTTGGTCCATTTGGGCTGTTATAACAAAATACTACAAAATACCACTGGCTTATAAACAACAGAAATTTAGAGGACCCTCTTCCAGTTGCAGACTGTGGACTTCCGTGTCCTCACATGGTGAAAGTGGACTAGGAAGCTCTTGCGGGGGGCGGTAGGAGGGGTCTCTTTAATAAGGGCATTAGTATCATTCGTGAGGACTCCACCCGTATGACGTAAGAACCTCCCAAAGGCCTTACCTCCTAATGGCACCATATCGAGCGTTAGGGTTTCGACATAGGAATCTGGGGGACACAAACATTCAGACCATAGCAATGTCCCGCATGATCCAGCTCCTGCTTACCTTCCCAGCCTCAACTCTCACATCATTTCCTCTTGCTCTTGGTTCTCCAGGCCCACTACCTTCCTTCATGTTCCCTGAATGTGACAGGATTCCTCCCGTCCCATTGTCTTGTTCCTAAGCCTGGAAAGCATCTGCCTCCAAATCCTTTAAATTAATGCTTGTTTCTCCCAGTATAGCAGGATTTTTGGTTGTTGTTGCCCTGCTGACTTTCGTGTCACCAGGAACTGGTCTATAGAGTGAATGTCACTTTGATATGATGTTCCTATTTATTTATGTCTAAATGGGTAATGTGTTCATTTATTGAATTAAAATCCATCCATGTTTCCTTCCCATTGACTGGTTCATATTTGGAAGTGCCTTGGTGAGTAAGTTGGATAAAGGTAGGCAGTCCATAAACTGCCACAAATGGAACACCATTAGCAAATTGCCCTCTCTATTTGTGCAGTTAGTAATGGCAAGTTTGGGGTGGCTTTCACAGAGTTAAATGCTTTTAGTGCAAATTAAACTACCAGATTCTCAAAACTTCTATCATAAGCCATATTAAATACATTTATTAACCCTCTGGATTTAAGTGAGATAAAATTAGGCTTGAAATATTTAAAGTGTCATAATTAATGGCATTTTCTTCCAAGAGGACGGACACTTATTTACAAACCGTAAAAGTTGCATTTTCATGTTAGAAGCTACAAAAAAAGGGGCACTTATCCCTACTTTCTGTTGTGAATCAAACAGTCTTCTCACATTGTCCTCACCTTGCTGAACAAGCAGATTGAAAAAAAGATTCTAATTCAACCTTGATTTTAATTCAACCCAGTGCATTTACTGTGGACTCATGTGTGACAGTCCCCAAACTGAGTCAGAATTAGCAGCTACTCCTCAGTAGTTCATATATGCTGACAAAGATGACCAATCAGAAAGGCTCCCTGCCTCAAAAAAGCAACAAAGCACACTTTCTCCCCTCTCCTTATAAACAATGAAAAAAATGTTCCACTCCTGAAACATTTCGCCTAATGCTATGCCTATTGAGAATAAAGAATCTCACTAGTATCGATCAAATAGATGGATATTAAAATATTTTTGTGTTTGCAACTGACACACCATTTCCCGGATGGCATGGGAATGGATGGGATGGCATGGGATAGGCATTAACTTCTGCCACTTGCTTACCATTTAATTGTCTAGACCTCAGTATACTTGAGGAAATACCATTTAATTGTGAGCTGAGGAGATACCATTTAATTGTCTAGCTGATGAAATACGATTTAATTGTCTAGACCTCAGTATACTCTTTCTAAAATGGGGCTAATATGATATCTAAATCTTTTGTTGTTGTAGAAATTAAATGTGATAGCATGAGTTGAAGGGATAATATGAAGTCTTACATAAAGTAAGTACCTAGTAAATGTCAATCCTCACCCCTACCCACCATTGCAATTTGTTAATAGACTCAGGGAGGATTTGACGCACTGTAATCTAGTCAACGTAAGAACTAACCAGTGATTTTCCTCCTGTATTTTAACTATCCACAGAATTCATGTAAAATTGTTTCTCTTCATGTTATATATACTAGGCAAAAGGCTAAAGCTATAGAATATTTCTGGTAGGTTTAGATTTATGATAGAGTATATGTGGTGGATTTAGGAAGGACAGTATACTAAAATGCATTTTTTCTTTCTTTTAGGAATAACAACAACATGGGATATGAGGTTGGCCACCCATACTATGAGAGCAGGGAAGGCGGCTAGCTGAATGACATGATTTGCAAGTCCATTCACTCATTCATTCAACATTTATTAAGTTCTTGCTGTGTGCAAGGCCTTGTGTTGTTCCAGAGAGATAACGTGAGTACAACTGCTGTGTCCCTTCCTTGACGAAACGAAGAGTCTCATGATGAAGAAAGGTAGTAATATCTATTAAAGTACTGCATAATACTGTTCAGTAAATAATTAAAACCGAGATAAGCCCTTTGAAGGAAAGGAACTGAAAGAACATTTGATGAAGGAATCCCATTCGGATAGAGACAGCCAGGAAGGCTTCCCTATATAACAGTGGTTTGGATTGATGGTTAAGTGAGAGTTAACTGGGAAACCTAGGAAAGGTCACTCGCCTTCTCTCCCTGGGAAACCCCTCATCCTTCAAGACAGAGCATCTTGAAGCTCCTTGATTCGCACAGGCCTAATTGGTTGCTTCCTCCTCTGTCTTCCCAAAACACTCCTTCTGTCCTACTTCAAGCTTTCCCACAATGTAATCATCTGTGTATATTTCTCCTCACATGTATCATGAGGCCAGGACGCTGTCTCATTTTCTGTAATATCAAGGCTCCGTACCCAAGTACATAGTGGTCGCCCAGGAAATGTTTCAAGGATGAATCTACACCTCTCTGACCCTGTGACGATGCTTAACACTTGCACGTAACCCATTTATTTTAATTAAGAGTTACGTTTTTGAGGAGCAGATTTTTTTTTCTTTTTTACAGTAGTGGAATTCTGAGCAATTTTGCCTAATGATTTGATTTCTATTCTAGTTACTGTATTGTTTACACAAAATATAAACATTTTTTTAAGAAGTCTGTTAGAATGCAAGCTATCAGAAACTAACACCTCAGAGTTCAAGTAACTGGTAAGATGGACTTTAATAACCTCGGAAGAGCCAAAGGGATCAGGATCCTGTATAACCAAGTTTTGATTCAGGGAAGTAAACCCAACATATAATCTTGTAGAAATAACCAAGCAAGACTTATGGATTCTTTACAGCAATGATTAAACTGAAACCACCAGGAAGTTCCATAAGGCTAAGTGGTACTTTGTCGTGCCATAATAATTCTGTTTGGTTCAGCAAAAATGCAAGGAAATGCAGAGAACTTCTCTCCTGTGGAAGTTTCTGCATTTCTGCTAGATCAGAGATACACACTATGGGCCCTCCTTCCCTCATAGTATTCTGTTTCCTAGCAACCAACATGTCTAGGCATTACAAGCAAGGGGGCTACATGAATATACACCTTACTCTTTTTTAACAATAGACAGGAAGCAATGCAGTGGGGAAACAGCTGTAATCATGATCAACAACAAAAATAATACCTTCTAAAAGTTTGCTTGAGAATGAGCATACTATCAAAAATGTAACCCTGATTTGCATGTAATTTAAATACCTTCCTCAATGTTTGCTGGAGGGCACACTTCCTGTGTTCCTGAGTCTATTTTAATATCTATAACTCAAAACGAAAACACGGTAATAGTAAAATTAGGATGATAAGTATAATTATAAATTCCTTCATATCACCATTCAATAAATGTTCTTTGTAGTGGATTTCCTTTGGTTTTATGTTCACAAATAATATTCATTTAAGATAAATTGCTATGCCCTGTGGGAAAAATAATATTTCAAAGCTTTATGCCTTGTAGTTCGTCAAACTTTTCAACTGACCTGGTACTCTGGGTCAAAATGGCTTTTTCAATTAAAAATTGAGAAGGAATAGAGGATGCAATAAAGCAGGTAACAGCAAAAGCTAAGTATGGAAGTTAGGTTATTAGCGTCGGAAATGGAGAGGAATAAGTAACTCTAACAGCAGCTGGCAGATTTAACAGTAGAATCACTGATGAAAGAATGGGCCACAAGGATAGGGGGAATAAAAGAAGAGGAAGGGAATAACATGTGAGAGCCATGGGGTGGCAACAGAAAGAAGGGATAATGAAGGCAGTGAGCAGAATTGGTTTCCTAGTGAAAAGGTTAATTAAATCTTTCATGGCATGAAATTCTTAAAGAACTACTTTTCTGACTATGTGTGTATATATTCGTGTGTGTTCTTTGTAAACACTCAGAGATGATAATGATTCTCTCCTAACATCCTTTCACACTAATGCTTGAGCACATTTTTTTAAAAGGGCAATAATTGATTATTTTAAGGCTTCTAACATGTTGAGTAGAAAGAAATTTAACAACGTTGACCTGAAAATAAATCCTAGGAGCCAGAGTTTTATCTCTTTTCCTTGTTCTGCTTTATTTTCTCCAAAATTTAAAACCAACAATGGAAAAGCAAGTCCAATACCTCTATTAAAATAGATGGCAAAATGAATGAATGCTTACAAACAATAGAGGGGACAAAAGGGACCCATAAGGCTTGGGAACTTCAGTACTACTCCAAAGACCATGAGGCTGATTTCTAAGCTGAAGAAATGATTATAGATCATCCCAGGAGGAGGCCAACCAATAAGATGGCTGCAGTGCTATTTGTTTTCTGCCTTTTGTGTGTTTCTTAACGTTAATCTTGCAGTGCTGTCACAGATTCCAGCAGCCTGGGGCAGGCTGGGGGCTCGGGGAGGGAGGGTGGAGTTTCTGATGTCACTGTAAAGGGCAAATGCTGATCAGTATCATCAAGAACACACAGCCCATCCAAGGCGTGACATGTTGTCTCCATCACTGTTACCCTTTTATGCCCATCCATGTAGTTTATACACCCTTATGGGGGAAGGTATTCTGTGCAGTAAATACCTTCCTTTTGTTTGTTCTATATTTAGCCTTAGCTTTGACTTTAAAGAGCATTTAATTTATTTGTGTTCAGAATCCTGGCGTATTCTGACTACTGAAATAATTGCAGTGGATCAGGCTACAAGTTGCAGGGGAAAAAATATGAATATACCTGCTCAACAAGAAGCCAGCCTTCCAAGACCCTCTTGTGCTTAAATAGAATCCTTTCATGTGGAAAATCAAAAACAGAGTGAAGCAGTTTCCTGAGAAAGGCAATTTTTTTTTTTTTCTTTTCCATTTTGTCAGAAAGCAAATGTGAGAAGGGGAGAATCTGTCAGAGATGTTTCATTCTGCCCTCAACTTCTTAAGAGAAGTTCCCATGATTTTATCTCCAAAGAGAGGCATTTCCTCCTTCTTTACCAGTGAGAGATAACTGTGGTTTGTCAAAAATGGGCGGGATGAATGTTTTTCTAAGTTGAACCAAAATAATAATGATGATGATGATGATGATGATGATGATGATGATGATGACGACAGCAGAAACAATAGGACAATTACAGAACCAGGGATGGCAGAACAGCGCAATGTAGCAGCTGCTACAATAATTGTTATTGTATGGCCAACGAAGACTTTTCCATATGCTTTGAGCCTTAGCACAGCCTGAAAAACAGACATTTTAGTATTCAAGTCTTCACTTTTCCATCTTATTTAATGTAGGCATACTTCCTTTCCCATAATTGTAGGGCAAGGATAGGTTTGACATTAATGAATTAGCTCTAGTGATACTAAGGATGGGCAATAGTTACGATTATAGAATTCATTCAAAGACAGAAATTTAAAACACTGGTGTTAAGGGAGAAGAATTAAAGCCTATCCCATAAATTAAATGCGTTATGTCATGTCTAGCAGAGAACGTTGGCTGAATTTATTTGCTGTTGAATTTCACTGATTCTCAGATCTCTTCAGGCTACATTAAAAAATTTAGAGGATATATTACATTCACGTTTCTGTAGTAAGTACTTGGAAAAAAAAACCAAAGATAATAAAAATGTTTTCTCTATCCTCGAGGCATCTACAATCTAGTTAGGAAGTTAACATTTAAAATCCAAAAATGTCTTCAACTCAAGGCACAAGGAAATCAACCTCTAGGAAAAGATCACTGAGTGAGTAAAACAGGTTCTACATGCTGAGCTATGTGAATTAAGGTCCAACAACTCCTAAAAGAAAACCAATGAGAGAGAGAGAGGGAGGGAGGAAGGGAGGAAGAAAGAGAAAGGAAGGAAGGAAGAAGGGAAGAAAGGAGGAAAGGAAGGGAAAACCTACCACTGGATCTAACTTTAGACTTGGGACAGAGCCACGGCTGGACCTAACTTGACTGTCTCTGGGCGCCTAACGTGGAACCAAGACTTGTCATAGAAAGACTCATCCTTAGTTTAGTCATCTGTAAAGTGGACTGGAAAATTCCCACAAACCCATCTCCTAGGAACAAGGTCTGGCTTGTAAAACTTTGTCAGATACAAGACAGACATTTTAGGTTCAAATCACTTACATGTACATATTGCTTAGTAGAGCATATGATTTTACATACTATCGGAGAAAGCACTGATTTGTCTGATTTGCCATTACCAACAATAGTAGTTGTCCTAAAAATAGTGGTAGATGCCATTTATTGAGCACTTACTATATGATGCATGTCTTTCTATACTTCATCTGACTCAGTTTATCCTCAAAACTCTATGAGGTAACTACAACTACTACCACTTACAAACTCAGAGACTCAGTGATAGAGTCAGGATTTGAACCCATTTCTGGCTCTCACTATGAAGGCCCCCTGCTGTTAACCATTCCATTCTTGGATCTGGTTAGACTTATGTATCCAGCTTGTTCTGCTAAACAATAAGAGTTGATAAAGGAAAAGATGTGAATTAAAAATAAAGAGCATATCACAGTACTTTCTAAAGGTGACTAATCTGTAAAGGCCATTGAATATCCTCATTTTACAGATAATTAAAGGAAGGCCAAGAAAGGGTCAATCATTTGCTGAGGATTACCCACCTACATAGTCAAAACAAGACATGGCACCCAGGCTGATTAATTCCTATGCCAGCCCTCTTTTACTTCTTCAATACCTTAAAATACTAAAATGCTGAGGAAAGAATAGCATTCACAGAATTTGCTAATTATCTGAAAGGTTAAATAAAAAGCTCTTTCTATGTCAATCTTGGTTACTGAAAATCTAAAATATGGGTTGGATTTCCTGCTTTGGCAAACATAACAGAAGAACAAAATATATTTCTTGGCTTCAACATGCTACAGTGGAGTTGGTACTGAAATAGGATAAATTTGGGTTTTACTTTCAACTTAACTAGTTATTTGCTGTGCAAATGTGTACACTGTTGCATGAAGGTTTCCCAGTGAATCATGCCTCTGGGTATTCACTCCCTTGTACGGCGCCTCCAGTATCAACTCTAGACTTGGTCATGTGATTTGCTTTGGCCAATGGTACACCAACAGGTAGGACACAGCAAGGCCTGCACGCTGGGGACAGCTGTGGTGGCAGTGTATAAGAGCCCATCTTAACCTCACTGAGCATGAAAGACCATTGGTGAGAAATGCCCAGCCATTGCTCTTACAGCTGAGCTCAGTCCTCAGCCGTGGTACCCAGAACCTAATGGAGGCACAACCAGCTATGAAGAAGATTAATAGCTTAAGGTAAAAGAGTTTGCCCCATCGTGTGCTAAACACTTTCAAGAGACAATGTCTCCTTTTCCATGTCTCAAGTCTCCAAGTGAAAGATTAGCAGTGAGATCCAAACCTAGGCGTACCTTTTTCTACCCACTCCTTTCTACCCCATCCGATTGTATACCTCATGTTTCAGAAAGGGCCCTATCTCCCCCAACCTTTGAGCATGAGCTAGACTTAGTGACTCGACTGCAAAAAACAGAGGATGCCAAGAGAAAACTAGAAGTGTAACGGTGGAGCAACTCAGCAAATACTACCTTGTTCAAGTGATGAAGGTCAACATCACCAGTGCAGGTCATGACGGTTCATATGCCTCATGATAACATCAGTCTAAACAAGAGATAAATATCAGACAATCCCAAATTATAGAGCATTCTACAAAATCCCTGACTAGTACTCCTCCAGACTATGAAGGTCATGAAAATAAAAAGAAAAGACTTAGAGACTATTACGGACCAGAGAAGACTAAGGTGACATGACAACTAGATAACTAAATGTGATGTGGCATTCTAGACTCAATTCTTAAACAGAAAGAAATATGGAACATTCATGAAAAAACTGGTGAAATCCAAATGAAGTGTGGAGTTTGGTTTAAAAATGGGAGGGACATTTATCCTATAACAAATGTCATTATATCCTTCCAACCCACGAATGAAATTGAAAAATAAAAGACATAATCCACTCAGAGGACAGGAGTAGTTCTGCACACTGCTCATAATGCTAAGCAAGATTTTATTATGCATCTAGACACAGAATACACTAAATGAAGTGGGACTGAATCTAAGGTCTTCTTCAAAGCTAGGGCAAAAAGTATAAAAGTAAAAAGGAAAGGAAGGAAGGGAGGGAGGGAAGGAGGGAAGGAAGGTCAATAAAATGATTGTGTGCTTATATCCTCGTTTCATATCTCTCCCTGTACCCATTTCCAAGAAAAAGTGGAGTACATGAAGAAAAACCAGTTACTGTAGAGTTAGTTTAAAGATTTAAAGAGTTAGATTCTAGTTAATTGACAGTTTTCCTATTGGCATCTTATAGAGACTAGCCTATAAATTAAAATGTATACACGCATGCATCACTTTTAATAGTACTATTTGAAATAAATATTTATTTATTTTTTATTTTATTTTTATTTTATTTTTGCGGTACGCGGGCCTCTCACTGTTGTGGCCTCTCCCGTTGCGGAGCACAGGCTCCGGACACGCAGGCTCAGCGGCCATGGCTCACGGGCCCAGCCGCTCCGCGGCATGTGGGATCCTCGCG
Source organism: Kogia breviceps (assembly GCF_026419965.1). Classification (NCBI taxonomy): domain Eukaryota; kingdom Metazoa; phylum Chordata; class Mammalia; order Artiodactyla; family Physeteridae; genus Kogia; species Kogia breviceps. Next base: position 20,825,679 of record NC_081324.1, read on the forward strand.
GACCGGGGCACGAACCCGTGTCCCCTGCATTGGCAGGCGGATTCTCAACCATTGCACCACCAGGGAAGCCCAATAGATATTTATTTTTAAATGCTATTATTAAATATGTTTAGATCAGTTGTAGCAAGTGACAGACCTTTTTAATATCAATATTCTGTACTAATCTTTTGTTATCCCAAAGCATAAACATAATTAACCTATTACTGTTTTCTTATTTTGCACAGAGATTAATGTAGGGTGGTGGACAGTATTCATACTGGTTTATCTAAACCGATTTGTGATGACAACATAGTCTGGGATGGAGATGGGGAGAATCTACACATTTGCAGGGGTCGACATGAATAAAATCTTACACTTTGACAAAAGTGCATCTGGCTCTTTAAATATTCATGAAAATAATAATATAAGGCCTCTGCTCTGTGGGGTGTTTACTCTCTTTTCAAGAGTTTAGTTCTGCAAATGTGACGGTAAAAAGGTTGGCAGATGATACTGAATAATGCTATTGTAATGCGGGGAAAAAGGTTCTGATGGAGAACGACATCATCTGGGCCTTTTGAGTTTTTTTTTTTTAAAGCATATTGGAAAGCGATCAAGAAGGGCCCCTTGGCAAATAACATAAAACAGAACTAACAACGTGAGGGAGCAGAGTCAGACAACCAGGAAGGATGTGCTAATTCCACACATGTCACTTTTGGAACTGGTCGCACTTTCAGTCATAAGACAAGGTCTATTCCCTTCTAAGGAATGATCAGCTTCCAGTGATAGAAATGGTGATTGATTTGCAAAATCAATTGTCCTGGATTACGAAGCACTTGTGCTTGAGGTCCAAGCATCTATTTAGCTGGAACCCCAACTTTGAATTCAAGGATGATTATCTTCAGCCTCCCAGCAGGGGTCAGTAAGCTAATGATAAAATATAAACTCTGATATACTATGTAATCACTGTTTCCACTGAAAACACGAGGGAAAGAAAAACAAAAAATCAAAAACACATGTATGATATCAAAGACCCTGCTGGGTAAGCTTTGGATGAATATACAAAATATTTCTCATCAAAGTGACAGTATTTTACATAGAGAGTCAAACTATAATAGTTGCACTTTAGTGTAATGTTTTCAGAGAGGGCAGGAGTCTGTAGTCTGCTAGCTTTGAGAATTATATGCAGGTAGGTTTGGGGTACTATTCAAATGTTATAAATATATACAGCAAAGAGACTGAACATTGGAAAATTAATGACTTTCCAACAATGATTTTGCTTACAATTTATACTTAAATAATTGGAACATAATAGAGGCAGCATTTAGATACATTCTGATTTCACTGAGGACTCGGTCACTTAAGTCACCTTTCATTTGCAGAGAGGCCCTCAGTCACCTTGCCCTGGTACTCCATCCTCATACTTGCTACGCTCCCTGGCCCCGGAATAGTTTGGAGCTTTGAATGGGTTATAATGATATTAGCAAGAGTGGAGAGCTGAGACCTTTTACTTGAAAAGTATAATTCATTTCCTTGAAATCAGCCCTAAACCCGTTCCTAAAATGTAAAAGATGGTCATGGACAAATGGGATTGTGTCATCTTGCCAGCTACAGATCCAAGATCTTTCCCATGGCCTGTATCCCTCACCTTGATCTTCTCACTCCAGAATGCTGGCTCCTCGATGTTGGAAGAACACACCAAGCACAATTCCCTCAGAGCCTCTCTGGAAAATACTTTTCCGCCAGACATTTCAGGAGGTGGTCCTGTCACCTCATTTAGTTGTTTCCCCAGCTGTTATTTCCTCAGAGAGGTTCTCCCTGACCTCCAGACCTAAAGAACAGCCACACCATTCTTTATACCCTTAGCATACTTTGTTTCTCTTCAAAGCACTTGCAACACCTACGTTATCTTCTTGGTTTATCTGCTATGTGTTTTCTGTCATTCCCCCACTAGAATAATAAGCCCATGGAGGTGAGAGATTTATATGTTTGGTTTTCTGATGAATGTCCAGCATCAAGAACCTGCCTAGTACAGTAAGAACTCAGTAAATATTTCCAAATAAATGAATGAACAGACAAATCAATATATGTACCATGTATTCCCCACTTTGGAGGATGACAAAAGAGAGATGAGACACAGATCATGACAAGACACATATCTAATTGAAGAGACTAGAGTTGAACACAGAATGATTTTTCATAGCCCTTATTCCAACCAAACCAACCCATGGCACAAAGATAAACTGCTCTCCACTTATAGAAACATAAGCCTTTAGTAGGAACCTCTGGTGAATTGATCAGATATTGGAAATATTAGTTTTAATCGAATCTTCCATTGTTTGAGAAGTTCACAAAAGAAAAAGCTCTGTTCCACTGCCAAAGACAGAATTTGAGGCTGAGTAGCTCACTGTTCTAAACTCACAGGGAATTTCTTAGAGTCTGATGTCCTTATTACATTTCGACATTTATTATTTTATCTCTAAACTCATAGCACAGACGAGCACATCAGACCCTTTCAAGATCAGAGATCATTTGTGAACTAACAGCACTTAATTACATGTTTCTCTTGGCTATTTTTCCTTCTCTAGTTATCACAAAAACCTAGAAGTGAAAATGCCCCTTTTTAATTCTGTCTCCTGTCCATGAATCATAGCTTTAAAATCGGAAATCTTCTCATTTTTTAAAATTCTCCCCAACTTCAAATTCAACATTTGATCCTGCTTTATTTTGAATAATAACTGGAAAAAGAAACAAGGTTGGGGGGTGGTGGCCACTCGCTGGAAATTTCAAACATGTGAGATTACTTGAAACCGTCAAGAATTGTACCTGATTTTCATGCTCTATACAACCTCTATTCCAATAAATATTTAATTAATGCAAATATTTCTGCTTGACTTTCCGGAAAGTTGGCAACCTTACACCTCCCTCTTGCTTTGATAGACTCATTCATTTATTTTCCCACCCACTCAGGAAAGAAAAACAGTGGGAAAAACCAAAGGGTTAAAAAGACACCCCTTAATGAATGTGTTTAATAGCCGACATGCCTTCTTTCTTTTTGTTCCATTAAAACTGGCACCTACTCAGAGTGGCATTGTTCACTTTGAAGTGGGTTTTCATTGTTCTCCTACCAGCCTCCATCAAGGCCTCCTGACAGATGACCTATCAAACGCTTCCTCCTTTGTCTTCCAACCTCCTTACCACCCCTAATTTCTTTTTTCTTTTCTTTTTTTTTTTGAAAAGGCACAATCTGCTCACCCTCTGGCTCGTCCTCCTCCTGGGGTAGCAGTTGGTAAGCCTGGGCCCCCCCAAAGTCAGGGCTGTTATGCGAAACATGTCTGGATCCCAATTACCCGAGGAGAAGTAGTGCATAAATTAGGAGATACTGTTTCTAAAGCTGTCAGGGATAAATTGTCCTTATTTCCTGAAACTGTCATAGGAAAGAAGAATGATTCTAAGATGAGCTCTGGCACCCCTGTTTCTCCTTGAAGACAAAGAGGCCCTAAAGTCTCCTGCCAGGGCTGGGCCAGGAATAGGCTTACACCAGACTCAACTTATAAGAGAGCATTAGGAAATACGATAGAACTGGCACTGTGGTTGGAAGGCAAGTTTCAGTTCAAACTAGGCGCAAGATGACATCTATCAATAATACAGCTGTTTCATGAATCACGTGGAGTACTTATGCTGAGGTTGCTTGGATGCAACATCCTAAATAAAGTGTCAGTTTCATAGCAGAGAAAGGAATGGCTCTCTTGCCCCTGGGTAGGGGCAAGAACTCTACCAAGGGGTGAGAGTTGGGGCAAACCAATCCCTACGTCCCCCGAAGTTACCTGTAGTCTTGGGAAGGCTGCTAGGCTGGAGTGACTAAAACTGGGCTTCTCTGGATCTTCCTGAACAAAAGCCTTCAGAAGGTCTATCTTCAGTGAAAACAGATAACCACTCTATTTCATCCTCTACCTCCTAACTGTCATCTCTCTCTTTGGCCCCTCCCCACATCTGGATACACAGATTGTACTTTTTGGCATGGTCAACATCATTTATATAGAATTCAATTACTTATTAGAAGACCCATGGCACAATCAAATACATACCTATGCATAAATACACAGGTGTCTGAGATACAATTTTAAAGATTTTCCGTCAAAATGATTGGGCATTATCTTTAAAAAATTGTTTTTCTTTTACATATTAACTCTTCAAATTATAAGCATAGACCATCCTTAAAAAGAACTTCTGGAGAACAGATCCTTTCCAATGACGGTGGAAGTGACATGTCATGACTTATGGCACTAACAAGTTATTTTCTTTTTCCAAATTTTGTGAAATTTTGTTAAAATAGAATGAGTTGAACTGAGCGAAGCTACTATGAACAGCGTATAGTATTTGTATAGACGAGAATAAAATTTACATTTAAATTGTACTACATGTTTGTTTGGCAGAAACACAACTCATACATATTTTTCCTTTCTGTAGCATTTCTATTTAAATGACCGCCTCTCTGCTTTGCTGTCCTCCAAATGGATGTAAATATGAAAGCCTTAAAAGAGTAAACTTTCCTGCACCTGGAGCCCGTGCTCCACAACAAGAGAAGCCACCGCAATGAGAAGCCTGCACACCGCAACGAGGAGTAGCCCCCACTTGCCACAACTAGAGAAAGCCCACGCGCAGCACTGAAGACCCTACACAGCCAAAAATAAATAAATACATTTAAAAAGAAAAAAAAACGAATAAACTTCAGTACTTCTGTTTGTTTAACAAAACCTAAGATCAATCATTGCATTTAGTATCAGATCGGATAAGTACTAGTCACATACTGGAAAAGCAAAATCTATTGTTAAGTCTCTATGACTGTTTTCTCTTCTCTTTATCTGGAAACTTCACTGTGCTTTCAATCAAGTGAGAGAACTGGATATAACTGAAGTATATAAATATTAAACTAATGGTGAATTATTTTGAGTAAGTGAATATCTGAGGAACAAGGCATATGATTTAATGCTGGATTCCTTTGATAATTCAGGCATCCTAAATAAAGTGTCAGTTTCATAGCAGAGAAAGGAACGGCTCTCTCCCAATAGAAACAAGAGATGCTTGTTTGGCTGATGTTGATTTACATGAGAAATTAGGCTTTTGACTTCCTTATATTTGTTTGATTAAACTGAAAAGTTTGCAGTCAGCAATAATTACCAAAATATCACCTAGGCATAAGCCACGACACCCCTACACTTGATATTGCTGCATCACTGAAAATATGTAGCTATTGTTTTTCAATAGATGGTATAAATCAGGCTCCGATTATCTGAATGGTAAGAATTCACTAACTTCTGGATGACATCCAAACTCCTCAAGCACATCTGCTCTACACACTAGCAAAATGTACAGTGACGAGTGCTGCACAATTCAACATAACAATTTAAATATTTTATATAATTAATGATATGTAATTAAACTTAATGTAATTACATTTGGGTTCTCTGAGGTAACTATTTTTACAATTAGTGTTTCATCAACAAATAGCTTTTCCAAGGCACAACACAGCTCTTCCTACAGTAGCAAGCCATACCCAGAAGTGTCCCTGTTACAGTAAATAAATTGCAGGGCAACAAAACCAAGCACTCTAGCCCATCAGCTTTGGATTATATAAGAAACAAGAGGCCTTCGCATGCCAAAACCACACGTCAACCTATACGTTAATGGCTTTGCCTTCCGCTTGCTGGAAGCTGAAAAAGGACAAGAAGGTCCAACCATGAGATGGGCTTTCTTATAACTTTACAAGCATAGTCAATTACTAAGAGGCCTATAAAGAGAAGGCTCAACATTCTATGTCTCAACAGGGCCTATAAAACTGTCTACTGACCTGCCTCACTTCCTTAGGTCAAGAATTTGATGAGGAGATGGTGAAGGAATAGCACCTGAGAAGCTGTTCTTCCTTCAGTGATGAAGGAAAGACATCTGCCCAGTATTCGGATAGGGCTGTATCTGTATGAAGTCACTCTATGTCCCCAGCTCAATTATATTAATGGTCACATCATATAGCCGCAATAATAACAAAGAGATTTTATTGCTAGGATTTTTGCTTTAAAACATCTGACCCACTGCACTGGTTTATGGAGCAGATATATGATTTAAAAATATATCCTCTCCCCAGATCTGTTCAATTCAAAAGAATTGTAGCAAAGAGTCTTTTTCTCTTACATGGAGGGCTCAAGTCTGTAGCTGTCTAGACTAGCTCTCCAGACTGTCTTCTGAGGGCCATTGCACCTTTGGAATGAATCCACATTTCTCTTCCACCCACTCCTTCCTCTCAAAATAATTCTCTGGCTTGTCCACGCCCAAGATTAAGTTTCCTTTATTGCTTTCCTTTAAGAATTTTTATTAACAGCAAAGCATCACATGTCCACAGTAAATGTCAAATTAATCTTCCAGGCCATAATGATAAAGCAACAATCCCCTGACACAGCCCTACTCATATAAAAGTTATAGCTTTCAGGAATGGCCAAACTCAACTCTTATTGATCCTTCTCTTATTCTAAATAATATTCTTATTTCTCGATTTTTCCAATTTAAATATCATTTAATGACTTTCTAGTCTGGAAAGTAAGACTGTAGTTGTTGTTTTGAATATCAGGCCCCCAACCATCCAAAACTTCTTACTTTTACTTCTTATTTCTCTTACTTCTTACTTCTCCTCTTACTTTCTCTCAATATAAATGTAGCACAATCTATAATAAACCACTATGGAAAATGTACAAAAAAACCCCAACGTTCATTAATACATTAATGTGACTATGATTATTGTAGTCATATAGTGTACCATGATCAAATAGCCTTTCTTACACAAATGTTATATGAGCTAAAGTGAATGTATCTTTTAATTTGCTTAATTTTCTAGGAAATTATCAGTAATTAACTTCCCAAACTCCCCAACAGAACTAAAACCTTTTTTTCTAACAAAGGTGAACACATCAGGGTCCACTTAGGGGTGCTGCTACCTGCTTGCTTCAATCTCAGCAGCCTGTCACTCAGCTGTCACCTGGAAGCTCCCATCCTAGCATCATCCCGAGAACTGCCTCTTTCCCTCAGAGGATCCTTTTTTCTAGATCCTGAGACTTCCTCTTCATTGGTTCTCTTCCCTTTTATTAGACCTTAATGCTAGAAAAGACCTTGCACTTATTTGAAAATAGGCTACACATGGAATTCTACTTTGACAATTATTTCTCATAATAAACTGAATGCATTCCTTCCTTATCTTAGTTTTATCAGTGCTGCTACTGAAGAGGTGTTGGTCCACTCTGATTCCTTATATTGTGTGTATGTGAACATACTTTCTTTTCTTTCTGGGAATGTTTCTCCCTGAAGTATTTATCCCTAAAGTTTTGAAATGCCATCATGATGTCCCTTGGGGTGAATATTTTCTCATTTATTGTGCTGGGCACTCAATGTGCCCTTTCAATCTGGAAACTCATGCCCTTCTTGGATTATTTCTATTATCATTTCTTTCCTCTCTGTTTTTGTTCTTTTTTTGGGGGGGCGGATTTATCTGTCAGGAACTGCTATAATTCAGATGTTGAATCTCCTAGCACAGTGGTTCTCAAAGTCTAGTTCATAGATCAGGCACATGTGCATTCACCTGGGAACTTGCTGGAAATGTGCATTCTCAAGTCGCAGAAGTAGCTTGTGATTTAACAAGCCCTCCAGGTAATTCTGATGCAAGTAAAGTTACAGAATCACTGTTTTAGACTGATCCTCTACTTTTTTTTTTTTTTCTCCTTCCTCCTTGTCCTCAATGTTATTCTCCAATCCTTCAACTGTGTTTTTCATTCCTTCTATTAGGAATACCAAATATTCATTTCTGAGCACTTTTTCTTATTACTTGAGCTTTTCTCTCTTATTTTATAGCTGTCTATTCTTGTTTCATGGTGGCATTATATTTTATTCTCTCTCTCAGGGTATTAATTTAAATTATATTTCACTTGTTTTAAGATTTCTTGTATGGTTTATGTTTCTCTTGGTTTCCTTTTTATTTGCTGGTTTTGCTTTCTCTACTTAATTTAAGAAGATTTTACAAGTATTTGGTGATCCTTAGATGTCCGTATCTATTTAAAAGTGAAGAAAAAAAAATAACTTCTGTAAATCCCAAGTGCAAAGTGTGGCTTGTCAATTGCAGGCTTCCCTCTAGCTGTTTGGTAGCCCCCATGGATCTTTTTCCTTTGGGTAGACCAGTTTCTCAGGAAGGAATTCTCCAAACCTTGTGGAGGTATTGGGGAAACATTCTGCCTGCCAGCTTGAGAAAGGCCTAAAAGATGGAGGGTTGTGGGATCTCAGCATTCAGTTTGCAGACCTCTTACTTAATCTCCTTATTTTCAGTAGTTTCTTCTCCCCACGCTCATCTGTTTCTGGAATTCCTAAAACCCGATCCTCTCTGATTTAGTCCCTGTAGAAAGTTGGCATTCTCTCTTTTGCTGGAGTCAGAGAGGTCTAATTGCTCAGCTCTGTGGGATCAGAGAGGGTTTGTAGGTTCATACACAATCACCCTCATTCTACTTGTTTTCCATATTCTGTACCCCTCCCCATCACAATCATCTGTTGCCACAATTCCTGAGTCTTCCTGGGGTTCTGAGGCCTACTCTGGCTTGTTTAGCATTAATTTGTAGTTATTTGCTCCCAACCAGAGATCAAATTCAGTTACTATTCATCCATCCACTTTTCAGCTTCCAAAATCTTGTCCTCTCCTATCTGCTGTTCTCCTTATTCCCCTTTTGCTCCCTTCGAGATTATCCCATCTGTACTCCATTCTGTCATGTTAGCACTGAGGGAGTAGAGCTACACTTGGGTGTTTAGTTCATGATATCCCCAGAAGCCCTTGTCATGCTATGGAATATCAGTGGAGGGTAATCCTGAAAACATGGCCAGGAGGCATTGCTATTCTAGAAGGGCTAGTATGGTGGAGACAGGCTGGGGAGGAAGGGCATCGGTATCCAGCTAGAGGCACATTCATTTTGATGGGGAAGGGGAGCCCAGAGCAACTTGATTCTCATGTGTGTCCACAGGTCTGTGAAAATAATGTTTGCCTGATGGTCAAAAGAGAGAGCTCTGTTCTCTTATCATGAGTGAAGGCCAATCTACACAAACACAAACCTGAAATTTGATGGTGACAAAAGACCTATAGGTAATACCAAAAAATTTTTCCTTTAATATGCAATTAGATTGCCATCATGGCTGCACCACCTGGACCCCAAGGAGGACCCTCAGATTTGTTTCAGTCTCTTTTAGTTTGATTCCAAGGTACTGTGAACCTAAACCAGAGTGATGCAGTCACAGGGGTGATTTGAGAGTCAGTGTGAGTTTGGGAGCAAGCAATTAGGTGGTGTTTCTGCTTTACCTTCCTATCCTGGTGATTCGAACTTTAATTGATAACCATTTGGTCTTTTCATGGATTCTCCCTTTCACAACATTCTGTTTCAGAAAAAGGAAAAGAGGGAGTGGGAGAGAAGAATGTACACAAAAGTGATGTATTTACGGGAATTCCCTTTGTTGCCAGGCCAATATGGACTAACTCAGCAACAGTGGGAAGACATGGGACAAAATAATTGGTGAGGCCTCCCTTCAATTCTACGTTAAACACAAGCTTCCTAATGTGTCTACTAATTGAATAAAAGGTGTGGTGTGATGTAGTAGAAAGAACACAGAGGTGAAACTCTAGAGAACTGGGTCCCAGTTCTTCTCTGCCCTTGTCTGGCTAGCCAAGATTTAGAAGGGGAGAACTTCCGGTTCATTTTTAAGTTCTAATCCAACCTGAAATGGCAAATCACTTAATCTGTATATTTCAGTGGTCTAATCTGTAAAATGGAAATGACACACTACAAAATACCCAATAAATTGTCCATGTGATTTTTATAACCTGTACATCCATATTCCTTAGTATGTGTTTATAATCCATGCTTATGCTGGTTGGGATGGAGGTGCATTCTTGCAAGGCTTAGAGTATCCCCTTCCACCCCTCTTTTATTTATTTCAACGATAATGTAACTTAAAGAAATTTATTCTAAAATGAGAAATGTATTGTGTTCAGTGGTTCAGAAGCATCTGTGGGGCATTAGTAAAAGCATAAGTGAAACATAATTGGGAAGCTAAATTATTAAATGCATTCCAAAGCTTGGGGCATCTGCACATGTTCAACAGTTGCACTTGTATTGGCCTGGTTTGTATGCTGCCTGACTACATGAGTTCTTATCAGGATGACTTTTTTTTTTTTTTTTTTTTTTTTTTTTTTTGTGGTATGCGGGCCTCTCACTGTTGTGGCCTCTCCCGTTGCGGGGCACAGGCTCCGGATGCGCAGGCTCAGCGGCCGTGGCTCACGGGCCCAGCCGCTCCGCGGCACGTGGGATCTTCCCGGACCGGGGCACGAACCCGTATCCCCTGCATCGTCAGGCGGATTCTCAACCACTGCGCCACCAGGGAAGCCCCAGGATGACTTTTTAGATTAAAAATGTAAATAGCTTAAGTCAGCAAAGCACTGCATAAGCACAAATAAAAAGTGGTGCATTAGAGAATGCAAGTGAGCTTTGTCATCACTGGGCTAAGAGAGTCAGCTCAGAGTCCCTGGATGGAATGCAGTGTAGGCCTGATCTAGGAAAGTTAACCAGCAGCTTCCTCTAGGCAATAACATTTTGACTTTACCTGGTCCCATTTCTTTACGTTACGTAGAGTCCTGGAGGATAATATGATGGTATTCTGGATTACTATTCACTCTACATGTGAGAGGGTTGTTTCTAAACCTTGAACATCAATTCATTCATTTGTAGTTACGTCATGGACAAATCTAGCATCTCACTGTGGTCTAAACATTGTACTCAATTTCATGTGTTCCTGTTTTAACCTTCTTTCGTCCTGGTGGTAGAAAAAGGCAGGCAACTCTGTCTTGGCAAATGGTAAAATGCTGGCACATTGACCAAGAGTGGATGATTGCCACTGACTAAAACATTATTTCAGAGAACCTTCCTTTAGTTTTTAGATTATCAAGTACTCTTCCAATGTGCAAGCAGACAGTTGCCTAATTCTGAAGGATGAGTAATGAATTATATTGAATAACGATATTTACTGATTTAACCTCAGTAGGGATCAAAGGTGTCTGGTAAAACAATTTGTAGAATAGTCACTTTCAAGACTATAAACCTCACTTGGATGGTCAGATGCCAACAGAAATATACTCTGAAGCAATAATCAGCCTTGTCCAGAATGGATGATCTAGGTAACTTTTTTTTTTTTTTACCTTTTCCATTTCTAATCACTATACAGAAAAACACTTGTAAAAATAAAACAAAACTCTGCTACATGGGCTTGCCTGGTAGCGTAGTGGTTGGGGGCCCGCCTGCCAGTGCAGGGGACGTGGGTTCAGGCCCTGGTCCGGGGGGATCCCACATGCCGCAGAGCTGCTGGGCCCGTACGCCACGGCTGCTGAGCCTGTGCTCTGGAGCCTGCGAGCCGCAGCTGCTGAGCCCCGCGTGCCTGGGGCCAGTGCTCTGCGGCGGGGAGTGGCCCCCCCTTGCTGCAGCTGGAGGAGGCCTGCGGGCAGTGATGGGGACCCAGTGCAGCCAGGAATAAATAAATAAAATCAATAAATTTATTTTTTTAAAAAGCAAACCAAGAAAAACTCTGCTACAGCTACATCCCTTTGAATGGAGTCTACTTACTGACGTGATGAGCAATGACCTTGTAACCTCATCATGCTTCTCAGATTAATTAGGTTTCAGGATGTTGTAATCATGACAGTGTAGAGAACTAAAAGGTGAGGAGAGGATCGCTTTTAAGTTCTGGGTCACTGACACAAACTGAAAGTATTTAGCCTCTGGGTGTGATCACTTATGCTTGAATCAGGGATGGTGGGGTCCAGAACGTGCTCAGGGTTATTTAGATAAAATGTTTTATGTAAAGATAGAAGGTATTTGTACAAGAGTTTGGTTATTTGATCATCTGTTCAAAAACAGAAGCCCATGACTTTTCGTGAACTGGAGCCCTTGTGAGAATGAACCGTAACTTGATTGAAAACTCTGAGAAGGAACCTCACCACCTTCCCTACCTTTGAGAGAGGAAGTGCAGCTGGCTGGAAAAACAATAATTGGTGCCTCCACTGAATTAATACTCCCACATCACCCAGACGTTTGTTTTGTGACGCTAAAAATACTCAGCTTTACTTTCCTTGGTAATGGCCAACTCAAAATGAAACTAATTACATCCTGAACATGAGTAATAGCAGGTGTGAAGTGCGTGCTTCTTCTTAGAATACAACTAAGAGACAAGAACATGTCCGTCTCCTGATGGGGTAAGAACTAAAGCCAGAAACACTCCAGTCAAAGAGAATCAAAAGTGTCAAATTATGGGATGGTTAACAGCCAAAGTGTGATGGTGAACCAGCTCTTTCATCATTTTACACAGTAAAAGTTGTGACCCAGAGTGATTAAATGATACATAAGTGATTATAGCTAGTACACTCCAGTTGACTGAACATGATATTTTATGAGCCTGGAAAAATGTTTGGCACTAGGAAAAAGAGGAACAAAACAGTCTCCAAGAGGAAGGTGGTCACTATCTCATGCAGAAATAAATGTATAAACACAGAATTACAGTGCAGTGCCTCCAGCCAAGATGGGATTAGAACACGCATCTCTTGGTTTATCAGTGGCACTTACATCTACCCAGCTGTCTCGAACACTCTGAAACTAGCCCCTCAGTGAATCAGATCTATCCGAAGTAAGACGGGCAGACTGCAGTGAAAGAAAACTTAACATCACTTCTGGCACATTGCAGGTATTCATGAGAAACACTGGAGCCCTGATGATTAAAATAAAATAAAATGTCAAGGTTTCCTCGGCACCAAGGAAACCTTGACCTTTGTTTGGGGGCCTTCAGAAAATTCTTTCTAGTTTAGAATCTCAGGAAAAGCTTCCAGCTAACAGTGAAACGTAGCCACTGTTATATGGCGAAGCCCAGCAACATAATTTCCAAGAGCAATCCTCGGACCAAAAGAAGTCAGGAGGAGAAGGGATGCAGCCAATTGGAGGACGCGTGCAGCCTGGGAAACTGCACCTGGCACTTGCTTCATGCTCACCCGGGGGACATCAGAGCGAGAACGGTACAGGGAATCAAGCGCTGGGCTCAGAGAACAGCTTGGGTTGTGTCTCAGCACGGATCAATCTTGTTGTACAATACTGGGCCACTCACTTTATTTCCTCGCATTGCAGTTTCCCTATCAGTGCGTAAGGGGAAAAAAAAAAAACAAAAACAAACTCTGATGTGACCACATTTGCCCTTCTATAAATAAGAGGGGCATAGAACAAAGGGTTTCCAAATATTTCCCCAGAGGAAAGTCACAAATGACACAAGAGATTTGAAAGGGATATTTCTGATGCATCACGTGTGGAGATGTGCATTCTGATTTCCTTTTTCTACTAGGAAAGCATTCACTCACAAGTATCGTGGATGGGTTTGGACTTAGAATGTCACTCTCTAACACAATCTTCTTGAAAGGGGAAACCCTTGGGGTAAATGGTGGTGCTTATAACCAAGAACAGGAAGAAAGGAAAAGACAAAGAAAAAATAACAGACCATATGTGTATCAAAGTCAAGGTCCTGGCTTTATTTATACGATGTTCTTATTGAAAAGATTCTATTGAGCGTGTGCCTGGAGCCCAGGGTTGTGGTAAGTCTCACTGTTGGCCCCAGTGAGAGTGTAGCCCTGGAAACCACCTCTGCGTATTTCTTCATGGGCATGGAAGTGTTTTATTTGTCTGACAAAGGATGGCAGAAGACTCAAGACAGAGGCAGTGCTTTCTTTGGGGACGACATAAGAGGCAGCAAATAGGGGAGGGACTTTCAACAGTGAGGTCTTTGGGGGACTAGGGGACAGCAGTGAGAAAGCCACGATATCTTCTCCGATTATTAGTCTTACAAGGTGAGGAAAGCACACAGTGAACATCACGACAAGAAATGGTGAGATGCCACCCTCCAAGGGCCTAAGTATGTCCAAGAGGCAGCTGGGCCACAGGAACATGAGGGACATTGTTTCTGAAGGTCTATGCGGTCCTTCTTGGGGAACCACAGAAATCAATCCTAATCCTTCAGTTTTGCAGGTGGGAGCTGCACGTTCCCAGAAACACAACTATCTCAGAAATAGAAACCAGATAAAAGATAAAAGGAATTTTGCCCTGACATCATTTGTATCCACCCCAGTAGATGCAGCCATGTGACATCTGCATTCCACTAGTAAACTCGTAAAATGCCCAAACCTATAGTAGGGTCAGCATTGCCTGTAATGTTCAAATGCAGAGATGACTTTGTTTTAGGATAGTCTGCGAAAGTCTCATGGCTCTTGAGTCAGAGCTTAAGTTTGAATATAATTTAAGTAAACTGGAGGGAAGAATGAGAAATTTCCAGTCCCACCCCCACAAAGAAAAAGAGTAAGTAAAAGCACAGATATGCCTGAAAGAAAGGGAATTAGACACACAGAACTATCTATCAGGAAGGAGGCTGCGTGTTGGATACTCTTGCGAGATGAAATTGCATTGTTAGAATAATAGAATACATAAATAGAAAACAGAAGTATATATTAGACTATATAACATTGCTTACAAGGGCATGCCCTCACCCCTCCTGCACCCTCTTGGGTATCTGATGTACTGTTCGATGTGGAAATCCTGAATAACATCCCTGTACACATAGGTGGAGACAGAACATATTTCTTCTATTTTCCAAGTGGGAAATTTTAGATACAAAAAATTTCACCCACAGTTATCCGGCCAAGACAACTCAAGATCAGAATCCAAGGTCACCCACTCGCAATCAGTTCTTGCTACCTGTGCATGAGAAAGGGACCTCACTTCAAATGACTAGAGTAAAAAATTGTGTGGCTTGATACTCACTCAATCACCTTATGCAAGTATTTTAGTAATAACTTGTATTAAATTCAGACATTACATTTTACTATGTCCATGTATAATATATAATGCATAATAAATAGCACATAATAGATACTGACATATATACAGTATATATAAATATATAATATACATTGACATACATATATATATATAGTACATATAAATATAGTATCAGTATATTATATATATTTATATATACATGTATTTAATGGAAGGGACAGGCAAGGGAAAGTCTGTTTAGCACCTTTAAAAAGTCTATTTATGTAAACAAATGTTGGGAATACAGTTTATTTATATTGGGATTTAAGGAACTAAATATAAGTACATCACTGAAACTTCCTGAAGAAATTTGGGTTTTCTTTGTTTGTTTTCAAAGAATTACTTCATTTTCCTCCAAGGTAGATAATTTTATCCTGTCCTCATTGGAGAAAAAAATGTATGGCTTTTATTTCTAATACAAGTGCCTATGTTTTTTGAAAAATCATTAATCTACTTATTAAACATAAATTTTATAGGCTATTTTTCACACTGCCTTAAAAAATGGGCTTCTTCCTGTTTTGAAGGTTTTCAATAATAGGCAAAGTAAAACAATATCCTTCCTTCTATGGCTCAGAGAAAACACCGAATTAAGCAGCAGAAACTATTTGTCCATTTGTCTAAGGTCAGGGGAAAAGAGCCTTAATCTTTTTGTATCAAAGATTCCACTCAGGTCCCCCCAATAAAGGTAGGAAGTGCTACAGATCAATTATTAATTTGTCAAAGCATTAAATAAGATAGGTTTCACCTCCTCTTAAGACGGCCTGACTCAATGTTTGCCCATCTCAAGTAGACTTAACAAGCCCCTCATTGCAACCAAGCAAAACTGTTTCCATCAACAACAAATGTGCTTGAATGAACTTTAATTTACTGTTCTGGATCGATGTTCCCCTCTCCCCTTAAAAAAAAATAAAAAAGAATATGTAAATAATATCAGAGTGGCTGCTTAAGATGAAGGTGATTAAAGGGTTAATGTGAAAAGGTGCAGATTCAACAATCCAATACAGCACATCCACCTTCTGGGACACTTCCGTTCCACAACTCAGCTGGGACAAATTTACTTTTGGAGTAATGCACGGAGAATTCAAGGATGGGTGGTTTATATTTATAGCAGCTGCAGATTAACAACAAAAGCAGTTGAGTGAAGCAGGTGGAACAGACTCTCCTTTGATGGAAGAGGGGTCCTTAGTCTTGAAGCTACATGAAGCATTTTCAAGTTATTACAAAAACTTTTATGGCTGCAATATAAAGCTTGGGGTCTCTTGCAATTTGGGTTTCCAAATTTGACTTTAGAAGAGGAGGCGTGTAAGAGCTGAAATGTGTCCCCTCCCAATGTATAGGCTGAATTAACTCCCTGTCTCCCCAAATGTAACTGTATTTAGAGATTAAGTCTTTAAACAGGCATTAAGTTAAAATGGGTGGCTGGAACTGTCTCTAATTCAATCTGACTGGTGTCTGTATAAGAAGATGAAATTTGGACACAGAGAGAGACACCAGGGATGTGTGTACACAGAGGAAAGCCCATGTGAGGCACTGCAAGAGGTGACCATCTGCAAAGGCAAGAAACCAAGCCTGCCGGTACCTTGATCTTAGACACCTGGCCTCCAGAACTGTGAGAAAATACATTTCTGTTGTTTGAGCCATCCAGTCTGTGGTATTTTGCTATGGCGACTCTAGCAAACCAAGATGGGACATAAGGCGATTCTGCACTGCTCAATCCTGCACTACCATTATTCTAGTTCATGGTGATAGTTTTGTATCAGCTCCAATCACCACTAAACTATGTATAACCGTTATATTAGTCATTCCCCTTCCCCACCCTGTATTTTCATTATTGCTCTTGTGATTAGATGTTTTCTCCCTAACCAGGCTGTCTACAACTCCAGGTCACAATGTCTATCGTGGGCTTCAGTAGTAACAATTAACATGTACTGTTGTACTGATAATATGTGGGTCAAACTGGTACTAATTTCAAAGTTTCCAAATAAAAGTATTCCTTTTGCCTCAGATAAAATAGAGGGATTATTCATCCAACAGGAGAAGTCCTAGATAAGTAATAAGCTAGGAAAAGTGGTGGCTTCAATGTATCCCTTAAAGGATGTTTAAATGCAGTTTAGATATTATCACCTAAAAAGGAAAGAATGCAAATGCTTGGAGCTCTAAACCTTAAAAGATGGATTAGGATGCAAGAAATTGAAAAACAGGTGTTCCACATTGTCTCCTGTGCAATAAACAGGGGCAAAGGTACCTGGTTAAATATTGCTAGTCTTAGGATGAGAGGCATAAAATCAAAATTAGCAGCTACATCCCAATAGTATTGAAGTGAGCGACCTGGAGCAACTGGCAGATGGGAAAGAAATTAAACAAGTAAATTAGCAGAAAGGCCAAATCTCAATCTCTGTTTAGAGTGTTCCAAATATTACCTGGAAAGCTCCTACTCATCCTTCAACTCCCTAGATCTTATGTCCTCTCCTATGGCAAACCTTCTCAAACACCCAGAAGTCCTTTGTGCAGACTTCACATATAGCATTTATCAGATTACTGCAAAATGACTGTATCATTCAAAGATGGTAAAATAAGAAAAAGAATGTGTACCTTAGAAGGAATTAAATATAATAATTGATATTCCCTTGATTTTTCATTATATTTCTGTTTTATTATTCTGTGTCCTCAGAACATAGGCTAGTTCCTGGTAGGGGGAAAGTTCTGGATACTCATTTATCCAGAGTCCCCATGGGAACTCTACCTAGCCTCTCATAATTAGTGCCTAATGACCATTTTCTGAAAGGAGAACGTGAAACAAATTTAAAAGGATTGTCTTACCACGAATTACCATGCCACCTTCTAACCAAATTACTACTACTGTTGCTGTTGCTGCTGCTACATAGTGGCACATGCATATGCGCACACAGATACACACACCCACCCCTTATTGATCTGTTGTAAGACATTCTGATTCCCTGTGGCTCACTAAGGTGAGTTGGTAAAAAAAGGAATAACACAGCCATACCCAGTGTTATGACTCAATGCTTGTGTCTCCCCCAAATTCATATGTTGAAATTCTAACCCCCAGAAGAATGGTGTTAAGAGGTGGGGTCTTTGGGAGGTGATTAGGTCATGAGGGTGGAGCCCTCCTCATGAATGGGATTAGTACCTTTGTGAATGGAACTCCAGAGAAGGCTTTTACTCCTTCCCATGTGAGGACACAGAAGACAGCAGTCTATGACCCAGGAAATGGGTTCTCATAAGACACTGAAACTGCCGGTGCCTTGATCTTAGATTTTCCAGCCTCCAGAACTGTGATAAATACATTTCTGTTGTTTAAGCCACCCAGTCTATGGTATTTTTTATATAGCACCTGGAACTAGGACACCCAGTGAAGCTGAAACAAAATGAGGCAATGCACTCAAAGGGCTCATGTGAAGAGCCATGCAGAGCCATACAAATATCTCTGTTCCATTGTCCTCAGTTACTCAAATCTTGATTGATTTACTGTGACCGTGTCTAAAAGAGAGTATACTATTGGCTCCTTGAAGTGACTGAAGGAACTCCAGTCCTGTCTCCACTCCTTCTTACCTCATCTGCACTCCCCAAACTCTCCCCAGCTGAGAGTCTGTTTCCTGTGGTTGCAAAGCACTCTCCGACAAGTCCTTGCTTGTGCAGTTACCCCCCTCCCAATTCCTTAGAGAGCCATTTTCCAGGCTTCCTTCTTTACAAAGACTTTTCTTATCCTCCCACTTCAGCTCTCCCAATCCTAAGCAAACGAATTCCTCTCTTTTCCATCTTTCTACCTTGAATGACAGTGGTAGCAAGTGTGCAATATATATATATATAAAATGACAATATATATCTTGTCATTCCGGATCCTTCAAGTCAAATACTGAGTTGGCTTCCTTTTTGCATTTCCTACCACCCGATGGGCTGGAATAGGATGGCCACTCTATAAGCACTAGTTGAATGCTGTTGAAATGAATAAATGGATGGCTTTGCTTCATCATTTAGGGAACGGTTAAGTCAAAATGTATTATGTGACATGATGCAATACTACACAATAGATAAAAGGAATACATAGACCTCAAACACTTAACTTATTTTATATATATAAAATGTGTGGTAGTGGTTGCTTGGAGTCAGGGGAGGAATGAGACCAGAGGGGGGGTTATCCTTCACAAGGATTTTCGCTTTGTCTCTATCTTTTCATTTTCACTTAAAAAATAAAGAATACTGAAAGCAACTTGCTTGTTAATTCAGGATGGTAGGAACATAGGTGTTTGTTAGATTATTCTTTATACTTCCTGTATTTTTAAATTTAAAATAAAAAACCATATATTTCATCTCTTGAATGTACAGGAATATTTTCTGTTTCATTAACTGGACACGAAGGAAAAACATCATCATGACATTTTGTTGTTCAGTATACTCTCAAGCCTGGCGTCATCATATGTGTGTATGTGTTTATTGTTTGTCTTTGATTAGACTGTAAGTTACATGAAATTCTGTTTGTCTCTGCATCCTTAGCTCTCAGATCATTGGCCACACCCTAAGCTCTAAAATAAATACTTGTTGAATAAATGAAACAGTATACTGACCATTCTGTGTATCTATCAACCTTTTAAAGATATTATTTCATTAATATAGTCCTTGGAATGAAATTAGTCTTTAGTCAAATCTCCTCCACTGATTTTAAACAGTAGATTAATTAACTCCCGAAATTACATGCAGATTTGTTGTGCAGATAGGAATGTGCATTTTTCTGCATAGAGAAGTGAAAGCAGTAAAAAGGGTATGGAGGAAGGGGAATGGTGAAAGGTGTCAAAGGATATTGGTGGTGGCCGGGACAAGGGAACAAAACAAAGGGACAGGGAAGAGAACAAATGAACAGAGAGAGACAGAGAGTGATAGGTCTAGACAGACATCTGAGAGAGGCAAGGAAGCTTGTGGTGATGATGGCCATGTTTATTATTGCTACAACAATAATTCTAGACCCCTAACTACTGCCATGTACTATGTATTTTCTAAGATCCAAGAACTGTGATGGATTCTTTACATATGGTAACTTTTCCTTTTTCAGTTTAATACCCCAATATTGTACATGTACATAAAGCTCAGAGGGCTCTTTTACTAAAGATTGATTGATTGATAGTGTCAGAAAGAGCATCAAACTGTGGTCTGTTGTGCTCCAGAGTGCCAGTTCTTAGCCACTGTATGGCTGTTATGTTTGTCTTTTCTTTCTTCTCCCTGGCCATCAGGAACATCTCAGTGATGGCTTACTCCATCAACTTTATTGGATTCTCACAGCCAAATGTATAGGGCTAAAGACTTACAGGGGCAGTGGAGACTTATTAATCAATACCCTCCTCTTGTGATGTATGAGCAGGTATTCATTTGCATTAAACTGTCCACCCCAGACCAGCTACTATTTTCCAGAAGCAGCATGGAACACGCAGTTCCCAGGAGAGCAGTGCAATTTTTTAAAGTGCCTAAGAGAGCTATCTTGCTACCAGGTAAGGACTTCCTACCATGGATTCAAAACCCAACCCGGTGATCTTGGGGATACTGTTCCTTTGGAGATGCTACTAAGAATTATTTCCCCCACCCCACCCCATTGTTTCCCAAGCTATGATCCAAATTCCAACATTGCTAGAAAAAATCAATACAGAGATCAAAGTATAATTTTTAAAGGAGATGGAATGGAGTTCCCCAGACCTTTTAGATCTATCAGTTGAAAACATTTCTCTTTTGGCAACTTCAAGCATTGGTAAAAGTAAGTTGGTCCATCCCTCCCTCCCCTGGGCCTCTGCTATATCATCAATGTCTTGTTCATCATATCTTATAAAACAAAGAAGAGAAAAGGAATTTGTAAAAAAGAAAGGAAAGGAAAGGAAAGGAAAGGAGGGGAGGGGAGGGAAAGGGGGGGAGGGAGAAGAGGGGAGGAAAGGAAAATAAAAGAAGAAAAAGAAAAACAGAAGCAACGTCTTCATGAATCCCTCCATGTCTCACAGAATTTCTACAACGAGAGCCCTTTGTGGGATGAAGTTGCAACATTCCTTATCTGGTACAGAAGGATGCTGGAAGAAAGAAAACTTGGTTTGAAACAAATAAAAACCAAATCCATTAGTTTGTTCTCTCTGTCGTTTTTTTGTTCCTTTGTTTTGTTTTGTTTTTTTTTCATTAAAAGGGCAGACCCAGCATATGAAACACTTGGGAAACCTACAGAATCAGAGAGCTTCAGAAAAAGGATAATGCTTCAAGAGCAACTACCTAAAGACTCCCTCCTTTTTAGGATACTGAAACCTAGATAGACTAGCGAAATCACATGTCAAAAGTCACCCAATCCCAAGGTGTTTATTTTTTTGTGGAGTCGGAGTTAATCTTCACAGATTTTTTTTTTTCTCTTAAAGTTTCCATATTTTTGTCCTTAAGGTTGTTAATTTCCAAGTGTACCCTCTCTCCTTTCTCATCCTCTTTCCTTCAACTCTAGTAAAAGACAAAAATGGACGGCAGACAACAGCCAGCCAATTCAGTCTCAAGCATAGGTACATGATGAGACACCTGGGACAACCAGACTTCAACACAGCCACTTACAATTTTAAGAACCAGTGTTCTCCTTCTCTGGCACCTGTACACAGTGGTACACATCCAGAATCACAAAGCTCATTGGCATCAAATTCCTACAGAACAATGTTACTTACATGGGTTCTAGACCTGCCTCTACACTTAGCTGTATGATACTGGGCAACTCAACCTAAACTGAGCCTCAGTGTTCTCATCTGATAAATGGCAGAAATAGCAGTCTTATTTGAGAGCTTCTTTTAGAAAAAGAAGCTCAAGTCAAGGGTATGCTGGTAAACATTTAACAACTGGTTCTCTGGGTTAGTGGGGGGGGGGGGAAGCCCTGATTTGCAGTGTCTGCCAATTTCTGTGGTGTAAATATGCCACCAAATCTGTGTTCAAGCTACAAACAGGATGTCACTGAATACCACACCAGAAAAGATACTGTGAGCTGACCAGAGAACGTTCCAGTACACCAATTACTCCATCTACCTATAGGTAACACCACAGATGTTCTTGCCGTTGAACTTCGACTCACACATTTCACTTCAGCTGAAGCTTTTCTCTTCTCTCTGCACATCTCACTCCTACTTATAATTCAAGACTCAGCCTTACGGCCAGCTCTTCCATAACTCTTCCAAGATCATTTACATCAGAATCAATTCTCTGGTTATTATATCTCTAGTTAACTCTTACTCTATTTTCCCTGTATTTATGAGTTGTGTCAAGAGCCTGTTTTCCCCTCCTTCCCAGCTCATGTCATAGTCTCCGTGCTCTCTGACAGCACAGAGCAACATCCCTTGAACACAGGAGGGGTTTGATCAGTGTCCACTGAATAAATTAGGAACTAAACCTACTTTGAAAAAAACATGACGAAGTCTTATCAAGAAGTATTTTCCCCCCAAGGACTGAGAACTCTTCGAAGACGGGACAGTGTTTAATTCATGTTTATATTCTTAGTATTTCATTTGTGCCAGATAAAAATGTAGAACGAGAGGGAACTGAGCCAGAGCAATGGTATTTCCAAAGTGGCTGATGCCGGTGTTACCAATAGAATTGGGGTGGGAGGGGCCCTGTTGACATCGGGTTCCAACCTACCTACAGGATTTCGGTGCTGTGTGCTTCTCCTGCCTCAGATCTGCCTATGACACCCGGACTTGCCACAGAACGTCAGATCAACAACACCAGTGAGCCTTAGTTATCACTAGATGGCAAGACAGGACCACCAAAACAGCCACGAGATGCACCCGGTCTCCCAGCTGGGAAGCTCAACACAGGGGAATGAGGGACAGCATCCTTCCTCAGCACTGTAGCTGTGAACAGAAGTAATTAGATTGCACGCTGAAGAGGCGGAAGGAATACTCAACACACACGTGAAATGTTAGTCTAGAGGCAAAAAGCCAAAAAGGTGAGCTGAAGGCTATAAACCCAGAAGAATTAGGACCAGGGACTGACATTTCCAAGAGGCAGTGAGGTAAAATGGAAAACAGTGGTCTGGCCTTATCATGGATGACAAACTCTCAATTGTCTGCCATGTTCCGGAGAGAAAGTCAATATTGGGAGTTGCTACTTTTGACTATATATGGAATAACATTTTTTTTTAAAAAAGAGTGCATGTAAAATGCAGAAATTACACTGATACTTTCTTGAAAACTTCAAAAGGCACCTCAGGATGATTACAAAGCTCATTTCTGATTGCACTATAGGGATAAAATAATGCATGCTGGTTTACTATGTGCCCAGTTAGGAAACAGGCTCTGAAATGTTAGTGCCTCGGCCAAGGCCACACAAGCTAGTACCTGGCAGATCAAACCCAGGACTCTCTGAATCCAAACCCCTTGCTCCCTTCTGCTATGTCATCATGTAAACTAAAGCAAAAACAAGGCTCTCTAATAATGCTTTAACTTTGTCTTACGTGGCTTACATAAATCTGAAAGGAATTCCGAAAGTGTCAGGACCTAGCTTCCAAAGGTAAATACTTTGAGGAATATCATTCATGTGGAAGTAGAAGCTCTTGACTAATTAAAATTAAAAAGGAAGGTTTATTATAGTCCAGCCTCATACATTTAAAATAGTGTTGCTATTTCAGTTAAGGATCCCAAAATGGTGAATTGAGGTAAATTTTCCTTGTTAGAGCTTATTCTCCGTCAGGGCCTCACTGAACACCTAGATCTGTCTGCTATTGATCTGGTACAGACTACCTGGTAGATGGATACTTAGGGTAGAAATCAAGAATTAAAACATGTCAATAAGGTGTTTTTTTTTTAAAATTCTTTATGATGCCCGTGATATACCTGGGACTTTCTTTTCACCTTCTTTGAAATGTGGGACCAGGTAAAAATGTTAACTCTTATGGACAACCTTTCATTTTACCCCATGACTTTCCCATTTCTTTTGCTTCTATGTGTGCTGTGTTTTGTTTTGTTTTGTTTTAAGCTTTCAAATCCAGTAATGATCTCCAGTTATCTTATGCCATTTTTGCGACATGATTAGAAAACTTTACAGTACTCTTCTGGCATAATACAAATACTGCACAAGCAAAAACTGGGTGTAAAAGCAGAACAACTAGTTGGGTAGTTTATATGAGTGGCAGAATACAATTTACTGAGCCTAGAATATTCCATAGCCTTTCTGGGCTAAAAGTGGTGATTTCTTTCACAGAATTCTAGGCCATTTGCATTATCCAGTCTCACTGGCTGCAAGCTACTCAGGTTTAAAGCACCCTTTTATCACACTAGGGTCCACCTGAATCTAAGTCAAAATCTGACCAACCCAGGTCTTATTTGTACATACCTGAAAGCAAAACTGAAACATAGTGCCTCAAGAAAACTCAGTGTAAGTGCAAAACCAATGGATAAATCATCTTTTTATAAAAATAAACAAGAGCAACAACAAAGCACTTCTTTTTGTTTTTTCTAAATAGAGGCTAAAATGGTTTTCAAAAGAGATGAAGCCTCCTATGCAAAACTTCCATATACATTGGGTCAATGCTAAAATTATGGTTTCGGACCAGTCTGTCAAGCAACTCTCTCAACCAAATTCTACCATTATTTATACTAATTTTCAATGGACATGGCCACTTAACCAGTTCACTGCCTTTAGCTGTACTTACAAGCCCAGAGAATTGATATGGATGCAGCCCAAGGGCATCGAGAGATGCTCATGTGCTCAGTTATGTATCAGACGTTTTCCCTTAGCGAAGCCCGAATGGACACAAACTGTGATCCTAATACATCCTCGAGCAAATGCCTTTCTGGAAAACACACAGTATACCGTGCCATGTCACTTATTTCCTGTCCTCTCCCCTCTCCTTTGATATGGTCAAAAAAGCATATTCTCTTAGGAAAAAAAAAAAAAAAATCAAGTACAACATGTTTTATCACTATAAATTTCCTTTGCATTATTTTCCTTGTTTTAGCACAGCAAAGGCCCCAAGTTGGAGGATTCCTCATCCTTGTCAGGACCAACATAAGAGAGACACGGGCCATTTCCAGAGATGGAAGGGAAAAATATACAACCTGACAGAGAGGGCTCTTTCTCTTCTTGTCCCCATGTTCCAGGCACTCATGGTGGCTTTTGTTTTGTTCACCTCCCTCTTGGTGGGAGAGAGGGTAGGTAAACAATTAGCAAAGGCTCTGATCTACTTCCAGCTTTGCAAGGAGAGAAAAGGGGTTGGGGCCATGGCCATGGCCTGGGCCTTCTACTCCTGTTTTCTTATAGCTCCAAACCATTCATCAGCTACTAAGGAGCAGACATTCCTTCATAGAACAGTTAGGGGCTGGGGACCACAATTAACTGTTGATTAGAACTTTAGAGATTGTACTTTCAGGAAGAAAAGGAAGATCTTAGAACAAAAATCATGTGGGTTGGTTTTAATGAGTGTTGCTAAGGATGATGAATTACCCCAAACTCGAATATTTCATAAGTTCTTATACCCTTCTTTTCTTACTCTTTGAGAATAAAAATATAGGGAAAATGTTAAGTGTGGGATTTTCTGACTCGAAACCACAAAAATGTCCTTGAGAAGGTCGGCTATTAAGTATCCCAGGGCACCTGTCGTAACTGGGTCAACAGGTTGAAAATTTGGCAGGGAGGAAATCTTCCTGTCTGAAACTTTTCAGCCCATGCATTTCTTCTCAAATTACAACCCAATAGTGAGCCTCTGTCAAATGGTCTAGAGACACTGATTTGTCTTCTCCCCTTTAAGAGGCTTTCTGTCCATCTATAAAACATCCCTCTCTTCTCTTTACACTGAAGTTTCCTTCAGATGTTTATAGGACACGTTAATTTGAGGGGTTTGGATAGGTAGCCATTTTCAATTTCTGAATGAATCATCTCAACTCCCTTCTCCTCAAAGAAACATAGTTTGAGGAAAGTGCTCTCTCAAGAATTTTATTAAAATTCAGGATTATTTTCTCATTTCAAGTACAAAAATTGAGATCAAAATGAGCAAGAAATATTTGCTCGGTGACATATTTATACCTAGTGTATTACTTTGAGTTTTGGTGAAAGCAGCTCAAGACAGCAATGGGCTTTGCCCAGAGGGAGTTTCATTCTACTTAAGAATTAACACATGAAACGTGAGCGTATGGAGGTCAAGGTCTCATTGATTGTTTTGCAGTCAGAATGGAACATGCGTCAGGAAGTAGGATCTATGTAGAAATATGGAGGAAAACATTGCACTGGCTACGCAACTGTGAATGGGATGGAGGGACTATTCAATTCTCATGGTCTACAGAAATGTGGATAACTTAATTTATATTAAAAATAAGAGTAATTACCCTTATAAATGTATTGTCTCTACTTAAAGAAATTAATTTTTCTTCTAATTTAAATCTAATAGTAATTTTATACGATGTCACAGAGTGGGCACATTTAATCTTTCCATCTATTCAACTACGGTGCCTTTGGGTTTATATTTACAGAGAGTAAATGGAGCATCTTTTCAGTCACTTGCTGCCAAGCAGAGTGCTGTGTTGGGAGATGATTGTTCATTTTTTTTTAATAGCAGTGAGAACAAATTGCCCTCCATCAAAGGGCTGTTGTGAAGCCGTGGAGAGCATTACTTGCAGAGGTTTTGGAGCTTCTTGGACAGAGGTGTTATCTGAATCAAAACCTGTGAAAAGAAGAATAGCTATAACACTTTCTAACAGTGAGAAACTATTGTGTTGTAAAAGTTTCTAAAGGGAAGAGTGCTCAGGACATTATTTGTTAAATTTAGAGGAACAAGACAAATCAAGGAGCAAGGAATCACTGGAAATAATACAACCTCCAAAAGGGTAGAGAAAATAATTTATTACTAACTTCCATGGCCCCAATGTTATAAGAATTGTAAGAGTGATGCCAAGAGACATTTAATAGAGCTAAATTCTACACTTTACTGGAGAATTGAATTATTGGAGTAGCTTCCAGTTGAGACGGATAATTTTACCAGGCTGTATTGTGTTCCCATTCTAAGGGTATAGCAAGAAAAACAGTTAAACAAGGTTCAAAGGCTTAATGCCCTCCGCTCTGTAGGGAAGGATGCAAACAGAAGTGAGAAAACATCCTTTAGCAGATCAGGATTTCAAAGGAATAAGACACGAAGAAATGAAATAAATTTTCCGGGTCTCCACCACTAAATTATGCTGTTAAATAAAACTAATCCTTCACTATAATTTAATCTATAATAATGATTGTCATTACAGTTCTGAAAATAAACCTTCAGTCTTCAAGGAAACAGCAAAGTAATTCTGGTTTTTAATTTTCTTTCAGTTTTGCTATGTACTTTTTAAGTTAATTTTCCCATAACGCATGCTAATATTTTTCTGAAATTCAAATGATAATAGATTATCCCCATTTCCCCACCATAGGATGTATACTCTCTATGAATATTAATATTTTTTCTAATACTTTTTTTAACCAGAGTCATTAATATGATAATACTTTGGTAATGAATTTACAAAAATTCCATACAAATACTACATGTGCTAATACAATGAAATACTGTGGAAATAATATGCATAATGCATTAGGCTTTGTTACAGATGCCTGCCAAAAATAGTGTTTGGCAAACAGTAGCATGCTTGAAAAATGCCGAACTGATTAAAATTTATTGCTGCTGATAGACCCAGGGCAAACACGGAATGATCTTTGCTATTCATGCCTTGGCAGACACATCAGTTCACTGACTGCTCAGATTTTCTCTGAAAGCTTCTGGACATCACAAAAATTAAGGAAGACACTTAATGAGATGTTTGATGCTGGGGAGAGTGACTCGTCCAAACAAAGGAATCCCCGATATACCACAGTTTCATGTCCGTGGATGTCATTCCTGGCAAAGGGTCAAAGCTCCATCCAGCAGCCAAGGGCAGGGCTAATCTGCGTGCTTTCTGTGCTCTGTCTCTCTTTTCACAGATAGTTGCTTTGGAAAGCGGGAAGCTGTGCTAACATGAAAGCACTCTCTTCTCTCCATGCTGTTCCCGGTTTGATATCACCTAATGCCTTATTGCTTCGTGACTGCACCTTCCAACATACATGGAATTCCTAGCACTGTGAGTTAGAGTGTGGTGAGAGGTGAGTCAGGGGCTATTCCTTTCACTGGAGTCATGGGAAAAGTGTTGAGCTCTGGGGTGGAGCTTTCCAAACATAGAATTTTCTATCTCCTTTAGAAACTAAATATAATTTGACAGTGAAGCCACTGACTATTGTTGCAAATGAATCAAGATTCATGCGATTGCTAAAAGATCACAAGTCCATCAGTTTTCTTAGATTGTTAGCACTTGTGGGGTCTTTGAATTCATTTAATTTAGTCCCATCATTTTACAGATGGGCAAATTAAGGTGCAGAAAGAGAAGGTGACTTGACCGACCGAGGGTACACAGCTAATTAGTAGCAAAGTCAAGATGACATTTCCTAATTCCCAGCCCAAGTCCTTCCATCAATGGCACTGGCTTTACTGAAGAAGAAAAAGAAAAAGACTTGACATCTAAGGTACCAGCCCACGTCCTCCTGCCCATTGGTGCTGGCTAATTCTTCAAAGGACTGGAGGAGAAAAGCTTCTCTGGTGGAGGATAAACAGAATGAATGGATGCTACTGATGAGCCCCAAATGGGGAAAGCTCTCAAATATGTGTTTAGATAGATATCTAGATACACAGAATTTGAGACAAAATGAAATTTTAAGTGCTGAAGTCGATGATTTTATCCACATCTTTCTTTCTTTCTTTCTATTTATCTATCTATCTATCTATCATCTATCTATGTATCCATGTTTACTGGAAGAAATACAGTTTCTAATTATTTGAAAAATTTAATCTATCTATCTATCTATCTATCTATCTATCTATCTATCTATCTATCTATCATCTATCTATGTATCCATGTTTACTGGAAGAAATACAGTTTCTAATTATTTGAAAATTTTAAACTGTCCCTGAGGAAGATCCTGGTCAGAAATACTTAAAACTCCAAAGTTCAGAAATGGTTTCTGAAAGTGAAATTGAAATTCATCTCTGAATTTAGAGAAAAGGGCAAGAGAGACCATTGAGTTTAGCAAGAATGCAAGAATTGCCATCAATCAGACAGTTTTAGAAATATAAACAATCTAGTAAAGAAGATTGGCCAATCTATAAAAATCAGCAGAAAACACTTAAAAGGATCATTAGCAGAAGAGAACAAACGGGAGCATGAAACCACAGGCATGCTCACCATCAAAATGCAGAAATTTAACCTCTGAGAAGGCAGGATGCGATGTATCCATTAAGAAAGAGAACAGGAGGAGGGAGCGGACAATAATGAAATGACTAATGAGTTCAATTTTAGTTTATTTAAAATTGACTGAAAACTACCCGAGTGGAAAAGGAATTTCAACTTGGAAATGGTGGATGTTGAGCTGCTCTCCAAACAGCAAAACAGAAAAATGTTGCTGGCAGCTGCCTTAGTGAAACTCATGTCATTGAGGTCCAGCCTCAGTCTGGCTCCCTCTTTTGCTCTGTGCGAGTCAATTTTCAATAAAACATCCAGGAGGCTGTGCACTTGTAAAACTTTATGTTCATTCATTCACCACATTTGTTGATTGCTTACTATGCGCAAACTCTTGCGCTAACTGATGAGATAGAGCAATGAGCACAAATGCATAAGGTTTCTATTTTCTTGGAGATTACACTGTAATTAGGGAAGCAAGAATGAATTAGGACAATATCATCCTTAGGAATGTATACTTAAGAAATTGAGTAAAAAAAGAAAAGAAATTGAGTAATTTGTTCTCAGAGAGGTACACAGGTCTCTGACAAGGTATGATAAAGACCAGCAGTATAGCCTGGGAATTTGGGGAAGACTTCTCGGAAGCAATGAAAGATGGATGAGAGTTACTTGGCAGACTTGGCATGGGAGATTCCTCTAGAGAGAACTGCATATGCAAAGGCCTTAGTTTGGAGCAAATGACTACCTTAAAGTAGAGAGGACCTGAGAGGGGACATTTCTTCTATCTTAATGCCATCCTCACAAAACTCAGCTTTCTAAGAAGGAATGACTGAGGACAATTTAAGAAGCATCTAAAATGCACCTGACTTCATCAAGTCCTTCATTTGATCAATCAATATAGTCAGACATTTTCCCAATTGAGGTGAGAT
Source organism: Kogia breviceps (assembly GCF_026419965.1). Classification (NCBI taxonomy): domain Eukaryota; kingdom Metazoa; phylum Chordata; class Mammalia; order Artiodactyla; family Physeteridae; genus Kogia; species Kogia breviceps. Next base: position 20,855,784 of record NC_081324.1, read on the forward strand.
CAGCAAATTTCAAAGCATAAACTAATTTGCATTGAGCTGAAAAACAAGTTACCCAACATGTCTCTCTTTCAGACAAATGGTGACAAAATTAGTAAAATCCAGCCTGAAACTGAAAGCCACAGCACAGGCAGGCCTGGGAAGTCTTCCTATTCTGAGCAAATTGGCCAGACAGCATTAGGAAAAGAGCTAGGCCCACAATAAGGCTGGCATTCTTTTTTTCCCATTTAAGATTCGCTCAGTTCGTAAGGCTGGGGAAGAAAAGCACAATATCTTACTCAAGTGTACATTGGCTGGGAGCCGAGAAAGAACCACTGGCTGTGCAAGGTGATGCCTTTCCTGGAAACAATCCATTTTGGAGACCTTGTGTTCAAATAACCAATTTTATTTCTATTTATTCATGTGTCCTCCCACTAAGCTTTTTATTTTCACTTTTTTTTCTCTATTAGTCAAGCCTTTGGCTATCACATTGGGATGAGGACTGTTTAATATAAACACAATTAAATAACAACTACTCATTAGCAACAGTAACTGACGGTTAGAAAACAGTATCCCAAATGTATTTATTTTTAAAGCATTATATTAGAACAAATATAATTCTCTCTCCCTCCCTCCCTCTCTCTCTCTCCTTAAGCCAAAGTTCGTGTAGAAAAATAGGCTTTCAAATAGGTGCTGAATGTTAATGGCTTAAGATACTTGATAGGTGTTGAGAGAGGGAGGCCTTGGGATGAGGGCCTCTTCCCCAGGGTGTAGCACGAAGAAGGATCAATTGAAAATGAAGAGCAATAAATAGCATACTAAGGGCAGAGCACCCAAACATGCAAAAGTTTCTAGAGTTCAGGCACTTCTTTCAGATATGTGTTTCTAGAACACTAGGAAGAGGGCATCCCCTAACAGGTCACTTGGAACACTAAGCAAATGACCTTTCTAAAGTCTTGGATGGCTTCTCAAACTCTTCCAAAATATAGCAAAAGGAGGAAAACTCCCAAACTCATTCTACGAGGCCACCATCACCCTGATAACAAAACCAGACAAAGATGTTACAAAAAAAGGCAACTACAACTACAACTACATCAATATCACTGATGAACATAGATACAAAAATCCTCAACAAAATACTAGCAAACAGAATCCAACAGCCCATTAAAAGGATCATACATTATGATCAAGTGCGGTTAATCCCAGGAATGATAGGACTCTTCAATATATGCAAATCAATCAACGTGATACACCATGGTAATAAACTGAAGGAGAAAAACCCTATGATCATCTCAATAGATGCAGAGAAAGCTTCTGACAAAATTCAACACCGATTTATGATAAAAACCCTCCAGAAAGTAGGCATAGAGGGAACTTTCCTCAACATAATAAAGGCCATATATGACAAAACCACAGCAAACATCGTCCTCAATGGTGAAAAACTGAAACCATTTCCACTAAGATCAGGAACAAGACAAGGTTACCCACTCTCACCACTATTATTCAACATAGTTTTGGAAGTTTTAGCCACAGCAATCAGAGAAGAAAAAGAAATAAAAGGAATTCAAATTGGAAAAGAAAAAGTAAAGCTGTCACTGTTTTCAGATGACATGATACTATACATAGAGAATCCTAAAGATGCTACCAGAAAACGAGTAGAGCTAATCAATGAATTTGGTAAAGTAGCAGGATACAAAATTAATGCAGAAAAATGTCTGGCACTCCTATACACTAATGATGAAAAATCTGAAAGTGAAATTAAGAAAACACTCCCATTGACCACTGCAAAAAAAAGAATAAAATATCTAGGAATAAAGCTACCTAAGGAGACAAAAGACCTGTATGCAGAAAACTATAAGACACTGATGAAAGAAATTAAAGATAATGCCAACAGATGGAGAGATATACCATGTTCTTGGATTGGAAGAATCAACATTGTGAAAATGACTCTACTACCCAAAGCAATCTACAGATTCAATGCAATCCCTATCAAACTACCAATGGCATTTTTCACAGAACTAGAACCAAAAATTTCACAATATATATGGAAACACAAAAGACCCCGAATAGCCAAAGCAATCTTGAGAAAGAAAAATGGAGCTGGAGGAATCAGGCTCTCTGACTTCAGACTCTACTACAAAGCTACAGTAATCAAAACAGTATGGTAATGGCACAAAAACAAAACTATAGATCAATGGTACAGGATAGAAAGCCCAGAGATAAACCCACGCACATATGGTCACCTTATCTTTGATAAAGGAGGCAAGAATATACAATGGAGAAAGGACAGCCTCTTCAATAAGTGGTGCTGGGAAAACTGGACAGCTGCATGTAAAAGAATGAAATTAGAACACTCCCTAACAACATACATAAAAATAAACTCAAAATGGATAAAAAACCTAAATGTAAGGCCAGACACTATCAAACTCTTAGAGCAAAACATAGGCAGAACACTCTATGACATAAATCACAGCAAGATCCTTTTTGACCCACCTCCTAGAGAAATGGAAATAAAAACAAAAATAAACAAATGGGACCTAATGAAACTTAAAAGCTTTTGCACAGCAAAGGAAACCATAAAGAAGATGAAAAGACAGCCCTCAGAATGGGAGTAAATATTTGCATACAAAGCAACTGAAAAAGGATTAATCTCCAAAATATATAAGCAGCTCATGCAGCTCAATATTAAAAAAACAAACAACCCAATCCAAAAATGGGCAGAAGACCTAAACAGACATTTCTCCAAAGAAGATATACAGATTGCCAACAAACACATGAAAGCATGCTCAGCATCACTAATCATTAGAGAAATGCAAATCAAAACTACAGTGAGGGGGCTTCCCTGGTGGCGCAGTGGTTGGGAGTCTGCCTGCCGATGCAGGGGTCACGGGTTCGTGCCCTGGTCCGGGAGGATCCCACATGCCGCGGAGCAACTAAGCCCGTGAGCCATGGCCGCTAGGCCTGCGCGTCCGGAGCCTGTGCTCCGCAGCGGGAGAGGCCACATCAGTGAGAGGCCCGCATACCACAAAAAAAAAAAAAAAAAAAAAAACTACAGTGAGATATCATCTCACACCGGTCAGAATGGCCATCATCAAAAAATCTACAAACAATAAATGCTGGAGAGGGTGTGGAGAAAAGGGAACCCTCTTGCACTGTTGGTGGGAATGTAAATTGATACAGCCACTATGGAGGACAGTAAGGGGGTTCCTTAAAAAAGTAAAATTAGAATTACCATATGACCCAGCAATCCCACTACTGGGCATATACCCTGACAAAACCATAATTCAAAAAGAGTCATGTACCACAATGTTCATTGCAGCACTATTTACAATAGCCAGGACATGGAAGCAACCTATGTGTCCATTGACAGATGAATGGATAAAGAAGATGTGGCACATATATACAATGGAATATTACTCAGTCATAAAAATAAACAAAACTGAGTTATTTGTGGTGAGATGAATGGACCTACAGTCTGTCATACGGAGTGAAGTAAGTCAGAAAGAGAAAAACAAATACCGTATGCTAACACATATATATGGAACCTAAAAAAAAAGGTTCTGAAGAACCTAGGGGCAGGACAGGATTAAAGATGCAGACATAGAGAATGGACTTGAGGACATGGGGAGGGGGAGGGGGAGGGGGAAGGGTAAGCTGAGATGAAGTGAGAGAGTGGCATTGACATATATACACTATCAAATGTAAAATAGCTAGCTAGTGGGAAGCAGCCAGAGAGCACAGGCAGAGCAGCTCATGCTTTGTGACCACCTAGAGGGGTGGGATAGAGAGGGTGGGAGGGAGACGCAAGAGGGAGGGGATATAGGGATATATGTATACTTATAGTTGATCCAGTTTGTTATATAGCAGCAACTAACACAACAGTGTAAAGCAATTATACTCCAATAAAGATGTTAAAAAAAAAGAGGGCTGCACACACACACACAAAAAGACTAATTTTTAGAAATCTCACTTTAATGCTCTATAGTTTTACTTTTTTACTAAAGAAAATTTACTGTAAGATGCCATGTTTGTTTCAATTTGTTTTCATTAAAATCCAGTTTGAAATCCCTAGCTGAAGCTTTGCTAAAATGTCATCTGTCCTAATGAATATGTATAAAATAAAGTACAGGATAAATCTGAAAAAATATATAAAGTCTTGGATGGGAGACTTGCAAGGTATATAGTAGGCAGCTCACATGAATCAGAGGATAATGCTTAAGCATCACTTCCTGCAATGCCATCATCTTCTGGTCCAAGTCTGAACCTCTTGTTGCTTCTTTCTAGCAATACTGTAAGAATTAACTAATCAGGGAAAATAGCAACTGTCCTGAGAGATTTATATCAAAATTTGCCCCTCATAAAGATCTACCCAGAGGCCATTAAACATCAGCTTTACTTCGTTTCAGCTAAGCAGCCCTAGATTTCATTCATTCTCTGGCATGATGGCATTCACTATGTATCTTACTATGTGCCAGGCACTATACTGCATGATTGTATAACCATTACCTTAATTAAACTTCATATCAACACTGACGTTTTTCCCATTTATAAATGAAGACGTCGAGGCTCAGTAAAATAAAGTCACTTGCCTAAGACTGCATAGACATAGCCTGGAATCTAAGGGGAAATACTGAGACTTTGCCTCCTAACACCTCACACCTATATTATTCTAACTCTAAGGAATCAGATCCCCAGAACTCATAGCCTTTCCTTATCTCAGTGTATAAACCTCTTGAAGAATTAACCCCTGGACTGCTCTGTGTCTCTGTTAAATTATAATTGAATAGGTTTCTAAGAGTTTATTTGGATAAGCATGTATTTTTCGTATTCCTGTACAGGTTTTAATTACAAATCGTTTAACAACAATTTAGTTGTTAAACTGGATATATTTCACAGGTGGTCTCTTCATGTGTGATGTGGTTTCATCATCTGTGAGTCTCCTCCACCAAGTATCTGGGTATTGGGCTCTTACTGGCCAAGACCTGGTAATGGCCACATTTCCATATGGATTTAGTAACAGCTTTCTCAACTAAACAAACAAACAAAATAATCTAAAAGATCAACAGCAATGTCTAACGCCTATTCGGCACAGCCACAGATTCAACAGTGGGTGGGTGGCAGTTTTTTTCCATTTTTAATGAAGAACTGTACAACAAATAGAAAGAACATCATTCTAAGGACAAAGCTAGAAGAAAACACTGAGCATAACATACTGATGGACTAATTCGTAGACTATGTATTGCTCTCCTACGAAATTCTTGCAAAGTCTAATTAATTCAAATTTCTTCCAGTTCTTGAAAAGACAGAACTATCTGAAACCTGCCTGACAAACTTTCTCCTAGATCTTTTCTTTCTCATGGTAGTGTCATCATGGCCGCGCCAATTTAAATATATTTGTTCAGTGACACAACTAAAAACAAATGGCTTCAGAGAGTGAAAGGAACCCTTACCCAATATTTGGGAGGTACAGTATTGCCCATGTGTTGGCACTGGCACACAAGAGGCATCTGCAACCTGTCCTCACAGATGCCCACCTGATGCCCTCCTCAGTGTTAACAGCACCTACAGCTTCAGGGGCACAATGCGATGCTGTGTCACAGAACCGGAGAAAAAGAGGCTATAGCTCAGACCAACTCTACCAAAGAGAGACCAGGTTCCATGCATTGAACAGGGCTGTCTCCCTCTTCGTTTTGCTACCTGTAAAACTGCCAGGACACCCTCTTCCTCTGTAAGCCTCTGTTCTTCCAGGATTCTGAAGCTTCCCTTTGGTAAATCGGGGGAAGTTGGGAGGGAGTAGTGATGACTTGGAAGAAAGGCACATTCACCAGCTGTAACTGACCTACAAGCCCACATTGTTAACAAAGTCTTGGTTCTCAATGACTACATGGAGGGGACACTACAGACGAAGGCAAGTTTATAACAGGTACATCTTTGCAGCCAGCTGCCCCATTTACTGAAAAATAAACACTATATATCAGAATATGGCCAGCAAGGCGATGGCATAGTTAAAAGAACGCTTCGCTTACAGTGTAAGAGACATTGGGTAGTGGTTCCCTGGTACATGACTGGTTTGCATAATATTTTCCTAATAATGATCATAATTGCATTTGGAATTTCATAATAAAAAAAAGTTTCCAAGTATGTTAAATGTTTTATAAGCAAAAGCAAAGATCTTTGAAGACTCTGTTCTTCGGGGGAAAAAAAAAAAAGGCTCCAAGGTCACCCTAACTGCAATGCTCTAATTTAGAAAGGAGTCACAGGAAAAGGAAAGATGTGAACCCTTCCCACAGTCAATACCACTTGGAATGTGAAGACAAAGACCAAGAATTGGAAAGGTTAAAGGCAAATACGTTTTCCTTGGGAAGTTATATAAGCACATCAAATACCTTACAAGGCAGAGCGATCAGATTATACAGCACACCAAAGTTTCCTGAAGGAAAAAGGGTGAGAGGGAACGGCGAATATACAGGACACCAGGGAGGCTGCTGCAGTGCAGAGAAAAGCAGGGACTGAAGGACCCAGGGACAGTTGAGTATTGCTGGTCAAAGTGACACTGAACACACACCAGGTGCATGGTCAAACTCCAGCTCCGAGGCCAGAAAAGTATAAATGCGTATGAAGACCACCCTCTCTGTCCCACGCAAGGCAAGAGCTGCTTTTCCTTCTTGTCCCTCAAGAATTAGTTAGTGGAACAATTTTTTTTTTTCTTTACAGAAAGAAGGAGGTTGTTCTCTGCAGGGTTAAACTGGGAAGCTCAAGTGACTAGTGTTGACTTTATACAACAGAATAACCGTGATTGCTCACCTCTTTGTATGCAACACATTATACTCCCACTGTGCTCATGTTAAGAAATCTGAGGCCTAAGGAGAATTAGTAAATCTTTGATTGTCAGTGACTTGAAGGCAGCGTTGATGTCTGGCGTATCCCCAGGTCCCTGGCACTGCACAGGCACCTCATTTATCCCTGATGTTAACCCACCACCGGCATCATTCCAGAAACTCTTGTGGGTGCTCAGAACATAGCAGTGACCCAAACAGATGTCTTCACACCCTCGTGGACCTTAATTCTGGAGGAGGGAGATGTCCAATCGTCAAATAAAATCACAAAGTAACTGCAAATTGTGAAAGTTCTAAGAAGGATTTTGTGCGGTCAAGAATATTTGGGGCTCTACTTCTCTACTTAAGCTAACGAAGTCAGAGAAGACCTCACTGAAGAGGTAAGATTTAAAATGGGAACTTAAAGGTAGGAAAGCGCACGAAAAGCTGTCCCAACAGGACAAAGACCCTGAACTGGAAGACAACTTGGCTTGTCTAAGGAAAAGAAAAGGGGCCAGTGTGACAGGGCTAGGCTAAGAAACACATGGTTATTTGTTTGGAGGGGCAAGGTGGGGGCCAGATCTTATAAGGTCTTGTAGGTCTTGGTAAAGAGTTCAGCTTTCAGATGCATTGGAGAGGGACTGAAAAGATTTAAGAGGGGGATGACCTGATTTGCTTTTATAAAGATAACCCTAGTTGTATGGAAAAAAGTTTGCGACTGGCACATTGAGGTGAAAAGAGAAGCAGAGAGGCCAACCGACATGGCTACTGTAATATTGCAGGGGAAAGCTGAAAAGCTTAGACCAGGAAGGTCTGGAGTCAGTTTTCCAAGGTCCTGCCTCCATTACTATTGATATTAATGTCGCTTCTAGCTCTCATAGTCTACGATTCTCAGTCAACCGTAAATATGTACTTTGGTCACCAGATATGACTGTAATACCACTGAAACCACTAGCTCTGGATCGTTGAATCTACTTACAGGAGTGTTACAGCAAAAAAAAGAAGGGCCTCAGAGTATACAAAATCACAACCCCCACTGCAGTTTCAGTGAGAAAAATGAACTCCCAACCTAAATCCTAAGACACTTTTTCCCATAACTAAACTTCCACAACCTTCAGTATAAAGCTGAAGCCCTAGCCATTTCTCAGTACCACTAAAAAAAGGTAATGAGTTTTCTTGTACTAAACTATGTTACAAGATACCATTTTACTCACACTCTCCCTGAAAGGGAGTGAAAAAACAGAAGCAGAATTCATTTATATTTGGATATTTTTATTAGAATTAATTTATATATGGAATTTTAATTACAGGATGCAAGCCTGCGATTAATTGAATTTCGTTTCAATTTACAGAGGATGCACTTGGTTAATGGAATGCCTTTTAAAAAAAAGGCTTTACTGAGGGACCTCATCTGTGTGATTTACTGTCTGAGTATACGTGAAGTTCCCTTCATTACAGAAGAAATTATTATTTGCCCTTGACGTTGAGTCCATTGCATGGGTGAGGAGATGATGTCAATCCTGTCATATAACCTACTATTTCTGAGGGAAGTAGCAGATTCAAAAGAAACCTTGTTTGGCTTTCTTGATATAATCCCCTTTCCCTGTGTATTCAACACACACATGCGCATTGCTGATTAATGCGAAAATCCTCGCTGACATTATGATAAGCTTTAAAGCAATCCTACCTTAGAGAGACAGAAAGAGCAAGCACTGCCTTTTCTTACAGAAAATCTCTCTTGAACTGAAGGTTTGAGGCAAAGGGAAAGGAAGATGAGGCAAAAATTGAATGAAGAAGACCTGAATATAGAAAAAAGAAAACAGAACATAAGGGGAAAGAATACTACCTAAGGAAGTATCCTTGAATAACCTTGCTTTGAAAACTGTGGAAAATAAGCCTATCTATGTAATCCCGTTATGAACTGTTACTTTAAGGCTTTAGTCACAGAGAAACTGTGTAATAAGATTAAACCACATAAGAAAACATGGTTGTCTGCTGCTTGTTGGAAGACCAAAACAAAGAAATCAATAAATGAACAATTACCATCCCTTGCTTCTCCCCCAACTCCCTTCAGAAACAAAACAATTAGGAAGGAAGATCTCCTGATAATGCAAATGCAAAACCCCAGTCTCTCCCAGCTTCACAAGAGAACAGAATGCATCTGCTTTCATTATTCACTTCCTAAAGTTCTTTGTAATGTGATGAAAGAATGTTGTGATTTTAAAGGGAAAGGCAAGTTCTGCAGAGTATTCCCTCTTTGCAGGAGTTCCCTCTCTCAGGACCTTAAGAAGATACCTGTGAAAATATCCTACTTCTTTTGGGTATTTCCTCCTCCCCCCAACTCTAAGAGCGCCCTACAAAGTTTTCATTTTCTTTTTTAGTTGCAACTACTCCACTCCTCTATTGCAGCCATAGGCAGTACATAAATACATGAGGGTGCCTGTGTGCCAATAAAACCTCATTTGCAGAAACAAATGACCAGCCTTTGGCCATCATTTGCAGACTCCTGGGTTAGATGATAAGAGAAGTGGAAACAAGGATTGGGGACACCTTGGATGAAACTGGGGCCCCTACGTTTGATTCCTGAATTTATTTTTTTGTACGTGTCCTTCATGGATTTAAAAACATGGATCTGTCACTAAGGATACTGGATACATGATGGACGTGAGAGTAATCATGAACAAGCATTCCTGATTTGATCACCTTTTGTCACCTAAAATCAAAGGTGTGGTTGTGGAGAAAGTGTATATAATAAGGGGCAGGGATGGAAAGAAAGAGAAGGCTTCTAATCCTCTAAATGGACCGTCAGCCATAAAAGTAGATCTATTCACTGAGAATAGTCTTTCTCATAGTTGGATCCTAAATCAGTAGCCTGAGAATCACCTGAGATCTTATTAGAAATGCAAATTCTCAGGACCCACCCAGTCCTACTGAAAAATTTCAGGGGCGGGGCCCAGAAGCCTGTGTTTTAACAGGTGCGCTGGATGATCCTGATCTACACTCCAGTTTTAGAATAAGTCACTATTCTAGCGAGCCTTCCACTCCTCCCAGCTGACAAGCTGTCTACATTCAAATAGGAAATTGTGATCAGGAGCTTGTGCATTCCTGTGGAGAATTTGGGGGGTTCAGTAGGAGAAAATGAAGAATAACTCAAAACAGGTGGTAGAAAGCAAACTGGAAAATAGTCTTCAGAAGCTTGATTATGTATTCTCTGTATTGGAAGACAAATTTTATATTCCACATGTGCCTAGTTTCTGACCTCTTTTTGCTGCCTAATCTACTTTTAATATCTTTCTTCTATGAGTGTGTGCTCATAGGATGCAATTGTTAACCAAGAATAATAGACTTCGAGGGCTTCCCTGGTGGCGCAGTGGTTGAGAGTCCGCCTGCCGATGCAGGGGACGTGGGTTCGTGCCCTGGTCCGGGAAGATCCCACATGCCGCGGAGCGGCTGGGCCCGTGAGCCATGGCCGCTGAGCCTGCGCGTCCGGAGCCTGTGCTCCGCAACAGGAGAGGCCACAACAGTGAGAGGCCCGTATACCGCAAAAAAAAAAAAAAAAAAAAAAAAAAAAAAGAATAATAGACTTCGAAAAGTGAATCCATATGAAATAAAGTACATTTTGCTTAGTCAGAAATCAGCAAGTTTGGGGGGCGGTGGTAGTGGTGGGATGTATTGGGAGATTGGGATTGACATGTATACACTGATATGTATAAAACAGATAACATATAAGAACCTACTGTATAAAAGAATAAAATAAAATTCAAAAAATAAGACAATTTTTAAAAAGTAAATAAAAACCTTAAAAAAATTTAAAAATCACCAAGTTTGGAATGGGGTGTTGTTTTGGATGAGCGATTTTTATGGTGATGAAAGTAATTCTGGATACGTAACGTGAGGCATGTGTTTCTCTTCAAAAGAAAGGTGTGAGAAAGCCTCAGGTATCATAATTATCAGCTCCAAGACAACTCTGGTCAAAAGCAAAGGGACCTGTAAACACTCAAGTTCACACTTGGAACGGTGTCCAGATGGGAATAAATTGCCACGTAGTACCTAGCGCCCTAGTAAACAGAAGTTTGTGTGCAACTGCAGAGGTCCTTTGTCCCTCCAGGCAGATCAGCTGGACGATATGATTTCTTTCATGCAAAAACGCATTCCTCTTCGCAATGATGCCACTGCTCTGCCAGGGGCCAAACCCTGAAGCTCAAGAAAACATGTCAGGGAGAGGTTGTAAGCCTTTGGGCAGAAAGGAACGAGACACAGTAAGTAAGGGGAGGAAGGGAGGGGAGAAAGGAAGGACCTTCCTCACTTAATTTTCATCTAATGAGCCCTCCTGAGACCCAAACTCTGCCATAGCGTACCTCTTTCAGCAGCCTTCAGAAATAGAGGTCTAATCCCCTTTTAAACTCAAGTTCATCACCAGTGCAGTAATGCCAACTTGGTGTATTAAGTATCTCACAGTATGGTACGGTAATATCCCTTTCTACAGGACGATCCTACTGGAGGAAAATTGATTAATTCCGTTTGCTGGATTTTCAGCCTTTGGACCCCAGTGGCATCTCAAAATGTATTAACCAAAGTTAAACAAGAAAAATCAGCAGCAGTGAACATCGACACTGGAAGTGAGAAAGCGGTTCCTGCAGCCACAAGCCATGCTCCATAGATAACATGCAAAGAGACAGCAATCCTGAAGGTTGGGAGTGTGGTCTTGATCAGAATGATCAGTCCTCCACCCCTTCACCCAGCCTTATTCTGACCACCAGGCAGATGCAAAGAACCAAGAGAGAGAAGTCGTAGTTCTGGGAAAAGTCACCCTTGTTAGAAAACTTTACTGTGAAATTTAAAAGAAGTCATTGGCCATCAGTATAAATGCAGAGGTCAATGTAAATTCATGACTGTGTAATTCTTGACGAGAATATTTTCCATCTAGTTCCTTACAACAGTACAGAAAACGATGGCTCATTCATTTTGTACATACTAAGGCCGCATAAATAGCTATTTATTTTTTCCCCATATCATCTAATTAGAATCGAGGGAAAACACTACAAAACGAGGCCAGAAAAAAATGTAATAGGACTCTAATTTAACTCGAGTTTACTATAGTTAAAGTGTAATTCAAAATGTTCAAATAAAGAAAAACAAAATGAAGATGAAAGCCAAACCACCTCAGGAATAAAAACTTTGGGAAGGAAATTCTCTTCACCAAAGAACTGTGCTGACTATATTTTTTATATAGGTTTATGCAGAGATTTAGCAAAGCAGCAATTTTTATTACTGAACCCCTTGAAGATTGGTTAATTTAAACACAGTCAGGACATCACCATCATTGGATAGTTACTGAGCCAGTGTCTCAGAGCCCCGAATTATCAGCTGTCACCTGCAGCAATACCAAGAATTTCAAGGAGTCAAACTCTCCACTTACTGTAGCTCCCCTCTCCCCTCTGCCAAGTAATAAAGGGCAGTACTTGGAAGATTTGTTCATAACTAGCCAACATCCTCACTTCACAGATAAGGAGAGTAAGTGCTTGAGAGGTGAAGAAATTCATCCCAAATTAGACAAGAGCTGGGAGTAAACTCAGTCTCCAAATCCAGGGCTTTCCCCAAAGAGCACTAACTGAGGAATTGGGAGACAATTCTCCAATCTTCCTTAGCCATTGAACTGATTGGCAAATCCGACAACCAATGGGGATCTCTGTTTCTTCATCTATATTAAGGCGGGGGAGGGGCGCTCCTTGGCCCCTTCAGTTACTTTTACATTTCTAGTGAAATGCAGCCATTTAACCCAAGCATTCTACTTTGGGGCATTTTTTTCATTCTAGCACAATCGGTGGGAGTTTTAATAATCGAGTCCTAGGTGTTAACTTATGACTGGAGCCTAGGCTGGTTCTCACTGAGGGGCAGTTGCCTTTTCAAAGATAAAAGTTATTAGTGAGAGGGGTGTGACAGCGGGTCTGGACTCTGTGTGGGGAAAATTGATCCAAGTGCCATTCTGGCTTTCATGATTCTTAGTAAGGGTAGGAATTTATAGAAGAGTAGATCAGGGAAATCTGAATGTGACATAAAATCTTTTCATTTTGATTTTTGAAAGGTCTCTGACAATGTCTTATTTTATAGCTTAATACTGACTGGTAAAATGAAAGTACTGTTAGCTGGATTTATAATAAATTGAACAATGGCACAGAATACTGGTTAATGGGATTGTCCATACTCAAAGGGAAATGTTTCAAACACCATGAGCTCCAAATGTTACAGCTGAAAAGGAACAACAACAACAAAAGAAAAATCCAGAAACAGTTGTCTAGTGGAGTAGCACAGAGCTCTATCCTTGATTTATTTCCAGTTTAATATTTGTATAAAGAACGTGGTCAAATTAGTAAATGGCAAAGGAAAAAAAAAAAAACCTCAAATGATCTCTAGCATTTCTACCATGGGATGTTTTGGGAATCCATCCCAAACAAAATTGTCACACATATTTATATGAAACAAAATTGTCAAGAATATCTGTCATTAGATTAAAACAATGGACAAAAAGGGTGAAATATAATAGAGGTAAATGTAAAAACTTAAGAGTGAAAAAAAAATCCATTGGATAGGGCTTCCCTGGTGGCACAGTGGTTAAGAATCCACCTGCCAGTGCAGGGGACACGGGTTCAAGCCCTGGTCCGGGAAGATCCCACATTCCGCGGAGCAACTAAGCCCGTGTGCCACAGCTACTGAGCCTGCACTCTAGAGCCCACAAGCCACAACTACTGAGCCCGTGTGCCACAACTACTGAAGCCTGTGCGCCTAGAGCCCGTGCTCCGCAACAAGAGAAGCCACCGCAATGAGAAGCCCGTGCACCACGACGAAGAGTAGCCCCCGCTCGCCGCAACTAGAGAAAGCCCACACGCAGCAACGAAGACCCAACGCAGCCCAAAATGAAATAAATTTACAAAATATATATAAAAATAAATTGCATAAATATAACCAAGAGAATCTTGTTTTGATAGTAGTTGAGGTAAAAGCTATCTAGGGAATTTTCTGACCAAAAGTTCTGTCTGAATTAAAAGTCTAAAGGGCCTTCTGAAAAGAAGCTAAAGCAACAGCTGGTATGAATAAAACCTAGAGAATAAAAGATGTAAGAACACAGCTGGAGAATTATGCCATTGCTGAGCACTGAGCCTCATTTGGAACCTGAGAGATTAAAGATTGTTCCAAAAAAGATGACCAGGATAGTGAGAACAAGAAAGCTATATTGTTTGAGAAATGGCCGAAGGAAATGGTGGTGTTTCATCTGCGAGGATGACCCAGTAAGTGAAAAAAAGCTTTTACAACATTTGATGAGGAGCTTTGGAGATGATTATTAAATATATTTTTACATATCCAAACAAGGGCTTGGGACCAAAGAGTTAAACTCAGAGAGGGGTCATTTTTGGTTAAATATAACAAAGATGTTGCTATAGATTAGAATCGTCAACAAGGGAAGGGGTTATACAAAACAGTTCACTCTGCATCACTCCATGCATAATCATGAAGGCTGTGACCACGATTTTTAAAAAATGGTTTATTTGCCAGGAGGTTGGACTTGGTGATTTGTAAAGTGTCTTCCTTTGCAGTTTCTATGATTCTATGAAATTTATTTTTTTCTATTCTAAAGAATGGTAGGAGTGATGGGGAATTTTCTTCTAATAGGAATTAGGTCAGTGATATTTGCTTTCAAATGCCTAGTAATAGTAAGCCTGCTACTTTAATGAATAGCAGGGATCTCTAGTGTAAAATATTTGTGCTATTTTATATTTAATATAGATATTGAAATGATTTTCCTATAATTCCTTACCCAATAATCTGTGTGGATATACTGTCATAAAATTAAATTGCTCATATTAGGTATTTTGTCATACCTCTGAGCCAGGCCCTAGGCTATATATAAACTAATGAAATGAATGAGAAGTTGCTTGATCTGGCAGTCAGCTTTTCAAAACCAAGTCCATTAAATCCTAGGATCGGAAATTGCCTCAAATAGTAAGTAAAATAAGCTTTCCTTCATGCTTCACTGACAAACTGTAGCATTACTTACGTCTGTTATTTTTTAGTTTTACTTTTTAGGAAAAAAAGATGACTCATATTTCTCAGTGTAATTTTTTTTTTTTTCTTTTTAAAATCAGAACATGTTTAGAAAGCAAAGACAAGAAAAAATAATAAGCAACCTACTCCCTCCCCCAACTTCCAAACTGGATCAGGGGAAGAGGAGGTTATAAAAAGTGGTCTCCAAAATATATAAGGGAAAGTGAGTTCACCTCAGAAATCAGGAACTCGAAAGACAGTTGAGAGTCAAAAACTACTCTGATTGAGTCTCTTAAAAACGTCATTTGTCTTTCCCTCAAGTGGATTCTCAATGTGGTTCGGAAGTGTTTATGTTTAACCTCTGATTCACTAAGCCTCCTCACCCATTCCTCATAGCCATTGTTTTAAGCATGTACCATCTTATTCAAACATTCAGTCTTGCTCACTCCCAATTTCTATAGATGTCATCTCCTCAATTAATGAGAAAATGAGAATTATTAAGAATGAGTGTCCTTGAATTCACTCTTCTCCATTTTCTTTTTTTGGTGCCTCTTAATGTCTCCTCTCTGTCTCTTGTCTTTTCTCGAAGCCATACTACACCCTCCTGCCAGACTCACCTTCCTAAAGGCATAACTCTGACCATGACACCCAACTAGTCTAATTCTGTTCATCCCAACCCACTGCCTATAGAAAAAATCATTAGCTCCGCTTGGTATTTAGGGCCTTTAATTTAAACTCTAATCAATTTACCTTTCTGGTCTCTCTTACAAATCACCTTTATGCATCTAATTCTGCAGCACCCTTCCCACCTCAAAAAGTAAGCCGAGTGTTCTCTTGCTCCCAAGCTTGGAATCATACCCCACCTTCCAACATCCCCACCACCAAGCAACTGCCATCTAGAGTACTTTTTCATCATCTTTAACTTCCCAAATACTTTCCTCCCTTTCAAAGGCAAATCACACCTTTTTTTCCTCATTGCCCCAGCATTTACCTGTTTGTATGTTGAATTAGATGAATATGTGTTTTATATCCTCTACTAGATTATAAACCTGAGGGATGTGCTGCTTCCTGAATGTTCCATAGTATCTGGCTCTAACAGATACTGAACGCTTGTTTTGGGGTACTTGGGATGGCTATCGTTTCTTCTTCCCTCCCTGATGCAAAAGTCATTGGTTTACCAAATGGGCCAAACCCAATGAGGTGACACCCAAGAAAGCCTTTATTTTTCTCCAAACTCTGCCCTCTAACCTCTTCTGTCACATCTCCCTCAATCTCTCCTTGATAACACCTCTACCATCCATGGCTTCCTGGTCACTTTCAATTATAAAAACAATCTCGTTTAGGTAAGCAACTCTGATTCACTTCCAGGTATTAACATATGACAGTCCAGTCTAAATTAAACTGAGATCTTACACCCAGCCTGTACCCTCAAAGTCATAAAAAAACAAGGAAAGAATGAGAAACTGTCATTGACCAGTAGAGACTGGAAGATAGGACAACTGAAGAAAATGTGTTACCATAGCTTGAATTCTAAACACAAAGAGGAAAGACTGGTGAAATCTAAATAATGTCTGGAATTTTGTTATTAGTAAGGCACCGATGTTAGTTTCTTAGTTTTGAAAATTATGTTATATATATTTCATATATATAATTTTATGTACATATTATGTACATATAACAGATATGTATATAATACATAAGAGATCTATGCGTGTAATATTTTTAAGTTAAAATAATGGGATCTTCTAATCTAAGTTTTTCCTCGCCTCATTCCTACCTCCTGCTCTGACCACTTTTGCTATCTTTCAGTAATATTTACAGGCTCCTGGCAGGGTCTCTTTAAGAATTTAGAGGAACTCACCTCTGTCCTCAAACTTCCTTGATAATTTAAATAAAAAACCCATTCACTATCCTGTTACATATAGAAAATTGACATGTACCGCAGTTAGGGATCATCAGTGAAGAGAGACTTCCTGATAAAAAACTTACAGTGATGCTGGCTTGTACAAACAACAACAACAACACAAAAGAATCCCCCAAAACAAGACACTGGCACAGGGATATTTAAAGCCTGATAGATACTGGTTTGAAATCAGTTCTGCCTGAAGCCAGGGAACAGATGAACAGCTTCTCAAAGTTCCCCATTCTTTCCATGTGTTATTTGTGAATGTCATTTTCAAAAGGGAACATTCCCATCACTTTGAATCCTGAAAAGAGAATTACAAGTGTGTTTAATGGCAGAAAAGCTTAAGAATGAATGGAGGCCTCAAAGGATGTGACCTGAGGGCAGGACAGAAAGAGAGTGTTACATAAATCTGTCAGTAAGTAACATAAATCCATTGGAGCCTAAGGAGCCTTCATAGAATTTCAGCGGTTCCAGTTTACACTTCATTCAGAAGCACCTTTTCAAAGCTTCAGAGCCAGCTCACATCTCTTGGAAATGATACTTTTCACTAGGAATTGATGTTTTCCAATATAGTTAGTGTTTCAATGATTTACAGCTATTGACTTTTAACAGGGATGTGATCACATAGAAAAAACTCTGACATTTCCATGACATTTTCTGCTGAAAGGGGAAAAAAGTAAGATTTTCCTTTTTTCTTTTTCATTCAGTGCTGAGTTAGAGATGGAGCAAAAAAAGGGAGGGGGAGCTTTTGGCCTACAGATAGCATTCTCTTAGTTGCCAGTATGGATGTCATTCTCTGATGTTCATTTTTATGCTACTGTTTTCTCAAACTCTTATGTTCCCCTGATACCCTCAGCTGAGGATACATTATAGAGACACTTATGCCATCAAGCTGTTGAAATTTGAGACTTTTCAGATATAACATGCTTTATATCCAAGAGTTTTATTTACCATGGGACTGTAATTCTGGTCTTGTTTTCATCATTGACAGGTAAAATGCTTGCCAATTTTCCTTTTCCATTTTTTATCCTGATACATTTAAAGAAAAAAAAAAGTGAGACACAACTTCAGGTTCTGTAAGAAAGGCAAGGTATGGGATGCAGAGGTATTATCCTCAAGGGAAATGTCAAAATGCATACCTTAGACAAATCGCTGGTGTAGCTGTCAATGTTGTCAGAAGTCACTTGTCACTATTTTTAGATGCAGCTGAAAAGACTGGGTTACTAGGTGTCCCTTTCTTAACTCTCAGCGTCGCGAGATGCTGATGGATATCATGCAAACTTCTTCTTCAGAGATCTTTGGAGAATGACACACCTCTGTTTTGGAAGGTATACCCGGAGTCCTGATTGAAGGCCATGCAATGATTAGGTCACTTTCCAAAGAGATCTATAATCTTCTAGCAGTTTGTCCTCCTGACCAATTGAGAGTCATTATTTTATTTTTAATAATAAGAGTAAGTAATATTTCTTAAACATATAGGGAATTTATTTCACAAACAGGAACTCTAGCAGTCAGTAATAAGAGCAAGGGTTGCTAAAACTTTATAATCTGATTGCCAAAGGCTGGCAGGGAAGCCAGGGAAACTAATTTGGAAAGTGTTGGTACTGGCTAGTCTCATCTGGAACAGTACGGAATCTACCTGCTCTGAGCTTAACCTCCTGGCACAAACACCAATACACTTTCCAACATTTCTGTGCTAATTAGGATGATGATTCCATGTGCTCTGGAAGCAACGTGAAGATGGGAAGTCGGCTTCCCGGGGTTGGATATAAAGTCACCAGTGAAGGAGCCAATGTGTGTCTTGCAGTTTGCTCTTCGCTGATATTCAGTCTATCCTCCACCTGGATGTTACCATATAGTTCAGTGATTTAATTAAAGAAATCTGTAGTTCTTTGGGGGAATAGAGAAGAAAGAATGAGGGGTTCCAGTGATCTAAGCAGAAAAATGTAATACCAACTTCCAGGTTACTTGGTCCCTAGTTTGGTGCCTACTAAGCAACAACTCTATGAGGATACCTTACACATCATCGTGTTTTTAAACAAAATAATTTCCTAACCATAAAAAAACCACTTCCCTCATATATATCATAATTTAGTGGGGATTATCCCAAGAGATACATTGTATAAAGATAATTAAAAAAAAAAAAAAAAAGAAAGAAAGAAAGAAAGAAGCACTCCTACTACATCTCCCAGAGGAGGCTTCCTAGAGATCTGATGGCCAACACTGAATCCACCTTGTGTGTAAGACTGGAAGTAGAGAGAAGGAAAGAAGAACAGCTTCTTACCACTCAACATGCGTGACAGATATGAACCCACTTGCTTCCTACTCTTTGTATATACAGGGATACCAACAGAATGAAGGACAAAAATAAAGAATTTGATAGGAAACACCCCAAACCATATACTACTCTATAGGCAGAATGATTTTTAATTTCTCATCAACAGAAGTGGTTAGTCATGGGCTCATTAACCACCGCAGCTGGATACTTTGCAAGAGACTGCATGAGGCAAAATGTTTAAGGTGATGACATACACTTAGGAGGTGTATTTTCTAAAGGAAAGAAATATTCCCAAGATCAAACCCACTTAAGGAAGTGCTGAGCATCCAATACAAAAGTAATATAATTGCCATGGCTCTAGAACCAGGATAGGTGTGGTCCATGCAAGAAATAAAATAAGACCAGTGTGTCTAAAATCAAAGAGCAAAAGGGAAAGCACAAGACAAGAAGAGGAGGGTAAGGGAGATAGCGGGGGCCCAATCAGGCAGAGACTCTGAAGCCAAGTTGAAGAACTCAGCCTTCACCCTAAAAGCCATTACACTTTAGCAAAGGGTTTTAAGCAGAGAATGACATGCCCAGACATTTATTAAGTTTTTTCTTTTAAATATTAAAGCCACTCTGTCCACAGTGGGGACAGTGAATTGTGGGGTAGGCAAGAGTTGAAATAGGTGCTGACAACAAATGGCGATGAGAAATATAAGATAAAATGATTCACAAATAATTGGGTATTTTCCGGGAGGGGAGATGAAGAAGATGGGGGAAGCAAGGACAGTCCCCAGGTTTGGGGACTGTATAGCTGAACACCTGTTGATGCCCAGAGAGGCTGGCACCATCTGACCCGCGGAAAGACACTAGAACAGGAAGGGGTTTAGAGTGAGGATAAGTGCAAAGCTTACCAGATTAATTCTGAGATACCTGAAGAGAACTGAGTAATAAGTATGTGGATATATCAGTCTGGCATGAAAGTCTGAGTAATCACAGAAATTCAAGAGTCATCAGCATGCAGAAGTATGGCTGAAGGCCCCAAATAAGAATAAAATTTTAGAGAGGAAAAAGCATACAGTGATTTAAAAACATTCCAAAGCCTCCTATTTCTGTTTTCTCTTCTACTCTCTAACATATTAGCAACTTAACTCTGAAGTTTTATTCCCTCCAAATCAGATATATGATCATTTATACTCTTTATATATCCACACTGTCCCACAACACAGTAAAAGAAGCTAATACTGGCTACCATGTTTGAGTGACTGTTATATCCTACACAGTATGTCACATACTTTAGCTTTAATTATGCTATAGATTTCCACGGTAGGAATCACTATCTCTATTTTACAGATGAAAAATTGAGGTTTAAAGATTTTACTTAACTGTCCTAAAGTCACACAGGAAGTGTCAGAACTAGAATTCTAATCTAGGTTTGAATAACTGGAACATTTATCATCTTTTCACTATACCATGCTACTATTCTCCATAATTATTCAAAAAAGCTAACAGAAGACATCCAATGTAAGACCCAAACAAGAGGGTTTATTTGAAAGTTTTGGAAAAGGGCAACCTCTAGATTTCAGCCAGTTGGGATATATTACTCACCCGTGTATGCTCAGACACATGCTTTGTATCAAGGGGTGGCTGAAGAATTAACCAACATATTAATGAAGGGATCAACCTGCCTTGGAGAACTGAGAAGTATATGTGACAGTCTATAAGTAATTAGGTCTTTAACTATATGTTGTACCTATCAGTATGCGAGGGAATGGCTATCAAGATATCAAAGAGGTGTGAGAACTGAATGTGGTCTTGAAGACCTTCTAGGAATTATTCAGGGAAAGATGGCAGGGAGGGAACTGTGTTCCAGCTGCCAGGGGAAAGGCACATGCCTAGGAGAGGCATGCTATGAGCTGAAATCTGCAAAAGTTTACAGTGGCTGATACCAGATGTGGCTGTCCAGAGGGCGTCATTGGACATTTACGAGTCAAATAAATAAAAGTGGGGATTAAAACAAACAATTACACCCTAGATTAAACATACCTACCTGTGATAGGTATGTTTAATCTAGGGTGTAATTGTTTGTTAAGGGGCAAGCAAGGGACACAAAAATATTAACAGGTTTTTAAACATTTAATGAAAAGCAACTTTATTTAATAAATACATAATACTTCAAAAAAGATACCTACAACATTTTACTGATATTTATTCTAATCACTTTAGCAATAAACATTCCTAAAATCACTGTCAAAGGGGGACAATTCTAAAACCAGACCAAATGAACATTAGGAAGAAAGCCAACTATTTGACAGTGGAAATTTAGGTCAGCAAATTACAGTCTGTAGGCAAAATCTAGCCCACCGCCTGTTTTTGTGCAGCCCATGAGCTAAGAATGGCTTTTGCGTTTTTAAATGGTTGGGACAATCTCAAAAGAAGGTTCTCTAACATGTAAAAAGTTATATGAAATCGAAATTTGAGGGCTCAAAAATAAAGATTTTATTGAAACATGGCCACATCTATTCCTTTGTGTAGTCTCTGGCTACTTTCATGCTACAGTGACACTGTTGAGTAGCTGTCACCAAGACTGCATGGCCCACAAAGCCTAAAAGATTCACTATCTGTCCCTTTAAGAAAAAGGTTGCCAATTTCCAGTGTAGAAAGGTCCCTGCTAATTTCATGAGCTACTGTGATTGTTCTACTGCTTATTTTTCCATAGAAGAAGCACTTCTATCTTTGGATTCAGTAGGCTTGGTATCTAGTTCTTTTGAGTAAAATAAAGAATTTGAACTCAATATCTCAATACCTTTCAGACCTACAGTTCTATGACCAGTCTTACTCAATACATACTGAGTTTCCCCACAGAATATACACAGTATTTAACAGTAAAGAAAATAAACACCTGTGAATACTACCTTTAAAGAACAGTACATTTACCTATTTTGCTTTTTTAATGTAAAAATTCCTATAAAACAAGACTGCTACTTTTACTTTATACAATGATGATACTACTAGCATACCATGAACCTGATTCTTGTGTTATGAGTCTCATTCTTATAACAGATATCAGTTTATGTTAAGTCATCCACATCCCCTAGCATGTTTATTCTTTTTTTCCAAACCAAAATTCAGAAAATACAATTTGACAAAGGTTTTTTTCAGGTCCCCTTCCCTATGTTAGAAGTAATCAGAACTCTACGGCAAATAATATATTGGAAATTCTAGAGCAAAGTTGTTTCAGGGGGAACAGTAGAGAGGGATGTGTATAACTTAGATGCCCAAAAAACCAGAATATAGTATCAGTGAAAGTTGGTCTGTGTGACCACCAAGCAAAGAACTGTGGTCCTGTTAATACCAGGCTTCATCGAATGGAGCCACCTGGCGCAGTCCCAATTCAACACTGTATCCAAACCTGGCGATGCTTAATCGATGTTAATTATAAATGGAGAGAATGGTTTGCTAAAGCCACCCAGAAAATCAGATGCTACACTGAAATAAGGTCAAGACCTCTAATCCAGTCTCAGTCTGACATTCCTCCAAACCCATAAATACACATAGATTTACTAACAGAGTTACATTTCCCCCCTGGATAAATACTACTCAGTTTCTTTGTCTTTCACCTTCTGATCTGTAGTTCCTATTTCTAAGAAACTTGTTTCTGAAATTCTCCCGTATGATGAATTGCATTGCCTGAATTTGTACCCCAGCCAAAGAGGCGAAGCATATTAAACATATGAATCAAATATTCCTTTCTGTCAAGAGATAGAAAAACACGCCTTTATATTTATTTACATTTGCAAGTAGTATGTCTCAACATGTACATGCCTGGATTCATATTTTATTGAAATATGCTGCATTGATTCCTGGTCTGAGATGCATGCTTCCAACACTTGCTGGAATCCGTGGGCTTTGCTAGACTCTCAGGAATTCATGTTCAGAGAATACAAGGACAATTGTGTGGTGATGGGATCTGATGTAATGAAGGAGTGTGAGTTGTAGATGCATTTCAGGGCAGATGGTGACACAAAGCAGAGTTTGATTTTCACATATCTGACTCTGCAGGTTTTAGAAACTGCCTCTTCCTCAGGCAAATTCAAGAATTTATGCTTACCTATGATGGTTCATGAGTGTAGATAAGGATAAGGATAAAGGATAGTGTAGATAAGTGTAGATAAGGATAAAAGTAGCTGCTTTCTAGAAACATCAGGGACTGCATCATTCATCCCTAAAAATTCCAAATTCCTTCACTTGTGATAACTTCCAATGACAGATTCCTGAATACTTCTACCCACATTTTATTTAACCACTAGCAATACCAGCTGCTGATGGGTTAACCTCTAATGATCTCTTTCATACCTTATGTCTTCACTCACATAGTTTCCTCTGCCTAAGTCTTCTTCCTCTAGTATTCAATTTAGGGATCATTCTCTCCAGGAAGCCTCTCTGTTCTCATTGGAAAGGCCAAGTCCTCTGTGATCTCATCTCCCTCTCTGCTTTGCTCTCTCAACAGAAATATTTTGTTTATATACATAGGTTCCAATCTGACTGTGAAATGCAAAAAGAGGTCTGTTTTGCATTTAGCCCCAAATCCCTGTGCTTTGCACATACAAGATGCTCATTAATATGTGTGAGATGGAGTTCCTACTGCTTCCAGCAGACTATTAGAAAGCAGGACTCCTGATTTAGTGAAGAGAATGATAAGCAGTATAATACAGATCAAAACGTTTAGAGGCAATGAGGGGGTAGGCAGGAATAGAAGACGGGACTGGTCATGAGATTTTGTATCAGTCACTTTTCTATAAAGAGGTTCTCCCTGAAATATAGGGAAAAATATCCTTGAAAATAGGGCCTGGAAGCTCCAAATAGGCTCCTTAACATGTCACAATTATTCCTATATTTATTCCACAAGACACATTGCTTGCCTCATTCTAAAATATCATCAGTCTTTCCCACTGTTCATCCAATTTCAAGGCCCGACTTAAGTTATATCCCCTCCTGAAAACCCCCCTTCATTTCTCTGATACCCAGATAGCTAATCTTTTTGTCTGTTTCCAATGCTTCTGGCATAATTTTTGCATATTATTTCACACTGAATTGATATCCAGTTATTTGAGTGTGCAAGTACTCTCTCAGCTATAACATTATAAACTTAAGGAAAAAGAAGGGTATTTTCATACTCTCTTTGTATTTTCTGTGATGCAAGGCAAAACACGGGATATGTGTAACTGATTTCATTAAAATCAAAGAAGTAAAAAATAAAAAACAAAGAAACCTAAGGAAGATGAGATGTGAGCGACTTGCTTCAGAGAAGACTTTGAAGGGAACATCTCCTTGCCCTAAAGATTTGTCTGATTCAGACTTGAGCTAACAAACCACTGGCTGAAAAGGCAGTAAAGATTTTATTACCAAAGAATAAAGCTGTATACTTAAAGACTGCTCATTATCTCCCTGCTTTGCCTAATTAGATATTGGAGATCCAGTCTTTAAGTGGTACCCAGCTGTTGTAGAGACTTGATGTGTTTATTTTACTCGGCTCCCTTGTGGTATCCTGGGCATCCTCACCTTTTCAGGTAGGGGCCAAGTTACAAGTTCTGACCAGTGGGCCCTGAGCAGAGATGATGGATGCCACTTCCAATTCAAAGTGGTCATCTCTTTCCCTGGCACAGAGGCCATGAAGTTCCTGTGTTGAGCTGGCGGCATCACGAGGTCCTAGAGCCTCTTTCAGCATGAATCTGTGAGTAAGTACTTGGAGCAATGTTCCTGCTCATTCAGATCAGACGTACTGTCTTTGTTGTGTTAATCTACTAAGATTTTGGTGTTTGTTACTGTGGTATAACCTCATTCTGGCAAAAACTGCTTTTTAGTATTTCAAAAAGCTTGAAAATTTATAGACTCCTTCAAAGGTCTAGTCTCTCCTTCATCACCCCAATTCCCAGAAGTTTCAAAAGGGGTTGGAAAGGAAGGAAATCACAAACAATTGTTTTATCACAGCCTGGCCACAACCTGAAATGCTTTACAAACACTTCCACTGACCTCAGTTAATTCAGTATGCTTACTTAATTTGCTGTTCCCCATACCCTACTACCATGTGTTCCAAAACTCTCATGGTAGGGCAAACAGATTCCAGTATAAAGAGACAAACTATATATTCCCTCTTAAAACTCTATATCAGATACAAAATATCTCAGTTCTCCGTATGAATCTTCCATTTTCATCAGGGCAAACTCAAATCTTAACTTTCCGATGAATCTCTCCTTAATTGAACCCTAGTTAACAGTGATCTTTATCTGCTGTGAAATATTTTGGCATCCATCAAATATACCCACCTGTATCTTGCCATCTTATAATGTGCTTCTCCTTAACTAGATCATCAAATCATTGAAGATAATAAATACGCATGTGTATTTTTTTCCTCATAGAGTACTAAATAATAGCTATAGTTTCAGATTGCCAACTTTGTGCCAGACACTGTATTTGGTCTTTAAATGTATCATTCTTTCATCCTTACATAATCCAACAGGGCAAGTATTATGCTTTATGTTTTTATGGACTAGACAACTGGATCTGAGAGTGTCAACAATTTATTCCATGCTACACGGAGAGTAAATGGTAGAACTATGTGGCAGCGATTGCTTTGTGTTCACCACAATGCATCTGCTCTTCCTCTGGGGCACACAGCTGGACTACGTTTTCCAGCCTTCCTTGAAGATATAAGTGGCAATTTCTCCAAGTTCTAGATAATATATCATGGGTTACTTGCAGACTTAGCTCAGCAAACCTTTCCACACGATACTCTTTTCTTCCTCTGTCTTTCCACTGGATAGTGACAGCTTGAAAAGTTTGGTTTTCCTGAAAGTTCTGTGTTGAAGTGGCAGTGCTTCTGAGTGTGGAAACACTGCTAAATGCATTCAGTGATTACACGGAAGAGACTCCCACCTTATCCTGCCAAGTGGAGTTTACACGATCAAGACATGTACTTCTGTCTTTTTTTGCTATAACATTAAGCCTATACTCAGTAATACAAGCTAGGATTACAACTTTGATCTGTAAGACCTTACATGCCTTTCCACCATACACATCCAGATATTTTAAATGTTGCATCATTAAAAATACATTGATTTACTGATGAAAAGAAATGCTTGAACATCTTAGAAGCAAGCTATCTAGAAATTTAAATACTTTAGCTAATTTCATATATTCCAAGTTTCCAAAGTTTGAAAGCTTCCTCAACCCCCTCACAAAATTAAAAAAACAAAAAACAAAAAACAAACCCCAACAACTTCACATGGTAAAAAAGTATACCGTAATATGGTTCACTTATCAACTACTGTTTAGTTTTACCTGTTTATATCAATTCTTATAGAAGAGATTCCGTTGTTATTCACAGCTAAGGTCAGATAATTTATGCATCACTTGGAAATGACTGTCAGGTTTCAAGTGGTGATATAAGAGGAAATAACATTCATGTTCCACGTCCAATGTGAATGCATCTGGACTCCATGGCAAACAAATGAATCCCAAGTGAGAAATAATAGATAACTTTTTAAAAACTGCCATCAGTGGATGAGAGATTTATCAAATAATGTCACATATTTCAATCACTAAGGACAGACATTTATGTTCCTATTATAGGCATTACTATACTTCACAAACATTCAGTTATCTTCAGATGATGGTGCTTTCCTACCCTCCTGAAGTTGGAAATAGCCTTGACTTAGTTTGGCCATGGGTCAAATCTGGGTTCACACATTAAATTTCCTATGCTCAACCCTCTAGCACTACTCTTCCCCTGCCATAAAGATTATGGAAGCCCATGTTGAAAACAGGATGTCATAAGATCAAAGCAGTCTGGAATGCATTGGACATTCCAGTTGCTCTGAGGGACAGATCCCATGGAGAGATGCATGGGCTCAAAGTAGACACTGCATGAGTAAGAAATAAAGTTTTGTAGTATTAAGCCATTGACATATATGTCAAAACATGTAAAACAATAGTTGAAGTGCCAGAGATTTAACTCATTTTCTAGACGGTGACTTGATAGTTACCTTCCTTTCCAACCATCTATAAATATAAATATATAGAAATAAATATATACACACACATATACATATATATGTATATACATATGATGAATTTTCAGACTGCCAAAGAACTTGATGAAACTGTTACATTGATTTGACCACTTAGCGGTTTCTACTACTGTTCTTGAAAATCAAGTGATAGAAATAAAATTTGCAGAAGACATTCACAATAAGCAGTACTGAAATAGTTCCTGGAACCCTTTAATTAGTTTAGCTGAAATACTGCATTCCGTATAGTATTAAAATATAGGTGATCTGAATAACATAAGCCATAACATTTTGTTCCATTTCTTTTCAAATTTTTAAAATATTTATTTATTCATATTATTTTTGGCTGCGTCGGGTCTTAGCTGCGGTGCATGGGATATTTGTTGCAGTGCACGGGCCCCTCTCTGGCTGTGGCTTGCAGGCTCAGTAGCTGCAGCCCCCAGGCCCAGCCGCCCCGTGGCATGTGGAATCTTAGTTCCCCGACCAGGTATCGAACCCACATCCCCTCCACCGGAAGGTGGACTCCCAACCACTGGACCACCAGGAAAGATCCCAATTTCTTAAATTGATAGCACCACCATGCATCTAGCCCCTACCACAGCCCACATTAAGTTTCATAAGATTATAGACTGGGTGTCAGAAGGAAGCAACTGTGGACTGAGTGCTGAATTAAAACGTCACTATTTCTGTTGTCCTTAACCAGGGATGTCCTTGCTCGAGTAACAGTCACTCTCCGATATGCCAGATCTAGCCCAGCCATTGGGTGTAGCCCAGTAAAAGAACTATAATAGGGATAGAAGCATCACCTACTGCAATGAGAGAAGATGAGTTCCATTCTCTATTAGTATTTAAATCAGAGGACCAATACATCGCTGAATGCTACTGTTCATATGTAACCGTAAATCTGCCATACTCTGTGTTCTTTATTTCATACTGAGCAGGACTTCTGATTAGCTTATATTTTCAGGAATTCTACATTTCTCCTACAGTGCCACAACTTTTTCTGCCACTTGCTGTTACAATAATATCAGAAGAAATGGCAAATTAATCTTAGTGACTGTAGAAACAGTCGGGAAAGACTTTCAAATTGAATTCAATGGCTTATTAGTTGTAACTGCTGTCTCTTTCCTGGTTTAGCTGTACCGCTTTGAAAGAAATGTCATATAACAATTAGAGAATCACTTCCACTGCCTCTTGCGAAATTGTCACTTAACCTATTTTTCTTCTAGAATATTAGAAATTTTATATTAAGGACAATGATTTTTTTCCATCCTAGTGTTTGTTTACAATATGCTTTCACACGCGTTTTCATGTTTATGTTCTCAAACAAACCTAATAAAGTAACTTTGATTGTTTTCCTTCATTTTGCAGATAAGGAAATGAATCTCAGAGATGTTGACGTTATACCACAAGTCGGTAACCATGATATAGCTATTAAATAGAAGATTAATGGCTCAAATTCCATTTTTTAATTCTAGAACCTCAGCTCCTTACAATAAACCACACTGCCTAAAAACAGTGTGTAGTAAATATATGTCAAGAAACATTTATTAAGCTCTCGCTTCAGACTAATCCCTTTTTTTTTTTTTTTTTTTGGCCACACCAAGTAGCTTGTGGGACCCTAGTTCCCTGACCGGGGATCAAACCCGGGCCTTTGGCAGTGAGAGTCCTAACCACTGGACCACCAGGGAATTCCCCAGACTAATCCCTTTGAGGTATATAAACAGGGAACACTAACCTCTGTTCTTGAAAAGTATATAACATACTTGAAGAGACAGTTTATACCACGGTCATGTAGAGCACATTACAAGTATAATAGGACTGCATGAAATGTAACAAAGCAAAAAAAAAATGAGTGATGTTGTTGAATGGCTACCCAATCCATCCCCCATGGCCTTCTTTTTTGCCTCCCACTATAAAAGCAGGAAAGCCAGTGCTTCACTTTCAACCTTCCCTTGCAACTAGACATGGCCATATAATGTGTGATTCTGGTTAATGAGATGTACGTAGAAATCTGGGGAGGGGGATTTCTGGGAAAACCTTTTCCCTCCTGATAAAAAGGGCCAGACACAGGTGGTGCAACCCTCATCTGTTCTCCGGACTCTGAACTCAGAAATAATGGGAAGCTGCAACTGTCACTTTTCAAACGTGAAGGAAAGACAGGCTATTTCTTAAATAATTACAGTATCTTCATTCCTTCTGACTTCTTCCTGAGTGGGAAAAAATAACCACTTATCAGTTAAGCTGTTGCCGTCTCTTAGAGCTGAATAAAACAGTAACTGATACACGTAAAAGCTATGAGGGGTTCAGCTCATACCTCTTCTGTGAGAAGATTACTGACTAGCTGATCATCAGAGATGGCACTGGCTGGCTGGGAAAATGAAGTTGACGAGGAAGGAGACATTCGGTTGTGCTGATGCGATGACACGAGATTATGACATCCTCAAATGCCAGGATGAGGCTTTTAGTTCTTGAACAGCAGAGTTACATGAAGAAAATACATTAAAAAAAATTAATCTAGCAGTGGTGAGTGAGAAGAACTGCTGAGCTAATTAATTAAGAACTTTTCTACTTATCATCTTGGATGCCACCGTTTTTTACTTTTCACACGTTTCCAAGCACTACTGTAAGCCCAACAATTATTGACAATGAAAGATAAGCCCTGATATAAATTATGGTCAAAGTTGAAAATATCAGAAGAAAACACATTTGTGAATTTCTTAGTAAATATACACAAAATGAAAGGTAAAAATGAAGTATAGGGCAATTTGTATAAATTAAAGAAAAGCTTATGTTCTTTTCTGTAAAATACTCAAGCAGAAGTTAGCTTTTATCCTTTCTAGGTTTTACCCTTTCTTGAATTGAAAAAAAAATGTCTCCTAAGGCCCAATATTTGTGGTATTGCTTCCGTCTGTTCTTTTTTTCTCTCATTATTTAACTTTAGATATATTTTTGCAGTTTTTGTGATATATGCCATTCTTTATCGATTTATGATTTAAGTTAAGAGAACATACGAAGCCTGGTGTTTGCGCCTGTGTGTTAATTTCACTATACTTTCAGGTTTTCTCAAAGGTTTTGGTGGTTATGACAAAGATAGCATGAAAAAGACACTTTGTAAGTAAAACTATCTTTTATTTTGCGTTTTTCTCTCTATGGCTTTTATGAAATCTATATTCGAGTTTTTCCATCTCAACAGTTTTCCTATACTCCTTTCCTTTACTATTTTTTCAATGTCTAAAGACAATTAGAGCTGGGAGGGATTTAGAGATTATATACTCCTGCTTCTTGATCTAGTGGCTAAGAAAGCAGAGGCCTGAAGCTTGATAAATGAGTGGCCCAAGGTCCCAGTTCTAGTCAGCTGGAGCTGGGACCAGAACCATTACATCACAAAAGTGTTTTCCAATTAGACAGTCATCTTTTTTTTTTTTTTTTTTTTTTTTTTTTGTGGTACGCAGGCCTCTCACTGTTGTGGCCTCTCCCGTTGCGAAGCACAGGCTCCGGACGCGCAGGCTCAGCGGCCATGGCTCACGGGCCCAGCCGCTCCGCGGCACGTGGGATCCTCCCGGACCGGGGCACGAACCCGCGTCCCCTGCATCGGCAGGCGGACTCTCAACCACTGCGCCACCAGGGAAGCCTGACAGACATCTTAAATGTTAGCAATGCTTTAGTTTACCTTCAGTAATTTTATTTTAAATATGGTTGCTCTAGTCTCCATCCCTGGAGATTCTGATTAAGCAGGTCTAGAGCTGGTCCCTGGAAACTGCACTTTAAAGGTTTTTCTCAGGTTATTTTGAAGCAGTGATCTGCAGGCTACATGCTGAAAAGAAGTGCATTTTGACTCATCTAAAAACATCCATTAGGTCATCTCTTCCTGTCAACAAAAATGTATGACTTTTGGAACTTACTGATTGATAGGTAAGAAAAACCTGTCTGTTCTCTATAATATGTATTATATCAGGCAGCGATATTTCCAGCTTTAGATAATATTTCAAATTAACTTTGACAACCAGCCACACACCTTAATTATGCAAAACAATCTTTAACATACAGATGTTAGGCATGTGGAAGGGAGGTACACTGTCAGGTGCTGACAGTCAAAATAAACCAAATCATGATAAATAGTGGATAAAAATTAAGTCACTTGTGTTAAATCTTGTTTGTTAAAGCCTTTTTAATGGTAAAAAATGTTATCTCTTTAAGTTTGCACTGTATTTCCTTAGAGTACTAATATGAAAAAAGGTAACTCACTGGTGAAAATATATTATTTTAATAAAGACATATACTTGAAGAGTTTCACTGGTTGTATTACATACACAATTTATTTAATTTAGGTTATTCTTGGCAGGGACAATGTGTATATTGTACCAGGTGTCACTGATTTCTTTATGGCAGCGACTCAAATCGTTGGCATAATGTTGAAGGGGAAAAATGATCAGTTAGAAAGATTCTGCATAACTGAACCCTCTTTCCACTGTCAAAAAATTATACTTTGCTGTTATGGGGAAGCAGACACAGACATTTGTATTCCTAACAATAGTTAGGAATACAGTAGAATACCAAGTGTGATTAACAATATAAGCTGCAGAAAAATATACATTTACAAATATGTCCAATCCTCTGAATAAACCAAGGCTTTCTATTTTATCTACCACACCTACAAAAGCATTGGGGAAACTGACAAAAATTTCAACCAATTATCACATATTCATGTTAACACTGTATCCATCAGGAATTAGACCTCCCCTTAGGGTCATAAATATGAGAATATTTTAATTTTAATTTCCTTGCAAATTTGCAATATGAGTATTCATCCAAAGTAAGTGAAATTCACCAAGAGCAAGTGTGTAGTGCACAGAAGTGATAAAGCCATTACTTTATAATAAGAGAAGCTAGAAAGAGTGTGGAAGTTACAGATAAACATGTTTGTTGGGTATTTCAGGGCTTAAGTATTTATCTGATTGTGGAATAGAGAGATTTTAGAGTTAATTTTGCATCTGATGTAAGCAAACTATGAACCAGAACAGTATATACAAAACTGTGATAATTCAGAAGTGCAAACACATCTAAGAACTCAAGCATGTATGCCAGAGAAATCCTACAAGTTCTAAAATGACAACTGCTAATATAAAGGAGCAGTTTATGTAAACTTCCGTGGCATTTGGGGAAACTGTTAATACTAACTGAAAACCTCATAACTCACCAATACTTTAGAGAGGAAAAGGTCACATATATGAGGAATTAAAAGGAAGGAAAAAGGTAAAGTGACAAACTCCCTCAATTTGCCACTAGAGGCTTCAGAACTAAAAGAAGTCAAGATACATAGAGAAAAACTGAATAAACATGGATGACGGACAGTCATAGAGAGCAAGCTAATAAGAGATTCGATGTTTACAATGGCAGTTAAGCAAGTAGGTCTATAAACACTTCTCCACAGGAAAAAGGAAGCTGTATACTACAAAGTTAGGTCAAATTCTCAGATATATAAATGTCAGAAATTTGTATCTGTAATATGAAGGTAAATAAAATGATAATCACACACGTATGTGTTGGGGTAGGCCACCCCAAAATGTGCCTCAATGGCATATTGATTATTTTGAATTAGTTACTTAAGAAACAGCCAATTCAGGAGGAATGCTCAGACCCTCCTTTCTTTATTCCTGAAAGCAGAAAATGAATCTCCCACGTGAAAGGTGCCCTCCTGGCATCTGGAGCTAGAAGGACATGCTTATTGCCAAAGACAGGGAATTTGGGGCCAAGAACAAACCTTGTGACTTCTTTAATTTAATTCCCAAGCCCAAATTCTGTTTAGATTCTTCATTAATTGGGCACTCAAAATCTAAGTGTCTTTTTCCTGTCAATTCCTTACAGATGTATTGTTCCTTTGTCTATAATGTATAAAAGCTGCTTGCTTTTGCCACCTATTTCTACAAGACCTCTGTGAGCACGAATTAAAATGTTTCTTTTTCCCTTGTTTTGTGTCCAGCCACAAGAATTTAAGAAGGATAAAGGGAGAAATGTCCTCTTCTCCAACATATGATAAGAGGTTTATGTAGGTATGCAAACAACCATTCAGTAATATAGACAGAGTAATAGACTGTTTCTTATAAAAGTTACTAAATTAATACAGCTAGCTAAGATTTTCCTCAGAAAACACAACTTAGTCAAATAACTCCACCAACGTATCATGACACATCTGGGCTTCCTTTTTGAAATTCTACCCAGAAGTTTATGGTCCACATGAAAAACTTTCTTTCTGAAAGTATTATGCCACCTTAATTTTAACCAGAATAGGATCTCTTGTTTCATAACCTTGGCACTGCATAACGTTTGGTTATATCACCAAATCAATGTATCCACTAGCGGAAGGAATTTTTAACACATTAAAGTTCAAAGAATATTAAACGAGCTAAAGGAAAACTAAAAAGCAAGTTACCCCGTTAAAAAGAAATTACTGGGATTCCTTGGTGGTGCAGTGGTTAAAAATCTGCCTGCCAGTGCAGGGGACATGGGTTCAAGCCCTAGTCGAGAAGATCCCACATGCCACGGAGCAACTAAGCCCATGCGCCACAACTACTGAGCCTGCGCTCTAGAGCCCGTGAGCCACAACTACTGAGCCCACATGCCACAACTACGGAAGCCTGCACGCCTAGAGCCCGTGCTCTGCAGCAAGAGAAGCCACTGCAATGAGAAGCCCGCGCATTACAATGAAGAGTTGCCCCCGCTCGCCACAACTAGAGAAAGTCCACGCACAGCAACAAAGACCCAACGCAGCCAAAAATAAATAAATTAATTAATTTTAAAAATTACCATAACCAACAATGGGTGAGATCTTTATGGAGGAAATTACAAAACTTTATTGAAAGTGAATACAGATGACGCAAGGAATGTGCAATGGTCATTGATAAGAAGACAATATTGTAAAAACGTTTACTGTCTCCAAATTGACCTATTAATTCAAAACAACTCTATTAAAATACAATGAGTTTTTAGCAGCAACAGGATGAGGTACTTCTAAAATGCATATGCAAAATAAAAAGGTTAAAAAGACAAAAAAGCCTTTGGGAAAAAAAAAGTTTGGGCTATTTGCTCTCCCAAATATCAAGAAACTGTAATGATTTAGAAGGCACGGTAGTAGCAAAATGATATGACAGATGCAAAAAAGAAAAGTATCCAGCACCAGATTCACATGTACACATAAATTTGACAGAGGACAGAAGTACGACTCTGAAACAGTGGGGGAGAAGATGGTCTTTTCAATAAATGGAGCTGGGAAAGATGGTTATCAATGTAGGGGAAAAAAAAAAGCAAATCATATTCCAATTTCACCCTGTACTCAAAACTCTATTCCAGGTAAAAGCCTAAATGTGATGAACAAAATTCTGAAACTTCAGGGAAATAATGAACTATAAGAAAATAATTTAATGACTGTAGGAAAGAAAAGAATTTCATAAACAAAGCAGAAAAGAAAAGCAAAAGTCATTTAAAAAGGGTGAGAACTATAACTGTTAAATTATTCAAAAGCTGGGTTTTAAGTACCATAAAAATAATAGTATGATGACCAGAGAAAATAGGGGAAAAGAGAGCCATTATTTAGGACAGGGGCAGCAGTGCATGATACAAAAGCCAAATGTAATTGCTGCCAATTTTCATATGGGCTGTGGAGCCCAGATGTTGTCTGTACTTTCAAATACTTGAAAAAAAATCAAAAGAGGAATAATATTTCTTGACACGTGAAAACTTGTGAAATTCACATGTGGATTACTGGAATAGAGCCACCCTATTCACTTTTGCATTGCCTACGGTGGTTTTCACGTTACAACAGCAGAGTTGAACAGTTATGATAGAGCCCATATGGCCACAAAACTCAAAATATTTCCTGGCTGGCCCTTCCCTGAAAAAGTTTGCTGACCTATGTTTCAGAAAGCATTGCACTGCAGTAGTATGCATACTACTCATACCATCCTATGGTCACTACCATTCCTAACACCCTCACTCTAGTCTTTCTTCCAATGCACCAACTACACTGCCATGCAAGGGATCCATGCAAACACGAAATTCATAGTCAAATTTGCATCTGACCATGAAACTCCAGATTTAAATGACCACGCTGACTACACATCACAGGAGAATAGACTCTGACCTCCACAACACACACGAGAGGCCTGGAGCTGGCTCCTCAGGCTTTGTTCTGGCCACTACTCACTGCCCACCATCTATTCTATGCTTCATATTACCAGCTGTTTATAGTTTGGCATTCACAACTTATGTCTTAGCCTCCATGCATTCCTGGGCCTCCACACAATTTTTAGATTCCATCTTCTGCTGGGAATTCCTTCCCCATCATATCATCATACTTACCTACCAAACTCATTCTTTTTTCAAGACTCAGCTGATACCTCATGTCCATCAGGAAGCCCTCTTGGGGTGCTAGAATGGAACTATGTCACCTTCTCACTGCTTCCTTAGCCCTCTTTCATGCCTCTTATTTTTACCTAGCCTCAGCATTTAGCACAATGCTCAGCACATAGTAAACAGCAAAACTAAGTACATCCAAACGAAATGTTATTGATTTTGCTTCCCCCCCACCCCACTGATTTACAGCTGTAAGTAGGCTCAGAGAAGTTAAATGACTTGCTTAAGGGCCACACAAGCTAATGAAAGTGACTGAGCCACCATGTGAGCCCAGTTTTTACCAAATCCAAAATTTTCACTGACTCCAGAATGTGTACATTTTCCAACGTCATGTTGCCTAACATGTATAGCTAATAAGGCTGCTTAGGTACAGATGCCAAAAGCCAGGGGAAAAAATATTATAAAAAAGAATGAGGGCTTCCCTGGTGGCTCAGTGGTTAAGAATCCACCTGACAATGCAGGGGACACGGGTTCAAGACCTGGCCCGGGAAATCCCACATGCTGCGGAGCAACTAAGCCCGTGTACCACAACTACTGAGCCTGTGCTCAAAAGCCCGCATGCCACAACTACTGAGCCCATGTGCCACAACTACTGAAGCCCGCGTGCCTAGAGCCCGTGCTCCGCAACAAGAGAAGCCACCGCAATGAAAAGCCCGTGCACCGCAACAAAGAGTAGCCCCCGCTCACCGTAACTAGAGAAAGCCCACGCGCAGCAACAAAGACCCAACGCAGCCAAAAATAAAAACAAACAAATAAATAAATAAATTTATCAAAAAAAAAAAAAAGAATGAGGAGGAGGAGGAAAAAGACTGATGAATGGAAGGACATTCAAATGGTTCAGTGCTATTAGAAATCAAACAAGTTCAGGAACTCTGAAATTTCTTCATTGCCCCTCAACCTGGCAAAGATACTCACGATCATGAAACAGAGAAGAGAATATCGAGAAGACTCTAGAGCATTTTGCTCCATATCCCACTTTAAAGCATTAATGATAATAGCCTTTGTGTTCCTGCAAACTATTGCCAAAGGATCAATTCTTCCATTTGCTGCCACTGTGCAGAGCAGAGGAGGGTACCTCGGTTCCGTAGTTCCTGATTCGATCTTTGCCCTCCTAAAGATTTTGGTATTTCACCAGCTAATCTTCTTAGCACCCTAAGCCAAGGGTTTGATCTCCAATAATTCCTTTTCTTCCCTTTCAATTCTAGATCAGTTTTGGCAGCTAAAAGGAAGACTGAACAGGAAAAAAAAAATGCTTAAAGCACCTAATTGGTGTGATCGCGTATTTTCTACTCTGTGAAGAGAAGGAAGAAGCAATATTGACCCATCACTGCTGGGTGACAGTGAAATGTCAAGACAGGGCTGCAACAATATTCTCTGTAATGAAGCAATGCTGAATACCAAGTCAAGCAGGCTAGTGGAAATCAAGTGAGAATGAAAAAGTATAAACACTTCTGATTAACAGCCAGTGGCACCAGCTGGAGCAGACAGAATAACACAAAAGGGTCAGCTCAGTGCTGACAGGTTTGGCAAGGCAATCTCGTTAACGGCAAGATGAAACTTCATTTGCTCACAATTTCATAGGCTGTTTCAAAGACGCCTCCTGAAAATTGACTTTAAGAGATGGAATTGCATTGAGCTTGACTTTTCTGGCAACAAAAGAATTTCTCCAAGTCTTTCTTGGTGCTTGTGGAGATTCAGATTCAAAAGGAGAGCATGGGATGAAACAGAAGAGGAAAAGAAAATATCACAAAACCCCTATGAAGAGGAAGACCTGATATTTTAAATAAGTGGCTGGATGTACTTGGTTAAATGTTCAACTAAGTATCTGAGCAAGGAAAGCGAAGCTCAGGAGAAAACAAACATGGAGACTCCTGAGTGTCTCACAGCATTTAAATTTAAGTAGGGAAAGAGTATTGACTTGAGCTAAAAAAGTAGTTATGAAGGAAGAATTTGGTGCTAGCTGTTAAAAATTCAAGGATTTCAACCCTGCATATGTATAGAGAGCAACCACAAGAGCAGTACAGGACAGACGAAAGAATATTAGGATTTGTTCTCAATTTTGATATTATGAATAGAACTAGCTAGCTCTATTCTCTCTCAGCAGGTCATTTCATTACTTCAAGTTTCAGTTTTTCAACTGTAAAAAGAATAAGTTCGATCACTGGTTCCAAGTGTCTATCAGAATCATGTGGACCTAATTAAAACACAGACTGTCTGGTCCCGGTCCCACCCCCAAAGTTCTTGATTTAGTAGATCTGGAGTGGGACCCTAAAATTTGCATTTCTGGCAAGCTCCTAGTGATAACCCTTGCTGCTGGCCTGGGGATCAGATTTCAAGAATTATTGGATTAAATAATTCCTAAGGTCTCCACACATTCAATGTGCTCTAAGAACACTGTTGGACTCACTAGAGAGGTGACATAATTTAGACCATCATTTGAAATAGCAACACACAGGTTGGCTTACTTGAGCACATTACATTTGAAATATATTTCCTGGGTGAGTGTGTATATAATCCTGTAGCAGGGTGTAAGCTCTATCACTTGGAAATTCTTATGGGTAGAAGGCTGTCCTGGAAAGAAGGTCACTATTAGGTGAACACTATAAATAAATGAAGTGAACAGAAAACTGTTACCTTCTAGATCTATTCCCCAAAGAAGTTAAGGGCTGAGTAGTCCAAATTGAAGCCAATGGTTATAAAACATACACCATTCCATGAGAGCTCTAGTCTGTAAAAGTTATAACCTTTTAAAAGTACCTGAATATGGATCAAAATGCTGGTATTAAATCTGTTGCTTTTAAAAGAAGCATCCAAAGGAAGAATGAGAAGGAAAAACATTTCTTGAATGAGATTTCTTACGGCTGAACTTTGGAACTCAGAACCTCTGGTCCTGCAACTACCACTTGGGTCCTATATCCTTACTTGCTCTGGCTAACGGATTTACGAGTATGTAAATTTCAGTGTTTTCAGAGATCCACCCCAGAAATCTATACCTTCACAAGTAACTGGATTGAAAAGCGATCTCATACCAACTGAGACAGAATCAATAAAATGTGATTGTAGGTAGTTATAATGCACATACTATTACAAAACACTGCTAGGTAATGATGGGGGGATAAAGTGAGGACTTTCACTTGGAGGAGGTTGAAGCTCCAAGCGAAGGGTTCCTCTGTGGTATTAAATGGACAGTGGGCACGTTTTGGAATGAGTATGTAATTTTGGACAGAGGAGAAGCACATTTCTAAGAGCAGCAGGGATAACAAATGTGTCTATATAATAATTAAGTTCAGTTAGGAAAAGGAAATTTCATATCTGAAATAGAAAAAATAATTTGGTCTGAAAATTTTAACATAGATTTTAGGGAAACTGTTCTAATGAGGATGAAGGTGTGACCCAACGAAATCCAAGACAAAGATTTAGCACCCACTGACTAAATGACTGTTCATTTCCATGGATAAGTTTCAAGAGCTAGTCCAACTGAGAACTATGGGAATTCCCAAGGAGTTCAGTTCAGTTATGGGAGGTCCTGGCCTTCTTTAGAGATGGATAAAGAAGTCCTGGAAAGAGATGATCCTCTTTTAAGCAAAGATGTGTTAGTCAATAACATGTGAACTATGTGCTTGTAAATTTTTGTACTTTAATTTGGTAATCCTGCCAGGAGATGCACCAAGCCTTGAGGTGACACAGGAGACATTGGCAGGATGACCCAGGAGAATAATTGAAAGAGGGAAGTGGTTGCATCCACAGCTAAAGTCTTTAGAGGAGAAAATCCTCTCTTCCTCAGTCCTCCGGGTGATCCCCAAATAAGAAGCTCTCAAACGAGCAGAAGACCGAGAAATCTGCCTAGCGCAATGCAGGGTGAGGAGAAATAAAGCCACAGTAAGATCATGGCAGTAACAGGAAAGGAGCAAGAAGGCCTCGGTTCCCATACCCTCTCCAACAGGCAGTGTAAAGTCAGCACCTTGACATCACTAAGATATACCTAGATGTGAGGGGAGAGTCCAAACCAACAAGCGGACTTGGGGTTCCTGGCGTGGAAAAAACAACCAAAGTGATATGAGACAAGAATGAGTAAATAGCATCTTAAAATGGGGGCCTGAATACCTCTGCTGACAGAGTCATTCTCATCCTGAACCATTTTTTAAATTTGTTTTAAATTTTTTCTCTTTTCTCTCTCTCCCAACCCCCAAACATTTCTAAACTAT
The DNA here is from genome assembly GCF_026419965.1 of Kogia breviceps. NCBI lineage: Eukaryota > Metazoa > Chordata > Mammalia > Artiodactyla > Physeteridae > Kogia > Kogia breviceps. Next base: position 20,895,467 of record NC_081324.1, read on the forward strand.
TTTAAAAATAGTTACCTATATTGTAACTCTGTGATTTAATAAAATGTTTGTGTTAGGTAGAGGCAAATTTTATATTAAGAGCAAGGAAAGGTACTTACTTGCATTCTTTTTTATATTATTTTTTGTAACTATTTTGAAGAACCATTTAAGGCATTTATATCAATTCTAGAAAGGTCACTTATCTTAGATCACACTAAGAATAAACTAAATCTGAAAAAAATATAAGAAAGTTTCAGTGGGCTAAAACTATATGATGATTTTAGGCTATTGTTCATATCTAAATTTTGTTTCCACTGGTATTTTAAGAAGTTAGGAAATATTGCTTTACTGTATACCTGAAACTAGCACAACACTGTTAATCAAGTATACTCCAATATAAAATAAAAATGGTAACAACATGGACTTCTACATGCAAACAACAAAAAACGTGGGGAAATAATACTCTTAAAAAGGAGGATGCTAGTTGTTTTCTAAACTATATAGAAGACGTAAATAATATAACCAATATTAAAGTGTTTAATTAAATTCACCTATCATCATATGAACCATTTTTAAAGAACCAGCCACACGTGGGTCAGTTCTTGATCTAATGCCATCCACAAGGCACAAGCTTTCACCTGATACTCACCCAGGCTGTCTTCTTTCTTAGAGTTTTCCTAGGGCTATGATTTAGTGTAACTATACTTTTCTTTAAAGAGGTCAACTCTTTGGTGAAATAATAAACTAAGAAATGGCCCTTTGGAGTTTCCTTCCAGCCAAATACTCCCTATTTTGTCCAAGAACATAAATGTGATACGTAGCCTGATCTGACTTCTTGCACTGAAATATATGGCCTTGCAGATTTTCTCTGACATTCCAAGATCTTTTACATGCACTGGAATATACACTACCTGAGAGCAGGAGTTTCTGTGTGTTCATATCCCTCAGGTGCCTTAATCAAGACTGGAAGAGTGAGTTAGTGCCTTACTCTATATAGGCCAATGGACTCAACCAGAGAGGGATGATTTTGCCCCTCAGGGGACAATAAACAATGTCTGGACATAGGTTCGGCTATCAAAATGGGTAAGGGGTGGTCATCTAGTGGGTAGAGTCCAGGTATGCTGCTAAATATCCTACAATCACAGAAAGTCCCCTCTCCAGCCCCCCATACAACAAAGCATTATCCAGCCTCAAGTATCAATAGTGAGGGGGTTAAGAAACTCTACCATGCATGGTTAAAAGTTTATATTAAGATTAACGCATTAATATCAGGTTATATGCGTACATGCTTATTTTTAAATTATGTTTAATCATGGTTTTAAAAAACGTAAAGCAAAAAGAAGGAAAAGATAAAAGCATTAGCAACTAATAGATAACAGACACAACTATACATTTCCAGTTTAAAAGGCAGTTTCTTGGTAAAAGACTTCAAAGTCTTGACTTTAATGATTTGTGTTCTTGGCACCAGTGGGAGCCTCCTGCTGAAGGAGTTTGGGGTGTAGGGAAGGATACAGGCTGCACCATGTGAACAATCAATTTGTTTACTTCACAAAATTCTGACTTGGGCCTTTTCAAAATCTGGCTGGACACTGGCGTCTGAAAAGCTCAATAAGTGGGTAAGTGGATATCTGAGAAGAAGCTGAGGCCAACTTCTCAGCTTCAAGAATGTTTTGGTTAAGACATGAGAGGGAGTGAAAAAAATATTTTCCACAGATGACTTAAATACATAAAACATAGTTGTAGACTCAACCATGAACCTATGATTGAATAAGTCTCCTTGAGGATTTTGGTGAAGGGGTAAACCTAGATATGATAATACTTTCCTTAATCTGAATAAATAGAATCTTGACAGTAGAAATAAAATGTGTCCTTTAATATGTTATTAAGTGATTTAAACTGCCTTTTTCTCATTTCCACATCCTTATTTCTATCAAGGAACCCAGCGGTGAGGATTTAACTCTAGTTTCTTTGATTGCTCTGCTCAAGCCGCTGACAAAGTCAATGTTTCTGCAGTTTGGCTGCGAGCAGGGGATTCGTGGAGTGAGCTTTCACAGTATGGATCCACTAGGAACCTAACTGGCGGCATCTGACTTCTATCTCACAAGTCCCCGAAAAGCTCACCAGGTAATAAACTTTTCTGTCCTTTTTGAACTAGTTTTGACCAAGGACCTCAAAGAAAAGAAGAGGAAATACCAAATAATTATATTAAATGAAACCCTAAGACTTCTGAAAGAGGCTTCCTACCTTGCTTTGGAAGAAGCTCCTTCCACACTGCCTTAGAAAACTATTGATCTGATTATTTTTCGTGATTATTGTTTCGACTCCAGATCCAAACTGAAAAGAGTAGTTGGGAAAACTGGGGGCCCCCCGTTTTTTTTTTTTTTTGCGGTACGCTGGCCTCTCACTGTTGTGGCCTCTCCCGTTGCGGAGCACAGGCTCCGGACGCGCAGGTTCAGCGGCCATGGCTCACGGGCCCAGCTGCTGTGCAGCATGTGGGATCTTCCCGGACCGGGTGTCCCCTGCAACGGCAGGAGGACTCTCAACCACTGCGCCACCAGGGAAGCCCTGGGGGGGGCCTCGGGGCCCCATTCTTGTCTTATCTTAAACATGTTCCTTTTGTCACTGCAGATTAAAATAATGGCAACGGTGAAAGTAGATAAATAAAGAAGGAAATGAAATAGTATTTCCATTTATTTTCTCTCAAGTACCAGCTCCTTCAATGACTACAGAGCTGCTTAAGAGATGTTTAAGAATTTGAAAGGAGCAATTTAGCAATGGATGGTGAAGACCTTAAAGATATGTACACACTTTGACCAATCAAATGCATTTTCATGAACTTATTTTAAGGCATTACTAGTCATGAAAGCAGGAGGACATGAATAATGAGATCTTGTGTTTAAAAGTGAAAATTGTGGAAAGTTATTTCATAACTCTATTTCCTGTGGCCAATAAGAATTATGTTGTGGGAACAATGTTCATAATGTAAGTGAAAAAAAGCAGTTTGGATTTACATTATTATTTTATTTTGTTTTGTTTTAATTTATTTTTAACAGCCTGGAAGGTTATATTGATACACCAAAATGTCAGTGGTACTTATATATGCATGGTAGTTAAACTGATAATTTTATCCTTTTAAAATCAAATGTATTTTATTTTCCTATAATGAACATGCAATATTTTTTAAATTATAAAAACCTCTAAAATGCACAGAATGTTATGACCTTCTTAGGTCATAGAAGCTTAGTACTAAGTGGGGTTGGTTTCTTGATAGAATCAATGTTTCTTTTTTAAAAAATTATATCCAATTTGAAGCAATAGTAGGAATTTTCCATAAATTAAAAATAAATTTTCTTTTGGCAGTTTGGCTAAAACATCAACATTTTGATAATATAACTGCAGAATATTTTTAATGCTGGCTGAATTGGATTCAGTATTGATTTTTAAAGAAACGGCCTATTTGAAGACATTTATCTACTTGTAATCGACAGTATATAATCCATTACTCTAATAGCTTAATGGTGTTTTAACCACGAAAAAAAAAAAGCAACTCTTAGATTATAAACTCCTTTTTGGTTACCCAGAGATGGTAAAGACTTATCTGTATATCTTGCTTTGTAGAGCTTAATTAAGCACAAATATTTATCAAGTACTTACTCTGTGCTTAGCACAGATATCAGGGTTACAGCTGGGGACACCGGAAATCGGGGCGCTGGTAAGACCAAAAGGGTTGCTGATGACCACATCCATTCTGATGGTCAGTGTCCATGCTGTGCCACTGCTTAAATGTTTCAAAAACCACAGCTGCAAAACTTGATCTCTACACATTCAACACTTGCACCCTGCTTATAGAGACAGAAGTAGGATTCAGGAAACAAGCATCTTCTTGCCAACGCTAGGGTCCAGAAGTACAAAATTATGATTAGCTTGTTAAAGAAATACTATTCTCTCACATATTCTCAACTTCTTTGGGACAGGAAAAATTGTTTATATACTTTTTACACCCTCTCCAGTGTGTAGCTTTTGGCTGAACATAAATTCAGTACCCTAGAGCACTTGATAATTTGCTGATTATAAAAGGAAGTATGAACATCCATACTGCACAGTCTTGTCATTGGTCATGTTAATGCTTTTGAGGTCCTGAGTTTTCCTTATACCTGACAGTGTTGACCTAGAGCTTGAATGAAGAAAATGAAAACAAATTAATATTTTATACAAAGTAAAATATATAATATAATATATTCAAGCCAAGGTAAATCTGTAGATAATTTTGTACAAATAAACCCTGGAACAGAATTCCACATTTCACTTTTCTTTAATAAAGCATGGTCTTTAAATTATTTTCAGAGAATTATGCTATTTGGTTATAGAAAAAAAAATATTTTAAAAAATGTTGGATTTTTTAAATCTGTGGTACAGATGAAACGGTTTGCAAGAAAGAAATAGAGACGCACATGTAGAGAACAAATGTATGGACACCAAGCGGGGTAAGTGGCAGGGGGTGGGGGTGGTATGAATTGGGAGTTTGGGATTCACATAAGAGAAAAAAAAAAAAAGTTGGATTTTTGCCAAAAGCATACCTGCAAGGGTGGTGATCAAATCAGTAGATTATCAACAAGGAATTCAGCAAGGACTCTCTCTTTTCCCCTTATAAACTATTATCAGATAATATTTATAAACTTTGAGCAGTACCTTAGAGCTTATCTGTGTTGGTTCTACCACAGTAGAATTATGTGACGGCAACTAGCTCTAATTCCACATAGACGTCCCCAATAAGTTCTCTGTTTTCCCAGAGATAACTATTAATTAGTCAATAATTGCTTGAAGGCTCCAATTGATTGGCACTATAAACAGAAGAAGGCTTATATGGTCCTTTTATTTCCGAGCTGCTTTCAAGATTAAGTAAAATGTTAGCAGCATGTTAGCAGAACGGAGAAGAGGATTGTACAAAACCACTGAAGAGGCATGAGTAAACACTGCGCTGGCTTGTCCCTCTCTGCTTTGCAGACTGGCAAGAAATAAATGAGGACTGTGAATATACAGCTTGAGAACATATCCAAATACTGCACATGAATGGTCTTGCCAGAAATTATCCAAAGGCTTCAGGGAAATTCAACACATAGCTCCCAAAGCTTAGAGGGTTTTCATTCTTGGGAAGATTTACGTTATTTGTGTCACAGAATATGGCATTCGTCGTGCAATAGTAGAAATAAGTTTGTGACTATTTTATTCCTGTACTCTCTTTATCACTCATCGATATCTGATGAGAAGTGTTGGTTCCCCATATATTCTCTGGAGTGTCATTCCACATATATTTGTAAGAAATTTTCCTCTGTCTTGCTGTCTCATTGACCCCCAAGTCCTAATAGCCCTTCTACAAGTTGCTAAAAAAAAAAACTTCTATGAAGTTTGGGACAAATATGCTTCATCAGTCACAAATATGGGAATCATCCAGAGTAAAGACCTACAATGTTTTTCAAAGTATTTTAAAGCTGGACTCCTTTAACTAAAACTAAAGGAGATATGTTATATTCCTTCCATTGGCTATTCTCTTTCCAAAGTCAACCCCGTGTCCAAATTGCTGCTCTACTGATTTAAATGAACACAGGCGGGGGCCAAGAATAATTTCGCCTGGTATTTCTTAACCAGTAAGCAACTCAGAAACTTGGATCTCTGATTAGTAAAAGTAGTAAAAAGGATTCTCTTTGAATATCTTTGATATGAAACACTTCTGTGGTTCTCACTGCCTTGAAGATAAAGACAAGGTTTGGAAAACGCTAGAGTGTCATCACCAACATGGCAGAATAAGGATTTTCTTCCGTCTGCTCCACAAAGAACACCAATTTCAACAATCACTCATAGACAAGGGTTCCTTTGTGGAGGTCTTGAAGTCCGGGGCAGATGTTCCAGAATACCATTAGGGGAGAAAAAAAAAAAAAAAGAGTGTGGACACCTAAGCCTTTGTGTTCTGGTCTCTCTTCACCTATGCCTGTTCCCACTGGCTCTTCATATCTGCATATTCTTCCTGTCTGTAAGGGCATCTTTCCTCCCCCAAACTACCCTGAGGTCTCAGCTTAAACAGCACCCCCAGAAGGAACTTTTCCCTAACCCCCAGCAACATTAAGAAGAATCCCTCTCAAACGTACCTTTCCTTCCAGTCATTAGCATCGTTTGTAATTATGTACTCATTAACTTAATTATTTGTTTTATAGCTGTTTTCCCCAGTAAATGGCAACAAACATGTGAATAGACAGTATTTTGATTTTTTTTTTTCACTAGTATAAGCCCAGTATCTAGCTTGGCCACAACTCTACAGTCACTCAATAACAATTTTTGAAGTACTGAATGAAGGTGATTCTCATTTACTTTATGGCTTCTTACAGGCACCCTCAAAGGCAGACATCAGGTCAAGAAGGAAGAAAAGCTACAGCCTTCTTTAAAGTGCAATCCTGCAGTAGACCTATCAATCAGGTCTCTTTCATAAAGCTGAAAGAATTCATTTAAAGTGACCAAGTAGGCTATGAAATTATAATAGTAGCTTTCTGTCATTAGAAAGTATGAGGAATTGGTAGAAGATTTTTTCCAAGGTGCAAAAGAAACACAATGGAAAACCCTCAGCACTGTCTAAACACAGCGAAGTAATACACATTTTCTAGTACATGACCTTATATTAAGATGAAAACGATCAAGAAGCAGAGCTAGAAGAGATGATGTGGCCAGGAACTGTGGAACAGTTACAAATGAGAGCGCCTACGTCAAGGCAGATGCAACCCGTATAACTTGTTTTAATCACAACAAAAAAGGTCCTTTAAGCCAAGTGTTCCATCAGACTTTCACAGACGTTTTTATAACTCAAGAAAAACTCATCCTCTGGAATAAAATTAGGTCTTCAGGGGTTTCCTTTAAAAATGCAAAATTCCGTAGGCAAAATGGTATCACCAAAAATCTCTTGCGTGAATTCCTTGGGGATATAAAGTCGCCAAGCTTTAAAATAGCAGTGATCATTCATTAGCTTTGCCCATATGTTTGTGCCATATTGATCAACGACGGTGAGATATCATAAAGGCTAGAGTATTACAATGGAGTGACCCTGCCATGCCTTGAATTACAGTTGAATTCCCGCTATAAAGTAAGGAAACAGTTATATACAGTCCCTCTCTGTATCCATGGGGGTTGGCTCCAGGACTGCCCCCCTACCCCACAATCCTCTCACCCACCACCAAGCCCTTTCCCACAACTTGCAGATACCAAAATCTTCAGATGCTGAATTCGCTTACATAAAACGGTGTAGTATTTGCGTATAAACTACACACACCCTCCCATATACTTTAAATCATCTCTAGATTACTTATAATACTTAATACAATGGAAATACTATGTAAATAGTTGTAAATACAAGGTAAATGCTATATAAATTGTCGCCCATCCATGGCAAATTAAAGTTTTGCTTTTCGGCATGCTCTGGATTATTCTCTTAATATTTTCGATTCACAGTTGGTTGAATCTGTGAATATGGAGGGCTGATTATATATAAAATTTAGGTTTACTGACACTCCCTCTTAAGCACAAACATACAAATCATCATAAAACTAAGAGTTTTTATTTCTAATAGAAGTACAGTATTACCACTGAGAATATAAATGAAAATTGGGAGAAAATGACTAAACCTGTTAATCATTCTTCTTTACTGCTGATACTGGATTGTTCAAATTCAATTCAATGAGAATTTATTGCTCTACCATACGTCTGACTCTGTTAGGTACGACCATGTTGTGTTCTAATTTGACTACCCTGAAGCTGGTACATGCTGTAGAAGAAAGAATACTTAGGAAATATTTGTATTATCAACTTTAATTATTGGGTGAGGAAGGACAGGGTAACTGCCTTCAACTTAGACCTATGTGTCCATCAACTAACACCAAAGTCTTCACATCTATTTGCCTAGCATTTCACATCAGGGGCCCATCTTTAGTGCACATTTCCCTGACTGAACCCTACGTAAAGATCTCCTTTAAATTAAGAAATGATTAGCCATCCCAATGGCAAGATTTAAGAAGTCCTAATTTGTGTAATTGTTAATTATTTTTATTGCTATGGATAGAAACCTCCTTTGGCTACTTCAGCTCTGTCTTTCATCCATCTTATTTACATGAGTTTTTTTTTTTTCTCTAAAAGGAATGTTACAGGTGCCATTCCATATCTCAAAGTGAAAAAAAAGATTTATTTGTATCCTTTTTGTCTGGCCTTGTAAAAATACTGGGCTTTGGGGCATGCCTTCACATATGACTAAAAGACTGATTTAACACTTTCACAGTCTTGATTATTGATTCAACTATCTGCCCAGAGCAAATACTCTTCACCTGGCAGGTTTGCGTGCTAAGTTAGTTTCCAAGAAGCCCATGGTTAGGCGTGTTTATAAAGCTGTGTTTCCGTGCATTCTTTAAGCATTTGAAAATGACATGAGCGTGTGTTTTGTAAAAGAATTCATGTTAGTGACACTTTAGCTTCTCAAGACAGTCTCTGGAAAAAGGACCTACCTATTCTCTCATGCAATTCTGAATATTTAGTATTTATTGTGTGCTGATGCTAAGTGCAACTGAGAACATTTATAGAGGAGTGAGACCAGAGCCATATGCCAATGTTTATGTCATTGTACCAGTGAGACACAGCATCAGGTGATGATGTGAATAGTGGAACAGTGGTTTAGCTGGACACTTTAAATTAAGCCAACCTCAGTTTCAATTTCCACTCTGTTTATATAAGCTTTGTAACATTGCTTGATTCATTGAACCTCTCTGTATCTCAATACATGCATGTAATGCCTATTTCAGGGATTAATGTCTGCAAAGTATTTAGCAAAAAGCTTAATACATAGCAAGGACTCTGAATCACTAACTGATACTAAAAAGTTATTTTATGTGATAGCTAAGCTCCAGTGACGAAAAGTTGTTCACTTTCTTTACATTATAAAGGACACCTAAACACACAGAGTATTAGGTGGCTTAAAGCAATCTGTGAATGATTTGTTTTTCTTTTGCTCTAACATATTTGATACCTACTATTGTTGGAAAAAAGTGGTGGGGCAGCCATTTTTACAGAGATGTATCATGAGGTCACCGACCTTACTCCTGCTTTATAGGAGTCACTATGCTATTAAAAATTCCCTTGGATATACCTTAACAATCAGTTTCATCTCCATGTCTGATGTTTTCTGAGTTTTCCTATCACACGTTTTTTTCTTTGACTTCATGTTATTATTTGAACTGAAACCCAAGCATAGCAAAATCAACTTCAGTTCTTGTATGATTTTTACTTATACATGAGTGTATGTGTACATGCGTGTCCAAATACTAAGAGAGATTATATATAGGTAAAATATTCCATACATAGGCAATATTTTCAGTGATTGGTTAAAAAATCCTATTTTTAAAAATTTAACTGCTACACACACATAAAATTCTCCCTATATCTTAATCAAAAAATTATCATGGCTTTAAAAGTTTAGGAAATTCTCAGCCTCTTTTATTCTGTTGCAATTTTCTTGTTCCAGAGGTGTTTAATATCTTTCCTTAAATAGTAGCCATTGTAACTTATAATGCTCGTCACCTGATTTATCGACTGATTTAAGTTGATTGAAAGACAACAGGTATATTCATTCAAATAATTCAAACCAAATAAATAAATAACAACATAAGTAGTGCTTTGATCAGTGGAGGGAAATTATTTTGGTGAGTACAAAGCATATAACAGTGGACAAACATAAAAATGTTGTTGGAACTTCACAGCTAGTGATATTCTAGGATGGGAAGAAGGGACAAATTTACATTGTTCTTGTCTTGGAATCTCTGTCATGAATATGTGGAATTAGGCCTCTATACAAGATATTAGAAAAGCAGAAGACTGTTTTTTCATGCCAATAAATTAAGCCAATCAACCCAGAGCAGACCAAGAGGATATTTCTAACATGTGCATTACACAGTCATTTCAACTTTTGGTCTGAGGTTGGTCCAGAAGACAATGGAGTTATCTCTTGCCTTCTCTATTTTCAGAAGGCCCAATCACTAGCTAACCCCTTAATTTTGCAAAGAATATGCTTGTCTTTAGATAAATGAATAAGAAGCAGAGTTCAACCATATTTTAAAACAATTTCCCTAAAGCTTTAAGGGCTTTGGGAGTTGTAAGGCTGAGTTAACTGTGGAATCTGTGAATACAATCGTGTGGAGTGTTAAGGGAGGGAGAAAATATAGGTAACCGTTGTTAATTTACAGGGAGGGGGCCACAGTTTTGATTCATCTTTCCTTTTCTCCTAGCAACACATACAGGCTGCAAAGACGGGGAGCTGCACCCATAGTGGCATGAAATGACCTCAAGGGAGCTAGGCATTGGGACCACCTGGTCAGGGATCCCATAAACAGTATACTGTTCAAACAGCAAACCAAGTATTCAAGAGGGATGATCAGAGGTCAACCAAATTATTAGTAGGTTCATAAGCACTGTTCAAAGAAAGACAATAGGTTCAAAATGGAGTCACTTATGCTAAGCCCAAGGTCACCAAACCAAGACTTTAATTACAGTTTTGGTTCTCCCAGAAATATAGAATCTTAAACCAGTCAATCAGGAGTCGCCCTTTCAGCACTAGATAGGTAATCTGCCGGATAGACCCTAGTCATCCCCTATAGGAGAGCAACTTTGCAATAACCAATCCACTTTCTTGCCTAGTATAACCTCCTTGTTCCTGCTTCCTTCTGCCTAGAAAAGTCTTCAATTTTGTACAGTCCCTCAGAGCTCCTTTCTATCTGCTGGTCTGGATGCTGCCCAATTCAAATAGATTTTTGCTCAAATAAACTCTTACATTTTTATATAGGCTTCAGTTTACCTTTTAACACCATCAATTGCACGTCTATAAGAAATCAAGCCTGCCAGCCATCAAGGTGCTGGATCAGACTGAAGGGATTCAGAATGAGCCTCCCCAAAATGCGCCACTCTGGCACGCGGATTATGTTGAGCTGAAGACAACTGAGGCCGAAAAGACTCAGGAAGAGCTTTTTACTTCCCCCTTCACTGCCTGAAAGACTTTAGAGAGATGACCTGGCCAAGGAAGAGAACTATCACCAGAGATAACTCTAAAGAGTACAAGCTAGAAGTGGTAAGCTGTGGGGAGTACCACGGGGCCTCTCTGGTCAGAGTCCTCTCCAGTGTCTCACTGTCTCTGAATGGCCTGGCAAAAATTTGTTTACCAAACTCTTGCTCTTCGCATCTTCCTGTGAATTGTCTTTCTTCCCTTTGGAGCCCCAGATCCCTAACCCTCTTCTTCTCAGCTCAGAAAGGCACATAAGCCTCAGTGGCCTTACAGTTGAGGAGTCTCTCATTGTCTCTGTATGGTTCTCGTACATATGCAATGAAATTTGTTTTTCTCTTGTTAATCTGTCTCATGTCAATGTCATGAATAAACCAGCCAAAACAACCTCGAAGGGTGGAGAAAATTTTGTCCTCTCCTATAAGACCAAGGGACTGCTTCCAACAAAGACACCAGGGGGTGTGGTATGGAAGGGAAGTATTTGCCCTCGCAGGTTAGGAGGAGAGAACCAGGCTTCCCCAAGCGCATCTTTAAAAATATTTGGTGAACTTTTCTACATCTCCTCTCTCTCTCTCCAATAAGGAACAGCCTCCTACACTCAGAGCATTAAGAAAAGACAATTGTAATAGTTCACATTTCATGAGTTTTTATTACATGCCAAGTTCTAAGTATTTAAAATATGTCAAACTCATTTTATTATCATACAAAACACAAGACCAGGCATATTATTGTTCCTATTATTGGAAATGGGAAAACTGAGGGACACTAACTTGCCCAGGGCTATATCACCAGTAAAAAGAGGAGCTGGAATTTGAACCAAGGGTGTCCAGCTCCAGTGTCTACACTCTAGTCTAAATCACTTCACTCTACTGCAAAGAGGTTCCTGAGAGTCTGTAAAACTTAACAGTCATTTGTCTTTGCTTCAGTCAGCTCGGCCCCGCCCCTCTCTTTTTTTCTGATCAAATTAATCAAAATAATATTTTCATACGCAATGCCGGATCAAACACACCTGTTTGTACCTGTTTGTATCCTTTCAACCAACAGACTTCCCAAGGTGGGCTGATTTGCTGACCAAACTCTGTTCTCCTGGACAGAAACAAGACCAAAGTGCTGGGTTGTAAGCTGTGTTCCTTACCCCTTCCTGATATTGACTGACCTTACATACCGTTCACATTGTAGAATTCATCACAGGAAGAAAATTAGCCCTCGCAATACAGCTGATATTTTGGCAAATGAAGCCGGGTCTCTTTGTCTAGTTTACTGCAATCTGCAGACACCTTAGATTTCTCAAGTAATTACAATTCAGCTAGGAAAAAATGCTGCTTCAAGAGACACACATTTTGAGACATTCACTATAGGCTTCTAGGCAATAACGATAGAATGTAGGCGGCCTTTGATGAAAAACACACTTTAAAAGAATAATACAGAGATGAGAGGGAGTGAAAGAAAAGAAAGAGAAAGCAATTAAGGTTATGGAAATGGGGCATTTCCATGCAAGGTGGGTTATATTTAGAGGTACCTTGTCAAGTTAAAAATATCTTTCATAACCCTTCCACACATAAGTCATATATTATATTGTTAAATCTGAGAAGATCTGTAACAACCAGAATTGTTAATTCTAATTCTGTTTACTTACCACTTTTCCTTCAATTTTATAACTTATAACTATTACCTTAAATGATCACTCAAAGTAGAATGTGTAATACTGATGTAAAACCAAACTGACTATAGTGATAAACTTTGCCAAGGAAAGCTTATTATTCAGACAACATTTAGTAAAAGGTCATAATGCAATTTCTCCTTTAAAAAAGATAAATATACATGTATATATGTATATATTCTTCTAAATTTGTGTAACTCTTTATATTTTATAAGTAAAAAAAAAAAAATGTTTTTGTTAAGTGCCCATTAGTTCATCCCTGGCATTATATGACAAGTTCTTGAGAAATGCTTGAAATGAGGAGACATTTATTTCTGGGAATTTTGCTCCAAATGTTTTTGAGTGGTTCGGAAAGAAGGAGCTGAAATGAGCTATTTCTCCTCTCCAGTGTTTTTACTGCAAGTTGATCAACATCTATTTAAAAAGTGCCTATTTCATGCTAGCTATTATAGGTCTTGGAGTGGCAAGACAGAGCAAAACATTAAAAAAAAATTCATGGTCTCCCGAAAACTTACCAAAACAGTAGGTCTTATAATCGTCCATTTATAAAAGAAATTGTTTTAAGACTATTTTTAGGATATGAGAGAGAGCCAGTGGCAAAAGTGCCCTTCTGAGTTCTCCATCTCTCAGATACTTGATGGTCATCCCCAGAGTGTCAATTACATTCTCAAAGCTAGTTGTTTGGAAACACATACCTTGGACTTGACTATGACACCTACAATGCTTCCTGAAACTGTGCCACAAATACCTCATATAGCCCACCATTAAAGAGTCTTTAAAAATAACTGTAAAAGACATCAGGAAGAAGACTTGTAATTCTCTTCACCCTCTCCTTTCCCATGGCCATTCCTAAAATGTTTTTCTCCTCACTGACTTCCTGACCAGTCTCAATTTCACAGCTGGTGGTTAACTATAAAAGAGAGTGTTCCCATTTGGAGAACTTTACACCAAAGCCTGCCCTGTTTTGATATATTGAAGGCATCAAGGAAAGCAATGATCTGTCCCTAGTCCTCTTTTATCCAGCTCTGCAAAGTGATAGAGAATTGGATAGTAAAAACGCAGAGAAAGCCAGCCCTAGCCCAAGCACAGGCCCTTTTCTCTGATTTGAAGCTTTAGAGCTGGTGCCCAACACTTCCATGCCATGGTCACCGCAAACAGAGGTACACGAGCTTTTGGGTTTGCAGCTATACATCAAGTCATTGCATATTTCAACAAGAACTTCCGTAGCTCAATAATCAACTTAACTGTGAGTGGAGAGATGAAAAGTTCTGAATGCCGTTAAGCCATCTACTTTCCACATCAGCCTAAGACAATCTAGAGTGGCAAATTGAAAACCAGCTCCCCATTAAAGGGGGAGACCCCAGATAGGTCATTTTTCTAATAATATGTGAGTGTGATATTGGGCTGATATCTAAAACATCCTTCATTCACCAGCTACCTTTGGAAAACTGTTCAGATTTGGACATGGGAGAAATTGAGCTGAAGAATTACAAGTCAGTTAAAAATATTGGGAGTTCAGAAATGATAACTATACAAGGTACCTCATCACATGTGTGTATTTATGATGAACTAATAGAGTTTTTAGATGTTGGCTTGTCTAGAAGATGATTTACACTGCATTATCCTGATGGATTATAAAAGGAATCATAAAAATCTGCGTGTGGCAGAGTTAATGGGATGAGGTCCCTTGGTTTGTATAGTGTTCTCTGGTGTATATTAAGTGCACTAAATGGCCATCAGCAGTTAATTTACCATTCTAAGATTAGTGAGTAGTCCTCTGGCCATAGGACTACATTCTACAGATCTACAGATAGGGCAGTATCCAAGGACAGTCCATGCATTTCGTGACCGGTAAGAAATAATTTACAAACTTTAACTCAGGATCAAAAACCTTTCAATCTAGAAAGTCACTGATATGTTTCTGACACGTCCCTGAAGTTTGCTGAAAAGCTAAGGAGTGAAGGAAAAAGAGGACTATTAAATGCAATAGGAAAGACAAAGACAGCAAGAAAGAAGGAATGAGAAGAAAAGTTGACATGTATGGAGAGGTGGGATGCCGTCAAAGCCAACAATAAATTCTTATCTCTTTTCATATTTATTTAGGCTGTCACTCAATCCTAAATTGAATTCAGTCCCACAATATTTATTGAGCTCCAACTATACCCAGAGCTTTAGTGCTGTGGCAGGTGAAAAAATATAATAATCTCATAGAGAACTTTGCAAGCTGTAAAGCTCTGCCTCAAATTATCTAATTCTTCACAGTAATATTGTGACTTGGATATTATTTTTACCACATTTCTTTTTTTAAAAAAAACTTTTTATTTTATATTGGAGTATAGCCGATTAACAATACTGTGATAGTTTCAGGTGCACAGCAAAGCAACTCAGCCGTACATACACATGTACCCAATCTTCCCCAGACTCCCCTCCCATCCAGGCCACCACCTAACACTGAGCAATTTTCACCATACTTCCAACAAGAGGATTTAAAAAGCTTGCCCGATGTCATACAACCAGCCCTGATGGAGCAATGACAACAAACTATGTCTTTGGCTCCAAGACCCACTCTTAAAACAGTCAAACATACAAATAATATATGTAATATATAAATGTATATATAAATAATATACACATACAATTTTATAACTATATATACTACTAAGCCATATAGTTTTGTAATTATATACAGTAGGTCCCCTACCTACGAATGAGTTCCATTCCAAGAGCACGTTCGTAAGCCCAATTTGTTCTAAGTCCAACAAAGTTAGTCCAGCAAAGGTACTCAACTAACACAATCAGCTCTATAGTACTGTACTGTAATAGGTTTATAATATCAATACTTTTCACACAAATAATACATAAAAACAAACACACAAAATAAAGAAAACATTTTTAATTTTACAGTACAGTACCTTGAAGAGTACCGTAGTACAGTACAACAGCTGGCATCCAGGGGCTGGCATCAGTGAACAGGCAAGAAGAGTTACTGATTGCAGGAGGGAGACGTAGAGCTGAGGATCGTCAGCAACAGGAGACGGAGGGCAAGCTACAATTTCACTCACGCCTGAACACACGTTACCTTTGGAAGTTTGCAACTTGAAGGTTTGTATGTGGGGACTTACTGTATTAAAATACATGTTTAATACACATGTAAGTTGCAACTGATGGTCAAAGTGTTAAATGAGCCTAGAGGATAGAGAGAGATTCTTTTCGGCTGAGGAGGGGAAGGAAGATCGGATCCATGGGAACTGACAGAAGCCTTAGAACTGAACAAACTGAACACATACTTGAAGGAGTACAAAGGGTCCCCAAAGCCCTAAAATCAATTCACTAGATTTATTACTGATAGTGATTCTTGGAAACCTCGTTTTAGTCTTTATAGCACCGTGATTAAGAGACAGGGATTATTCTCATTTGGAAAAGGGGGATAGTAATGGTACTTGCTTCAGAGTTGTTAGAAGAATTAAAGGGAATAAGTCTATATGCCACTTAGAAGCCTACAGAATCATGATATTGACAATGGTGACAATGACAGTGATGCTGCTACTGGTGCTACTGGTGGATCTGGTCTGGGTCTCTTAATTCAAGGTTGGTCAGTGTCTTCCAGGTGCCTATAGTCTAAGTTATGTAATGTGATAACTCTCATTTTAAACTGATAAAACACTACCTTAAGCAAAAAGATAATTTAACGTATTGGTCTTCATAAATTAAAAATACTATAATAGAGATGGCTTCAGTTGTGGCTTAATTTAGGGGCTAAAACCAAGTCCCCTTGGGAAGGCTTCCCTCTCCATGTCTCTTCCTCTGAGACAGTGATGTTTCCAGACTTGCCCTCCCCTCGGAGGTATAAGATGTTAAGAGCAACTCCTCTCAGTATCAAGGCTATTTCCTAGAAGTTCAAAAACTCTCTTCCTTGTATCTTTAATTCTGATGGCATCATATAGCCATCCCTGAATCAATCATTAGAGGCAGGAGAAGAAGATACTGTGACAGGCGCTGGTCTGTCCATCAGAGGAAATGGCTGGTCCACCAAGAGGAAATGGAGCCCAACCTAAAGCACAGAGGCTGAGAGTGGGGAGTTCTGGTTGCCCAGGAGAAAAGCACAGTCACTTCTCCCCAAAGAAGAGTAAATGGTGGCTATGAGGAAAATCATATGTCTAACACATTGATCTGTGTGTTATCAATCCATTGTTCATTTTGGGGATGTACTGAAAATCGTCCTTACTCTTTTTCTCCTTTCTTGATCTAGTTCAATTTTCCAGAATTATTCTATGTACTGAATTAGCGACTTTGATATAATTTTTCCCCAAATGAAATTATTTGCACCTTCTTGTTTTTGCCTTTTCTAGAATCAGTCGTGCCATTTTAATGTAATCACTTCCAAGTTTTAAATTTACATATTTGATGCACAATAACTTCCAGAGAGGTCCATCCCCAAATTCCTTTGGAGCAGATTAATATGTAAAAGTCGCGTGGAACTGCATGCCCATTGAAGATTTGAGTTCAAATTATGCTCTTAATCGAAGCCTTAGTTTCTTTGTTTATAAAATATGGCTATTGTTTGTTCAGCCTAATTCAACAGGGCTGTGAGGATTATAGGGGCACAAAGATACACACACATACTTGTAAACTATAAAATAAAAGTTAAATCACTATTATTACTATTCTGGGAGGAAGATGAAAGAAAAGAGACTGTTCTGTTCTTTGCTCTGTTGCTTATTATACTGTTGAGTGCAAGCCATTTTTGAAATGAGAATTAGAAGGTAAACTTTAAGACCATTCCAGCTATGACACTCTAGGACTCTACTTTCATATTCTAAATGAGCCTTCTTGACTTTGTGAATTTTTATCCTAATAAAGAAAACTCTCAAGTAAAAGCAAGTATTGGTTGGCCAAAAAGTGCCTTTGTTTTTTAAGTAAAAATAAAAGACACATTTTTTTCATTTTCACCAAGAACTTTATTGAACGTCATATTCATCATTTTGTTCCACTACCTTCTGCCATTTTTCAGGCAACTTTATAATTCCATCTTCCCAAAACTTTTTATCTTTTTGAGCAAAGAACTGTGCCAGGTGCCTTTTACAGTTTTCCAGTGAATGGAATTTTTTTCCATTAAGAGAATTTTGTAAAGACCAAAATAAATGGAAATCTGAAGGTGCAACGTCTGGTGAATATAGCTGATGAATCAGAACTTCCCAGGCAAGCTGTAACAGCTTTTGCCTGGTCATCAAAGAAACATGTGGTCTTGAGTTATCCTGACGGAAGGTTATGCATTTTCTGTTGACTAATTCTGGAAGTTTTTCGTTGAGTGACACTTTCAGTTGGTCTAATTGGGAGCAGTACTTGCTGGAATTAAACGCTTCGTTTTCTGGAAGGAGCTCATAACAGAGTACTTCCTTCCAGTCCCACCATATACACAACATCACCTTCTTTGGAGGAAGACCGGCCTTTGGTGTGGTTGGTGGTGGTTCATTTCGCTTGCCCCACAATCTCTTCCGTTCCACGTTATTGTACAGTATCCACTTTTCATCGCCCATCAAAATTTGTTTTAAACACAGAACGTTTTCATTACTTTCAGTAGAGAATTGCACGTGGAAATATAGTCAAGAAGTTTTTGGTTTTTTTTCACTTAACTTAAATGGAACCCAAACATCAAAGCGATTCACATAACCAAGCTGGTGCAAATGATTTTCGATGCTTGATTTGGATATTTTGTGTATGTTGGCTATTTCCCGCGTGGTATAACATTGATTGTTCTCAATTAATGTCTCGATTTGATTGCTATCAACTTCAACTGACCTACCCGACCGTGGAGCATCATGCAGTGAGAAATCTCCAGCACGAAACTTCACAAACCACTTTTGGTATGTTCAATCAGTCACAGTTCCTTCTCTACACACTGCACAAATCTTTTTCTGTGTTTCAGTTGTGTTTTTACCTTTCTTGAAATAATAAAGCAAAATATGCCAAAAATGTTGGGTTTTTTCTTCCATCTTCAATATTAAAATGGCTACACAAAAATTCACCAATTTTGATAAGTCTTTTTGTAAGTGCACGCTGATATGATGGCTGTCACATACAATCTAGCAAAATTGTTTAGAATGAAGTTAAAGACAGCTAAGTGCTACTAGAGTAATGTTACAGAAAAAAATGAACGAATCATTTGGCCAAGCCAATACAAACATAACCGGAAATCAACCTCACATCCCCTCAGCCAGGATCCTGCGCTGAGTGCCTGGGGGCTGCATTCAGACAGGTGAGACCTCTGTAAGATGGTGTCTGGGACAGCCAAGGAGGGCATGGATAAGCAGACTAGGGGATGGATAGGGTCAGGGATGGATACTGATCTATCTTCTTTTCACAGAATGCTAAGCCTAAACTAGATAAACAGATAAAATCCATGAAAGATACACTTTCAAAGAGGCCTATAGGGGCTGGAATACTCATGGAAGCAAATAGGAACATTTCATTTCCCCTTATAAATTAATGAGTATAACCACTTTACCCCCTCAAAAAATCCATTTATTCTTTTTAATATGAATGGAAACTAAAAGGACGGCTGCCTTTATTTATTTTAAAATAAATCAAAATAGTGACAGACATCATGGATAGTAAGAGTTATGAAGGATGAGAATTTCAGACACATACAGACAACAACAAAAACAAAAATTCAAAGAAAATACAAAACAAACAAAAAAAAACCTAAAGAATTATCTAACAGATGTGAGAACCTAAATCCATAAAATTCATCATCCATCATCAGCTTGTTCGGCGATCTTATTTTTGGCTCCAAGTCTAGTGAATCTAAGGAATACAGTCCTTGCCATATTCTTGCCAGTATGGTATTCAATAAACACAAGACAGTACAGTCTCTGTTGCTTTCATTAAAGTTGTAGGACTGCCTAAGGTTAAATTTGGACAGGGGTGGTAGGCAACTGTGTATTACATTCTGTCCCACCTAAATACTGCCATCCAGGTGTAAATAATCAGGTCGGAAGGAACATCAAAATGGCTTCAGAAGATGGAGATAAAGCCTGAGGATTATGTGTAAAGAACCATCCTTGTTGCCTTGGTGATCCTTGGTGATAGGAGCATAATGAGTTGATGGCATATAAATCATTCTAACGACATTTTTAGCACTGGTAGGTGAAATCACCTCCTTTCCCCTTAAGTGTCATTATTTCCCCATTAAGTGTCAACTGATGTCCGACAACTTGTTTTTAACATTAAGCCTGGCATCTCGTGAAGTTTCCCTTTCCTAAACTCCAGATAGGTGGCCTCAGAAAAGGTTTAAATGGTAGTAATCTCTACCAAGGATATGCCTATTTCCAGTGCAAAGTGGGAGATTTCTAAAGCTTAGGACCAAGTATAACCTCCCTGCTTTACTCCTTTCCTTAGAGACTGCTCTAAGCTCTAAATTACAAGCCTTATATTACTTCATCTGAGGGGGGATGAATAAGAAGATGAGAAAAAGAAACTGTCAAGACTACCTGGAAAAGAAAAAGAAACTTGAAGGTATAAAGGTCTTCAATTATATATGACAGTTAAAAATAACTATTGAACCATCAACTTAAGAATTCAGCTTTGGGATTCTGCTTGAACTCCCTACTGAAAATTTTACAAGAAAAAAATCTCATATGGCATTTTATTTTATTTTTAAATGACGCTGTTCAGGACTTCCCTGGTGGCGCAGTGGTTAAGAAGCTGCCTGCCAATGCAGGTGACACGGGTTCAAGCCCTGGTCTGGGAAGATCCCACATGCCGCGGAGCAACTAAGCCCGTGCGCCACAACTACTGAGCCTGTGCTCTAGAGCCCGTAAGTCATAACTACTGAGCCTGTGCACCAAAACTACTGAAACCTGCGTGCCCTAGAGCCTGCATGCCGCAACTACTGAGCCCACATGCTGCAACTACTGAAGCCCATGTCCCTTGCTCCGCAACAAGAGAAGCCACCACAATGAGAAGCCTGTGCACCGCAACGAAGAGTAGCCCCCGCTCACCACAGCTAGAGAAAGCCCACGCGTGGCAATGAAGACCCAACACAGTCAAAAAATAAATAAATGATACTGTTCATCCAATGGAAAAATAGTTGAAAGGCATCATAAAAAGCAGATCCTAGTAATTAATAAGCATATGAAAAGGTGTTCAAGCTCATTGGTGATTAGTAAGATGAAAATTAAAAATCACCCTGAGATATCACTACCCAACTACCAGATTGGCAAAAAGTAAAATGTCTGACAATGCAAGTGACTGCAAGGATGTGCAGCAATTCGAAATGTTATTCATTGTCAGGGGAAATATAAATAAGAAAAATTGAAGACGTACATATTCTACACACCAGCAATGCGTCTCCTAAGTATATAATCTGCAGAAGCTCCTGCCCAAGTGACTCTTGATTCATGTCAGAAAATATTCAGAGTTGCATTGTCCGTGGTAGCCCTGAATTGGAAAAACCCAAATCTTGAATGTGTTGATAAACTGTAGTATATTCATAGAATGGAATATTATACAGCAAGAAAAATGAAGTATAAGTACACATTAAATATGGATGGAACTTGCAAATATAATGCTGAGTGAAAGAAGTGTATGGAAGGATAAAGCATGGTTATAAAGATAGACACAGCCACACTATTTTCTTTAAGAATGAACCAGAGGTACTGAATACAACGTGGGAGGGGGCCCACACTAGGTTCTGGCAGCTGGCAGTGCTCCATTTCCAGGCCTGGAAGGAACTTGCGTTGGTGATCTCTTTAAAAGTATTCTGTATAAGTGCTCCAGCTCACAATGGAAAAGAAAATGTCACACAGCTCCGTCTGTACTTCAGCCCCCTTGTAAATGAGAGGGTTGGGGAAACTTCCAGACTGGAAGACAGCAGCCTCTTTCCAGAGTCACTCCAGATTTCACACTCTATTATTGGATTCTGGAGATGTGCCATTTTTTCTCTGCAGGAATATTCAATAGTGGCTTCTAGTAAGTGGGAACAATTTTTTTTTTTCTCTCCCACAGAATTTGTTTCCCATGAAGATGAACGACTGATGTTTTTGAAACTTAGGCCACAAAAGTTTTAGAGAACCACAAAAGGCCAGGTTGTTAAGCCTGTAAACAGTGGACACTGTAACACTCCCCGCTTCATGGTGAGGAAGTTCAGGGGGAAGTTTACTTAGCTCACCCACCTGAACGGGAAGCATGAATGTCTACTTTAATTATTATTTTTAGCATGTGTTTATTTCTAGAAACATTCTCTTTGTCATTGTTACTGTGCCCTCACCACATTTCTTCAATGCCATGACTTACTTACCAAGGGCAAAGAATGTACTGAACCAGATAAACAGGGCATATACAACTTTGTTCCTGTATTACTAAAATATATCTGAAACTATAACCTACATGCAAGCTTCTAGTTTACAGAATAGTTGTGAGGATCACATGAGATAATGCTTGGGAATTACCATGCAACATAAATCATTTCGCTCTTTTCTTTAAGGCACTTAATATTATCATCTCCATCCTTCTAAAAAATCACATTACAAGTATGAGTTTTCTACAGGGGTAGGAAAAAAAAAAAACAAAGCAACTAAGCAACTCACATAGTCAAAGAACAGTAGGAAATCTTATTTAATGGTTTCCAGATTTGTAGTTGATCTCAGGAAAAAGTAAGAAAACTTCGGGTGATACACAAACACATGAGGAATTGGGCACAAAATAGAACATTTTAGTTCCAGAACCTTTGTGGCCACACGGATGCATCAAGTGAGTTATAAGTATCCTCGAACCAGCTGTCCTTTTTGCACGTAACACAATGTACCCTGGCCATGAGTACCTTCAGTCTGTGTTATCTGGGTTTGCCTCTTCATTACAGGCATAACTGCAGGATGTGCACTGCAGTAGTTAAATTCAAAACCCCCAAGGTTCTTCATTTCTCTGCAGAATCGATATAGATAGGAGATGGTTCTGGTAAAATGGAATCAAAGAGAGTTGGTCCAGACAGAGAGAACTCAGTAAATCCCTAAGTCACCTACATTTAGGATATTAGCAATGGTGAAAAGTAGTAACGCCTCATATGAATGAGCTGCTAAATCCCAGGTGTCTTGACAAGTTATGACCCTTAACCTTTAATGGTAACCTCATGAGGTAGGTACTATTCTCATCCCCATGGCAGAGTCCAGAAATCTGAGCCGCGGAGAGCTTAAATGACTCGCTCGAGCTCACACATACAGTGAGGGCAGTCTACCTATATTCAGACGGTCTAGTCATATACATTTCTATACACTCATAAAAAGACACTTTATTTTCATGAAAGTCTATTCAAATATGACAAGTTAACAAATGTTGCCCTCACGCTCAGTGTATTCTCTTTGTTACTACCCAATGCGTTAGACAACAAACTTTTAATATACTGTGTTGACAGAATGAGACAAAATGAGTGACTTCAAAACAGTGAACCATGGGGCTTCCCTGATGGCGCAGCGGTTGAGAATCCGCCTGCCAATGCAGGGGACACGGGATCGAGCACACGTCCGGGAAGATCCCACGTGCCGCGGGGCAGCTAAGCCCGTGCGCCACAACCACTGAGCCTGCACTCTAGAGCCCATGCGCCACAACTCCTGAAGACCACGCACCTAGAGCCCGTGCTCCGCAACAAGAGAAGCCACCGCAACGAGAAGCCTGCGCACCGCAATGAAGAGCAGCCCCCGCTCGCCACAACTAGAGAAAGCCTGCACGCAGCAATGAAGACGCAAAGCAGTCAAAACTAAAAAAATAAATAAAAAAACAGTGAACCATGTTAACAAAAAAGATAACAAAGTTGTTTAGAGGAATTAATTCCTTACTTTCATGGCTTAAAACTATAAAAATTTTATAGTTTTAAACTACATTAAATCTATGATTGCTCTGACTTAATGGGTTGAATTTATTCCAGGGCAATTACTTCTCACACTTGAATCAGTCCAGTTTTACAATTCTCTTCCCAAATCCTGGACTCTTCTACAGTTGGTTCTAAAGAACTATTCCATAGCTCTATCTAACAGCTTTATGAAGAAGTTTATAACATTATACTTCAGTGGCCTTGAGGAAAAAGTATGTTGCTGGAAAGAAATACTGCTAATATTGTCGGTGCTGTAGAATTCTCACAGCTGTTATGAATTCTCTCATATCCAATGTTGTTTTGTCACCAATGCCAAAGTATGCGCTTTTATTTTATACACACCCACGTTCACAAATTCAGGCTTCCACATTCACACACTCCTTTTTATAAATAGTTAGCCAAAATAGAGATGAGTAAAAAAACAAAACACACAGGTTATTGTTTCACAGAGGATAGAAAAACTGAGAAGCATGCAATCAATATATATCATTCAAAAATAATTTGATGAAGTGATTTAAAAATGCATTCAAGTATTTGCTGAATGAACAAATGGATGAATGATGGGGATGTTATGAAGAATGCAAAGGAAGATGAGGTAGAGGCAATTGCAGAGATGCATATTAAACATAGGGATAAACTTCCCAGTTTTGCAAGGTGTTAAATACCAGGACAGGGAAGTTAGAGATCAGAAGCAGAAAGGAGGAGAAGAGAGAAGACAGAAACTGGTACAAGAAGCATGGTGGAAGGGAATCATCCATCTTGGTTTACCTGGGAAAAAGGAGTTTTCCTGAAGCTTGGGAACTCCAGTGCTAAAACTGGAAATATCCCTGGCAAACTATGATGAGGTAATCACCCTACGAGGGAAAGATCTGGGATTGGGAATCGGAAAACCTGGAATCTAGAAATTCTGACACTTAGCCTGAACCAGTACAAATCACTTAATTGAGTTAAAAAATTTCTTCATCCATTTAAAAGGGGGAGCAGTGGGCAAGATAATCTTCAGGGCTTTTTCAATTTAGAAAATACTGTGATCTGAGATGTAAAGAGTTGCTGGGCCAAGCCAACAAATTAAATAGAAAGAGACAGCAGATGATCCTTCCAGAGGTTAACTCAGCCTTTGAAAAAGAAGAAGGCACAAACAAAGCTGAAAAAAATAAAATAAAATTCTAAAAAAAAATTAAGCTCTAATGTTGATTTTATGCTACTCTCACACACTTTGATGAGTGAAGTTGTTCTTTAATTTGGTTGTGAGAACACAATTAAGATGCATCTATTAAGTAAATGCTATTTAGTTTTAAATCCTTGAAACCTGTTTGCATAGTCAGTTTTACTTTAGAGGAAATAAGCCTGAGGATGATTTAGTTCAACTCAAAGGCTGCGGACAAAGATGCAAGCTCTCCTTCCTTTCCCTTAATTCACTATACCCGTGGGATAGAGAAGTATGTAGCATCATGCATTTAGTATTTTTAGAAGTATATTTAAATATAATTTAAAATAGTTATATTTAGTGTTATTAACAGGTTATATATTATTAATAATACATATTATGTATTCTATTTGTATTTATTATCTTATTACTAAAAGAATAGGACATTAATTTGGAATTTTCCCCAATATTCAGTGTAGGGGTATACGTGAACTTTCCCATAACAAAAAGGTAGTTGAAAGGTGTTTCCTTGGTATCACATACAGTGCCTGTTAAGCGTCGCCTTTCCTCAACCATAGTGCTTAATAGGTTTCCTGGCAGAAGATGCTAAACACTTTTTTAGAGGCATTTAATGTGAAGCATTTGTTTACCTGTGGATTCATTATTAATGAAAAGCCAAGCAAGGCACAGTTCAAATCAGGCAGACATTAAGTGGATCAGTCACCTGCATTATTAAAATGTACCCCAGGGGACTAGGGATTATTCTCCACATTCAATTATTCCTAATGTACGGAGCCCCCCTCCCCACAAACTCTATCACTCTCAAGAAGAAAGCTTGCTCCTCCCGTTGACCTTTCTAAACATACACAAGTCTTAGTCTGCCAAGGCTCCAGTCCCCAAGGGAGTTGGACGTGGTGCAGAGGCAGTAACCGCTGAGCGGGGTCCACGTCCCCCTCCCCATCAGCATCTCCTTAAAGCAAAGCCCCATGGGTAATAACACAGCTCAAAGCCCTTGACTGCAGGTCCCCTGACTGCAGGAGGTTTAGAAGCTCCGACACAGTGCGTCCCCAGAGCCTGTGTCTACATTGCCAGGAGGCAAAATTCTGTCAGGGAACATGCTTTGGCTGTCATCAGCTCAGACCTCAGGAATCAGGTAAAGACAGCCCCCAGCTGCCTTGAAATCTCGATTAGGCAGAGATGGAAAAGCAGCGTGGTGAAAAATGAGACAGGGCAATGAAAAAATTAGACCACCAATTCTCTCTTTTCCTCTTCTCTGATTCCATAACACACCAGTTCCCACAGTGTATCTTTCCACGTGGGTGATATTTATAGCTGGCCGCCCACCTGTGCTTTGGTTTAATGTCACTGTTTCTTGCCAGTCAGCCCTGGCTCTCTACTTATATTGGAAAAGCCTAGAAAGCCCAAATTATTTCTACGGAGTTTTCTCCACAGGACAATCAATTCAAAAATTGATTGTTTTTCACGGGGTTAGAAATGTTAAGGCCTTCCAAAACACTTTTTCTTATTATTTTTAATCACAGTGCCTTCTATGCAGCCTATAGGTTCTATGTGGGTTTTGATCTGGTCACTGGATTGACCACTTGACAAAACCAATGAATGCAGGTCACTAAATCATTTAGACACCTTGATCCTGTAGAATCTGTGCATAATTGCCATATATGTTGTAACTGTGGACAAACTGATGGAGTCATTAGAGCTTCCAAGGACAGAAAGCCCAGAACCGACCCAACAACACCCAAGGGTGCTCCTAGCACAGAATACCTTCCCAGGCTTGAAACAAAGTCCCTCATATGGATCTGGCTCAATATCAATATCTCACCACCCTCCACCACCTCAACACCTTCGATCTATTTTGTACAATACTTATGGCCATAAGAGTAAGGTAGTGATGCGTTCAGGACCACTTATGTGAAAGAGAGGCTCAAGCGTCAGGGGCTCACGGGGGATTAGTTCCAAGCTTATCGAAGGCTGAAATGTTGCAGTGGAATTCCACTGTGCAGTTAAAGGCCATGCTCAGGAGTAAGACTGAGTAAGGGGTTCAGAGGCTCTCAATTGATTTTATTAAGCAGGTCTGGAAACGAACCCTGGGAAATGAGAGGGAGAACCGGGCCCCTTGTCTTCCTGTATGAGCAGGTGACCATTACTGATGTGAGCACTGAGCCACACACGCCCTTTACTTTGGAAATGATCTGCAATATACAAGGTGATTCCTCCAACACATAAGCTGCTCTCGGTTGGACACCCCGCAACCCTCACCACTCCTTCTCCCCTTTCTGTCTCAGGTTCTCCCTCCTTAACATTTTTAATTTTCAGCTGAGACTCCACACATTGGAGTTTGGTGGGAGCAGGGGGAATGAGTCATATTCCTGGCAGAGCTTGGTCTATGTTCTTCAGATATCCTAGCGTCCTTTGAATAAAGTCTATTTCTTTAACTTAAGATAGATAATCTTTATTTCTGCACCTTCCAACTAATCATGATCTATAAAAACGAAGTCAAAAGTCAACAGAAGTACAGAAGAATCTGACTTACTAAATTATTTGTTTATATAGATGTCTTTATCCCACAGATCTAATTAGAACCTCTAAAACTGCTCAGCAAAACACAGCCAACTGGAAAATATTTAATTAGTCTTGTGCCCTAATAACAATTTAAGAAAACAATGGCAACACACCAGTTTGACACTCATTACTGAACTCCACCGTAAAGAAAGCAACAGAGTAAAGGTATTCAGCCAAATAATGATGATTGTTGATAACACACACACACACACACACACACACACACACACACACACACACACACAGAGGCTCATGTCTACAGAAACTTTAAGGAACATCCATTTTGTATCACTCAGACCACAGAGACCTATCTCAGTGAATTTAGTACTGTGAGAATCAACTACTACTTGTGCCCAAATTTCTAACCCCATTCTCAACACCGTAATATGAGATCAATATGATTTCTACAAATGTGAAAATCATGCTAACAGTTTGTTTTAACTTCTGGTACTTCTTAAAAAACTGTTGTTATTGCAGCATCATTCCTAACGAACCCAAGAACAACTTTACTAAAAGGAATCAAGGTATTTAAAATATTTTTCCCCTGCAATACCAAGAAATGGTCTATTTAGAGCTTGTTGAACATTAAAGTTTTATGCCAAACCAACAAACCACAGAAATGTCTCAAAGCAAACTGACATTTTAAACTATACATCTCCTTTGTTTCCAGTATCTAAATATGTCTATACTAATGGGAGAAATAACTGCTTCCTACATGGAAGCATACATAGCACACCAGTGGGAATTTTGGTTTAAGTGCCATTTAATATTTGTTTTTAAGCCATCAAGAAGCTGCAGCAGACAATCCAATAGACAGAACGTGTATAATTACGGTTGCTT
The DNA here is from genome assembly GCF_026419965.1 of Kogia breviceps. NCBI lineage: Eukaryota > Metazoa > Chordata > Mammalia > Artiodactyla > Physeteridae > Kogia > Kogia breviceps. The sequence goes on from NC_081324.1 coordinate 20,923,611, forward strand.
TGAGAAATCTGCCACACGATTAGAGGTTTGCTAGCTCTGCAGAGTTTGCAGTTTAAATTATTAAAATAAAACATGAGTAATAAATAACATTAAATTAGTAATGGCCAATATATATGGCTTAAATTTAGTAAAATGCTTCTAGAACTGTCTTCATTGATAGAGATATATGTCTGTGTGTGCACATATGCCTTTACACACATTTACATATATATGTATATGTGTGTGTGTATGATTGTGTGTATATATATATGTGTGTGTGTGTATATACACACACACACATATATATATAAAACTGAGGAAGTTATATACCTTAAATAAGAGATTAACTAGTTCACTGGTATTAGAATCTTGGTATTTTGACTTCTAATCCAGTGTACTCTCTCCATTTTATTTTTCTTCTTTGCATTCACTTACAACTTTAAGATTACAGACATTAAAATTTTTCTCTATAACTAAACCATTTTGAATTTTATATAAAATATATATGACCCATATGTGTGTATATGATATATATGTATGTGTGTATATCAATGTATATATGTATATATATGTGTGTATATATATATATATATATATATATATATATATATGATAGAAATTGCATTTAATCCCTGTGCATTGGGACAGCAATGACAGGTAATGCATGTTGCCTCTATTTATTTCACAGCCGGCATTTCTTTCATGAACTGGACAGCTGTAACATAAGTAGTTAATGTCAATATAGCTGAGCTCCCTGATCCACCACCTCCACCCCACCCCCACCCTTATCTTCTCTTGATCACATTTCTGTTCATATTGTTCTCCTTTAAACACAGTGCCGGAAATTTAGTACACTAAATAAACATCCGTTCCCTCCCACAGTGTGTCAATCACAAACCTACATGTACTTGATGACCAAGAGGAAGTTCCATGCTGTCAAAGAAGTTTAATGCACGTATCTTAAAATATATTTGCTACCTCCCTTAAACGGTTTCTATATAGAAGTATAGATTATGTAAATTTATGTCACCTTGTATTTATTTCCCATTAAATCTCTAAGTCATTTCCTCCCAAATAGTTATAATATACATAATAATGATGACAGCTACCATTTACGGAGCACTTTATATATGTCTGACCCTGTGATAAACCCTTTACCTCCCTGTAACTCTATGAGGTTGATCATTTGTACTGTGCTCATCATGCAGGTGATGAAATGGAGGATTAGATAAGTTGGATAATTTGTACAAATCCACAGACCTGGCAAGTTACAGTGTTAGGATTTGAACCCAGGTACCTCTTACTCCAGAGCCTGGACTAAATGTCTCCTAAAATTCCTCTTTTATCCAGTTCAGCACTTCACACACAGAACAGATTGATGAATAAGTACTAGCTGGCTGTGTACGTGGCAATAAAAGTCCAGTAAATCCTGTTATGATATAGCTTGTTATTACACAGACTTATAAATGTTTCAAAGCATGTTCTTCAAAATATAACAACTCCATCATAAAAGCCTGACTTAGCACAGTCAGCATATATGGTAAATGTTAGTACTATATCTCATATCAGGGATACACACACACACACACACACACACACACACACACTTCTAATTAAGATATATACATATATGCAAAGCATGGGTGAAGTGCTAGAATTCAGCACCAAACAAGAAAAATGTGATCTCTGTACCACCTATGGAGCTTCAATTCTAGAATATTCTCCAATTCCCGTTTAAGTTTTTCAAATAAATGTTTGAAATTCCAAGTTAATTAGGACTGAAAGAAATTATGCTTATTGTGGGATTATCTTTTACATTATAAATACTGTGAGATATACATCTAGCGCTATATCCATGCTTTGCATATATATATATATCTTAATGAGAAGTGGGTCTGTGTGTGTGTATGTGTACAAGCTCATACACACAGTGACATATAGTAAACACATGAAACACAGAATTATATAATACTCACTAATTTGTTCAAGTTAGAAGAAAAATGGGAAATTTATCATTAGTCTGGAAGATAGAGTATTTTTTGCAGGGGAGAAATAATATCAGTGGACACTTAGAAAGTACTCACTATGAATCAACCCCTATTCTAAGAACTTTACATATATATAAAATCTCATTTTCAGAGGCCATCATTCTCTTCACCTTTATTTTTTCCTTTTAGGTTGATGTTGCTGTTTTCAATAGTTTATTCATTTTGTACTGCTAAGGAGTATTACACTGTATGGATGTACCACTCTTTGTTCACTTGTCCAAGGACATCTGGGTTGTTTCCAGTTTGGGGTGATTATGATTAGAAGAGTTATAAACATTCATGTTTTATGTGAGCATGTTTTCATTTCTTTACAGAAAATACCTAAGAGTGGCATTGCTGGCTCATAGAGTAAGTGCATATTTCATTTTTTTTAAATTTTGAAAGACAGACTCACAAGAAGTTGCAAAAATGGTACGGGAAGGTCTTACAGACCCATTACTCAGAATGCCCCCTACCCTGTCCTAACAGACTAAAGAATTATCATTACCAAAATAAAAAATGATCAAAACCAAGAAATTGACATTTGCACAATATGAGTAACTAAACTACAGATCTTCCTTAGATTTCACCAGTTTTGGCAGGAGTTTTCTGTGTATGTGTGTGCATATAGTTCTGTGACATTTTATCACATGTATAGATTTGTATAAGCACCATCACAATTAACATACAGAACTGTTCCATCCTGATTAGGACTCCCTTGTCTCTGTTTTATTTTATTTTTTTATTTTTATTATTATTATTTTTTTTTGTGGTACGCGGGCCTCTCACTGTCGTGGCCTCTCCCGTTGCGGAGAACAGGCTCCGGACGCGCAGGCTCAGCGGCCATGGCTCACGGGCCCACCTGCTCCGCGGCATGTGGGATCTTCCCGGACCGGGGCACGAACCCATGACCCCTGCATCAGCAGGCGGATTCTCAACCACTGCGCCACCAGGGAAGCCCCCTTGTCTCTGTTTTAAACATAAGAAACCTGAGGCACAGAGAACTGGAGTAGGATCTATGGCTACATTCACAGAGCTGGTGAGTGATGGAGCCCAGATGTGAGTCCTGGCAGAACCAAGGCCCACTCTCTCCCCACCATTGCTATGTCCCTCCTCCAGCTTCATCATTTAAACACAAGGCAGCGCTTGTAATAACAGCTAAAAAATTTTACCTGGCAGAATTGTTTTATTAATAGGTAAACATATATTTATTCATGTAACATATTTGAATGGCTATGTTAAATTAGTTAAAAAAATTTGTAGGTAGACATTTCTAATTTTGAAAGGATTGTTAAAACCATCTCTGCTCTTTTACATACAGATGGGCAACAGGCACATGAAAAAATGTTCAACATTGCTAATTATTAGAGAAATGCAAATCAAAACTACAATGAGGTATCACCTCACAGCAGTCAGAATGGCCACCATCAAAAAGACTACAAATAAATGTTGGAAACGGTGTGGAGAAAAGGGAACCCTCCTACACTGTTGGTGGGAATGTAAAATTGGTGCAGCCACTGTGGAGAACAGTACAGGAGTTCCTCAAAAAACTAAAAACAGAGTTACCATATGACCCAGCAATCCCACTCCTAGGCATGCATCCAGAGAAACTAATTTGAAAAGATACATGAACCCCAATGTTCATAGCAGCAATATTTACAATAGCCAAAACATGGTAGCAATCTAAATGTCCATCAACACATGAATGGATAAAGAAGATGTGGTACACACACGCACACACACACACACACGCACACACAATGGAATACTATTCAGTCATAAAAGAGAATGAAATAATGCCACATGCAACAACATGGATGGACTTGGAGGTTATTATGCTAAGGGAAGTAAGTCAGACAGAGAAAGATAAATACCACATGATATCACTTATATGTGGAATCTGAAATATGATACAAACGAACATACTTACAAAACAGAAAGTGACTCATAGACATAGAAAACAAACTTATGGTTACCAAAGGGGAAAGGGAGGGGGACGGAGTATGTGATTAACAGATACACATTACTATATATAAAATAGATAAGCATCAAGAACCTACTGTATAGCACTATATTAAATATCTTGTAATAACTATAATGGAAAAGAATCTGTAGAAGAATATATATATGTATACATATATATATGTGTGTGTGTGTATATATATATATATATATATATATATATGAATCGCTTTGCTGTATACCTGAAATTAACATAACATTATAAGTCAATGATTCTTCAGTTAAAAAAAATCCTCTCTGCTCTTTTAAGTAATATTAGATTGAACCTTATGAAATTACCATTTTGAGTTAAAACACAGTTGAATATCACCATTTTAAAGGGTCCAATTTAATTACAGTAATACTCAGTACTTAGGTCTTACTGCCCTGGGTGTTTTACAGAAGTTAATAATCTTAAGCTAACATCATTATAAAAGGCAACTCCTAGATTCAAATGCCTGAAAATCCCATGCCTTTTCCTGTTATGCTATTACATGCATTTAGGTATTCTAGCAGTTTTATTCTACTGTTTGTTTATAACTTCATCCTTTTTCATGGTTTTTGGTATAATTGACAAATATATCCAAGCCAGATTGTATTCCAACTGACTCTGTCCTGCACAGGGAGGTCTTAGCTGCAAATTCCCTCTTTGCTGCTATTTCCTGGGACTCTGGACTTGTCATGTTGGCCTTCATCAGTCTCTTAAGTGTTGTCTCCCAAACAGGCTTCACAATAAGCTGCCATCACCACAATGTCATTTCTGACCATCCTCAAATGGAACAGAAAATGTTTTACGACATTAGTTTTTCTGTTTTGAGAAAATATAAATGTAATTCTGAAAGAGGTTTAAAGTACACAGACTTCAGGTAAGTCCAGTTTAGAAGGGAAGTCTTACACTGCAGCCTCTCTATCTAGAGGGATTATTTGTTCAACTAATCTAGGCTCCTCCCAGGCAAGAACTCCTTTCTGGTCCCTTATGAACTTCGCATTTTCTTTTCATTCCAGTATGCTTCCCTTCAGCAAGCAGTGTGACAGCTCAACTCCTTAGCTTCTACTGAAGTCAGTATCATAATGAAATCATATCCTCTAGCTACCCATCTAGACCTAAGGTCCCGTAATAAGCAATGTGTACTCCTGTATGTGAAAATATACTCACATTCTGTACACTACAAGGAGCTTTTCCACCAGAACAGACTTAATGGGTTCCATGAAGTCCCTGGAATTTTATGTGTATGTATGAATGTAAATTGTTTCTTGAGTTTACATATCTAGATGTTATAAAATGCTGAAAGAAATCCTTTACCTCAAAAAATATTATAATAAAAATACCCCAGGCCCAGGGATCAATGAAAGAAGAATCATCTCAACTTAGGTGAGATTTTTTCCTCCTGTTATTGAAGTTGCTCATTCTTAAAACTTCTGTTTGAAGAAAACTCACTTATAATTTGTCAAAATGTATTTCAAAAGTTGGAGGACAAAATAGCGCGATTAGGTATAAATTACTTCTTACTGCTGCAATTAAAAATACAAGGAAAAAAGAAGATAATGATAAATGCATACTTAGGGGTTTCAAATCTCAACAAGAAGTCCACACGTTTAATGAAATAAAAGATAAGTGAAGAATTCTCAGCTTAGTAATTTATTTCAAAATCATTTCAACTCCATGGGAGGTGCTTAGAATAATGACTATAAAGCAAATAATATCATGGGCATGGATGTAAGTGACGCATCTGTTCTCCTATAAACTTCTTTTGCATTTCTTGTAAATTTTTTTTTCTAGTACATTTGAAACCCTGAATTCTTTGGGGAAAACAAACAAAAATTTAAGGAGAAAAGTTTAAAATGGTATGGAATCTATATTATTGATAAACAGCTTTAATTTCAAGGAGGTCACAAGAAACAGAGAAGAATGTAACAATATGAAATGAATGAAGACTGGCATGAAATGCAATGATCGGTACCATGACTCTGTTTTTGTTTTTTTTTTTTTTGTCATTAGGAATATGTTGCATTAAAACACTGATCTAGGGCTTCCCTGGTGGCGCAGTGGTTGAGAATCCGCCTGCCGATGCAGGAGACACGGGTTCGTGCCCGGGTCCGGGAAGATCCCACATGCCGCGGAGCGGCTGGGCCCGTGAGCCATGGCCTCTGAGCCTGCGCATCAGGAGCCTGTGCTCCGCAACGGGAGAGGCCACAACAGTGAGAGGCCCGCGTACCACAAAACAAACAAACAAACAAACAAAAAAAAACACTGATCTAGTCTCCTACATGAGTTCCCAAAGCTTTGCTGATGCAAGTCCATTGACCAAGACAAGGGGGTTCTCTCTTGGGATTCTGACACAGAACCCTACTTAGTGACACTCCAGGCTTTGGCCAAATGATAGACAGCAAATCCCAATTACATGTGCTAAACGGAACCTACTACAAGGAAAGACTGGGAAACAGGAAATGCTAATGCAATTTTTGGAGGAGGCTATTTTAAAGATGGGGTTGAGTATAGATATAGAGAAAAATCACAACTCAATTTTTGAAGCAACACAGAGAGTCTGTTCATGCCCTATTTGATGACAAGTGGCCCTTTTACTTATGTTCACACACAGAAAGGTATAGGTACCATATCTGAGGCATATTCACCAGGGAATAACTGACATTAAACTCCAGTGTTCCTAAGATTTTAAAACTTTATGTCAAAGGTCAGCTTTCCCATCCTTACTTATGTACACATGCTTAAGAATGTCTTAAACCTATTACTGATGATATAAGACACCACCAGGATTACATTAATATTTAAACACACTTGAGCAGGAACTCGGCAAATTGTCTCCAGTGCCAATTAATTTTTAAAGACAGAGCATATATTTTTATACTTGTGGATTCTGACAACATGAAGAGTTGAAGATTTGATTTCTTCTGAACCTACATTTATGTACAGAGGAACAATTGAATGAGTTGACAGTACTGATGGCTGTAATTAAAGTGAAATTAATATTTATTTTAAAGTAGAAGTTAGCATTAAAAACCTATATTATGTGTGGTTTTGATTATCCAAATAGACTTAATACTTGACTTCATTTGTGCTTTGTCTCCTTCCCTTTTCCTACCATGCACAGGCACTTTTCAATTACCGAAGATATGATAAAGATCGCTACCTCTTAAATGAGAGACGATGACTTTCTTTTTTACAAACCGATGTTTGAGTTGGTCAACAGATGTCAGAATTTTGTCCTAAAGTTTAATGTGAGCCTCTAATGGATTCATAAGGCAGATGCTGACTTAAGAACTCCATTTTCCTGCTTTTGTTTCAAGAAAATCATCAAAACTCTCCTTTCTTTAGTCTTCAATATATTTAGATAGAGATAAATCTTGTACCATCTTTTTCTTACACTTGATAACATGTATCTCTTCACTTTCTCTTAATCATGCTATGTGACTCTAAGTGTTTAAAAATGCAAAATTGAAAACTGTTCATAGAAAAATGAAAAAGGAACCAAAAATTTTAACAAAGAGATTTCCTAGCCACTCTTCATTCCTTTGAAATTTGATAAGGTCATTTTTTTTTTTTTTTTGCTTTTTCATTCATTTAAATAAAAGGCAATAGCTAAATAAAGTAAAAAGGCAATTTCAATACAAGTAACCCAATCCCTTTATATATAAAGTAAGGAATCTGGGGCCCAGGAAATGATTTTTCTACTGTTAGTTGTCAGCAAAGCTGGCTTAGACTCTAACAGTAATGCACATTTATCTCCACATAAAATTCACGTCCATTGCCTCAAGAAGAGACTATAAGAGACTATTTCAGGAGAATGTACCCAATTATTCATTTTTAAAACTTTTGTTTCAGATGACACTTTCAAAAACCCCTCCCTACCTTTAGGTCCAGGGTAGAATCCTAACTCATGCAGGAACCTCATCTTGACACATTCAGTATCCCTCCTGAGAAATCTTACTTGCTTTGATGTCTACACCTTCTGCATGTGTTTTAATGGACAGCTACACATAGCAGTCACTTAATAAATGGTTCTTGATTAACAATTGCAAAATAATAAAAATAAAATGCATCCATAGCTTACTGAAGGGAAACCAGCGATGAAAACATTTATCTCCTGACTTAGAAATAGCTTCTGAAATAAGATGGAGAAAAATGAACTGAGTGGCATAAGAGAAGTTAAGCAGATAACCTCTAATATTTGTACAGCACTTTTCAATTTAGAAAGCACCAGTCATACACATTTTCTCATTTAATGTAAAACCTACCACCTAGTGAATATCACCATAAAATTCCATTACAGTTCTGAAGATGAGGTTCTTTTTTTTGAACAGAAATCTCTGGACTGACTGTTTGGCACTTCCAGGAACACTCATAAAATGTTATATGTATATATATATATATATATATATGTATATATATATATATATATATATATATACACACACACATACACACACATATATATTCATATGTGTGTATATATATGTATATAAATATATATATATAAAAAGTATAAGTAAGAGACAGGCAGACTTCAGTTCCAACACTGCCATATATATATATATTCTAAATCTTATTTAGGTATTCATGCTTACAAAATAGCTTTAACTAAATCTCTAGATATCTCTAAGTTTATAAATCATCACTTTTATGGACAATTAAAGAATGCATAAAAACTCTGAAAAAAGATGGCTCAGCATATTCTTTTCCTATATATCAAAGGTTTACATAACACCAAACATCTGGATATAAAGCAAAATGTTCAACCTTCCATACGCTTCCAAATATCTAGATGTTTAGTATCATGCAGAGATAAAATTATATAGAAAAAGTGATACAGCGCTTCCCTGGTGGCGCAGAGGTTGAGAGTCCGCCTGCCAATGCAGGGGACACGGGCTTGTGCCCCCGTCCGGCAGGATCCCACGTGCTGCGGAGTGGCTGGGCCCGCGGGCCATGGCCGCTGAGCTTGTGCGTCCGGAGCCTGTGCTCCGCAATGGGAGAGGCCACGGCGGTGAGAGGCCCACGTACCGCAAAAAAAAAAAAAAAAAAAAAAATTATACAGATATCTATTCAATAAAATACAGCATCTGAATCATTCTTCATGTTAAGCCATTTGATTTTTTTAAATGCAGATACTAGTGTATTTAAGAAAGCAACCTAATATTTCAGGTCACAAGCAGTTACTGCCCTACTGTACACATTATCCTGCATTTTCATACCCAAACAAAAGACACATTCACAAACATCTCCAGAACAGACGATGAATTTCAAAGAAAGCTGATACACAATAATATCTTATCTTAAAAAGATGATAGCATCAAGTATAAGTGTACAAATTTATAAGAGACGCTATAACTACTCAAGGTTGTGAAGGTCAAGGAGGATTTATGCGTTGTTTATGTTTCATTTTTCTTTCTGTTCTATAGTAGAAGGATGCACTTTGAGACAGTATGTGAGCGGCTCACTAGTTCATATACAGGCTTACTTGTTTATTAAAAGGGTCACAGCAGTAGTTACCAAAATCCCTGTGATAAGGATATTCAATTTAATCAGGAGTCAGCAAACAATGGTCCTAGGGCAAATCATATGACAGTGAGCTTAGAATGTTTTTTACATATTTTAATGGTTGAAAAAAAAATGACAAGTAAAATGTCATGACACGTAAAATTATATGAAATTCAAATGTCAGCGTTCATAAATAAAATTTTATTGTTGCACAATCATTTGTTTATTTCAATGGCTGCTTTCCTGCTATAGGGGCAGAGTTGAGTAGTTACAACATTGACCATATGTCCCCAAACCAGAAATATATATTATTTGCTACCTGGTCCTTTATGGAAAAAAGTTGCTGATCCCTGGTTTACTCCCATAAATAATTACTAATTTGAAACTTTTTCTTTATTATTTAAATGATCTTTCTAACTTAAAAAAAAGAGAGGGAATGTATACATGTAATAATGAACTACAAACTTAAAATGTAGAAAATCCTCAAGCCATTTCTTCCTAATCCTCTAAACATTCTGTTTATTGTTTGCTTTCTTGTTAAATATTAACTTGTAGGAAATAATAAATGAATAAGTTAAAAGCTAAATCCTATGCCAGCTGATTAGCTTCATAAACAATAAGTTCTTTTCTCTCTCTCTCTCTCATTCCTTTACAATATGGGATGATATTTGAAATTTATTTGGAAAGCTTTGGGAGTTTTCTAAAATTTACTTGGATGGCAAAATAAATCAAACTGGGAGTTTTCTTTTTTTCTAAGAACATGTTATTTGTGACCTAAATAAGCAGTGAGTTAGAGAATCAGGTAGAAACAGGTATTTCTGTTATACTTACATTTACTATGTATGATTTACATTATTCCTTATTTAATCATCTTGGTTTTCATTTTTGATCACTTAATTTGATTTTGATTCTTTCGTGTATTTTGTCAGCAATGCGTGCTAGTCTTTATGGCTGCCTGAATCCCTTGTGGCATACAAAAGGAGAGAGGGAATACCTTTTTAATAGGAATCCATCTGTCTTCAATAAGTTAATGGAGACAGGATGATATTTTTAAAACAATCTCTCTTAATAAGGAAATAAATTAATATATGACCAGATTGTATGGGGCAGTGGAAAGGCTAGCAGTTAGGAATTGAGACTATTACTATTTCTGCATCTGTTCATTAACTGACCTTGAGCAAACCATATCACCTCTCTTGGCCTCAGTTTTCTCATCGATCAAATGGGAGATTTAAATAGTTGATGTTGTTTCCAGCTCAAATAATGTGCACTTAATAAATATTTAATGAATTAGTATATTTTTTCATTAAAAATATTTCTAGAGTTTCTATATAATAGTGAAAGTAAGCTTTACACTTTTTATTTTTATTTATTTATTTATTTTTGCGGTACGCGGGCCTCTAACTGTTGTAGCCTCTCCCGTTGCGGAGCACAGGCTCCGGACGCGCAGGCTCAGTGGCCATGGCTCACGGGCCTAGCTGCTTCGCGGCACGTGGGATCTTCCCGGACGGGGGCACGAACCCGTGTCCCCTGCATTAGCAGATGGACTCGCAACCACTGTGCCACCAGGGAAGCCCTACACTTTTTATTTTTAAAGTACTATATCAATATTACTATTATTTCAAAATAACTAGTTGTAAATATTTTTATGGAAACAGATATAATATGGTATAAGAGCTTCAAGAATTACAAAGTCCTGATTTTCACAGTTCTGGCTTTTTGCCAGACTTGTGTCAATCACCTACTCAATAACTCATTTCACCAAAGTTCACAAATAACATAAGTATATGTTACTTTACCCAGTAAGTTTATTCTTGAAGGTTTGGATAATCTAAATGCTGTTTTAAATGCATAATGGAGGCTCAGATTTAAAGAAACCCTGAGCTCCATCCTTTTGTAACAAAAGAGCCTTTTGTGATGTGAATAACATACACTAACACATCTGTTTTATAAACTGCCTTCATACATTAGACTTGCCTGAAGGAAGTTTATACCTGGTCTTCTCTAAGAAATGCAGAAAATAATTTATAAATATTTAGAAGGTGCTTAATTCATTATTAGATTATTTTAATCTCTGGAGAAAAGATATTCAGACAAAATAACAATGGATTTAAATGTCTGAACCAATCCTAAACTTTAAAAAAATACATTATCCTTACCATGCTAAACATTTCACCCTATGACGTGGTGCCAGTCTTCCGAATTTAACAAACAGACTGTGGTTGTTTAAATGCAGGATGCCATTACCTAGAGGAAATGACCTTCTTTTAAGTTTCTAGGTCTTCCCACTAAAGGCTATTGAGCCCACGCATAATGGAGCTGATTTAGTACAAACTACCGTTAAATGGATTAAATAATTATGACAGTGATTCTAGGGAGTGTTGCTTTTTGTTACCATTTGGGGCCCAGGAAGTTATTAACAAATCTCTTCCGGGTCATTAGCCCGGTTACAAAAATGGACTTCTCCAGTCAAGATCAAGATTTCTATGAAAGATGTTCAAGAGTTGGTATATAGGAGTTATATCTGTATTCTTCTCTCTGGACATAGTTCCTAAAGTTCCTGGAAAATATCTCAATGAAACTTGATTCAGAATGAACTGGATATTCTTCACTATATACACCAATGGATGTAATGACTCAATGAGCTACCGATATCTCAGTATCACAGCAAACATTGACAAAACGATGCATAATGACTGTGGGTAATGGAATGACTCTAGAGACATCAAGAAGAATTATTAATGAATAATTACAGCATATCAATTTGAAGAGGAATAAATGATTTCTAAAAATATAAGAAATAGCAGGCTATAAGACACTCTTTAAGTAATGACTTGTTCTTTCCCATTAAGGTTAAAGGAATCAAAACTAGATGCTACCCTTTAGTTTGATATAATTAAATGATAACAGGTTTTTTTAAAAAAAATCCAAGTCTCTTTAGAGCCAGATTATCAAACCAAAATATCTAGTAAAAAGCAAACTTCAGTACTTCTGCTTCCTGTGTGTATCACTAATAGCTGGTATCAAAAAATCATGCTCTCAGCCTGTGGTGTATTATTTTTGTTACTATAGACATACAGACAGTGCAAATGAGAAGTAAATAGATCATCTAGTTTATTCTTCCAGCATATAGGGCTCTACTGACATCCCAAACGAAAAATAAATGTTTATTGATTTCTGCCTATGTTTCTGTATTCAGTAACTAAGGAAACATGTGTACTGACTTCAGTGTGCACTCTTAGTTCTTCCAGATCACTAATAAATGATAAACTGAATTAGACCTCAACGTTTGCTTGGAATTTCCTGCAGCATGACACCCAAAAGGTTTTTACTACGGATGTTCTTTTTAAACATCGTCAGTCCTCCTTTCAGGTTTACATTAATCCAGACATCCTTTGACTAACTTTCCGTCCACAGCCATAATGGTTACTTGGCTCTTACGGCTTACCATTTTTCATTATTAAATCTTATTAATTATCACAGCATCAGGGATTTGCAGATTTGGACAAAACTTTAAAGGCCATCTAGCCCAACTCTGTCCTGACAACAGTTTCTTCTGTAATCTTTGCCTGGTACAACTAGACCACGCTTAGAAGCTTTCATTGTTAGCTAACACATCACCTTCCATAATGTGAACTCATTAGACTTCCATCTTTTGAACTCATTAGACTTACATCTAATTGAACTTCCATCTTTTGAACTCATTAGACTTACTTATGCCAAGCCTAAGTTCTGTCTTTTATCATTCATCCTACGCCTACCCTCAGATTCCACCCCAATAAATCTAATTCCTTTTCTTCATGACTACTCTTCATAGGTATAACAGTAGAAATTATGTGTCCCTAGTCTCCTCCTTTTAAGAACTTATCTACATTTCATAAATGAGAGGACTAAATTCCTTTATCACCCTGATAGTAAGTAATCACGTGAAATGGATTAATTTGTTTACAAATTTCTCTCAGAGATCGGCATGGTAGATGTGTTTTGGTCAAAACAGAGAAGAATGAGACCATCACCTCTACCATCCTAGGTATACCTCACCTTTACTGATGAAATCCAAATCACATTAGTTGACCAACATCAAACTTAAAAGCTATGCAAATCCACAACCTTGTATTTTTCACGTATGATTTTGACCATGCAGGTCTTTCCCCATTCTATCGCTGATCTTTGGTAAACTCAGAGTTAGGAGTTTATATAATTCATGTTAAAATTGAAATTTCATGTTGTCAGATGCAAGGAATTTGTTTCAGCTAGTCAATCAACATCAGCTGGATGCTGGAAAACATCACCCTAAGTCATTGAAGCCCCTCCAGTGTCATATCATTTATGAATTTCACAAGCATTCATCCATGTTGATTAAAACGTGAATAAGGCTAGACAGAACACCTGTAGCGTGTTACTACGACTTGTCTCTCAACATGCACAAGGTCTCATTAATCCAAATCCTTAGGGCATTCCTTCAGTTACTAACCTGCTAGTCATCTTTTCTTCCAGTTCTTATCTGCCATAGTTTCTTTCACTTGAGGCCATTTCTACTTTGTGATCTGACAATACCTAATTAATAGTGTTAATAATATCTTACACTTACTAACATTTCTTGACCACTTATCTCACTTATGACCTAACCTCTCTTATGACACCAATTTACAGGTAAGAAGATGAAAATTTAAAAGTAAAATAACTTTCTGAGATGAAGTAGCTAGGAATTGTGGATAGGGAATTGAATCTAGAAGTATTTTCTCCAAACCCTGTGCTCTTTATTGCTCTGATAGATGGTACCACGTGATGTAAGCTGGCAGCACATAAAATATACTATGTCTGTTATACAGTGTTGATATTTTTTTTTCTCTGAAATGGCTTTCTCATCCAGTCCATACGGGAAACTCCTAATCATCCTTCACTAGCACAAACAGCATCCTTTCTGTTAATCTCCACTGCCCGCCTCTAGAAGCCCTCCAAGCTCCTGTGATTGCCCTCCATAGACTGTCATTATTGTTGACCATATTTTGGCTTTCTTCCCAGAGCATGCACTCACACAGTGAAGGCGGGGCTTCTCACTCATTTACCTTTGTGTTTTCAGAAATTAACACAGCATGTCTCTTGGAGGTGCACACTAATTGTTTATTGAACAGTAAGTTATGTTTGACAGTAGTTCATTGATCTCATGGACCAGTCGCTTTGTGTCACCTGGTCAAGCCGACTTGAATTCATTCAGGGCAGCTTCAAAACTTACCCTCTCTCCGCCCCATTATCTCTGTCTATGCATTTACATACGTTCATTTCACAGCGTCAATTCAAAGACATTTTGGCCCTGGCAGAGGAGCCAGAAGTAGGGCAGGAGTGGAGGAGTTCTGCTTACTCTACACCACCCTTCAGTATTAAGCCATCAGCTGCTGGCAGCAGCCTTGACTCTTTTCTTGCTCTAACCAGAAGTGACCTGAGAACTTTTCAAAACCTCCACTCAAATTTGGGGCATTTGTCCCTATACTGTCCAATTATTTTCACCCTTTCAGAATGAACTAAGTGTGCCAAAATCATAATGTTGATTTCAAAAAGACATCTCCTCTTGGAATATAAATCTAATAAGGCTAAATCTAAATTTGATAAGTAAACATCTCTCCATTATGTTTTCATATAAAGAGCTTAACTATGAATTGTAAAATAAACCTTTTTTTGCAGTACGCAGGCCTCTCACTCTTGTGGCCTCTCCCGTTGTGGAGCACAGGCTCCGGACGCGCAGGCTCAGCGGCCATGGCTCACGGGCCCAGCTGCTCCACGGCATGTGGGATCTTCCCGGACCGGGGCACAAACCCGTGTCCCCTGAATCGGCAGGCAGACTCTCAACCACTGCGCCATCAGGGAAGCCCTTAAAATAAACCTTTTTATTCCCATATTTTTCTCACCCTAAGACTACCCTGTGGCATTTCCCATCTCTCCGACCTTCCTATCCATCCTCATCTCAGACCCTGGGGCACCTATATCTCAGTAATAGTTTTGAATGAGAGTAGGAACCATGTAAGAAGTTTCTGATTATATCCACTCCTTTTCTTGATGGACACAAGGTCCTTCAAGTGTCCTTAAATGATTCTTTGGCCACTTGGCTTTGCCCTTCTGATTCCTGTGCGTCTCCATTCTCCTAACATTGAAAGTACAGTCTACCCATGTTGGACCTTCAGCACATACACCGACCTATTTTCAGGCACTCACCTATCAATCCACCACTCTCTGTAATCTCTATATCTATAGTGCCCTACTATTCGATAAGCTGATTAATAACTTGACGTTTTTTGTTGCAGTGATTTATTTCTCTACACATTTGGGCTTAAATATCTGAAAGTCCAGGAAAGATCATTCCTATCTTCTGTTTTCTCTGACATATACCAATACCTCATGCACCAAAACCAAAGTTCCCAAGACTCCGAGGTGCATATCTTAGTATAGTAAGAAGAAGATAAAGACTTTATCTCCAGCTTAAGCATTTGGAATAGAATATGCCACCTACTGGGATAACTGAGCTCCATGATAGGTCACCAGAGAAGACTGCTGTCCTCTTTCAA
Organism: Kogia breviceps; assembly: GCF_026419965.1. Taxonomy (NCBI): domain Eukaryota; kingdom Metazoa; phylum Chordata; class Mammalia; order Artiodactyla; family Physeteridae; genus Kogia; species Kogia breviceps. The sequence continues at coordinate 20,939,672 of NC_081324.1, forward strand.
TAGCTATTAGGAATATTAATTTGTGCTACATAGTGTATGTGTGTGTGTGGGGGGGGGGGAGATGAGGGTTGGTAATGGGAAGGGAGACTATATGACCTTTCAAGAGCTCTTCTAGCTTATTACGTTAAGAATGTGGATAGCTCATTCATTATTCAAAGCCTGCTTCTAAAAATTAGTAGCTTTCCTACTAAAAATTTAGTTAGAGCATCTTTCCCCCTCTTACACTGGATCATTGTCTCGCCAAATGAAAAACTTCAGATCTGTTAAAGCTTGTGTTTTTGGTAGTACAACTTTATGACCCAAAGTTTAGGTATTTCCTCAAAGACAATCATATCAATATTATAATGTGTGGTAGAGCTTCGCTGAGGTTTTCTGTTTTCTTCTGCCTCTTCTGTATCCTCTCCAAAATGTTTTACTGTCCATTTCATTGACCAGTTGAAGTACACTGCCACTATTAATATTTCAGAGGTATGATTCCACCTTGCCACCTTTTCTTTCTGTCCTGAGCTCTCCTGCATTGATTGTACCCAACAGAGCTGACATTTCAATTAAGAGAACATGCCTGCCAAGTCCCCGTTATTCCTGTTCTGTGGTGACCTCCATCATTGGCATGCAGTTCCAGTACTTTCGCCACTGACCACATTCTCTGTTAGATAATTTCACATCACTCTTTTCTTTGACCTTGTTTTACGCTGTACACAGCAGGATTGTTTCTGAATTTGGAAAGCAGAAAAATTGTAGTTACAAAGACACAAAACTATTTGCCCCTAACTTCTATATATGCATCTCCCATTCTAGGTTATCTTTATCCTTCACTTGTTAAAAAATAACCTTTTTGTTTTAGAGTAGTTTTAGATTTACAGAACAGTTATAAAGTAAGTACAGAGTACCCCTATATACCTCACAACTAGTTGCCCCACTGTTAACGTCTTACATTAGTGTGGTACATGTATCACAGCTCATGAAATGCTATTGACACATGATTATTAAATAAAGTCCATACTTTATTCAGATTTCTTTAGTTTTTATTTAATATCCCTTTTTTCTTTTCCAGGATCCCTCCAGGATACCACATTACATTTAATCCTCATGCCTTGTGGCTGACAGAGTTTCTCAGATTTTCCTTGTTTCTGATGACCTGGGAAGTTTTCAGGAATACAGATATTTTGTAGAACCATCCCTAACTGGGATTTGTCTGCTATTTTTCTCATGATTAGACTGGGATTATTGGTATAGGGGAGGAAGACCATGTAAGAGCCACTCTCATCACTTCCTATGAAGGGTACATACTATTAACAGGACTTATCACCGATGATGTTCACCTTGATCATTTGACTTAAGTAGAGCTCTTTATTTTTCTCTACTATAAAGTTACTCTTTTCCTCCCATTTCCATACCTCACTCTTTGGAAGTAAACTATGTACAGCCCACACTTAAGGAGGGGAGAGTTATGTTCCACTTGTTGAGAGAGGGGAGTATCTACATAAACCATTTAAAATTCTTCACTAAGGGATATGTGTTTCCTCTCCCTTATGCGTTTATTCAATCATCGATTTATATCAGTATGGACTCATTCACTTCTAAAGCTCTCATTAGGGTTACTCAGGCAATTATTTCATTTGTACTAAGTTCAAAATGAAACTTTTTTCCCCAGTCTCATACTTTAGTCTCTTCTGCAGATGGTATGATGAGAAGGGATGCCCGTAACAATCGCTCTAGGGCTCTGAGAAATCTGAATGATCAGGTCCCAGAGTAATTACATTTAAAATGGGAGACTACATAGTATAGAAGCCTGGACTAGCTTGCCTGGGTTCAAATTCCAGCCCTGCTTTTTGTGGTTTATGAACTTGGGTAGGTTATGTAAGCTCCTTGCATCTCAGTGTTTCATCTATGAAATGAGAATTTTAATCGTATACCACATGTGGGGTTGTTATGCAGATTAAATGAGATAATCAATGTAAAGAAATAAGTGTGGTGCCTGGGACAGACAGAAGTATATGAATGTCAGCCATAAACCACAGTTTATATTTTACATGTCAGATAATGTCATGCATGATAAGAAATGCAGCTTTTAGTTAATAAGAACATTGGATAAAATAGGAGATGCTATTACCCAAAGGTGAAATAAGCTTTGAAAGGAATGTCCTAGAATGTGGTTATTTTACTACTCTAATATTCTATTATTCTCGTCAGTAGGACTGGAAGGGATGAGACAAGAAGGATAAGCAGTAAAGCATGGGTTCACTGTGTGGACTAGTTATGAGGACTCATTTTGTTGGCTCTTTAGGAAACAGATACAAAGACAAGGGGCTAGGAGAAGGAAAGATGCTGTGAGCAAAATGGCACTGTGCTTAAGAGATGAGGGCTCAGAGAGGGAGACAAAGGTGATGCCTAAGATAGAAACTTCTGCTTTTGACAGAAAGAGCTAGTTGAAGATGGAGAGAAAAGAGTATGTAAATGGAATGCAACAAAACCCGAAGGTCCTCTATCTCCCATGTGCACAGGGGGACTCAACTTGCCATGTCAGGAAGGAGATACTAAATGCTGGAATTGACAGTATATAACATGGCTTGAATTCATTTTCATCTACATAGTCTCTGCAAAGTCCAATCGGGAACATCAAAGACTAGGTCATTTTCCGTATCTGAAAATTCAAGTTTGCAAGGGCCATGAAGAAGTACCTTCAGAAAGGTACCTCTGTGCATAAGAAACCTCTGTGCATTATTGTGTTTAATATCTTTGCTTTCTTTAACCACATTTTGCACCCCGGCAGTGACTGACTCTCAAATATAGAGGAAATTTGGCTAGAAAGAATGCAGTGCAGGGACATCCAGATCCAGATAAACTTAAATCAATGAGAAATGTTTCTCAAAATTTTCTAGAAGCTCAATATCTAAACTTGCTTTTTCAGCATCCCATAGAAATAAATAAACTATATAGAACAAAAGACTTAACTGGATACATGTTGATCAAATCATTCACATCTTATCCACAAATGTGAAATTCCTACATAATTTAAGTCCCCATATTTAACATTTAAGTGTGAAAGTCTTTGCTGAAATGCCATGCAAGCCTACACCCAAGGACCTTCCAAGGCTGGCAGAGCCAGGCTGCAGATTCTGAGAGATATGGAAGCAACCTAAGTGTCCACAGTTTGACAAATGAATAAAGATGATGTGATAAAATGAAATATTATTCAGCAATATAAAAGGAAATCCTGCCATTTGCAACAACATGGATAGACCTTGATTGAGGGCATTTTGCTAAGTGAAATAAGCCAGACAGAGAAAATCAAATACTGTATGGCCTCACTTGTATGTGGAATCTAAAACAAACAAAAATACACAGAAACTGAGTTCATAGCTACAGAGAACAAATTGGTAGTTGCCAGACGGAGGGGGTAGGGGGTGGGTGACATGGGTGAAGATGGCCCAAAGTCACAAACCTCCAGTTACAAAATAAGAAAGTCCTGGGGATGTAATGTACAGCATGGTGACAATAGTTGGTACTGTATTATATATTTGAAAGTTGCTAAGAGAGTAGATCTTCAAAGTTCTCATCACAAGAAAAAAAAAATCTGTAACTGTCTGTGGTGATGGATGTCAACTGGATTTAGTGTGGTGATCATTTTCCAACATATAAATATATCGAATCACTATGTTGAATACCTAAAACTAGTATAACATTGTATGTCACTTATATCTCAAAAAAAGTCACACTATCATTGGTTCAGAAACATGGAAGTAACCAAGCAAATGTAGCCATTTACCAACCTCTGAGTAGCACTGCAAGAAAATATCAGGTCAATAAAAGCCCTTGCCCTTCCGTACTTCTTACTGCTTCTACTGACACTGGACACCATCCTTAAACTTTCACAGGCAATCTCCAGAACGGCCTTCGGGTCTCTAATTCCCTACAATCCCCAGGGAGAAGCTTCCAAGTCTGATTCAGTAGCTCACAGACCTCGATAAACTAAGTCCCCAATAGCAACTCCTCCTCAAGGTATAAAAATGACGGAAGGAAAGAAGTCCTTGCTTCCACAATCTAATCAAGCATCTCATCGCCCCTGCAGATTGGATGTACTATCTGTTTCTCAGAATGATTTTATTTTCCCTTGTCTTCTTCACTTATCACACATCTCTGAACTGCTAAGTTTTACAGAATAGTTCTTAATCATTCTGTCTCTAACCCGAGCTGCAGTAGCAATTGAAAAGGTATAATACAGCATAGCATCACTCTCAATAACCCAACGCTCAGTAAGTTTAATGGGTGATTATAATGGTTATAACTCAGACAGAAAAAGAAACCTGTTACCTGTTGTCCAGATCTTAAGTTTTCTAGAAAAAGTTCAGACAATCCAAGGGGAAAAGTTCTTTTTTAAAAGGGTAAAATTTAGAATTCCCTGTGCTATACAGTAGGTCCTTGTTGATTATCTATTTTATATATGGTAATGTGTGTATGTTAATCCCAACCTCCTAATTTATCCCTCCCCGCCCCCCCCCCCGCCACCTTTCCCTTTCGGTAACTATAAGTTTGTTTTCTAAGTCTGTGAGCCTGTTTCTGTTTTGTAAGTAAGTTCATTTGGAACGTTTTTTAGATTCCACATATAAGTGATATTCTGTAATAACCTAAATGAGAAAAGAATTTGAAAAAGGATATATGTATGCGTATAACTGAATCATTTCGCTGTACACCTGAAAGCAACACAGCATTGTAAATCAACTATACTCCAATATAAAATAAAAATTAAAAAATAACAAAATGTAAAAAAATATATAAAATTTAAGAGTGAAAATGTATATGTATGTATGCATGTATATGTATATATAGATGCACACACACGCATATATATACACACACATTAGATATGTGTGTATATATATATTATATATATATATATTCCAGATGCGATGATACTGCAGAATTACTATACAGGAAACTAAAACCTCACAAGTTTTCTTTCTGGTCACTGTTCTAAAACCTTGATGTGCAGAGAGGAGCACAGAAGAGCACGGCCTGTGGGAGTGAACTGGAGACCCAGCACGCTGAGTCAATTGTTCTTGATAGAAGATGTGACCTGTGTGATCATGAACATTTATCACAGTAGGAAGCAGGCAGCAGGGGAGGAGTGTCCTGTGGCACCACAAGAAAAACACTGGGAGGAAATGCCAATGGGGATGACATTAAAAATAGACCAAATGACCTGCTTCTTCCTTGGCCAGTGTCAAAACATTCAGTGCTTTGATTTAGTCATCACCAGGTGCTCTTTCCCCAACATGACAGGGTGAGAACTTTGGAGAGAGCTGGTGACAGCAGCAGAAAAATCCTCCGACAGTTCAGAGAGAAAATAATGACTTGGCAAAACACACAAGGAACAAAGGTTCCTTTTCAATTCACATCCATGAAGCCTATTTTAGGCAGGGGAGAGATAAGCAGGTCTGTGCCTCTCCTACTTTCCTGTCCCCTTTGTCCCCGAACAAGAGGGCCTTCATTAGAAATATGGACAACTATTACTGTGGCCAGGCTTATTAACCACAGGTCCACAGACTCAAAAGGGTTCATGCTTTCAAAGGCAGTCCATGAACCACTGCCACTCTGAATCTTTGATGATTTTTCCTTGATAAGAGGTTCATGGTGTTCATCAGATTTGGAGAGGCAACTGTGACCTATGAAAGTTTAAGAATCACTGCTGAAGATTGCAGTCTGCAGTCACTGCAGAAACTGGCTCCCAGGCAGCCCACAGGGATACAGCTGCCAGGGAGTGCCTCAGGAGGGCTCCCAGGCCAAGGGGCAAGGGTGGACTGAACTCTAGCTCTGCTTTCTACTCAAGACTTTGCCCTGGAGTAGGATACGGGTGAGATGCTCCTTTTCTGTATTTTATTTGTCCAGAAGGGGTTCCATTTTAAAATTTATATAAGGGTGCTGTATGGAGTAACAGTGATCTGTGATCCATTTATCCTCCTCTCTCTCCCACAGTCCTCAGGACTAAGCGACTATTCTGTTAGCCTACATCTGTGCCATGACCCCAAAGGTGCTTTTGCTTGGGAAATTATATCTATTCTGCCTCCATTCTATCCAAATATGTTTTTGAATTATGGCAATTCAAGGTTGGTGAGTGTGCTTGGTTACTCTAAAAGTGCACTACCCAACACAGCAGGAACCACCCACAAAAGGCTACTGAAGACTTGTAATGTTGCCAGTCCAAACTGAGATGAGCTGTAAGTGTAAAATACACCCTGGATTTTGAAGACCTAGTAGGAAAAAAAAATCATATAAAATCTACTCTGATTTTATATTGATTTTTTGTTGAAATGATAATATTTTGAATATATTGGGTTGAAAGTATAATAATACAAGAAATGTCACCTGTTTCTAAGACTTTCTTTAACATGGCTACTAGAAATCTTAAAACTATATCCACTGCTCTGCTCTCATTGTATTTCTATTGGACGTCACTGATGTGAAACATTCTGTCCAGCCTCTACTTGACATGGAACTCAGATCTGACCAATAAACTATCACTTCTCATATTGAAGCGAAACCCGTCTCTCTTCATCTCCTTAAACTCTAGGTTAAATTTATGGAACTAGAATACAGTGCAGGTTAAGCCCAACTCTCTCTGGCACAACTTCAAACATCCAGCAGTATTCATCATGTCTCTCTATTACTTCCCCAAGATAAACATTTGTGACATCCTCAACTCATCCTCCTATTAAATCTAAAATCTTCTTCTGGATGTTCTTTGATTTTCTTTGGTCTTTTAGACTAGGGTTTTAAAATATAACCTCTTGCCCCCTCAATCTATTGGAATGTTTGATAATATTTTAAAACAGAAATGTCACAGCATTAAGTCATTTTCCATCTTTACAGTTAGACACTTCTGGTTCTGTGGTTTAATTTAAATTACTTCTACTGACATTTAATTCAATCGTTCAATTTATTCAAATCTTAAAATACATATGGATCATGTATGCTAAACATGCCCTTGTTAAACATTTAGACTTATTTATTCTTTCAAAACTTTTGAGTGAATGCTACTGAATTAAACAAATTTAGGGTTTTTTTCTTCAAATTCACAGGTATCTAAGATGAGAGCTGGATTATTCCACAGTAAAAATTACACATTTTGTTACACTTTTACTTCAGGAGCCATTTGTCCATAGCAATATAGGTCCTAGTATATCTGTATTTGAAGTGTAAGGGTAAGATTATAATAGATGTAAAGGTGTAGCTCCATAATGATAAAAATATCCTCTCATAAGAAAAAGACTTTTAAACCACTCTTCTCACATCTAAGTGCTGTATTAGGAGCTGCCCAGAGGATCTGAGTACAAGAGCCTTAGGTTTGTTTGTTAAAAAGTGGGAAAGGACCAGGTTTGATTTGAGGTTTGAGGGTCTTGAACAACATTTAATAAGAATAGCAAGGATGAAAGGCTAAGTCCTGGCTACTCAGCAAGGCTTAAGGCCAAGGCAAGCCCTCCATTCTGCTGCCCCAACAGGGCAAAACTCACATCCAAACCTTATGAAATATCGAAGCTAAAAAGGATCTCTTATCTCATCTGTTCATGCCCTTCATTTTCAACTTCTAAGAATAAGCACTCAAAAAATAAAATTACTTTGCAAAATTAGTAGAGTTAGAACATAGAGGATCTGGAGGTAGAATACAAATCTGCTGTTCTCATGATTATGAAAGTTGCCTCCACTGATTGAAGAAAAAGGAGGTTAAAGTTTTTAATCCATCGAAGGACTGTTGTTGTTTTTGTTTTTGGCATTAAAGAGCATCACCAACAAAGTTGAAGGTAACGAGGAAATATATTAAAATCGCCTTCCCAGTTCTGAGCTCACTTGCTCTTACTTGATACAGCAGAAGGAGAAGACCATATGGTGACTGAAGAGGATAAATAATGAATAAGAGGGCTACGAATGGCAAGAACACGGCACTAGAAATGTTATGCACTAGCACCCCCTCCTGGCTCCTCACCTTGTGTGCCATGTTATCCGGGTTAGTCTCCTCAAGACACTGGGCCACCATATTCTCATCCATAAAGTAGAGACAATGTCATCTGCTCGAAATGGCTCCCTGAGGGACTGTGTGGACCAAACAAGACAAGGTCTTTGGAAAGGCATTAGGACAGGGAAACACTATTCAAGAGTGGCTTGGTGCTTCCAACTTTCTACTGCCCAATTGCCTTCTAGGGGAAAACACTACTAGTTCCAAGTTTTTCCCTGATTCTCTAGGACCACTACTCAATGATTTTCACCATAGACTTTGCCCCTTGACAAATACCTTTTCCTGGGCAAGTGGACTTCACCTCCCCTTGTAGGTCTCAGCCATAAGACAGGCCAGCCAGTGGACTTCACCTCCCCTTGTAGGTCTCAGCCATAAGACAGGCCAGCCAGCAACTCATAAAACACAAGCATGAAAAGGAAAGATTTTTCAGGGAACATAAAAACTCAAGTTGGGTGCCAAACTCAGGACAGATAATCAATGCAAACAAACAAACAAAAAAATTAAAGTACCCAAGTTTTCCTTATAACAACAACAAAAAAATCTGACTAAAATCTCACAGAGACACCCTGATTGATGACAGAAATATGACACTAGTTTAGTTTTCTTTAACTAAGTGATAGTGTAATTTTAATAAAAATCCAATCAAATGGTGAATAATAAATTACAGAACAGAGTTTACATGTGAATGAATAATTTACAGTGGTCAGGAGATTTTTTAGATATAAATAAGATTAGGGGTTTAAGTTGGTACTTGCTCATACTTTTATACCTGTCTTACTCTTCATTTTGTCCTCCTCAGCATTATATACATACACACACACACACACACACACACACACACACACACACACACACACACACTCATTCTGAGAAATGGAGAAAAGGTGACAGGCTGAAAATGTAATATAATCAAGAATATTTTTGTCAAATAATTGATGACAGGTATATACAGGATTACTGAAAAGTTCACTGAGCCTAAATAGATTCTGAAGTCAACAGCATGAAGGCCACATAAACATCCCCATCTTCCACAAATCATTCCTGATTTCTACTTTAAGAACACGATGGCCATAAGTTTTTTAGAAGCTCTGAACTCAACTTTGAGTTTGTTGGCCCTTCTTTGATATGATAAAGTAGATGCCTCTTCTCCCATCACCATCCAGCTTTTGAATAACAAGTGTGTTCTTATTAAAAGCATGAGAGACATGAGCAGAGATACCAAATCAATTCAACCAGTGTTTTCTGAATCCCATGATAATTTCATTGGAGATATGAGACTATCACATCTAAAACAAAGGACAAAAGGAGAATAACATGTTTAACCTAATAAAGCAATTCAATTTGTAAAATTTATAGGGCTGGCAGGGTCCTAGGAAGACCGGGTCAACAGCCTCACTTTGCGCACGAGGAAACTGAGAGTCAGAGGATGTGTAACATTGACTCAAACCAAGGAGAGGGTGTCAATACCTTGTCTTATACCTCGCTCACCACATCCCCACTTGCCTTTGCTTCCCATGATCTGCGCTTGAAAACAGTGGGACCCAAACCCTTCCCTCTAGAAGATAAACTCATCCTTACAGTCCTTACACAGTTGAAACATTATCCAAACTTCAGGACTAGTCTCCTGCTTTCTGCCATCTTTACTTTTCTCTTCCTGTTTACTTCACTCTCCAAATGAAAGGCGTTGGAATTTTGCTAGGATTCTCTTTCCCCAAATACTTGCAGGATTGTCTCTTCAAATGTCTGGTTAGCCCAGTCCTCTGGGTTATGCAGGGGTCTCCTTCACACACAGACACACACACACACACACACATGCGCGCACACTTCAATCCTGGTTGCTCTTTTATTTACAGAAAGTGTTATCATATCATATACGGAGTTAAGTGACTCAAATATGTCCCAAATAATTTCCAAAGAATAACATAAATGAGAAATTTACCTCTAATCATATACATTTAAAGATTAGATGCCTAGAGACATAAATCATTGCATGTGTCAGGTCATGTTTATCTATTGTAGATATTCAAATTCCCCAGGTTTACCTTCCAGAGAACCTTACCATGGCTCACGGGCTTAGTTGCTCCGCGGCATGTGGGATCTTCCCGGACCAGGGCACGAACCCGTGTCTCCTGCATCGGCAGGCGGATTCTCAACCACTGCGCCACCAGGGAAGCCCAAACCTTACCTTTTAATGCTTTTCAACTTGAACCTGTTATTCTCTATCAGGATGCCTTTCCCTCTAAACTTCCCCCATAGCCACGCTGTCCCTTATCTATACAGTTTCACTTCTGCCTTTCTTCTTTCTGGAATTACTTTCCTCTTTCATTTTGCTAACTCAAATTCTACACTTGATACCTGCAAGTTTTAATTAAAGTCTCAGCCACAAAGATCTGAATAACTACTAAAATCCACAATTTTCTCCAAGCATTCAATTGTACACTGCCTGAGATGGCTCTATAGTTGCTAAATGTATGTCTATCTTCTTAGATGGTAAGACAGTAGGAATAATAGCTCCTTAATTTTCCTTTACCTCTTCACATTTTTTTTCATGTGCATTTATTTTGTGGGTTATTATTGTTTTTTTAGAATTAATTCTGCCATCAATATAAATTGAATTCAATTGAATGAGGCCCTGTACTAGGCCCTGAAAGAAGACAGAAATTAAATATGATAGCAACCTTGTCCTGGCAGAGATAAAATTACACTAAGGAAGGTAGCCTTCCATAAATAATTAACTCCTAAAATTTTCTACTTAAGATAAACGATTTTCTTTCAATATTCTTTAAATCTTTTATCACCAACTCTCTGCAATGTAACTGTACGTTTTAGGCCCCAGTACATGTATTTCCCTCTACTAACAGAGCAAAGTTAAACATACCCAACTCTTGTGAATAACTCTTTTCTTGAGAGAAAGAACAGTAACCATACTTAAGACCAAATGCCTTGATGCTGCTAAAATTGAAGGACCTTTAAAAAAAGAGACAAAGTAATGTCAAGTAAAAAGGAATGATATCATTTTAAAATCCAAAGAGATTTTAACTTCCTAGTGTGTACCTTTAAAGAAAATGAACAAAAAATTGGAACTGTGATATGGGAACTCTTTCCACTATATCAAGATAATGGCACTGAACATCCCACAGAACAACAAGAAAAAAGTGAACACAGCCTATGGGAATTCCAGTTTGACTGTAATTACCAGGATTTCCCATTGACCTTTACTTAGATATGCCTGAACTTTGAATCAAGCTTATTTTTCATGGATTTACCTTACACTTGCACTTGCACCTTTAGAGAGGATATTTCCTTCAGGAACTCTGAGAACTTTTCCTACAGATCCATGAATTCTTAAAATATCTCTCCATGGTTCCAAGTTCACTATAGTTTAAATTAAGCCCCACGAAATCTTCCGTTCCTTCTATATTAAAGAAGGAAATCAAAATATATATTGACTCAGAGATAAGGCTTGAAGAATCCCCAAACCAGTTCATGTTCTGATATCCCAAACCCAAATTGCTGATTACTATATAATTGCCAGCATCAAACTCCTTTTCATCTGGAAAGAGCAAGAAGCTAACTGTAATTTTTTACACGTATGTCTGTCCACTCCAGGCCAGCCACCAACTTTAGCACTGAGGCCTTGTCACCCACCATATATCATTCATTCACTCATTTAATACACTGCTAAAAATCTACTCCATGTCTGATACTTTAAGCTCTGTTGGAAAACACAAAAGCAGAATAGGTAATCTCTGCTATGAAGGAGTTTATAATCAGTGTTAAAAGCAAAGATATGTTTATAAGAAACTAAGGGTGAGGGAATTATATTATGACAAGTAAGACACTGTAGTAAGGAAAGCCCCTCTCTGGAGAGGTATGGGTCTAACAGAGCTTGTCCTAAAGCTACTGGAGATATAAAGATGAGGAAGAGGACTTCCCTGGTGGCACAGTGGTTAAGAATCCGCCTGCCAATGCAGGGGACATGGGTTCGAGCCCTGGTCCCGGAAGATTCCACATGCTGCGGAACAACTAGGCCCGTGCGCCACAACTACTGAGACTGAGCACCTAGAGCCCGCGAGCCACAACTACTGAAGCCCGCGTGCCACAACTACTGAAACCCCGCACGCCTAGAGCCCGTGCTCCGCAACAAGAGAAGCCACCGCAATGAGAAGCCCTCACGCTGCAATGAAAGAGTAGCCCCCGCTCGCCACAACTAGAGAAAGCCCGTGTGCAGCAACGAAGACCCAACGCAGCCCCAAATAAATGAATAGATAAATTTATTTAAAAGAAAAACCATGAGGAAGACTCAGTTCGTATCCAGAAGCTGCTTCCAGCCTGGGGTGAGGAGGGATGGAAGGAGACAGACAAAGCCAACCAAAGTACGAGGTGGGATTTATTACACAATAAAATACTAATAGAGACAAAATATAGTCAGAATAGAGAAGAAAGAAATTCAGTTTGAACAGGTTACATCAAGAAAGATTACATAGGTGTTGGTGAAGGTACATATATTTTTAGGTGTTTTGTTTTTGTTTTTGTTTTGTGAAAGTAACACTGTGATGAGGTTAAGTTCAAAAAACAAAAGCAGTGTTGGGGAGAAAAGAGGGTATCACCATACACAGGCTTTGAAAAGTGTATAACAAATGACAAGAAATAGTTCAGGTTGAATCCCTAGTGTGAACAAGGCAGAAGGGCTGCCGGAAGTTGGGAAGTCATCAGATTTTAGGACCCTCACTATTGCCACTGTAGCTGGATGTAAGCGGGAGAGGATGCTAAGAGGAGGCTTGAGAATAGGTTGGGATGTAGTTGTGCAGGTTTGCTGCCATGTTGGGGATGGAGGGAGCCCAGCCAAATCCAACAGTTTGAATGCTGGAATGAAATGTTGACTTCTGTTTTAGCAAGTTCCTCTTGGTGATGATTCATGAACAGATTGAATCCAGGGTAGGAAGCTCAGTAAACAGGCCACAGCCAGAGCCTGAGGAGCAGGGAAAGATTTGGATATTTGGAAAGAAAGAACTGTAATTCCTGCAGGGAATAGCAGAAGAAAAAACATTCTAGTACTCACAGGTAAGAGCTGTACTTCATATGAGATGCAAAGCAGGGGAAGGGGGCACAAACATGGTGATACCACTGACTGACTTTGGACAAATATCTCGAGGTATAATTACAGTGTCTCAAGGGTGAAATAAACACTTTGCATTGACAGACAGTGAAAAGGCATATGCCAGTGTCTCTAGGAGTCGACACCTTTGCTCTCTTTGTGTTATTTCCTTTTCTTTCCAGACCTGTCATATTTGGGGAAATGAGAGGGCTCCAGGGGGTCCAAAAATGTTCACATGCTGTGGACTGTAGCTGCCTCCTCTCGACAGTAATTTTAAGTCTCCAAGTTTGGAAACCCGGGAGATATTTATATCCAGGAAGGAGATTTCAGCTAACTATGTATTTGCCTCCAGACAGCAGCCTCAACAGTAGCTGTGTTTACTTTTCAACACTGAATGGGAAACATCATTTTGAAAAAGCTAATTTCCAAACACTCACCCCACAACAGCCTAATTTTAGAACCTATGAAAGCTAATAATTTCAAAATTCTACCCAACAGTTCTTTGTTTATGCTTTGCAATCCAAGTCTAAATATATCAAAAGGAAGATTTTAAATATCACTTTATCCACGTATTTACTTACTACTGCATTTATTTATTTATTTCCTCAAGCAAAAGCTCGGGGACTTATTGTTTCCTGTTGGTGTTTGTCCTCTGAACTGAAGATGGTTTTCTCATGACAAGATAAAGACCTGCAGGGAAACTCAGATGAAGAAAAACCAGAGCTTCCAAATTAAACTATCTAGTATAAAAAAATGCAAATCAAATAACACCACACTAGAACAGCGTAGGCTCCCTGCCCTCTCTTATTGACAGCCTCTACCTCCTTAAGGATGATTAAAATCAGAAGGACACTGCACTCAGTCTAAACCTCACATGAAGAAAATAATAATCAAACCTGGTTCTCAGAGACGGCCTGATTGTCAGCAATACGGAAGTTTAAAGAATAGATCGTTTGAAAAGCTCCAAACTTCTCTGTGAAAACGTCTAGGAGTCTTCTTGGGAATTAAGCTTCTTTTTTTTTTTTTTTGCACGGTACGCAGGCCTCTCACTGCTGTGGCCTCTCCCGTTGCGGAGCACAGGCTCCGGACGCGCAGGCTCAGCGGCCATGGCTCACGGGCCCAGCCTCTCCGCGGCACGTGGGATCCTCCCGGACCGGGGCACAAACCCGCGTCCCCCGCATCGGCAGGCGGACTCTCAACCACTGTGCCGCCAGGGAAGCCCAGCTTCTGTTACAACATTGAAATGAACATTCTAATGGAAGCAAAATCAGTAATAAAAGAAAAAAGGCATTCTAGCTTGAAAGAAAGGGGACACATCCTAGAGGAGGGATAGAATCTGGGGTATTTCCAAACTCATTTTTGAAGAAGATTTAGTCACGTGGTTAAATCAAACACAGCAACTTTTGCCTGGCCTTACACTAGGGCTGGAAGCCCCATCAGAGACCTGGAATGGAGGCCACCTCTCTTCAAGGAACATACAAGTCTTAATATGATTGATACTGTGAGCTTTACTGAAAATCCTTGTATTGGTAATATAGTGTCTTGCTCCCAATTAAAAAAAACCAAAAAACAATTCCCTTAAGATCTGTGAGAGAAGACCCTTGGTGAAGGCCAGATCGCTAGGAAGTTTTTCTTTTTTTGGAGGAAGTCAAAAAATTGTGCTGAGTAAACTACGTAAGTTAGGGAGAAACAGCCTGCTACATGGTCCACCTGCCCCTAGCTTCCCATTTCTGTCTTTTTTCCACTCTTATGGTCAGAGGGCTTCTTGAAGATCGAAGTTGGTCTATTCACTCCCCCTCTTGACAATCTAGCTCCAACATACCTTTGTGTCTCCATTTCCTCCTCTCTCCCAAGTGCCATTCTTCCTTCCACCAAAGCCCCCTGCCTCTACCCTCCTCTACTTTCCAACCACGCATATCTTCACACTGGTGCTTGAAAATGCCACGTTGGTTTGTTCTCGTATCCTATCTTATCGCCTAAATGATTCTGTGTTTGGGATGACTTTTCCCCACTCTTTTTCCATTCTCAATTTAAAAGCCACCTTCTCACAGAAGATCCACAACACCTTCAATCCCTTATCTCTCTTCTTCTGTGGTCCCCAAGCACGTGCATAAACTCTTATAGCACGAAGCAATCTACTTTTATTTTTTCATATACCAGATATTTGGGTCCTGAAGGGCAAGTACCTACGTTGTCCTTGTGAATAGTAGGGGCTCAGCAAGGATTTGCCGAATGATTGAGTTTGAAAAAATCCCCATGCACCAATTTTCTCAGAATATTTTCCTTCCACTTTAAATACAAAAGCCTTTGTATTTTTAAGAATTGTTCCTACTTGAATAATTGTTTCAGTGTTACAAAGAGTATTCACTTTCCAATGAACCTCCCAGACAATTTTTCCAAATTAATTCTGGTTTTATAGACGCTGTGCTTTTAATTAGACGGTATACTTTATTGGACATGACTTCAACATCTAGTTATACAATTTCTGCCAACAGTTTCAAAAAATGCATCTGATTGATTAATGAGACGTATATTGCAATGATATACCTGATATGGCCTTAGTGGTACACAAAGCAGGGTACAGTGAGTCATAAGAAATTAGGCAAGGACTGAGACAATGGTGCTTTTCTTCTCTCACATTCAATTCTACCTAACTATTGCTAAACTTTCCAAAAGGGGGAGCGCCTAAGTAGGGGGTTCCAGGCTTGTTCTGCCAGGAGCAGGTTCAGGACAATGGCAAAGCACCTAGTATATCCAGAAATTGGATCTTGCAATATTAAGCTTTGCGTGAAGCTTTCACAGTCGCAGGTAATGTGTGATTACTGTCACTAATTCTTTTTTTTTTTTTTTTTTTTTTTTTTTTTCGTGGTACGCGGGCCTCTCACTGTTGTGGCCTCTCCCGTTGCGGAGCACAGGCTCCGGACGCGCAGGCTCAGCGGCCATGGCTCACGGGCCCAGCCGCTCCGCGGCATGCGGGATCTTCCCGGACCGGGGCACGAACCCGTGTCTCCTGCATCGGCAGGCGGATTCTCAACCGCTGCGCCACCAGGGAAGCCCGTCACTAATTCTTTGATTATTGATTGTAATCATCTGCTCTCTCCTGTGATGGAGCTGGCTATAACTTGCTCATGCAGTGACTGATAATGCCATGTCTCTCCTTTTCAAAGGCAACTTATGCATATTGCTGCTTGAGGTAAATTTCACATCGACGTGGGCGAGTGGAGAAAAGTGGTAAAGGAGCAACTCAAGTTTATTAGTGACAATGATATAGTATGTTCAGTCTCTGTATTCCAGCTACACATAATGAGGTTGGACAACACTTACAATGGTGGAGAGTTGACATGCCAGGTAGCCTGGCTATTGGATTCTTTTTCTGTAAACTTGATTTAATATTTGCCAACAAAGTTACAAAATATGATACATTTGATAAGCTAAGTAGATATTATGTTTTGAAAATAATCCTTACAAATTCACTTCTGTTAAAAAAAAAAAAACAATAAAGATCACTAATGAACTACCTTAAGGCTAAACTATTTCCTTGCATTACTTTAATTAGGATCCAGAGAAAATAAGTATTAAAGATGAAATTTTACTCTCAATATGCAATCGAGTACTTAATCATTGCTTTTGACTAAATTGGTGACCTTGACTGAATTAATTAGCCTTTCTGAATCACAGCATCTATCGCAGGCCCAATGCCTATTAGGCTCTCGACAAATATTTGTACAGTGAATGAATGAATGCTAATTTCTTTATCTGTAAGATGACTTAGATAGTAAGTCAGGTCTGGCAAACTTGAATTCGTCATGAGGCCAAGCAGGCCAAGTGTGTGAATTAATCTAATGGGACAAGGAAGCATATTGTGGGTCTGCAGTGAATTGGAGGCATTAATTTTTTATTTTCATAATTGACTTAGCCAAGTTAAATAAGTCTTCCTGATAGATTTTTTTCTTTTTCTCTATAATCGTGATTTAATATTTGAGTTTCCAGTTTACCCATCAGGACTTGGGTCATATGTTTTTTTTATGAAACTTGTTTGAGAGAATACATAAAAAGTATCTAATATAGCACCTGGTGCTTTTAAAAAGAGAGGCTATACTTTAAATAGAATTCAGTATGAAGAAATTCACAAAGCATTTTCCTTACTGTTTTCCTAATAGTAGACTATTTCCTAACATAGCCTTCCATTAGTTCATGCATGGATGTCCACACAATAGAACATTATTCAGCAATAAAAACAATAAAATACTAATATAGGCTTTAATTTAGATGAACCTTGAACTGTGCTAAGTGAAATAAGCCAGGCACAAAAGCTACATATTCACTACATACCTACTGAAGTGGCTAAAATAAAAAGTAGTGACAGCACCAAATGCTGGCAAGGATGCAAAGAAACTGTATTGCTCACACGCTGCTGATGGGAGTTTAACACAGTACAGCCACTCTGGGAAACAGTTTGACGTTTTCTTATAAAAACTTCATGCAATTACTGTACCACCTGTAAACTGCACCCTTAGACATTTATCCCAGAGAAATGAAAACTTATATTCATGCAAAAACCTACAAAGAGTGTTCACAGCAGTTTTATTCATAATAGCCAAAAACTTGAAAGAGCCCAGTGGGTAAACGGTTAAACTGCCATACTTCCATGGAATACAATGCAGCAAAAAGAAGGAACAGACTACTGATGCATGCAACATCCTGGATGATCTCCACGGAATCATGCTAAGTAAAAAAAAAAAAAGTCTCTTTATGAATTATGGTTTTCTCAGGGTATATGCCCAGTAGTGGGATTGCGGGGTCGTATGGTAGTTCTATTTGTAGTTCTTTAAGGAACCTCCATACTGTTCTCCATAGTGGCTGTATCAATTTACATTGCCACCAACAGTGCAAGAGGGGTCCCTTTTCTCCACACCCTCTCCAGCATTTATTGTTTGTAGATTTTTTGATGATGGCCATTCTGACCGGTGGGAGGTGATACCTCGTTGTAGTTTTGATTTGCATTTCTCTAATGATTAATGCTGTTGAGCATTCTTTCATGCGTTTGTTGCCAATCTGTATATCTTCTTTGGAGAAATGTCTATTTAGGTCTTCTGCCCATTTTTGGATTGGGTTGTTTGTTTTTTTGATATTGAGCTGCATGAGCTGCTTGTAAATTTTGGACATTAATCCTCTGTCAGGTGCTTCATTTGCAAATACGTTCTCCCATTCTGAGGGTTGTCTTTTCATCATGTTTATGGTTTCCTTTGCTGTGCAAAAGCTTTTAAGTTTCATTAGGTCCCATTTGTTTATTTTTGTTTTCATTTCCATTTCTCTAGGAGGTGGATCAAAAAGGATCTTGCTGCGATTTATGATTCAAAAAGAGTCATGTACCACCATGTTCACTGCAGCTCTATTTACAATAGCCAGGACATGGAAGCAACCTAAGTGTCCATCAACAGATGAATGGATAAAGAAGATGTGGCACATATATACAATGGAATATTACTCAGCCATAAAAAGAAACGAAATTGAGTTATTTGTATTGAGGTGGATGGACCTAGAGTCTGTCAGACAGAGTGAAGTAAGTCAGAAAGAGAAAAACTAATACCGTATGCTAACACATATATATGGAATCTAAAAAAAAAAAAAAAAATGGTCATGAAGAGCCTAGGAGCAAGACGGGAATAAAGATGCAGACCTACTAGAGAATGGACTTGAGGATATGGGGATGGGGGAAGGTAAGCTGGGACAAAGTGAGAGAGTGGCATGGACGTATATACACTACCAAATGTAAAATAGCTAGCTAGTGGGAAGCAGCCGCATAGCACAGGGAGATCAGCTTGGTGCTTTGTGACCACCTAGAGGGGTGGGATAGGGAGGGTGGGAGGGAGGGAGACGCAAGAGGGAAGAGATATGGGGACATACGTATATGTATAACTGATTCACTTTGTTATAAAGCAGAAACTAGCACACCATTGTAAAGCAATTATATGCCAATAAAGATGTTAAAAAAATAAAATAAGTCAAATCCAAAAGGTTAAAAACTGTTCGATTCCATTTGCATAACATTCTTGAAATGACAGAATTTCAGAAACAGAGAAAAGATTAGTGGTCACAAAGAACAGCATCAAAGGGCAATTTGAGAATACAAGGATCCCCTGTGGTGCTGGAATTCCTCTGTATCTTGACTTTAGTGGTAGATACACACACCTACACATATGACAAAATTGTTTAGAACCAAATATATCTACAGGCACAAACACAAATGATTACAAGTAAAAATGGGGAAATCTGAATAAGATTGGTGGCTGGTATCAACATCAGTATCCTGGTTAAGATATTGCACTTCCGTGATGTAACATGTTACCACTGGGAGAGATTGGGTTAAGGATGCAGAGGACCTTTGTGTATTATTTATTACAATGGCACCTGACTCTACAACCACCTCAACAAAACATGTATTAACATTTTTTAAAAGGCCACATACTGTATGTTCTTATTTATATGAAACGTCCAGAAAAGGTAAACCCATAGAAACATAAAGCAGATTAGTGGAAGCGGCTGGAGAGAGGGTGGGAAAGGGTATGACTGCTAATTTCTCACACATGAGAAAACAAAATTAAGGAATGCTCAAGAGAATTAACAGAGCTTTGGTGTGAAATCTCCTTACTCATATTGATGCAGAATGCATATGCCCAGAGTGCTTTTTTGACCTTGTTTCTAAGAGCCAGCATAAGCCTTTTCTTCGTAGAGTAGAAGAATCCAGAGGACAGGGATCACTGTTGAATTTAGATTAATTTCTGCACATATTCCCCTCGATATGTGCATAAGCACAGAGGTCACTAGGATTTATCTGTAGGTTTGAGGATGGCTGTGAGGGCAACTACATCTCTGTCTGAAAGATCACAGGACAATCTCTACCTTTGCATCATGCAAGGTGGAAGGGTGGAGGTGGTGATGGAAATGAGACTGGCTCACAGAAAAATAAGAGTTGCCTAAGATGGTGGGTTCGTTTGGGCCATGTAATTTCTTACTTTCTTTATTTTTTAAGGTCAAGAATAAAACATGGATCGTGCTGGATTATTTCAGAACACCTTAAGAGGTATTTGTACAGATACTCAGCCTCAGAGAAAGTGATGACAAGAGGTAACAGTAAAATAGGAGAAACTTCAAAAGGGAGTTAGGAGCATGGGTGTCAAGAGAGGTGGTTGAAATATTCTAAGTTAGGAGTATTGAGTAATTTTCACAAGCCAAGAAGAGTTCAAGAAAAAAAAAAAAGGGAAAACTCATTAAACATTGGGACTTGATAGGCTATAGATCAGACAGAGAAACATATTTCAATGGTCTACTTTTAGAATGGAAGATAGTATGAAAGATTAAGCACCTCTCTAGGGAAATAAGTTTGATATTTTTAAATGCCAAATCCAAACCATATGTAATGAATATATTGCCTTACTTTAAAATATATTTAAACCAGTTTAACGATCATATTTTTTAAAAATTTCAAGCTGGACTTGAATTATTTTCAGGGGGTGGGGGTAAATGTTGTGAAAAAGAACGTCAGCATTTTTCAACTGTTCTCTAGGGATTTCTAGTAGCTTCTCTCTCTTCTGGAGATGAGCATATACTGCATCCTTGTAGTGAGAAACCCTTGGGTTTTATTGTTAACGTGTTACACATCTCAGAGCAAGTTTGCAGAATGATACAATGCTAGGTACCTGCTTGACTCATTAGGTCAAAGGTAGCTCTGGAGAAAAGGAATTTCCCACAAAACGGCCCAGAGAACAGGAGGTTATTTATAAGCAATGACTGCTTTGGAGTAAATGTTTGAATGTGTAGAAGGGACCCCAAAGAGTAAAATTAATAGAAACTGTGAAGTAAATAGCAGAAGATGTTTAAAGGCCAAGTCCTTATTTTGCTATAATCTCTGAGAACTTTCAGTGTTTCTTAACTTGTGGGAACACCTTTTATTTGGGACACTTGCCTGCCTGTTTTGGGGTTAGTAAAGGCAATTAAAAGAAATTAGACTGATGTTGCCAGAAGCCAAGTCCACTCCTTTTCTACTCTCAGGACTTCGCATCCACTGGGAAAGCAAGGGACCACTGCATCCCTGCGTGTCTGGGGACTTCCCTAGTACCGATGTTTTTACTCAGTAAATGGTTTGGGACAAAGAGAGTCAAGATGTATCTTTTCTAGGTTTTGGTAATTTCATTCCTTTTCTCTTGGAAAATGATATTCTTAATTCTTGAAGTACGGTGGAGTAGGAAGACCACTGACCATAGTCTTAGTTCTACCTACTGGGCACTTCCTCAAGGCCACTTACCAAGTATGTTTTACATGCGTTCTCTCTCTCGGTTTTCATAACCACTTGGCAACAATCCTCATTTTGCATCCAACGAAACTGAAACTGCCTTAAAAGTGTTACTAAACATTCTCGTTTTCAAGTCACCCAACTAGAACGTAGTAGAACTAGGATGTAAACCTAGAAACAGAACCACTCAAATGTTCATACTCTTTTACTTCACCTTACCGCTTTTCTTGCTGATGAACTTGGACAAATCCCTTGAACCACTCGTGGCCACATGGAGCTCCACATCCGAAATACGTCACGTGTGTGTATGTGTATGTGTGTGTAAAACGTGTCACCCTTCAAAGATAAAGTCTTTTCCTGTCTACTTAACAGAGTTGATGCAAGGATGAAACATAACGTACATGAAGATATTTGTAAACAAACTGCTTTAAAATATAGTATGTTATATTTTGGTATGTAATATATACTATAACACCATACATATCATATTCTTATTTCACTGAACTATCTTAGCAGGTTTTATTTGCATTCGAAGTTTTTATCTAACTATAGCTTTCTAGTAGAGATTGTTTTGCTATATAAATTTGCTGAAATTTTCCATTTGATTGGAGAGGAGGATTAACCATGGTATTTTTCCAGAAAAGTAAGAGGGTTAAGAGGTAGGTGTGTTCCTTTCTCTGAATCACAGTACAATAAGTCTGCCTGGAGCAGATAGTATCGTCTTTGCACCCACAAGGTGACTTTGGTAGCTAAGGGGGAAAGCTAGACGTGGATGCCTCTTCTTCCACGCATAACGTTTATGATAAGAAATAATTCTTACATCTGCAAGTCCTTGGCAAGAGTGAGTTTAAGAGATGAGAGTCAGAGATTCTGAGGAACAGGTGATACAATGGACTTTAAAGAAATCTGGAGGAGCTTGAGTCAATAGCAATATGGCGCTGCTGTAAATAGATTTTTTAAATTCCAGCAGTAATAAGAACGTAATTGCTCTTTTTCTTAGCTGAGGGGACCAGTCTCAATCTTATTAATTTTTGTGGATACTTAATATTTGCCACTACTAATAATACAGTTGAGGAAAATATATGTTTTCTTCTCTTGGAAAACCAGGCACAAAGATGAGCACCATTTTTAATTGTCATGATCAACTGAGAAAACCCATTGCAGTGAAAGACTGAGCCTCAGAATACCCAAAGCCTCCTCTGTACAGAATGGCAATATGTGGGCAGAGTTTATCATTTATATCAACTTGCCAACAGCTGACTGATTAATATGGGCACATGACCCGAATCTATATGCCGACCAGGAGCCTAATAGGTGAAAGGTTGCCTTAAATGGGATGTCTAATCCCATACACCAATCACCTTTCATCTCAGAAAATGTGTGCAGAAACACAAAGTTGAGCCGTCAATAAACCCAACATAATAAGGAGAATCCATGAGGTGCTGAAAGCTATGAGTAGGCAGAAACCACAAGTGGGCAAAGCTCAGAGATAAAAGTTAATTACAGAATAAACAGAGAAGCAGAGGTATGGAGCATTATGGGATCTTCATTAACAATGGAACGCTCCAGTGGGGAACAGTGAATCCTGCTCTTGAGAAGCAGCGTGATGACCAGGTCACTAGAACTGATCATGAAAGGTTCTATGTCCGGTTACTGATTTCCACTTCTTGAGCCAGGTTCCAGTCTCTTTGCAACTTTTCTTATTGACTGAATGTTTGTGTCCCCCACAAATTCTGTGTTGAGATCCTAACCCCAAATGTGATGGTATTAAAAGAGATAATTCTGCTATGAGGGTATAACCCTCATTAATGGGATTAGTGCCCTTATATGAAAGAGACACAAGAGAGCTCCTTTCCCTCTTTCCCGGATGTGAGGATACAATGAGAAGTCAGCCATCTGCAACCTGGAAGAGGGGGGTCTCACCAGAACGGAACTGTGACGGCATCCTGATCTCAGACTTCCAGGCTCCAAAACTGTGAGAAATAAATTTCTCTTGTTAAACCCAGAGGTCTATGGTAGTTTGTTGTAGCAGTCAGAATGGACTCAGACACTGGCAAGCGTCGGTACCACCATATTTGTTCTTTCTTGAAACCACCTGGTGCAGATTTTTCTAGATTTTCATATAAAAGCCAGATGCATGATCAAATTTCTGACTTCCTTATTTTCATTCATATCTTTATAAAAAATCTCCCATTTCTTAGGTCACCAGAGTAAATCTCAGTTCCTGACAACAAAATAGCATCTGGTGTACTGTATTTGAAACATATCTTGAAATATATATATATATATATATATATATATATATATATATATATACACACACACACACACGTCTGTCATATTTTTCAAATGTTACTATGTGTGCAATGTGTTTAATGAAGAACCAATGAGTTAAAGGGGGAATAAGAGGAGAGACATATTTCACCCATGCAAGAGGCCAGCCTAACCTATGATCAGTTCATTACACCAGTGTACTGATCTGAGAATTTTAAACCACTTGTGCCATCTTCCATAAAGTCTGTAACAAGGTTCTATATCATCTTTAGCTGTAATAAGGAGCAACCAGCTTTCAGAGCTCAGGAATTTGGTGGTTTTATTTTTGCTTTGCAAAAACAGGTGAATCTGCTTTGCCGACCCTTTGTATTAAAGGTAAAATGGGCTGCCCAGAAAATCATTCCGTGGAAATAAGGCAGAGCTCTTGGGGATCAGACGAGTTACCCTCCCTTCCCAGAACCGGCAGAGCCTGGATGCTTTTGACCTAATGCCCTAATACAGCCAAATAGGTGGCATAATTTCATTTTCTTGAAAATACTTTCACTGGCCACAGCTAGAACAAAATTAACCTCATGAAAACTTGAACTTGTGGTTGAAATTGAACAGCTGTGTGTTGTGTTTGTACAAAAGTAAAATGGCGAATGGTTGGTGTGGGATTTTCTGCAGAGTGACATGAGATGGTCAGCCCCTTCCAACACATACAAATTAATGCCCTTAATTGTTACATATGTAAACATTAATAAGCTCATTTAGCAAGCACTGAACTCTGCATTTTTCTAACACATTCACTTTCATCCTTGCCCTGAAGATAAACAACTGGGGGGAAAATCCATCATTTAACTGCAATTAAGCTTAATAATGATTCAAACTTGTCATCCATAAATCATGACTAATAAAACATTCCCAACCAACTGCTCACCAGTAGAATCACTGGCTATGCATTTATTATAACAAAAGAACCACCGTTTTGTGTATTCCTCCATAAAATCCCTTTGTTTAAAGAAAGACTGTGTATTTGTTTTCTTCTCATCATATTCCCCAAGCAGTCTGAATGTAGTATGTGGATATCATTTACTGTAGAGTCGAAAAGAGGAAGAACAAATTGCTGTAATCCTAGTATTCTACTCTCAAGATATGCTATCCCCTCTCAGTGATGGCTTCCTTTATCAAAGGGAGAACAGAAGCATGTGTAACACAGCGCTTTGATAATCCAGGTAGAGGGAACCCAGACAAAAGCCCTAGATCACACACCTATCAGAAGGAGTTTATCCATGTCCAGTGATATTAAAAAAGGGTTCTGTTCTAGAAAGAGATTTCTTGTGCCCACTGGCTGAGAAGGTATTGATGTATGACTTCAGATAAACATCAAGGTTTCCGGAGTTATTTGTAACCTAATGATTAGAAAATACTACCTATGAGACTAGCACTATCATCCCTATTTCCATATTAACTAAAAAGGGGGAACTATGAAATAAGTGCACGTGTGTGGGGGGGGGCGGAAAGAGAGAGCATGCATGTATAGGCATAAATTTATTAACTCTCCTGGAAATATACTCAAAGCCCATGCATGCTCTTTTGTGGTTATTCAGATATTATACTCAATAAAATCATAATATTGGTTTATATTTGAACAGATTTTAAAACACACGGAGGCACATTATTTCATGAAACTCTTTGAATAGTCCTGGGAAGTACAGGGAAGATACTCCAAATTTACAGATGAGTTAACTGAGGCTTGTACGTAGTGACACAAGACAGAATGGCCTGGCCTCAAATCCAGGTCTTCTAAATCCTAGGTCAGTGTCTATTTCACTGGACATAGAGCCTCCTGAAGATCAGACCGGTCTGAATTGTAGTTGACCAACCACCAGGTCTTCTACCCTTACGGCCACCTGCAGTGTCTGGGCTCCCACATACCAGGGATGCTATCACCCACTGTCTTGGAAACAGTGGCCCCCTAAATTCACCATACCTAATATCCCCATTGCAAGGCCATTGGCCATCTATTTCTCCCTTTAGTTCTACTCTTTCCAAGCTCTCTGCTTTCTCTTCTCTGACCTTAACTTTTCCTTCTTTCTCTCGACTGGGCCCCTCGAAACTCTGTTGCATGTCAAACAAGCTTTCCTACATCCTCAAATGCTTTCTAATAACCCCTCCTACACCCTTACTTAACTCATTCCTGGTTCTTCCCCGAGGGTACCACCTCCCCTGAAATCTTTAAACGAAGATGAAAGCATCCTGAACTCTGTCTCGAAGTAGAGTGTGTTCACTGAGATCATTATCACATAAACAAAATAAAAGTTATAGAACATGAAAGTACCTTAACTTCATGTAATGTGATCTTATGATGTTAGGTTGAGCAGAAATTATCATTTTCATTTCACACATAAGGAAACTGAAATTCACAGAGACAGTGTAACTCAAGTAAGGACCAATAGCAGTTAACGGCAGAAGGCATCTCCTCTGGCTTCCATCTTTCTCTGTTACTTCTCCTAAATGGTACTGTTTCTCTGTCCTCACTGTCACCATTCTTAATATCAGAGTTAAGAAATCTGTCTCTGATAATTATCGAATTTTTTTCTATTCTCCATTCATTCCACATCTATTTATCAACAAGCATTTAATTCCTAATCAGCTAATTTTTAAAAGTCTAGCTATCCTTTATTAGGAAATAGGCCAAGGGCCTACACATTTTTTCTACAAATAGCCAAATCGTAAATAATTTAGGCTTTGTGGGTCATAAAGTATCACAACTGCTCAACTCTACCCTTAAAAAGAGAAAAAGCAGGGACTTCCCTGCCAGGCCAGTGGCTGAGACTTCGCTTTCCAGTGCTGGGGGTGCAGGTTCGATCCCTGGTCGGGGACCTAAAATCCCACATGCCTCATTGCCAAAAAACCAAAACATAGAACAGAAGCAATATTGTAACAAATTCAATAAAGACTTTAAAAATGGTCCACATCAAAAAAAAGTCTTAAAAAAAAAAGTGAAAAAAGCAGTCACACACACTATGTAAATGAATGGGCATGGACCTGTCTCAATAACACTTTATTTACAAAAGCAAGTGAGTGGCTAGATTTGGCCCAGAGGCCATACTTTGTCAGTCCCTGCAATAGAATGTTATAAATGAATAGGAGTGGAAAAAGCGACCACGCAAAGGGTAGAAGATGAGTTTGGAAGAGACTCCCGTTTCTGCCAGGCTAGTTTGGATGAACATATGCATTTACTAAACAGTGCAAAGCAACCTACCAACAGATGTGGAATGACATCAAATAGACTAAATGTGCAAGTGGGCTAATGAGACAGACAGAAAGTACAGCAGGGGCATCTTTATTATGTCAGAGTGGAAGGACATACATTTAAATGTTGATTGATTGCCTCTTAAATGCCAGATACTGTTTCAGGCACTTATAAAGATAACTTTTATTCCTATAACAGCCCCGTAAAGACAGCACTGTAATCTTTATTTCAAATAAGAGAAGCAAACGCTCAGAAAAGTTATATAATTTGACACAACTAACAATTGAGAGAACCAAGATTTAAAATCAGTTCTCTTTTCTATCCAAAATTATGTTCTTTCTATGATTAAAAAAAAAAAAAAAAACCACTAAACTAAAATCCCCTGTCATGACGAGAGTGGTATTAAAAATCTAATTTAAAAATATGCTCTTTTCTTCTCCACTTC
The DNA here is from genome assembly GCF_026419965.1 of Kogia breviceps. Classification (NCBI taxonomy): domain Eukaryota; kingdom Metazoa; phylum Chordata; class Mammalia; order Artiodactyla; family Physeteridae; genus Kogia; species Kogia breviceps. Next base: position 20,967,031 of record NC_081324.1, read on the forward strand.
CCCCACCCCCAGCGAAGGGTACTTGCAAATATGTTAATATGGAAGTATAGCAGGCATCATCAAAGCTCCTGAGCTCTCTTTGTTTCTGATTGTCACCAAAGGGATAAAGTGGGCATATAATTGATTCAGTCTTACTAACTTTATTTTCTTCAACCATATCTGGAATATAATTGTCAGATGTGGGAGCTGACGTCTCTCTACAGATAGCAACGGTGAGTGATAAAACTCTTGCTCTGTATAGAAAAATGTGACCTCCAATTACATTACGATGTCTTTCTAAAAAGTTGGGCATAAAATTATTTGAGACAAATCACATGTAAGTATAACAGGGCAGGGGCTTCTTCCAGGGATTGACACATTTTTTAATTGTAGATTTTTTTAAAAATTGTAATGCACAAAAATCTTTCAATCATATAAATAACCATCCTCTAATTTACTTGTCTTATTCGAATTTTTTTTGGTCTACATCATGGCTTCTCAAAACAAGGTTTATTTTAAAACCAGTATGTTTAAATAATAGTAGACTGGAGAGATAGAAACATATTAATAAAGCTCCTTAAAAGGATTATTTTTACTTCTTTATGGGAAATTTTTAACTTTGAAGACTATGCAGAAATAAAGTAAAATTGTATTAAATTTTTAGAAGAGACCCAGTCAAAATTACAATTTTCTGTCTTTTTTCAGGACTCAACTAGGTAAGCCCATAATTATTTGGATATTAGAGAAAGTTGGTATAATAGTACCCTGCATTTCCATCTGATGACAAGACATTGACATAAGACAATCCAACACGGCTGTACAAACTGTTAATTGAGAAGAGCAGGAGATATTTATCTTGTTAGTTTCAGATTCATTTATTGTTCCTTGGACAAGTATGCAGACATCTGAGAAGAGCAAAATTTACTTTTTTTAAAAATTGGGTTCAAATGATACATTGCTATCTAAATGATAATCAAAATTCCTTGATGTTATTAATAAACAAACTTTAAAAATATAATTGTGGATTATTGATCCCATGCCAAAAATCTGTCACTGGTGTATAAATTAGCATGAACATATGTTAATGCATAATTCACCATTTGCAACAGAGCTTTGTTAAAAAATTGATGAAAATTCATGAAAGAACCTTTCTAGATTAAGTTGCCCAATAAAAGTAACCAGAGGCATTCACAATGCAGAGTTAATACAGCTTTTGAAATGAGGTTTTGTGCATTTTGTAGGACATTTATAAGACATTTAATCTAGATAAACAATTTTGTTAATTACTTTGAATCACAGTTGTCTACATCTAACAACTAAATGGAAAGGAACTGAGAGGTCATCTAGTCCGCTATTTCCCAATGTGTGGTCCACGGACCATCTGCATCTGATTTACTTGTGAGCTTACTAAAAATCGTCTTCATCCGGGCCTATTCTCAGGCTTCCAGAATCAAGACGTCAGATGAGAAGCCTAGAAATCTATACCTTCCCCCAAGCAACTCAGATGGTTCCCCTGTATTGTAAAGTTGAGATTTAAACATGCAGAACCTGTAAATGAGAAACCGAGGCTAAGTTGACTCAAGGTCACCAAAAACCAGTGGGGGATCTGGGACTAAAATCCGTTACTACTTACTCCTAATCAAGAGTTCTTCCTCCACATTTCAGAAAACATCAAGTAAATAAAGACCACGAATGATCAGTCTGTACCAATGTCATCGGAATAAACAATTGGTGGCCATGGCCACCATAAACACCATAAACACACATGTTTATGGTGGGCCAGATCCTATTTTCAGTACTGAAATATATTAACTTATTTAATCCTCACATCAAACCTCTGATTTAGGTCCTATTATAATCTCCAATTTATACAAATGAGGAAACTGTGATACAAAAAGGCCAAGTACCTTGCCCTCGTGGTTGTGGGATTACTACTTTCACATACGAGATTCAACAAGGAATATCACACTTAACCTCATCTTAGCTATTTAGATAGGAGAAGGAGGTACTAATACTTTTCTGAAGTGGAACACTACAAAATATCTCTGATAAAAATGTACCTTCAGAAGACTGATCCTCTGGAAAAACAAATTCCTCTTTGAACTATATGAATATATTTAATTTAATGACTATTCATTAATCTAGCTACAAGACATTTATACCTGAGTATATATATATATATATATATATATATATATATATATATATATAAAATTTTTTCCAGTTGGACTCTGTCTTCTGAAGAGTGGGTGAAATTACATGCAATGATAAAGTGGCAGTGGAGGTGAGTGTTGGGTAGGTTTTCCAGATTTAGCAAATAAATATTTGAGATGCCCAGTTAAATTCAAATCTCAGAAAAATTACATTTTTTATCATGTGCGTCCCAAATATTACATTATAATATTTCCCTATAATACAAGTTATTTATTGTTTATCCAAATTTAACTGAGTGTCTTGTATAAGGCAACCTCAACTTGCAGAAAGTAAAAGAGAGGGCTTTTGAAGAGAGTGTGGTGAGACTGAGGTGGAGGCTTTTCTAGGGAATTTGGTGTAACCCTTGGGCATCACATAGGCACCGTACCTGGGAAATTAGAGAGCACAAGGGAGCTCTCTTTACCTGCTATGTTGTCTAATGTTGGTTTTGGCCAGCCCAGCCATGGCTTCTAGATCTAAACAAACACCTGTGAACATTTATGAACAAAATAAAAATAATGTAAAAATGGTAGGACTACGTAAATGCTGATACTGCCATGAGTGTACCTCTAGGTAATTTTCTCTTGACCATGTAATTATCCCTGAGTAACTGAACACTGTATATAATCTTGGGTATTGCCTCATGATTGTTTAGTCATTTCATTATATCTCTCTTAGTTTCCCAACAAAGCTATCAGCTCCTTAAAAATTTGTGAATTTGTACTTTATTGTTCTTACAAAGTAAGTGTGCTGGGAATATTTATTGAATAAGACTGAGGACTGGAATTTTTTTAGACTCGATAAATAGTTTTTGCCTAAATTATTCATTTATTCATTAATTTCTAACAAATATTTATTGAGTACCTCCTTAACTCTGCAATTTGCTCTGCCGGAAAAGGCAACATGAGGATGAGGGATGGGAGCTCAGTACTAACCACTGTGAAGTTTTACATCCTCTCTAGTCAACATAGCAAACTGTGGTTTATTAGTAAACAATCCATGGGGCAAACCATTCACCTTTGCCAGTTTTAAAATCACGGTAACTTCCCTAAAGTTTATTTTTAAAATCATAACTTCCTTAAAATAATGTAACCCAGAATCCTATATCCCCTCTCCAAAGTAACACACAGTTTATTTTATGAATGTATATTTACCACAGAAGGATGCATTTAGTTAAATCTCAAAGAAAAATACTTATAAATCAAAGATGCTTTTAAATTTTTATACAAAACCAGAGCCTCACGGCCTGAATGTACACGTACCAAGTAAGGAAAAGAATAAGGAGACTGTCTTCTAGACAAAACGAAATCCCTCTATAGAACTTTCGGTCTGAAATATATTAGAAATTAAAACAGGAAAAACACATTATTTTTTTCTTTAACAGTCCCTTTTAAACAAAAAGTTTGCATACTTAAACAGAACCTGAAATTCACGTGTTAGAAAAGTAACAGCAATTTTCAAAACTGCATATAAGGAGAAATAGTTTGTTCACAGATTTCAACCACAGCAATGCAATTCTTATGCATGAGAACAATACAAACTGAAGTAACAAATGATTAGTGTAAGACACTTTAACAAGAATCTTATAAAACGGAAAAATATTTTGATTGCCTGACCCTAAAAATTACTAGGAAATTCTAACTGAAAGAACTAATTGGGCTTCTCTGGTGGCGCTGTGGTTGAGAGTCCGCCTGCCGATGCGGGGGACACGGGTTCGTGCCCCGGTCCGGGAAGATCCCACATGTCGCGGAGCAGCTGGGCCCGTGAGCCATGGCCGCTGAGCCTGCGCGTCCGGAGCCTGTGCTCCGCAACGGGAGAGGCCACAGCAGTGAGAGGCCCGCGTACCGCAAAAAAAAAAAAGAACTAATTGCCTTTAACCTCCCCCCCACCCCAGAAAAAGCATAGAAATAGAACAAAAAGTATTTCGAACCAAACCTGTAAGACCACAATGACAGTAGGAGCAAAATCACTCATAAAAAGAAGTGGGTCAGCAAGTAGCCTACCTCTCCAAATCAGGGGAGATGTGAGGGGTTTCATAAAGCATGGCCTACCTACCAATTTCTTCTCTAGGGGCATTATCCACCAAGTCAGAAATCTCCAGAAAATTCTACCATTAGTATCACTCCATTTAGTCATCTACACTGGTTTTCACACAGCCACCATTGAAATGTATACATGTTACCTGAGAAGTTTCTGGTGGGAGAATGGGCAGGGATAAGGAGGAAATGTTTTTTAAGTGAATGAACATAGATTTATTGGCTGTCGTATAGTAGCCACCACACATGCTGCAGGGTAGAGTAAGAGGGTCCCTCAAGTGACCAGCCATGGAAAATCTCTTGATTCAGAAGTCACCTCTCAGCCCTCGGTGCTTGTAGGAGGATCCCGGAGCTGTAACTGTGGATAGCAACATCAGGAGTTATGCTCTGAAGGTCCTGGGACCTGACCAGCTTGGGGGCACTGGCTCTGGAAGGAACCCCTGGGTGACTTAAATTAGCTTTTGATGAAGTCAAAGCTAAGACAAATGAATGCGGCTCCAGCTTTGCCAACTCCCTTGCCTCTGGGATTATTCTGTTTTCTTTTTGAACTACTTGACATTCAACCAATAGCCTTTACTACTGAGATACACACGACTGGAGGAATAGATGAGAGAGGAAGATACGGCAGGTATTTTCCTTCCCATCCTCCCACCCAGCTCTCCTGTCATCTCTTTGTTCAGACACTTCCGTCCATCACAGTTCACCGCAAGTTCTTCATCTTCAAGCAATTTCCACTCAATTGTTAGGCAACCCCAACTGGAACGGCAATTAGCCAGATGTCAGCTCTCCTATTACCTCCAACCTCAGTTCTACATTATTCAGTCAAGGCCTGATCACAACCAAGGTGGAACCCACCAGGGCTCCTCTCTATAAACCTGCAATGAACCTGAAGTAAAGCCAAAAGATTCATCACAAAGAGGCAAATGTAACCAAATCTTCACTCTTTCTATCTTTTTCTTATGACTTTGCTTTATCTGTTCTTCCCCTGCCCTGAGTCTCACGGCAACTGACTCTGACATCCTAAGCAGTAAAGCTTAGTAAAAATGATTAAACTACTTCATGTGTCTTTGAAGATATAGTATCTGTTATTCTCCTGTATCAGCAAAATCTGCACATAAGCATCCAATCTCTGGGGCCCTTACTCCTCCCATCAGCTCCTTTTTGAAAAATTAATATAAATAAAAAGATGCTCACTACACTGGAGTTCACCTTTAACAAAGAAGTTTGCCCCTTGGGCATGCCACACCTTACTTCATGAGCAAAACCCAAGCACTGGTAGCAGAAACCTGGGAAAGCTGCAGCCGAGCTTTAGAAAGTCACTTGCTCACACAAGGTCGGCTCCCAATCTGGCAGAAACATTCTCGAGCTCTCCCACTCAAGCGCATTTTGCAAAGGCATGTGGAGCTAATAAATAGGAAAGTTGTCATTCAGGAAGATGTAATCATCTGAGGAGGAAACCTTTCCACATATTTTCATCTGTTACCAAAAAATATAATTAGCAAGATGGGTTTCCATCCACTTACTGAACTGTTTCGACTCAGGGGGCATGGTTAGAATTCCCTGGCCCTCATTCAGGGTCACAAATTAATCAGTACCTCAAATGCTGAGACAGGTGATTAATCTGCCTGAGAGAAGGCAAGGCAAGAAGGAGCTGTGAGCCAACCCGCAGGGGCAGGTAGATATTTTCTTAAAAGCAGCTGAAACAAAAATGCACTGTAAGCGGTCCCATCGTTCTTCTCTCTCTTGGCTCTGTTGTCAAACATTTTCAGTTTATGAGTAAAGAATGGCTTCAGTAATTGCCAGAACTGTACATTTTTCAGGCATGCACAGATACACAAGAGGCAAAAAGAGAATGAGAACTTGTATCTATCTATATATGTATATATACATATTTATACACACACACACACACACACACACATACATCATGCTGGGCTCTGTTCACCCACATTCAGTTACACCTCCTGCATCACACTTTTTAACTGAGACTAGTGCAGTTTGGGGTTTTTTTTTTTAAGAGACACTAAGGCAGAAGCATTTCAGTGTGAGTCTTATGTCTACCTATCCCTCAAATGAGAATCTAAGAGCAAACTGAACAAGGAGCAATGAATTAGTTCTCCTCCACAAATCTGCCTAACCCAAGCCATAGATATTTTCATTCCATGCCTTTTCACATTTCTTTTGCCTGGGAAGCACTACCCTTCCTTATAAGATAGCTCTCCAAGTCCAAACCCTGGGTTCCATCTTTCACCTGGGAAGCCAGGTGAAAGCACTGCCAGCACATGGCAATGCTCTCATCTGCGATGCCACAGACCCAGAGGGTAGATACTCTGTCCCACGCTCTCTCAGGCTCCTACACTCCTATCCTATGGACTCAAACCCTAAGGATGATCAATCGCCATTTGTATCATTGTACAGATCGCTTTCTATTTCTAGGACCGCTACTTTTTTTTTCTTTCTTTTCAGTTTGAAGATCCAAGGATGTATTAGGACATTAAGTGTCATACTTTAAGGAAAAGCAACACCACAGTCTGGAATTAGAACAAAATGGGGAGAATGCAAGACTCTTCATGGCAGCACTATTCATAATAGCCAAAAACTGAAGGAAAAAAGGTCCATCAGCAAAAAGATAAATTGTGGTATAGTAATTGGAATGAATACGATGCAGCAGTGAGAATGAATGGATGACAACCACAGTCAACAGCCTGTATGAAGGTGGACACAAAAAAGTATGTACTATAGGATTCCATGGATATAAAGTCCCCAGATAGGCAGCTAATTTATGGTGTCAGAAGTCAGTCAGGATTGTGGTTCTGCATGGAATGGAGTTAGAAAAGTGGGCACAGTGAGGTCCTACATGTGCCAGTTACATTCTAGGTCTTGATTTGGGGGCTCGTTACACAAGTGTGTTCTTTTGGAAACTTCATCGAGCAGTTTGTTTATGACACATGTACTTTTTTGTCTATGTTATGCATCAATAAAACACTTACTTAAAAAAGGAGGGGGATAAATTTGACCCAGGGAACACATATTGGCACATATTGGGTACTCAGTATATGATGGTGTAATATTCATTTCTAGGAATATCTTATGAACAGGTAACTGCGTTCAGGTATCTATCTGTTGAATGATGCTTGGACTATTTAAAGATTTGTCTACTAGAGATAAATCTGCTATGAACATTTTTGTACATGTTTTCCTGGGAACATGAGTTTTCATTCCTCTGGGATAAATGCCTAGGATTGTATACTTGAGTTGTACGGTATTTGAATGTTTGGTTTATAAAGAAATGGTCAAACTTTTCCAAAGTGGTTGTAACATTTTACATTCCCACCAGCAACGTACAAGTGATGCCAATTTCTCTAAATCCTCATCAGTTTTTGGAGTTGTCACTCTTTTTCTATTATAGCCATTCTTTTTTTAATAGTTTTTAAAAATTAATTAAATTTCTTTATTTTGTTGCACTGCGTCTTAGTTGCAGCAGGCGTGCTCCTTAGTTGTGGCTCATGGGCTCCTTAGTTGCAGCTTGTGGCCTCCTTAGCTGCAGCATGTGTACTCCTTAGTTGCGGCTGGTGGTTTCTTTAGTTGCGGCATGCAAACTCTTAGTTGCGGCATGCATGTGGGATCTAGTTCCCTGACCAGGGATTGAACCTGGGCCACCTGCATTGGGAACATGGAGTCTTAACCACTGCGCCACCAGGGAAGTCCCTATTATAGCCATTCTGATAGGTGTGCAATGATATCATATTATGGTTTCAGCTTGCATTCCCTTAATGGCTAATGATGTTGAACATCATTCCATGTACTCTTTTGCCATCTGTATATCCTCTTCAGTGAAAACTCTGTTCACATCGTTTACCCATTTTCTAACTGATTATTTCATTCTTGTTAATTTTGAGAGTTTTTTATATGTTCTAGGTCCTTTCTAAAAGATGTGGTTTGAAAATATTTTCTCCCATTCTGTAGCTTGTCTTTTCAACCTCTTCACAGGGTCTTAAATAGAGCAAAAGTTTTAAGTTTTGAAGGGGTCCAATTTACCTTTTTTTTTCCATTTACAAATTATTCTTTTAGTATATAAGAACTCTGTGCCTATTTTTAGATCTTCGAGATTTTATACTTTAAAATATTTTTAATTTTATAATTTATATATAAGTATATGACCTATTTTCAGTTTATTTTTGTATAAGATGTAAGGTTAAGGTAGAAGCTCTTTTTATTCTCTCCATGGGTGCATAATTGCTCCAGCACCATTTGTTACAAAGGCTATCTTGTGTCCACTGAATTGGTTTTGTACCTTTGTCAAAAATTGATTGAGCACACCTTCCCTGGTGGTGCAGTGGTTGAGAGTCCGCCTGCCGATGCAGGGTACGCGGGTTTGTGCCCTGGTCCGGGAAGATCCCACATGCCGCGGAGCGGCTGGGCCCGTGAGCCATGGCCGCTGAGCCTGCGCGTCCGGAGCCTGTGCTCCGCAATAGGAGAGGCCACAACAGTGAGAGGCCCGCTTACCGCAAAAAAAAAAAAAAAAAAAAAATTGATTGAGCATATTTATGTAAGTTTAATTCTGGGTCCTCTATTCTGTTCCATGTTCTATCTGTCTATCCTTCTGCCAAAACCACACTGTTTCGACTGAGTATTTTTGTGTGTTAGTTCATGAGAGATATTGATCTTCAATTTCCTCTTTCTTCCTTCCTTCCTTTTTTTTTAAAAAAAAACTCTATTTTTCTGATTTGGGTTTCAGGGCAATCCTGGCTTCATACAGTGAGTTGGGAAATGGAAATGTTCTCTCCTCTTCTGTTTTCTGGCAGAGATTGTGAATCTGTTGTATATTTTTATAATATATTAGCACATGGTAAATAAAGAGACATAGATTGGGGTTTATGTTCAAACGTTTTCACTGATGGGGTTCAGAGTCATTAAAGTTTAAACACTAGATATGTCAACATTTCTACTTATTTTTGATCAAATGACTTATTTTGTTTAGCTTTGTTCTTCTTACATTCCATTTGAATGATAATGAACCAATTACATTTGTATTTCTCTTCTCATGCCATGAAAATTTGAGAGGCATATGGAAAATTACACAGAGTTGACAAACATACTCATTTAATAAGAAGAAGCAACAGACTTAAAAAAGGTACACAACTCACATTTTAAGGAAACAACTCAACAGTTTCATGCATAAAAATAAAACAAATTATATTTCCAAGTCTCTAACCTAGTGATTTTCAACTGGGGACAATTTTTATCCTCCAAAGGGGATGCTTGGCAACGCCTAGAGACAATTTTTTGTTGTCACAACTCAGGGTTGTATATTCTGCTGGCTTTTAGTGGGTAGAGAGAGGCCAGGGATGCCATTACATATCCTACAATGCACAAAACATCACTCTGCAAGAAAGCATTACCTGGTCCTAAGTATCAATAATGCTGAGGTTGAAAAAACCTGGATTTAAGCAATCCTGAATCTAACAAATTCCAAAATATGACTTTATATATATAAATAGAGAGAGATATGAAGTCCTGTTTTTGAATTACAGATTTTTACACATATACACATATATGTGTATATTTGGGTACACATACACATAATTTTAGTGACAATAAATAGATACCCTATATTGCTGTGAAAAGAGTTCTACTCTGAGGAAAATTTTCTTCAAGGGATAAAAAAAATGTTTCCAAAGTCTTAACTATCTTGTGGAAGTAAGCAGTTAGTCTGAGAAACCCAGAAAGAAATAAAACAGTAGGACCAAGTGACAACCATAGATTTTAAAGGCAAAACATGGTGAAAAAATATGTGTCCTTTAGGTTACTTCTTGCCATACTGATCTCCTCCTGCAGCACCTCTCTGTTAAGCAAAATGAAAGAAACTTCAAGGAAACTTTTGCCGGATGTTTGTAGAGCTGAGAAGTCACCAGGGAACCGGGGAGTAGAGTCTAACAACCAGAACACTGTATGGAGGGAGAAGCCCTACTTTTACAGCCAGAAGTCCTTGACTTGGGTTTTGATCCTCTCGTTTACTAGTTGTTGCTCATGTCCTTCATCTATAAAACAAATTTATTTACAAAATAAAATTTCAAGTCATACCTACCATCTATAATGGAGAAAGAAATATTTATCTTGCAGGCTTGTTTGGAGAATAAATAATAATATAATGGCATGGTGCTTAATAGAAGTACTGGGAACAATGAGAAGGGCTTTACACAGATATGAACTCATACACCCCCTTGAGGTGGATATTACTATTAACCCCACTTGAAAGAGGAGGAAACTGAATCACAGAGAGATTTTTAGGTCCAAGATCACACTGCTAATAAGTGATGGATCCAGGATGGAGACCCAAGAAGTTTGTGTTCCAGGGTCTAGGAAGCCACATTGCCAAAGACACCAGCAAATGTAAGATATTAGTATGATGATCATTTCTAAGGAAAAAAAATCAAACCTTCCATTATTATCCCTTTCTTTCCAAGCTACCATCATGTATCCCTTGGATAACTACAATAGCTTCTTAACTGATTTTCCTCCTTCCATCCTGTTCCACATACAGACTTTCAACCCAGACCAGCAAGAGTGGTACTTTTGAAACGTAAGTCAGATCAGGTTACTCTTCTGCCAAATCCAGCACTGGCTTTTCATTATCTTTAGAAGACAACAGAAAATTCTTACCAGGCCCACAAGGATCAATACTTTCTACTCTTGGCTTCCTTTCCATTCCTATACACCATCTTCATTTCTTCAGTCTACTCTGACCACACAGACTTTCCTACTATTTCTTTTATTTTTTTAAGATTTTTTTTTTTTTTTGACGTGGACCATTTTTTTTTTTTTTTTTTTTTGAGGTATGCGGGCCTCTCACTGCTGTGGCCTCTCCCGTTGCGGAGCACAGGCTCCGGACGCACAGGCCCAGCGGCCATGGCTCACGGGCTTAGTTGCTCCGCGGCATGTGGGATCCTCCTGGACCAGGGCACGAACCCGTGTCTCCTGCATCGGCAGGCGGATTCTCAACCACTGCGCCACCAGGGAAGCCCTGACGTGGACCATTTTTTTAAGTCTTTATTGAATTTGTTCCAATATTGTTTCTATGTTTTGGTTTTTTGGCCATGAGGCATGTGGGATCTTAGCTCCCTGACCAGGGATCAAACCTTCAACCCCTGCATTGGAAGGCGAAGTCTTAACCACTGGACTGCCAGGGAAGTCCCCCTACTATTTCTTGAATGGACCCAGATATTATTTCAGAGTCTAAGTGTTTTTTTTTTTTCTTCTCATCCTGAGCATTTTTTTTCCAAGTACCATGCATAAAAGAGGTCATCCCTGACCTTCTCATTCAAAACAGTAAACGCTGTCAATCTCTACCCCTTTCCACTGCTTTATTATTTTTATAGCATTTGTCATGTTTATTATCTGTATCCTTCACTAGAATGGACACTCCAAAAGGACAGGGCTTCTGTCTGTGGTGTTCACCACTGAATTCTCAGTGCCTACAATTTTATCTGGCACGTAGTAGGCGATCGATAAATACAACAATAAATTCCAAGTGTGTGACACCAGTAAAAATAAAAATCTAATAGAAAAACATAAATACCTAATTGTAATTAAAATTTAAAATCCAGAAATGTTTTATGATGCCTGAAAACTCACTAAATGAGCAAAGAAGTACGTCAGTGAGCGAGAAGTTCAAGGTAGGGTTCTGGGGTTCAGCCCTTCTGTTAATATAAAATCACATGATTATGGAGGAAGGCAGGCAGGAAGTAATGGCTAAATTTGTTAGTGGTATTCAAGTGAGATAATTCCCCCAGTAAAAATGTGAGAGCTAATGAGGAAGTCCAGGTGGAGGACTGGACCACAAGAATGGCAGATGCAGCTACACAAGGCTATGATTAAGGAACCAAAAGAACAAAATAGCACAACACTTTTACAGTTGGAAGAGTGATTTCTAAGCCCTGAATCTATTACATATATTCTCTTAATGTTAGCCACAGTCACCCCAAGGAGGTCACCAGCTTCTTTAAAGTAAAGTAAATTAAATTAAAATGAACTAAAATGAAATAAAATTGAAGATTAGTTTCTCAGTCATTCACTACTCACATTTCAAGTGCTCAATAGCCACATATGGCCAGTGGCTACTGTCTTGCACAGTACAGACCTAGACTATATCCCTGCTTAAGTAACATGTTTAAGCATTTCAGAGCTCACTGTGTAAAGTAGCATCTTATTTGCTAGAAAAGTTCTCATTTCAAACTTCAAGGAGAAATTTTCTGCACTAGTATCCAATGATCAGGTAAATTTTTTTCCCTCTTTATGAATGCTTTCGAAGTTTTTGATTATATCACCTCTATGTCTTCACATTTCCTGAATATAAATCTTTAATCTTTTAAAGTGAATTTACTTATGAAATCACCTTTTATCCCCAATCAATTGAGTTATCATTCTCTGGACCTTCTCCAGCCTTTTTCACACCGTTTTATTTCTTTCAGCGATCGAATCTGACAAGAATATTGTAAGTGTGGTACAACATTTTTTTTAGTGTAAAGGTGTAATCTAAAATTATACATATCTAAAGAAAGGATTTTGATCTATATGAGACAGCAAAGGTCTACCTGGGGACATGTTGATAGATAAAAGGCATAATTTGGGGGCTGGTTTCTCTTTCACACTCCTTGCTGGGAACATAGGAGATATAATAATTTACCACTTTGCCACTAACTAAATCGGCAACTGATAGGCTAAGTCTAGCAAGAGAAACCACTGTCTCATTGGAAGATTTTTTACAGGACTAACTACGTACCTCTGATTTTGCTTCAGTCATTATACTATTCAATGTCTTATCTATGTGTATTCTATACACATGAAGAATGCAAATGCTTAATATGTTCATGGTCAAAAGCTTTTTACACCAACCTTCAGGGCAATCATTCCTCCACCAACACACGTACAAGCACTGCATTAATATATTTGACTGAGAAATCTGAAATGATTAGGAAATGAACATACCAGTGGTTTCACCAAACGTTGATTCATTTGACAGAAATTAATTAGTTCAACCTGATTGGCTCACTTTAATAGTAGTAATAAGAAGCAGCAGCCAAATAAAGCCCAACAGAGAATAAGACTCCTAGGAAAGGATATGTGATTCCTATCAGGCTATAAAGGATTAGCATCTTATCTCAAGTTAACAAACAGCCTTGGTGTATTCGTTTTTTTTTAACTATTTGGTGTCCATTTTGTATCTTGCAATATATTATCTCTGGATTGATTCAACAGCTCACTTTTAGGAGTTCATTTTATGTTCACCTTTTTCTCTTTAATCAATACAATCCATCATCAATTTGAACTCTAAATGCAATTATCTAAAATATCAATGATGTACATGTAACAATTGTCACTTTAAATGCCCATGTAACTTATAGTATTAATAATCATCCTTCAAAAAATTTCCTGAAATGGAGAAATAATTACATCTATGACCAGCAGTGACAGTAAAGATAATAAAATGGCAATATCCAATAATTATGGTTCCATTAATAGTAATGCTGAATATCTATCTCTTGGTAAGAAAGACACTGTATATTTCCAGAGAGAGAGAGAGGACGTTTATAGACTTAAATGTGGATTTTTAGAGAAAAAAAATCATACAACATTAATTATAGTGACTAATATTGAAGTATTATAGACAAACACCTTCAGCTTAATGATTTTTTTAATATCAGACAATAGATATTGCTTTATTTGTCCTGAGAACCTACAGCCAGAATCTACTACAAAGGCAATGATCATAATGCAAGCTAACATTTATATGAGCATTTTAAGTGTTTTGTACCTTTTATTTATTACTATAGTCTGAACAGTTAAGCCCTATTATAACACGAATCATGTTTATATGCGTTTGGATGTTCCACAAGTCAATCCCAAATAGTTAAAAATAAGTTAATAGATTATAAATCTTATGCACTAAACAAAGGCTTTTATACCAAATTGTGGACATTAAAACAGTATTCCATTACAGTGGGATATTTCCAAATTTTAGCTTTGTTAATTAGTCCTAAAAATGTGCTACCCAATCTAGAATTATGCAAAATAATTCAACTATCAAATTATAATTATGGAGAATCAAAGCTGCAAAACAAAGGGGAAAACAAATATTATCCTAATACCCTTCCTATGGGAATTTGGTATTGCATGGGAAATAAAAAATGAAAATGATATAATCACATTAATAAATTCTCAACTTATCTTAACCCTGGCAGGCAGCTCTGTTAACACGGTAACATGTGTAAATGTGTTTCCTCACCACCAAAAGAAGTATTTCAATGAAATTTGCAGATTTTTATAAACTACCTTTTTAGCAAACTGATATGCATTAACAAATATTTCAAAAATATCACATCTATTTCAGAATTTCTTTGGAGAAAAACAATGACTTTTTAGCAGGATCAGATATGCCCAAGAAGGGTAAGTGGTCACCCTTCCAATTTCCATTTCATTATTTTTATAATTTTATTTTTCAAAAGTAAATCCAGGACAAATAATGTGTCTACAAAACAGACAAAATACAAGTCTTGTCTATCTTCATCTTTCAGCCTGGACTCAATACTACGATGTATTTAGGATACGGGAAAGGGGAAAATCCAACAGTTTTCCTGAATCATGACACCAACTATTCTTTGCTATCCCTCCAGAGATTAGAAAGAGATTTAAAAAACTAAATTTTTACTCATATTCTCTCTATAAAATTTCTTTAATGCCCTTTGGTTAAGATTCAATCTTTTCTTTAAATACACATTTTGTTCTTAAAAATATATGTACTGGAGAATAAAAGCCTAAGAGAGATCAGGAAATGGGAAATTCTTTTACCTTCTGTCTCAGTTTACCTATTAGTAAAATTGTGGAGATAAATTACCTTCCTTAACTCATGGGATTTTCTAAAAATCCAGTTAGATATGAATATTATTGAAAAAGCATAGACCACAGACCATTAAATGAGAGTATCTTAAGATGAAAACTGAACAGAACACTGTTGAAAATCAGATAGAGACAAGTCAGAAACCAGCTGAAACCATAAATCTCAAGAAATTTCATTTGCTCAAGTTTGCCTCTTATGGAAAGTTAATATATAATTACATTTTATATATATATATAATATATATTATATTATATATTATATATAATTATATATTATATTATATATAATTATAATATAATTATATATAATATAATATATAATTATATATTATAATGTATATTATATATAATTATATAATATATATTATATATGATTATATACATATTATATATTATATATATATATAATTATAATATATATCTCTTTTCTTTCTGCTCCCTTCTCTTTCCCCTGCAAACTATGTTAAAACTCCTGAGAATTTTTAGTCGCATCTTGAAAAAAATTTTAGGAGTGTGCCATTCTGAGCATTTCTGGGATCATTTCAAATTCTTTAAAAATATGCAAAAAAAAAAATAAGGCGAATGTTCAAGAGTAGTTATTTATAAGATGCCCACGGTATATGTAGGGATAGTTGGTGCTACTTTTTTCTGAATCGTAATTGTCAAGACAGCAACAGTGGGATTTAGGTAGAGAGCTAGAGAAGCAGGCTGCCATCACCTGAGGCCAGCAGGGGCCCGGGGGAAAAATGTCGGAGCATGGGGAGGCATGGAGGAGGAAGAGGCAGGAGGGCAGGTGGTAACTCCCTCTACATATGAGCTCTTTATGGTTTTGAGACATCCACTCCCTGCTACTGCTTAGTTCACTTTGCTCCACAACTCCCAATAGACTTCGGATTCATGAAACTGAGTCAGCCCAAGCAAGGGGTTTAATGGGGACCAGGGACACCAAGCAAACCGGAATAACTCTGAGGAAAGACCCCAGAGGCTCTGTGCTTCACTTCTCTAATTTACCTGTTGACTGAATGCCTATTCCACACAGTCCTTCACGCATTGGATGTAGAAGTCATAAAAGGTAAAGAGACTTGCCTCCTGCTCCCTCTAGGAATTCAGAGCGGTGGTGGGACCCTACAATGAACTATTTGTCAGTCACTGTTTACCAGGGGTTCCCAGCCATCCAGCCATCCCTACCCTCTTACTTTGTTTGCTCTGATCCTCTCCCATTCAGCCTGCCAGATTCAAGGGCTGCGTTAGCCTCAAAGAAGAATCAGAGAATAAAGTTGTAAAATTCTTGGCTTTTATTGGGTGGAGAGGAGGAGCTTGGTCCAGATAAAGGGCAGAATATTAGACAAATAAATGATGCAGGCTGCCAGAAATCACCACCGCCCCCATCCTGCCCCTGCATGTAGCAGGGAAAGATCCTCTGAACTGGAGGTGGGGAGGGGTGGGAAAGAGAGGTGAACAAGAAAATTAGATCTCAGAGACTGAAGGGAGGGTCAGGATCACAGCGGCAGAGTCTCTCCATTTACATCTAGAAATTTGAGAGTAGAGGGTGTTTTTATTCTGCTTCCCGCCTGAAACATTCACAGCATACACATCCCTAAAGAGCTCCCCATTTCCCCCTGGCACGGAAGGCTCACTAGAGTCACCTGTAAAGACTGTCTAGGTAGATCCATTTAACACAGCTTCCACAGGTAACCTGAATACCCGACAGGGCTCAGGAAGGAGCCATATACTTTCTTCCGGTGCCT
The DNA here is from genome assembly GCF_026419965.1 of Kogia breviceps. Taxonomy (NCBI): domain Eukaryota; kingdom Metazoa; phylum Chordata; class Mammalia; order Artiodactyla; family Physeteridae; genus Kogia; species Kogia breviceps. The sequence goes on from NC_081324.1 coordinate 20,983,883, forward strand.
GTGAGGGGCATCAACGAGACACCAAACATAGGTGAACCAAGAGGCTCCTTTTGATTAAAATGGGGGATGTTGCAATTGAAAGAGGCATGAATGAGGTGGTTAAGTTCAGATGAGCACACAGTCACCTCCGATGTCAGCAGGGAGGGGTAACAGAAGCCAAGAACAGATGGACAGATGGTCATCTCAGCAGATGGGAGCATGGAAAGACCTCTCTCAACGCTCCACAGGGATGTGAAATAAACTGAACTCAGGTCCATGTACTCCAAGGACAAACACATGCTTTTCTAATATATATTTATGCCTACTTCTGCTCTCATGGATGTTTGAGTCCAGAGGTGACTTCTATATAGCACAACAAAGACACTATTTTGCTTACCTACTTTTTGAGCATGCTTAGATCGGCAACGTAACACACCTGTAAGAAGGGCAACCCTGCATCGCACTTTGCCTAAAACAAGTGCATTCTGATGACCTTTCACTCTGGAAAGTATTCCAGCTTGGAAGACAAATCATATAGTTGTCCAACCTCTAATTCCTTTTTTTTTTTTTTTTTCGTCTTACTAATGGAGTATTTCACTTTGGTATCAAACAGACATGATTTTAAGATGTCACCATGATTGTTCATATTTTTATTTAAAAGGGTAAAATATACAAGCAAATAAAAGAATTGCCTCACCGATTTGATTTGGCCCTTCAGCCTCTTCAGGTGAAACAGGCCCCTCTAAAAAGCAAAGCAGCTAAATATGGTGGCTTGTTTTGCTGAATCAAAATTCCAAATGGCTAATGTATGACACATATATGACAAAGGCAAACATTAGCAGGACAGCACAAACTAAACAATGCAAATAGAAGGAACTTGCAAAAAAACTGTTTTGATATATTTGGAAATTCTCCCAGGATGTCACTGAATTCACTCCCACGTCCGATTCTGAATGCCAAATAAATACAGTATGAACTCCTCCCTTGGGGCTTTTAGAATATCCCGGAAGAATTATGTAGGTTACTGACTTGTGCTGTGTAGGCAGAAAGATAGACTTTGCATGTGGAAGGGCAATAAAGTGAGTATTTGTCAGCTTCCAAATTGGAGCCAACAATGAATTGGCTATTTGCAACACTGCTATTTCTACAAGAATGATGCCAGCATCCTTTACTCCTGTATAATGGATGGATCAATTCTAGATGTGCAATGGCCCAGTATATTTTAACATCATATTATCTTATAAGATAATATGAAAATAAGACTAAGAAATTTTAATAAGAAATAAAATAAGAAAATTTAAATAAAAAACTCTCCCAACAGGCAAGGATATCCTCCACTCCCGTTCCTCAAAAAGAGCATACTTGGAAAAGTACACTTTTTTTTTTTTTTTTTTTTTTTTTTTTTTACTGAAGTATAGTTGATTTACAAGGTTGTGTTAGTGCAGATTTTTTAGTGTTTATAATCAAGGAAATTTCAGGATGCACAGGTCCATGGGAAAGAATGGTAGTGATGAACTTCCACACCAAGGAAATAAAAATAGTTTAGATGTTCTTATTGATAACTCATATTCTTTGAGATACAGTCGATATTCTTGTTCCTACAGGGGTGAACTGAATATTTTCTCCTTCTCTATTTACTCTGATATTCCTCTTCCAGATTACAATTTAATTCTAACTTGCCAAGACAAAAAGTCTGAGAGCCAAGTTATCCATTGGAATGTCTGTAGAATAAAGCTTTACACAGTATCATGTATAAAAATCAAGCTCTTGAAGTGTTATATTTTCTAAACACACATGAAAACATAGAGCTGTGAGTCAGGATCTCAGAGCTCTTCCCATTTAGAGCTGTTGAGCCATTCCCTTGGACTCCAAGAATCAGTACACATGCAGGCAACTTTTAATGCCTCTTCCTTACTTACACACTGTGCATCTTGGAAAGGCAACATTCACATCTTTAATTTTAATTGTTCCATCCATATACTCAAGATAACTTGGGATGCCTAAAGATAAAGAGACACCGTGTATAAAGCAACTGGTCCCTAATTGATGAACACAAGTTAGTCAGTTTTCCGTCATACGTTCTACAAGAAGAAATAATTTATAACATTACCTTAAGCACAATGAAAAAGGAGAAACGCCCACAAAGAAATTTTGATAGCAACATATGATAGAGAAAATAAAAGGGGACCCAGAGATGATACACATGGGCTTAAAATCTGGCCCCTCCATTCTCCAGTGCCCTTGTTGGGCGTGCTACTTCTGCTTTCTGCAACTCAGTTTCTTCACCAGTTACGAAGTCAGCTGCCATCACCAAGAACCCTCCTAACACTGATACTCCACAATTCCATCTGTTCTTCCTTTCCCAAATAGCAATGCAGGAGACTGAAATTCCGCTTGATCGCTCTTCGCTTTTTTTACGTTACCTTTTGTGGCATAAACTTCTGCTTAAGAGAGACGACATAAAGGCATTCAGTTGTGTGTGACACATGCATGTAAGATGTGTTCAGAGGTTCATGCTGGAAACTGGTAAAGAGAAAGTAATTGTACTTGGGGGGGCTGCAGTAAATTGATTATGGCATGCCGTTTGTTGCACAATTTACTGTACTCCAATTCTTTGCAGATAGCTGCTCCATCTTTAATAAGAGTGTGCTGAGAGGCTTTAGGAATATAAGCAGTGCTACTGCTTCTTATTTCAGCAATAATGTGTAAACCCATGCACTTGGCTGTACGGGAACTGAGGAAATATCCCTAATGCAAAATTACCAACGTGCAAAGATTTCAAATAAAGATGCTCTCACTAAGAGATCACTTTTTTCCCCCTTCCTCTCAATGTTACACGGTTATTTGGTGGAATCTGTGACATATCAGAACCAGTGGGCATTGCTATATTTTTAATGCTCCTACTTTGGATACTCAAAATAATAATGACAACAGTCAGAAAACACTGATCATCTAATACATGCCTGTGTCAATTACTTTAAGTGCTTTGTATATGTTGCCCCATGATTTCAATTCCCTAGGGAAATGAATGTTTTATCCCCATTTCGGAGCTGAGAAAACTGAGGATCTAAGTCACTTGCTTAAGATCACACAACTGGGAAGTATTCTTATCCTCTCTTGCTACGGATGGATTACACACACACACACACAAAAATTCTATAAATCATGAGATTTTGAAACAGTGTTCCAGAGCTCTAGTATTAAAGAAATGTTATTCAAGTTCATGTATGATCATTTTAAATGACACAAGTTAATTTTTACTAAAAAAACTGTACTCATCTGAAGTTTCTGCATGGAAAGACAAGATAGGGAGAAAACAGCCACGAAACTGTTCTGGAGGAAAAACGGGCAGTTATTAGCGCCAAAATAATTGCACAACAAAGGAGGCTTGTCCCACACTGCCTGCAAAGAGTATTACAATAGCTCTAATTTGTTTCGTTTTTATTTATGCCAGATTAAATCCTACAGGACTGCTACTTTACATACTGGTAAATCCAGAATGAATGAAATACCAAGAGATGAATTCCTCCGTAAGAGATCACTGCTTCTGGATGCTAAACACTTCTGCTCAAAGTGTTTCTGTTCCAAGTCTTCATTTGCCATTCACGAATTCTCTACATGCATCCTTTCACCCCTGGCTCCATGATGCATTGTTTGCAGGCATTTTACAAGAGCTCACCTCGAGCAGGAAATGCAGGGTGCAGCCACTTTGTGGCAAATGTTCGTAACATGTCAAGAACACCTGGTCCCTGTCACCTGCATTTCTACTTGGTGTGAGCAGAAAACCTAGTCACAATTACGTTTCCAGAACAGAACTGCACGCCTAAAGCCATATGGAAGCAGCGACCCTAGCCCCAGCTGGAAATATGGAGGGAATGAAAGAATGGAGGCACAGAAAGGTGTTAATTCCTGTCAATTTCAGTCAAAAGGCAGCAAAACAGATGAGATAATATACAGGATTTATTCCTAAGCCATTCACTCTTCCCTCAGGCTTTAAATCATGATTGTGACATAGATAACCCTTGAGAATGATTTATGGGGACCCTCCCCGAGACCCCATCTGTTTGTACCATGAGCCACTAATGCAAACATTTCCAAAGCAAGTGAGGGACGCTCTGTGTTAAGAGTCATTAAAAAGGGACTGGGCAAAACACTAGAAAATATACAGCAGGGAACAATACAGAACGGCTCCCTAGAGAACCAACTCACTGTGACCTAATATTTAAGATTGATAGTCGACAATGTTTAAACATTAATAGTAAATAAAATGCACTGAAAGGTCTTTGTGAAGCAAGGACCTTGTGTTAATGATGGCTGCCAAATACGTATCTGATGGCTGGGGGGCGGGGGGGGCGGTGCATGGAGTAGGGAAGGGGAGGAAGAACACTCCATCAGAAGACCAGGGAATGGATCAGCTGATCTTCTTACTGCATCAGAAAAATAGGTGAAAGAGTAAAGTTTATACAGTTCAGATCTCTAGAGCCTATGTCCGTTCTATATGCCAGATACTAGAGCACCAGTTCTTCAAGATGAGCCTCTAATGACTAATTGTTCATCCCACCATAGTGAAGACAGATGTATCTTCATAACTCTTCCCCCATGGTAGAGATGAGGAAATAGACCAAAAGAATGCTTGGGGAAGCTGAAATCACTTAGCCGACTGGGAGACTCAAGAACAGAAATGATCATTCTGGGTCATTTCTAGATGGCAGTCCTTAACTAGTAAGCTTAACCTTGTAATTTAAATTTATTTGAACTCCTGGATCCTCGGATCAGCACTGAATTCCAGGAGCTGGCAATTTTGTTGAAGGAATAGTATATACTATCATAAATATATAAGACCTTGTTTTAGTACCAAAGAAGAGACACAGTTAACAAAGGCAATGGGACATCACAGATGACAGAGATGACTGTGGGTGGTGTGGTGAGAGAAGATGTTAGAGAGAGAAGACTATGCTGATCACTGCCATGGTCTGAACAGCATCCCTCCAAATCCATGTGTTGAAGTGCTATGCACCAATGTGCCCCTATTCGCACGTAGGGCCTTTAGAGAAGTAATTAAAGCTAAGTAAAGTCTTAAGGGTAGGGCCCTGATCCCATAAAATTAATATTCTTATAAGAAGAGATACCAAAGGGCTTGCTCTCTCTCCACCATGTGAGGACACAGTGAGGAGGAGGCTGTCTGCAAGCCAGAAACACACCCCGATGGACCTTGATCTGGGACTTCCAGCCTCCAGAACCGTAAAGAAAGAAATTTCTGTTGGTTAAGCCCCCTGGTCCGTGGCATTCCGATATGTCAACTTGAGCAAACTCAGACAGCTACTGAGGGCAGCTAGCATCCCTGGAGAAGTAAACGATATCCTCCAGTACGCTCAGGGGACGGCAATCTAGATCCAACTCGCTACCTCTTCCTGTATGGCCTGTGAGCTAAAAAATGTTTTTTTACATTTTCAAATGGCTGGTAAAAAAAAAAAAAAGCAAATGAGAATAACATTTTGTGACATGTGAAAATTACATGAAAGTCAAATTTCAATGTCCATAAATAAAGTTCTATTGGGGCCCAACCATACTCATTCTTTCATGCTCTGTCTGTGGCTCCTTTCAGGCTGTGACAGCAGAGTTGAGTAACTGTGACAGACTGGCCCGAAAAACTAAAATATTTACTATCTGGCCCTTTATGGGAAAAATTTGTCAGCCGTTGGTCTAGATTGGTGCTTTAATTTTACTGTGCATATGTCTGCCTGGGGACCTTGTCAAACTGTGAATTATAAGTCAGTGTATCTGGGATGGGGCTTGAGGGTCTTCATTTCTCACAAGCTCCAGGTGATGTTGGTCCGACTGTATATGGACCATCACTTGATCAAGAAAGGTCAACATCCATTTTACCTAAGATCCTGGTTTTCCTTTAGAGGAACATCTTTCTTAATGATATGGTTGACTGGGTAATCAGCCCCTACCACTCACAGAATTATCTTGGGATTCATCCTAAAAGTTAAAAATCAGCCCTTAACAGGGGCTGAGTAGGACAAAAGAGAAAGGGAACCTCTGCTTTGTCTGTTGGCAATTGAAAGCCACTGTTACAAGAAAAATAGGTCAAAACTGAGCTTTTGTAGCTTATGTTAAAGTTCGTGATTCTTTTTTTTTTTCCATTTTTATGTTGTTCCTCTTGATAATTATTTTTTTCATTATATGTAAAATGGCTGTTGTTTCCTTTATATGTTATACGTAAATCTCTTTTGTGAAGATGTACAAGAGGCCAATTCTTTATGACATGAACAAGCTATAACCCTCTTTTTTTTTCAAGCTTTTAGAGTAAAACATCTAAAAGTAAATATTGAGATTTAAACTGATGAGAAACAGATTGGGTATTGCCTGTCAAAGCCCCAAAGGCCACAAAATAAATGGTAAAGTAACAGTAGCCTCAGCTGATTGAAACGCAGCCTATATTATATTCACTGAAATTTCACATGCACGTCTTCCCTTCACCGTCTCCTTAACAGATGTCATCAAATCAGATATACAGGGCCAGGGAAATGAAGTGCAAATACCACCCCAGGAGGTGCTGAGACCTAAGCTACAGAAGCCCCAACCTGTGAACCACACATGTGCAAGTTCCTAGGCATAAATTCCTCAGGCAGGAGCCCAAGATGTCATTAGAACCAAAAAGTAAAACCTGTCATTTTAAGGATTGAGCCCAGCTTTCTGATATTTTCACATAAAGTGCCTATTCAGCCCACACATAAAATTAGCTGTGCTATTTCGGAAAACATATGGAAAAATATACTGTATGTTTCTACATTGTTCTGAGTATCAAAGTCATAAATGATTAGCCTTTACATATTTGTGGTTTTTGTTGATTTACACACTTTTGATTGCTAAATTCAGCACAAACTATATTAATGTCTTAAGTTAAACAATCATGTTTGGACTATACTTACATTATCCATATTCTGTAGTTAAAAAGGTAAATAATGGGGAATAAGACCAAGGGTAATCAGTGATTTCACCAGAAGCCAAAATAGAGGCTGTTACAATCAAGATGAATAACAATATTGCTACCCCTTACTGAATCCTTAGTATGCACTATGGCACATAGCATATTAAAATAAAATTATATATATCTCAATATATAATATATGGCATTTAGCATAATAAAAGTAACAAATCAATAAATACTTTCTCCTTTAATACTACTTACAAACATAAGAGGCAGGTTTCTTTCTCCCCATTTTACAGAAAGTGAAAGTGAGATGCAGAAATATCTAGTACTTTGGCCAAGGTTGCACAGATAGTAAGCCACTCAGCCAGGGTTGGAATTCCCTGACACCAAATCCACTGTTCTTAGTGGCTAGCAATATTGTCTAGAAAAATGCATCACAAAACTCCAGATTGCTAAGAAACTTAGCATTCAAAGCCTTTAAAATTTCTCAAGCCCATTCAGTTGAAGGGAAAAATCTCTTGGGATGATTTATTTTGTTAGACATTGTTTTGAAATGCCTGCCTCTCTAGGTAAAATGGAATAGCCTGTGGCAAACTACAGTTCCTACAAAGACAGGTTGGACAACATGGTTTTTTTTTTTTTTTTTTTTTAATCTGTTTAAAGGTTTCCGATTTTTGCTGAAGTGATGCGAACTAAAGGGGTCAAGAATTCAGAAAAAGGAGAACTTTCATAAAAGCGAGTTGATGTCGTACAGAAGCTTTTTCCAGGGGGCATTTGGCAACTCTTGGTGTCTGGAAAGAACCTAAGAATCCAAGCTTTGCCTGGGCAGAGACCTATAGGTGGGGACAGAGAAAGCAGTAGAACTTTTTTTGTGGTCTTGCAGAGAGACAAAAATGGAGACTTGAACATTCAGGTTTCTACTAAGAAGAGGAAAGGAAAATGTGAACAATGTCAGTTTTCTCAATACATATGCCAGATTTTGAAGCCCTTGAGGAGAATAAAAAGCTAATTACAAAGCCACTAAGGAGCAAAATGAATTTTTCTGGCAGTCCTTGCTTGCTAAGAAGACAATGATTATAAGGTGAGATCCATCCATCGGGGAGTGGCCCAAGTGATCACACCAGGCTCTTTGTTAAAAGCGCTGGAGGACTATATCCAAAGAACAAAGATGAATGGGAGAACCAGGACTTAACTCAGCTCAGTCCCTTACTGGGTTAAATTGATCAGCCCCCACTCTATCTTTCTAGCAGAGAAAAGAGTGAATCTCTGGGCAGCAAGATAACAGAAGCTGAATAAATGAAATATTTTATATACAGTATTTAGCATTCAATCAAAAATTACTAGACATGACAAGATAGAGGACAATATAACTAATGTCAAAAAGGACAATAGAAATAGACCCACAGTGAGCCAGGTGTTTCAATTAGAAGTTCAAGAAAATAAAGAACAAGTTAGAGAAAGATGCAGAGAATGAATACTTTCATTAGAGAATTGGAATTTATTAAAAGAATGCAATGAAAATGCTGGAACTATAAAACATAGTAACTAATATTAAGAACTTAATAGATGAGTTTATCAGCCTATTAGACACTACATAAAAAAACCTTAGTAAAATGGAGAAAGTTCATGGAAAACTTCAGCAATTTATTTTTAAATGAAAATATGGAAAAGTGAATAAAAGATGGTTGACACTATATATATACATATATATGTATGTATATATATAACATGCAACTAATTGGAATACTATTAAGGGAGAGAAAATGAGACACAAGCAGTATTTGAAGACATAATGAATAAGGAATTTCTAATCTGATTAAGGACATTAACTCTCAGATTGAAGAATCTCAATGAACTCCAAGCAAGATGCCACCAACACACACACACACACAGCACAAAATTAGCCACATCATAATCAAACTGCCATAAGCCAAAACCAAGAAAAACATTAAAAACAGAGAAAACAGGCATTTCTCTGAAAGAAATAATAAACTTAAAATTGACTTCTCAACAGAAATGATGGAAGTCAAAGAAAATAACTGCTAACCTAGAATTCTACACCCTGCAAAAATTTCCTTCAAAAATAAAGACAAATAAAAACATTTTCAGACAAACAAAAACTGAGTTTATCACTAGTTAACCTTTGCCAAAGAAAATTCTAAAGGGAGTTATTTAACTAGAAAGAAACAAGGAAATGCCAGATGAAAATAAAAAGGGTAAATATGTGGGTAACTATATTTTAATGGGAATTAAGGTCTTGTGATCTTTAAAATATATTTAGAATTACAATTCATAACAAAAATCAGAGGACAGGAAGAGGTAAATGCAGTTAAATTATTCAAAGATGCTACTATAAGTGACATGAATAATTTTAATTTGATTGTAATAAGTCAAAGGCACAGGTTAATATCTCTAGGTTATCCACTAAACAAAACAGTAAATGAATATATAACAAGTTATTAAAGTGATAAAATGGAATAGTTATAAAATGATTAATTTTACAAAGGCATGAAAGAAGAGAAAGGAATACTGAAATCACTAAGACCAATAAAAAAAAAGGATGATAGATATAAACCTGAGTATTTCAATAATCAAGTTCCAGTGGACTGAATATTCCCACACTAAACAATTAAGATTATGAGACTGGTTAAACATTAAAGACACATAAACCTATAAATTTTAGGAATAGAAAAAGATATACCATGCAACTATCACCAAAGTAACTGCTAAGACCATCATGATACCAGAATTTCCAAATTTCTTTTTGAAGCAATTTCAGGAATATAAACCCATTCCAGAAAAGAAAAGTCAATTTCTTATTTCCTTATGGGTTTAAATTTTTCTTATGTTTTGTGTATTACTGTTCTCTATTGGAAAAAAATAAATAAAAGACTGAGATAAACAAAGATCCGGATGGTTTCTTAGAGGAGGGTGGGTAAGCTTTCCAGTGTGTGAGGGCCATTTCAGAATGACTGTTCCTCCCCAGTTTCAAGGCTAGCATCTTACATCTACATGACCTCGGAGGAAAATCAGAGTACTGAAACCATCAAATATCACGATCAACAAACCCTGCAGGAGGATTTGTTTTTATAAACTTCATTGCCAGACATCAAACTTCCTTGGTTGTTCCTTATGGCTTAATTTATCTTTTCATATGATACATTTATCCACCTCCCCCACCTTCTTTCTCTCCCTTTCAAACCTTTCCTCTGCACGATCTAGAACTGCCATGATGTGATCAGCACATGAATCTATCTCCCCAACCTCTTTTTCAACATGCCCACCCACTTTGTGGCCTGGCAGTGTGTGGTCATGGCCACGACTGATTGGGTAACATAGCGATGACTTGGCAAATGCCATCGCCTGCTGGCTCCACTATCCTTTTCCAGAAATGCATGTCTGGCACAAGCCCAATCCTGGGTGTGTGCACTCTATCATGTGCCTTTCATGTATCTCACCTGAGGAGCTGAACATTTCTGGAGAAAATCACACACTGTCTGGCAACACTAACTCTGTTGTGGCAGCCTCGGTTTCTCAGTCATGATGTAATATCATGACCAATGATGTAATGAATGTAATATTACATCCATTTTCCCCCCATTAAAATGTCCCTCTATCCACCTTCCTGTCGCTCTCAAAGCTACTCTCACACTTCAATGAGAAACAAGAAATCATGTGCCTTGAATGTCTCCATCTTTTTACAAACAAAACTCAAATCTACCTGCAGAGGCCTATCTCTTCTCCTCCCTTCCTGCTACCCCTGCCTGCTTCTATGATCACTCTCACATATAGAGAGATACATACACCCTGGATCCATCTTTTCTCAAAGACCTTGAGTGCTTTTCCTCCTCTCTCCTGCATCATCAGTCTCTCGCTCCCTCTTTGATCTTTTCCATCATTATTTATAAATGGTCTGATTTTCAGAAAACAACTATTTTGATTCTACATCTACCCCTTGCTGTGGATACATTTCTCTATTCCCCTCTCAAGAGTTGTCTACTTAATATCTTCTCCTAATGTTCACCAACTCTATCACCCCAAACTTCTCTGGTCAAAATAATCAAGATGGTGTACTGCCAAATCTAATGAACACTAAGTTCCCACTCAACCTTTCGCTCTTTCATTTGTAAAATAATTTCCTCCTTTAGTTTAAATACCACTATTCTCTCCTGGTTTTCACGCTATGTCACTGGCTGCTGCTTCTTCTCTTGACTTCTAATCACTGGGTTTCCCCAGGGCATGGTCTGAGGCACACTGCTTTCTTCTCTCAACATATACTGTCTACTGTCAAATTTACATCACCTTCCAGACTGCTGCTCTGAGCTCCAGATAAGTATGGTCATTTAAATGTCTCATACACACCCCAAACATCCCAGCCTCCGCTAACCTATTCTTCCCCAGCCATCCCCATGAATACACATCAGTGATTTTAAACCCAGACAGCCGCTGAAGTAAAAATCCTGAACATTCTTGAGTTTCCCTTTCTTCTGTTCCCCATATCAAATGTCCCACCTCTCTTACCAGCACTACTGAAATGACCTCCCCACTGGTCTCTGGTTGAGCTCATGCCACTTTAATTCATTCTCTACAAGTATCTGGAGAACAACTTCTAAAACTTTTAATTTTGAAATAATTGCAGACTTACAGGAAACTACAAAAATAGTATAGAGAGGTTCCTGTGTACCCTTCACCCAATATCCCCCTGTGGTTATGTCTTGCATACCTACTAAATATCAAAACCAGGAAATTAACAATGGCATAATGAGTGTGTAGAATGGTAGGCCATTTGATCACATATGTACATTCACATAACCAATACTGCGGAGAAGAAATCGATTTAAATTTAAAATGATCACAACACTTGCTCTGCTTAATATCCTCGAATAACTACCTTTCCATTTAGTCTAAGCAAAAATTCAAACTCCTCGTCCAAGGTCTATGTGGTCTGCTCCCAGCCCAATTTTTCACCTCATCCTGTGCCTCTGGGTCCCTCACCTTCTGTGCTCCAGTTTCACTATTTACATTCTTTCTTTCCCCCAAACAGGCTGACCCTGCCTTCAACTTAACCCCTTTTCATGTATTCTTCTCTTTACCTGAAGTATTCTTTCCCTAGCTTACATATTACCCCCAGATCACCCTGTAACATACCTAAGCCTGTTTTCTTTCAGCACCTGCATGTCCTTCCATGGACTACAGCACAATTTGCAATTATATATGCATTTGTTTGCATATTTGACTTCTGTATTTCTCCTCCACCAGACTAGAAATTCCATTGGGAAGATACAATATAGGTCATGAACATCTTCTATCCTTATTACCTAGCATAGAGCATTAACCTATGTAGCAGGTGCTCCAGATAATGAATAAATAAGGTGGGATAAAAATAAAAGGCTAAAAGAAATTAGTAAAATAAGAAAGGAAAATTCATAGCCTGAAAACATTCTGAGAACCTTTGATGAAAGACTCAGTGTAAGACTGGAGACATGTTAAGTAGAACTGAAGTTGCTTGCCTCTGCAGTATGGCCCCCTCCTGTGAGTATATAATTCTAATTAATACTAATTGAATTTAAATCTGCATCAAAGGGGAAATTGATTTTTTTCTGCATACAGCTCTTAAACATCAGGTCTGAAAGGCACAACTCCACATTTTAACACAGAGCCCTGTTTTCACTTTAGAAGCCATGAGTAAGCATGAGTATTGGCCTAGGGACATAATCTTTTCTCTGTCCCTCAAAAGGGAACGTGGTGTCCTTTTTGTCCTCAGTACCCAAAGTCAAATATTTTCTTGCTATGCCAACCAAATATTATCAGTGATATCCAACTCTGATAAGTCTTAAAAATAGATAAGCCAGGGCTTCCCTGGTGGCGCAGTGGTTGAGAGTCCGCCTGCCGATGCAGGGGGCGCAGGTTCGTGCCCCGGTCCGGGAAGATCCCACGTGCCGCGGAGCGGCTGGGCCCGTGAGCCATGGCCGCTGAGCCTGCGCGTCCGGAGCCTGTGCTCCGCAACGGGAGAGGCCGCAACAATGAGAGGCCCGCGTACCACACACACACACACACACACACACACACACACACACACACACACACAATAAAATAAAATTTAAAAAAATTAAAAAAAAAATAGATAAGCCAGACATCACAGAAAAGGGAGGGAGATATAAAATAAGAATGCTCATGATTTAAAAATTTTTGAGAATCTTCAATGAACAACTAGGCTAACTGAATGTAAAGAGCCCTTTACTGGAAGCAGGTACCCGGTTTCCAGCCCCAGCTCTGCTCCCAACTAGCTAAGGCCAGCTATTTTAGCTATCTCAGTCTTGGTTTTCTGGCCATTAAATCAAAGGCATTAAGTGGCAAACTAAAGACCCTTCTGGTTCTCTCAACCCAAAGCTGTATTCATAAGCTACCATGTGAGTAGGGAAACAAACAAAAAAAGGGAAAAAAACAGTCTGTTACTGCTGACTGGCTACTATTTTGTGAGCAGGTGATCTCCTTTGCATGAAGAAAACTTCATATTTTCTTTGTTGCTTCACTGTAGCGTGCCATTTTTTTCTACCTCGTCAAAAGATCCTACTATAGAAACTGCCAGATCTATTAGTATATATTAATGACCACATCTTGGGCTGCTTTTAGCCTCTAGTGGGGCAACACTGCCATGATTTATGCTTTACGAACAATGATAATTCTACATGAGTAAGCAATTAAAGAGCCCAGCAGCACTCCTGAGAACTTCAAAAAACTGGAGAAGGACTGCCATCATTTGATTTATATCTGCTTTAATTATATTCACAGAAAACTTATACAAGAAGAAGATCGTGTCAAAATGTTTATGGTGCTCATAATAAATGTTTGTAAAAAGAGAACACTGATGCTTCACACTGACTATAAAGCAGCATACAAAGTTAGCGAGAACGGGCTAGACGGGGTCACACAAGGATGATAAGCAGTGTCGGGTCTCAGACTTGTCAACCCAAGAAATTAAGATGAAAGGGATTTCACTCCAGGGTGAAGCTTCTATCTTATGTGTGTCCATCTAGTAGGGTGACAGTAAACCTGATCTTTACTTGGAGAGGGGGACGGCATTCTTTACACTTGAAGCGGTGTGGGACCTATTAACAAAAGTATCTGTTGTGAATATAACAGCTAAAAAAGGCAAAGATCTCCTGCCAGCAATGAGCAGAGTCAAAGCCAGGTATTACTGCATCCCTTCTCCAAGATGTAGGCTATTGAGAATCAATTCTTCTAATTCAACTGAAAGAGTTACTCTCGCATTTTTGAGGTCTCACCGTATAATATTTCTTTCTTTCTTCCTTCATGTGTTTAGTCGTATTTTGTCTTCATCCATCTCTCTGTCATATACATTTACTATCAAAGCCTTCCTTAATTACGCAAAGGCTACATAATGCGTAAGAATAATTGTAGACAAATGGTACCAGATCCGAATATGAATCTTCCCATTTAAATCTTTTTGAGCTTTCCAGATTTAGCCAAAAAGTTGGTAGGGATCTAAATTCCACACTTTTCCTAAAGTCACAGAGCCTTCCCTGGAGCAGCCTCATCTGGGAGCCTGTTGGAGTGAAACATCTCTATCTCAGACTTACTGAATCAGAGTGACCAGGGAGTCATGGGTACATTAATTTTTGAGAAATACTGTAACAAGGTTAGCAGGGCCAGGCATGGGGGGTGTCAGTGTGTCTATCAGGGAAATTTAATCATGATACCACAAGGTCTATAGCTCTAAAAAAAAAAAAGGAATTAGAAGAGGAGGAATAAGAGGAGGAGGAGGAAGAGGTGGATGAAGAGGAAGAAGGACAGGGAAAGGGGGAGAGGAGGAGAGGAAGAGGAGGAGGAAGAAGAAGGGAAGGGGGAGGGGAAGGGAGGGGGAGGAGTAAAGGGGAGGGAAGGGAAGGGGGAGGGGAAGGGAGGGGAGGAGTAAAGGGGAGGGGAGGGGGAGGAGGGGGAGAAGGAGGGGAGGAAAGGGGAAGAGGAAGAGAAGGAGGAAAAAGAAGAGGAAGAGGGGAGGAGAGGGGGAGGAAAGAAGGACAGGTGGAGGAGGAAGAGGACAAGGACGAGAAGGAAGAAGAAGGAGACAGTGGCTTTTTACACTTATGCCACAAATTCCTCTGTTCCATGTCTGCTCTAAAATGAACCAAATCTCTAATACCACACATCCAGTAGGTATCCTTTCCATGCTTGGGACATGCAAAGAGCACAATGACCTTCTTTGACCCCAAGTCTCCTGCTTTGAAAAACCAGTCTTATGATGCATGCCTCCCGCCTAAAAACAGCAGTATGTGGCAGGTGGTTTCTCTGGAGCTTGAAACTTTGTATTCAAATAATCAGATCTCAGTGTCTATAGGGTAAGACTTCCACAGCATTTCAGAATAAGCTTGGAGGATCCCACAGATTAAACAGCAGTCCGTGTCAGTTCGATGATATTCCACATGAAGATTTCTACAGAAGTAATGAGGCAGCAGCCAAATCTAGCTTCACTTAGGCATTTTCCTCTCTCATTTCTCCCCGTAGGTTATCCTATACCAATGCCAGTGTTGAACGCACTGCATATTCTCCTACCTATTTCCCCATCATGTGCTCCTCATCAGACAGTATTCTAATGGTTTACAAAAGCATGTTAATCCTGGATAAAAAAAAAAATCGACTTTGTTTCCACCTTCTCAATTACCACTGCTTCATGAAAGTTTGAGATTTACTTTTAAACTAAATTGTATTTAATCGGCAATTTCTAGTTAAAACTTTTTGTTACAAACTGTGGATGATGATAGTACTGGAGCATCTGAAGAAATGTAGTTAACTAAAGGAGAGTCTCAAGAAATGAGAAATAATTCTGAGAAGAGTGAGAATGGTAGTGGAACAAACCAACAAAGGAGAAACCCAAAACTGTCTTTTTGTTTCTTTCCTTTTAGAGCGGCCCCCTTTTTATTCTGAAACCTAGGAAGATAAACTGCTGATCAAGAATTAAAGAAACATTTGGTTGAGATGCGGACAGTTGGTCATACACACATGCAATCAAAACTTTGCCATCAGCTTTGGTGATTAAATATGTGATATTAGAGAAGATCTTCTCAGGCTCCAGAACACTTAATATCGGTATGCGGGCCTCTCACTGCTGCGGCCTCTCCCGTTGCGGAGCACAGGCTCCGGACGCGCAGGCGCAGCGGCCATGGCTCACGGGCCCAGCCGCTCCGCGGCACGTGGGATCTTCCCGGACCGGGGCACGAACCCGCGTCCCCTGCAGCGGCAGGCGGACTCTCAACCACTGCGCCACCAGGGAAGCCCCAAGACTGAATATCTTAAAGGAGATTCATATCCTGACTAGCCTGGTAATCAGAGAGAGGAGGTTTATGTAACTGTCTGAGGGCCACTAGAGTGGGTATTTGAATGCTTCCTCTCATGTTTATTCTTCTAATTAATTTAGTGCTTGTTATTATTTCGACGCGTTTTCCATTATTGTTGATCACAGCCTCCCAGGAAGACAGACTGGGCAGACAGTACTTTCTCCATTTTATAGATGTGGTAACTGAAGCACCTTAGCAGTAGAGCGTCTCACTGATAAAACAAGGACCAGAGCTCAGTTTAACCGTCTCCTAACCTGCTGCTTAATATTTAACACCTACTAGCCTTTCCAGCTGCATCTACATTTTACAATGATGGGGTTCCCTTTAGATTCCTTAGTCACTGGTATCCATCCACCAACTCCCCTAGTCCATAGCACAATACTGGAAGCACCTTCAAGACAGTTATTAACTTCTGTCTATTTAAAGGTTTCTGGGTAAAAGCATTTTATGTGGTTTCTGAGTTGCACATTCCAAGTTTAAAATCTGAAACTACATCCTGCCTAAAAGAGTTTTTTCCTCTTCCCCACAGAGAACAATAGCATATATCTCTACTGTCTGAGACACAGTGAATAATTTACCAAATCAGAATATTCTGTAAAAGACACCGTTTTGCTTTGATGCTCTTGTGTAACTGCCATTGACTTTAATGAGAATTACACAGATCTGTCATTGGGCAGAATCAACCCCATTATTTGTTAAAGCTTAAACCCACCATTTGCTATAAAGCCTTTCTCTAGTCAATAATTAACAGATATAAGACTCACAGATTTGTGGTTCATACTCTATCGTTCTGATGAGCAAAACATGGTAATGAAAGAAAATGAGCCAGAGATACATTTTCTAGGCCTAGAGTATTTTTCCTGGTTCCCATGGTCACATATCTTGACTTTCCAAGCAGCTTCAGTGATTGTTTGTTTCTTTGCTATCCACAATCTGGTGTAGTAAATAATATAAATCCATTCGATTAACTGGTATAAATCAACCGTTTTCTATGTTGTAGAATCATCGGGAGGCTGTAATGAGGACATGAGGTCCAGCTGACTACGTTTAGGAATCTGTAACCCTGAACTCTATCCTTGCTACTCACATGACTGATCTGCAGACCAGCTGTTTTGACATCTGCTGGAGCTTATTAGAAACGGGACCCCACACAGGCCTCCTGAATCAGAAACCCTAGTGTGTCCCCCATTTGTGATTTAACAAGCCCTCCAGGTGATGCTGATGTCCACTCAAGCTTGAGAACCATTGCTGCAAACCATTATCTACCACCTTGTAAAATAATTTTACAACTGTAAAATTATTCCCATCTGGGAAAGGATGGAAAAGTAGTACTAGTGTTTTTTCTTCTTTTTTGTCTGCTTGTATTTTATTTATTATTTTAAAATAAATAATTTATTTACTTTTGGCTGTGTTGGGTCTTCGTTTCTGTGCGAGGGCTTTCTCCAGTTGCGGTGAGCGGGGGCCACTCTTCATCGCGGTGCGTGGGCCTCTCACTGTTGTGGCCTCTCCCGTTGCGGAGCACAGGCTCCAGACGTGCAGGCTCAGTAGTTGTGGCTCATGGGCTTAGTTGCCCCGCGGCATGTGGGATCTTCCCAGATCAGGGCTCGAACCCGTGTCCCCTGCACTGGCAGGCAGGTTCCCAACCACTGCGTCACCAGGCAAGCCCCCTGCTTGTATTTTATATCACAAAATTATATTACTTTGTAATCTAAAATGTTTTCAAATAAAACTTATCAATCCTATTTTTGATTAATTTCATAGATCATATTTATTGTTGAATTATCATTTTTGGTTTAGAAAAAGGTTGTTTTGCATGTTTAACTACATTCCCATTCTGCCATTTACACAGTGTTTTCTGCCCTCTGAACTCTACTTATTTGGTACAACTTGATGTATTCTGGAATTTTCATTGAGCTATAATAAACTATACCAAATGAAACACTCATAATACCTGTACAGTTGTTTTCCAAATTTCTCTATCATTATCTACTTTTCCTTTACTAGCAAGAACCAATGAAGAACTCTTTTCTCTTTAAGGGTAAAAATGTTTCAGAAAGAAGAGATTTGGCTTATTTTTCATTATTCCCCAAGTCTTCTGATACTCAACAAGGGTTGCCATTTGTTTAGAGAACGTTGTAATGGGGATTGGGGGTGGGTAAAAGCTACTAGTACCAGTACACAGCCAGACAGTGCATAAAAGTGTCTAATGATACAATTTATCTGCTAGACTAAAATACATTTCACAGGATGGAAGAAATAACTCTTTTAGTGCTGCATTCTCAGTGCATTCTGCATTCAAACTTCCTAAAATTCTCTCTGGCAGCACAGTCCATTTTGCAATGATGGATAACTGCTCTCCCACAGTGCTGTAAAGTGATTATTAATCTATAAGCAACAGCCTGCTGAGGAATTCCATGGTTTTAAAACAGTTAAGAAGCATTTCCACATCGCTGGAGCTATTACAACCTTTTCGAAGCGTTCAGTGTGGGACTCCCTATCTGTTACCATGCTTCCTTATTAATTTAAGCTGACTGTCAAGACTTCTCAGCACCATACAGTCTAGTTCTAGAACTACAGAAGAAACAGCATGTCACGTTATAAGAGAGACTGTTACTGGGCTCATAAATGAGACAGATCGGTAGTCACCATGTAGGACCTTCATGCTACAAGTCTCAAAGGCCAGAGTAATAGAAGTCTCACATCACATCACGGGACTTGAGAGGAAAAAAAGAACCGATGACATCACCAAAACCAGTTAATTAACTGGAGGGAGGGAAGGAAAACCTAATCACCCCTCAAAAACGTAAGAGTGGCCTGCTGGGGTTGGAGAGAGAAATCACCCTATTTTCCCTGCTCTTGGCAGAGATCTGCTTAGGTATCTCTATAGAATCACTGGTACCTGGCCAAGCTCAGAAACTTCTGGTTTAGTACGCTCCTTACATCTTACAGATGAGGAAACTGAGACCAGAGAAGCTAAATCATTTGCCTTCCAAACTCAAAGACTATTCATAACAGAATTTGGCCAATTTCCATGTATTCTACTAGTACATTGATGTTTCCACTAACTTATACAAAAGCAGAAGCTGACCAAGGAATGCTGAATGGGAAAAGGATAAGAGTAATGGACATCTCCCTGGAGTAGGTGTTGGGGCTCATAATAGGTTCCACCTCTCCTCTCAGGCGAAACAGATTATACTAAAATAAAAAATAATACCAGGAGTAGCTATGACCAACCAAAAGCAGATGCCTCTCTGTTCTGAGCCTAAGTAAGACAGGGGCGAAGACCTACCAAACCCCAAGAAGGAGGAGACTGAGAAGGACAGTCTTGATAATTATTACTTCTAAGCTGGGGGAATAGAATTCAGCTTTAAACAGAATGAAGGAAAAATAATCAAATTATAAGAAGGCATATGGTTGTAAGGTTGGTTACTTTCTCTATTGTTGATCCCAATTTAAGGAAAGTCACTGGTATGTAATATAAAAACAAAATAAAAGAACCTGGACAAAAGAGATCTGATTCAGGGAGAAAAGTGCTGAGAAAAAAAAAAATAAGTAAAACAAGTATCAATATTTCCAGAGATAAGAGAAAGAATTGCCTCCATTGAACAAGAACATAAAGCTGTAAAGAGGGAACATTCATAGAATGTAAGAGTCCTTGGATATTAAAAATACATGATACCAGAAATAGATGTGAGATAAAGACCTCCTGGAAAGTAATGCACAAAGAACAAAATATATAAAACAGGCAACAATACACAAGAAAATTGAAACAATACTAGAAGTTCAACATCCAAAAATCAGGAGTTCCAGAAAGAGACCAGTGCAGAAGAGGAACTCATCAATTAAATAATTCAGGAACATCTCCCAGAACTGAGGGACATGATTTTCCAGATTGAAAGACCCACCAAATGCTTAGTGGAAGAGACAAAAATCACTGACATGTTTATAAAACAACGAATTGACTGAGGTAAAAAGAAGAATCTACAAGCTTCTAGAGAGAAAAGAAAAAAAAGGATATGACATTAAAATGCCTTTAGACCACCTGAAGCTAGATAAGAACTCAGGGTCTTCAGAATGTTGAAAAAACATGATATCCAACCTAGAAATCTATCCCAAGACAAACTGCTAGTAATATTTATGAGTAGAAGAAAAACATTTCAGACACACAAAGTTTCACACAATTTACCTCCCATACACTCTTTCTCAAATTGTTGCTAGAGACGAAAGTCAAATGAGAAAGGAAGACAGGAATGTAGTGTGTAGTACATTGAGTGGAGCCTCCCTAAAAGATATGTCCACCCAGAGTCTGTGAATATGCCCTTATTTGGAAAAAGGATATTTTCAGATGTAATTAAGTTAAGGATCTTGAGATGAGGTCCTCCGGTCCTCCTCAGAAGAGAAAGGCAAAGGTAGATGAGGCTGAGACACCGAGGACATGGCCACGGGTAGACAGAGGTAGACCAGAGTTGTTTGATACCAAGGCAAAGCACACCTGCAGCCACCAGAAGCTGAAAGAGGCCAGGGAGGATTATCCCCGACCTTCAGGAGTATCACAACCATGCCAACACCTTGATTTGGGACTTCTGGCCTCCAGAACCGTAACAGAATAAATTCCCCTTGTTTTAAATCACCAAGTTTGTGATGATTTATTATAGCAGCCCTAGGACACAAATACAAAGGGATACAGGAAATGGTAGCTCCAACACAGAAAAGAGGCAAAGAGAATCATTAGGATGGAAGTGAAGGGTGATCCCAGAATGATAACTGTGCTATCAGTGGAGATTGGCTCCGGAAGAAGCTTGTTCATCTTTAATGTCATTAAAGATGACATTAATTGAAGACTTCTTGGTGTCAATAAATATTTTAAAAGGAGATTTAGACAACTGGCCTATAGTTTGGGTTGAATTAGTGGCAAGTACACACATAATTAAGCAAATGAAAGTTTAAAAGGGAAATGTAAATAAGATTTACTAAAGGTCATAATAGAGTAATAATGAATACTGATCCAATTGAAATTACAATTTCGCTATATACTGAGAGGGTTAAGGATGAAAGCAAGTGTAGAATCACGAGCGTGGTTGTATGTGCGCGTGGGTGGGTGGGTGAGTGTGGTGGGGCAAAAGTAGGAAATGAGCCAAATGCCAAATCTTTATCTTCCATAAAACTGAGTCCCTAAAACTGAAAAATGAATAAATAGCAATATAGGCATGTTAATTAGTGACATGATACTAAATATCAAAAGAATCATCTAACTAGTTGAAACCAGCTACCTCTGGGGAATAGCAATACTTTTGTAATAATTTAATAAAATATTTAGTATTTAATAAAATAAATCTAATTAAAATTAAATAACTTTAACCTTACTCATATAGGACTTACTACAGTTCAGATTTTTTTGCAGGTAGTTTACTCATTTTTTTCTTTAGCATAATCTTGTGGGGAGGGTACTATTATCCCCATTCTACTGATAAGGTCACTGAGGCTACACAGTCACACAACAGTGTCAGAGCCAGATTTGGAATGTAGTAGTTACCTAGAGTTCCTGCCTTAATCTCAACATTTCTTATAAAAGAAAATATGGGAGGGGAGCTGGGCATACTGTTTACCAAACCCTGTAGAACTGAAAAACTTTAAAAATTATGTATAAATATAGTGTTGGTTTAAAAATATAACCACCGATAAGAATCTGCCTGCTAATGCGGGGGACACGGGTTCAGGCCCTGGTCCAGGAAGATTCCACATGCCGTGGAGCAACTAAGCCCGTGTGCCACAACTACTGAGCCTGCGCGTCTGGAGCCTGTGCTCCGCAACAAGAGAAGCCACCGCAAGGAGAAGCCTGCGCACTGCAACAAAGACCCAATGCAGAAATAAATAAATAAATAAATTTAAAAAATAAAAACATAACCACTGGAAATAATCAGAAGATGAAAGCCACTACTCTGACATTTTTTGGTGTTCATTCTGCCTCAGAATCAGAGTAAATCTGGGGGTGGGAATGGGGAGGAGTATAGTTTCCCTGGTCAGGTAAAAATCTGGTCTAACCCACTCGTGGGTGTCAAATGGTGTAATCTGGAAAGAACAGCCCTGAGACTACCTATGACAGGCAGAAGAAGGTCAAATGTGTGGACCCCCCCAAAGAAGGAGGAGCTTGGTAAGTTCTTGAGAAGACAGCTTTGCAGCACGTGCGCCAGACTGGCACACATCTCTATAGTATTTGCATTTTGGTGTCAATACTTCATTCCCATAAATTGAACCAACACCTGTGTAAGCCTAAGAAAGTTTAAGAATCTGAAGAAATTCATTTGCATGAAAATGAAGCAAAATATTTAAACCTCAATAAGTATGTTTGCTTTCTTTAGTTGTGCCTGAGCTTACTTACGAAAATTATCTCCATTCTATATGAAATGAGTAGATGAGATATTCAAGGACATACTCATTAAAAATAATAGATTTTTAATTTAACCTCTACGATGAAACATTGTGATAGAAATTTTTGAAAGGGGAATAAATTGCTCTTAAAAAGTTTAAAGAGATTTTCTTAAATATTTGATCTACTCAAAATAGGTATATGAAAAAGCGGTCTAGGTCTGGAAATGAGAATTTTGAAAAATATATATATATACTTGGGGGTAGATCCAAATCCTGAATAATACAGTGAAGTGGCTAATTTGGTTGACAATGCAGAAAGTCAAATAAATTAAATTATTAACAGCTTCAAAAATTACACACCCTTTAGATTTATGGCTGCCAAAGGGTAAATTCAGCAACGGCACTCATGAGACCTTCTTGTATTTCTAATAATTGGAATAGTTAATACTTTATGAGTATTTACCAGGAATAAGGTGCTGTTCTAACTGCTCTACAAAGATATTAATGCCTTTCTCACAACAAGCTTATGATATTGGTACTATTAATATCTTCATTATTTTATAGAAAATGGCAAGGAGAGATCAACTGAGAGTATCAACCTTTGGGGACAGCTCTAGAACCTGGGCTCTCTAACACTGCCTTACTGCGGAGTAGGTTTGCTTACTGATACAGGAGCTTTAACTTCATAAGACCTTCTTTCCCAAAGGAAACGTATGATCAAGGGATGTGTACTGGTCATTTACAGCTATATTCCTTGTCTCGCTTTAATAACTTTAAGAAACATGAGAAGAACCCTCATTTTAAGCAAATGAATTAGAAGAGGTTGATAACTGAAGTAGTCACATGTTTACCTCTATTTAATAAATTAGAAATATTTGCTTCTTTTTCCTGGAATATTAGACTGATGTAATTTTTTTTTTTTTTTTTTTTTTTCTGTACACGGGCCTCTCACTGTTGTGGCCTCTCCCGTTGCGGAGCACAGGCTCCGGACGCGCAAGCTCAGCGGCCACGGCTCACGGGCCCAGCCGCTCGGCGGCACGTGGGATCTTCCTGAACCGGGGCACGAACCCGTGTCCCCTGCATCGGCAGGCGGACTCTCAACCGCTGCACCACCAGGGAAGCCCGAGACTGATGTCATCTTGAATAATGAGGACAGTAGAACAGACGGAGTAAGTCCTTTAGATTTAGGCTAATCTGGGTTCAAATCTCAGTTTTCATACTCACTGACTATGTGACTTGGGGCAAATTTCTTTCCTTTCCTTTTATTTTTTTTCTTTAGGGGACACATTTTTTGACTGCTCCGAGTCTTACAGTTAATAACACATTTGACTATGTCATGAGGAGAACTATATGGAACATGTGGCATAGCTTTGGTGCTCCATTGATGATAGCATCCTTTATGACCGATGGGATCTATTATACATATAGGATTTGCTACCAGTCAAGAAATAGCACAGATCTGAGAACAAAAATACTCTATGAAATAGTTTCCTTGAGTATGTTTAAAGCAGAGCTCAGAACCCAAGACACAGAGAGAGAAAGTGGTCTTCAAAGATTCACTTTAGCATGGGAGGTCTTCATTTCCTTTATATATATATTTTATTTTAACCATGTTGATACAGAAAAGATCCAATTTAACAGGAAATTTTGCCTGCATTTGTCCTCAAATTATACTTGAATGGATTAGCTAACAACCATGATTTTGGAATTAGTGTGTGAGGAAGAGAGCACCACTTGAAAAAAAACTCACTCAGAATGTGTGTGTGGGGAGGAGACGGAGAGGGGGAGGACAGGGAGGCAAGGAGACTGGTGCACAGTGAAGTTTTTACAGATGTGCTAGTAGATTTCATTGCCCAGAGACATTCCCAAAATCATATCTAAATAAACTAAGTAGAAATTTCAAGTTAAGACGAAGGGACAGGGAATTCCCTGGTGGTCCAGTGGTTAGGACGCCACACTTCCACAGGTTCGATCCCTGGTCAGGGAACTAAGATCTCCGTAAGCCCGACAGCACGGCCAAAAAAAAAAAAAAAAGCGATACACAAAATGATCACAGGGTGCTTAGATTCTCCAAGATGATGAAATGGGTCTTTGGTGGTATGACTTTTCTAATACAAGGCAGTAAGAGAAAAGTTTATCCTAGAAATATGGATTGAGTGGGCAGATTAAATCCATCCTCTCAAGCAAAGACTATATATGCTTTGGCATTTAAAAGGCAAGCATCACTGGCCCTTTACAAGGAGTCTGGTGCTGTGCTAAGCATTATACACATGTGTACATGTTGTTTAATTCTCACAAACAGGCCTATGAGGTAGTTACTATTATTCCCACCATTTTGAAAGGAGGAAAGTGAGGAACAGAAGTCAACTAATTTTCCCAAGGATAATACCTGGTGTTACCAATCCAACACCAGGGCCAACAAGATTCCCTCCCACACCAGACAAGCCATACCTCAACTGACCATGCATTTACCCACAATTTCTAGCACAATGCCTTCCCTGCATGTAGTGTGTGCCCAGTAAATGCTGACTATTCCTCCTACAGTTAAAGACACTGAAGACATCTGTGAGAATGCATCCATGAGAGTATTAGCTCCTTAAATCATGATTAAGCAAAAATTCATCAGAAGGGATTAATTTATCAGATTAGTCTAGCAGAAAACATGGATGTGAGGATTTAGGAAAAAGGAAAAGGCACGTTTGATCTAAGAGAGGAAGAAAGATAATGTTCAGAGTATCAGACACTTCCTGGTGGGGCTCAATAATGGGATATTGGGAACCTCTGACATCCAATCAGGAAGATGGTAATTTGAATGGGATAAAAGATGCTAACCCTCCCCCCTCCTTCATATTACTATGGGGTGACTGTCCTTGGGCTACAGTTGATGGCTCTAGTGCCACATACCTAACCGTATCAGAATCCAACCCCTTCTCATGATTTGGGAGGCTCTCACATCAAGTCAATTCCTTTTCAGAAGATAAAGATTTAAGAGGTATTAGAACAAGAGGCATCAGCTATTATGTCTCTTTACTACATGGTGGAATATGCTGACCCACCTCAAGAGAAGATAAATACAGCCTGCAGGGGGTGCCAGAGAAGGAAAATCCTAGAATCACACAAATGCCTGGTCCACCAAGTTCCTGAGGCCAAGATGCTGCTGATTCTTCCCACCACTTAGTATTATGCAGGCTACTTTGCATACGGTTGGCTCCGAAATCCACCATTTTTCTTAAACTGGTTAAAGTTGGGTTTTTGTCACATACAACTAAAACAGAGAAGGAAATCTTCAGACTATCATACTTTTAGCTTGTTCTCCACTGTTTTCCCCAAGGCACTCATAAGTGATGCTTTACCTGATTCTCATGCTTAAGTTATAAGTACTACGTAGCCCATCTTACCACCAGAATTTAATTCTTAAGTGAGAAATAAAATCTGTGAGATTTTTTTGTGTGTAGCAGTTAACCTACACTGAATTTTACAGGAAGTGACTTATCCAAAGTCACCCAGCTAATTAGAAGCAGACCCAAGACTAGATGAAAATCTTGCTCATTCAGTGCCGTCCCCCCAAGACACTACATCATTTGTTACAAATACGTAAAGGTGAAAGGGAGTAATTAAATTTTTATCCCCATCTACATGAATGATGTTGACTAAGCCAGCATGCTTAAAAGGCAAAGGTATTACATGACAGATTATACAAATGAGAAGCTCGCCCTGATCTGTGCAACATTAAATGAGTAAAGGAAAAATCATTGCCTTCCGCTCAGAGAGCACTTCACATCAGTTTAATTAAACACCCACATGAAGACACACAAACGCACAAAACACATCCCCCTAAACAATCACAAATATCAATCTGAGGTTTGTTATGCAGACAAGCCAGGTGACTTGAAATAAAACTTCAAATGGTTTCTGCCAGAAATGAAACAAACAGACCAAAAGGGAAAAGAGACAATGTGTCTACATTTATGGAATAAAAAATTATGATTGAAGCCCTTAGGTGCGGAAGCTACAAGTACCTTATTTTTAGCCTTGAAACTCACGGAGAATGGATTTTGATTTTCACTGAGCTTGTGCTGCGGGTAAGAAAGCTGACTGTAGTGAGACTGATGGCTTGTATCTACCTCTAGAGCTTTCCATCAGATGTTTTAGGATTCAAACATTTCAAGATGGTATCAAAGTTCTTTCTAAAAGAGTGCATGCAGTTGTTATCTGGAAGAGAACTAGTTTCCTTGGTGAAACGATGTCCAGTGATTTTCTTTAAAGTATGGAAGGTAATAGAAGGTGGAGTAGGGTGGGAATGGCATCGGTGGACAGAGAAACCCTAATTGAAATTAAGATCCAAGTTGTAAAAGTTGCAAATAATCTGGCTAGACAAAAAGACACTGAGGAAATCCAGAATTATTACCTTTAATTAATATTTATGCTTTGTTCTACAAACATTTCCTTAATTCTAATCACCCCCTTTTCTACCACTCTCTTCTACGATGTCCTTAACCACACAGCTCAGAAAGGCCAGAGAATCTCTCCCAGTGGCTGAAATGGCAAAACCCTTCCTTTCTTGGGTGGCTGGTAGAAAGGAGAGGTTGGTAAGAACTTCCTTCTTTTAAGGAAAATGAAGCCTCATCCCATCTCTACTTCCACACCCACAGGAGAAAAGAGAAAACAAAAAAAACAAAAACACTTGGCTCACACCTTCCCGTATCATCAACCCAATTTTTTCCTGTTTCAAGCACAAAAGTAATTATGAGCCCAACGATAAATATCACATCTTTTACCTTGACAGGAAGCAGGAATGATACAAGGGTTTAATGAGATTATTTATTATCCACCTCGGACACAGTATTTTCTGTCACTGTTGGAGCTTTGTGTTCATTTTCTTGCAAACGGTTATTTTCATATTAGCTTTACCCTGATGCGTTACTACTGGATTTGAGTGTCTCTAGAACGCATTCTATTTTGCATCTGGAAATCAGTAGAAAGGCCTTAAAACAGCCCCATAAAATTGCTTTAGTATTATCTACCCCTAGACAGGAAGCAAGTCAAATGCCGGTGGATGCAGCGTTTCCTGGGTATCCACCCAGAGTTTCTGTGATTGGTCCGCA
This sequence comes from Kogia breviceps, assembly GCF_026419965.1. Taxonomy (NCBI): domain Eukaryota; kingdom Metazoa; phylum Chordata; class Mammalia; order Artiodactyla; family Physeteridae; genus Kogia; species Kogia breviceps. The sequence goes on from NC_081324.1 coordinate 21,011,632, forward strand.
GCCTCTTTCCTTGTCACTGTGGGTGTGGGGAGTAGCAGCATCGTGCGGAAAATTGTGATCAGTTCCCTTCGAACTTCTCTATATGTTCTTGTTCAAATCGGAGAAAGCCTAAAAAATCACTAATACCAGAGGCAGAACTTACCTTCCTCAACTTGTGTAGACACCAATTCAGGGAATGAGGAGGATTTTAAAGACCAAATGGCGAAGCCCATTAAAGCAACAGACTAAAGAAAACCAGCCTGCAGGGCCCCATTCCATGGTTCTTCGTAGCACATCTAGAAAGTCATTCCCTTGGCTCTCTGAGTCAAGAGAGCAGCAAAGGGAAGAACCAGATGGAGGGGTGGAGATCTGAGTGATTCCCTGGGTCTGTCTCTATCAAGCTTTGTAATCTTGGAGAATGGACTCCCCTTCTCTGGGTCTCTACCTCCTGATCTATAAAATTCTGCAACTCTACACAGCTTCAGTGAGTTTCAGTGGGTGACAGAGGTGTCTGCTTTTGTCACCAGAAGTGAAGACCAGGTCAACAGACCAGGTGGCCCGACGTTTAAATTCATTACTGTCTCATTACTTGAAGCCTTAAACGGATGCCTCTGACAGGCCTGAAATCAGCAGACTTGAAGAAGGCAGAGAGGAAGCATGAAACACTGGCTCATTTGGAACCCTGGACTTCTTCCTTTTACCCCTCTCTTAATAAGTCTTACTATCTCCTATCCTCTCAACCTTCTTCCCCTTCTACTCCCCTATACCTTTACACCAGGGTGGTAATGTTGTATGAATTGCTTTATTATTTTTTTTCTCTGATAAACCTATTCGAATTGAAGGACAGAAAGTTGAGATTTTTCTCCTGCTTAAGTTATCCGTGTAGTTTAAGGCTGGGCAGTGGTTTATAGCCCTCCTGAAGGTTCGACAGGATTAATCCTAAAACACCTTGGAGACACAGCGAAGTTTTTAGCAGCACTGTATCAACTGATTTACAAAAATGTGACCTGTAAGCTGAGTTGAGGGTCACTGCTGAACCTGAGAAGTACATCAGAAAAAGGTAGAAGGAGCTTGGGTAGACCCTCCATGCTCACCATTTCCAAGGTAATTGCTAGGAGGGATTGAGTCTCTGGCTGGAAAGTCTCCACTGGGAAATTAAAGACCCTAGAGGAAGGTAAGTGACCTTGATTTAAACATGGAGGCAGGTGATGTATTATGGGAGATGCCAACTGATTTGTTAAATCTATCGGCTGAAACTGACTACAGAGACCAGTGTCTTCAGCCAAATGTTTAGAATCCTACAGTCTTAACTGAAAAAGCAACAGAAAAGGCCACGCTGCCCTGGTCTTCTCTAAAAGGTGAGCATTCTGAGAGCCAGGAATGAAAGGCTGGAACCACATTCCTGGAAGCAGGGGCCAGAGCCCACATATTCGAAAAGTCTGGAAGTATCCTTTCCACTAAACCAGGAGCCCCTAACCTCAAAGCAGAAATCAGCTTCTAAAAACAACGGAACCACATAGTGAACTGGATTTCCAACAGCAGGCAACTCTGAAAACAACTCAAGTTTTTCAAAACGTTGTTTGCTCATTAGCAACGGACTTTCCAAAAGAAACATTCCCAAAATAACAGCTTTAAGTTTTGATGTGTAAGCTTTCTCAATGTGGACAGGCATAGCTGGCATCCCTTCACTTTGAAAGATAGGGCCTGGGGGTTGAGGTGAATAACTCATCCAGTTAAGAGGTTCTGCTGTTTTCCTTCTCCCGTAACAGTTTCTAGCCTAGCATCCTCCACCCCTGTGGCCACCTCTTTCCTATATGCACCTAGGGGTTGTCAAATACTGTCCTTAATTAGAAGTGCTATAATAACCTGTGATGATGGGCTGCAAGCCTGAACCTGGGCCAAGAAAACTGAGGCCATTCACATGACGGTCAGTGTCAAGTTACTCAGAAGAACCTTCCTTTGTCTTAAAGAGTAAAAACAGTGATTCATGAAAATGACACACTCATTTGGCATCAGGGCAACAGGATCTGAAGCCAAAAGTAGAAGCCCAGTGCTGGGCTTCGAATTTCCCTCTGTCAGTGCATCCACCAAATTCAGTCCACTGACTCAATCAGCAACACTGCAATTGAATTTCTAGAGATATAATGTGTGAAGGAAGGCCATGGATGATTGGCACATCCCAAGAGGTCCCTGCACATGCTACACGGTGGCTGTTTCAGCAGGTGAGTGCAGAAAATGTATTTTTCAATTATGCCTTCCCTTCTATATTATGAACGAAGAGCTAAAACTTGAGTCCATGGAGCCCGGGTTGACGGCTATCACATATAGTGATAGTCACATTATCACTACTTTTGGATGAGTTTCCCAACACCTCTAATTCTTCTAGACCCCAGACAAACAGATGATCCTATTAGCTCTGCCTGAAATGCTAAATGCTATTTTAAAAAATTTTATTGGAGTATAGTTGATTTACAATGTTGTGTTAGTTTCAGTTGTACGGCAAAGTGAATCATTTATACGTATACATATATTCATTTTTACATTGTTTTCTCTTATAGGCTATCACAGAATATTGAATAGAGTTCCCTGTGCTATATAGTAGGTCCTTGTTCGTTATCTATCTTATATATAGTAGTGTGTGTATGTTCATCCCAAGTTCCTGATTTATCCTTCCCTGCCACATTCCCCTTTGGTAACCATAAGTTTGTTTTTGATATCTGTAAGTCTGTTTCTGTTTTGTAAATAAGTTCATTTGTATCATTTTAAACTTAGATTCCACATATGAGTGATATCATATTTGTCTCTCTCTGTCTGACTTATCTCACTCCATATGATAATCTCTAGGTCCATCCATGTTGCTGCAAATAGCATTATTTCATTCTTTTTTATGAGTAATATTCCATTGTATATATGTACCACATCTTCCTTATCCATTCCTCTGTCGATGGACATTTAGGTTGCTTCCATGTCTTGGCAATTGTAAATACTGCTGTAGTGAACGTTGGGGTGCATGTATCTCTTCGGATTATGGCTTTCTCTGGATATATCCCCAGAAATGGGATTGCTGGATCATATGGTAGCTCTATTTTTAGTTTCTTAAGGAAACTCCATACTGTTTTCCATAGTGGCTGCACCAATTTATATTTCCACCAATAATGTAGGAGGGTTCCCTTTTCTCCACACCCTCTCCAGCATTTATTGTTTGTGGACTTTTTCATGATGGCCATTCTGACTGGTATGTAGCTATAACTCATTGTAGCTAAATGCTATTTGTTCCTTTGGCTTAAGGCCCTACGAAGTTTTTTAAAATACAAATCTATTTACAGAGAAATATAACTGACATATTAAGTTCCAGATAATTATGTGCATTTTAGAAGCAAATCACACCTTATTCACTTGCTATCCCCTAGAAACCAATGCAAGGTAGCTATGCAGTAACTGTTAGTGAAATAAATGGAAGGGACAAGTCTACAACAATAACATCACAGTTTTTCATCAAATTTGCTTTGGTCAGCCAAGCAGATCACTGAAAGTAAAGGAACGAAGAGGAATCAGTCTCATGGGATTAACAAAAGTATGGATACCAAAGGGGAAAGGTGGGGTGGGATGAACTGGGAGTCTGGGATTGACATATATACACTATTGATACTATGTATAAAATATAAACTAATGAGAACCTACTGTATAGCACAGGGAACTCTACTCAGTGCACTGTGATTACCTAAGTGGGTAGGAAATCCAAAAAAGGGGAGATATATGTATACGTATAGCTGACTCACTTTGTAGTACAGTAAAAACTAAGACAACACTGTAAAGCAACTATATGCCAATAAAAATTAAAAGAAAAAAAAAAAAAAGAGCGGTGGGAACGGTGCCCCCTAGAGGAGAAGTCAGGTGAGTGCAGACAGCGGGCGGGGACTGCGGGGGATCGCGGATTAGCATAGCAGGGAGTTTTGTCCATGAGGGTGAAAAGAATTTCCTGGTACCTGTCTATTTCACCACAGCATAAAGACTGCCTGTAAAATACATCCTATAAAGAACTATCACCCCTTGCTCAAAAGTCTGTTCTTTTATAAAATTTCTTCTAGACATAGCATGAATTCAGGCTATGGTGTGGATGACAACGTAGTTAATAAAGTTAATAAAGACTTTGGGATACTTTGTGTAACCCTATTCTGGTCTATCAGCCGCAGTGTGACGGGACAACCTCCAGAAAGCCTGCAGGAGACCCTGCCCTCTCTCACTGTTGCCTCAGGAAGCAATGAGGTCATTCTTCTGCAGTGAAAACTGACTTCATTAACGCAGATTTCTTTTCAGTTCTCTGCCCTTCACGTAAGACAGAACTGCAAACATTTCCATATGAGAAACAATAATGAAAATTCAAGGTTCAGCAAGGTCACCCAAAGTATTCCAAAGCCTTTGAGAATGCCAGTTTTTCATGAGTCCTTTGCATGATTAAAAAGAGGCTCTGGAAGGCTCATCTGATTGCAGGCTTAGAAGCACCTGTGAGAAGAACCTGTCTTCTTGGTCATTATCCTGATATATATTTACCACAGGTTCCCTTCCATTTAGCCCCATCCAATTTCCTCTTCCTCTTGCAAGACACTAGGCTTAGAAATATGCTTCAAGTTCATACCATAAGCCAGAGCTGTGTGCTGATGAAGAATAATTCCTGTTGTTTTTATTTGGATTTACCTCGGTCGATAAAATGCAGTCTTTCACAGATCATTTGCTGAGTCTAATCATGATCGATCCTGAAGCATAAATGATAACCCTCAATAATGACAAACACTGATGAAGAAAGAGCTACGTGTGTTCTCTTTTACACGTCAAAGAAGAAAGCAGCCAGCGGAGGGGGTTGACATTCTATTTTCAGGGTGAGAATAGAAGAGAACCCATGTAACCCGTTGCCTGAGAAAAAGACCAAGGATTGCCTCAGCACTAGGAGGTCAGTGTTAGGCGGAGACTCTTCTTTGTAAGTGTCTTATGGCAGATTCTGCCTATTTGTTACTGTAAGTGGGCAGTTCTTTAGCTTTTACTGTGTTTGTGACACAAAATTAGATTTGAAGGTTAGAGCCCCTGCCCTCCAGGAGATCAATATCTAGTTCTAGAGACAATAAGTGTGATAAAAGTATCAACAGCCGATTCAGCTTTACACCATTTTAAAGTTGTCATGGAATATGGTATTTTGTCTCCCACTGGAGAGCGTTTATGTTGTGTGCAGAGATTTAGCAAACACAAAGGGACACTTGCATGGGAAATCACTGGGCTTCCTGATTTAAGTATTTGGAAGTCTCCCATTTGCTGAGTGCTTGGAAACCCCTCAAATGAAATGTCTTCTATCCTGGAATTTGGAATTCCACTCCTGCCTCTCTGTAGGAGTGACTGTCTTGGTCAATCTCAGGCATACTGACTAAGTTAAAAGATGCAGAGCCCTTCCTTGATGCTACCATAGATTTGACGGTCAGATAGAAAAATCTAGAATATTGGACAGAAAGTTGGGTGTGTCAGGTACCTTGTAAGTCTTGTAGGAAAACTACAATTTATGTCTCCTCTTTCAATTATCTAGAACCCAACTCCTGGATAAGGCAAGGCTATTTGCAATCTGACTGGAAACCTACTTTTGTTCTCGTAAGCTCACAACAGCCTACATGCAACAGAGCAGGGCGATGGTGGGAGGAGAATCAGGTCTATTCCTAAAGTGCCACAAATCACCAAATCCTGGATTATATTCTGCTTCTGAGAGACAATTTTTTAAAAATTCTGACAGTATTTCCAGCATTTTATACATGGTACTAAATCTTTTGCTGTTTCTTCACAATCAAACACATGTGACCAGCTGTGACAGAAGGAATGCCATGTAACCACCAAGTTCCTCTTCCTTTCCCTCCTGAACACATGATCAGGCACCTCCACGACTCCCTGGGGCCATGTGACTAAAAGCCGTTCCAAGAATGTCAGTAAAAGTGATATGTGCCACTCCCAGGCCTTTCCCGCAGTCTCCTATGTGATCTCCACCTTCCTTCAACCCTCATCTGCCACCTGGAGACAGGAGATCTGATGGCGGATCGTGAGACTTTAGGTATGCAGGGCCACAGGAGGAAGATGCCTGGGTCTCTGCATCACTCCATGGAATAGAAAGAGATACCCACTGCTTCGTATTTGGCTGTAACACCAGCAATTAAAAACCTTTACTGCATTGATTAAACCATTGAGATTTTGTTTGTTACAGCAGTTAGCATACCCTGATTAACATCTTGACCTAAGTCAGATGAACATCCAATTAAAGCTAAAATTTCAACATTTTTATCAAACCCAATTTCTTCTGTAATTATCAAAGTTTATGAGACTTGTACTTCTTTCCGTTACTGTGAGTACCAGCCTCCCATTTCCCACTCATTCTTATAAAATAAGTATATCTTAATATTCATATAATTGGATAAACATTTCTCCATATGCAAAGTTGGTTACGCTGTCTAAATCAACCTGTTGGCTAACAGCAGCACCACTAGGAGATGGCTTAAAAATGGTTTTCCAACGATGAACAAAAGTCTAAAGTCAGCATACATTAGGTGTCTTATTTGTTGTCAGTTTATAAAAAATGTAGGTGGGTCAAAAATTAAGCATAACAGACTACTTGTAGTGGTTGCATGTCTAGTCCCGCAGAAGGGAGAAGAACAGTTAAACAAGCAAACACTTTACTTTTACAATTATATCTTAAAAAAACCAGCAGAAGTTTAATGTAGTAACATCTACGAGTTTTGAAATAGATGTGTAGACTGCAATCATGGGAGAGTAAGACAACTGGAAGGACATTATTGGTCCTCTGAGGGTTAGCTCAATCCAACTTTCCCACCGTTTAAGTCTCTTGGCTCTTTACCATGGCAATCGTTGGTTGAGGTAGTCATTTTGCATCTGTTTCATTAATGAAAATGTTTACATTGCTAAACATATTAACTATTAATAAGCCTTCAAATTGGCCATTAACAAAACCACAGAAATTAATGAGAAACAAATGCTACCATTAACGTGAAGTTTTGCTTGAAGGCATGGGATGAGGTTGGCCAATGAAATTGACTTCAGAAACTAATAAGAATTAGCAATTAAATGTTTCCAAAGAGCCCAGCAAAATTATCCAGTGAGTCTGAAAGACTCACTTGAGATTTATTCCATCTTCATCCTTGCCTCTGCTCCTCCTTTGTCCTTCACTATAATCAGCCCTTTTGAGGAACACTTTTTAGGGTCACTACGTCATCTCAATTCCCCATATGAATTCTAAGTCTATGTGGTAAAGTATTCCTGGGCTGTATTCTCTATCCGCCTCTTTTATAGCTCATATTGTTTCATCTTGTCATTATTTGTTTCATATTTTATTTATAAGCCCATCTCCTCCCCCACTGGACTGTGAACTAGTCCATGGAAGAGAACTTGCCTTACTCATATCTGCATCCACAGAGCCCGGTGTATAGTCGGGGTACAAAATCTCTGTGGAAGAAATGAGTATAACTATGTTTCTTCGTTGATTTGTGATGAACAACTATGTATTTAAAATTATCATCAAAGCAATATAGCTCATGATTCAGAATCTTCTCTATAGGAACTATTCTTAAAACACTCCAACAGCAAGAAGAACCACAGCAAGAATAATTGAGCATGGACTCAAGCTTAGGCTACTTGGGTTTGAGAACCCAGCTCTGCCCTTCACCACCTGTGTAATCTTGGGCAAGTTGATTCTAGTCTCTAAGCCTCTGTTTTCTCATCTTCAGTATAAAGACAACAATAAAGGCAACTTACAGCACTTTTAACAAATGTACGTAAAGTGCTTAGCTAAGTGTTTGGCACAGAGTAAGCATTCAGCAAATATTAGATACATTTTCTTTTTATTGTGGAAACTCAGAAGGCTTACGCACTGTACACTGTGTTCTAATTTGAAACCTGCAGAAGACCAAAGGTAGTTTCATTTCAGCCTAAGTTATAAAGAAGAAATGTCATCACGGAATTTTGCTATTTCAGTAGAATTGCCAATATTGCAATTACAAGCAAGATAAATACTGGGATCTCAATCAAGGCCAACAAATCTTTTGAGAGGTACAGAATGTGGCAGCCATGTATAAGAGGTAGAACTGGACTAGAACCAATGATTCTGAAACTGTTTCTCTGAAGCATCCTCTCAATAGATATTCCCTGAAGTAGTCTACTCCCCCAAGCATCTAAGAAGGTAGAATGGGTAGGAGAGGCTCCATAAGGTGAAATGTTCTCTGAAGTTTCTTGAGTTACATTATAATTTTATGTGAATTTTTACACTGTGTCCATTAGGAAACTCCATTACTTTTATGTTAGATCAGCCATGGACATATATTACTCAGTGTCCTCTTGGCCTCCAGCTGCTTACCCCTATTTCAGAAGCATGGCCCTAGGCTAGATGAAAGATCTAGAAAGCATGTTGTTCTATACAAGGCCTAGAGCTAAGGGACAGACCTGCAGTAAGCCATGCATCGAGTTTCTTAAAGGTGTTTTTCCTGAGTTCAACAATGAAATGACTTGACTATAAAATAGGAAAAGGTAATTCAATAACTATTTCTGTTAATGCAATTATTTATCAACAGCATTGAATTCATTTTTAATCAAAGCCCAGTTCACTAAGCTTGAAGACGTGAGCATGTTTCATCATTATAAAATGCATATAATCAGTTGTTTCCTCTGTGTCCACACAAGAATGAAAAGAAATACTGTCCTGCCAAAACCAGGGAAAGTCAGAAAGAGCTGTATCAATTTAAGACTCACAGACTTCAAAAACAAAGGCATGGTTACCAAAGGGAAATCGTGGGGAGAAGGATAAATTAGGAGTTTAGGATTGACAGACACACACTACTATATATCAAATAGATAATCAACAAGGACCTACTGTAAAGCACAGGGAACTCTACTCAATATTCTGTTATAACCTACATGGGAAAAGAATCTGAAAAAGAATGGATACATGTATATGTATAACTGAACCACTTAGCTGTACACCTGAAAGTAACATATTATAAATCAACTATACTCCAATATAAAATAAAAATCAAATTAAAATAAATAAACATTAAAAGAAAATTTAGGGGCTTCCCAGGTGGCGCAGTGGTTGAGAGTCCGCCTGCCGATGCAGGGGACGCGGGTTCGTGCCCCGGTCCGGGAAGATCCCACATGCCGCAGAGCAGCTGGGCCCATGAGCCATGGCCGCTTAGCCTGTGTGTCCAGAGCTTGTGCTCCGCAATGGGAGAGGCCACAGCAGTGAGAGGCCCGCGTACCGCAAAAAAAAAAAAAAAAAAAAAAAAAATTTAAGTTGGTGCTTGCGGGGGTGGTTACTATGGCCACTGTGACCAGTCTTGTGGTGACAGACCCTAAGGTGACAGGTTTTCAACATTAACTAAACAAACAGAGTTAGAGGACACACACATGCCTTTTTCCCAGAAACACCTTCAACAATGGGGCTGGTGATTTAAAGGGCTAAGCTAGTGGCCTAGGCCTGAATAGAACCACTTCAGGCAAAAGGCCTTCAACAGATGCTCCTTTGTCACGATAAGGGGCCTGAGCCTCTCTTTCCAGATCAGTTGTGATGCCGGACTCCCGAGGGCATCTCCACAAAACTTGAGGCCTCCCAGTGACATGAGGTGGCTATTGTGCCTCTAATGACCGTGAGACTCAGGAAATAAAGGGCCAGGGACTGCCCTCATGCACTTGCTGAAAAATGTCCCTTCGGCGTGGATACATGAAAGGGAGATTTCCTGGCCAAAAGAAACGGGGAGAACAAAAGTCAGCAAAAGACATGTGATCTGTGGCTGGGAGTCGCTTAAATCAGATCCCCAAATCTTTAGGAACCCCTACCTCACCACCAACTTCTGGAAAATGTATCAGTTCTCAAAGGCAGACCAATTCGAACTATTTCGCAATTTCTAGAACTTACTGGGCAGGTGAGGGTCCATCCTAATTAGTAGACTGCAGTGATGCAAAAGCTTAGTAGAGCGATCGGAAGGGGACAACCAGCTTCTATGGAGTGCCTTGCACCTCCCTAGTTTTAGCTCTGAGACTGTCGGTGACCTTAGTCCAGAAGAACAATCCCTGATTGCCAAACTAATACAAAGAGAATCTCAAAAGTCTACAGATTTCTGTATAGCCAACTGAATTGATTAAGATAGGAGAGATACTAGCAGACACATGCCTCTTTCAATCACAACTGCTTCTCAAAAACTCAGATGTGGCACAGGCAGGATTTCTGTTGCTCCAGAAAAAAGCCCCCTTACACAGCAAACTTAAGTATAAGAAATGGAATTTCCATGGGGAGAAATAAAACAACAACAAAACAAAGCAGGCAGTACCAACTGCCTGCAGAAAAAATCTCCCTCTGGTTTCTGTCAACTCCTTCCAACTTGAGTTGAAAGTGTTGTTTTGTGGTTCGAGTCTTAGAACTGCCAGGACACATCTGAGGCCCAGCTGATGCGGGGAAACCTGCATTTTCACCTGTGGAATGTGTCAAGTAGATACTTGCAAATTAAAAATCACCACTTCGTGTCATTTTTTCAAGCTCAGTGCAGATTTGATGGGCAACTCTCCGATCCTCAGCTCCTAATGCTTGCTTAATTCCATAAAAAAAACAGTTCTTCACACAGAGAGCTTAGTTACACCTCTTCTATTAAAATTTATCTACTGCTGACATCTGAATATCTTTCTTAAGGACGCACGGGACTAAAGCATACATTTTAGATCCTAAGCTCAGATGTTTGGGTGTTCTGATTCCATGGCCAGCTACATGGCTTTTGATAAATTCTCTACCCACTGGTATTTTCATCTTCTCATTCAAAAGGAGTGTATAAAAAAAGTGTCTCCCTACCTAGTGAGCATATATTGAGAACATTCTGTTTGAAAGGAAGAAAACTAAGAATCTTAGGGAAATAATCCCTGGATAAATAGAAAGCCTTTACATTCAATAGGCTTATAATATAGCATAGTTAAGTAGACAAAACACATGTGCATAAAAAATACAAAGTTACAAATGAAATATTAATCATTTCACAGAAATTAAAGCTATAAGTGCTGAAGAGGACCCACGATGAAAGCCTGATTCGCCTATTCTGAAGGGAAGCTATAAAGACTAACATTAGGGCTTCCCTGGTGGCACAGTGGTTGAGAGTCCGCCTGCCGATGCAGGGGACGCGGGTTCGTGCCCCGGTCCGGGAAGATCCCACATGCCGCGGAGCGGCTGGGCCCGTGAGCCATGGCCGCTGAGCCTGTGCTCCGCAACGGGAGAGGCCGCAGTGGTGAGAGGCCCGCGTACCACAAAAAAAAAAAGATGCTTCAAGAAATTTTGATGTACAGAGGAGCAGAGTAGTGGGAAACATCTAGAGAGGAAAGTGGGATCGCAAGAGGATGATTTTGATTTTATTAGCATGGGAAAATACCAGCAGGCTGTGTGTGGATAAGAACGATCTAGTAGAAAGGGTAAGCTGATGATGTGAGAGTGATCAGAGAATTCAGTGGGTAGAGGCTGACAGAAGGTTTTGATATTATGAAACTCTTGCAACCACAGGGTAAGAAAAGATTACAACTAATTCATGGAATGCTTCAAGGTTGGGAGTTAAACTATATTCGCTGGTGTACAAATCACATGGCCCAGCATCACAGACTTTGTTAGGTCTTAGCTTCCCTTTTTTAAGGCTCACATAACATAATTATTCTAGCCAAAAGCAATAATAAAAAAGACAATTAAGTTTCTTTCTATTTTTTAAATACTGCCTATTCCCTTTCAGGAATGAGAGTATTTAAAACAGCATACTAGGCTAATGCAACTCTAAAATATTTTAAGTTCCTTAACAAGGAACTGAAAAAAACTCTGCATGTTACAAGATATCTTTTACAGCAAACAAACCACTGAGTAGAGGTAATGTAGAATGTTATTCTAGGGGGCTTCCCTGGTGGCGCAGTGGTTGAGAATCCGCCTGCCAATGCAGGGAACACGGGTTCGTGCCCCGGTCCGGGAAGATCCCACGTGCCCCGGTCCGGGAAGATCCCACGTGCCGCGGAGAGGCTGTGCCCGTGAGCCATGGCCGCTGAGCCTGCGCGTCCGGAGCCTGTGCTCCGCAACGGGAGAGGCCATAACAGTGAGATGCCCGCATACCACACACACACACACAAAAATGTTATTCTAGTGCCTCTGATACCAAGAAGTAGAGTCAGCACATTCCATTAAAGTATATTTTCTTTATTCTGAATGAATCGTTAGTGTTGTGTCCTGAAATTATGTAAATCTGGGTCAAGAAGGGACCCATGTTAGGCACAGCAGAGGAGACAGGGAAAGAAAAAAGGGTGTAAGAGAAGATCTCAGAGACATTTTCTGCTTCCCTGGTATATTTCAAGTTGGTCACCAGAGATAAGGAAGTTCTGTTTTCTTAAGAAATCTAAGGATTCTGGGAAGAAAGAAACCCAAGCTTTGGTGAACACAGAATAGCACACAGGACACCCTACCTAAGACATGTTGTCAGGAAAGGTCAATGAGTTTCCCGAAAACAAATACTTGAAGGATACTAGGTTAGTGGACTTGCTCAATAAAAAGGCAGGAGGTTCACAGGCTCAATGAAGGGTGACCTTTATTGAAGGCACTAGGTTAATGACCCTTGCTCAATGAAAAGCCTGGAGAAAGTGATGTCAGGACAGCGCTGATGGTGGAAGCGCCATGGGAGCAGCCACTGCCACGGTGGTGACTTGGCTGGGGGGGTCTCAGCTGATGTGGGATGTGAAGCAGCTGATGTGGGGTTTGCTGTGGAGAACACCATGGCTTGGCCGGATCTGGACCACCAAGGACGTCAAGAATAGGGTTCTGTCTGAAGATGTAGGACTTGTCTCCATCAGTGACACCATGTAGCATCATCCAAAGGCTGTAGCAGAAGTGAATAGACCTGATCTTCAAAGGTTAATTTCTACAGCCAAGACAAACAACTTTGTCCTGAGTTATTTCTGTTTCCTTCCTTCACTCCCTCCCTTCCTTTCTTTCTCCTTTTCTCTTCCTCTCTCTCTCCCTCTTTTTAAACAGTTGAGATTGTAGGGTTGGGCAACACCTTTAAGGGGGATAGCAGTGACAGTTCCCTGGACACTGAATATATAATATTTACTTGTCTATGTACATATATGTGATAATCATAATATATGATACAATATTTGGTATATCATATCTGTAGTAATATAATGATAATATAACTAAGTGCATGGGATTAGATTTACCTCTGAGTTGCTAAAACGTCTCATGTGAGCTATAGTTAACTGAAGATTTTGAACGAAGGAGTGAATTTATCAAAATCCACATTTAAAATGTTTATTCATGTCTCATCTTGAAATAAAATGCATGTGGAATAGATCAGAATTAAAGACAATAAAAAACAGTTAAAGAAGTTTGAGTATTTAAATATTGGGGTGTGGTTTTTCTCTGTTGGTGACCCCATGTATCCAACATCCCTAAACTCTCTACAGTGGATATATTTAATTTATCACAAATATTTAAGATATGGCATAAAGATATTCTCTGTGTACTGCTACACCAAACAACACTGGATAACAATTCCAAAATAGGACTGAATGTTGTATCTTCATTTTCCCTGCTGCCTTACGAGACACAGCTCTTGGTGAGAAGCCTCCCCTTTGTGATTTTTCTATAACTATCCTGCATTAAATTCCAGTCTTTCCCCTGCTGCTTTTCTTCTGGCAGCTCATTTTTAAATCAAAGATTTCATTGATGAATTTTTAAAAGCACAATTCATAATTACAAATGATTTCAACTACAAAAGTGAAGAGTCGTTTGTGACAAAGAGAACCAGAAATGAAAAGCTGGTACAAAAAGCCCTTCATGTGTTGCATTTCCATAAAGTGCAGGATAATAGGGATTCTATTCACTTCAATACAAATCAGAGAGGAAATCCTGTTTTGAAAAAAAAACGTTAAAAAAAAATGAGAATGGGAGATAAATTCTCGCCAAGAATAATACTCTTGGGAGGTAATGTTGTATTCAATACATCAGAAGGACCTCAGGCTCAGTATTAGAAAACAGAGGATTCTGATTCCAGCTTCGTGTGTTAAGGCTGGTCACTTATACTCATTGAGGCAGCTTACCTGTAAATTAAGGCGTGAGACCTGCTAGCTCTTGAGTCAGGTTAAGGTCTAAGAGTCTAAAAAATTTATCCACTGGTGTGTGTGTGTGTGTGTGTGTGTGTGTGTGTGTGTGTGTGTGTGTGTGTGTACGCACCCGTGTGTATTTTCTTCATTTTCTATATAGATATGTCATTAAAAACATCACCATCAACTACAAGTGACTTTTCAATTTCCTCTACTTTGCTGAAATGTTTATCTTTCTAACAACAGGTAGAAATAGTTCAAAATCAGGTCATACATTGGGGACTATTAAAAGATGAAAGTCTTATTTACTTTTTAAACCTAAATATCATTAGGTAGATTTAACATTGCATTGTTTAAACATTTCAGCTAATACATAATTAAGTTGGTATACTAACAAAGTTATCAGGAAAACATCTGGCAGTTTGAATAATCTTTACTATAGCTCAAATATGTGCTGGGGAAAACACATGGTTCCTATCCTAGGCAACAATGCTCTCACCTATTTCACATGACAGCAACAGAAAATTTGCAGTATTCATTAATAGACACCTAGGTATCTATTTGAGATGAATGATAAATGCAGTACGATATACAGTTATTACTGCTAATAATAATAAGTATTATAATAAAACTAATGACTTCTGTCATTAGTTTCCAACACTACGACAACAGGCCACCCACTTAAATCTGAAACTTGTCTAAAGGACAAATCCTTCAGAAGTATTTGAAGCTTTATCCTAAGGCAAATATTATTTTCAAAAATGAACACATATATTTAAATAATTATAAGTTGGAAATCTGTTTTCAACAGAGAACAGAGTGACAATTCTCTTTTACGCTGCAACAATAAAGACCCAGCAGGACAAGATTACAGAACATCAGTGCAACTTACACAGAGATCCTGATTGAAACTACTAATCTGAATCATTTCAGACAATTTTCATGACAAGACTAGATATAAAAACAAGCCTAGCATGTTTACATAAATTACAAACGGTGGCCCAATTTGAAGGCCAGTACTCTGTGTGTGTGTGTGTGTGTGTGTGTGTGTGTGTGTGTGTGTGTGAGAGAGAGAGAGAGAGAGAGAGCGAGAGAGAGAGAGCGAGCATTGGTATGTATGTGGTCATGGGTACATGGCACCCTCTCCATGTTACAGTATATCTGCCACCTCTCCGCTATCAACAGAACATATAACTATCTCCAAAGAAGACAGCAGCTAAGCTCTTGTAGAACATGACATATTGTACCAGCTCAGATTCCAGTATTTCAAATTGTTCCCTGGAATTAATTCACTAAATAACCTAGACAGTCAAAGCACAGATCCATTAGGCTCAGTAGAACACATTCTTTAAATGTTAGTGCCATACAATGAATATTTGATAAGTACACCATTAATAAACCTTGGTGTGGCATAATTGATATCATGGATGTTTAACGACAATGCCAAATGGCACAGCACATGGCATCTGCCCATCCCTCAATCATCATGCAGGTTGCCCCCTGCACCATGAGATGGGTACAATTGGAAAGGCAAAGTCTGATCTTCATTAGTGGCTATCATAAAAGGCGTGCATTGCCAGATAAATGGTTATGGCCTGGCTTTATTCATTAAGCATGCATTTCTGCAGACCAAAGTAACTGAAGAAAATGGCCAGTAGCTTTTGAACTACACAAAAATCTTAATGTCTCAGAAATAGATTCCACCTTTATTTCATGCCTTTAACCCCCTGTTATTTTGAGAATGTACAGCAACTGAATTTAAAGTGTTGCTAAATACTGACTGCACGTCACATACAAGAATATTTTCCTCTAACCCCTTGCTTTGTCATAAAAAACTGATCTTTCTTCACTCTCATCCAATCACCTCAAATTCAGCTTAAACATATTCCCAACTTTGAAAGAGCATAACTCCAGAACACGGACAGGTCAACTACAGAAGCAATGGGACTTACAGGAATGAAGTTTTTTGTTGCATCCTGAAAGAGAACAGGTGGCTACAGAACAGGTCAATAGAAATCCTTTATTCTCTTCTCACTAAATCACAAGTAGGAAATAAACTAATCACCCACGCTCAGTCATTCCTAGTCCTTCTTTATTTTGGGGTCAGGAAGGATGCTTGAAATATGACATGTCCACGTAACAGTTCCCTGTCTAGCTCTGACTGTTACAGTGAGAAAAATGTCTTCTTAGAATACCAGCTTTAAAGTGTAAAAAAGTAGACTAAAGAAGGAATCCCTAGAATTTTTTCTTACTTTTTCACATGTACGGTATTTTGGAGCCAAAGAACTCTAAAACAACATTCGTGAGTTTTGTAGTGATTTATGAAAAAAAATACTTTCTAGATAGTTTGATACATTGGAGCCCATGAAAGCAAAAAATAAAATCCACTCATGAAGAAGACATATGTCTCAGTGCTCACAAAATTATCTTGAGATAACTTTGTTAAATAAAGCAAAAATGTGTATGTACTGCATGACCCACAATGAGGTACCAAGGATTAATTTTATAATATCAGAGAATATTCTGGCAATGAGTCAAATTTTTCTGCCTCATTCTGCTATACACTATTTTTGTTTTGTGGTCACTAGCAGAAATAATTACATTGTTAAGTTAATTCCACTTCTATTGACCACGGTCACTAGACGGTTCATCAACTTACTGTATTAATACAAAAGAGGAAGCTTGACCCTCACCTTGTCTAAAATACTTTTATTTGTAATGTTATTACTTGCATTTACTGGTAATTACTTTGATCAGGATGCTACTGATTCTTCAAGCATACCTTTCAATTGAAGCATTAACAAACACTTAGCTGTAAAGGTTAATTTCATTTCTAACATTTTTAAGGACCCTGACCCTAACTCTGACCATAATATTTCCAATCCCCATGAAGCATAAAAGCATTTCCATAGTTTATTGTCTGTACTCCCACTGTAACGGCAAGGCTACTGGCATTAGTCAGAGAACCATGGCATACAATTCCTACACTAA
This sequence comes from Kogia breviceps, assembly GCF_026419965.1. Classification (NCBI taxonomy): domain Eukaryota; kingdom Metazoa; phylum Chordata; class Mammalia; order Artiodactyla; family Physeteridae; genus Kogia; species Kogia breviceps. The sequence continues at coordinate 21,028,741 of NC_081324.1, forward strand.
CTAAAAATACCACTAGACTATTCAGATGATTCATTTTGCATTAGTGCAATTGTTTCCAAGTGTGTTTCATCCTATTTTATTCATCTAGTTTCTTCTTGTTGTAGCACTAACCATTAAACTCTACATTATGAATTTAATGTACAAAGTTGAAATTCCTTTAAGTCCTGCTATGACTTTTACGCTCATTTTGATTCATTTTATTAAACTTAGATTACTAACACAGATTGAGAGATAATTCTAATTGAACTTCATTTATTTTTTGTTGTGTCTTGCAAATGCAGGAACCTCCATCAATATGTTTCAATGTACCCCTTCTCTCATATTTCAGCTGAGCTCTCTTTGCCAATTGTCCTTCATTCACATAATCTATTTTTCCTCCCTGGTCATTCAAAGGCAGTGGATAACTATCTTCGGAGACATTGGGTCTTTACTCAAGACCTACTACTATTTTGAAGATGTCTCCTCTCTTTTTCTTCCCAAGTCCCAAGCAGAATGGACTCCGTCAGTGACCAGCTAAAGAACCCAAAGGACACATTTCTGTCTCCATGCGTAATGGTTTCTACATGTATAAAATGATGAAGCTTGACAAGAACTCAGGGATTCTAAATGAATCGGAACTGGCCCGTGGCCTTTAATTCCCTATGTTATATCAAGACCCAGGCACAGATCAGGACCTTTGGTGGAGCAGTTAAGAATGGCTGAATTGGAAATCTCAACTTCTATCCTTAATAATTCTGTGATCCTGGGCAACTTACTTAACCTCTGTATGCCAAAGTTTCCTCAATTGTAAATGGGGTTATTCAAACCCTGTTCCATAGGGTTTGTTGTGAGGATTAAGATTAGCAAATATGTTTGAGGTGTTGAGACAGTGCACAGCACATGGTCAGCACTAAATGAATATCACCTAATTTGAGTCCGTAAGAATTGAAAAAACTATAGTATCCTCCATCCTCACCCCCTCTTCCATATGTAAGTCAAAAACAAAATCCTGATCTCTCTGTATAGTGACTTTAGGAGGTTTTAGCTTAAATAATAATTTAAAAAGCAAATCGGTTTAAAAAGTGAACTTTTAATTTTCCTGCCCTGGCTCGGCTGGTGCTCTAAGCCAGAACTTCCTGAGCACGTGCTGTGTCGTATCCATGTGCTGTGGATCCATGGCAGGTGAGCTGTGCCTCAGTGTCGCATACCACTAGCATAATTCTCTGCATGTATTGTGACATCAATCACTGTTCTGAGCACTTTCTTAGATTAGTTTTGAAAAACCTAGTACTGGTAACACCGGCAGCCCACACTCACCAATTCCTGAAACAGTGACCCCCCTCTGCAGATATAAATGCATCTGCCCCATTTGGATGAATCTGGGTGGGAAATTAGAAGCAGAAAAGGAAATGGTGAGGACGATGATCAACCAGATCACCTCCACCCCCCAGTAGGAAAGAGGATACTGAAAACATGCTTATGAGTGAGTAATACAGGGCAAAAAGAATATAGAAGTTACTTTCAAAAAAGATTAGCAGCAGGATAAAAAACACAATGCATGTTAAAGTTATTAATATTGCACTAAAGCTCTGAATTTGCCTGAAGTATACAGACGGTAGGGTTTTATTTGTATAATATTAATGGGATATATTTCCAGCTGAAGAATATTTTCCATGTAACGGAAACTGATTGTGCTAAATCTCAACATTTTGGAACACTGATCTATTTTTGGATTTGTTTAGGCACCCACCATGCCTTTAATCCAGTCCTTGCGAAGCCAGCTTATATTCAGTGTCTCCTTAGTGGATTATTAGAGTCAGACCAGATAACCAAATCCACTTTCTCCTTGTAGACGCAAATTGGGACAGGAATAGGCAATTGATTCAGGGCTAGTAAACCACAGGATAATCAGCAAACCATAACACTGCCAGCGTGAAAAGATGAACTGGAAAAATTGTCTTCTTCTTGAAATTTTATCAGAAAAAACCTGAGAGAATAAGATAGAAGCAGCAATTCAAACTGAAAGGAATCCTTGAGGGATCAGAATCAGAAAGAAATGGACAGTTTTAGGGAACCATTGACCGAAACCACCCGGCTTGACCAGGAGCGATAAAAACCTAAACCTCTCGCATGAGTCGTCTCACAACAGGAGGTTCTGATGAGGAACATGGTGCGGCCACTGAAAGCTAACTGGGAGAATTTGGGAGGGGCCAAAAGGAGGGAGGAGATGCCAGCCCATAATATGTCCTGCCAACCTCCCAGAAACCCTCACCCTGGAATCCATCTTGGCTGAGAGATGTCTGCGCTACTGGAAAGGACCCTGAGTCTAGCCAAATATCGCCAACAAGCAAGGTGATTGGCCAGAGACAACCCAGAAAACTAACCCCACCCCCATAAACCCTGAGACTCCCAGCCACGTGACAGAGCAGTTCTCCTGGGTTCCCTTACACTGCTGCTCTCCTGGGCACCCCTTCCCAATAAAGTCTTTCACTTTGTCAGTACGTGTGTCTCGTCAGACAACTCACTGTCAAGTGTTAGACAAAAAGCCCAGTCTTGGGCCCTGGAAGGGGTCCCCCTTCCTGAAACAACTTCATCTTTTTAAAAAAAGATACCAGGGAACCACAAAAGAGATAGATTCAGTGGCCAGTCCATGGACTGAACCAAGTGACTCCAAGTGACCTCCTGATCACGTTACTTTTTTTACTTGCCACATCTAATCCCTAGGTGAACACACAACACACACACACACACACACACACACACACACACACACCTCTCAGTATGTACTTAGGGATGAACTCTCTATTACTTGTAACCAAAAGAGCCCAAGTAAAACACTGGCATCACCGAAATGGATTATAAACTATGTCCTCTTATTGAACAGAGCACAGTAAACCTACTTTAACCATTTCTTGACGGCCCGGGGTCACCATTACTGACAAGAACTTCAAGGTGGTGTAATGCACTGAGCCTTTCTGGCTGCTGGGTGTGCAAGGCTCTTTATCTCTTCCCCAGATAGCCTCAGCAATGATGCTTTTTTGAATCCCTAGCCTTCTTTTAGTGCTGTTTCAATCTCTCCCATTACCATAAATCTGCTTGCCTCTAACAGCTTTCTTTTTAACTTTCTGCTTCTGATCTTCTGCAGGCTGGAAAACAAGATAACCAAGCTTGATGGATTTCTGTGTAAAAGAAGAATGTGGCTCATATACCCTAGGTCACCTCCTCAAAATATAATTATCTATATATAGTAGAATCATGACAAATGGAAAGAAGGAAGGGAGAAGAGACACACTTTGGGTCTGGCGCTGTTCTAAGCAGCTGCTCACCAATTCCCTCAGTCACAGATATTTGATCCCCGCCTCACCAGATTCCTGCAGCAAAATTCTCATGTTTTACATAGCTATTGCAATAGTAGATGCTACCGCCCAAATCTTTAATAACCAAGGAAAACATGTTAATATCTTTATATTTTATTTACTTAAAAATTGACTTCAGAAGCAAAATAAACACATTCAGATCACATTTCTAAAATAAAAGCAGATAACCAAGTAATTTCCTTGAACTATTAAAATCATTTTTTTGATTTCTTGTTGATCCTTTTCAAATTAAATCTGCTCTGCTTTCATGAGCAGAGGCTGTTCTTAACCTTCCAGATGACTGACTATAATAGCACTTCTCTCAAATGGCGAAATTGTGTTAGAAGATTCACTCTTTTATAATACATATTTATTAAGTAATTATGATGTTCCAGAAATAAGCGAGGCTCAGAGGTGAACAAAACCAACAAGGTTCCTGTCTTTATGAGGCTTACATTATATTCAGAATACTACAGGCGATCATGGTGTAGTTTGAATAGCTTGGCAAAGCACACATGGCCAGACTGAGTAGATATTGCCTCAGGTGACATTTCCCCAAAGAATCTAAGTTATTGTTCAAACCAGGACACTTCTGAGAATGAAAGTAGCATGGTGAATAGTTAACAGGGTCATTAAGGTGTAAGTCTGGGCCGTCCAGGGAAAACCAGATAGATGGTCACCTCATCTATAGGTCAACATCTGATGTAAGCAGCTCTTTACAGGAAAACATCCCCAACAGGAAGCCCCTTTTCTTGTCACTTTAGCAGAGCCATATTGTAACTAACTTTTAAACCAGGCACCCCTATGCTCTATTCAGCTCCGGCCCAAGCATACCTTCCAAATCTGATTAAAGGCACCGTTCTTCTCTACCATTTGTGAGTATTAATTTTGTAAGCGGTGAGCAGCAGGACACCCGATTCATTCAGCAACACGGGCACATAGTAGATGCTCAATAAACATTTACTGAATGAGTTGAAAAGGTATGAATAAAAAGGACCATGCAACTACATTATTAACGAAAATAGCAATTATTCCTTGACCAGACTTTCAGTCTCTCTGTCATCCATATAAGCAAGTTTAATCAAATCTTGGTTACTCCCTAGCTGTCTTACCATAAAAATGATGAAATAGCGTGGCTGTTGGCCAACCCTCCTGAAATATCACTTAGGAAAATGACACGGACTGAACGCAGCTCTATTCTATTCTGTTTAAGTCTCTGTTTGACACAAGCTTGCTGCTGAAATTGTTCTGCCTTGTAACAGTTTCTTTCCCCAGCTGAATAGTAACCCTTCAGTTAAAGTCTTACTTTGTTACGCATTTTAATACATTAGATTTATCAGAGTAAGGTCCCAAATAAGGTTCCAGTTGGAATAAAAAGCTCATTCCTAACATTATTCCTTTAAAGCTCTGACAGCCTAAGTATCGTCTTTTCGTTGCTATTTCCCTTCCCTCTGAACAGGGAGCAAATGCTAGAGAGTTATCACTCTTACCTGGGCTTTTTAACAATAATTCAGAATTTACTTACACTAAATCACTAAGAAAACACTGCGCTTAAATCTCTTAAGTTAGCATCCAACAAAGTGGCTATAAACCCCTAAACCTGTATGTATAATCTCGCTTATAACTATGTATTTTTTTCTAAAATAGATTCCATAGGTTTGTCTAATTTTCAAAGGGCTCTGAGATCAAGACTACCAATTTAAGGAGAGAAACAGGCAAACACTAATTTCTCCATTTTACTTCCCATGAAACTATTCTCCAAATTCATTTCAGTACCTTTGGCAAATTGCTGGAGATGACTAGGTGTATGGACATTCGGTGGGAAGGTAAAAGCCCAAAGATTTACCCACTCTATTCAGAACGACCTGTTCCACTAAGTAGAAACTACATGTAAGGATCATGTCCGCTCCATTGTACTGCCACCCTTCTAATCTGAACACTCAGGATCTCATTTGTAAACCGCTAATGAAATGTCTCAACTCTAATTAAAGGTAGTTTTCCCTTCTTCCCCCTCCACCACCATCACCTACCCATCTAGCCATTTCAATCAGCTCTGGGCAGACAAATCTTAGAAAAACTTTCTCCCCGAAGTTTTCAAAAGTCTTCAATGGCCTCAATTTCCCTTGAATAAAATTCAAAATTCTTAGCCAGTCATTAAAATCCATAAGCTTATCTAATACTATGTCCTCCCATGAACATTCTACCCCATATAAAAATGTACTACTCTCTTTCCACCAAACAAAGCACTATTCTACTTTCAAGGTTGGACGAGCTTACCAGTCCCCAGACTCCAATGGCCTCCATTCTGAGGAGGTTGAGCCAGCCCAGCCTTAGGGGTCCCAATGGGTCGCCCGCTCCTCCGTGAAGTCTGCTCCAACCACCCGGCATACCCTGCCAGCTTGCACCTTTCAACTCATATAGTATAACTCTCTCCTACCCCAGAATCACTGACAATGACCGCATGCTGCCTTGTATTCATATAAATCTTTAAAATTTTATGCCTAGCCTTCCCAGCTACGCTGAAGGTTTCTTGAAGGCAAAAGCCATCTTAGACTTCTTTGATGCACTCACCGTCTTTAGCACTGGTGATGGGTTGATGATGTTGTTTAATAATAATATCAAAGGGTTAGAAGAATGAGGGCATTATGTTCCAAGGTGGAGGTGAGCTTTATTATGAAGGAGTCTTTTTGCTTCCTTTGAAATCCCTGGGCACGCTCAAGTGTCCCTGTGCCTCTTCCATCTGTAAGAACGATTTTTGTTTTCATGGGAGGACTGAAGTCTTTGAGGTTCCTCAAGAATATGGAGAAGGGAATTGCTTCCAAATTGTTCTGAGGTTATTACTCTGAACAGCATAACTCTCTCGGAACTACTCAGACAGGACAGAGGATGGAAACTGGCAAACAGTGCTCCTGAGACCATACCACAAAAAGCAATCAATTGAATTCAAATGTCTCCCTGGGCATTACGCCGAATCTAATATAACCCCACAATCTAAAATTGGAGACAAGGTTCTGCTCAACTCACCTCAAAATGAACTGCTAAGGAGATAAGGAATCTCAGCGGGTCTGGTGAGTTTGCTCTAGTACCCTTTTGCATCTTAACGGCAGCAATATGTAAAAAGGAGGACGGTTCTGTGACATCTATATGTAAACTGTCACAATAGCATCGATACCAAAAGATAGCAGTAAGAAGGAGAATGCCAGATGAGATTACCAATGACACATGAATACAAATCAATCTTACAGCTAGTAGAATGAAAGTGTCATATCCACAGTATGAAGTCCTACAAGAAGTGTCCTTTAAAGTTATCTGCAAAACAAGAAAAGCAGCAATTCCGAGGTATGTATGTATAAGGGCCAATAAAATATAAGGCCAAAGCCAATGAAGGATCCTATATGATCTGAAGAGGTAGTTGATAGAGTTACTGAAGTCAGAAAAAGAAAAAGGATGGTGTAACTTCTATCACTTCACTTGGACGATCCCACAGGTGGTACATAGAGGGATACACACTTTCAAACATCCTACCAAGTTTATTATCATCTTTCCTTTTTAATTCAAGTTAAAATGAACATTGCAGCTGTTGGGTAAGGGTAAAGGGGATTTTGAAGTTACAAAAAGTGCTGAGAAGGTTACAAACTATAGATTCTACATCCTTCTAATATACGAGACCTAAGAGTTATCATCTCTTAGTCACTACTCTCCTCCAACAGACCTGCAATGCTAGATTCCCAAACTTGGGGCCAGATATTATACTAGACAATCAGGGCTCCTGGATAATTATCTCAAAGGCTGCTCTGAATCTCAATTCCCCAGCAAAGCATCACTTTGCCTGAGTTTCTTTCGTCCTTGCATTTCACTGAAATATTCCCCACCCACATATTAAAAATCTTGCATTAGAAAAACTGAACATCTGAATGTATTATTACCTTAAGGAGACAATACACACATAGAGGCACAAGTAGAGAAGTAACAGATAAACAACATTTAAAATTTGTATTTGAAGAGCACACAATATATGTGAATATATAAAGTGGGTGTATTTATAAAGTATTATTCAGTCTCTCAAATTTTGTAACAGTGTTTTTCTCAGTATTCGTGTCTGCATAATGATGCTATGAAGAGAGGTAAGTGCAGCTGCAGGATTCTTTATGGATAATCTTCTTGGAAAATTGAATATCGTTGCTAATATCCCTGCTGTTCCCAAACATTTTAAATCAGAGGCTGCAGTAACCACTGCATTCATTGGAAATTGTTATTATTATTAGTTACTGTTGTTCTTCTTATGTGGAATGGAGTGGGCTGCAACTTGTTAGTTACCAAGAACCATAAATTCCCTTGAAAGGAAGTATTATTTAGGGATTGAACTTTAGTTATCAGCTTGCTTTTTGGTTTTTGTTTATTTGTTTTCTCACTCTCATTTTTCCCCCGCATAGTATCCTTATTATGATCATGCAACAGCTCTGACATTTTCCTCTGCCTTGCATGTCCCTCCCCTACTAAACTCACTTACTGTTAGGAAATAAAGCAAAGAAAAAAGGTATCCTGACTATAAAATATCCACAGACCTCACAGAGCACATTATTTTCCAATTATACAGTGACCCACTGTGGGCTCATAATTGTTGGATTATTGAGTAGAGAAACTGTGTTAGTTCTTAATCATACTTAAGGTTCAAATTTAATACTAATTTGAAAATACAGGTGGTCAATAGCTCTCTCTCAGATCACGTTGCCACGGAGTCTAGCTGTCTAGCTGAAGGGTTTCAATGAGTTTTGGGGATGATTACTCAGAAAACACTTTGGAGAAGGAAAAGATTACAGTTCAAAACAATAGAACACAAAAGAGTGTGGTTTAACACTACACTAAGCCAGAGCAAGAGAAAAAATACCTTTCAATCTTTCCCTCCTGTTACGAATAAAGCAGTTATTCCATATTCAAATGCAAAATCAAGTGCCAAACATGGTAAATTTGGATTCCTAAGGAACAAAAAAAAGAAAAGACTTCTGTTTGCTTTTGTCTCAACCTTCTAGCTCAGTGCTTGATAAACCAGTTAAGAAGTACTACTGGTCAGGTTTGGTAGGCATTTATTGGCTTTGCTATTTTGTTTTTAGCACTGAAGTGTGTTATGCTGCAAAAAAAAACAAACAAAAAAATCCAGTTGATTCTAAACTTCTTAGTGTAAAAGTCTTCCAATGTCTAGGCTATTTCTAAGAAGATTACTACTTTTTCCACTTATAATATGATGTTGAGATTTTCAAAGTCATATAGTTTATTTTGGAAAACGTACTGAAGGATATTAGGAAAATATTTCATTTTAGTGGTGAATTCCTCTCGCCAGTGACGGGATTCATGGCAGGCTGGTGGCCCTCCCAGATCTGGAGCAGCCAGCCACCCTCCACAGGCTCCAAATCCAGCTCCTTGGTCTCCTCCTTGGTTAAACGGGCCACAGTCACCCCAGACTTCCCAGCCAGAAACCTGGTGTGTGTCTCCTCAGTGCTTTCCTTTTCCTCTCTCTCAGCCAATCAGCAGCCACAGCTTGTGAATTCCCCTGGTGCAAATCCCTCCCCCTCCATTCTTCCAACCTCACCACCTCTGCAGCCCTTATCAGTGATAACCTGGAACATTTCAATACGTATCCCCCCTACCTCCCGTCTCCATCTCTCCCAATTCATACGTGTCATTTGAGTCATCACTCTAGAATAAAACAGTGATGCCTTCACCCTAGTTATAATTCTTAAATAGTGTCCCACTAGTTACACAATGAAGTCCAAACTCCTTCGCACAGATTTGAAACTCTTTCATGGACTGGCTGTTGTCTACATTTCCCGCCTAATCTCCCACATCTTCCTTCTCTCCATTCTCCATGTCCTCTAGTCATGCCAAATTACTTGCAGTTCCTTGATCAAGACATGAATTTTCCTCAATCACTTTCTTCTATGAATGCTGTTCTTTCTGCCTAGAATGACCTCTTTCTTGCCTGTCTAGGTAACTACTCTGCATTCTTTATGACTCCCCAGGAAGTCTTTCCTGAGCAGAGCTATGCGTGTCTAATTTTTTTTTTTTTTTGGTGGCCTCACCACACCCTAGGTTAACTCTTTTCACCTTCTTGCTAATATCTCGTGTACTTGGCTCCCCTCATGAGAATATGAGCTCTGGGAAGTCTGGGAATATGAGCTCTTCATGGATAAGGGTCTATTGCTATTGCTAGTGTTATAGATCCTCAATTAGTATTTATTGAACACATTAATGGTGGCGTGTTAAGGACTGCACCTAAGGCACGAACTTCATGCATCTGACCACAAAGATGTTTTCATTTTTAGTGTTTCTGATAAACACAACATCACAACAATGAACACATAATTATGTATCGTGACTAGTGGTACTAGCTGAATTTGGACTGTAACTGTTTTGTACACCTGTACAGTCCTTTTTGATTATTATTACCATTAAATTAAAATATTAAGTCATAATTATTTCACTAAAGTTCTGATTTTCCATTTTTTGCTTAATTAAGAAGTCAAGGAATCCTGGGCTCTAGTTTCCTCACGACAAGCATCACCTGAAGCTGTGTAACAGCTGTTCTCCTTATGTGGGGCATGAGCGTCCCAGTTCACCAGCTGCTGTATTCCCGATAACTGCCTGGCCCCTGCAGGTACTTGATTTCTGGCCTTGTTGTAGAACAATGTAATGGAGGAGCAGTACACAGTAAAAAAAAGTATTTATGTATAAGTAAGGACTTCTGAATTTTTGTATTTGCTTTGCAATTAGTAAGTTCTGCGCCTTATTCAAACAGATTAATATTTTTGGACATTAGTTTTTTTTTTTCCATCTGTGCAAATCAGAAAAATGGGCTAGATCAGTGTATTTCAAAATTTCAGTAGTGCCCATCAAAGAAGGTGGATGGGGTAATAAGCTAAGGAAGGCTGAGAAGGACCCCTACCTGTATCTAAATAAGAACTCCTGAACTCTGATTATTTTTTTAACATCCTGATGCCATATAATATTTGGTTGAAAAATGGGCTCTGATATTAAATGAGAGTTAGAAAACCACTAAATTAGATGTTATCTAAAGCTCTTATCGGCTCAAAATCCTATTGTTATAGTTAGGGTCTTTAATCATGGCCAAGCTACACTAAAAGTTACATTTTTCATCTATCTTATTTAGTTAACACAAGTGCTCAGCCTACCTTTCATTAATAACCAACAATTATGCATTGTAACTTTAGCTGGAACATCATTTCTTTTTTTTTTTTTTTTTTTTTGTGGTACGCGGGCCTCTCACTGTTGTGGCCTCTCCCGTTGCGGAGCACAGGCTCCGGACGCGCAGGCCCAGCGGCCACGGCTCACGGGTCCAGCCGCTCCGCGGCATGTGGGATCTTCCCGGACCCGGGCACGAACCCGTGTCTCCTGCATCGGCAGGCGGATTCTCAACCACTGCGCCACCAGGGAAGCCCGAACATCATTTCTTTGTAGCGTTAGCTAGACCATGAAAACGCTACACAGTTGTAACTGCTCGTGACAGATGAGAAATAGGAGAAGGTCTCTTTTTTAACAAAGATTATGAATGTCACTCTAAGAAACTCATGTTAGAATAGAGTTTAGTTTACCAAAAGGGACAGAAGCATAGAAAAATCACATTCCATAACGGCATTACAGGCCTTCTCCATCACCTAAAGGACAGTGTAATACCAAGTGCTAATAATGCTCATTTGATTGACTCTGCCCAAACATACTTCTCTATGATGGATGACTACGGTTTATGGTGCAGATCTCATTTGCAAACAGAGTTTGAAAATTCCCCTTCACTGACAGAATTCTGATGAAGCCTGGACCGTTATTACCACACACTAAACTCATTAGAGTAAAAAGAAGGCAAGGTGGCTGAGGTTTATGGATGATTTTCTAATCTTGTTGTGTGAGAATAATACATTTCATGTTCCTTCGTGGGACCTGACCCGTCTTGAACTTTTGTTTGCTATTACTTGCCAGATTCCCTTAAGGTGCTGGGAATACTTCCTTTTGTGCCTTTAAGGTTAAAGAAGGGCAGTGATCAAATCAAACCCAGCTAGAAAATACCTCTATGGATTCAAATTTCCCAAAACGACTATGTCAGGCTGAAGAAGATGAAAATGCTGGTGTTTAAAAAATTCAAGCATCAGCTCTTTGAATAGGAGAAAAAAGGCAGAAGACTGTTCATACGGAAATAATTGTGTCTTGGAAGTTTCTTTGAATGGTGGTAGGATTTAAAACAATGGACTCCAGGGCTTCAGGGCTTCCCTGGTGGCGCAGTGGTTGGGAGTCCGCCTGCCGTTGCAAGGGACACGGGTTCGTGCCCCGGTCCGGGAAGATCCCACGTGCCGCGGAGCGGCGGGGCCCATGAGCCATGGCCGCTGAGCCTGCGCGTCCGGAGCCTGTGCTCCGCAGCGGGCGAGGCCACAACAGTGAGAGGCCCGCGTACCGCAAAAAAAAAAAACAATGGACTCCAAACAAAAATTAAGGTAAAGATAAAATAAGTAAGAGCAGATCTATAACAACATTTCATAGACCTGGAGGAAAGGGCACCCTGAGAACTATGGAAGAATAAAACACAGGCACAGTACTCTTTTTCACACACGAATCGATACGAACATTTCTCACTTTTAATATCTCAGCCACTCATCCCGTTTTGTGGGCCTCCTGTTAGTCTCCTTCCTGTTTCACTATCATGCTGTAAGGATTGCCGTTTCTTAAAATAAATGGTCTCAGGCAAATGAACATTTCTTCTGACTTTCCAGCTCCTCCAGAAGTCGGTGTTGAAAAATCAGTGATTCCACATTCTCAATGATTTGCGTAGGAAATTAATCATAAGAAGATGCTATTGACTATTGTCTTATGTCCACAGCCTCAAGGCAAACTTGAGAAAGATAAATGTGCCCACAGATTTGCCATTAAGTCCCTATCAAGTGATTCCCAGATGGCTGTATTGGTATCTGTGGTTTATATCAACACTAGGCTATTCAAAGTAGATTTCCATTGTACTATAAAATTACTTGTACCTTTATGGTTTGTGAATTTACACAGAACACTTACAAAGGATGATTCTTCTTTAGCTTTCTATTTTCTGTGCCCTCAGCCAACTTCTGTGAAAGAAGAGACTTGGCATAATTATGGTCCATTCTGATTGGTACAAATCTGCACATGAGTCATCAGAAAATGACTGATTTCCCCGTACAGCAATCAATAGTGCTTTAGACTCAGAAAGTGTGAAATGAAAAACTTAATGTTCTCCTAACAGTGCAATTTAGAAAAATGTCTATATGCCACATGCTATTTTTTCAAACCTTACACTTAAAAACTAAAAGCAAATCAAAATGGCATGTTCCCATTGTGTGAGATATTTACTATGCGGTATCCCTCTCTGCCAACTCATCTCTCAGTTGTGGAGGTCAATAAGCAAAGGAAGCTGCACCATTAAATGCAGCTCTATAATTCACACTCAGTGGGCAGGCAAACAGTCCTTTTCACGGGCCTGAAATGAATGGATGTAGAAGCACTATAAATATCGACCTCACTTATTAAAAACAAAAAGAAAAAAGTGATAAAAAATAAAGAAAAGCCACAAGAGACTCCCTCCTACTTTCTAAGAACTAGCCTTTTGGATTCTCACTCTGAAGCAGGTGACCATGAGTGCTTTCTCAGGAGAGATGTTTAAAGTGAGAGGCTATATTAGTCTGAAGGAATTCTCTCGAAGATTCTACCCTTTGTAACTAGCCTTGATGAAAGGCAAGAAGATGGAAGGGGTATGTGGCTCAAACTGAGGTGTACTGAGAACCCTGCTCTTAGCAGAGCCAGCAATGGCCACGCGAAAAAGAAAAAGCTGGTGCTTCTTATCTCACACTTTTTGTCACACTGTCCTTTCTTAAATCCAACCATGTTCAAGGCTTAATCTCCAGGTAAATGGCAGGCTGTCCCTTCTTTCCTGGGAAAACATACAAACCCCTGTTCTTTCTTTATACTTTTTCATTTATCCCTCTGTTCATTCATTTATAACTGAAAAACTGTTTATTTAATATGAAAGTATTTACTGAGAACTCAGTTTCTATGGATGCAGTGATGACAAAAGTTCTTCTCTGTTGACAAATCCTGTCCTATGTCACATCCCTTAGAAGCCTGCTACTTAAGAGGGTACATGCATCTGTCTTAAAACTTCAACAGGCCTTGTTATCTTAAAATGTCAGCACCCAAGGCCCAACCCCAACCGAGATCCTATGTGTCCCTTTAAAAGGAATTGTGTCTTATCCCAGGAATTACTGATGTGGGAACTCTGAACACAGAAGCAAGGCAGTAATGGCCCATATGCCTCACCTGAAATAAGGCCATTTTTCACTCTAATGTATATTTGAGGTAGAGGAAAGAAAACATGTGAGATCAGGGAATTAAGTACCATGCCCAAAATTAAACTACCACTAATGTGTTCCTAAATTTTGGGTGATACGTTTCTTCACTTTGAGTTTAACTTTTCTTATCGATATGTACTCTGCATTTATATTATTTAATCATTGTAATAAGAGCCCACCTACAATTCGTCCTGTGATTAGATCATATAAATATATTTATCTGCTCTGCCAAAATATTAAAAAGAGTGGCATGTTTACTTGTGCTTTTTCTGATGCACACCCCTAACCTAACCTGAAAGAAAATTTATATTAACTTTTTTGATCTAATTTTCCTCTCCCATCTGGTCCCCACACTTTTCAGGAGCAGTAAGAGCTCAATCGGTAGAAAGAAAATTCATTATGCCTTTTGCTGAAAAAAAGAGGAAAAGTGTTTAGCTACTGTTCACACTTCTTCAATTGATCTTTCCAAGTCTTCCTAGTTTCTGAAGGGTGGAAATGATGGGTCCCTTGGGTTCCCTGCTGTTCAGTCAAGACCATGCGTAATTTACCTAAATTCACCTAAACCATAACCCATTTGCCGCGCAATACATTTTATGGCATTTTAGCAGTAGACTGTCTGCTAAGCTTAGAGGTGGAGTGCACAGTCTGATAATGAAATAGTGGTGCCATCTGGAAATGCGAAGTGCTAAGTAAATACACAGCACCACTTTATTATTGTCACCTCACTCTATTTAGGTGTGAAGAAGAAGGCGCATTCTAATTTACTTCTCAATCTACAGAGAGGATTGGTTTTTAAAGAGTCCTTTGTTTAATCAGTGCCCAAATGTAACTTTTAAAAGGCTCCATTTTCACATCATTTTATTTTATTTATTTATTTTTAAAATTTTCTTCTTATTTATTCTGCTTGAGATTCCTTGAATGTCTTAGATCTGCGGGTTCCTACTTTTTAATATTTTTAAAATTTTATACAATTTTTAAAGTTTTACAGTTATTACAAAATATTGACTATATCCCCCGTATTGTGTAATACATTCTTGATCCTATCTTACACCCAACAGTTGGTACCTCCCACTCACATCATTTTAAAACTTTTGTTTGGAGCAATCGGTGTGTAGTGTTTTGAACCACATGACTAAATCTTTCCAATTTTTCTGAAAAGAAGATAGTCTGTGAGCTAAGGAGACTGTGTTAATGTGAAAAATTAATAAACTTCTACTTCATGGTTCCAAGTGGGCAATTAGAATGGCAACTATCTTTTTTCCAACACTCTTAGTAACCCCTAATAACATCTGTTGCAACACCACATAGAGAAATAGTGCTTTAGGGCTCTCTTGATTTGAACGAAGAGACCAACTGGCATGGCAGAAACCCATTGTGCTCAGTGTTATTTCTGTATGTCTCCAAGTTGCATTGCCCATCAGCAACGTGGTGCACGTCAAGAACTCAATGGAGCCATGGACGCTGTTTGTCTATGGGGCAGGGAATTGAGAAAGTGAGCAGCCAAACCACAGAGAAACTCTAGCCTCTGGGATCTGTTTTTTCAAACTAGGGATGGTTAATTGCAGTCACAATACAGTGACATCTAATCAGTGAGTCTATATATGTGTCACCATTCTACCTAAAAGCTTTCTTACTTCTACTGGCTCTTAATAATAATATTTGGGAAAAGGAGTGGGTGAGGGGAAGTCTAGCTTAGTATTTGATATCTAAATATTCATTTACAGTTGAGCAGAAGAAAATTCAAATAGATGACTGCCTCAACTGAGTGAATTCTGAAGGTGTTGTAATACTTGCTACAAATGGAAAGGGAAGGGGAAGAAGAGGTTCTGAATTTAAGCACTCTTCTTGAATATATGTGGCTGGTCATTTGGGTTTAAGATAGCCTGAATCTAGGGGTCAAAATTTTCCTGAGAAGAGATAACTGGGATAGCATAAAATAAAACATATAAACCAATCTCCTGTGAGATGTCAACAAAAATAGGACTTGAAAATAAATCTCACTGATTAATTTTCTTCTTTCTTCTCATAATGATAAAACTCTAGTTAGAGCAAGGGAATAAAAGCCCTACAAAATCCTATGTGCAGAATATGTGTCCAGATCTTTAGCCATCCAAGGGCTTGTATTCAAACTGTTGCTCTGTCTCTCCTCTGAGGCTGTACCACAACCTTTTCACCCTTTAGCTGTCTCCATCTGTTCCAGCCTATTTCCAGCTGCTACTCAGAGGAAAGGCCAAGGTAATTATCACCTTAGCACGTAATTTATCTTGCTGTGACCATCTTTGGACTGAAAGTCTGTTGAGTGCTCCTGTGTGTTCCCTTTCCCTCACGTGGCTATAAACTAACCTGACCCTTCCATCTTGGGTAGAATGTACTATCTCTATATGCCTCCATTTAGGTGATCCTTTAAGGGCCCTATCTCCCAGTAACATTTCTTTCCCATTTGGCAACTTGACATCTCAAAGGGACCAGAACATTTTCCTTCCTAATATTTAAAACTGTACTCAAAAGAAAAATATGTCATGCTGACTTAATCATAAATACCTATTCAGTCATGGTACATAGTGAAAACAATGTGGTCTTGAGTCTTTGTACAGAGAGAATTCAATTTCCAGGGAAATCTCTTCATCACTCAGCATCAGCTTTCCTATCTGTTAAATGGGAAACTTAATAATTACTTCAGATTATTCTGAAGATTAACTGCAGTAAGAGAAGAGAGCATCTCACATTTTAATGTGCACGGGGAGAACCTGGGGATCTTGCTACAATGCAGATTCTAACTTGGTAGATCCAGAGTCGGTACACAGACTGCACTAGCAACAAGTTCCCGAATGGGAAGATTGGTTCAGGATAGCGGAGTACAAGGACATGTGCTAACTTCTTGCGAGAGCACCAGAATCACAACTAACTGCTGAATAATCATCGACAGGAAGACACTGGAACTCACCAAAAAAGATACCCCACATCCAAAGACAAAGGAGAAGCCACAATGAGATGGTAGGAGGGAGGGGCACAATCACAATAAAATCTAATCGCATAACGGCTGGGTGGACGACTCACAGACTGCAGAACACTTATAGCACAGAAGTTCACCCACTGGAGTGAAGGTTCTGAGCCCTATGTCAGTCTTCCCAAACTGGGGGTCTGGCAACAGGAGGAGGAATTCCTAGAGAATCAGACTTTAAAGGCTGGTGGGATTTGATTGCAGGACTTCGACAGGACTGGGAGAAATAGAGACTCCACTCTTGGAGGACACACACAGAGTAGTGTGCGCATCAGGACGCAGAGGAAGGAGCAGTGACCCCATAGGAGACTGAACCAGATCTACCTGCTAGTGTTGGAGGGTCTCCTGCAGAGGTGGGGGGTGGCTGTGGCTCACCGTGGAGACAAGGACACTGGCAGCAGAAGTTCTGGGAAGTACTCCTTGGCGTGAGCCCTCCCAGAGTTCGCCATTAGTCCCACCAAGAGCTGGATAGGCTTCAGTGCTGGGTCGCCTCAGGCCAAACAACCAACAGGCAGGGAACCCAGCCCCACCCATCAGCAGACAAGTGGATTAAAGTTTTACTGAGCTCTGCCCACCAGAGCAACAGCCAACTCTACCCACCACCAGTCCCTCCCATCAGGAAGCTTGCACAAGCCTCTTAGATAGCCTCATCCACCAGAGGGCAGACAGCAGAAGCAAGAAGAACTACAATTCTGCAGCCTGTGGAACAAACGCCACATTCATACAAAGACAGACAAAATGAAAAGGAAGAGGACTATGTACCAGATGAAGGAACAAGATAAAAGCCCAGAAAAACAGCTAAATGAAGTGGCAATAGGCAACCCTCCAGAAAAAGAATTCAGAATAATGATAGTGAAGATGATCCAGGACCATGGAAAAATAATGGAGTCAAAGATCAAGCAGATGAAAGAAATGTTTAACAAAGACTTAGAAGAATTAAGGAACAAACACCTAGAAGAATTAAAGAACAAACAAACAGAGATGAACAATACAGTAACTGAAATGAAAATACACTAGAAGTAATCAATACCAGAATAATTGAGGCAGAAGAACGGATAAGTGACTAGGAAGACAGAATGGTGGAATTCACTGCCACAGAACAGAATAAAGAAAAAAGAATGCAAAGAAGTGAAGACAGCCTAAGAGACCTCTGGGACAACATTAAATGCAACAACATTCGCATAACAGGGGTCCCAGAAGGAGAAGAGAGAGAGAGAAAGGACCAGAGAAAATATCTGAAGAATTATAGCCAAAAACTTCCCTAACATGAGAAAGGAAATACCCACCCAGTCCAGGAGGCACAGCGAGTCCCATACAGGATAAACCTAAGAAGAAACATGCCAAGACACACAGTAATCAAATTGGCAAAAATTAAAGACAAAGACAAGTTATTGAAAGCAGCAAGGGAAAAATGACAAATAACATACAAGGGAACTGCCATAAGGTTAACAGCTGATTTCTCAGCAGAAATCCTACAAGAGAGAAGGGAGTGGCACGATATATTTAAAGTGATGAAAGGGAAGAACCTACAACCAAGATTACTCTACCCGGCAAGTATCTCATTCAGATTCAACGGAGAAATCAAAGCTTTACAGACAAGCAAAAGCTAGGAGAAGTCAGCACCACCAAACCAGTTCTACAACAAATGCTAAAGGAACTTCTCCAAGTGGGAAACACAAGAGAAAAAAAGGACCTACAAAAACAAATATCAATTAAGAAAATGGCAATAGGATCATACATATCAATAATTACATTAAACGTAAATGCATTAAATGCTCCAACAAAAAGACACAGGCTCGCTGAATGGATACAAAAACAAGATTGATATATATGCTGTCTACAAGAGGGCCACTTCAGACCTAGGGAAACATACAGACTGAAAGTGAGGGGATGGAAAAATATATTTGATGTAAATGGAAATCAAAAGAAAGATGGAGTAGCAATAATCATATCAGATAAAATAAACTTTAAAATAAAAAATGTTCCAAGAGACAAGGAAGGACACTATATAATGATCAAGGGATCAGTCCAAGAAGAAGATATAACAATTAAAAATATATACGCACCCAACATAGGAGCACCTCAATACATAAGGCAACTGCTAACAGCTATAAAAGAGGAAATCAACAGTAACACAATAATAGTGGGGGACTTTAACACCTCACTTACGCCAATGGACAGATCATCCAAACAGAAAATTAATAAGGAAACACAAGCTTTAAATAACACAATAGACCAGATAGATTTAATTGATATTTATAAGGCATTCCATCCAATAACAGCAGATTACACTTTCTTCTCAAGTACACAAGGAACATTCTCCAGGATACATCACATCTTGGGTCACAAATCAAGTCTCTGTAAATTTAAGAAAACTGAAATCATATCAAGCATCTTTCCAACCACAATGCTGTGAGATTAGAAATCAATTACAAGGAAAAAAAAAATCTGTAAAAAAACACAAACAAATGGAGGCTAAACCATTACTAAATAACCAAGAGATCACTGAAGAAATCAAAGAGGAAATCAAAAAATACCTAGAGACAAACAACAATGAAAACATGACAATCAAAAACCTATGGGATGGGCTTCCCTGGTGGCGCAGTGGTTGAGAGTTCGCCTGCCGATGCAGGGGACACGGGTTTGTGACCCGGTCTGGGAAGATCTCACATGCCATGGAGCTGCTGGGCCCGTGAGCCATGGCCTCTAAGCCTGCACGTCCAGACCCTGTGCTCTGCAACAGGAGAGGCCACAACAGTGAGAGGCCCGTGTACCACAAAAAAAAAAAAAAAAAAAAAAAAAAAAAAAAAAAAAAAAAAAAAACCTATGGGATGCAGCAAAAAATCTACTAAGAGGGAAGATTATAGCAATACAATCCTACCTCAAGAAACAAGAAACATCTCAAATAAACATTCTAAACTTACACCTAAAGGAACTAGAGAAAGAAGAACAAACAAAACCCAAAGTTAGTAGAAGGAAAGAAATCATGAAGATCAAAGCAAAAATAAATGAAATAGAAACAAAGAAAACAACAGGAAAGATCAATAAAACTAAAAGCTGGTTTTTTGAGAAGATAAACAAAATTGATAAACCTTTAGCCAGACTCATCAAGAAAAAGACAGAGAGGACTCAAATCAATAAAATTAGAAAGGAAAAAGGAGAAGTTACAACGGACATGGCAGAAATATAAAGCAACATAAGAGACTACAAAAAGCAACCCTATGCCAATAAAATGGACAACGTGGAAGAAATGGACAAATTCTTATAAAAGGATAACCTTCCAGGACTGAACGAGGAAGAAACAGAAAATATGAAAAGACCAATCACAAGTAATGAAATAGAAACTGTGATTAAAAATCTTTCAACAAACTAAAGTTCAGGACCAGATGGCTTCACTGGTGAATTCTATCAAACATTTAGAGAAGAGTTAACACCCAGCCTTCTCAAACTCTTCCAAAAAATGGCAGAGGAAGGAACACTCCCAAACTCATGCTGTGAGGCCACCATCACCCCGATACCAAAACCAGACAAAGACACAACAAAAAAAGAAAATTACAGACCAATAACACTGATGACTATAGATGCAAAAATCCTCAACAAAATACTAGCAAACAGAATCCAACAACACATTAAAGGGATCATACACCACGATCAAGTGGGATTTATCCCAGGGATGCAAGGATTCTTCAATATACGCAAATCTTTCAATGTGATACACCATATTAACAAATTGAAGAAGAAAAACCATATGATCATCTCAGGTACAGAAAAAGCTTTTGACAAAATTCAATACCCATTTATGATAAAAACTCTCCAGAAAGTGGGCACAGAGGGAAACTACCTCAACATAATAAAGGCCATATACAACAAAACCACAGCAAACATCATTTTCAATGGTGAAAAACTGAAAGCATTTCCTCTAAGACCAGGAAACAGACAAGGACGTCCACTCTCACCACTATTATTCAACATAGTTTTGGAAGTCCTAGCCATGGCAATCAGAGAAGAAAACGAAATAAAAGGAATACAAATTGGAAAAGAAGAAGTAAAACAGTCACTGTTTGCAGATGACATGATACTATATATAGAGAATGCTAAAGATGCTGCCAGAAAACTACCAGAGCTAATCAATGAATTTGGTAAAGTTGCAGCATACAAAATTAATGCATAGAAACCTCCTGCATTCCTATACACTAACAATGAAAGATCAGAAAGAGAAATTAAGGAAACAATCTCATTCACCATTGCAATAAAAAGAATAAAATACCTAGGAATAAACCTACCCAAGGAAGTAAAAGACCTGTACTCAAAAAACTATAAGACACTGATGAAAGAAATCAAAGATGACACAAACAGATGGAGAGATATACCATGTTCTTAGATTGGAAGAATCAATATTGTGAAAATGACTATACTACCCAAAGCAATCTACAGATTCAATGAAATCCCTATCAAATTACCAGTGGCATTTTTACAGAACTAGAACAAAAAGTCCCCAAATCTGTATGGAAACACAAAAGACCTCGAATAGCCAAAGCAGTCTTGAGGGAAAAAAATGGAGCTGGAGGAATCAGACTCCCTGACTTCAGACTATAATACAAAGCTACAGTAATCAAGACAATATGTTACTGGCAAAAAAACAGAAATATAGATCAATGGAACAGGATAGAAAGCCCAGAGATAAACCCACGCACCTCTGCTCAACTAATCTATGACAAAGGAAGCAAGAATATACAATGGAGAAAAGACAGCCTCTTCAATAAGTGGTGCTGGGAAAACTGGACAGCTACATGTAAAAGAATGAAATTAGAACACCCCCTAACACCATACACAAGAATAAACTCAAAATGGATTAGACATCTAAATGTAAGACCAGACACTATAAAACTCTTAGAGGAAAACATAGGAAGAATACTCTTTGACATAAATCACAGCAAGATCTTTTTTGATCCACCTCCTAGAGTAATGGAAATAAAAACAAAAATAAACAAGTGGGACCTAATGAAACTTCAAAGCTTTTGCAAAGCAAAGGAAACTACAAAGAAGATGAAAAGACAACCCTCAGAATGGGAGAAAATATTTCCAAATGAATCAATGGACAAAGGATTAATCTCCAAAATATATAAAGAGCTCATGAAGCTCAATATTAAAAAAACAAACAACCTAATCAAAAAATGGGCAGAAGACCTAAATAGACATTTCTCCAAAGAAGACCTACAGATGGCCAAGAGGCACATAAAAAGATGCTCAACATCTCTAATTATTAGAGAAATGCAAATCAAAACTACAGTGAGGTATCACCTCACACCAGTTAGAATGGGCATCATCAGAAAATCTACAAAGAACAAATGCTGGAGAGGGTGTGGAGACAAGGGAACCCTCTTGCACCATTGGTGGAAATGTAAATTGATAGAGCCACTAGGGAGAACAGTATGGAGGTTCCTTAAAAAACTAAAAATAGAATTACCATATGACCCAGCACTCCCACTACTGGGCATATACCCAGTGAAAACCTTAATTCAAAAAGAACATGCACCCCAACGTTCATTGCAGCACTATTTACAGTAGACAGGTCATGGAAGCAACCTAAATGCCCATCGACAGACAAATGGATAAAGATGTGGTAAATATATACAATGGAATATTACTCAGCCATCAAAAGAAATGAAATTGGGTCATTTGTAGAGACGTGGATGGATCTAGAGACTGTCATACAGCGTGAAGTAAGTCAGAAAAAGAAAAATATTGTATATTAACGCATATATGTGGAACCTAGAAAAATGGTACAGATGAACCGGTTTGCAGGGCAGAAATAGAGACACAGATGTAGAGAACAAACGTGTGGACACCAAGTGGGGGAAGCAGTGCAGGGGTGGGGATGGTGGTGTGATGAATTGGGAGATTGGGATTGACATGTATACACTAATATGTGTAAAATGGATAACTAATAAGAACCTGCCCTATAAAGAAAATAAAGAAAATAAAATTCAAAAAAAAAAGGTAGCTGTGTGAGCTAATGGATGTGTTAATTAACTTGATTATCGTAATAACTTCATTATAGATATGTATATCAAATCACCATGTTGTACACTTTAAATATATTACCATTTTGTTTGTCAAATATACCTCAATAAAGCAGGAGAAAGTTTTTTAAATTAAAAAAAAAATGTTCTCGGATGAAGCAGATGCTGTGAGTCATGGGCCACACATTCAGTTGCAAGAATGGAGAGCACTGTTCAGAAGACTGTCACAGCATGGCCATTCGGTCCACCAGAAACTAGAAGGATCCCTCCAATACTGTGTTCACCTCTCAGGTCTGTGTCAGAATGCACATTGCCAGATCTACTGCTTTGAGTTAAACAGTCAATGTGGGAACGGGCTTGCTTTGCAAAACACTCTCTAAAAATATTCACACATATTACTTTTCAATTTCCACAAACCCCTTCCTTCTCCCTTTGGTCCAAAAGACCTTTGTGACATTCATGTCTAGGCATTAGGAAAACATCCTTGCAATTTCTCACCTCGGAGTTTGTAGGGGAGAATCAGTGGTTGCATTAAAAATAAGATCTGAGTGGGTGGTATGATCCATGTGTGATGGATACCTCAGAGTTTCCAGAAAGATCTCTGGGCTGAATAGGAAGAGAAAGGAAAATGACAAAATACTCTCGTGGAAGATGGCTGCTGTGGGTCATTCTAGCTTTGCTAAGGGCCTGCCTGGTTCTTCTGAGAGACGTGAGAGACTTTTATTGGAGGTGGAAATTTCCTGAGAGCTCCCCCTGGGCGACAGCTCCCTCACTCACAGAGAGAGGTTGATGCAGGGAGTATGCAAAAGAGTGATCACCCTGGAGTCTATAATGGAGCTTCCTGCCCCACAACAGGCAACAAGAGTGATGTTCCTTTTAGCGAACATGCCCACCGAGGCCAGAACAAATCCAACCGTGGAAATGGCAAGAATCAATCTCAAAGGCTGGCAGCAGAGCAGCTGGCCCGGGAGGGAAGGCCGGGAAGGAGGACTGCAATCACGGTTGTAATAAATGGGAAAGGCAGCCCAGCTCTACAAGAGGGTGATGAGAAACAGGTCAGAGCTGGGTAAGCATCTGAGTGGTTCTAAACTGTGACAAAGCTGCACGGATTGGACGGTGTTAGTGTGTGTGGTCCCATCCACGTGGAGCTGGATGAGGACGTAACACTGGCAACAGGCAGAGTGGAGACTCTGGAACTCTTACTGCCCACCCCGTCCACGAAAAAGATGGCTCAGAAATAGGGAAATGCCATTTGGGGGTGCAAGGGAAGGCACTGAAGGAAGACAGGGCTATTTAACTCTCTCTCTCTCTCTCTCCCTCTCTCCCTCTCTCTCTCCCTCTTTCTCTCTCTCTCTCTCTCTCTCTCTCTCTCTCTCTCTCTCTCTCTCACACACACACACACACACACACACACACACACACACACACACACACTCTCACACTGGCAAATTAGGCTGAAAGTTTCTTGGTGCAGAAAAGCAATCAGCAAGGTAGAGGGGAAAACTGTTGAAGGAGAAATATTAAAAATGGCAAAGGTCTGACAGGTTAGCCAGGCAAGAAGGTGAGCAGATTAGAGAGGGGACTGAAAAGGCATATACTGGCCTCACAAGGCCACAATATGAGTACACACATAGGAAGAAGCTAATAATGCCAGAGAGAAAGATTCAAGTTTGGAAACAGTTCGAGAAGACCCAATCTCTTAGTCTTCACAAGGTACTACGATTCTCTGCAAAGAAAACTAACAGTAAAAGCAAACTGATTGATCTAGGAGGACACACATACAGACGCATAGGTTTATTGGTATCAGGAATATATGCTAAGGTCCGGGGGTGGAAAACACTATCAAAACTCAGAGGAAGGAGCTGTTACTGCCGAATCAGGGAAGCACCAGAGAGAAGGGAGCTCGGAGGGGTGGGGCAGTGACCAGGTGTCTGAGGCTTAAGATGTTAACAAGAAAACTGTGGACATCACCTCGCTCTTATTTACGACAAAAATGTTTGTGATACATTTAGGAAGTGGCAAATAGTAACCGAAAGGTTGCGAGGCTCCTAATTATTTTGCCTTTTTAAAGGGTCTCTGTCAGAAAAATTTTGAAATCTGTTGGTTTATTAACACTGTCACATATGCACACAAGCCTAAAGTGAAATGGAGAACCGATTTAATTATCTAAAATAGTTTAATGCAGTGTATTACCACTGTTTAATTGATGCATTTCCTCCAAAAATGGTTTTACAGGGAGTTGAATTTTATGAGTAATTGTAGCAACTTATTTTGTTTATATCAAGGTTTCTCAAACTGGGTGCTATTGACATTTTGGACCAGATAATTCCTAGTTGGCAGGGATGGAGGGAATGTGTGGGGAGGTGGGTTTCCCGTGCCTTGTAGGATGTTTAGCAGAATCTCTGACCTCTACTTGCTAACACCCACCAGTTATGACAACCAAAACTATCTCTAGGCATTGTCAAATGTCCCCAGGGGGCCAAAATTATTCCCATTTGAGAACCAGTAGTCTAAAGTATACCTAAGTCAGGGAATTCCCTGGTGGTCCAGTGGTTAGGACTCAGCGCTTTCACTGCTGTGGCCCCGGGTTCAACCCCTGGCTGGGGAATTAAGATCCTGCAAGCCACATAGCCAAAAAAAAAAAAAAAGTATACCTAAGTCTAGCTACCTAGCTAGCTACATAGGTAAATCCAAGGCTTACAATAGACAAATATGGGATTTTATGTATTGATCAGAAGATTGATGCTATAACTACTCAATTATTTCTAAGGATTTTCTAAGGTTCTCTGATTCTGCGAGAAACTCCGCTAATCAATAATCAAAACATCCATACATCTCACATTGTATTAGTAGTTTATGCTTTTCATCTCATTTGTGTCTCCCCTGGACCTTCAGGCATGGATTTTTAGCACCTTTAATACCACAACAGGTGTTCTGTGATTGCCATATTCAGGTTCAGCTGTCATGCCCAGATCACAGGGAACAAGACAACAGTTGAGTCAGTCTCAGCACATAACCAGCATCAAAGGCTGTATTCTAAAACATGACAGAATTCCATTTGATCTGCTGTTCTGAAAGGGACAAAAACAGGACTGACCAGTACAAGAGAGTTAATTATTGTTGATGACAAAAGGAAATTAATCAGATTTCGAACAGAAGTCTGGAGTTAAATGTAAAGGACAGATTAAAAACAATCTCTTGATTGTCCACAATTGTGCTATGACTTTTATAGCTTTGCTTTTCCATCAATTACCACAAAACACATTCTTAATGTGTTATAATTCACACAGAGTTCTCTTTATGTTTTTTTGTGGTGATGGATAAGCAATTTTAAGTGAATCCAAGAAAGTATTTCCTTACCAAATTGTTGTGCACTGCAAGCAATGCAAAATTGAACTTGATATGCTATAAAGAGCACCGAATTAGGTCAAACGCAGTCCCAGCATCCACTGATCTCTGAGTCTCCATTAGCTAATCTGTAATATGGGACTAATAATAACTTCCTTGCCCTTTTTACTCAAATGAGATTCAAGTGAATGAATGCCTATGAAATCAACATGAGTACTACAGACATATAAGAAACTGATACTATATTCAAGCAGGATTCTGTAATTAAAGCTCTCTCTACCCAAGGGTTTCAATGAAGGCAAAAGAACTTTATTTTAAAATATCACCTAGGGCTTCCCTGGTGGCGCAGTGGTTGAGAATCCGCCTGCCGATGCAGGAAACACGGGTTCGTGCCCTGGTCCGGGAAGATCCCACATGCCGCGGAGCAACTAAGCCCGTGAGCCATGGCCACTAGGCCTGTGCATCCGGAGCCTGTGCTCCGCAACGGGAGAGGCCACAACAGTGAGAGGCCCGCATACCGGAAAAAAAAAAAATAAAAAAAAAAAAAAATAAATAAAATAAAATAAAATAAAATATCACCTAACACAAAGTAACTCTAATTAATAGATTTTCTATAAATTGTTGTAGATATACATCTTTCAAGTACCTGGTTAAATAAATTTAAGAACATTAAAAAAGAATAAAATCCTCATATCATCCATAAACCTCATTAACAAAAATAGGCTCAATTGATTGCCTCACCATTAAAGGTGGGAAAATAAATAAATACATACATATATACATCTGTGATTCACTTCAATCCGTTTGTGTTTTTATTTATTTGTCTATGTCCAGATGACAGGATTAAACTGCTGCTAGTGGCCAGATGTTACAGAGCAGAGGGAAACTGAAAGATGGACGGTCAGGGCATCTGAATTACCCTTTGTTAATTCCCCTCTCTGGCCTCTCTGGGGCAGTAGACTTCTGGACCAATGCAACCCACAGGTGAGTTCAGACAGCACTCCTGCATACTGCAGCCTTCAAAACAAATCCACTCATAGTACTTGGTTTTGACTATGTAGCTTTAAAAAGTAGATTAATAGTGTATTTAATCATAACATCCATAAGTGATTATCAAGCATTAAACCTGTTTCAGAATTTGACTTGTTTTTACCTTCAGCCAATTCTCCTCACGTTAAAGAACCATTGGTGCAAATACAACATGAGGCAAAGGGGAGAAATAAAAAGCTGCCTAAGACCTTATGAATGACTATATTCAGCCTGACTGATATTATTTGTTTTTCTTTAGTGAAATTATATTATCAATTGTCAAAAGAACTGCTCCTTAACGCTGATAGCATCAGAGGGCACTTGGGCAAAAATCAGAAGTGAGAAGCAAGAGGGATGTTTCTTCATTTGGTTCCTCTTGAACCAAATGCACTATGTGCCAAAAGGCACATAGTGCCCATTGAATTCTGAGAAGCTAAAAATCCGTCACTAAGCCGCAAATGTCCTCATACATCAAAGGAGACCCAAGTCAGCAGGATAAACCTCCAGCTTAGGTAGCCAGACCTGGGCCTGTCTGCTCCTGATCATGAGAGTGATGTGTTATTAACAAAACACAAGACATGTGCAACACCTCTGAGATAAGCGGTGGTCAAGGCAACCCAGGGAGCTAGCAAGGAGGGGCAACAAAACAGGAGCAGCAATGTTTTCAAAGGTTGGACAGAACTAAAAAAAAAAAAAAAAAATGCCGTCAGGGAGAGAAGATAAAAGTGGTAAACAGTGCAACAAGAGGTGTGCTAGAGAAAAAAATAAGAGAAAGGAGAATCAGCAGAGGCAGTTCTGACATTTCCGGCGCTTGACTGAAATGCACTTGGGTTTCAAAGATGTCAGAGTCTGAGGGATGATCTCTCTAGCTGAGCTCCAAGGGGTCATGAAGCAAGATGGATGGAGAGACAGAAAGCCGTTGCCCCTTCAGCTAGTATGGGCAGTGCAGGATGAATCAAATGGGGTTGATATTTCTTTTACACGGAGCTCTTTGGTGAGACACTTCATGGGTGGTAATTCTGCCTAGTGAATAAAGGTGTGTGTCCTAGGAAGACCGTTGTGGCCCAGGAATTTAGGATTCATGGTCAGGCTGAGAGAGACACACCTTTCAACAGACGTCCTGCAGGAGGGCTCAGCAAGGATTTCAAGTGGCCTTTGAACCATCATCAGTCAAGCCCTTCTAATTCTCTGAAACCACAACATAGTATTTAGCTGTAAGATGAACACTAATTGAAAAAAAAAAAATTAAACCACAGGTTTTTTTCCCTTGTTGAACATGCCACACCTAGCTCAGTCCCCAGCAGCACTCACTGGATTCTCAACAAATATCTGTTCAATGGATAACTGAAAAGGAAAGAAGATTTACCTATTTTTATAGTCCCCCAAAATATTCATTCATTTTTTTAGAGAGAAAGTGAATGCTGACTTCCTTTGAAGTTCTCTTCCTGTTTATTTTTTGGTTTCCCTTTATAAATTTTTCATCAATTTTTACCTTTGGGTCCAGAGCAGTGACATAAACTATAATAAGCTTTAAAATCTTCTGGAGAACTTATAAGAATGCAGCTCGCTGGGTCCCATCAACGGATTCAAATTTTCCCAGCATAACTGCATCAGATTTTGGATTCAGTAGGTCTGGGTTGGGGTCCTGGAATAAGCATTTCTAACAAGTTCTCTGGTACTGGCAAGTCAAAGTATCTTCCTCAGATGAACTTCAATATGTGTCCATATTTTGATATGTGATGGGCTGACGCCCCCCATTTTTGTGGGATGAAACGAAACCACTCACTCTGATCAAAACATATGAATAAGGAAAGTGTCTGTTCTAAAAACAAGAACTAAGTTCTAAAAACTAAGAAGCTTTACAGTGTCCAATGAAAGCAGGTGGTGCTCTCAGCTATGGCCTGGGATTTTCTTAGTTAAAACACATATTATTAAAAGACTGGTTTCCCCATCACCAAATTCACTGCGTGAGTTCTTTCAGCATTGTTTTATTTCTTCCTGAACAACTGTGTTTCTCTCTAACTGAAAATTCCCTTCTGGAAATCATGTAACTGGGAAGCTCTATAGACTGGCTTATTTCACAGAGCTTTTGCACAGTCTCCTTTGCCATTTGCATTAGGCATTAGAGATGAGAATTAATGGAGAATTTTACTATCATCCTCCACAGATTCCTACCTCACTCCCAATGCGTCCAACCACATCCATCACCTCCCAGGCTCGCTGTCTGTCCCAAGCTTTCTCTTTCCAAGCAAACAGAATCATCAGCTACTTGGCCGCCTTAGACAAGAACCTCTGAGTCACACTGGACTCTTCCTACCTATATCTCACATCAAACTGGCCAGAGTATTTTTTATTCTACTTCTTTAATATTTGTATGTTTCAAATGCATAACAGACTTTTTAAGGCATGACAACTATTTTTTTATTGAAGTATAGCTGACTTACAATGTTTTGTTAATTTCTGCTATAAAGTGATTCAGTTATATACATATATACTTTCTTTTTTATATGCTTTTCATTATGGTTTATCACAGGATATCGAATGTAGTTCTCTGTGCTATACAGTAGGACCTAGTTGTTATCTACTTTCAAAACAAATCTTCCATCCATATATTTTTTTCTCCCTCATCACTGTCGCTTTAGTCCAGAAATATATCCTCATTCACAGGGACCACGTCAGAAACCCCCTGAATGAGTTCCCATCTTCAGTTCCTCTCCATTCTCACTTTCCTTTCACTCAGCTGTCAGCATTATGTTTCTAAGAGATGGGCTGCTATTACTCTCATGCTAAAAACCTCCCTAAGATCGGGCTTCTCTTGGGGGTTCAAACAACTCTTCAGGCTCAGTTTGGTCCCAGATCACCTTTTCAGGTACAACTTATGCTCCATGTATGTTTTACATATACTTTATGCTCTACAACTACCTGCTTTATGTTCTGAACAGCTTGCTCTTTTTCTTCTACTTTAAATATTCTTGGATACCTTATCCATGTTTCAAATCTGATAAATCCTTCCATGCCCAGCTCAAAAGCCATTCTTTCTTTCTAGCCCCAATACCCTACTCATTTCTTGACTTGGTTGAACAATGTCTACTTTACTTTCTACGCCATAGGCTTCTTAAGAGCAGGAACCAAGTTTTAATTACTTTTGGAGTCCCAAAAGTAACATGTGTTGTAGCATAGCTACAGCAGTTACTTGTAATAAACAAATGCAGCAATGAGTTGGATAGAATTAAATCAAGATCTGTCAGAATGGGACTCTGGATTAGAGTATTACCAAATTAGAGATTTAAAAACACAGCTATCGGGTTTCCCTGGCGGCGCAGTGGTTGAGAGTCCGCCTGCCGATGCGGGGGACGCGGGTTCGTGCCCGGGTCCGGGAAGATAACGACATGCCGCGGAGAGGCTGGGCCCGTAAACCATGGCCGCTGAGCCTGCGCGTCCGGAGCCTGTGCTCCGCAACGGGAGGGCCCACAACAGTGAGAGGTCCGCGTACCGCAAAAAGAACCCCCAAAACCAAAGAACAAAACACAGCTATCTTGTGATTTAGATTAGACTTAGTTGATCAAAACAGATCAGATGAACCTTTTGTTGATATAAGGATTTCAAACACACAAACAATAAATTCAAAGAGACCCATGGTAAATTCATTTGATTATGTGAAAAGTGTTCACATAGCCAAATAAACTAAAAAAACAACTTTGATGGTGAAAACTCATTAACAGGCCCTTACTACTCTAATAACAAATTTTAAGAGTGCTTTAGCATCCTGAAAAGCAGCAAAGGTGTCTTAGAACATTCAAGGGGTCATGTAAATTGGTAAAAAGAGCACTGGCTTCGAATTCACAAATACTCTAGTGTGAATCCCAGCACTGTCACTTACCAGTTGGGTGTTTGTGAGCCTTGATTTGACCTGTCTGAGTCTCAGTTTCTCCATTGTGAAACAGAGATAGCAACACCTACCATATGGGTTAATGACTAGACTCAATGAGATAACATGTATAAAATGCTGAGCACAGTGCCTCGTGCTTACCAGGCACTCGATAAACGAGCCTCAGACACAGTTATAAGGGCACAGGTAAAAATGAGTCACTCCTTGTGTTCTCTAAATGCGCAGAGGCATTTTGAAAAGGCATGGCAGTGTTTAGATAGCAGAACGAGAGGTCCAAAGAGAGAACAGGAGTTGGCGATGAAAGCAGGAAGAGACTGGACAAAAGTATTCATCTATCTGCATACTTTTCGAAATCATGAACAGCTCAGATCAGAGGTATTTCAAAGGCAGTCTACTGCTTCTACTATGCTCACACGTGTAGCTTTCCCAATCGCAGTGTTAACCCCCCATTGTTGAATGACGTGCTTCGCATCCCCAAAGTGTTCCCAGGAGTTAAAGAACACATAGTTGGGCTAATAACATACCTGCTGACTGAAGAGCAAGAGACCTTTGTTTGTCTGTCTGGTGCTTTATTTCAGTGAAATAAAGATTTTTAAAATTATAATGAATGGGGCTTCCCTGGTGGCGCAGTGGTTGAGAGTCCGCCTGCCGATGCAGGGGACGCGGGTTCGTGCCCCGGTCCGGGAGGGTCCCACGTGCCGCGGAGCGGCTGGGCCCGTGAGCCATGGCCGCTGAGCCTGCGTGTCCGGAGCCTGTGCTCCCGCAATGGGAGAGGCCATAGCAGTGAGAGGCCCGTGTACGGCAAAAAAAAAAAAAAAAAAAAAAAATTATAATGAATTATCACAGCTGTCTCCCACGAAATGCCTAGTACCCAGTTTATACTCTGCAATAGCTTGGTAACAATTATTGTTGTTGGGCCTCAATCTTCCATATTAAAACATATTAATCTTCCATATTAAAACACACATCTTCTCTGAGTCAAGTGCATCTCCCTTTGGCTCTGCCTGAGACCATCCTATCTGTGTTTTGTAAACTTTGAAATTCCCTCCTAATTATGATAAATACCTTTGTTATAATTTCAGCTAATCTTACTATGGTGCAAAAAACAGAAATTCACTTTTCTACTTTCCCTGCACTAACACTGCTAACACATTCTCTGAAATCATCATATAAAAGAGCCAAAGAATAGGTCTGTGGACATGAGTTGAATTAAACACAATGCTGCTCACCAACCTGCCGTGAAGCAGGAGCGATGGATATTCACAGAGAAAGAAGTTAGAGAGCTGATAAATGTGCAGAGAAGCAAATTTGGTGGATGTAGAACTAAGAGGAAGGGGGTGTGGGGAGAAAATGAAGAAAAACGGAGTGAACGTATTGTGATGTAAGCAGCTGACCTGTGAGAACTAAGAGTAAGTACAAATACTGCTCCTCTTAAGAGGAATCATGCCTAGGGCAGGGGATCTCTTAGAAGAAAAGTGTATCTCTCTTCAATATGTGTAGCCATACATCCTCTGGCTCCCCATGAAGCTGTGTTGAAGGGCTCAGACTCAGGCTCTCCACCAGGTAAACCCAACATTTTGCTTTTATAACTGATTTGAATCTGAACTTCATCTTTTCTTTCTTCCTTTCTTCCTTCCTCCTCTCTCTCCTTCCACCTCCCTCTCTACCTCCGTCCTTCCTTCCCTTCCTTAATTTCTTCCTCTCGGTCTTCTCTCTTCCCTGTTTTCTCTCATCCTCCTTCCCTCCCTCTCTCCTTCCATCCCTGCCTCCCTTCTTCCCTCCCTCTCTTTCTCTCTCTGAAAAAAGTATCTTCAAAAAATGAACAGAAAGTAAACAGGGAGAAATAACCCTGAACGTAGTATAAGAGAAAGGGATATATTTACCTTAAGGGGCATGAGCAGATCTCAGTTCTCATCCTGCATTTGTCACTAGGTAGCTGTGTGACCTTGGACAAATCACTGCAGCTCTCTGGGCTTTAGTTCCCTCTTTATTAGAATGAGGAGATGAAATTAGATCATCTCTAACTGCTCTTGCAGTTGTAAGTACTTAGTGAAAGGGTAAGAACTTAGATCTGGATGATGGTATCAACTGCACTATTAAATTACTATATGATCTTGAACATATGTAATTTTTGAACCCAGTTTCCCTAATCTATAAAATGTAAGTAAAAATAGCATCTACATCATAGGATTATTGTCAGGATTAAGTGAGATGAATCATGTCAAGAACTGAGAATGGTGCTTGGCATATAGTAAGTGCTCAATAAACCTCAATTATCATTTTTAACCTTAATGCCCTTTCTTGTTACTATGGTCAGGGCAAGTTCTTCATTTACAAATTCAATTTCTCTGATAGCAGAGGAGTAATGCTGTATTCCAAAGGCCATTTAAAAATACAAAATAGCATGAGAACCAAACAATTTACAGATCTCCATCTATTCACAGGTTGGTAACACAGATCCCCTAAAGAGACTTAATAAAATAGATCATAAAAAATCCCTTTTCAGAACTATCAGTGGATGTTAGACATTATCAGGTCTATTAAACAGATATCTGCCTTGTAGATTGTTGTTGATGTTTGCTGATGTGGTTATTGATTTATTTGGAAATCTATCCACTTTCCTTTGGGGATTTATTTCTAGGAAAACATAGACTCTTTCTTGGTCAGCAAAACGAATCCTTTTGCTGTTCATCAGGCCACATTTTAGTCTAAATATGTTCCTTGTACCTCCTGGGCTCTTCAGCCATGACCTTTGTATCCAAGTTTACAAAGGGGAGAAAGGAAGAGTCTCAAAGGTGTCAACTGGGGCACAGCTTTCACTCAACCTATCAAGTTGAAGTAAGTAAAAAAAAAAAAAAAAAAAAATCCTGGCAGTAGAGCAAGCTTTAGTAGGGAGTTGGGTTCTCTCTTCTCTGTTCTCCTTTCAAGGGAAATGAGTGTGGTTTACACGATGGGCTGGAGAACACAGCTTTTTACCAACAACATGGAATATAAACAGTTAAAGAGCTCCACTAAGATAATCAGTGTGAGATCTTTAGCCCAACATTAGGGTTTACAGCTGATATGGGGAAAAAGGAAATCGCATGGTGATGGAGAATATTGACCTTTATTGACTACACGGTATGTGCATAGGAAATAAACACTTACTAAAGCATTCCAACGACCATGGAAGATAAGTATCACCTTCTCTTTATATATAAGGACTTTAGACACCACAAGCCAAAGTCACAAAATTGCCATACAGTGGAGTTGAAATTCAAACTACCTCCCTCTAAAGTATCTGCTTCATTCTGCGATAGTCATACATTCTGGGATAGTCATAGCATCCTTAGTGTATAGATGTATGTGCAATGAAAAAGAGAACCTTTTGATGGTAGATGGTGTAGCTGAGGCCAAAAGTCTTTGCATTATAGCACCAAACTTGAAATAACTGCAGAAGCCAACTGGAACTCTCTGCAATTTAGACATTAACTCTGATTTAGGAAAGGGACCATTTTAATGCAGGGAGACATGGATCATATGGGAATTAGAGCTCTGTAACATCCAAAGGCCCATCTGAGAATGGATGACAGAAGAAGCAAAAAGAGGAGGGATACCATCTTAGCCATACTTGGCTATCTATCTTATCAAGACCTCAGGTGGAAGGAATTGACGAGTAATATCAGAACTACATGAGTTTTGCTAGGATATTATATTGTAACATAGCTTAAGCTACTGTGGTTTATTAATTTTCTGATCTAGAAAATACCGGGGCTTATCAGCACTATCCAACAAGTGGTGGGGAAAAAAAAAGGAAAACAGGGAATGAGAGAGGTAATAAGAGATGCATAAGAAAAAAAAGTAGAAAGAAATTAAAAAATTAATATGATACCTTGACAATGATCTTGGGTTTGATGTACAGAAGGAAGCTTTCCACATACAGGTCTAGACTGAACTCCACCTAGATGATCCACTCCGATTTCCCCACCCACCTATTCTCCCTTTATGAATTGACAGGTATAACTGTATGACGGGCTTTGCACAGTTCAGTAGCAGTTGGCAGTTGGTATATCAAATAGCATAGTTGGAGTGTTGGATTAGAATGAAATAATGCCATTTGCAGCAACATGGATGGACCTAGGGATTATCACACTAAAGTGAAGTAACCCAGAGACAGAAAGACAAATATCATAACAATATCACTTGTATGTGGAATCCAAAAAAATGATACAAACGAATTTATATACAAAACAGAAATAGACCCATAGACATAGAAAACAAACTTATGGTTTCCAAAGGGGAAAGCAGGAATGAGATAAATTAGGAGTTTAGGACTAACAGATACCTGCTACTATTTATAAACTAGATTAACAAGGTCCTACTGTATAGCAGAGGGAACTAGACTCAGTATTTTGTAATAACCTATAAGGAAAAAGAATCGGAAAAAACATGGAGATATAACAATCACTTTGCTGCACACCTAAAACTAACACAACATTGTAAATCATCTATACTTCAATAAAAAATAAAATACAAAAAAAAAAAGTCATCAAAGCTGTCACCTACAAATTGGCACTTGCCATTTACCTCTACAAGGATCAAATTATGAGCCAGGTCTGCAGCTGCTGACCTTCAACACCCCCTGAAAGGAGTTCTGGGTGGAGATCAGGAATGAAGGACTCTGTGCTCTGGGAAAAACTGGAAGAACAGATCTTACGATAGGTATTTTCAGGAGACGATTTTATGAACTCAATTCTTGCACCTCCGCGTATCTAGAAAACACTGAAATCCTTCATGGTGACGTCTCCTCCTCAGGACTAGCAACCCTCATGAGACTAGCAGAAAACTTTCTGCAAAAATATGTGCTTGACTGCATGTACTCCCCCTTCACCAAAATCACATGTATACCGACCTTCCCCCTACCTCTTTGGAGCAGTTTCTCAGAGCCATCTGAAATGCTGTCTCCCAGGCTGCAGTCTTCATTTTGCCCCCAATAAAACTTAACTCACAATTCACACGTGCATTTTTTTTTTTTCAGTCGACAAAGCCTGATTTGGCTCTACCACCGATATCACTCTATGTGACTCAAAGCAGGTCACCCATATCTTACTTCGGGAAATAGCGAGAGAAAAACCATGCACTACTTCACTGTATAGGTATTCTTGAAAATATGCACTAAACA
Organism: Kogia breviceps; assembly: GCF_026419965.1. Classification (NCBI taxonomy): domain Eukaryota; kingdom Metazoa; phylum Chordata; class Mammalia; order Artiodactyla; family Physeteridae; genus Kogia; species Kogia breviceps. The sequence continues at coordinate 21,064,903 of NC_081324.1, forward strand.
CGCTAAAATAACGAATGGCTTTTGCTGTTTGACACTTGTGCTTCCCCTATAAACTCTGTCCCTTAGGAAGAGGGGATCGATCGGGATTAGACGGAGTAATGGAAGACAGCATGGTTTAGTGGTTGCGGGCCTGAACTTGAGAATTAGAAAGGTGTTGATTCTGGTCAGCACTGTGTCAAGAGCTCTGGGGCACAGGCACATGGCCCAGCTCCAAACCCCAGCCCCAGCCCTGATCTCCTTGCCTTACCTGTCACCTGGTCCTAACAGCACCCAGCACAAAGGGTTAAGCAACATAATATTTAGCACACCATCTGACACACAGTGAGTAGCTATAATATTTAGTAGTGAATCCAATTTGTCTAGAATGGGCTCCAAGGCGACTCAAATCCAATTAGAAAGTTAATACAATTAGCAAACAAATTTATATACACATAGAAGTTCATCCACACACACAAAGGGGCCCAGAACAAGAATCTCCTGAACTCTCACCACCCACGGAGCCACATCCTGGACCTTATAGAAAGTATGAACAAGAACAAGTCTTGGAGGAGAAAAGGTCTTAGAAAAAAAATTCTTGCCATTCACAGCAATACCAGAGAGTTATTTTTAACTCCCAACATATTACTGTCTTCATAAAGTTATCTTACTTTTATAGAGAAAAAGAAGGTCTCAATTTAAGCATGTTCAAGAAATGTGCTTCAGTCCTAAAATACATTTCACTTTAACGTCCCTGCTGTGCATTATTTTTTTTTCCCTTTCAAAAGCAGCTCTTACTCAGCAATGCTATAAACTACTACAGCTGAAGACGGGTTTCAGAAATTTGATTTGAAAACAATCCATGGAACATATGTGTGAACAGAAACTGTCATTTTTTTAACCAGAATTTGTTCTCTCATTCCCTTTATCCATGGACAAAATGGAGTTTTTTTTTTTTTTTTTTTTCTTTTCTGATAGGAGAAAAATGATAAGGGAACATGAAGCAAAAAGAGACCTGCAGACTTCACCTCAGTCATTTCATGTCTGTGTTCATATACTGGGGGTTTAAAGGTCTGTGTGGTCCAGAGGCCTCTGGCTGATGTACCCGCCATACAAGGACAGGAGTCAGGTGGGCCAAATGTTCTAAGACCCAGGTCTCAGATCTACCCAGAATTCCTTCCCATCTGTCAGAGTCCAGGTTTGACCCCCACTACTCCATGAAGACATGCCAGACACCCCGGTCTGAAGACACCTGTCCGTCTGATGGACTCTCCCAGCAATGAGTTTCAGCACTTCTGTGTACACAGCCTACATGACCTGTAAAGGTTATCTGGGCAAGTTTTTAACCTTTTCTCATCAAGGATTGTTAACCACTTATAGCCAGAACTGTATCATTTATCCCCCCCTTTTCCCATAGGGTCTAACACAGAGTCTGGCACACAATACGTATCATACATATGTTTCCTAACGCAATAAGTGAAGGAATGAATCCATGTGACCTAAAGAAGGGAGTTAGAGGATCAAGATGCACTTTCACTTTTCTGATTCAGCTTGTTAGTAAATTAATGTCACTAGGGGACTCATCCCCCTGGCTCCGCTCTGACTTACCTAAAATAGGTCTGCAAATGTAAGGTCCTGTTGCCACCTGGGCAAGCGTTTCTGTTAGGGAACTGCTGGCAGAAACCACCCACCTTGGCCAGGCACGACAATGACCCATAACCGTTTGCCCAAGTTGTCTCACAACAGGAGATCCTGATAAAGAACACAGTGCTGCCGCTGAAAAGTAACCGGCAGAATTTGGGAGAGGCCAAAAGAGGGAGGGAGGCGATGACACGTCCTGTCAGCCTTCCAGCAGCCCTCATGCTGGAATCCATCTTGGCTGAGGGATGCGCGGCCACCAGGAAGGACCCTGAGTGAGACCAAACACGGGCACGAGCAAGGTGATTGGCCAGAGACAACCCGGAAACTAACCCCAGCCCCATAAACCCTGAGATCCCCAGCCACGTGGCAGAGAAGGTCTCCTGGGTCCCCTTACCCTGCTGCTCTCCACCCCGGCGCCCCTTCCCAATAAAGTCTTTTGCTTTGTCAGTACGTGTGCCTCCTTGGACCATTCATTTCCGAGCGTCAGACAAGAGCCCACTCTCGGGCCCTGGAAGGGTCCCCCCTTCCTGCAACGTTCCTAACAGTGACTCAGAGAAGCACTAGGAAACACACCGGTCTGGGATTGGCTGTTGACTGACTTTCCTCATTCTTGTGTCTCTTATACCTGCTCACTTCCCTAGATTCATCGATACCTTTCTCACATATTCCACTTTACGAGACATCCACATTGCTCTAGTTATGAACTCACCCCACTGACTACCTCTCTTCCCCCTGGCCACCGGTTGTTCTCCACTTTCACAAGGCATTTGTCTGGATTGTTCATCTGGTAAAAACCTCTTTGTGTCATCCTGGAAGGAGTGTGAACAATCTTACTAGGAACACTCATTTCAGGCTGAACAAGCATCCTTTACTGCAGGACTATCCAGAGCTTGCAGATGAAGTGTGAAGAGGAGGACAAGAGAGGAAAGGGTACGGCTGCCACTCTGGGCTATGTTCCGGACACCTAAGCCAATAAAACTGAGTAGACAGTTCTGATGTGAATTTAAGGGGACAAGTTTCAACAACATGCAAAATATCTCTACATAGTATAATATCATCATAAGGCTCATAATTATTTCTACAACTTTTAGAGAAAATACATTAGGATATTGTCAGCCATCAAGATGTGATTTTTCGTTCTCAGATTAACCAGTCACTCAGTCGGACCTTAAGGAGATGATATCAAATATTCATTTGTAATCTGTCAGTCCATCCATTCATTCACTCTTATTTTTGTTTACTCCTTACTTCCTTTTCACCTTAGCAAAAAAATGAAGATGGAAATAAGAAATATATCATATACATGTCGATGAAGGTTTCCCTATTTTTTCTGCTTTCCAAAGATTTTGGTAAAGGAAAAAAATTGTGATGAGACAAATTTGTTAAGATTTGGTGGGGAGAAGATATTTCAGAATGGTCTGGAACACCTGGCCCCACCATGGATGGCAGGGTCTCATGAGGTCATCATTGTGTCCTTGAGCAATCAGGGGTTACTGGGAGAGCAAGACAAGAAGTGGGGGAGGGGTGGGCATGGCAAGTGAGAGCTGAAGAAAGGAGCTCTTTCTTCAAGGTTAAACAGAAAACTTTATCACTCTGTTGATCGCCCTCTCCTGTTCTTGGCAAACACGTGAGATCATCAATCTGGGGAATTCATCAAGAATGCTTCTTTTGCCAGAACTACATTGTAACTCTTCAAGGGAAATTCAATCAAGCCCCAACTGCCAAGACCTGCTGATTCCCTTCCCTCTGTCAAGGTGGTTCCAAAGAAACGCAGCGGGTGCCACGCTCTGCACCAAAAAGACACCAGCCCTCAAGAGAAAGGCCAAATTTACGAGGCTGGGGTGGAGGCAGCACAGTGAGGCTGGCAGTTGGGGCAGGGAATACAACAAGGGGATTTATGGCCCCCGTACTCGGCGAACCTCCCCTGTTCTTGAACTTAGGGGAGAAACTTCCAAAGGAAGGGAGCTGCAAGAGACACTCTTCGTGGTTCGCTATGGACAGGAATGCAACCTGCCCTACACGACCCCCACTCCCCTCGGCCACCCATCCTCACCTGCAACAGGACAGCCACCCACCATCAGCCCCATTTCCCACTTTGCGCATCCAGGCATGTGGTATATTCAACTACACTGTTGCTGAAGGGGGCATCTGCTTTACCCCCTTCTCTGTTTTACAGGTGATCTGCTTCAGCATTTAAATTAAAAGGCTAGGGTAGCTGATAAGAACATGAAATTTACAATACAGAAACAGTACAGTTTGCGTAACTATTGTGTTTTTTCCCCTCATTTCACATCACAGCATTAATATTAGAGGTATATCCCTTGCACTGTAGAGTCACTATTCAATACGACGAAAACAGAGCTTGGTAAGTAGCAACACCAAGGTCCTGAATTCACTGATTCTGGGCTTGCAAATCTGTAGCACTGAACATGAATTGATCTGAATCAGAGTCTTTAATTTCGATTTCCTTTTAAACACATCACACTTATTCTGCCCATACCGGATTCCAACCCTCTCCTTCCTAATCCCAATCCTCTTCAAACCTAATTTGTATCCACTTTGTCCTGGCATGCTGAGCCCCACCTTTAGGGAATCACTGATATTATGCTTTTCAAATGCAGGCAGGTATGACTACACCATGTTGAAATATATACTCACCAAATATTAGCCCTGGGTATGGGAGTGGGGGAAATTACAAATATTGAGTACTTACTAAGAACTAAATGGTTTTCATGTTACATTTAACCCTTACAATAACCTTGGAAAACAGCTCTTATCAGCCCCATTTTCCAAATGAGAAAACAGAGATTCAGAATGGTTAACCTGTCAAAGGTTATATAAATAGGAAACAGCTAGAGTGGGATTCAAACTGCAAAGTTCATGGCCTTCTCCATTAAGCCACAGGGACTTCCCCCTGAGGATCTTCTTTTAGGACTTTTCTCCAACCAAGAATGCTCTCACTTCTCTGGATAAAATTCTTCACATCTTTCAAAATGTGCTCTGACCTCTTCAGCTCTAATCCATTTTGATTTCTCCTGAATTCCTACTGAATTACTTTCTGGTCCAATCATTTCTCATGCTGTATTTCTGGCCTTATCTTGGTCATTGACTTTCATGTGTTCATTTCATCTGATGATCTAAATGAGAGATTCAATTTTTTGGATCCGCAAGAGTCACCCAGGGAGGCTGTCCAAAATTCCATTCTATGGTACACAGTCAGACCTGGAGATGGGCATTTTTAACAAGCACCTTGGTATTCTAATGCAGCAGGACCCTGGACCATACTTTAAGAAATGCTCATATAGATCCTCCACCATTTAAGAATAAGGACTACGGTACAGTTTGCGTAACTACTGCACCCTGCCTGGTGCTGCATCTCTAAAAAGCCCACACATCCTGGCAAACACATTCTGGGCACTCTGAACAGTAACACTGCAGGGCTCCCCTCACCTCTGGGGACTAGGTTTTCTCAGTCATGTGCCAGGTCTGGGCCTTGCTCTGTTCTCTGTTCCTCTTCACTCCCATCTCTAGACCCCGTTGCCCACGTAGCTGACATCTTCACCTTGATGCTTCGGCTCAGCATTCTGTCCCCATTAACCGGACCAAAACCTGTGCCTGCCTCCTGCTTCAGGCACCTTTGCTCCATTTAGAAATGCCACCTTCCCAGATAACTGTCCATACATTTCTCCCTGTTCTACTGGGCCTAAAAACCTTTGCCCTTATGTAAGACCTGAGCAAGGTGCCACCCGGGACGTTCTAGGCTCAAAGACAGGACTTGTACTATTGTAATGATCTCTACCACGCCTGCCCGCAGCAGCGTTCCAGGATGTATTGTTTCTTTATGAGATTTAATGATTCCCGCTAGGTAAAAATGGAGAAGAACTATATTCTCAGGAGACAGTGGCATTTTTGTATTTATTAAGAAACGAATGGCATATGAAGCTAGGAGCTTTCTCTTCTTCCTTCACCTTGCAGTATTAGGATTGCTAATCCGTGGAGTGTTTAATAAATAACATAAAGGAAATAGACTTGGGTAAGTGTGCTCAGCTGTTGACAATTTATTTGTAAACAAGCTTTATGTCCTGGGATAAGTGGACTAAAGAGCAGCACCTGATCTTTTGGCTTTGTTTATAATTTCCTTAATCAATGTTCTGGGGTCCCACAAGACCTGGAAGGGAAGAACTAACGAAAGAAGGTGCAGACAGGGATGCTTCTTCTCAAGCCAGGCTTTCCATTTCAAAGAGCTGTCCCCACGCTGCTGGTTCAGTTCTATCTTCCAATGTGGCCGGAGGATACAGGGTCCCTCAACACCTCTCTCGTGATGTTGTCAGTCATCTGTCCCTCTGTGCTCCCTCAAGTTTATGCACTTACCAGTCTGCCTTGCATGGAGTTACCATTTCCAAGGATATCCCTCCTTCTAGATTACAAACTCCTTGAGGGCAAGGTGCCCGCCGCCTTCACCTGGGCACATCCTATGATTCCGGCACGGTGTCCTGCTTATGGTACTTGCTCCATAACTCTGTGTCAAATGGAAAGTAGCATCGGCTTTTGGTACTTTGCTTATCATGTGCTCCCTTGAAGCTCAGAACACATCACAGTACATGGATGCTTTCCAGAGATCCTCACCACTCCTGAAATTAGAGGCACCGTGCCACCCTGAAATCCAACTTCCTCAAGCCATCACATAGTATAATTGGGAACAGCCAGGCACCTTATGCTTCTTTATGCCAGATGAGATGATATTTGAAAAAAATATATGAAAAGGTTATGAAGGGTCCAGATGGCTTGTAACAGGGCTGTAAACAACCTGACACATCCTCAAAGGTATAAAAATATGTCATTTTTAAACATGTACAAATATAACGTAAAAACCTCAGCAATTCTGGCAAAGTCAGACAAAGCATTTGGGGAAGCCCTTGTCAGTCTTTTATCGTATGTAGAATGCAGATACGCAGATTTTATTTCTCTCCCCACACTTCTGAAATTGCATTTGTAATTCACCGCTTAGAACTAACGAAAAGACTAATTTCTTGGTATATAATCTTCGGCAATCACAGAAACATGCCAACTAGTTTCCCACCTCCTGCAGCCCAAGATTGTGTTAGAGAGAAGCATAAACCAATTAAATGTCAGGAGCAATTAACTTCTGCATTTTTCATGCAACACAGAATGAGAAAATCTTATAGTACTCCTATAATTAAAGTTAATAAAAATGAATACAGAATTCCCCAAAGGCCCATAAGTCATGCAGGTTCCTGTGATCACAACATACAAATATTCTCCACCTTGCGGGAGTCTTATGGTTTCATTGGAAATGCTGTGCGGACTGGGTCTCTTCTTGTTTTTTTTACGGCTACATATGCAGTTCGTCCACCACTCTGTTCTCCCACTAAAGATAATGAGGGGAGAATCCTGCTGGACTCAGAAGACAGAGACGGGCTGACCCACCTGCTCTGGCCGTTTGAGAGCCAGGAAGGCAGAGAGAATTCTATGCTCACAGATAGCAAGTCAATGGGATGGAGAATAAAAAAGGCTAAAAGCAAGTGAAAGCTCTGAGTCAAGGTAAAGAAAAGTCCTATTAAAGTCTCATTTCAAAACCATTTCAAGTCAGAGGAAAGGGTTTAAAACCAAGGAAACTGTATCTTCAAGTAACTAACAGATGAAAGATGTATGATAAACACAAATGGCTATTTTTAAGCATAGAGATGCACGTGTGTATAATGACAAATCATTCTATTTGAGGAGCATCTTCCTACCAACAGTATGCATGTCTGTACATAAATATCCAGGGACTTTTTATATACTTATCATGTAAAAGAAAGATATTCTACAGAGAAAAGACACTGAAACTCGCGAACACATCCCTCAGGATTGCATCACAACTGGATGCTACAAACGCTAAAGCCCAGAACCATGCCTGTAATCTACATTAGTAAGTTATAGAAGGGCATGTTTCTTTCTTTTTCTTTGAGGCAAATTAAGTAAAAACCCCAAATAGAGCTACAGTAGACTAACTTTTGTTAGAATGAATAAACAAAAAAATAACATGCTTGTTATATATAACTATCAGAACAGAGGGTCAATAGAGATCAAAAATAATTATCCATATGCTAATACCAAGAAATAACTTCTATTATCATTTGATAAAAATAAATCTCTCTACTCATACTTGCAATCAGAAGAAGAGATGGAAAATAGACGGAAAGAAAGACTGAAGTAATTTTATAGCATGTGATCATACCATACATGCTATTTATATTAATGTCAATCATTTAGACATGGCTACAGAAAATGTGAAAGGTCCAGTTTGCACTGAATAATCATTGGCTGTTTTCTTTTTGTTTTCTAGTGTCAAGAGCCAGGCTAGAAATAACATCTTGAAACTATGAGGTTTCCATGCTTCTTAGCATAAGATATTCAGTGAATGGTTTTGGGTCCTCTGTCCAATTTCTTTACTAATCATCTGGGTAATGTGGACATACCATTTTAAAGCAGAGAAACAGAGGCAATGATCTTTCATGAAAAAGAAATGATAAAACCCTAAACAAACTCAACTTTCCTGCCAAGACCTACTGAAGACAACGGAGATGGTAAATGTCAAATAATGCAATGTAGGTAAAGTCAATCTATTAGGGAGCTTACTCAAAAAGTATAATAAGTTTAATTGTCTGTGCATAAGTTCATGGTAACGATGCCATTCCATTTCATTAAATCTGGATGAATCAGGTCTTCTAAAATTATATGTGACAAGTCAGACACATTGATCCCAGAAAAAGGGATATGAAGTTATCATCTATTATATGAAAAAAAAAATAAAGATTCTGCTGAAGAAACACACACATACAAAAAAAAAACCCTTTATTTTTTGTAAAGGTTATGGAGAATATTTTCAGTCAAAAAAGTGTATCAAAGAAGTGTGAAAAGTTTAGGAGGGACTTAGAAAGCAAGAGATGACCTCGGAATGAGAAAAGTCAACAAATTTAAATTTCGAACCATGTAGTACTCAGGGGTGAAAACCTTGGGGCACAGTGCTTGGTTCTGTTAAAATATGTAAAAATGAATTCCTGACTTCTTATTATTTAAAACCTACTGCTGTGACTGGTTCTGAAATAAAATTTGTTTCTGGAAATTATCTTAGAAATTTGGCTTTTCATCAAATTTCAGTTGTACATTTGTAAATATATGTCTCTATAAATACACACATTTACAATAGTAGACGTTCCTTGTATCTCATCCAAATTATTTCAGCATTTATCATAGCATATATCACCTCTAAAAAAAATCTTCCTTCTGTTTAATTCTTGAGGTCAGGGACTTTGTACCTTATATTCCCTATTTAACAGGGTAAATTGTAATGAATGACAGCTAAATAAATTAGTATAGAAATAAATAAATACATATACCTATACAAACACATAAGCATAGACACTCACACAATGCACACACACGTACCTACTTATTTAGACACATACAAGTGTAATTATATATATTTATACACTTATTTATGTATGCATAAGTGCCATTATATATTACAGTACAAGTGCTATTACAGTACAAGAGCTTGAGGTGCACAAAAGAGGAAGTACTTCAAGGGAGAAGTGGCATTTGAGTTGGATCTTGAAATATGAGTAAGACTTTAACAGGTGGAGGTGGAGTAGGGAATTCCAAGCTAATAGGACACTTTGAGCAGAGGCTGAATGCATGACTATTTAGGGCCTGGTACAGCTACAGAATAAGTGTTCAGTTGTGAAAGGTTAGTCAACAAGGTTGGACAAGTAAGCCCAATGTTCTAAGCATTTTTCATCTATTAATCTATTTAGTTTCGTGAAATTCCTATCAAGTAGGTAGGCTATTATCTCCATTTGAAAGATGGAGACACAGGCACCCACGAAGTTGCCCGTGGTCATTTAACTAACATGTAGAGGAATCTGGATTCAACATTAGGCAATCGGATGCTGGGTCCACAGTATTAGGTACTTTTGTATTCATCATGAATAAAAGAAAGAAGGAAAGTTCCCATAGCTTCTGAACATAGCCAGAGGTAGCCACAGGTCAGCAGGCAGACCCCACCTTGAATTAACTCTTTTGTAAGGGAAAGTGTCCAAAGACCTGGGAACATCTTCCCATTAACAAGAATGGGAAACTAGGCAAGGCTCTACTCTAGGGTCCAGGGAACACTGGTTGCCCCAGGTACTGAGAGTTTCAGAGTAACTTGCTTTTACTTCAGGCAGGGTCCAACATCCTCTATCCATGCCAGAGCTGGACCAAGCCATCTTCAACCTGGCGGTAGCAGTATGGAGACCTCCTGAGAGGTACCATGTTCTTTCACAATCTTGGCACAGAAAGACAGTAAAATTGAATGAAAGTGGGAGTTCATTCTAGAGAGATCCATAGTAATTCCCTTAAAGCAATCTCTGATGACATCCTTGAGCATTGCATGCAAGTCATAACAGCTTCAAACATTTATAAAGGCAATTTAATGTTCAGAGTATAATGGGAAATTATAATAAGTAGGTAAGTATGGGGAATGTCATATAGACATTCCAAAGTAAACTGGCTTTCTTTAGAACTTACTTTACCCTTCTAGAAACTAGCCTAGGACCAGTCAAAATACAATTTAAATAGGTGCAGGGGGCTTGAAGTATAGTAAGATTAAAGCTGAGGCTTTTTCTGAAAGCTGTCTGTAAGAAAATTGTACTCTCTATCTAACTTAGCGATTGCTCTATCATCCAATATTATACACTGAATTTCACCGTATTCAGCTTTGATCTTTCTCATCTGCTTTATCTGTTACTGCAGAATAAGATTCCGTTTCGTGTGTAAATACTTCGATTGCCCCAATCAACCATCTAGCGTTGTGAGCTTCTCGAAGTCCAAGATGAATAAACATAATGTCTCAACAGCAGAAGCACAGACTTTTGACCTGGATGGGGTCGGCTTGCCTCTAAGCTGTCCCACTCCCATCTGTCGGACCTCAGGGAAGGTACTTCAAACCTCACTGAGGCTGTTTCACAGCCACAGAATAGGAATGAGAACACCTACCCTTCCAGGTGGCTCCCGTGCCTGCAATGTGAAGGCGCTCCTTATATGGGAAAAAGCCTCAAGCTTCCAATAGTTTTTACTTTTAATACACTTTAGTTTTTAAGAGAAGTTTTAGGTTCACAGAAAAATTGAGTTAAGGGCATAGATATTTCCCATATACCTCCTCTCCCCACTCATAAGCAGCCTCCCTCATTATCAACATCCTTCCCCAGAGTGGTACATTTGTTATAACTGATGAACCTACGTTGACGCATCATTGTCACCCAAAGTCCATAGCTTACCTTAGGGATCACTCTTAGTGTTGTACATTCTATGGGTTTGAACAAATTTATAATGACATGTACCTAACATTATAGAATCGTACTGAGTAGTCTGATGGCCCTAAAAACTCCTCTGTGTTCTGCCTACTCATCCCCACCCCCAGCCCTTGGCAATCATTGATCTTTTTCCTATCTCCACAGTTTTCTCTTTTCCAGAATGTCATACAGTTGGAATCGTAGAGTAGGCAGCATTTTTAGATCGGCTTCTTTCACTTAGTCACATGCACGTAAGGTTCTTCCATGTCTCCGTGGCTGGAGAGCTCATTTCTTTTTAGTGCTGAATAACACTCTGTTGTCTGGATGAACCAGCTTACTTATCTATCCTGCTGCAAGTCATCTTTGTTTCTTCCAGTGTTTGATAACTAATACATGTTTGAGGAAAAACAAAGATTTTGAAAGGGATCGTTTTCAGGTAGCCCACATCTTCATGTCTTTATAAGGTAAAGATGTAGCATTACTGAGCTGGGCCTTCTGACTAACTGGGATGTCTTGGTAACTCTACTGTAATCCGTTGGAGTAGTATCTCTAGCTATTTAACACTAAGACAGTCATCGGACGGTACCCTTAAAAAACCAACAGCATCTAGGGGCTTAGACTCTACTTCTGAGTCACTGAATCAAAGCCACCTTTATTGAATCTCTCTGTCTTTCATTTTCTCCAACTATAAAATGAGGATAATGGTGCCTGCCCTTCCAACCTGACAATGTCCTATTGATGATCAGGAATAGTATTCATAATTACTCATATTTGAATTGTTTTTTGCATACATTATAATACTCCCTGCCCCCACATGACCACTGTGAAGAAGCCTCTCTATCTAGTGACTGTTAGTCGAAACACTGCTAAATATCTCACGAATTAGATTTCTCTTTGTTCCCACATGTCACTGTTCAATCTCTGAAGGATTTGTAAAGGTCACCCAGCACGCAAGTGGCATTGCTGGGACACAGACCCAGGCCACTGACTCTAAATTCAATGTGCTTCTGACCATGGCAGGTAGCCTTTCAAAGAGGAATAATAAATGCGGAAGTATGAGATTGAACTACATGAAATGCCAGTTTTGTAAGTTAAGGAAAAACAGTTGAATATCAGCAATTTCATATGGTTCAATTTGATATTTTGCAAATGTGTAAAGGTTTATACATACAGAAGTTATTGTGATAAACCATGGCTGATTAGCACTGTCTACAGACCACTCTCATACATAATGGAATCAATTACCTAGAATAGTCTGGCCACTTAAAACTGCATGCACCATATTATTACTTGCCAACATGTGTGTTTCCTCCAACGTAGTTATATATTCTTTAGGTGAGACAGTGCAAGGCAAATGAAATATACAACACATCCCAACAGCCCAGGAAATGTGTCAACTGCTGTTTTAAGTTGACTGCTGCTTTCTGGCACTCTTTCCTGAAAGAACGAACCAAAACACTTCTCTCTGTAACAAGAAGTGCTTTGTGCCAATAACAACTCAGAATTGTCATCGGGGCTAGATCCCAAGACATTCATTTGACCTTAATGAACAAAGATGAGCTGCTTTTAGATCTATCTCATAAGAATGACATGAGCATTATAATTCAACCTAATGAAAACAAATAACAGACCCCAAACTCCCCAAAATAATTGTGTCTGCTTTTTACAGAGAATTTGGAAGTTTCAAATGAAAAGGGCTCCTTATAGACACTTTTGCAAACTTAGTACAAAGTGCCCAATTGTTTGGGAAATAAAGGGAAATCCAATACTTGATCAGTTAGGCTGAGGAATGATTAGGGTATGAAACTATATTTTTACTAGAATCACATGATATAGTAAATCCAGAGCTCTCCGGAAGCTGTAGATGTCTGATGCTTCAGAGGAAATATTAAATAACAAACTACACATCCAAGCAGTATCAATGTGCAGTCAACTTCTTCATCTGAACTGAGTGTCTGAGAACCTGGGGTGTAATTATATATAAATTAATTTGCAGGCTCCAGTTGTTTTATAGTGCACACTAGGAATTCTCATTGCTGAGACGGGCTAATAAAAAGACATCTTATGTTCTAGAATAAAATTCAAAATTTATAATTTCAGTGCACAATTCTTCATGCATTTTGATTTCTGCATTTTTTTGTTGTAGAAGCTCCCTAAGTAGGAAAATTTTTTTTAAAAAAAGAAAGTATCTTCTAACTACTTTTCAATATAAACAATTAGCATTGAATCTATTCTCATTTCAGATGTTTTTAAAAAATCTCTAAATTGTTGGCACATAGACCTTCTAAACTATATGCATAATATATTTGTATATTATTTATAATGTCATAAAAGTTTTGTGACTATGTAGTTTATAATAAATCCTAAGTGGTTTGTGTACTTTTTACAAGCCTACTAGATGAAAAATATATTTTTGTAAGACATAAGACTTATTAACATTTATCTCCAAAAAAACAGCAAAGATTTACAAGGAGATACAAAATTTGCCTAAATGAGTCTGTTGGATTTAAATCTTAACCACATTAAATTAAGAGTATGCAAATCAAGAAGGTAGCTTTGAACAGAATAAGGCAAAAGACAAAATAAACTAAAATGATGTTCTTTTAATTTGTCTTATTGCTTTCCAAATATGGCCTCCACAGAAATGTAGGCCCTGAGTAAACTTGGTATAAAAGATCTGAAGAGGGGGCTTCCCTGGTGACACAGTAGTTGAGAATCTGCCTGCTAATGCAGGGGACACGGGTTCGAGCCCTGGTCTGGGAGGATCCCACATGCTGCGGAGCAACTAGGCCCGTGAGCCACAACTACTGAGCCTGCGCGTCTGGAGCCTGTGCTCCGCAACAAGAGTGGCCGCGATAGTGAGAGGCCCGCGCAACGCGATGAAGAGTGGCCCCCGCTTGCCACAACTAGAGAAAGCCCTCGCACAGAAATGAAGATGCAACACAGCAAAAATAAATAAATTAACTAATAAACTCCTACCCCCAACATCTTAAAAAAAAAAAAAAAAAAAAAAGATCTGAAGAGGAAGCTGTAAAGAGAATACACAACTAGATTAGAAATAAAGAAATTTCTTTTCTAGAAATGTATTATTTTTTGACTATGGAGAAACTTTTGAAATGTTAGCCTTCACACCAAACCATTCATTGATTTATTCATTTATTCATCCATTCTTTCAGCAAGTTGTATATTGATCATGTATTGTATAAATAAATGATAGAAGATGAGCGAACAGAAGAGGAAAAGGCGTTTCTATCCTGAAGAGTTACTTTTTTCAATCCAATTGAAAGAGAGCATACAAAGTTGAAACTATTAAAGAACAGGTCTGTTTTAATAAGGTCTTACGAATGAGGGCATGAACGTTTAGAGACACTCAGAAAATCAACATCAAGGAAGTAACTGGAGTATGGCCAGCTTCTTGGTGTATTTTGACTTGGGTATTAAAGACAAAGATCTCTTTTTGACCTGGACAACTAATAACATATCTGATGTATATTTATCTCTTCTCAGAGTCAAATTATTCCACCTCACTCTCATTCTTTATTTTGCTGTTTCTAGTAAACCTATCCCGTATTTATATCAGGAAAGCTCTTTATTTTCGAAGTCAACGTATAAAGCTTCTCTCGACTCTTGACCATAAACAACATTGACCGCAGGAAAGGACCAGGACAGGTCAGTCCCAATCTCTGGGAATGTAAATGACGGCAATAACACAGCAAAAAGAACTGGTTGCTACTTATCAACCACCAGCTTCAGGAGTAGCAATTATGTCACCAAAAGTTCCTAAAGGAAAAAACTATGGAGAGTGATATTTGGGAAAGATCACAGTAATCAAGGTTAGCAATCTAGTAGGAAAAATGAAGAAAAAATACAACACGGTGATTTTTCAAGGACTGAGGTGATTCCCAATGAAGGCATCCATCTAAAAGTAAGAAGAAAACCTGGCAGAAAGTACAACCACACACAGACATACACAGACTCACACAAGGGGTTCATTAAATACAAAAAAAATAAATAACGGTTAGTTTAGACTGTTCTAAATTGCAGTGAATCTACCTAGCTGGATTTCAGCACCACACCGCTGTCATTAATGGTCTCAAGGGCTCTGGGGAATAAACTTCTAGGGTGATTCAAACTGCAAAGCATTTTTTTGGTTTTGATTTAATTGTACAAGATACTATATGACGTTTACAAACATACAAGTTACGAAGGAGAGACAGAATAAAAAGTGACAGGGCTATCTACCACCTTTAGCATGTTTAAATATTTATTTCCAACAGAAGGACACAGAAAATGTAGAGGAGCAATAGGAGCTGTGTAAGAATCTGCAGACCATCAACAAGAGTCCAGAGTTAGCAGTATTGCTGTTACCAGCTTAGAGGGAAACTGACAACTGCAATCTTGACCACAGGCTGTAAAGTAGAAGTCTATCCATTCTTTTTTACCAATCTGATGATCAGGGACAATCATTCTTCTTTTTATTTTTGCATTATGGCGAGAGTAACAGAACAACACAGGTCTTCTGTGTAGGCTCTAGGAAAGACTCTTTCCTTTACCAATTGCATAGTTATGCAAATGTGATCTCAACATTTTTAGCACTACAGAAGTGTTCAGTCTAGGTGGAGAGAGAGATATGGTCAAAATACATCACTTATACTCATCTTTCCCGTTAAGTGTCTAAGGCTCGCCATCCCCTGAGGATGACTGTTCTTCATAGTACTAACCCACCCTCTTCAACAAAACACAGTCAGCCTGACCCATGGAAGGATGAATTGCTTTATGATGTCTGTGTGTTTCCAATTTATTAAAACTCTACATGATGAACATAATCATCGCCCTCCTTAATACAGGATAAATGGTGTCTTCAGATTGCAGGGAAATAATGAACTGGCACCATATTTTTGCCTGATAAGTCCATGCATCACTGTACCTCTGTCTTCAAGGATCTCACTTCCTACCCCTCAAAGTCAGGGAGAATCTTCTCTCTACTCAGAGGATCTGGCCTGTTGGAAAATACTTTTGTTCTTCCAGAAAATGGCTATCTGGAGCCCGTGAAATACCGTGTAAATCACAGTGAGGGTCAATGCTTACTAATTGTCCATGACTAAAGCTCCACATAATGTCTAGTGACACAGAGAATGCCAAATAATGCCTCATCTCTCAGTGCACAGCACAGTCATCAAATATACATTAAAGGGGGCCCATTTTTAAGAGCACAAAGGTGGCCATCAAGTGTTGGCAAGAAGGCTCTTCTCAAGCGTGAGCTATGTTACTAAATTAACAGCAAATGCATTATTTAGGGAAGGGGTATGCTTTGAACACTGGGAAAAATACAAAGGCATTGCTTCCTCCCTCCCCCACCCCCGTGGTTGGTCTTTCCTGAAGAATTATCTGTTTCATTTGCTTCTCATCAGTCTTCTACAGAGTCTAGTGAACAATCAAGAAGAATGTGGGGGAAATGAGGGGAGTCGGGAAGAATAAATAGGACTTTTCTATTATACTGTCTCCTCTCGAAAAAGTGCCCCATGTGTTTTGATCAATTTAAGAGAGATGTTAAAATACACCCTAAGGGTGAATTAGAACATAATTGGGAGGATAACCAGTTTCTTGGATATGATCCTAGACCCTCAAGAAGCCCTAGGGTGGGCTGCCCTCTGAATGACAGCAATGACGGAAAACTTGAAACCACTGGAATGAAGTAAAAAGCATCGGGGCTGGTCAGCTTTTCCTTGGCTCTGTCTCCTTCACAGGGGGACGGTTCCCCAGGAGGCAAGGACACACAAAGACAAACCCAGGATATGCCCCCCAGATTTGGCCCACCTGCATACAATGCCATAATAGCATTCTTGTGCAGGCTTACTTGTATAGATATATTTTCTCAATATTTATTATAGTTTGTTTGAATCATGATGGAAACAAGGTCCACACATTGCAACTGATATGTCTCTCAAGTCTTTTTGTATCTGTACCTTGCCATGCCTCTTCTCTCTACTTTTTTATTTACAACATATTTCCCAGGGAAAACATTATCTGTAGCCTTTCCCATAATTTGCTGAAAGTTTTTTTTAATGTGTTTGCTTTAAAAGTATTAGGAAATGTATTTTCTTGAAACTCTCAGAAAATAAAATAGCCAAATGCTTCCTCCAAATCCTCAAAACTTTTCTCAATGTCTCTTTCTTCAGAATCGAATTTCTGATTCCTAGGCTATTAGCCAGCTCTTCTTTGTACTTACATCACACCCCAGATTTTGAGCAGTATCCAAAGTAATGGCCACATATGATCAAATGCGTCCGTTTCCTTAACCAAATCCTTCCATTTGATGATACCATCTGATGTCACTTTCTCTGCACATGAAGCACATATATCATCAGTGTAGCCTGTAGCCAGTAACTGAGCTTCTGTGTTTGCTCCAGGCACACTTGGACACTGACTATACTGTTTTTATCATAATCTTACAGAATGATAATTAATTAGTACTTCTTTCAACCACTTTGAAGACAAAAGGCACTATGTGAGCATTCAGGATTAACATTCATTAGTATTCCTCCTACCAGCAGCCCAAGTTTTCCGTGCTCTCCCTATTATCACTGAATTCTTTCCTGCAAACTCTTTACAAACATTAACTAATTAATAGTGATTCTAGCCCATAAGTATGGTATATAAAGAAGTGTGAAAAAAAGGAGATAGCGAAATTAGTCTCGTTAGTTACACATTTCAAAATGTAAAAGGCAACAGGGGAAAAAAAATCAGCTTATTTTATAAAAGAAAGACAGAAGTAAAAAGACAAAACCTTTCTGTAGGAAGATTTGGGACTGGAGCCAGCACTTAAAAGAGGAGGTGGAATAATAATTCCTTGACATTTTCAAGTCACAGCTTGATGTGACTTCTCTGGAGTTCTTAAAGAGAGAATAGAAAGTACGACAAAGACAACAGATACAATGGGTAAAATCAATTTGTAGAACCAACTTCAGGAAGTGGAAAATGGGCCTCAGGGGCCCTTGTCTACACATCACCTAGTCAAATGCATTCTTGCCTATAAAATGGAATATTCTCATCACTGAAAACAAGCAAGGCTAGATGCACAGTTACAAATCTGCTTAAAATGTTCAGAGGGTAAGTTATCACCCATTCCTTCCTCCAAGGTAAACTCTGCCATATACACCATTAATGTCAAGTAGTTATTGCAATTAATATGGAAGAACAAAACCCCAAAGCTAAAAGGATTTCTGAAGTGGTACCCAGTCAGATATGTCCACATGCCCTGAACTGGGCAAGCAGTCCTTGACAAGGAATACACTTGTTTTCCAAAGGACGATTGCAAGTCAACCATTTTAAGTCAACATTTAAGTCCTATAATCAGTCAATAAATTGGAATTTCCTTCCTGAAAAGAGATTTCACCGTATACATGAAACGGAATTGATCAGAAAAATAACTGAAAAGGAAACAATTTTATGCTTTTATAGAATGGCCAAACTAATTTATGATAGCAAAGCTATATCCCCTTTTGGAAGCCCTTCAGACCCGGCCAGTTTTGTTAAGCCTTCTTAAAGCTGAGTGTAATGAAGTTTTTTGTTTTGTTTTGTTTTGTTTTCTATGGTATGCGGGTCTCTCACTGTTGTGGCCTCTCCAGTTGCGGGGCACAGGCTCCGGACGCGCAGGCTCAGGGGCCACGGCTCACGGGCCCAGCTGTTCCGCGTCATGTGGGATCTTCCCGGACCCGGGCACGAACCGGTGTCCCCTACATCGGCAGGCAGACTCTCAACCACTGCGCCACCAGGGAGGCCTGTAATGAAGTTTTAATTGCAGAAATCTTGCTCTTTTCCTGGTAAATAGGCATAATTCAGTGCTCTAAGACTTAGAGCAGCATTCACAATTAAAGCCTCAAATTATCATTGCCGAGTCCCTATGGATTAATGGACCTGAGAAAAATCTTTAAAAGACAAATGCAGGGCTTCCCTGGTGGCGCAGTGGTTGAGAGTCCGCCTGCCGATGCAGGGGACACGGGTTCGTGCCCCGGTCCGGGAGGATCCCACATGCCGCGGAGTGGCTGGGCCCGTGAGCCATGGCCGCTGAGCCTGCGCGTCCAGAGCCCATGCTCCGCAATGGGAGAGGCCACAACAGTGAGAGGCCCGCGTATCACAAAAAAAAAAAAAAAAAAAAAAAAAAAAAAGAAAAAGACAAATGCAAAGGAAGGGACCATTTTCACGAATTCTTTGCTGTAAAGGCAGCTGTAGACAGAGTCAGCTAAGTCAGCAATTCCCAGAAATGTTTAAGTCACAGCTTGGTGGGGACTTCTTTAGGGTACTGGAATGGCTTTCTACATTGCCAGGTGACTTGATGAAGGTCACCTTTGTTCGGAGGCATTAAGTGGTCATAACGTGAATTTTACCCCATCTTTATATTGGGGATCGCAAAAGCAAGGGGTCCCAAGCCGAAATGTAATTAGTTGGGTGAAGGAAATGCTTCATAGAGGTGGGGAAATGGGGAAGTTTGATTCCACCACGTCCCATACCATGTAAATTCATGAATGTGGTCAGATTTACAGTACTCCCTTTGGGAAGGTATATGGATGACATTCTACTTAACTTTCCCAATAATATAAACTTTCCCAAATAATATCCCTTTCTTATGAGTTCCAAGAGCCACCAGAATTTATCCACTTTTGATATATGTGCATTATTTAGTCTGACCGACACGTTTATGACACATTATTATTTTGGGGCTGACCAGATTCTATTTTTCCCCTAAAACGTAACTTTGTTCATAAGGAGTTTCGTTTAGGAAATTTTAACGTTCTAGAGAAGTTAGGTGCATTTCTCAGTGTCTGCCAACACTACTGATTTCAAAATCACCATTTTTAGCACAACACAGTTCTATATTTTATATTCTCTGCTACCCTTATGAATTGGAACCAGGACTGATGTTACTTGCTCTATATTCGGGTTGAAAAGCATCAAAACAAACTTTTGGCATATTTGGGTTTGAGATGAATTTCACACATTTGGGCTGAGCTCTGAACTGCTATTGATGGGATACTTTCAAATATATTTCCATCACAACATGAAAATACGATCAGAAGAAAGTCTGCAGCAAGGTATTTGGCATGGTTGTACTTGTCTATTATCCATTCATTTGTCCAACAAATATTTACTGATTTATTGTTTTCAGCCTAGGTGTCTAGTCACACAGTTATTTAATAAATGAATTCACACATTCATTCCACAAAGATACAGTAAGTTATGGACTAGATACACTGTCTTAGAAAATGCTAGAGATACTCATATGAATAAGACAAGTCCCTCAACACTGAGGAACTCGGAGTCCAATAAGCATAACAGGCATGTAAATAATTGCCTTCTAGTGGAAAAAAATATATAATTAGTGTAATCGTATAAAGTGATTACGAGAATATGGAAAGTGAGAACAGATATCTGTTTCTAGATGTTTAGGAAGGCTGCTCAGAGGGTTTGACAATTGAGGTGGGCCTTGAAGATGAAGCAGAGATTCAATAGGCAAGAAGAGCCCGGTGACTCTCAAAAAAACATAATGTTTTAGGAATTATGAGTGGATCATATGGGATGTGATATGATGAAGAAACAGGCAAAGGAGATAGAAAATTATGCTGTGCTTCACGATGATAGGTCTGCCCACTGCCCCACTCCCCCAAAAGAAAATTATATAAACATGTTTAATAAGAAAAGGCATACTTTATGTAGACATGAAGATCATAAATGTGTATTTAGTGCCTATTGTTTATAAAAAATGTGTAAGCCCAGTGGAAAGACAAAGACTTACATAGGCCCTATCTACATCACTCCTAATTGATATCCTGTTGTGAATGAAAGTTATTGCTTTATGGTAGTTGTGAGTGGGGGTAAGTGTGTGTAGAGCTTGGCTCTACCGCTAGATCATAAATTCCTGAAGAGTCTGAATATAAGACCATATATTCTGCTTCTTTGTGTTCTTCCAGCATCAGTTGTGGTGCCTTATAATACACAGTAGATGCTCAATAATTATGTTCTGAAAGAAAGGACAAGTGAATAAGTTTGCTATCTAATTGAAGAGGCATTATTTATACACATAAGAAGTTAAATAACAATACACAGGACATTACACAGCAGTATGTAATGGGAGTGCCAAATGAATGTCTTGAGTCAGTAATACCCAAGAGTTCATAATAGACACTGAAGAAAGAAAGAAACTTTTCTTTGAAGAATAAATCAGATTTGGAAAGGAGAGAAAAGACCAGCAGGGGTAAGTGGCTCTAGGATGTCTGGATGAAAACTTCCACAGACTGGGCTCATTTAATATAATTTTAAAACTTTGCTAAGTGAATGTAGGTAATGGGGCCAAGGTTGCAATCTCCCCCAGCTACGAAACTGGATCAGTCAACTGGCTCTGTCCTCCTCTTGCCCATGTATGCACCCCCAAAGTTAAAAAACTAATATGACACAAATGAATCTGTCTACAAAAGAGAAACAGACTCACAGATGTAGAGAACACACTTGTGGTTGTCAGGAGGAAGTGGGGGTGGGGGAGGGATGGAGTGGGAGTTTGGGATTCGCAGATGCAAACTAGCATATATAGAATGGATAAACAGCGGGTCCTAATATACAGCACAGGGAACTATATTCAATATCCTGTGATATGCCATAATAGAAAAAAATATAAAAAAGAGTGTGTGTGTGTACATACATATATATATAACTGAATCACTTTGCTGTACAGAAAGAATTAACACAACATTGTAAATCAACTATATGTCAATGAAAACTTAAAAAAAAAAAATACTAGTCTACAATCAGTGCTGTTGCTGAGAAAAGAAGCCAGATGAGACGCAGTTGATGAGGGCTTACAGCCCAGGCCTATTACTGAAAAGCAAACAAATCACCCAATCAAAATACACGGCTGATTTATCCACTGTTTACATAAAGAAGGATGTTTTCTTCATATTTTTACAAGAGGAATAGAAGGTCCACCATGTCCAGCATAATCATTTGTATCCAGAGTCACCCAGAATTAACAGACAGTTTGTAACTAAAGCAAATACAGACAGGGAGACTTAATTGGAACAAAAATATTACATGCAAAAGTGGAGAGTCAACACCAGTGGCGGGCTCTCATGGCAACAGGTGCTGCTATTATCCCGACAGCCACCCTGTGTGAAAGGGCAATGAATCAGACACACAGCTACAGCCATGTGGGAAGCACGGGCAACAGCCAAAGTCAGATTCCCAAAGAAATGAATATATGTCTGGGTAGGCCTCTAATGGCAATTCTTCATCACATGAAGTAAGAAAAAAAAATAAAAGGCTAACAGAAAAATGGATCTGCTGCCCTTCACAGGTGACGGGTCCCTATGAAGCAAAGCCATTAAGGCCCACAGTAGCGATGGATGGACACTCCCTCATCCCAGCTGATTTATGAAATCGGGTGCTTTCTATGTGTGAGAAACTGTGCTCTAGGGAAGAATTCACCTGTAGATGAGCAAATGGAAACTGCCACAGGGGCAGTGCAGGTAGACGTTATATAAGCCAATGATGCTCCAAGAGTAGTATCCAAAATAGCAGCATCACAAGAGGGAAGAGATATGGGAACATATGTATATGTATAACTGATTCACTTTGTTGTAAAGGAAAAACTAACACACTATTGTAAAACAGTTATACTCCAATAAAGATGTTTAAAAAAAAATCAAATCAAATTAATGGCTTTTTTACCCAAATTAAAAAAAAAAAAATAGCAGCATCAGATCCCCTGGGAACTTAGAAATGCAGATTCCTGGGGCCTCAGACCAAGTGAATCAGAAAGACTGAAAGTGGGGCTGAGGAATCTGTGTTTTGTAAACTCCCCAGGTGATTCTGCTGCAAGCTCAAATTTAAGAATCACTATTAGAAGCATTTAGAAAAGGAAAAGAATATGTCCATATAATGCACTGTGGTCAGTAGCATCCACTGAGAGGTGGCCACGATTAGAAAAGTGCTGCATCCTTTTCTCTAAAGGAAAACACTCTTCTAAACATTGATTTGTTAATTCTTTCAGTCTGGCATGCATTCATTGAATACTCACTACCTGCTTGGTATTATTCTGGGCATTGCCTAAGGAAAAATGGACAAAACACAGTCCTCTCTTTGGGGATCGTAAAGCCTAGTGGGGCAATAAATAGCCTTTTGCTCTGCTTCCCTTCTGCATGCCTGGCATTTATATAATATGTTTTTAGTTACTGTTCACTAAATTGAGATGACCCACCAATTATAAAACAACTGCTTGGTTCAACTTACTGACTTTAAATGAAAAGTCACCAGTGTTTGTCCTTCATTACAATATAATACGCTATTCTATTTTATTGAAGCTTCTCTATAATGAAATAAAAAGGCAACTGCTCTATTTATTAAATATTAATCCCAATGGGAGTTGTAAGAGCTATAGGAATTAATATTGAACCACAGAGCTTTTCCCGAACAAGGGATAAAGATGCTCAGACCATCTCAGGACTTTTTTCAGTTGGCTCAGGTCAACTTTCAGGAAACTGTTTATTAGTTGACCTCTAGGTTTCCCCTGCAAAGTGGTCACCAAAGAGGTTTAGAGGAACTGGCTGGAAGACCTGAATGCTGAGAATCAGCCTGATAAACCATGATAAACCTGGCTGTCAGGAAAATTAGGGGGAGCTCCAATGGTTGAATTTTTTTCTGATTTTCCAGAAGTCCTAGCTCCTTCAAAAGCTTGGAACATGTACCCTTGATATGTGAACACACCCTTCCATGTCTTTTAGGGGATGGTGGCAGGTTTATCCAAGGCTCTTTATTGCATTCGTATTGAAGTTCACACATCAGTAGCATTTTATTGCTCCAAATAAAAGAACATGGCAAAAAATTAAAAAATTTAAAAAAATAAAAAAAATAAAATTTTTTTTTTTTTTAAAAAAGAACATGGCTAAGTCAAACAATATGCAGACTATGGCAGCATTTGTTTTCTTTCCTGCTTTAAAGGTATTTAAACAGGAAAACCCAGAAAAGGTTCACAGTTTGCCTGGAATCGTATAATCCACCAATGTCAGCGCTGGTGCTTGCATTTGAGCTGGTATCATTCCTGGACCCACTGAGGAGACCCTGCCCTTTCCTCAGAACACACGGAAAGCTGGCCTCATACTCTGTATATGATTAGATATCATCTATTAATACATACAACCACTAGGATGTATAATCTACTAAAACATACATCTAGTGTGGTCCACCTAGAGATACATCCTGACTTCTATAAACTGGTGGAGATGTTTAGAAACATTACCTACTCTATGTGAGAGACCAAAGAGCTCTGGACTGTAGAATAGTTAGCATTAAAGAGAGAAGCAGATACCCAGGTAGAATCAGTGGAAATTAAAGGCCAGGAAGAGCTGTGACCCATAAAAGATGGGACGCCCAAAACCTAGGAGAATGACTTTGGTTCTGGTTTGCCAGAATAACAGGAAGGCGATCCTGAGTCCAGGACAGAACGGGCTTAGACAGATCAGCAGAGAGCCCCGGGAAGTCTCAGTTGGCCCGGCTTCTCCACTGGACTTTGTATCTGCTCTATGTACCTAGAATCACCCAGACTTTTTGTGCCTTTGTAACTGGGCCACCCCATTTGGCAAATCCTCTCATGACCGCACTTCTGGGCCTGAGTGTCTGTGGCTTTCCAGAAGGGACTATAGGACACATGTTCTCCAGTATAAAAGTCTCTTCACCCCCTTTGACGACACCAGCAAAAGCTCACAGCCCACTGAACCAGGCGAAACCAAAAAAGTCCAGCAATGCTGCAGACAAAGCCTTGGTCCTTTCTCTCTAACAGCCTGCAGCTATCTGAGCAGCTTTGTGACCATAATTGCTGGCTGGATAATAGTATCATTGTCTTCAGACACAATAAATACCCCTTTTCTAGCCAATAGTAGATTTCAATCTAAACATCAAAATACTCTGTTTTGGTCTGGATTTTCCTGTGTTCCCCCAGAACCCACCTGCCTTTAATTGTGGCGTTAGTCCTCTGAAAGCTTGAATTGGCAACCTCAGTGAATAGAAAACAAACACAAAGGATTGTTGTCTATTTAACTGCATCAGTAGCTTTGGCTCACACTGTTGATGGATGCTATAGGGTGCTGCTTTTCCCTCTCCCGTTTCCTTGTTTATTTTATTCCTGATGACTTAGCCGCAAGCTATGCATCTGGGAATTGGAAGGGAGGATAGTTTCTTTCTCAAAGAGAGTTGCCAATCTGTCAGATACCCATGCAGCTCTTGAAGTTTTTCGTTAACTGTTTTTCAGACAAATTGTCACTTACAACAGTTCGTTTTTAGCTGCTCTCTGTTTGATGTCACCTGGTCCAGCCTAAACCTTAGGTTAAAAACCTGTGCTATTAGGGTCCCTTGAGTTTACCTGGAAACCAGTGTTTGCCAGGAAACAGTGTCACAATGTGCCCTAGCTAGCACAGGCGCTCATCATTAGGATGAAGGTCCGGGAAGCCGCAGGAAACAACTCCTACCGGCCTGGCCTCCGAAGCCAGTTGCCCATTGACTCTGGCTTTTTTAAAAATTGGAAGCGGTAAGGAGAATGATTCCAAATCTGCTGCAAACAATGCCTGAGTAAGTGAAACCTGAAGGTCAGTGTTATTCAACACAGCAATAGAAAGATGAAGTCCAGATGCCTGGATATAGGAGTGGAGATGTATCAGGACCAAGTCTTTCTGATTGTTTGGTTTAGAAATGGGCTTTTCAGGCTGCATCTGTTGTTTTTAACTCCTAGTCTTGTAAAGGGTGCTAGATTTAGCCAATGAGGATATATTAGATGTCTACCATGAATGAACAGCCGGCCAAGGGCTGTGTGGCACAAAATAAGCATTGTGTGGATTGAGAAATATGCTATGGATTGAAAGCTAAAATGCAGGTTTAGGGAAATGGCGCAAGTATGTGAAAATCATGGAACCTGAATCTATAAGGGACCTTAAAGATAATCTAGTCCAGTAACTCTCAATACTGGCTATACATTAGAATCTAAGTGATTGGTCTCTGGTTGGGGTCCAGGCATACAGAACAGTGGTTTCCTCCAACTTTAACATGCTTTAGAATTTCCTTGGGAACCTATCAAAACATAAATTTCTGCGCCTCAGCCCCAAAGATTCTGATTCAGTAGATTTTACGTAGGGTCCATAATTTGAAGTTGTAAGATGCTCCCTGGTGACGCTGACCCGGGTGGTCAGGAGACCACACTCTTGGTCCACATCTGTCCAGTGATCCTCAAACTTCCTTGTGCGTGGAAATGAAAGTAATACATTGGTTAACAAATGAACTCCTGGGCCCTACTTCCAAAGTTTCTGATTCAAGAAAGTGCATTGTAATAAATTCCCAGGTGGGCCCACAGTCTAAGCACCACTGATTTGTATCACGCAAGGATGGAGAGGTACATTTTAGAACCACCTGAAGAGTTTTTTCCAACTACACCTGCATTCAACTTTCTGGGAGACTCCACGTGGTCCAGGTTAAGAACCACTGATAGAGAAAATCTCTGTTAAACGGTGCTTTGTGTCCCCCTAGAGGGGTTGGATAGGGAGGGTGGGAGGGAGACGCAAGAGGGAGGGGATATGGGGATATATGTATACATATAGCTGATTCACTTTGTTATACAGCAGAAACTAACACACCATTGTAAATCAATTATACTCCAATAAAGATGTTAAAAAAAATCTGTTACACATGAGCCTGTTATCTTTCTCATTTTATAGATAAGAATATTGAGGTTCAGAGTGGAACCTCAACTGTGATCACACACATGTTGAGAGGAGACCTACGGTCAGCACCTGCCACACGTCCCACCTCAAAGCAGGAGCCCTGACAAGAGTTCTGAGGACAAGAAGTGAGAGAAGACATTGTGTGAAAGACTAATGTCATTACTTCTCATTTCTACCTTAGGACCGGCTCTGACTTCACCATGGAGAAATGAATGAGAGGCAAATGGCTTCCATCACAAATAAAATTATAACCACTGTAGAAGACTGCAAGAAAAACCTAGAAGGAAGATGGTGTGATTTTCCTCCCCCTAGATATTCACACCTGAAGCAGATGCTACTGATATTGCAAAGTCTGATTCCAGCCCTGCATTAGACTGGAAGATGAAAGTCAATTTCAGGGTCTTTCTATCTTGTAATTTTTTTTGTCTTTCTCTATCTCTATAAACAAAAATGAACATCATTATCCTATTTGAATAAATGGAACATACCAAATAAAATAATGTACCCCCAACAAGTGTTTCATGGTATCACAGACAGAGGTCTCAACAGGTCTATTGTAAAAAGCTGCCCCCACACAATAAAATTCTCAAACCCCTCATGCTATTGAGGAATGATGGCATATTATAGAGAATACATTTTCTATTCGAACTAAGCTTTTCTTCTTCTTCTTCTATCAATTTGCATCGTGTACATGTACTTACATGTACATGTAAGTACATGTACATGTAAGCCCCATATGCATTAGGCTTACACATACACTACTCATATACTACTCATATACTACTTACAGTCACTATCTGTGACTATAAGTCATTAGACTTGACTGTAATGCTCCCATCAGAATTCATGCACAGCCATCCTGTTAACAGCATCATCATGTAGAGATGTGGCATCCAAGCTTCCTAACTGGCTGAGTTACTTTTTCTAAAAAAATATGATAGTGACTCATGCAACTGTCACCCTTACAGCACAGATGTAGTAGTTTCTGTTATTAGGCTGAATAATACTGCATTTCAGATTATTAAATCACATATCAAGAACCCCAAGACAATTGCTCTACTTCTTTCCATTAGTCATCTATCCACCTTCTATCAGCCACTTACCTAGAGCTTCAGGTTGATTCTGAAGCATAATTAACAGACAAAGAGCCTCCTTATTCACACATAACTGAATGAGCATGTGTGCTCTAACAGGCAGGCAATCTGCATGCCTCATAAAGCAGATTTGATTTTGACTTATTGGTTTTTTTGCCAAGAATTTAGGAGTTGAACGGTTGACACACAGCACCATGTTGGCAGCTTTAAAGCTGATACACAGATTTGTGTCTGACATTATCTGTCCCAGTAGAGCAGTCCCCAACACATTCCCCAGCCATGCATCTATAAGTCACTTTCCAAAAATATGGTGAAAAAGCACCATGACCGTATGGCAGCACAAGAAGACTAAGTATATTTCTAGTCACCCCACCCCCAACAGATCCACAGAGAAGCCCAAATAGAGCAGAGTTGCTTAATCATGATAGTAATATGCTCAATCGCAATATGGCACCCATTAAAGTTTGAGAAGTGTCTTCTGTACATAACTCAAATATTTTACTCTCCTCTAGTCCTTTCAAACTGGGACAATATTTGAATCTATGAGCCACTCTGAATATGGCAAGATGATAACAATCATTGACAACCAATGGTCAGAGTAGGAAAAGATGTAGGCAGGTTGTCTCCCATCTCAGAAGGAAAAGCAAGTCTGAGTTCCTCATCCCTGCTGGGCCCCTTATTCTCATGTGAAAACCTCCTGCCTCTAGTCAAACAACTTCTTCAACTTTTCTTTCAATGTGTTCAACCTATATTTTTAAGTTAAAAGATGCAGAGTCAGCAGTGGGAGGGAAATAAATTTGGATGTGTCTTCACTGCCTATCTGTGTGCTTGTTGGCTTTCCTTCAAAATAAAAATAATCTGATTTTAGAAAGTGAGATCCATAACAGTGAAGCAACACTTGGGGAGGTCCTCTGTAAACGTCCAGCAACTGGCTGTGTGGCAGAGAAGAAAAATCGCTAAAAATGAGGTCGAGTTCCAAATGGATCCTGCCGCTCATCAACTACTGAAGCTTGGGATGTGTCAGTTCATATCTCCAAGCTTCTGTGCCATCATCTGCAAGATGAAAATAATATGGCTTTATAATATTGGTTTGAGGATCAAATAACAGCATCTATGTATGTGGAAGACTGAAAGCACAAATATAAGTCTGTGCATGTGTCTGTGTATGTGTGATAAGTCGTTTTAATTTTACACCAGGCTGTAAAGCAATAGGGTGGTAACACTCCTGTCAAAGGAGGAGACAAACTTCCACAAAACAGGCTGTATAAATTCTAATTGCTAGAAAAATGGTGCAGATGAGCCAGTGTGCAGGGCAGAAATAGAGACACAGATGTAGAGAACAAACGTATGGACATCAAGGGGGGGGAAGTGGCAGAGGGGGTGGTGGTGGTGTGATGAATTGGGAAATTGGGATTGACATATATACACTAGTATGTATTAAATGGATGACTAATAAGAACCTGCTGTATAAAAAAATAAAATAAAATTCAAAAAAAAATTATACTTGCTAAGACACTGAGGGTTCACTGTGTGTGAGAGACACTGTACCCTGCTGAGAGGAGTATAATAATGAAAACAACTTGATAATTCCTGACCTTGGCGAGTCAGGAAAAAGAGACAGACACAGAATAATTAATATTTTGCCTAATGTGACAAGTGGTGATGGTTCTTAATCACTAAGCAGTGGCTTAGGGGATGCTGCTTTTCTTCTCTTCCCATCACCCTCAGAGGCACAAGTGTCCTCCAAGCTCTCCGCACACATCTTCCATGTACTGAGGAGCAGATACCAACTTGGGATCCTGCAGGGCATGAAAATGCAAAGGCATGAAAGACAGAAACCAATCCACTCATCAACAAAAGCAAATGATTAATGGGAAACCTTATCTACAAATTTTAAATAAACTATTTACAAACTTCTTCATTTTAAAATCCCTTAGGGGAAGGCGATGGATTCAAGATGGCAGAGTATAAGGACATGCTCTCACTCCCTCTTGAGAGAGCACCGGAATCACAACTAACTGCTGAACAATCATTGACAAGAAGACACTGGAACCCACCAAAAAAGATACCCCTCATCCAAAGACAAAAGAGGAACCACAACGAGATGGTAGGAGGGGTGCAATCACAATAAAATCAAATCCCATAACTGCTGGGTGGGTAACTCACAGACTGGAGAACACTTACACCACAGAAGCCCACTCACTGGAGTGAAGGTTCTGAGCCCCAAGTCAGGCTTTCCAACCTGGGGTTCCGGAAATAGGAGGAGGAATTCCTAGAGAATCAGACTTTGAAGGCTAGGGGGATTTGACTGCAGGACTTTGAAAGGACTGGGGGAAACAGAGATTCCACTCTGCGAGGGAACACACAAAGGAGTGTGCACATCGGGCCCCAGGGGAAGGAACAGTGACCCCATAGGAGACTGAACCAGACCTACCTGCTACTGTTGGAGGGTATCCTGCAGAGGGGGGGTGGTGGCTGTGGCTCACCATGAGGACAATGACACTGGCAGCAGAAGTTTGAGGAAGCACTCTTTGGCATGAGCCCTCCCAGAGACCGCCACTACCCCACCAAAGAGCCCAGGTAGGCTCCAGTGTTGGGTTGCCTCAGGCCAAAAACCAGCAGGGAGGGAACCCAGCCCCACCCATCAGCAGACAAGTGGATTAAACGTTTACTGAGCTCTGCCCAGCAGAGCAACAGCCAGCTCTACCCACCACCAGTCCCTCTCATTAGAAAACTTGCACAAGCCTCTCAGTCTCATCCACCAGAGGACAGACAGCAGAAGCAACAAGAAATGCAATCCTGCAGCCTGTGGAACAAAAACCACATTCACAGAAAGATAGACAAGATGAAAAGGCAGAGGACTATGTACCAGATGAAGAAACAAGATAAAACCCCAGAAAAACAACTAAATGAAGTGCAGATAGGCAACATCCCAGAAAGAGAATTCAGAACAATGACAGTGGAGATGATCCAGGACCTCAGAAAAAGAATGGAGGCAAAGATCAAGAAGATGCAAAAAATGTTTGACAAAGACCTAGAAGAATTAAAAAACAAACAAACAGAGATGAACAATACAGTAAGTGAAATGAAAAACATACTAGAAGGAATCAATATCAGAATAATTGAGGCAGAAGAACTGATAAGTGACCTGGAAGACAGAATGGTGGAATTCACTGCCCCAGAACAGAATAAAGAAAAAAGAATGAAAAGAAGTGAAGACAGCCTAAGAAACCTCTGGGACAACATTAAACACAACAACATTCGCATTATAGGGGTCCCAGAGGAGAAGAGAGGGAGAAAGGACCCGAGAAAATATTTGAAGAGACTATAGTCAAAAACTTCCCTAACATGGGAAAGGAAACAACCACCCAGTCCAGGAGGCACAGAGAGTCCCATACAGGATAAACCCAAGAAGAAACATGCCGAGACACAGAGTAATCAAATTGACAGAAATTAAAGACAAAGAAAAAGTATTGAAAGCAGCAAGGGAAAAATGACAAATAACATACAAGGGAACTCCTGTAAGGTTAACAGCTGATGTCTCAGCAGAAACTCTACAAACCAGAAGCGAGTGGCATAATAAACTTAAAGTGTTGAAAGGGAAGAACCTACAACCAAGATTACTCTACCAGCAAGGATCTCATTCAGATTTGATGGAGAAATCAAAAGCTTTGCAAACAAGCAAAAGCTAAGAGAATTCAGCACCACCAAACCAGCTATACAACAAATGCTACAGGAAATTCTCTGAGTGGGAAACACAAGAAAAGGACCTACAAAAACAAACCCAAAACAATTAAGAAAATGGTAATAGGAACAAACATATTAATAATTACCTTAAACGTGAATGGAATAAATCCTCCAACCAAAAGACACAGGCTCGCTGAATGGATACAAAAACAAGACCCATATATATGCTGTCTACAAGAGACCCACTTCAGACCTAAGGACACATACAGACTGAAAGTGAGGGGATGGAAAAAGATATTCCATGAAAATGGAAATCAAAAGAAAGCTGGAGTAGCAATACACATATCAGATAAAATAGACTTTAAAATAAAGAATGTTATTTTAAACATAGGAAGGACACTACATAATGATCAAGGGATCAATGCAAGAAGAAGAAATAACAATTATAAATATATATGCACCCAACATAGGAGCACCTCAATACACAAGGCAACTGCTAACAGCTATAAAAGAAGAAATCGACAGTAACACAAAATAGTGGGGGACTTTAACAACTCACTTACACAAATGGACAGATCATCCAAACAGAAAATTAATAAGGAAACACAAGCTTTAAATGACACAATACCAGACAGATTTAATTGATATTTATAGGACATTCCATCCAAAAAAGAGCAGATTACACTTTCTTCTC
This sequence comes from Kogia breviceps, assembly GCF_026419965.1. NCBI lineage: Eukaryota > Metazoa > Chordata > Mammalia > Artiodactyla > Physeteridae > Kogia > Kogia breviceps. The sequence continues at coordinate 21,097,085 of NC_081324.1, forward strand.
AAGTGCGCATGGATCATTCTCCAGGATAGATCACATCTTGGGTCACAAATCAAGCCTCAGTGAACTTAAGAAAATTGAAATCATATCAAGCATCTTTTCTGACTACAATGCTATGAGATTAGAAATCAATTAGAGGGGAAAAAAAGTAAACAACACAAACACGTGGAGGCTAAACAATACATTGCTAAATAACCAAGAGATCACTGAAGAAATCAAAGAGGAAATCAAAAAATACCTAGAGACAAATGACTATGAAAACATGACGATCCAAAACCCACAGGATGCAGCAAAAGCACTTCTAAGAGGGAAGTTTATAGCAATACAATCCTACAAGAAAAATCTCAAATAAACATTCTAACCTTACACCTAAAGGAACTAGACAAAGAAGAACAAACAAAACCCAAAGTTAGCAGAGGAAAAGAAATCATAAAGATCAGAGCAGAAATAAATGAAAAAGAAACAAAGAAAACAACAGCAAAGATCAATAAAACTAAAAGCTGGTTCTTTGAGAAGACAAACAAAATTGATAAACCATTAGCCACACTCACCAAGAAAGAGGGAGAGAGGGCTTCCCTGGTGGCGCAGTGGTTGAGAGTCCGCCTGCCGATGCAGGGGACACGGGTTCGTGCCCCGGTCCGGGAGGATCCCACATGCCGCGGAGCGGCTGGGCCCGTGAGCCATGGCCGCCGAGCCTGCGCGTCCAGAGCCTGTGCTGCTCCACAACGGGAGAGGCCACGACAGTGAGAGGCCCGCGTACCGCAAAAAAAAAAAAAAAAAAAAAAAAAAAAAAAAAAAAGAAAGAGGGAGAGGACTCACATCAATAAAATTAGAAATGAAAAAGGAGAAGTTACAATAGACACCGCAGAAATACAAAGCATCCTAAGAGACTTTTACAAGCAACTCTATGCCAATAAAATGGACAACGTGGAAGAAATGGACAAATTCTTAGAAAGGTATAACCTTCCGAGACTGAACCAGGAAGAAATAGAAAATATGAACAGACCAATCACAAGTAATGAAATTGAAACTGTGATTAAAAATCTCCCAACAAACAAAACTCCAGGACCAGATGGCTTCACAGGTGAATTCTATCAAACATTTAAAGAAGAGCTAACACCCATCCTTCTCAAACACTTCCAAAAAATGGCAGAGGAAGGAACACTCCCCAACTCGTTCTATGAGGCCACCATCACCCCGATACCAAAACCAGACAAAGAAACTACAAAAAAAGAAAATTACAGACCAATATCACTGATGAATATGGATGCAAAAATCCTCAACACAATAGTAGCAAACAGAATCCAACAACACATTAAAAGGATCATCCACCATGATCAAGCGGGATTTATCCCAAGGATGCCAGGATTCTTCAGTATATGCAAATCAATCAACGTGCTAAACCGTATTAACAAACTGAAGAAGAAAAACCATATGATCATCTCAATAGATGCAGAAAAAGCTTCTGACAAAATTCAACACCCATTTATGATAAAAACATTCCAGAAAGTGGGCACAGAGGGAAACTACCTCAACATAATAAAGGCCATATATGACAAACCCACAGCAAACATCATTCTCAATGGTGAAAAACTGAAAGCATTTCCTCTAAGATAAGGAACAGAACAAGGATGTCCACTCTCACCACTATTATTCAACATAGTTTTGGAAGTCCTAGCCACGGCAATCAGAGAAGTAAAAGAAATAAAAGGAATACAAATTGGAAAAGAAGAAGTAAAACTGTCACTGTTTGCAGACGACATGATACTATACATAGAGAATCCTAAGGATGCCACCAGAAAACTACTAGAGCTAATCAATGAATTTGGTAAAGTAGCAGGATACAAAATTAATGCACAAGAAATCTCCTGCATTCCTATACACTAATGATGAAAACTCTGAAAAAGAAATTAAGGAAACACTACCGTTTACCATTGCAACAAAAAAGAATAAAATACCTAGGAATAAACCTACCTAGGGAGACAAAAGACTTGTATGCAGAAAACTATAAGACACTGATGAAAGAAATTATAGTTGATACAAACAGATGGAGACATATACCATGTTCTTGGATTGGAAGAATCAATATTGTGAAAATGACTATACTACCCAAAGCAATCTACAGATTCAATGAAATCCCTATCAAATTACCAATGGCATTTTTTACAGAACTAGAACAAAAAAATCTTAAAATTTGTATGGAGACACAAAAGACCCTGAATAGCTAAAGCAGTCTTGAGGGGGAAAAAATGGAGCTGGAGGAATCAGACTCTCTGATTTCAAACTATACGACAAAGCTACAGTAATCAAGACAATATGGTACTGGCACAAAAACAGAAATATAAATCAATGGAACAGGATAGAAAGCCCAGAGATAAACCCACGCACATCTGCTCAACTAATCTATGACAAAGGAGGCAAGGATATAAAATGGAGAAAAGACATCCTCTTCAATAAGTGGTGCTGGGAAAACTGGACAGCTACATGTAAAAGAATGAAATTAGAACACTCCCTATCACCATAAACAAGTATAAACTCAAAATGGATTAGAGATCTAAATGTAAGACCGGACACTATAAAACTCTAAGAAGAAAACATAGGAAGAACAGTCTTTGACATAAATCACAGCAAGATCTTTTTTGATCCACCTCCTAGAGTAATGGAAATAAAAACAAAAATAAACAAATGGGACCTAATGAAACTTAAAAGCTCTTGGAAAGCAAAGGAAACTACAAACAAGACAAAAAGACAATCCTCAGAATGGGAGAAGATATTTGCAAACGAATCAACGGACAAAGGATTAATCTCTGAAATATATAAACAGCTCATGCAGCTCAGTATTTTAAAAAAACAAACAACCGAATCCAAAAATGGGCAGAAGACCTAAATGGACATTTCTCCAAAGAAGACATACAGATGGCGAAGAAGCACGTGAAAAGCTGCTCAACATCACTAATTATTAGAGAAATGCAAATCAAAATTACAACGAGGTATCACCTCACACCAGTTAGAATGGGAATCATCAGAAAATGTACAAACAACAAAGCTGGAGACGGTGTGGAGAAAAGGGAACCCTCTTGCACTGTTGGTGGGAATGTAAATTGATACAGCCACTATGGAAACAGTATGGAGATTCCTTTAAAAACTAAAATTAGAATTACCATATGACCCAGCAATCCCACTACTGGGCATATACCCAGAGAAAACCATAATTCAAAAAGACACATGCACCCCAATGTTCATGGCAGCACTATTTACAATAGCCAGGTCATGGAAGCAGCCTAAATGCCCATCAACAGACGAATGGATAAAGAAGATGTGGCACATATATATAATGGAATATTACTGAGCCGTAAAAAGGAACAAAACTGGGCCATTTGTAGAGATGTGGATGGTTCTAGAGACTGTCATACAGAGTGAAGTAAGTCAGAAAGAGAAAAATATCCTGTATTGACGCATATATGTGGAACCTAGAAAAATGGTACAGATGAACTGGTTTGCAGGGCAGAAACTGAGACACAGATGTAGAGAACAAACATATGGACACCAAGGGAGGAAGGAGGCGGGGTGGTGGTGGTGGTGGTGTGATGAATTGGGAGATTGGGACTGACACGTATACACTGATATGTACAAAATGGATAACTAATAAGAACCTGCTGTATAAAAAAATAAAATAAAATTCAAAATAAAATAAAATAAAATCCCGTAGGGGAAAAGATTCCAACAACTGCTACTAAACTGGAGTACCTATAGGCAGGGATCGCTTCTGCCAGGTTCCCCAGGAGCCCAGCACTGTGGCAGCTGCTCCTCCCTTGTTCCCCTTCGTGTGCTCCTCAGAAGCATGACAGAAGTAGCGTGAGAAGTTGGGGGGTGTCTCCCAGCAGGTAGAGTTTTAGAAATAGGTCCACCTAACTCCAAAGTGATCTGCAGTCACTGTGCAACTACTGAGAAACTGGGAAGTAACAGAAATAAACCCAGGGAAGAAAAGTCTGCTGCAAAGCCAACAACTTGAAAATCTAACGCAGGAACATCACAGAGAGAAGAAGGTTTCCCCTCTTAAAGATATTTTGCTGCCTGGGCTTTCTGTTTCTGGCAAGGAAAGGACAGACACGCTTAGGGAGCATCCTGGAACCAAGTCCCACCTCTGACATTTGCTAGGGTTGTGACTTAGGGCACATTATAATTTGAGGCTTGGTCTCCCCATGGGAAAAACATGGGAAAACAACTTCCTTGTTTGGATTAGAAGCAATCTGTGTGAAATGCTTTGCACAGAGCTTAGCACTTAATAATTCCTCAATGCAAGGAAGTTACTGATGTTATGCACTGAATCAATCCACAATCATCATTATTAGATACACACTGTATACTACACTTCCATAAAGGCAAGGGGCTCCCTGTCCTTGTGAAATAGATCAAATGGTGGGGGGAGGCACACCCAGTCCTCAAGACTCAGAGATCCAGTAAGAGGATTTATTTTTGACTTATCATGTAGGTTCTGCCAAATTACTCTGTTTCTGGTTGCAAATTAAACTCCCACAACATCAGCATTTTCTTTTACAAGTCACTCATTTTCTTACTAAAATCCACACTGTATCTTTCCATGGGTATTTACTATGTTATCATATAAGGTATTAGAATAGCTCAGGGATTCTCAACCTCATTATTATTGACAGGTTGGGCCAAATAAGACTTTGTTGTGCTTTCGCTCTCTATGATACACCTCTACCCCTGTAGGACGTGGCAACATCCCTAGCCACTAGATCTCGGTGGCATAGGGCTGTCAGATTTAGCAAATAAAAATACGCAGTAACCAGTTAAATTTTAGATAAACAGTAAATAATTTCCCATGTAATATTTGGGATACATTTATATTAAAAATTACTCAATTTTGTTAAAATTCAAAGTTAACTGGGCATCCTGCATTTTAACTGACAACCCGACAGTAGACCCTTCCCCCTGTGACAACCAAAAATGTATCTAGATGTGATTAAATGTCCCCTGAGGGGCAAAACTGTCTTCTGGTTATGAATCACTGCATAAATGGATTCATCAACATGATAAAATGGAAACACAGAGGGACTCTCCAGGTGGGCTGCTCTGGGTACACACAGTCTGAGATGGAGTAGTTCTCTCAGAACACAGGAATTGGGGTGGAGCCATACGCTCAGAGCAGAGAGTACACAATTAACCCCCAGGAAATAACACAGTTTGGGATAGATGGCTGTCCTCACTCCTAAATGGCCTCTGGCTATAACTAACTCTTAGCCACGCTGAACTGCCACTGTGTGGAAACATTCTTGCCTAACGATGGTCCAAGCACACTTGGGCTTATATCCCATACCACCATTTATTCTGCTCTCTGGATCACACACTGAGGAACACAAAGGTGAAACTGTTTGGAAAACTCATTCTCAAAAATATACTCACCCTCTACATAGTTTTATGTGTGCTTAGGAACGAAGCTGAAAGCAAACCATGAGATCCTTGAAGGAAAAAAGCCCGGAGGATACATCCTCCCTTCCTTCTCCAGTTCACCTGTAGGACGCTGACAGAACCTTGACAGCCCAGATGAAAGCCTTGCTGAAATGCTCTTACCAAATGGGGCCGTTTTCACACATTCGAAAGATACTGGGGATGGCCATGCCACAGACAGCATGGATTTCAGTGAGAAAAAGGGTGGCATTTGGAAGAGGAAATGCTTCCGTGGTAGGAGTTTAATTTGCAAGCAGGAAACAATAACTTGACAGAACCTAAACAATGAGTCAAAAATCAATTCTCTTGTCAGATCCCTGAATCTTGAGAACTGTGTGCCAACACCCTGGTGTGTGGATGGGTGGCTGCAAAGTAACCAACTGCTGGGAAGAAACACAGCACACTTCTAGAATTGTGGAGCCAGAAAAGACTCTGGAAATCCACTTTCCCAATGTCCATTTTTGACATATGAAAAACTCTCTTCTCCAGATGCCCTAATTGGTTAAAAAATTTAAAAACCCAAAGTAATAGAACAAATTGGTGACAGACCTAAGAGAGGGGCCCCCAAAGTCCCCTTGGTCCACAGATACGGGTATTAATATAGATTTCCATACCTAACAATGCCAGGAGGTATAGTACCCACTGAACTCTACACAATGCCAGGGAGAGTCTCCCATATAAACTCCAACTGGAGTGGCCTTCCTTGGGGTGTACACACCCTGGTGAGCCACATACGCAAAAATGCCCCCTGAAGAACACCCACCAGGGTTGCCAAAGATTGGCTCTGGGCCACAGACCATGACCAGTGTTGGGCAGTAAATGAAGGCATTCACTTTTCATTTTTTAAACCTAGGTATCAGTTAATTTTCACAAACACACACTACTTTCACATGTAAAGCGGGACTGAATTTGCTAGGAAATCTTGTCTACCGCTATAGAATGTTCAAGAGAGGTGGGTATGCAATGGCCTCCAAGAATGAGGCCAGAACATAATGGCTCTGCCTTCCCTGTACTGGAAGATCTTAAAGCAACTTCCGCCCCCTTGGTGTTCCTGCTACTGGTGATGGTTATGTGCACACACGTAGCAAGGCTTCGCAGAAGAAGACTCCAGTGGCTTTGACATATGTGAAAAGTGAAACGCACCACTGTGGTACACAGAAGTGTCTGGGTAATGTGATCACCTGGAACCCCTCTGTGGTCTCCTGGAATTCCCCAAATGTTCCTGCCTCCCTTCCCATAATATTCATTCATTCCCTGTCCTGATATTCACGATTTCATTTGCATTTGCACAACATCAAGTCTTATCCTAGAAGGGCGGCTGCTGGTGGACAGGGTCATGTCTGTTGCAAAACACTAAATCATTGCTTACGATACCAAACAGAGAGCAAAGAACATTATCGATAGTCCTCGTGGTGTAAGAAGCTTCCTTTCGTATGTCTATTCCAATTCAAAGGGCTATTAAAAAAATATGGGCTAGACAGTTTCAGCGGAATTTGATGTAATTTGCTACTGATGAAATAGAATAGTCTAGGACTTCCCTGGTGGCACAGTGGTTGGGAATCCGCCTGCCAATGAAGGGGACACGGGTTCAAGCCCTGGTCCAGGAAGATCCCACAGGCCGTGGAACAACTAAGCCCATGCGCCACAACTACTGAGCCTGCGTTCTAGAAGCCCGTGAGCCACAACTACTGAGCCCACGTACCACAACTACTGAAGTCCACTCCGCAACAAAAGAAGCCACATCAATGAGAAGCCCACGCACCGCAACGAAGAGTAGCTCTGCTCGCCACTACTAGAGAAAGCCCGCGCACAGCAACGAAGACCCAACACAGCCAAAAATAAATAAATTAATTAATTTTTAAAAAAACCTTCATAACAAAAAAGAACAGTCTACCCCTGACTCTAGTTATTCTTCAGGTCCTGCTTCATTCTGTTCAAGGGGTTAAACTAGTCTTTTTCATTAGCTACAAGGATGGTATCAAAAACCAGAGCCACTGACAAAATGGTATGTGTGAAAGGTACTAGGCTGGAGAGTTCGTTTCAGTGGGGATGGTGCACTTACAGGGAAAGGTGGCTTTTGCTATGTGGCACCTGCCATGTGGTATGCGATACACCTTGTGCAACATGCACAAGCTCTGTGTACATTTCTGATGTACCAGAAATTGTACACAACACACAAAATTGGGCACTGAGGATTTCATTCCCAACAATTTCCTTCCATAATTTTTAAAACCAGGAGTTGCCTGTCCTGCTAAGTACCTCTTGGCTGCCTTTCCCTCCGCCTGAAACATCTCAGCCAAGATCTCCCAATACATATTTCCAGAAATAATGTATACACCTGGGGGTTTGAAAAATCGGGGCTCTTCAAGCTAATTACTTGGTTAATTAATATATCATCCCATTTCTTTCAAAACTCATTATGCTCACAAAAGACCTGGTGGACTAACAGGAGAGGAATGAAAATAAATGACTAGGGAAACATTACATAGGAAAAAACATCATTTACTGACTGAAAAACTAATATGAGGATTACCAAAATCCCCCAGTGACTTTCCATCACAGGATCTAAATTCAAAATCATTTCTGAGGGCAAAAATGAAAGCCACGTCTCTGCTAAGATCTTAGAACTGAAACTGAATACAGGTCTTTTGAATACAGGAAATACCCTAATAACTGTCACTGTTGTTCAGTAATCTGTCACATGGAACGTAGTCTAAAATAGTTGTTTTCGGCAGCCTTAGGTTTGTATGCTGTTCTGCCACCTGGGAAATGGCCTCTGTTTTCTCATCTGTGAAATGGGAAAATGGCATTATTAATGTTAGATAATACTGAGTTCTGACCGTATGCCAGGCACTGGAAACAACCTCAAGATTTGTGGTGAGGATTAAACAAGAACACACACACACACACACACACAAACATACGTACACACACACACACATATATAGTTGTTTATATATACAAATATATAAATATATATAATATATATTGTTTAATCAACTTGGTGTTTAATAAATATTGTATGTATGTATACACACACACTAGGATATATATCTATTTCTATATGCACATACACATATATATATAACATATCTATATGTTTATATAGATGTATATATGTATACATATATATACATACACATCTATATCTATACACCATGATTAGCATGATCCCTGACACACAGCATACACCAAATACATGTTCTCTTCTATTAATAAAATGGCTTTTGTAGCAATAATAATATGTGAATATTATTTCCTTTTAAAAGAGGAAAACCAATGGGCAACTACTCAAAGCCCCAAAGAATAATATTTAAGTATAAAAAAATCTTATGGAGGACTAGAATTACTCGGAAGAAAACGACATTACCTTGTTTGGTGAGCAGTCAAGTTAGACTTTAGACTCAAGTTTCTAAGTTCAAGGAATTTACTGGCCAGGAAAATACTGCTAGTACTACTGCTAATAAGGCATTATATAGAATCATTTTATCCTCTGGTTATTTTTAAGCGATGTAAGTGTTTTCCTGGGATGGAGGCTTTTTCAGAAGCTGAGAATAAACTAGCTGCTCTAAGAGTATATCATTTCAGAATGAAGACTTGCCCTTTATCTCATGTAATGCCTCCTCTCTCGAGACAAGAAAACAGAATACCCAGCCAAGTGCATTCTCCTTTAATCTCTACACTTGCTTTCCAGGAAAATTTTAAGCAACAGTTCTGAATCATCATTTAATTTTCCTTTGTTCTACATACTATATATCATCCTAAAAGACATCTGAGCTTCTGCAAAAATCCTCTGGTTCTCAAGACCTCCAAGCTTCAGTTGCGTTTAATCATTATGTTGAAAGCTGATCCACAAACTTTTTATTGGAGAACCCATTAATTAAATGACTTTTTCCTGTTATTGTCAACACTGGTAGATGTCTCTCTTTTCGTTACTATTACTTGTCTATATCACAAGGAAAGTGGACTCTTTTTAGAAAATGCAAAAAATCTCTGTCAAATATGAAGGCAGTAAAGTAATTCTGAAGTCAGAGTAGATGATCTGAAGATCTGAATACATACGTTCAGTTTTGTTTTACAACTGCCTTGCATTTTGCTAATTTTCCAAATGAAATTCAGTGAGTCAATTTCTGAATCAAGCATGCCAAAGGCAGGCATGAAAGAAGACCTGGTAACTCTAACAACAGACCTATGTAGTGATTCCTGAACACTCAACTCCCCCTCCCCCTGCCCCTAAAGCTCTCACTCCCTTCTGTCCTCCGTGACCTTAACAAGGGCTTTTGTGGCCTTCATATGTTATAGATTTCTGTAATTTTTAACTACCCTTGGCAGAACCTGTAGACTCTTCCTCTACACTGCAAAGAATCGTGTCCACAGAAATATAGTAACTCACGAGACCATGTCATTCACATTTGACATGCTTTCAGATATTATTACAAATTTAAATTATGGCTGGAATAAAGGAAAAATAATTTACGCACAGAGCTTCCACAAAGACAGGCCAGAATTCCAACCTCACCTTCAAAATGAAATGCAGTGTCAAGTGTAGCTCCTTAGTGCAGCACAGAGGTGTCTGATGATTGTGGGGCTCATGTGGCGTCAATCACTCAACACCAGTCCAGTAAGCCCCGTGTTTCCCTGTCTCCCCAGTGTCGGGCTGCACACTTGTTTAAAACAAGTATACTCTGGGCTTCCCCGGTGGCGCACTGGTTGCGAGTCCGCCTGCCGATGCAGGGGACATGGGTTCGTGCCCCGGTCCGGGAAGATCCCACGTGCCGCGGAGCGGCTGGGCCCGTGAACCATGGCCGCTGAGCCTGCACGTCCGGAGCCTGTGCTCCGCAACGGGAGAGGCCACAACAGTGAGAGGCCCGCATATCACACACACAAAAAAAAAGAAGTATACTCTGCAGTTTCTAGTCACAAGAAATATATGTTTAACTAAGAAGGCAAATAGGGAATGTTATTATTAAAAATAATAATGTAAATAAATTTGTAAGTAAGAAAAGCAGTGATTAGGGGTGAGAGAATTTTAATTGGTCATTAAAGTAATTATTGTAGGAAGTGCTATGTGACAGATAGATAGGATTTGCCTAGACACACATGGAAGGATGAGTTGGTGCCATTCCAGGTTGAAGAAAACGAAGAGAAAAATTCACTAGGAGGAAAAATTCTGCGGTAAATGGATAGAACCCTGGAGACTGGCTGGATGGTGATGGAGTGAGATTAGAGAAAACCGGTTGATGAAGTTTGAACTTTTGTTATCTTATACACCAGCATGAACTCCAGATTGAAGAGACAGGCATGAAAAATAACAATAACTGTATGTAATACAAAGAAACCGGGAAAACAAAGGAAGATGATTCTAGAGGGGAAAAGTTTTTTTGAATGAAGTTACATTTTCTAAGTATAAGATTAGTGAAAGAAATCATAAAAAAAATAGATTTTGCCTCATAAAAACATAAAACACCAGGATATAAAAATGGCGTAAATAAAAATAAAAGGCTAGCCAGAAATGTGAAAACTCTATTTGACACCAATATGGCAAAAATAATACCCTTAATATATAAAAATAAGTGCTAACCAATAAATATATATAAAATTCAATGAGATAAATAATCAGATACAAATAGAAAAGACAGGCAAAGTGTATAATAATTCACAGAAACACAGTTGTCTAACAAATACATTAAAAAATACAATGATTATAAAAGCATTATCCCTATAGTAATAAAAGACATGCCATTTAAAACATGAAAGCATTTCTGACCAGATTGCTTCAGGTAATAGCCATTACTGGATGGGATACGGTGAAACGGGTGCTCCTATAAACTTAGAACAAGGTGAATCGTTGCTACATTTCTGGAGAACCATTCACAGATGTCTATCATGAGTTTTTAATATGTTCATTCTTTTAACTCACAAATTTTATCTATTCTAAGGAATGAATCAGGATCATGCTTAATAACGAAGAACTGGGACTACACCACCCAAAACTAGGGAAATGATCAAATAAATTATGATACACCTTTACAATGATGGTGTATTCTAGGAAAATTTAAATTCTATTTGTCGAGAATTTTTTAAAGATGGGAATATTTCAATATAGTCATGAGTCACAAATATTAAAAGAATGAAGAATAAAGATTTAGAAGTCAAAGTACCTGATTTTCAGCTCTGGATTTTCCTCCTACACAGACACCTAAGTTACACATGTTACATCAAAACAGAATCTAGTATCTACTTCCTATTCAGTTTACTCTGTCTCTTGTGTTCCCCGTTTTCATTAAGTCACCATCAATCTACCCATAGACCCAAGACAGAACCCTGGATGTCACCCTCAATTTCTTAACTTCTATCATCTCCCAGGTCAAATTGGTCATTGTTGGCTATCTCCAAAACAGCTCTCTAATTTGTCACTGTTACCACGCCAACACCAGAATCTTGGTTTACATCCAAAAATTTTCTAACCTGAATACTTGAAATAGTCCTCAAACTGTCTCTCTGACTCCAGTTTTATCTCAGCAAAATCTGTTCTATAAATTTTACCAGAATGTTCTCTAAAATGGAAATCTGATTATGGCACTTTCCTGCTTGAGGCTTTTTAAAAGTTCTGTGTCACTTATAAGATTAAGTTCAAAACGTGTAGCTTGCTAACCAAAAAGGCTTTTGATATTCTGGCCCATATCTACCACTTCAGCCTCATCCCCTCAACGCCAATAGTTTTTCTCTATTTTCTACAATGTATATGAATCATTTATATTATTAGATCTATTACTTTAAGAGGAAAGAAGTTGTTTACATCCTTACTAAATCCTCCCTGCCCTCTTCCCAAGAAGGGTTCCAAATCGGGCATCCTCTCCTTCCAGGTCTTTCAAACTAGATTGTGATCATTTAGAGGGTCATTCAAATTTATTGGTTCATAGCATGCATTGTAAGTATAAAAACAATAGAAATGGAACAGAAAATACCAGTCGTTGCATGTAGCTAGTCATTTCATGTAGTTTTTTTAAACTTGCCCTTCAATCATATGTGGGTCACAGTCAAAAGAAGTTTGAAAGTCTCTGCACTATTCGTAGTTCCTCGGTATTTTGTAAATAATTTTATTATAGCACATAAATCATTATGTCTGTTATTTATCTGTTTCACCTACTGATTATGTAGCCTAAAAAGCAAAAAAATATTTCTTACCCATTTTTATATCTCTGAATTTAAATATATCTGAAAATATACCTAGCATAGAATACTACTTGACACATGTTAGATGAAAATGTGTGTGCATGCCACGGGGTTTTGATGGTTTGGCTATTTGTGAGTCAATCTCGGGTCCTCACTCAAAGGCCTGTGGTTCCAGAAGGGCCTAAAAGACAGCATTATTTGTCTCTCCTAAAAGTTGATCGCAAAGCATGGATGGAGGAGACAGCTTTATTATTCCAAAGCTTTAGAACAGCTTCTCATTTTGCTTCTCAACTCTACCCCCTGATTCTTCCTGTAAAGTTATAAGGTGTAATTCTGGCAATTTGTAACATTCTGTTTGGAAACGTCCCATAAAGGAAAATAAGATTAAAAATAAGCAGGAGGTCCAGAGAATGGGCTGGTAGGGCAGAGAAGAGAAGAGAGAAGCGCAGCAGCCTAGGGAAGGCAGACCTTACAGCCAGAGCGAAGGGAATTGAGGATCTGCCAATATTGACCCAACTTCTGTTGGGACACTGGCACCTCAAATCGAGGTCTGAAGCCCCCCTCAGCGGTGGGACAGAGTGTGAAGTCAGCCCTTTTGTCGCATCAAGGGCAGGACTGGAGTATGAATATACTGAGTACATAAAATAGGCATAGGAGGCCCAGAGCATTGGTCAGGCTCTTCAATGATGTTTACGCTTCTGCTCTGCAATTTGCACCACTTCAAATGTTGAAGTTACACCCTGCGCCCAGTGAAATATACACAGCTTGGCTGCCCAAAGACTTCATCCTTAGATACAGGGCATTACTTAATAAGGTTCCATTTCAGCATAACAAGATTCTACCCTTAGATCCTGAAAAATGATCCTTTCTACGATGCTATAACAACTTCATCCATTACCTGCCCCTTAAGTAAATCCAAACTGGCTCAAACAGAACCTTGTCATTTACTGTAGGATCAAAGTATGGTCTTCAGGAAGCAATTTTTAATTTCACAGTGACATCACTGCAGTTCAACCATGATTTGATATTTTTTCTTAATAAAGCCCTTTAACTGACGAATTCAGCAACACTAATTATTCCACTTAAAAATAATTAGTGCCCCCCCTTCCTCCTTGTCTAATTAATACCTTGTATTGAAGCTGCCAGCAAAGGTCACAATGCCAAGTTGTTCTTCGTGATTTTTTTTTTAAATTGACCTAAACGTGTTCCATAATGCCAGGTATATAGATTTAGAACAGCCCCTGTACGGCTAGCAAGCACTGATATTATTTTATCCAGGCTGAAAGAGACTCAAGGAAAGTCTTCCATTTCTCCTCTGCAGCAGACTCCCTACGATACGACAGCCAGGCAAGAAAGAACACGTAGAAACGTTTCATACATTGGATGTGAGAAGCTGTGTGCATCACAGACTCACACAGCTTTAGCTCTGCGATGCATCTGATAAGTTGTTTCTGTTTTACTATTTCAACATCCTCATTGTACAGGGAAGGAAACTGAGGCTCAAGGACAGTCTACAGAATTTCTAAGTTTGTTTAAGATACTCAAAGAGACAGATGTAAAACCTACGGTTACAAGCCAGTTTTCTTCCACTGACTCCCAAGTGTCCATCTAGAATGACCACTGATAGCTGGAAATTGTAAAATGTGGAATAAAGGGAATGGTGTTTTTATAGCGGGTTCTTACAATCAAGCAGTTTTTTTCTTTGTTATTTGCTTATGCACTTGGTTACCATAAGATACAATTGAAAGAGGCCACCTGGTTCACGGGGAAAGATGATGTAATAGGAATCATCAAACTTGAAACGTAATTATACCTTCTCTTACGAGTGTGCTAGATGGTTCTGAACAACACCTCATTTACCTCAAAGAGTAGAAAGTTTATTCATAGATGGCCTTATATAATCATAAAAATTCAAAGACCTCAAGGAGGTCTCAAGCCCAAGGTTATTAGAGAGAGATTCAGTTCCTCTGGGTGAACTCCAAGACAAAGGACCGGATTTCTAAGCTGTTTCAGACTTTTATACCCATTTCTATTCCCCTTCCTCAAGAGCAGTCAGGAAGTCGAAAAGGAGACTAGAGCTCCCAGGGACAGTCATTTTGCTGTGCTCTTCAAAATGTTGGTATTGGCACCCTTCCCCACTCCATACCAAGTTTCCTTTTCCTTAGAACAGAAGAAGTAATGTCTGAGTGTGTGCTACTTGCCAAACATGGGGCCAGGGATTTCACAGACAAGCACAGTCCCCAGATCTAGGATGGAGAAGCTGTTATTATTCACACTTCATGGAAAGGAAAACTAAAGCTCAGAGGGGTTAAGTCCTCTGTCCCAGCTTGTGGCTCAGAACCACCTCTGACTTGTCTCCGGACCTTGCTCCTCAAGACACCACGTCTCCTCCCAAGATTCTCAGCAGTACCCAAGCCTACACCACCCCAACTCCTACACACACCAAAACACACACACACGGCTTCCAGCCACGGAAGATCTCAAAGCTAAAGGGAATCTCAAGTATTTGTACCTCACAAGAATGCACAGCGGTCCCAAATCTAACACTCCCATTTTACATTTGAAGAAACTGGCCCCAAGGGCTAAGAGTATCTGTCCCAAGATTATCTAGGGATCTAGAAACTGAGCCAGAGCTAGAAATTAAGTCTTTTAACTTCCAGTTCAGGGCTCATTCCCTACACCCCAAGTGGTGAAAGAATGATAAAATTCCTAGAAGGACCTTTGCCACAAAGTGACGCACAAATATTAAGTGAACTCTGCAGCTGGGAAAGTGAATTAAAGGGTCATTATCACTAATAATAATTATAGCTGAAAACAGTCATAACAAGCATGGGAGCAGAGATGAGAGTGCTAAAAAACAGAACATTAAATACTTGGTCCTACGTGTTTTCTACTAGTGAACTATTTCAATGGCCAAAAACCCCAGATTAAATAACCATTACTAAGACCACAGAGATAAGAAGCTGTAGAGCTAAGATTTAAAACCAGATCTTGTGGGACTTCCCTGGTGGTGCAGTGGTTGAGAGTCCACCTGCCAATGCAGGGGACACAGGTTCCATCCCTGGTCCAGGAAGATCCCACATGCCGCAGAACAACTAAGCCCGTGTGCCACAACTACTGAGCCCATGTGCCACAACTACTGAAGCCCGTGCACCTGGAGCCCATGCTCTGCAATAAGAGAAGCCACCACAACGAGAAGCACGCACATCACAAGGAAGAGTGGACCCCGCTCGCTGCAGCTAGAGAGGGCCCACACGCAGCGGCAAAGACACAATGCAGCCAATAAATAAATAAATAAATTTATTTAAAAAAATTTTTTAAAAAAAGAACGAAAGAGAAAAGAGAAAAAAAACCCAGATCTTGTGTATGCCAAAGCTTCAGCTCTGTCTAGTACACTTTGATTTCTCACTAAGCAATGGGCATTTATTCAAAACACTGTTGAAAAAAATCTGTGAATAAGAAACTTTTAAAAGAAACATCACATTCCCCCTGGCACCCAAGAGAGGTTTGCTATACAATATATGATGACAATACTGAGACCACAGGGTGCTTTCAGCAATGTTTTTCACTTTTATGACTCCAAACAAACTGCTTTGTAAATATACATTTTAGCTTTGCTACAAGACTTTGTATGCAAATTCCAGCGATAGGAAGCAAAGTTCAATATGCACCTTGAAGAGGGAAAGACTAGTATTTAAAGAAAGACCATCCTATAACATAATTAAAATAGTACATATTATATAGTATAAACCATCCTCTGCCTGTTTCATGGTTATATATCTTGCATCACAAAAAAAATAATTACAATTTCCTTAAGTGTAGAGTTTATTTTATATATTTGTCTTATGTCATAGTGCTGAGGTATATAGTATATAATATGTGCTCAATAAAGGCTTACTGAACTAAACTTGAAAGTTGCTTAAGTCATGACATTAAGTCACTTTCCTGAATCTTCTCAATGTGAGATTCTGGATTTGTTTTTCTTTTCACATGGTCTTCTATGAGTTAGATTTCTATGTTTTATAGTGCTCTCAATTTCTAACCAAATTTAGATAATTATATCCATTGAGATAATCATGAAAATAAATACATTCACCTTCCTCAATGAGCATGAACAGCTACGTCTACCCTTCTAAATTCACCTGGAGTCCTTAGTTAATCTATTTCTTCTTTGACATTTATTACGGTACTTTGTGAAACTTGCTTCACCAACAGTCTGTATGAAGGTCTATAGACTATGAAAATCTCCATGTGCCAGAATTCTTGGAATCAAGCCCTGTGGAATTCCAGATAACTAGGAAAAGAAAAGGAAATGGCCATATTGTTTGTAAGTGTTTTGTTCTATTTTGCAGTATTTGGTTTCTGCAGTTTCTACAAGAAAAAGCATGAATGAATGGTTGGCAAAGATTCCACTTTCACTATTATTTAAGGGAAGGCCAATGCTTGAATTAGGCCTCAATGGCTTAAGATAAAGGGTGACAATATCTAAATGGTTGCTGTTAAATCACCCTTGCTGCTCTGGCTTTTTCAAGAGCTTAACCAATAATGAACAAAATAGTAATGTGGCAGTTCATGGTCATTCCTGGAGATTCACAGGAAAGACCACTTAAGGGCATGTTAACCTGTAGAAGCCTCATAAATAAACATCTCTGATCACAAGCTGATGTGGATTTTACTTGTCACTAAGAAAAGACAAACTGGGCATTTCTCTAAGTGATCCATTAAAGTTCTGAACGGAAAATGTTCAGGATAGTTAATGTATGCTGGTGCCTCTCTTCTGGAAAAAAAAAATCATAATTTCAACAGCACAGGAACTATTCATCAAAAGCTCATTTAATTTCACATTTAGACCAATTAGAGAAGGGAAAAAAAAAGCTGAGGTTAAGCACTTGTTTATAAAATGTCCTTAAGTAAAATTGCTCACTCAAAGAGCATTTCAGTAACAGTCAGCTCTTTGCTCAAAAGGACTTTATGCCTAAAGACAGAGATTCTCTTCTGCTAATGACACCTGCAGAGGGGAACAGGAGGTAGGCTAGCCAGGGCCAGGTATGGTTGCTGCCCACAGATCTGTTTTAACCACCTGAATACTCCAGGTACTGTTTTGATGGCTTTATATGGACTTATGTTCACCATACTATTCTTTCTCTCTTCCTCTCCTCAGCTTTTACACATTTGCACCTTTGTATGTAGCTTTTCTTACTACTTCATTTACTCTAGTAAGTATTAACTGAGCGTATAGCTATCTGAGATGAGTGCTAACTACTGAAGGCGACAGCAAGGTATGTGATTAATTGAGATGGTATGTGTAAAGTACCTAGATTGGTAACCACAGTAGATAAACACTAAATGGCTGCTGAGAAAGTCAGTGAATGAATAAATGAATGGAGCAGAAGATGAGAAAGGGAACTCTCCTTTGCGGAACAGTCACACAGACAAAAGCACAGAGGTCATCAACAACTGTCCAGAATGTCAGGGGAGTGAAAGTATTTTACTGCCTTCTGAGCACAGTTTCCTCTAGGGTAAACGGTTGACAGCATGTACACACAAACAGAGAGAAATTCAAGCCCATCCTACCTACTCTTGACTGTACAATGGAAATCTTGGGAGGCAGAGGAATCAAGCCCTCCTTCCTTCTCCATTGGGAGGAAGGCATTTCATTATTTTCCTATATTATTAATAAAAAATTATAGAGCAGATTCGGTTTGCTAATTCCCTTAACCTTGGACAAATCTTTAACATGTGTGCTGTAGTTTCACTTTTCTTAAATTCCACGTCTGCTTGTACTTTAGCCCTCCTCTTGATTGGCTTTGATATCCAGGTTCTTCTCATAGTTAGGAGGATCACAATCCTTTTATCACCAACATGTAATTCTTAGTCTATGCAGAACAAAGGGCTATATAGAGCTAAAAATCTGGATTTAATTTTAATCAAGGTCCTAACACATAATTCTGTCCAAAGGCGGCCACAAAGGGGATCAAGTAGAGCTAAAAGCCCCGAGGTCCCCTTTCAGCAACTTTCAGCCTTGTATTAGATTGTTAATTCCAGGAAGGGCTATGACATTTAGACAATGACAGTGTCCCAAGAGGTTGATAAATCAATATGGGAGGGAGAAAAGAAAAGTGTAATACACATTTGTTTCTGCTTCTCAAATTTCTTTCTCTCATACAAACCTCCACAAAGTCTGTGTGAAATTAGAATTTTAGGTAACAAGACATTTTATGTACTCATCTTTCTAGACCACATCAAAGCACTGGGTCTGAGTCAAGACTCCTGAGTTCAGGAGAGTCTTAGGCTCTTCAATCAAGGCAATTTATTAAGGCTAGTACAAAGGTGATGTGGTATTATTGTCTGTTTTCTGTTTTTTGTTTGTTCACACTACAGGCAAACCATTTAGTTTCCTTGGTTTCAAAACACCAAGCTGAGCTGTTCTAATGTTGGCCTTTCCTATATTCAATTCCTCTCCTGTGTATTGCCCCTATCATTAATACTGCTTGATTAAGGTTTGTGAATATATACAGCATTTATATTTATTCAATACAAGTAAACATGCCATGAGTGCCCAGTCCATTCTCAATAGTCTTAGATACTAAAAAGGATAGAAAATGATCTCTGTCCCTTAGGAGGTTCTGGGGTTTAAAGCAAAGAGTTCAACAATTTTTAGCTTGTAACATGAAGAAGGAAAATAATCCCAATGATAAATATCCTCACTTGAAACCAAAAATCCACTTGAACATATGTATTCACTCTCACTAAGTTCTATCCAGTAAACTCTACACATTTCTAAAGGATGATCTAAATTAGGAAATGTGATGCGACCAAACGTGCTTCATTGATCACAGCTGATGAGATCCTAATGGTAAAGCCCATCACCTATTCGGGTAGAGAGAGAAGAATGAGGTAGAGTGACTGGAGTGTTAGCATCATATAACCTGTGAAAGCTAAGACTGGGGAAGGGAATTAATTGAGGGCATTATTCAGGTGATAAAATCCAACAGAGTGTGCGTCCCTAAAAAGCACAGAATAAAAGAGAGTAATAGAAGTTTTGAGTCATGAAGCAAAGCTCAATTGTTGATACACATATCACAGAAGAAATTCCTAACTATGAAACTAGAGCCAAAGCGCTCCACTGAAGAAGTCCACCTGTAGTTCTGTATAGTCATCTCTTTATCTCAGCTACACTATTGTTGCAAACACGCAGCTGAAAAAACTGCTGATCTGTAGCTCTGTTTATTTGTGAAAGCCTCCTCAAAAGTAGAACAGCACAAACAATAGGGTCCTTGAGGCCCATGTCACACATTCTCATATTTATTTTAGACGGTCACAAAATTGTTACTTCACTCTAGCAGCTGACTTTTGTTAAAGGTTATACTTGGTGGTGGGTGGGGAAGGGTAACTTGCACATTTTGGGGGGAAAAAAAGAAAATTCTTGGCCCCTAAGCCGCCTCAATCCACCTTCTCAGCTGATACTAGATTCCTATATCTTCTCCCATGAAACTCTTCCTTCTGGCTGTGTTTACATTTTTAAAATTCTGTCTTCCTTTCTCTGAAAAGTGAACTTCCACTGCTGGAGAGCCAGGTCATTGATTATAAGCCACAGGTGTGTTATCAACACACTCAAACCCAGTGTGGGAATAGAGGTACCTACATCCCTAACAAGATAATGGTGTTAAGTACAGGTTTTTAGTAAAATGTACTGCATTTTCCATACAAACAACAAATTGTTTCCGATGGTTGAGTCTTCTTTTATCATCTCAGCTTTTTGTCATTCCATCCTCTACGTGATCCCAGAGCTGCCCTGAGTGATATAAAT
Organism: Kogia breviceps; assembly: GCF_026419965.1. Taxonomy (NCBI): domain Eukaryota; kingdom Metazoa; phylum Chordata; class Mammalia; order Artiodactyla; family Physeteridae; genus Kogia; species Kogia breviceps. The sequence continues at coordinate 21,117,540 of NC_081324.1, forward strand.
TAAATTCAGCACAGCAGCCACATTGCTTTTTTGGTTCTATATTGTTAAAACACTTTGATGTCTAAACCAGGGGAGAAGAGGGGATGGTACGGGGGAGGATGAAATAAGCATATTCATATTTATGTGCACATTTATTCACAATTAAATCATACAAATACACTCGTGTTAATAAGTGCCAAAATGTTTTGTTGCATGCAAACCTATATATACACAAGCATATATTCAGGCTCACTACCATATAATAAACTATATATAACACCATATAATAAACCACTATAAAATAGGTCTAACCTTGTGTGTAATGGCTGCTATCAACTCTAAAAGTCCAAAGGACATGCACCCACCCCCTCACTGTATAGAGAGAGCCTTGAGGAATGGGTTAGACTAAAGCACTGCCCTGGTAACCCAGCCAACGCATGGACTCTCCAACAGTGAACTTGGGTTACTCAAGGGGCAATGAACTCCCCCAGCATTAACTTACCAACGGCACAACCAATACTCAGAGGGTTTCTTTAGCATTAGAGACGAACAGAGTCTAGTACTATGGAGAGCTTACTTTTATGGGACAGTGAAAGGCTCAACTAGAAATGTGTCCAGTGGTCTGCTAGACAGGGAGCCCTTTTGGTGGCTGGAGGCAAAATTAGTGAATATAACTAAAGTACTACTCAACCTAGTACTTATTGGCTCAGAACTTGAAAATCTGTCTGAGATATTTTGTAAGGTTTCCATCTCTTAGTGCAGAATTTAGTAAACTGGGGAAACAATTCCCAAATGAGTAGATGACTAGAAGGAGGGCATGATCAGGGGGTAAAATAGTCCAACTGAGGGTGTCCCTTATTCTGCAGCCTGGTCTACTCTATCATCAAAGCCTTGCCTGGGTTACACACAAGGCGGGACTAGACTGAGGTGAGCCAGGCACCCAGGGTGAAATATTTAGGGAGACTCTCTCATTCCCTGAGTCCTGAAACTCCATCAGGTCCAAAATATAACACTATGAGGAAACTCGTACAAAGCAAAGAGATCTGTTAGATTCATTCAAATAGTACTTTTCAGAGCAATCCTATCTTCCCATGATTCCACAATAATGAACTCCATACATTTCTGTACATGCCCAGAGACGAATGGGACAAGGAAAGGGGTCTAGTTAGGAAGCCATCTTCCTTGGCCTGCTAAACAATGTCAACAATTTAAGAAAGTGAAACAGCAAACAGAATTGAAATCGTTAGCAATTCAAGAGCACTCTTCTTCCTCAAAGCTCTTAGCAACCATTAACTAACTAAACATCTCATTTAAAAAAAAAAAAAAATTAGAATATGTTTTAGGAGGTGTCCGGGCCTCTTCCTCACAGAGTTCACAAAATATAAATGACTTCTGGAGTATTTAAGAAAAGTCACACAATTTAAGTAGCACTTTTACTACCTTTGATCTAGAGACAGAAGCACTCTTTTTACGTTGGCATTTAAATTTCTGATGTATTCATTCCCATAAGCAAATATGTACAAATTACTTAGCACCTAGGCCTTGTTCTAATTGCTGGGGACATAAAAATAAATAAGTTAAAATACCTGTGGTTGAGAGTCTGCCTGCCGATACGGGGGACACGAGTTCGTGCCCCGATCCGGGAAGATCCCACATGCCGCGGAGCGGCTGGGCCCGTGAGCCATGGCCGCTGAGTCTGCGCATCCGGAGCCTGTGCTCTGCAGTGGGAGGGGCCACAGCAGTGAGAGGCCCGTGTACCGCAAAAAAAAAAAAAAAAAAAAAAAGTCCTTTCAACATTGCCAATGTCTTCTCCAGGACCCTAAGGAGGTGGCACCCAGGGAGAAAGCAGTCAATCCTCTGATAAAGAGTTCTCTGTGTAATCGAGCTCACATTTGAGTAAAAATGTCCCACTGACTACTGAACCCCTCCTTCCACCAAACTCTGGAACACTTTTTGTATTCCATGATCTCTATATGATATAGCTGCTTCAAACAGCAGTCTAGAAGTAAAAATCTCAAAAGAACATAGCAGTGGTTTCCTTGAGCCCCTCTGCCATCTTGTTTATTTCCTCACCCTAAAAAAGTAATTTTTAAAATGACCAACCAATATGCTTCGCTCTTTGGTGATTTCCATTAATTATTACTCCTTCTATTTTTGCTTTTTGAGTCAATTTCTAGTTTGAACCTTACCCATTACACTTTGAATTTTCATGTTCAGTGGCGTTTGCCTTTCAACAATTATCTCTGTGTCTTGGGGTAAAATGAAGGAACTGAAGTCAGACTGTGAACACCTCAATCCTGTGATCCCATTATACCAATCATACTCAGGCTGTACGTGTATTTTTAATCACAAAAACTCTTTATATTTATTCTGGCAGTTACATTTGGATTTCACTGAGATATACAGTCATGAATGATCAATTCTGTACAGACTCATGCATGAAGACTGACTTTAAAATAGCATCACCATTGGCTTATAAATGACATGCTGATATTTCAATACGGATCTGTTTTTCATCACATTTTTTTCCTGGCACTGACAATTAAAGAAAAAATAAATGTAGCAAGCTGAGAGGGAAAGGTCTCACGCCTATGACCCAGTGATTCCCTCCACTTGAAAAGTGTTTCTGATGTCACTGTAGTAACATCATGGAAAGGACACGGAGGACTGCCTTCTTCTTCGATTACTTACCCACTCTGTCTGCTCTTTTACACATAGACACTCAACACAAATGGTAACATACACTTCTTTTTGAACTCTATTCAGCTATTTCCAGATTACTTAAGGGCAGGTTTCTAACAGAAAAATCCAACTACAGAACAATACTTAGGAAAACCTAAGTTGAAGAGTAATAGCCCATTTGCAAAGCAAAACAAAACAGAACTAAACAAAGAATGACAGAAGTAGAAATTACACTGAATTAGGAAGCACCTGACATACTTTCTTATGGTATTGTCATGCTTTTTGGAGACGGAAAACTCCCTATTGGTATCACCAGGTTCATCCTAGATGGGGCAAAGAATTTTCACCTCAGTTTTCCATGAAAAGAAATTGCATGAACTACCTTCGTAACCTTAAGAGAAAGACTTGTCATTCTCAGTCTGAATGATGACAGTCCAACAGTCAGAAATATATTCAGGGACTTCCCTGGTGGTCCAGTGGTTAAGAATCTGCCTGCCAATGCAGGGGACACGGGTTTGAGCCCTGGTCCAGGAAGACCCCACATGCCACGGAGCAACTAAGCCCGTGTGCCGCAACTACTGAGCCTGTGCTCTAGAGCCCAGGAGCCACAATCACTGAGCCCATGTGCCTCAACTACTGAAGCCCACGTGCCTAGAGCCCATGCTCTCCAACACGAGAAGCTACTGCAATGAGAAGCCTGCGCACCGCAATGAAGAGTAGCCCCCGCTCGCTGCAACCAGAGAAAGCCCGCACAGCAAAGACCCAGCAGAGACAAAAAAAAAAAAAAAAAAAAAAAAAATACATGCCCTGTGAAATTCCCTGGCAGTCCAGTGGTTAGGACTTGGTGTTTTCACTGCCGGTGACCCAGGTTCAATCCCTGGTAGTGCAAGCTGCACAGTGCAGCCAAAAAAAAAAAAAAAAAAAAAACAAAAACACACACATAAAGAAATACACTCAGAACTGGCTCTTAATGAGCTAGAGCCTTCCACCAGGTCAGGGATCAACAAAAACAACAATTACCTTGTACCTGCATGATGATGTTTACCTTTCTGGGCACTCTCCATACATTTATCTGATTTGCCTCTCATGCCCACTTTCTAGTGTGGACAGAACAGTGTTATCTTCTTTCTGTAAGTTATAATGTCTGGGCAACACTGTGTGCAAGTCTGGGGAGGCACCTGGATTCTGAACCAAAACTAGAGCTTTTCTCTACTCTGTCTTCCAAAGAGTAAACAGGTGGAAACAGTCGAGAAAGACCCTCCTCACTTTACAAGTGGTCTAATTCTTTTTTTAAATTTAATTTTTATCTTATATTGGACTATAGTTGATTTACAATGTTGTGTTCGTTTCAGGTGTACAGCTAAGTGATTCAGTTATACAGATACACACATCCATTCTTTTTCAGATTCTTTTCCCTTGCAGGTTATTACAAAACATTGAGTGGGAAACGTGGGAGGGAGGGATAAATTAGGAGGGTGAGATTAATTCTTTTCTTTTTCATTGAAGCATAGTTGACTTACAACATTATATTAGTTTCAGGTATTCAACACAGTGATTGGATATCTATCCTTCAGCGACCCAGTCACCACATCCAAAACAGGGGGAAGAATTTACTCGCCAACACATGTGAGGCCAAATGTAAGTCTCAGAGACTCTGGCTTGATAATATAGCACTTTCTTAGCATTCACCCTGCGAGGCACTGAAGTGTCACAGAACCACATTTCCTACAGAATGACACACAGAGAACTAAGGATAGACAGATGAGAACCTGTCCATTTTTCTCAGGGTGGACAGAACAGCCATTCAGAGCACAGAAGGGTGTGCTTTGAGATTAAAACTTGTCTTCTTTCCCCCATGCATATGTCCCAATGGCCTCCAGCCCCCCAAACTATGACTAACCAATTCTAAAGGAAATATAATAAAACGTGGACCCTACTGTATCAAGGGCATGTCCACATAGAACAAAACAATAGGGATAAATAATTCAAGACATAATTTTAGAAATAAAACAGATTGTATCTCATGACTACTCCTTCGAGGTATATATATATATATATATATATATATATATATATATATATATATATATATATATACTTTTGTTTTTTTAATCTAGCCAAAGGGTGTGCAGCCTCAGAAGCTTTCATAAATTCTTTTTCTCTGCCTCCAGTCAAGAGCAGATTTAACCCAATCTCAAACAGCGGGGTCTTTCTGGGTAAAAATGGTCTGCGAACTGCAAAGTTCCTCTAACTACCACAGCCCATTCAATTATTAGCGAGTTCACGGACGTCCACCATCTAGACTGTAACAATCTCTCCAAAGAAAAGGAAGGCAGGAACAAAGCCTGACTTGATCAATACCTCTGTGGCTCTGAGCAGCAAGGAGGGCCTCCCTCACAGGGGTTATCGCTTTGCTTCCCACAGCACACCATCACACAGACTTTTCTGCGTACAGCCAATGTCAATTCTTTCCCTCAGTGCAAACTTCTCACTGGTTTGGATTCAAAGGACCTCTTCAGATTCGCCATACCCGATCAGAGTTCATTAGAGATGGCTCTTGTTAGCTGGGAGAAGCAACCAGACTTCGGCACTGGATTTGCTAAGGCAGCCCAAGACAGAGCCACCACCGTGCGTACTAGGCCAGGAAAAAAAAGAAGATGGGCTCTGCTCAGAAGAGACAAGCAAAGAACAGGAGCACATGGCGACAGGAATGCGGGATGGGCCTCCAGAAGGGATGAGATGGGAGACATCTCTCAGGGACCCTCCAAGGAGGAGAGCCCACTATCTTACAATTAATAGCAATAGTTTAGTGAAAAGTTTAGAGGTGGAAACTCACAAGTCAAATGGCAGATAAATCCCAGGCCAAAATGTCTCCCTTCTGCTCCACACAGCCACGAATGAGAGACACACAAAGGGTGGGATAATGTAGAAAATGTAAGCAATGCATAGGTTTGGAGGAAGCTATATTCTGAGCAGAACCATTCAATATAGTGATACCTTAAGTTCCATACATTGGTTTGTGACTGAGAGATGAGAGCCTAGAACAGGAGTCAGCAAACTATGGCCTACAGGCTAAATCTGGACTACTTTTATAAATAATGCTTTATGAGAACAAAGCCACACTCATCTGCCTACTGACTGTCTGTGGTTGATTTCATGCTACTATGCCAGAGTTGAATAGTTGCTACAGAGACTGCATGGCCCTCAAAGCTAAAATATTCGCTTTCCAGCCCTTTACAGAATGTGCTTGCTGACCCCTCACCTAGAACAGTGCTATAAGCATTGAAAACGTAGCCCTTTCTCACTGAGTAGCAGCTGACTAGGATGGAGAAGGAAGACGGAGTTGCAACCCAATTCAGAATCACGTGGTGCCTCACCCCTCCCATCGTTCCTTCACTGTCATGCTCTCCTCTAATGCCTCAGACCATAAATCCCACCCAGGCAACCAAGATCCGTAGTTATTCAAGGCTATAATCTCTGTTGTCCTCAGTCCTCCCCAAATCCCCATTTCTGCATGTTTTAGGACACAGAAGATAACCCTTTCCTTTCAAAGGTATTAGCACAATTTTAATTAAGTTTTACTTAATGAGTAATCATGTGTTACTTGTTTATCTTTTTCACTAACCAGTAATCAAGGAATTCGTCTATTACCCACAACATCCCCCCACCTTGCCTCAATACTCAATAAATGAGTGAATTAGTCAATGGAATACAATAATGTGAACCACCTTCTGGTCAATCACTCCTGCAGAGAATTACACTCATACTTGACCTTTGCATAGCACTCCCCTTCTAAACATTCATGCACAGAACGTCACTGTCTTATGAATCTTCTCAAGACCAGAGAGCAATGAAGGTAACAAGGAGACAAGTTTCAACATATCAAACGATAGAGAATTAACCTCTTGATATTTTCCAACTCAAGTTCTTTTCAAACACATTCTTCTATATTTTTTAAATGTACTGTGTCCAGCCAAAAAACCATGGAAGTGGGAAATATGATTTCTTTCTTCTGAACTTTCAAAACTTCTAAAGCTTTCCAATTTGACATCAAAGCCATAAGTCCACCAACATAAGTCTCAGTAGAAAAGAGAAAGTAGGAACAATAGGTTAAAAGGATGACCCAAGAGACTCCTGAAATCTCATGACCAATTATTATTGCTCAGCAATGCCACTGGCCTTTGCCTTAGCTCAGCCAGCTCCTACCACCCTCTAAGTTTGCCCTTTCTGTGCCACTTCCACCCCCTTGTGTATGCTAAGAAGGGGAAAAACAAGATCAGTGGGTAAAAGATAGAAAGGAAGAATTTAGATTGAGAGTAAAACAGAACTTTCTGGAACAATTAATGATCTAAAACTAAAGGGAGATATCACAATAGATTGTAAGATATCAAGGAGAAAGTTGGAGAATATTTGAGAAGAATGTTATGTAAAGGAATTTTTTTCCTTGGCCAGAAGGATAAACTAGTTGACTTTAAAGTTCCCACCCAACTCTTATAAATCTTGCAACCGTGTTCACAATAGATTGTTAAAATTTTTAAAAGGTATACAAGTATATATGAGATTATTCATTTACTATTTATATATATAAAATACCAAAATGTCTGGGCTTCCCTGGTGGCACAGTGGTTGAGAGTCCGCCTGCCGATGCAGGGGACACGGGTTCGTGCCCGGGTCCAAGAAGATCCCACATGCCGCAGAGCAGCTGGGCCCGTGAGCCATGGCCGCTGAGCCTGAGCGTCCGGAGCCTGTGCTCCGCAATGGGAGAGGCCACAACAGTGAGAGGCCACAACAGTGAGAGGCCCACGTACCGCAAAAAAAAAAATAAATAAAAAAATTAAAAAGTCAACAGTAATTCTCTGAGTCATGCAATTAGTGATTTATATTTTTTCCATTTATCTTTTTTAAGGTTTGATTCATTGAACAGAATTTCATTGGCAAAAGAGATAAAAATAATGAGTTTAAAAAGTCATTGTAGACATCATAGAACCAATCATTTTGTGTTACGTAATTTATTCTATGTGAATAAATAGGTCCAAGGTCACAAGGGCAGTTAGCATTGTCTCCACAGAACAAAGGCAATGAAATCAAAGTATGAATGGCATTTAAAAAATTACCCAAAAATAGAGCCGAGGCTCAGCCCTCCATCTGGCCTCAGCTGCTCTCAGAGCTGAAGTACCTATAGACATCCATGAGACAGTGATTCAGGTTATACCAACCTGCTCAGGCATCACAATCTCAAGGAGTCCAGGGTTGCTGCAAGCCCAGCATATGGGGGAGCCATGTTGGACAGTCTAGCTGGCAGGCTGGAGGGTACCAAGGTGACTCAGGACCTAGTGAGGGTACACCTGAATTTCCAAAGTCACTGGGGGAAAGCTAATCCTGATATCTTAGAAGCAAGACTTTCAAGACCTGATTGGCCAATCAGAATGGAGGAGGCAGGGCACTTTGGAAGGTCCTGGGTAGCAAATATTTACCAACCAGTGAAGAAATATTTTTATTTTTTGCAATGTGACCATCCATACTGGTACCTGCTGGCTGAATACCAACAATGGGTTTAAATAATTTGCTTAATCCACCGGTAGAACCTAATTCTCCTGCTTTCACCCATGCCTTTCTTCAAGGGCTAGCACACCTCCTGCTCTAGAACTTCCTGGGAAATACATCTTGCCTGACAAATATCCCTGCTTACAGTCTTCTGAGTCATAGAAGACACTGCTTGAAGCAATAGGCAAGGGAGTTTTTGTATCTAAAACATAAATGCGAAGAATCTTTCAAGGAAGGAAAATGTGCTGTGTTCTTTATGGGCTGTGCAATATAAGAGAAAGGAGAAATGAGGGACTTTGAAGGGTGCCCTTGTGAACCTGAGTGCCACTTCTATGTTCTCATTTCAAAATATAGGAGGCCTAGAAATAGAAACAGAACCAATCAATTACATAATTCCATTAATTAGTCTGAGCTGAACCCGTTCTGCATGCAGACTTTACAATGAGCTCTGAGTCTCCTACTGGACCATAAACCAACAAATTAAATCTCTAGAAAAGCATCTAGAAAGCAACCTAAGGAAGTAACTGCTCCTTTTTAATGTAGGGGGCTGAAAGAACAAAGGAAAGTTTTGTTTGATTCTGTCTCCACTTCCCAACCTGGCCATACCAACGATCATAAGGAAAGATTCAGCTTTTCTTCCATAGCATTTGATAACATTGTCACATTCCACTTTCCTGTTAGGTTCTGATATTCCTACGTTGAGGAGTCAACACTCACCCAAAACAGAAATTCAATCATAGATTTTTAGACACTAAGAGAAAGAAAGGAAAACTATGAGCTACAATATAAAAATCATTGTGGGGCTTCCCTGGTGGCGCAGTGGTTGAGAGTCTGCCTGCCGATGCAGGGGACGCGGGTTCGTGCCCCGGTCCGGGAAGATCCCACGTGCCGCGGAGCGGCTGGGCCCGTGAGCCATGGCCGCTGAGCCTGTGCGTCCGGAGCCTGTGCTCCGCAACGGGAGAGGCCACAACAGTGAGAGGCCCGCGTACCACAAAAAAAAAAAAAAAAAAAAATCATTGTGGAGTTCAAATGTCCTCTCCCTAGTGCCCCCGGCTTAGGAATTTATGGAAGCTTACTTGATGTAAAATGGACCATTCCTACCATTGCCCCTGATCTTGTTTTCAACCAGATAACAAGCCAACACTTGAAATTAGGGAATAGAGAGACATGATATGTGAGATGCTGCACAAATTCAAGAAAGAAATTAACCGCTTATCAAGGTCAATAGCTTCCCAGCTCCTGATAGAAAACATAACCATCGAACATGGATCTGTGGGAAGCAGAACTGATTGGATAAATAGAGTTAACGCAACTAATAACCATCATTCGCCCATTCTTGGGAATGGCCAGGCTTTTACAAATAGGGTGGCCATCGTTGAAGAAAGTAACTCAGAGGCTGGGTCTAACAGTTGCATCCTTTGAGATGCCGCTTGACCTTTCCATCCTGAAACTGATTCGCTTCAGCTAGGAGAAAGCTTTCAAAATCAAAATGCTATACACAGCCAAGGGCATGTTTCCTCATTTAATCAAGAGTTTAATTACACTGTTCATGGAAAGAAAGCAATGCTGTCACAGAATAGTCAAACCACACATGGCAAGCTTAGAGTAATTCAAGGCCTGAAACGTTTAGAAGGTGGACAAGTCCATGAAAAAAACCCCAAATGCATTATTTATAGGAAGCTCAGCTTTGACTCATTAAAAAGAAAATTCAGTGCTTTCTAGTTTTACTCCTTGATATTCATCATCTTTACAGGTCAAGTCAGTGGTACGACAGAAGGTGAAATATGATTTCCCCACTCCCCCAACATTTCTACAAAAAAACAGAGATAAAATTTTGTTAACCTCATGTTTCTCATAGATTTCATTACAGTAAAAAGCCTCAAGACTCCTTGAAAAGTAGAGATCCAAGTGCCAAGCGAAAAGCCCATTTCTCAAGCACTGGATGACCTATCATTCAAAGTCACTGCATTTATAACACCCCAGATAACATCTGTACTCATCTAATCCATTTATATGCTGGATTAGTGATGATAACTTAGTGAACCGAAAAGGAACAGTGGTTTGGATAAGGAGAATATGTTGAAGTTCAATTAAATGAAGTAAGATTTGTTTCTAACATTTCTCAACTTATTTCTCATCACCTCTTCACCTTCGAATAATGCTTTGATTTTATGTTTTCAGTTCAGTTCTGATTGGTCCCTGGGATGCTAACTTCCAGCAAGACAAAGTAAAGGTACCATGGAAGAGGACAATGACCTCCTATGTGTTAAGGAAAGAAATCTGATATTTGAAAATCGATTTGATAAATATTGGAGGGGTTGAAGACTTAATGGTATTATGACCATGAGAAGCAATAAGGAAGAAACTAGCAATGCCTTTGTTTTCCTGCCTGCCAAGAGCTAGATAGAATCTTAGGCTTAATAGAGTCTTCTTGTGAAGTTATCACAGCGGAAAAATCCAACCTACATTTACTTCCACCTACATTCCCAGGGAAGAGCATCAGTCATTTGTATTTTCCACACTATTACATCATCATTATCATAATTGAGCACTAACTGAGGGAATAGAATAAAGAAAAAAATATTATTGGTCTTTTTCTTTACACAGCTAAAGGTTTCACTGCAGAGAGGCTTTACATGCATTAGCAAAATAACACCAAGCGGTACATGATTAGTAAAAAATAGGAATTGGAATAGGAAGCAAAATTCTTTAAGGTATTATGGGTTTGAGTACACTGGGACTTTAGAGGTATGAGCGAGAAACCTCTGGGGTGACGTCAATGAAGAGGTTGGACATAAGGCAGCCCTTGGACAGTTTTTCTGAACTTCACTGATTAATGAGCACAGCATTCAGTACTGCTTTGAGCAGATTTGAGTTGGAAGTCACTTGAAAGAGCTGTGGTGGCACTGGCTGCTTCTCTTAAACAACATTGCTAATCCATGAGCAATCCCAGCTCTTAGAATAGGGTAGAGATTTGAGTAGGAAGGATGCTTGAATTAGAACTTCTGAAACTCTGCCTTGCAAACCCATGACCAGGGGATTTTGTGAAAATGTAGATTCCAAAGCAGCAGATCTAGGAGGAAGGCTGGGTTTCTGCATTTCTAACAAGCTCCTATGCGATGCTGATGCTGTGGGTCCGCAGGCCACACTTTGAGAAGAAAGGTCTTAAGAGGACAGTTGGGCATTTCTGAGGCCTTGGAGCTAACTCTTTTCCTCCGCGCAAAAAAGACAGCTACGACTGGCCAAAAGCCATGTCTCTTGGAAGGTGATCTCTTTGTGGAGATCATTTTCATCTTGATCATATCTTTTGTTCCCTAAATGATAAAGCAAGTGTTTTGAGGTTTTTGTTTTGTTTTGTTGCTGTTTTCAGACTTATCTCTTTGCTTATTTGGTAAAAAGAAAACAGCTCAATATATTTTTTTTTTTTTCCGGTACGCGGGCCTCTCACTGTTGTGGCCTCTCCCGTTGCGGAGCACAGGCTCCAGATGCGCAGGCCCAGCGGCCCTGGCTCACGGGCCCAGCCGCTCCGCAGTATGTGGGGTCATCCCGGACCGGGGCACGAACCCGCGTCCCCTGCATCGGCAGGCGGACTCTCAACCACTGCGCCACCAGGGAAGCCCAGAGCTCAATATTTTAATGTGATGCAAAAATAAACATAACTTTCCCCAAGTTTCACAGTAATTGTATGGCAGGTAGAAAAAGAAAAATAAAAGACCAAGCAAAATGAATGAACAGTGGTTTAGCCTAGAGGGGTGGAATTATGGGGAAGTTCCCTTTTTCCAATTCAAATTATTTCAATAATATATGAATTTTCACAATAAGCACAGATGTCTTTTTAGGCAGAAATTATAGTAAAAATAAGGATATAAATAAACATCAAATTTTGAGAGGGCCATGTCGTCATCTCTACATGGCTGTCAGCTCTGTCATGCTAGTAGCATCACTTTGGGCTGCTGTGATCTTACATGAGACAAATTGGGTAACTGCATAGTCTTCAACATTTGTAAGAAATAGGACAGAATCAGTCAGTTTTAAACTTTCAAGTTTTAGGATTAGTGCATTTTATACATGAATCCACTTTCCCATATCTAATCATGAGTGAAAACAATGCATTCTTACTAGCAATTCCAAACGGGTGCTTTCTTTTCTAGCAGCAGCAAAATAATAAAATGGTTCAGGAACTGAACCTTTGTATCCAATTTCACTTTCGGCTTAGTTAAGCAAAATCATCATCCCCGAATAAAGGTTTTCAATGTTTTTCAAACAACTTTCCTTGCTGAGAGGGCTTTTTCATAAAATCATACAATGGTCCCTGATTTTTTTTTTTAAATATGATGCACCATCTCTTTAACAGAAAATTGGGTTATTGATTAATTGATTATATGCTGCTCACAAATGCCAACTTAAGCACAAGTAAGGAGATGCTACTGAATGTTCATAATTCAAAGGCTGCAAGACCATGCTACATGGTTGCATTATTACCATCTTCTATTTTAATGAAGACATAGCACAGCACTTTGTTGGCCTAATTTACACAATATATCAAAACTATGTGAAATGCTACCACACTACAATGGGAGAGAAATTACAACGCATATGTGAATTACAGAGCTTAGCCCGGTTGTTAAGGTAGAGCATTAGCATTCCAAAGTTGTAGTTGGAATGTTAGTCTTTTATAAAGGTGGCAGTGGATTTCTTTTCAGAGGAAATTAAAGTGCATGAAGCTGTCTTATAACCTGTTAGTGAAAACTGTGACATTTGAAAACGATTAACAGAAAACTGATTTTTTATTTATATACTCAATAATCTAGAAGTGTCTAAATAATAAATGGATCGTAGGAATATATCACCCATTAGGAGAGGGAAAATGAATATTATAAAAATAATAATATAATAATAATAACATCAACTATTTATCTAAGAATAACAGCATGAATTCAAGAATGTGTGTTTTGAAGCCAGGATTTGAATCATAGGTCTGCTATTTACTAGCAAAGAGCCATAAGAAAATTAGCTAACATCTTGGTGTTTCACTTTTTCCACCTGTAAAAGGGTATAATATCAGGTCCTCCCTCATTGTTTTACTGTGAGAGTAAATAATTTAATACGGTAATACACAACAGTTAGGACTGAGTGTGACTGCAAGTGACAGAAACCTCATTACAATGGTTTAAAACCAAATAGAGCAAAAAGGTCCTACTGTATAGCACAGGGAACTATATTCAATATCCTGTAATAAAGCATAATGAAAAAGAATCTGAAAAAGAATATATATATAAAAGAATATATATATAAAGTTATATATATGTATAACTGAATCACTTTGCTGTACAGCAGAAATTAACACAACATTGTAAATCAACCATACTTCAATAAAATAAATTTTAAAAAAACAAACAGAGGTATTATTCCTTATATTAACAGGAAGTCTTAAAGGGAGCAGTCCCAAGAAGGTATTGTTGCTCAAGAAAGCCATCATGGACTCAAATTTCTTCTCATTTCCTTCTCATTATCCTTAATAGGTGAACTAATACAGAATGGCTATGACTTAGAGCCTCAATGCTGCTGTCCAGAAAGAAAGGAGAAAGTAACAAAGAGGAACGGGGTGGTTCTGAGGTCGGGAGAGTAAACTTTTTCCCAAGGAGTCTCCTGATTTTGCACCATTCACCAGAACTATGTCACACAGATGCTCCTAGCTGCAAGGGAGTCGGGGAAACAGAGTCTTTTAGCTGGCATACTGCTGAATAGAATGGAAAATATCCCTTTATTAAGGAAATAGGTGGGCAATAAATATGTCATGCACAATACCTGCCATATCACTTTATTTTTTTAAATTATTTTCTCCATTGAAGCTCCTTGCTTCTCTCCCTCTTTATTTATTTATTTGGCCATACCAAATGTGGAAGTTAGTTCCCCAACCAGGGATTGTACCCAAGTCCCTTGCATTGGAAGCATGAAGTCTTAACCACTACACCACCAGAGAAGTCCCCTTGCCACGTCACTTTAAACCACACAGAGTCTCATAAATACTGTCTGTTATTATTATTCTACACTTTTGTTAGTCAGTGAGACTAACCATGGTATATGCATCTGAAAACACAGACATTTCTTTGCAGTGGCTCATTTACACAGGGGAGATTTAAGTACCACTTAAAGAAGAAGTTCTATTGGTGACCTGGAGACAGAAAGGCTAAATCTACAGGGAGATAAGACATGGGGTATCTGTCCTCAAATCAGCCCTTCAAATGAATCTGAGTCATATGTAGAGAAAAGTTACAGACCCTAGTTAAAAGAATTGTTGTCTTAAAGGGTTTTGTGAAACAAGGGACTCAGGCAATTTGATAAAGTTTAACAGAGAGGAAGAGACTATAGAGACACTCTGTCCCTGGACATAATACTCAGGCACTGGAGAGGTTCTAGAGCTTGCATAGCCTTACACAAAGCAGCAAAGGCCAAATCCAAGAGAGGAGGCAGGACACCTGGCAGGAGATGGAAGCTCTGGGAAGACATAGGAGAAGTCCAGCAGGCATGCCAGACTGCCAGATACACATTGATGACACACCTCCCCTCCCAGAACTCCTAAAAATATGCAAAGAAGGCACTGCAGGAGGGTGAAGTCCCGTTTTAGAGAGTGGGGAGCATTGGTGACAATGAGTAATCTAGATTGTGTATGTGTTAACTTATTTAATCCAGACTAATACTAGTATAGTCTTGCTAGTTCCGTTTTTTTTAGTGCTTAGTGCCTGGGTCACAGAATATATGAAATAAGTCACATGTATTTTCTCAAAAAATGTTATAAACACTGTCTGAATTAGGTATTCTTCTACTTTACAGATGAGGAAACTAAAGCACAGACAGGTAGAGTATCTTATCTCATTTAGAAAGTCCTAGGGCTGGAATCTACACTCAAGTGCACCTGACTCAAAAATCATACCCTGAGCTCAAAGACTGGCTTGACAAATAGAGAGCTACCATGGCTAATTTTTAGAGAGATTGTACACCAAATACAGTGGTTTTCAAAGTTAAGTGTGCATAAGACTCACCTAGAAAGTGAGTCTTTCTCACTTTAGCTAAAAATGCTATTCCCTAGTCCCTCCCTGGTATGTCCAGGATTCTAATTCAGGTGGTGTCAGGTGGAGCCTAGCAATTTGCATTTTAAAAGATGCACATATCACACTGATGCAACCATACTTTGAGAAAAGTACTGGGATAATAAGGGTTATAGAAACATCATCTATAATGCTCAGAATAATCACACAAGAACGAAACTATCATCTTTGTTTTAGAGGAAGAAATTAGTTTACTAGGATTAAGTACTCTGCTGGTTTTTCCACTCTGACAAAACAAAATAGGATGTTTTTAAAAATCACTTTTAAAATTTTAGAATAGCTTTAGATTTACAGAAAAAATTTGAAGATAGTACAGAAAGTTGCTATATATCCCATATTAAATTTCCTCTATCATTAGTAACATATTATTATGGCAGCTTTACTAAAATTAATGAATCAGTTCTGATGTATTATTATTAACTGAAGTCCAGACTTTATTCAGATATCTTTAGTTTTTACCTAAAGTCCTTTTTCTGTCCCAAGATCCCACAAAAGACAGCATATTACATTTCATTATCTGGTCTCCATAGGCTTGCCTTGGCCCCAACAGTTCCTCAGACTCCTTATTTTTAATGACCTTGATAGTTTGAGGAGTATTGGGCAGGTATGTTGTAGAATGTTCCTCAATTGGGGTTTGTCTAATCATGATTATACTGGGGTTATGGGTTTGGGAAAGGAAGTTCAGAGAGATGAAGTGCCACTGTCATCACATCTTCCCAGGGGTACATGCTCTTATCATGGTTTGTCATTGTCAGTGACGACCTTGATCATCTGTCAAGTTTCCCGCCGCCCCGCCCCCCCCGTAAAGTTACTCTCCCCCTTCCCCTTGCATCCTGTACTTTCTGGAAGGAAGTCACTGTGCACAGTCCACACCAAAAAGAGTAGGGGTTATACTCCACCCCCTTGAGGGTAGGTTATCTATACAAAGTATTTGGAAATCTTCTGCATGAGAGATTTGCCTCCTCTTTTCCATGTATTTATTTATTTATTGAGGAATTTATTTATAGTAGTATAGACCCATGATATGTATTTTGTATTTTGAGTTATAATTCAAAATTACTCGATTTACTGTGTTGCTCAAATTGTTCCAACTTTGGCCATTGAGAGCTTTCAGTTAGCTCCTGTGTCCCTTTGACACACTCTATCATTGTGCATTTTTCTTTTTCTTTTTTTTTTTTTTAAAGAACTTCTGTACTCTCTGGCACTTACATATTTCCAGCCTAAGTCTTAGAATCAGCCATTTCTCCAAGGAACCCTTGTTCCTTTTACTGGAGAATGCTATTAGAACTTAAGATTTGCATGCTAGATGTCATTTTTTTAAGTACATGTACTTTTGGAAAACCAAAAAGACAGATGCCCTTCATTTTGTTGGTTTTTGCCCTTGCTTTTGGAAGGTGTCAGATATAACTAGTGAGTAAATGGATTAAAAGTTAGAAGACTTGGGTTTTTCTTACAGAACTAGTAAGTTCTACGTGATCTTAAACAAGTAATGGACCACCAGTCTTCACAACCTCACTCACAAAATGTGTAAGAAGAATTCCCTGTTCTGCCCACTTTTTAGATATATTGGGAGAGGAATTTAGATAATGGATGTGAAAGCCATTGGAAAATATAAAATAACAGACAAACATAAGGCAACAACATCATCATCATCATCATTCATCAATTATTAATTATCATAATCTTACATGACTATTTTGGGTGAAAGAACAAAGGAAGAGCTATTTAAGCTGAAAATTCTGTGCTGGGCTACCTGCCCTTTGGCTGTAAAAAGCATAGAAAATCTTTTATGGGCTAGCTAACACCCTTCATGCATTAGTAATAGAGGATTTTGGCACCTTGAACCAAAGTTTTCTATACATTTTTGAAGCTCTCCTAAAAGGAAAAGGATGGAACCAATAATTTCCAGCACAGATTTATTCCAGCAGTGCTGGGGACTAAATTGGCTTTTGCAGCTACTACATCTCAGAGTTCAAAATGTGGTGCATGATGGGATCTGTCTTCTCCTGAGCACTCTGTCCTTCTGAGACCTCCCTAAAATTATTAGGAAACGGCTTGCAGATAAAACCTCTTCATTCTAAAATTACATTATTTATGCTGCCAAAGCTACTTCGCCAGATGACCTTGTCATTTCTCTCTCCCCTTTCTCCTTGGCTATCGCAGATCTGCTGTGGAAGAGGCTAGTGAAGCCATCGCTGGTGATGGGAACTGGTGGCCATGGCCAGTGGGCGGCTGACTCTTGGAAGTGAAGCGTTCACCATCTTTTCTCTTGTCTTTCAGAGCCTGGACGTGTAAAGAAGTGTCCACACAGGAACAACCCAAACACCTTGCCCACCAGACTTGTCCTCTTTATTCATGAAGCCCTTCTGACAGCGTTTCTCTCTCTTCCTCTCCTCTAACTATACTTCTCAATCATTTGGTTCTTAATAATATGTTGTCTTGCAGCTCTGCTTGTCTTTTTTTTTTTTCATGTTTAAACTGCCTAGGTTTTATTTCCCCAAGCATTCTATTCATTCTATGAAAACAGTGGTAGTATGTAAGATGCTTTTCATTATACATCCAACGTTAAGAGCCAACAAATATGATAAATCAAACATGGTCTCAATAAACATCTGTTGAATGAACAGATAAAAACAAAAATAGCTTAGTGCTTACTATGTACCAAGGACTGTGATAATCCTTTAGTGTGATTCTCCTTGTTTAATTAACCCATTCAGCAATGGTTTTCCCAGTTTTAGGGATAAGGAGGGAATCATAACGAGGGTCACGAAGTTAAATCTTGGTAGAGCCAAGATTTAATTCCATGTGTGCAGAAACGTTTCGTGGCACTCATTCTTAGATTTGTGGTTTGGGTGTTCAAACTTCTCTGAAACCCTGTCTCATCATCAGGACGATGAGACGGTCATCTCAAACAACTGCTGAAGTCCTTTCCTGCTTGACTGATGTGCTGAAACACACGAAGAATTGACTTTTTGACCTTTTCATCCTGGGTGCCCCTCTTGTATCCATCATCTTGTCTTGGCTTCCATTGACTTCTACAAAAATAGTATTTTAATTTTTTTAAAATAAATTTATTTATTTTTGGCTGTGTTGGGTCTTCGTTGCTGCGCGTGGGCTTTCTCTAGTTGCGGTGAGCGGGGGCTACTCTTCGTTGCAGTGTGTGGGTTTCTCATTGTGGTGGCTTCTCTTGTTGCAGAGCATGGGCTCTAGGTGCACGGGCTTCAGTAGTTGTGGCACATGGGCTCAGTAGTTGTGGCCTGTGGGCTGTAGAGCACAGGCTCAGTAGTTGTGGCGCACAGGTTTAGTTGCTCTGCAACATGTGGGATCTTCCTGGACCAGGGCTCAAACCCATGTCCCCTGCACTGGCAGGCAGATTCTTAGCCACTGCACCACCAGGGAAGTCCCAAAAATAGTATTTTAATTTTTTGACTCAACCCAGTCTTCAGGAATGGTTCTCCTAAGGAAAACACAGAGCCTATCCCTGGGATTATTATGTTGGAAGTATTTATACACCTATTTTATCTTGTTGCATTTTCATACCTGTGAGTTGACAAATGCCCTAGATGCAGTAATAACAGGGCTTAAAGAGATAGCAAATTCTATGGACTTCACATACTTGCATTTTAGTGTTTGCAGGATTTCCTTGATGTTGAATTTTTTCCAAGAACTCTGGAATGGCGTCAATAAAATTAGTAAGAGTGCCATGTAAAGGAAAAAAACAATCAAGCAAAAAGAAGGGAAGAGGAGAATAAAATAAAATTCTCTGGAAAAAGCTGAGTACTCATATGAAATGTAATATATCCTTAACTGAACTTTGCATGGCTTGTGCATTAAGAGTAACTTCAGATTCTGTGCAAACTTGAGAATAACCATTATATGGAAATCAATTAGTGAGTATTTGTTAGATAATTAATATGTACCCAGCATTATATGAGACACATTAAAACAAAAGTATTAGACATGATTCTCCAATAAATAAATTATCCTACCATCTCCAATATATCCTGATACTGAAAATAAGCTGTTTCTGACAGTTTGGGGACCAGGTACTTGGCAAAAAAATAAAAGAAAACCTTCAAGTTTGGACATCAAATTTTATGTTAGCGCAGGTTTAGAGGGTAAGGACTTCTATGACCCAAATATGATAGCCAAGGTACAAGTTAGTTGTAAACCATCAAATGGGCACCCATGTTCTCTGATGGAAGAACCCCCTCTTAATAGGCCTTGCAGCCTGCCCCCACTTATTCTTCCATCTGGCTAACGGCATGTTGGCTAAAATACCACGACACTGCTGAAGACCCTTCAGAATTTTCCCCACTCCCATCCCCACCCCCAGGTACCTAATTTAGGGTGACCAAACACTACAGTTTACCTGGGGCTGTCCTACTCTTAACACTGGAAGTCCTGCTTCCTAGGAGGCCTCTCAGTCCTAGGCAAACAGGAACAGCTGGTTGCCCCCTAAATGCTGAAGCATCAGGACCAGAGCCATCAAGCTCTCCCACAGGCCTATTCCTCTTTGTATGTCCTACTCCCTCCGCCTACGAGTTTGTTCTCCTTCTCTTCCTTTAATTCGTTCTTGAAGATTGATTAAATTATGTTTCCTAAGCTATAGGCTATGAAATGCATTTTTTCCCCAAGAGGCGGTTTCACTCTTCTATAAACAGAATTTTACTCTAGAGGGGGGAAAAAAAACCCAGCAGCCTTACGTAACCTTTCACAAAAGCCCTACTCATTTTCTACCAGGACGTGAAAAGGGCCTACATTTCATGAGTGAAGCGCTAAACTTCTCTCACCTAGGGGAACACTAGTGATTTTCATTCAGATTGATCCAATCTGCACAGCTGAACCCCCAGGTTCTCTTCTTGTAGAGTCTGATTTCGAGCACGCCAGTTAAAGCTCCTCTCTCTGCCAGGCAGCGCAGAGCAAAAAGCTTCAAAACCTCGCACTGAGCTTTCTGTCTGTAAAGCTTTACTCTCCTTCAAAACCCTCAGTTACGCCCCTTCTCCCCCTGCCACAGAGGCCCCGGCAAATGAGCATTTGGTCTGTTTCATGCCCTGAAGACCGTTCCCCATCAAAAGATGAGAGTCAGCACGGGGTCGCTGGCAAGGTCTCACTTTGAGCACCTGTGAGCTTTTAGCATCAGACCCAAGAGGCAGAGGAGGGACGGTGAGAACGGACTAAGGGCCCCAGTGTCCCTTTCGAGTGCCTGCCATTTTCCCTGCATCTGAGTATTTTTAAGGAGGAAAGGGGATAGAGGGAGGAGAAAATATGGAATGCAAAGCTGCAGACCCTTTTACAACATGCCTTCTTCCTTGAGCATTGATAAGAAGGGAAAAGGCAGGTGGAATACCCAGAGAGCATTTTCAGAGCATTTTCAAGTGTCTTTAATCTCAAGGAAAATGAAACATGTCATGGTCTCCAAGAAATACATTAGCTGCTAAATTACACACCAGAAGGCTCTTGGATGTTGGTGTCATTCGCCATTCCAGGGCCAGTTCCTGAAGCTAAAGTCCTCCAAAGAAGCTTCAAGCTACGATTAAACAAGCATGGATGGAGCCTTTTCCCGTTGAGTAGATTTTTACAAAGAAATCGAGCCCAGGGTCACTTCCATCAGTGGGTTTTCAGTCTCCTCGGGCAGTGTTTCTCAGTCACCTGGGATTCTCCTTCAGTAAGTCGAGGTCTGAACTCACTTTCTGTTTTCCTAAAAAGATCCTGGGAGATACAAATGCTGCTGGTCCATGGACCACACTCTGAATAGCAAGGTCCTAGGACACTGATTCTCAAACTTGGCTACACTTTGGGACAATCCATGGAGATTTAAGAACTATGTGTGCTGGGCCTCATCTCAGAGATTCTAATTCTATTGTACAGGATAGAGCCGGGCACTAAAACCTAGCCAAGGTGACAGTGTCTTCTTCAGAGAGAAGATTCTCAGGGCAAATTACACCCGGCACTGCACGTTAACCAAGCAAGCACTAGCCTCCAGGTGTTCATGCTAAGTAGATGCTGGACTCAATGGGTCTCCAGGAAATGGACGTGGTTAACCAAACAGGAGTTAAAGGAGGAGGTTAATTTGGATGAGGGATCCACAGGAGGTACGTCATACGGTGCCAAGTATGATCAATATTGTACTGTGTCAGGTCTAACTTAGCTGAATCTGTTAGCCTCTGAATCTAGCAAAGGCGTGGACCACGGACGACTAAACCACGACCCACTACACGAAGCATGGGCTTGATTTCAAAACTGCTGTTAGAGTCTGACATTTTATTTCTAAGTCTTTGAAATCAACTACAACAATGAAACTGAGGAGGGTTCTAGAGTGGCCTGCCCATGCCTGTGAAATTTGCTATATGTAGACTATTCCAGTATAAATCTAGCCCATAGTAGGATAATACTAAACACAGCTAGCCTTTAGAGAACATTTAAGGGTCAGGCATTGGAATGGATATCGTTTATCTAACTGTTGGAGTGAGTTTATCTCCAGTTTAGAGATGGGAAAGAGAAGTCAATTTTGCCTCCATTGTACAGACTGGGAAAGTCGAGGTCAAGTCCAGTAGCTGACAGGCTTTCCCCCCCTCCCCCAGGTTGTGCCATGTCTCTCATCATAATCCAAGACCACAGGACCATGCAGCCAACTCCTTTGCAACTTGGCAGCAGTGGAAGAAAGAGGATGCGAGCTCAATGGCTTCTAAATGAGCTGTAACTTAAAGCTAGGAGAACACTCATCCATTTTTTTTTAAGGAACAGTAATAGAAAGAAAATGTATACAACAACAGGAGCATCTTGAAAAAATAAACTGTAAACATTTTTAAATCTTAGGTTCAGTTTCCTTTTTTTAAAAAAAATCACCTCTAGTTATCAGACGCACATTTCAAAGGAGGCCCCAGGAAAAAGAAATGTCTCCGTGCCAATCTTACTTGAATAGAAAAGGTAAAGTCCTGCTTCTCTCTTTTCAGTGATAGCTTTCAAAGTGGAAGTAGCCTGTTACACATGCTCATTAATAATCACTTGTATTCATTTAGCTCTTTACACTTTGCAAAGATCTTTCCCTCCCATGTTACATTGTGTCCACACAACCCCATAGGTATTTCTAAACATGTGAGATAGGTAGGTTCATAAATTCACACCTAATAGTTAATAAGAAAATCAGGGCAAGGATTACCTATGCAATTTGCTTATATTTTTAAATGACTGTGCTGAAACTAGAAAAAGGTCTTTGTTGTGAATTCATTTCAATTCATTCAACCAATATTTATTAGTATGAGTAGCTACTGTCTTCAAGAGAGGATCCAAGGGTATTCTCCAGCCTCAGCCAAGCCGTCATCATGCTTAGTTCTCCTGGATCTGGTTACACTCATTTTCTTTGCATTCACTATGCCTACACCCACTACACAGCCTTTGCACTCACCCTTCTCACTAGCATTTTTTCCCCTGCCTCTCCCTAAACGTCCCCTCTTTAACCAAGTTTACTTATTCTTCGGGTGCCAACCACAACTTTCTCAGGGGAGCCTTCTTTGAGCTGGATCTGAGCTGCTCTCCTATAATACTCTCTTTCTTTCAAAGGCTTATCTCCTTTGAAATAATGGACTTATTAACATACTTATTTGATTAGCATTTCCATCCACTGCATTCAAAGTTCTATCACCACCTTGGCACAATACCTGGCACACACTCAATAAATAAGGAAAGAAAGGGTCACGGAGGTCTGGGGATGTATGTATACCAACAGGCTGCCAGATCTGCCACAGAAAACTCCATCTCCTCATTCTTGCCAAACGTGAGATTGGTTTAAACATGACTGACAACTTTTTACACTCCTTTCTTTTTGTTTTTGTTTTGTTTTGGTCAATCAATGTATGGTTACAAGGACGAATGAATTGGCTCTGTCACCCCATCTGGCTAGCATTAATATATTAATGATATAATGCATAGACATGGTAGTTGACGTTTCTCAGAGTCTACCCCACTTAGTTTGTGCTTCTTCTCTTAATGAGTACTTTGTTCTGCCTTGTAACCCATTTAGCTATGTCTGTGCCTGTCACCTTCTCTTAGTGATAAACTCTTGGAGGGCAGGGACACATTCAAGCCTTTCATTTAATTCTTTGTAACCCATAGTAAACGTTTAGTAACTATTATCTTGAATAAAAGTCTTAATCTTATTTGATCCTTATAATACCTCAATGATTTTGTCAGGCATTGATAGTCCTACCTGAAAAATGAGGACTTAAAATTTGAGAGACAAAATGCGTGTCCATGAATGACTGTACAATAAGGTAAACGCTAGGCTAAATCTGTATTTCCTAATGTATGACTTGGGAGAGCTTACTTAGAAGAGCGCATTAAATTTGGGGCACTTGATTACCAGAAAGATATAAACAAACTAGAGGGAGTTCAGGTAAGGAAAATAAACATGATTAAGCTTCTGGAGAGGTATGAAGAAAGATTAAATGAACTAAATATTTACAGTCTGGTTAAGTGAAGACTCAGGGGGGAGGCAAGAATGATTTATGGCTAAAATTATCTAACAGGCTTCAGCACAGAAGACACAGAATGCCACTGAGGAGGGCAAACAGGAACCAGGAGCTGGGTGACAGGAGTGACAGGAGGGATATTTAGAACAGGACGATCTACGATGAATTGTAAGAGGAAATTTTAACAGCGAGAACTGGTATGCTGCTGAAAAGTTTTAAGGGAAACAGTGAACAAACCATCCCTGGAGACGTCTCAAACCAGAAGGGAAAATAACTAGAAATTGTCCTGCAGGGAACAGCTCTGCCCAGACATTAGACATGAAAAGGAAAGCTTTGCAGATTTTCTCTCTAATTTATATTCTTCTGGGATCCCAAGAGGCTGAGCAAAGATGTGGGAACAATGGATTGAGGACTCCGGGCGCAAGGGGTTTGCTTAAATGTCTCAGCCTTGGCTCACATCTCTAATGAGTCGGCACAGAGGCAACACCCCAGAGAAGCCACTGCTAGCATATCCAAGGCTTTATTCCATCCAGGGCCCTTCATTAAGTCTGTCCCGTGGGAAGGGGTGAAACAATTAGGGACTCCCCCCCAAAACTGGGAGGTGTGCGTATGCCCTTGTGCAAGCATGGGTTTTGTTTGAAAGCCACAGTCATATATGTAACAATGATCCTGGGCCTATGTACTTTACCATACTGGAAACATACCCAAGTTCAAATGCCAGATTAGGATTTTAACTCGTACTTGCTATCCAGCATTATAATTCTGTGATTTAGTCATCTTTGAGTTCTGTCATATTCAGGGGATTTGTAAGGTTCCTCAAATTAAGCCTGGCACCTCAGGATCCAGTTTCCCTGTAAGTGACATGCTGCATAGACATAATAAATAGGATAAAGCAGGATACTGACATGGCAAGAGTTACTCTAAGTAATCAACGATCCTCCAGTGACTAAGGCTCTCTCTTCCAGTCTAAAATAAGTGTTCATGCTGGAAAGCTGTTTACGGAAAGTCTGGGCTAAAGTAAGCATGATACAGTATCAGGCGACAACTTCCTAAAAGTTAGGTGACCAACTGCATCTAAACCCAAAAGCAAACGTTGCTTAGTAGGAAAAACAGAATAACTACTAACAGTAATAGTAGTGATGCCACAAAGCAAACGGCTGTTCAGTTGGAAAAACAGAATCATAGAACTACCTTGCTGAAAATCACAAATGGCCAATAAATTTATGGGAAAAAATTTTCAACCTTATTAGCAAACAGGGAAATGCAAATTAAAGCCACAGTGAGATGCTAATCCATATCCAGCAGATGAGGGCAAATTAAACAAATGACAACACCAAGTACTGGTGAAGACATGGAACAAAGAAGATTGTCCTAGGCTCCTGGTGGGAGTTTCAATGCAAAGTTCAATGCAACTTGTCACTGTCCCCTGAAAGTAAACATGCCCTTTCTATGACTCAGCAACTCCATCCCTAGACAGGCACTCTAGACATGGTGGCAAATTTGTTCCACAGAACATGGATAAGAATGTTCATATGTTATTGGCAACAGCAAAATACTGACTTCCCAGAAGTTCAGCAATGGTAGATTGATTAAGTGTGGTTAATTAATATCATGGAATGTAATACAGCAGAGGAAGTGCAGCCATATGCATTCTCACAGATGAATCTCAAATATTTAATGTTTAGCAAAATTACATACCAGAGAAGAATACACACATTATATTTATTTTATATGGTCAAGTACAGGCAAAGCAAAATCATATGTTAAGAGATTCAAACATGTGTAGCAAAACTATAAAAAGGCAAGGGACTAATTAATATAAAATTAAGAAAACTGTGGGTGGGTACATGGGTTATTTGCTTCATTAAAATTATTATTGTGATCAATGTTATTATTATTAATTATACCCAACACTATATATATATAGTATGCTCATAACTTAAATAAATCATATAATGTTGAAAATAGTAATATAACTAGAAGTTGTCTAGTCCACAACCTCATTTAACAAGGAAAAACATAAAGAAAAATGGCATCCAAAGTAATAGCAGATCTCAGAAATGCCACAAACCCATTAGTGAAAACCAGTTAGCTAGTGAGGGACTCAGGACTTGATTTAGAATCTCCTCTTTTACTTTAGACACATCTCAACAAAACACAGTCACCTATTTCTCAGCAAATCAGAAGTAGAAAAGAGAAAACCTTCTTTGAAGAAGTCTTATGACAGGGGGAACTTCCAGCTGGATACAAACAAGTAGATAAATCGCATTCTACAAATCAGTAATAAAAGTCTTAGGAAAACAAAGCAATAGTCTGTGGCCATTTAATGGGAAATAAACAGTCCTCCATGAGGCAATATCTTCAGAAATCATCCCTATAAGATCAGATAATATAATAAGTGAGCCACAGTAATGCCTGGGGTTAAGGACAGGTTAAATTATGTTCTACATACTTAAAAGGAAGCTAAGGGAGTGGATAAACATTTTTAAAGGCTTAAAAAATTAGTAAAATCAGGAAACGTTGGTGTTTAACAAGAAACTTCAGTACTAAGAACACTAACTAGAGTAAATAACATTTATATCAACCATTTAATTCATTTATTCTCTTATAAAAATGTTAAAGCCAATTTAAGAACATTTAAGATACCAGAGTAATGTTGGTATTGATAAGCTCTCCTATCAGGTCAAGATACACTAACGAGTTGGTATTTTCATTAGATTGTATCATAAAGATTCAGTTAATTCAGTGGAACACTTTTGTCCTAGGTATGCCCAAAAGTAGCCTTCTGGCAAGAACTAGTCTGTAACGGATGAGCAAAAGACAAGAGCAAAATCTCCAAATTGCAATCCGTACCCGTTAAATCGTTCAGAATAATCACAAGTGGTATAAAGGGCCTTCCTCTCTTGAAACCGTGAAACGGCTGAACAAGTAAGAAGTCAGAGAATTTGGATGTGTGAAATTAAGCTAAAGTACCTCACAAAAATAAGAAGTAGGTTATAGGCACTGGGCTCACGGAATTTAGGAAAGAAGAGAAATTTCCTCACCCAGGTCATGTCATAACAATAAACTTTAAAAATATGATCAATAAATATGGAATGATTTATATGTTTTCTGGTTGAACTATTCCCCCAAGAAATGAAAGCTGTGAATAATATGGTTGTTTCAAACTATTTATAAAAAAGCAACATGTACTGGTATAACCATTGGCAAATCACCATCAATAATGAAAACGAAGAACTATATTCAATCATACACATTATTATGTATTTCTAAACTATACCATCGAGAAGGTCAGGCATTTCTAAACCACCAAAACAAAAAAAAAAATTACTTAACAGTTGAGTTAAGGAGGTCTGGTTTTTTAACCTCAGGCTAAAATGTGTCAAAGAACTTTAAAACTCTATAGTAATGTTGGTCATCAATGAGCCAACCTAGATTTCTGTGTGTTAGCCCAGCACTAAAGCAGAGAAATAGAAGGAATCAGCCATCTACTGAAGGAGGAAGCAAACTGTGGGATACTAAAAGGCACTGTAATTTACCTTCGTGCTACAATTATAAAGGTGTATAATAGTCTGCATTTTATTTTTTGCTGTTACCCACTTGGCATGTGTAACATGTCATTTTATCTTGCACGTTTCAATTGGCCTACAGGGAAAATAATGTGGACTGTTCATCTTTTTTTTTCCTGACAAGTTTAACATTTGCTTTATTTGAGGTCTTGTTTTGAAGGAAAATATCTTAAATGCTTTGGGGTCAGAGCCATGCTACTGATTTTATAATACCCATTAAGAAGTGCTTTGATCTCTGAAAAGTAGTAACTTTGAAGAAAATTAAAGTTCTATTATTCCAAGCAGGTAACGCCCTCTCGGGAAAAAAGCAGCATGATGAGGTTGCCATAATCTACCCTCCCCTGGTGGTCATTTCTACCTCCCATTAATGCTCTATGAGCTATGACATTTCAATGATACTGGCTGAGAGGCCACTAGTTAGTCTCCTATAGTAAGAGTACCACTTAGCTGTCTTTAGAATATACAGGTAGTTTAACTTCCCCCAAAAAGAAACACGCATGAAAATTTAAAAATTTGTTTTTCAGGCAAATCCCCATGACCTTGCAAAGTGTAGTACAGCATGTTAAAAGCAGTGCCTGTGGATCAGGACCTTGGATGCACAGTGAGAAAGGTTTTCCTGGGTTGTATGAAGGGCGGCAGTGTTGATGCCATACGGTTTAGAGATTAGAGCTATAATTCTGTAGAGATAGGCTGGAGAGAAGCAAGCAGGCTGCAGAACAGTTCATCGGGCATCATGTTGATATTTAATTCAGTGTGTTTCAATCAAGACTTAGTGAGATCCCAGGCTACAATTCATTAAGGTATAACTGTTGTGACAATTCACGAAACTCTTCAATCCTCCTCTTGAGTATCATAATAAACAGAGAAAAAAAGAAGAAGATTCCACGTTTACGTTTTATGAATTGTAAATGTGCACATAGTATTATCACTCCACTTTAGGGATTATGGTATGTTTCCAGAACCAAGTGACTTTTTATCTTTGGTTAATTAATCCAGTAATCCCTGGCAGGCTTATGTCATTATTCCTTTTACTCAGGCAAAGCAAAGGTTTCCCGAAATTTGCGTATACAGTTCATGTGAGAGATTATCATCTGAGGTAGGTTACTCCACCAAAAATCGATCATTTGAGCTAGTAGCTGTGTAACAAATACCAAAATACAGCAATGTGTTCCCAAGTCAGTGCACGTTTCTGAGCGCAACACAGGCCGTATCTTTAGGAAGTAGGAAGATCCACAGCCAGGCCAGAAGAGCTCACTCACCAGTGAAACAGCACACTGGCTTCCAGAAGCATCTTTATGTGTTTAGCACTAGCTCAATTCCCCCCTGAAGTCATACGTTTGGGGAGGAGGCACGGAGGGTGAAAATGCTCTCTTCCTTGTATATGATTGGCTTTTAATATAAGCAAATGCCAGAAACAACTGCATCCTTTCCTCACAGGATTACTTTGTTTGGCAGAGTATGGGGAAAAAGAAATTTCACAAGCAAAGTTTCAGATGGCAAATTTTCCAAAGAAAAAGTAAGAATATTTGCTTTAAATTGTAATCTCGGGGCCCAGTCTTCCATGGAAAGAAATATTCTGTTCAGAAATTCAGCGCTACCTACATACATGCAGCATCACCTAAAGATGAAAAGTGTTTTCGTTGAGAAGTTAAGATTGAAAATAGAGCTTGTTTCCAAAGGAGAAAGATAGTACTCGATGACCCCACTACATACAGCAGGAAACATTCTAGGAGCAAATCATATGCATTTGAAGAAATTTCAAACTATTGAACGAAAGAAGAAATGTAAGCCAGAGAGGAAGAAATATTTCCTCTCATAGAAGATGCTTTTGAGGATAACTGGAGTGCTAGAATTCCCTTGGGAGATGCAGTGTCATCCTTTCCCTCTCCAGAAACAAGTAAAAATGTCCCCTTCAATGTACAAATCACCTCCTCAAATCTCATCAAGCTCCCCATTGCTGAGAAAATCGTACTACAGCCTGTAAATATCCTGTACTCCGGGAAAAACTTCCAGTAGGGCTCATTGAAGAATTTAGATAGGATCTTTCTCTTCAATGAAAACAATAAGGAAGTTTGCTGAAAGGTTAACTTGCCCAAGAATAAATGTAAGTCATACACACTGGAAAGTTATAAATCTCTCCCCAGGGGGAAAAAAAAAAAAAAATGCCTATCAGCAGCTCAAGCCAGCCCAGCTCTTAAGAACATTAAAGAAAATGCACTAAGCCTAATATATGCACATATAACACATGTGGTGGCTGTTTCACATGCTTCATAACTCAGAGGGCAAGGCTGCTGTGTGGGAAATGGATGCTGTGACAGGTCCCTGGTGATTTATACCGCAGCACTCACAGAGCAGTGGACAGCTGGGCTGCCCAGGCGCCCTCAGGTCCTATCATGCTCCACTCAACAGCAAAGCCAGACCTGGGGCATCGGATCTGCTTTGGTTGCGGGGGATGAGAAAGATGCGGATAGGGAAAGTAGCAAGCCTCATCTCACCACGTCCCGACGACATAAACGCGCACTGATGTTTTTAATCGAATGCAACCCAAACATATATATGAAGCATTAATTAAAATTAACATGTATACTTGCGACTGCATTCATTACCATCGAAAATTTTCATCTCTTCTGAGATGCCAGGCCTCTACTTAGTGCCTTTGCTTGGGGCTCAAGGCAAATATATAAGAAGACAGCATCTTACAAAAAGCCAAGTAAAAAGCCACTAGCCTCCTCCTCCAGCATCACTTCCCCATCCTATGCCAACACTGTCCAGGGATGCTCTTTGTTAGGTCCTAATGATTACACAAAAATCTACAGCAGTTTCAGACTTTATCTAGAAGTGGGAAAATAGCCAGTGCTATTGTACTTGTCTCCATAATCCTTTGTCACCAATCAACAAAGTCTTTAAAAACATCCTGCTGAATGGGAATTTCACTGCCGGTAAACTAGACTCTTGGCCTTAATTAAGGGCACCTCCTACTGGTCCTTTCGTAGAGTGAACTGTGCTTTCCTCGTCATCAATTCCCTGCCATGTCCCTGAAGAGGGGAAATTGCTACTAGAGAAAGAGGAGAAACAGATTAAGGAGCAAAGATCAGAGTGATCTGAATCAGCAATATCTCAGAACTGCACCATCCACTTTCCTGGGACTGGTGCAAACTATATCACATTCGCAAATAACACAAATGGATTTAGAAGTATAGAGGAGCTTACAGATTTAGACCCACAAGCCTATCCACAGGCATTGCCCTTGTATATGTATCTTTTTGTCTGCCTTTTCAATCATAGGCTTGTCCGTTGAGGAGTTAATTAAAATAAAGTAATATATGGTCCTAACTTTCTAGACAAGAAACTTAAATAAGTGGGAAGGCGGATATTTAATTAATTTAGATATTAGTAAAACATACATAAATCCATCTCCATTCATTTATCCCCACCCTTTGCCAAAGACAGTTGGGAAAGGGCTTTGAAATATTTTCGTGTAACTGACAAAACGTCATTGTCCATTTCTGCACACCTTCCTTGTCTAATGCTGTATTTTCAGCCCACGCATTTCAGGCCTGGCTCCATAGACTTTCTACCCAGCGAGGATGCCCCTCTGAACTTCTCCTCTCTCCTCCTTGGCCTTCTACCAAACGGCCCGAGAGCACAAGTCAATCTGTGCAGAGGGAGGGTGCTCCTTGCTGCAGCATCTAGTGTCTGAGGGTAGCAGGAGGAAATTTTAAAGACACCTTTTCGTTACTGCTCTACTGCAGGGATAGTCCCCCACCCACCTTCTGGGAGTAACTGCTGAGGACAAAGCTCCGGGAGAGAGGAGCCCCGAGGAGGAGACCAGCCTGAGAGGGAGGGAGGGAGGACAGACGAGCTGCTGGGGGAGCGAATGCTGATACGCGTGCACCGCGCCGGCACACACACACCACACACACCCCCACACACCCCCTCTCGCTGGCTTGTGCTCGCTCGCTCTGTCAGGCCAAAGGAAGGCGAAGGGTCGGGTCGCTGTGGATGCGCAGATCCCCTGCTCCTGTTGGGCCACGTCAAAATTTGGGGAGCCTCGCGCTTGAGGGTCTGAATCCCTAGCCATCGGACAGGCACGTTCTCCGCTGGCGCTCGCAACCCTGGACCACGCAGCACTTCGCAGCAACGAGAAAGCCGGAGCTTCAGGCTCCCGAGAGGCTGGGGGCTTGGACACGGTTTGCATTCTGTTCCGTTAATTTCCAAGCCACATGTTGGGGTGCCCCCACCAACGCCTGGCCCCTGCCAGAGGCTCCTCTTCTCTGGGATTTGGGGAAAGGTCATTTCCGAAGGGATCTGAATGCTCAGCTGGCTGCTCTCCCTTCGTCCCCGTCGGGCCCACTCCCCATACCCTAATGTCCATCTACACTTGTGGTAAGGCCGGCTAAACCAGTAGACTGTTACAATGCATCATTCTGTTCTTGTTAAAATTCTTCTTCTTCTTCTTCTGGCTGTCGAAACCTCCGGCTCCATATTCGCAGACTGCCGCAGCCCTGAGCATCCAGCCCTCTGACCCCTCGTTTTCCTGCTCTAACCCAATCCAGTACCCAAACAGTTTTGCCATTTTTAATTAGGAACTGCGCTTGCCAAGTACCAGGGCCAGGGGGCTGGTTCCCCAGAATAGCAATCATTTGGAGTTTGGAAGTGTCCTGGAGATATCGGGAGACTTAGCTTGAGAGCTGCATTCACTGTTAAAAAATAAAATGAAACAGAACACGCCTCCCTCTTCCTGGCGACTCTGCAGCCTCCTTCGGCACCACCGTCCCCTCCTCCAAAGTACCAAAACACATTAGCGTCCCTTTCTCGAATTCTCAATCAGCAAGTCTAAAAATCCGAACCAGAGATGCGTCACAGACAAACGACTCAGCCCCACCATCTACATTCCGCACAGACTCCCTCAAAGCCCCCCTGGAGGACCTCCTCCACTTGGCCCTGTTGCCCCAATTCCCCTCCTCCGTAGCTTTGCAAGGCTTGAAGGATCCAACCCGGTTCCTTTCAAGAAGTCCCCATCACCTGCTTCCTCCCTGCCCCAGCCCGCCAGCTCTCCAAACCAATGCAAGTATTTGCAAAAGCAAAGATGTGAGAAGCACCCGATTTGTTAATAAGCCAAGGGGCGCCCCTTTCCCCAGCTGCCAACATCCTCCACCCCCAGGGGAAAAAAAAGACTTCCCATCTTTTATCATCGGTGAGGAAATGGGGGACACACGGAGCTCTGAACATCTTGCCCTTTCTCCCTCTACCCCAATTCCACTACTCGCCAAAGGAAATGAGGAGAAGGAAAGGGGGGTGTGAGGGGGGGGGCGGGTGCGAAGAGAAGAAAGGAAAGAACCTCTTACCGGTGACTTGGAGATGTGCGCTGAGCAGGGTAGCTCCGAAGAGTACAAAAGCCAGCTTGGGTACCCAAACACATCCAAGACTATTCTCCATATTTCAGCCAACACCTTCGGGGCCGGGGGTCCTGGGCAGCCGCAACACTCACACACATGCACTCACACACGCATGCAGACATGCACACACACGCACCGAGCCCCTTCGGCTTCCTCCTCCTCCTCGTCCTCTTCCTCCACCTTTCTCCACCTCCCCTGCGCCTCTTCTGCCTCCGAAGCCTTTTTCCTCGTCCACTGACAGAATCAGCAGCAAAAAGAGGCAGCAAAAAGTTCCATTCGGTCCAAGAGATCTCGAGCCCCGGTAAAACCTCGGAAAACTAACTCAAGGAAACAGAGGGAACAAGAGGAGGGAAAACAGCTCTCCACGGGGCTTGCGAAACAGCAATAAACAGACTATCCAGGAGGGACCAAGAGGAGACAGAAGGCAATCCCGTGGCTGGGCTGTGCATCAAAAGATCGAGGCTGGGTCAAGTTGAAGAGAAAAATCCGTGCGCAAAACCTGGGGATGCTGTTGGGTTTTTCCTCCAAGAGCCGAGGGGGACCTGGGGAGGAGAGGCAGGGCGCTGCGGGGTGGAGCGCTCTCACTTGTTACTGGGGTGTCCGCCAGTGGTGTGTGAGCTGGGAGTTGGAGCCGTACTATCCATTGATCCGGAGAAGTGGAGGGCTGGAAGGGAAAATGCGGAGACCGGAGGGAAACGAACAGGATCAGGCAAAGATTCCTCGGGAAAGGGGGTGGGGGCAGAGAGATGCCGGCGAAGAAAAAAAGAGCGGTCGGGGAGGCTTCCAGCAGCTGCATTCGCCTGGTCTACATATCAATGAGCAGGGATGCCCTCTGTGGGCAAAGCGTGGGAAGTCACTTTTGTCAATGGATCTGGCAAATACTGTACGTGTCTGGGGTGGGGGCTGCTGTTTCTTTTGACACTCAATCTTAGGGAATTTATTTTTGACTGTAAAATTGAGGCGGGTATTTAGGCTGGGTCAGATGGGCAGGGTGTTTCCTTCTCTGCCTTCAGCATTACTGAATTTTTCATCCGGAAAAATCACTTAATCCAACTCCTTCTAGGACAGGAGGGAAACTGAGGTCCAGAAACACAAGGGACAAATACCAGACAGCTATTTCCTGACATAACAGCCAGGGTCCTCTTTTTGTAGGATGTCTTACTTCACCTGTGTTCTCTCTTCTCTAGACAGGATTCAGTGCTTTATTCAACCAATTTTAAAGCATTTACCATGCTCCAGGTACCCTGTTAGCTTCCAGGAAATATAAATGTGAAGTTTAATAAGACTCAGATTCTGTCCTCCAGGGGTTGGTGATCTGTTGGGAGAGAGGTGTAAATAGATAATTATAAAGTATCTTAATAAATATGATGGTCTGTGTAATGAGGAGGTGCTCTGGGAGAACAAGAGAGGGACTTCTCCAGTCCCCGAGACATGAAATGAAGCAAACACACACAGGAGGAAATTTAGGAAGGGTGCACAGTGGAACCCTTTCAGGAAACTGCTTTAAGCTGACTTTCCTTGCACATCTTATCTCTATTGCAGGACCTCGAGCTCCTTTGAGAACAGGGATTGTATGTCATTCACCTTTGAACCCCTCACAGATCTACCAAAAGACTTGGAATACTGCACATGCCAATAGATTTTTGCTGAATGCGTGAACTTACAAAGGAATGAACTTGGCCACAAAGGACGAAAAATAGAAATGCCACTCTGGTAAAAGTTCTGTCTTTTAAGGAGCTGTTCAGCTGTAGGTTCTCTCCATTGCCCACTGCA
Organism: Kogia breviceps; assembly: GCF_026419965.1. Classification (NCBI taxonomy): domain Eukaryota; kingdom Metazoa; phylum Chordata; class Mammalia; order Artiodactyla; family Physeteridae; genus Kogia; species Kogia breviceps. Next base: position 21,152,066 of record NC_081324.1, read on the forward strand.
CTACATTGTCTAGTCACTCTCTCTCTTCCCCAAACTTTCTTATCACCATCTCACACTCATTAGTTTATGAGAGGAGAAAATGTGGCTACCTATTCAAAAGAAGAGGGGAAAGCATGAAAAATGCAGGATACAATCATCATCAGGAAAAGTCCCATGATACTAGAACTTGACAACAGTGTTTCTAGATCATTAGCCAGGTCCATCCCTTTCTGTCTTGAAAAAGTTAAGATAAGAAGTACCTGTGACATATAGACACTACCAAATGTAAAATAGATAGCTAGTGGGAAGCAGCCACATAGCACAGGGAGATCAGCTTGGTGCTTTGTGACCACCTAGAGGGGTGGGATAGGGAGGGTGGGAGGGAGACGCAAGAGGGAGGAGATATGGGGATATATGTATATGTATAACTGATTCACTTTGTTATACAGCAGAAACTAACACACCATTGTAAAGCAATTATACTCCAATAAAGATGTTTAAAAAAAGACACTTGGCAAAATTTGAATATGGGTGGTATATTAAATAATAGTACTCTAAGATATTAAAATTCCTCTATTTTATATTTGCATTGTATATAAAATAATATCCTGTTGTTTTAGAAGATAAACATACTGAAACAATTAGGGGTAGACATTTATGATACCTTTAATTTACTCTAAAATTGTTCAGCAAAAATATGTATACACACATTCACACACACACACAACGTAAATGTGACAAAAGCGAACAATTGGTGAATGTAAGTGAAGAGAATAAGTTTATTAAGCATTCTTGCATCTTTTCAATTCTTTTGTAATTTTTTAAATTAAAAGTTCAAAGAAAGATTGAAAGCAAGAAAAAAAAAAAGGACCTGTGATTTCCAGACCAAACCTCCAGAAATAACTTAGATGGATGGGTCCTTTAGAATGCAATGGAACTCTTTGGTGATCTCCAAATTTCTCAAAATACTCAAAGCTTCCCTTAGCTGAGGATGAGAGATAACTGGAGATACAGGCTCAGGGTCTAGAACAAGGATTCTTAACTGGGTCCATGGACTCTTCCTAGAAGGTCCCTGCTGACAAGTTTCAGGCATTTCATGAGTAACCTGAAATTTTATGAAAAATGATTGACTTCTGTGCTCATGATCTTTTTCCTTAGGAGGGAATATTTAGCTTTCATTAGATGCACAAAATGAATTCAAGCATGCCCTCTGCCAAAACGATGGAAAGAACCACTGGTTTACAAAGTATGGTATGAGGAAAGAGTTGAAATCTCTTCTGAGAGTGATGAACTCCTCTGTTCTCTTCATCAGTAAAAGAATGTCCACAAAGAGTGGGAGGGTAGGAACCAAAAATGGTCCATGGTGTTCAAATCCCTTTAAATGGACTCTGCTCAGTCTAACAGAACAAATGGTGATTAAGTTACTCTTTGCTATGGTCCTTGACTCATGTACCCTCAGTCATTGAGGTCATCTGCCCACCAACCAATGAGCTTCTAAAATGATCATCAAATTCTCATCCGCTTAGATACTTAGTTGGTTTCACAACTAGCTTCTGACAGTTGCTTGTACTCACTTGCCCAATATGCCCTCTTTTATTTCTTACAGGTGACTCCAGCTTGATTTTGGTACCTCTTCTTGGAAACAGCTTCAATATTTTCTGATTCACAGCATGATCATTTATACTTGGGAAACACAGCACCTCCTTACTGCTCCTCTCAGAGGTGTGAGGCCCACTTACAACCTAGCTGCCTTATCAGGAAAAAAGAAAACCAAAAGATCAAAGAGTAAGAGAAGAGGAATGGGAGCCACAGGTAATAGTTTAGTGTAATGAATCCTCTTCATATAGTCTTTATGACATTTGGTGCTGAGAGTCCCCTTCTGGGGTTTAATCTGGTAATAAAATACATAGATAGGCAGATACACTTTTGTGCTCTTAAGGGAAATTAATCAGTACCTATATTTCTTTAAAACACATGTACCCTAAGTTATGTGTGCTTGTGTGTGTTTGGGAAGGGGGGGTACCTGGAACAACAATTTTCTGAGATTAGCGCAAGAGGATGAGTCAGATTAAAAATATGCAATTCCTTTTAGGATTCGCATTATGGAACTGCATTTCTTGTCCTACCTTAATTCAGAAAATTAATGATCTGAGACTATTTCTATTCTTCTCCCTATATCATGATCTGACTTTAAAGACAATTTCTGTAACATGCCCTAGACATTTACTTGCCAAAACAATATCATCTAGTCCAATGGTACATGTTAGGCTATGAATCTGACTATACTACAAGTCAAATCATGTGAACATGACAATGTAATAATTCACCATTTAGTCACTTATTTAAGAACTCCAATTATTATATTAGACATTTGGGGCTATGTAATATCTAGATAGAATATACAACTATCGATAAGACATGGTCATTGCCCTTGGCTAATTTACAGTCATGGGGTGAAGGGATGTATTTTAGTTGACATTTGTTGGTTATTTTGGTTTTTGTTTGTTTTCGTTTTTGCTCAGAATCCATTCTTGCTTATTTTGGTAACCACTCCCACATTTTGCTACTACTCTTCCACATTATCAACTACAAAGTTGAAGAAGTGGATCCTAAGTCCCTTTAGTCTTGCAGAGGAGACTATCTTCCTGATCAAGATGATAAAAATCAGAGCTGAGCCCATCAGCCAGTCAGAGCAAAGGAGTCATTTCTGAGGCTTCAAGGAATAAGAAGCTCTCTGTCTCTCCTGGGGGTACTGCTAGGAGAAACCTTTCTTCCCTCTAGATCGTGAAAATATATAAGCTTAAATTGTTAGAGAAACACAAATCAAAACTACAATGAGGTGCCACCTTACAGTGGTCAGAATGGCCATCACTAAAAAGTCTACCAATAACAAATGCTGGAGAGGGTGTGGAGAAAAGGAAACCCTCTTACACTGTTAGTGGGAATGTAAATTAGTGCAGCCACTCTGGAGAACAACATGGAGACTTCTTAAAAAACTAAAAATAGAGCTACCATATGATCCTGAAATCCCAATCCTGGGCATATATCAAGACAAAACTATAATTTGAAAAGATGCATTCACCCCAGTGTCCATAGCAGCACTATTTACAATAGCCAAGACATGGAAGCAATCTAAATGTCCATGGACAAATGAATGGATAAAGAAGATGTGATACATATATGCACAATGGAATATTACTCAGCCATTAAAGAAGAATGAAATAATGTCATTTGCAGCAACATGGAAGGACCTAGAGATTATCATACTAAGTGAATTAAGTCAGAAAGAGAAAGACAAATATCATATAATAATACCATTTACATATGGAATCAAAAATATGGCACAAATGAATTTATTTACGAAACAGAAACAGACTCAAAGACATAGAAAATAAACTTATGGGGCTTCCCTGGTGGTGCAGTGGTTGAGAATCTGCCTGCTAATGCAGGGGACACGGGTTCGAGCCCTGGTCTGGGAGGATCCCACATGTCACGGAGCAACTAGGCCCATGAGCCACAACTACTGAGCCTGCGCGTCTGGAGCCTGTGCTCTGCAACAAGAGAGGCCGCTATAGTGAGAGGCCCGCGCACCACGATGAAGAGTGGCCCCCACTTGCCACAACTAGAGAAAGCCCTAGCACAGAAAAAAAGACCCAACACAGCAAAAATAAATTTAAAAAATTAATTAATAAACTCCTACCCCCAACATCTTCTTTAAAAAAAGAAAAGAAACCTATGGTTAACAAAGGGGAAAGGGAGTAGGGGAGGGATAAATTAGGAGTTTGGGATTAGCAGATACATAATATATAATATATATAGATAAAATAGATAAACAACAAGGTCCTACTATATAGCACAGGGAACTAGATTCAATATCCTGTAATAAACCATAACGGAAAAGAATATAAAAAATAATATATATATATGTATAACTGAAATACTTTGCTGTACGCCAGAAACTAACACAACACTGTAAATCAACTACACTTCAATAAAAAATATACATATATATGAGCTTTAGTAGAGGTACTAATTTAGGAGAAATCTTGGGAGTTCCATCAGATCCCTATGAAGAACCTGTGGTAGACAGAACAATTTCCCTCCTCTCTCCTCCAAAGTTGCCCACATCCTAATCCCTGGAACCTGTGAATATGTTACCTTACATGGAAAAATGGGTTTTCAGATGTGACACAATTAAGGATCATGTGTCGGAGAGATTATCCTGGATTATCCCAGTGAACCCAATGTATCACAAGGGTTCCAAGAAAATGGAAGAGGGAGGCATAAAATCATAGTCAGAGAAGGAAATGTGATGAGGAAAGCAGGTGGTCAGGGCAGAGTGATGCCATTACTAGAAGAGATCATGGGCCAAGGAATGTGGCCTCTAAAAGATGAAGAAGCCAAAAACCAGACTCTTCCCTGTATCCTGCAGAAGGAATAAAGCTCTACCGACACCTTGATTTTAGCCCTGTAAAACTGTACACACACACACACACACACACACACACACACACACACACACACACAGAGCAAATTCAGCAGCTTAAGCAACACAAATTTATCCTCTTACAGCGTAGAGGTCTGCCTGGAATGCAGATAGCCCCCAGCACTGGAAAAAGTAAGAAAGGGATTCTCCCTGAGAACCTCCAGGAAGATTACAACCCTCTGGATACCTTAATTGTACCAGTATAAGACCCATTTACAGAATTTTGACCTCCAGAACCATAAGATAAGAAATGTGTGTTGTTTTAAGAAACTAGTTGTGTAGTGACTTGCTAGAGCAGCCATAGAAAATAATATAGAAAATGAGAATGAAGCTGAAACTGTCAAATTAGAGGGAAAAGCTAGAAAGAAAGTGAATCCTTGATGATACTGGAATAAGTCATTTTGTGTGAAGCCGGCCTGGACTTTGGATTTCTCAGTTACAGGAGACAATTAATTCTTTTATTATTTAATTCAGGTTAAGGAGGATGTCTACCTTTTATAACATAAAGAATCCTAACTAAACCAATTAAAAACAGTTGCTCTTTATTAAGTACATTCTCCTACCATGAAATTTATGGGTTTTATTAGGTTTCAGATTTGCAGCTAATTTTTGACTGGCAGAGGTAGAGGCCATCAGAAGTCTAACTCCAGGTGTGTGATGATATGAACAATGAAAAGAAGGTTTTGTTGTTATTATTAGTCAGCAAACCTTTCTCAACACTCACTGTATAGATAACTTGGTGGTTAAAAGGAAGGACAGGAAAGAGTTCTTGCTTTCAAGCAACGTCCTATCTAAACAAAGAAGTTAGATATATTTTATGGCCTAGAATTAAAAACTTTATGCATGTAATAGCAAAAAAAAAAAATTCTGCAGTAATTTAGATGAAGGGGGAAATGAGGTGGTCAGAGATAACTTCTTCGAAGTAATAGGACTCCAATGTGATTATTAACCGAACAAAGGATTTGAGGAGATTATGGATGTGTAAAGTTCTGGAACTGAAATTAAATCAGCCTGATAGAACAAGATAATTTGAGTAGGGGCACAGTAGGAGAAGAATCCCCAATAAGGAGAGAGCCCTAGAGGGCATATGAACTAAAAATACCCAGAATTTCTGGTTTCAGATATTTTCTAAAGTGCAAAAATTACTTGCAAAAAGACATGGCTGGGTCACTTTTTCTAATCTTTAAAGAATAGGAGAGGAAATAGCCAAGTTTCCTTGATTTACATGAAAGTGAGCTGGAAATCAGTTCCAGGCAGGAGATAACAATTAATGATTAAATATATGATCTATAAATACTTAGGAAAGGATGTAAGATCACTAGAACCCAACATGGGTTCACTCAGAATAAATTATTACAGATTGAAGCAGCTGGAAAATGTCACAGAAAAACCAAACCTGGATTTCAGTGAGGGCTTTTACCACGTACTCATGACGTTGTTGTTAAATCCCTAAGTTAAAATCTGACCTAAACAATAATACGGTGTGGTAAATCCATAGTAACTATTACTGAGGCATTGTATTATTTGGTCAATGCTAATTCATGCCCATTTTGGAGGCTGTTCTCTTGTAACTTCCCATAGGGCTCTGCTTCCCTTTGCTCCCATAGCAAATGTTTTTAATTGATACTTGGTATAGAAATATTAACATACTTAACAAATTAACTGGTGAGAAAAAACTGGAAGGAATAACTAATACACTTGTGGACGAATTTAAAATTCAAAACGATCTCAGCAGGATAAAACAATGAAATTCATCTAAAAAATGAAAATAAAAAAGAATACTTGTAAAGGATTGTACTCCAACTCCACCCCCACCTCTGGAAAAAAAAAAATCCAATTCCGTAAATAAAGAATTGGAAAGAAGGGATTTGATTTCAACTGAGTGGGGAAAAAAAAAGAGCATCTCAATTGACGGTAAGCTTGTTAGGAAAAAACTGTATGATGCATTCATTGAAAAATCAAGTGTCATATGACATCACATTAGACACAATGGTATACCCAAGCTAGGGTGGTTAAGTACCACTCTGCTCTGCGCCCAACAGTACACCCAGGGGGGTTCCCTGTTCAGAGGGAGCTTTAATCCCAAGTTGTATGCCCTCCCTCTTTATTTTTTAAATTACTTCTTCTTCCTTTATCCTATAAATGTGGGCACTTCCCACTGAGTTTAGAATTAAAGTTAGTATGAATCCCAATAAGTACATATATTTATATATTTAATATTGTATTAATCCATATTAATTTTACATTAATAGAATGTATTACTGTAATAATATAATATTTGATATATAATTAATAATTTGGAAACTATTACAAGTGGTTAAAGTCCAAATAGACTTTACATATCCTGAATAGAGAAACAAAACAAAAGGCATTTTATGGTTATGTCAGGGGAATGAGAATGTGTGCCTTTCTGGGAAGAGGCTGGATTTCATGCAGATTGGAAGAGGAGCATGCAGCCATCACTTATATGCCTATTATGTGCCAGGCTTTAGTCCAGGCACTTTAAATGTTATCTCATTTAATCCTCATAAGAACCTTGTGAAGTACTGCTCTTCCCATTCACAGATGAGGAGCCGAAAACTATGCAAGTTAAAACTGCCAGCCCAACAACACACAGTTAATAAGTATAAGAGCTCACACTGGAGCAGGCCCTACCCCGAGGACCCCCAGGCTCCCCGCGCTGGGTGTGCTGCCTCCCAGCCATGTACCAGGAAGTAAGGCCGCCATAACAGCCAGCTCCTCAGAGAGCACCATCTCTTCTCTGTAGAGAGCAAGGCCTTCCTTGGGTATGGGTTGTATCTTTGGCTATCTCATGTATTGTAAAAATCCTAGCTAAATACAAGAAGATAGTGCCCGGAACAAGTTCTGGTAATGCTGCGCTATGGGAAATGATGAGGGAATTCACCCGCGGCTCTGGGAGATGTTGGCTCAAAACGCTCTATGGCAACCTTCTCAAAATGGCTGTGATGTCTGAACATTACAAACTCGGATGCATGTTCTTCACATCCTCCCAACCAATAGTCTCCAGCCCCTAGATGGCTGCCCACAGGGAGGGCATAGCTGGCTCCATCTCAATCATCTCTTCGACAAGGTATCTTCGGGAACATGGGTAGTTTTTTCTATAATAACCCATGGCAATGGAGGAAAAAGCCTTAACGATCTCCAGAATGGGAAAGGAACTTTCCATCTCAGAAAAGAGCAAAAGCAAGTTCTTTTGCAAGTAGAAAAGTGTCATTTTTGCAGTTGAATACTCTTGAAAATTGGTACTTTGGTACAACTCTATTTCCCCCGAACTGAGGGAATTCTCCTTCTGAGGCTGGTAAAACGTCTGCAGAAATAGCCTATTTGTTGCTACAGTGGTGAGCTACAGAGGTTTAATTGAATCATTTCCTGTTTCTAGTTCCACCATGTGAAGTATTGCAGAAGGACCAACTGCTGGCCTTGATCCATGAGAAAACCTGTGATGTCTCTTCGTATGCAATGTGGGCTCTCTCAAGTACCCAGAACTGAGAGCTCTTAAGAAAAAGGAGAAGGAGACAAGTTCATTACTTTGAGTGCAGTGGTAAAGGAGGCAAGGGGACCCTGAAAGCCAGAAAAGAAAGGTTGGGCCCTGTAAAGTCCAGGAAAAGTAACAGATAAGACAACAGGCGAGAAATTACACTCCTAAGCGGCTATAGGACAAAGGAGAATTGAAAAATGTATAGTATCATCATCATCAAAACCAATGAAAACATTAAAATCTAACCTTCCAGAGGGTGAGGAAGGAACATTTGTCCACTGATATTTGTTTAAACTAACATACGAAAACACAGACACTTTAACTTCTACACACAATATTTATTGCCTTTCATTATGAACTATGGACTGTATCTACAAATCTTAACTAGTAATGTGGAGTACTTTTATGCTTATTCCACAAAATGTGATTTTTTAGACATGGTTTTAAGTAATTTAAGATAAAAAGGCCAATGCAGCATTAGAGTTTAAAGTATTTTTTTCACCTATCAACTTGTCATCGGAAGGAAAAAATGCTTTAAAATATTTTCCTTGGGATATTTGACCATTTCCCTGAAAAGGATAGAAACATTTTTGATGCCAATATTTTCTTAGGTTTTCAATTTAAATAATAATAATAATAATAGGAGATGGGTTACCTGAAGACGGTACATCTATTCAATGAACTAAGGTATAGGCCTTAAGAATTGTGCTGTAGAAAAAAATAAAAAATAATAAAATAAAATAAATCGTGAGACTTTATAACACCTTAAGTGAAAAAGTTAAAAAAAAGGTCCAAATTTCAAGCATTGTCTGATCTCTCTTTTCTCATTAATATGTCCCCTTCACCTCCCCACACACATATACAGTATTCCAGCAGGGTAGAAAGGGAACAGACTTAGGGATCAGCTACACTTAAGTTCAACTCGAATCTAGGCACTAAAAGACTTCAGTCAGGTTTAAATCTCTGAGCCTCCATTTCCTCTCTGCAAAATAAAGACATAAATATGCTCTGAACATCACTGCGCTTGCAGCTTTTACTCTTTACAAGCTCTTCTCAACACAGCCAGACTGCTTCTTTTAAATATAAGTCAGACCAAGTCACGCTGCTCAAAACCCTTCTGTGGTTCTACATCTATTCATCTCACTCAAATTCAGTTCCACCTGACTCCAAAGACCCGAAGAACCCACATTTCCCTTTTCCTTCACCGTCTGACACTGCCTCCTAGGTGCCTCTTCAGTAAGTCCAGGGCTCCAGTCACTGGCCTCCTGCTGGGACACACGGGCACCCTGCCACCTCAGGGACTTTGCACGCATTTCCTGTCTCTGGGACACTGCTCCCCAGAACCAGGGGGCTTTCTCCCCAAACTCTTTACATCTCTGCTCAAACACCACTTTTCCAGGGAAGCCTCCTTTGACCGCCTTGCCTACAGAAGTGCCACAGGAGTATACATTTAAGGCAGAAAGTCAAGGGATCAGGAGACTCTTCTGTGTTCTGGAATTATTTTCTCTACCCCATCACTTTTTCTCACTTATCCCTCAGATCTCAATTCAATCATTACTTCCTCAGAAAAACCATCACAGAGTAGATCAAATGCCCCTATGATAGCCACTCATAGCCCATGTCCCTCTTCTTCACTGAACTTACCAAAGTGGTCATTCTGTATTTAATGTTGACTACGGTCAGCCTTTCTCACTAGGCTGTGAGCAAGATGAAGATCCAGGTTTTTGCTCGCCATTGTTATTCCAGCAGTGGTATAATGACTGGCCCATAACGAGGGCTCAGTGTGTATTTTTGAAGGAATAAACACACTGCTATTGCCCATAGTGGCTGTGGAATGAGAGCATCTGATGATCTGGGATCCAGAGGCCCAGCCACCTTTTTATCTTGTCTCAGCAGGCACGTGACAGACCAACAACAGCCCAACTTGGAAAGAACGGCCCTAGCACAGCATGCTGTGCTGCAGTTGTGTCCTGGCATCAAGCCTGGGCAGCTGGACTAAACCTCAGTGCAGTCCCAGTAAATATGTAGAGGTCGAACTCATCACCAAAGATTGGACAGAGGACAGGAAGGCAGAGATCGACCTCTGAGATCCAGCACAGGTGGGCCGATCCACACAAGAAAAATGGAAATGGTTACAGAAAAAAGGATGCTTTTTAATGCAGCCATCAGAATTGTTTATGAAAGGTTATCCACTCTGTGGTAAAATTCTTATTATGTAAGGAAAAGTAAAGAATCTATGACTATATCTGATAGCCACTAAATAGAAATTACATAAAGAGAACAAAATTAGGATGAAGCATGGAAAAATGTGATTCATAGAGCTCCGAGAGATGAGGCTGTGAGTGGTACTTTTTCTTTCCTTCTCATTGTTTGGAATGATACACAATTAACGTGGACCACCATTAAAATCAGGAACATATAAAAAAGGAGTGGGCATCTGTTGCTTTTGCTGCATGCATCCACTTATCCTTCTTTGGAGAGCTGAACCTCCGTCCCTCTCTGAAGAGCAAAACCTTCCTCGTCCTCATTTCAGGATGCTCTTTGGGTATGTTCCGAGCCATGGGGATGCCTGAGCAATGAGACTGTGATCCGCCCAGAACAGAGGAGGTGCACAGAAACTGTGCTGGGACACTGGGCAGAGCAGACCTCTGTGTTCCCATTGGACTTGAGCTGAGAGGACTTCAGGCCTGGGGCTGCTGCCTTTTCCTTCAATGCGAGGGGGTGTCTGGCTGAGGATGGAGGGAGAACAGAACTGAGAGAGAGGGAAAAGCAGAGTCTTGGTAACACACTCAGAGCCCCAACAAAGTCGAGGCAGAAAGTGGCCATAGGCCCAAACTTTCAAGTTACTTGAGTTATCACATCCTTTTATTCAGCCTGGCTTGGGTCTTCTTGCAACCAATGAATTCATGAGTAACATGGGGAAATGTCCTTTTCCCAGAACAGGGATGTGACATGCACAAGATGAGGCAAAAAGCAATGGCTATGGCACTGACTACCGCGTGGTTTGGGTTTTCCGGGGAATATGAAAGATTGTGAGTTAGTCTATATTTGGCCACCATATTTGGATGGCAAAGATTACAGTCCTATTTCCTGTATCGGTCAATATAGTGCTCACTGAATCAACAAGCAACAAACCTGCATGAGTTCTCCAAATACATGGTATTTCCATAAAGTCATATTCCATATTTACAATAACAAAATCTCCATGACTTATTTTGGCTAACATGAATGTAAAAACAACTTTTAGGGATGTCAATAAAATAGTTAAATTCCACCTATATAATCTGTTATTTTGGACACACAAGCATATTTTAAATGACACAAAGGATAAATGATACATTCACTTAGAAATAATCTTTTTCCACTCTCACATTGTAGCAATTGTGCTTATACTCTTCACATGCATTCTTAACATCAGTGTCTGTGTATTTGATTCACAGGAGTCAATTCTCACTCATGTTTACCACCGTTTTCCAGAGCACATCATTGTTCTCATCCTATTAAGTCGAGATGCAGCCATTTGAATCTATAGATGGGCCCACAAGTGGCCATTACCATAGCACTGGAGCAATTTCATTTTTCTATTCACTCTATAACTGTAGAAATGGTGTCTTCAAAACATAACTGCTTTTGGTATTGCTTTCAGTAAAATGATTGTTAAAAGGCTTTTTAATGATTATCTCAAATACTTACAATCTTGGGGTCACAGCCTCAGGAATAATTACTAACTCTGGTGCTAATTTTTTTAAACCTTAAAAAAAACCTAATTATGTCAGTGACCTGTTGAAACATACAAAACTGTCATTGATTGAGATCAGCTCAGACCTAAATTTTTTTTCTGAAAACTGCTTTCATTATTTACAATCAAGTAATAGAAAAAATGTCCCTTAATATCTTCAAATACAGAGTAAGAGATAACTATCTTAGAAAAAAATAATCTTAGCTTGGGTGCATGTGATATTTGGGGGTATGATACTGGACAGCTTAAACATGATATGGGTCCTTACAGTGCTTAGGGTCTTTAGGGTGAAGCAAAAGTACAAATAGACAAGTGCAATTCCGAAGACTAAGACGCGGAGATCACCTTCCTAACCACATATACATCAGAAATACATCTACACATGGAACAACTCCTACAGAACACGCACTGAACACTGGCAGAAGACCTCAGACCTCCAAAAAGGCAAGAAACTCCCCACATACCTGGGTAAGGCAAAAGAAAAAAGAAAAAAACAGAGACAAAAGAATAGAGACGGGACCTGCACCAGTGGGAGGGAGCTGTGAAGGAGGAAAGGTTTCCACACACTAGAAGCCCCTTCGCATGCGGAGGCTGCGGGTGGCTGAGGTGGGGAGCTTCGGAGTTGCAGAGGAGAGCACAGTAACAGGGGCGTGGAGGGCAAAGCGGTGACATCCCCGCACAGAGGATAGGTGCCGACCAGCACTCACCAGCCCCAGAGGCTTGTCTGCTCACCTGCCCGGGCAGCCGGGTCTGGGAGCTGAGGCTCGGGCTTCGGTCGGATTGCAGCGAGAGGACTGGGGTTGGCGGCGTGAACACAGCCTGAAGGGTCTAGTGCGCCACGTCTAGCCGGGAGGGAGTCCGGGAGAAGTATGGAGCTGCCGAAGAGGCAAGAGACTTTTTCTTGCCTCTCTGTTTCCTGGTGTGCGAGGAGAGGGGATTAAGCACGCTGCTTAAAGGAGCTCCAGAGACGGGCGCGAGCCGCGGCTATTAGCGTGGACCCCAGAGACGGGCATGAGACGCTAAGGCTGCTGCCGCTGCCACCAAGAAGGCTGTGTGCGAGCACAGGTCACTCTCCACACCGTCCCTCCAGGAAGCCTGTGCCGCCCGCCACTGCCAGGGTCCCAGGATCCCGGGACAACTTCCCCGGGAGAACGCACGGTGTGCCTCAGGCTGCTGCAATGTCACGCCAGCCTCTGCCACCGCAGGCTCACCCCGCATCCGTGCCCCTCCCTCCACCCGGTCTGAGTGAGCCAGAGCCCCCAAGTCAACTGCTCCTTTAACCCCGTCCTGTCTGAGCGAAGAACAGATGCCCTCTGGCGACCTATACGCAGAGGCCATGCAAAATCCAAAGCGGAACCCTGGGAGCTGTAGGAACAAAGAAGAGAAAAGGAATTCTCTCCCAGCAGCCTCAGGAGCAGCTAGTTAAATCTCTACAATCAACTTGATGTACCCTGCATCTGTGGAATACCTGAACAGACAACGACTCATCGAAATTGAGGAGGTGAACTTTGAGAGCAAGATATATTATTTTTTCCCCTTTTCCTCTTCTGGTGAGTGTGTATGTATATGCTTCTCTGTGAGATTTCATCTGTATAGCTTTGCTTTCACCATTTGTCCTAGAGTTCTTTCCGTCCGTTTTTTTGTTTTACTTAAAAATTTTTTTTCCTAATAATTATTATTTTAATAACTTTATTTTATCTTACTTTATTTTATCTTCTTCCTTCCTTCCTTCCTTCCTTTCATTCTTTCTTGCTTTTTCTCCCTTTTATTCTGAGTCGTGTGGATGAAAGGCTCTTGGTGCTGCAGCCAGGAGTCACTGCTGTGCCTCTGAGGTGGGAGAGCCAACTTCAGGACACTGGTCCACAAGAGACCTCCCAGATCCATGTAATATCAAACGGCGAAAATCTCCCAGAGATCTCAATCTCAACACCAACACCCAGCTTCACTCAACGACCAGCAAGCTACAGTGCTAGACACCCTATGCGAAACAACTAGCAAGACAGGAACACAAGCCCACCCATTAGCAGAGAGACTGCCTAAAATCATAATAAGGCCACAGACACCCAAAACACACCACCAGACATGGACCCGCCCACCAGAAAGACAAAATCCAGCCTCATCCACCAGAACACAGGCACTAGTCCCCTCCACCAGTCAGACTACACAACCCACTGAACCAAGTTTAGCCACTGGGGACAGACACCAAAAACAATGGGAACAGGCTTCCCTGGTGGCGCAATGGTTGAGAGTCCGCCTGCCGATGCAGGGAATACGGGTTCGTGCCCCGGTCTGGGAAGATCCCACATGCCGTGGAGTGGCTGGGCCCATTAGCCATGGCCACTGAGCCTGTGTGGCCAGAGCCTGTGCTCCGCAATGGGAGAGGCCACAACAGTGAGCGGCCTGCGTACCACAAAAAAAAACACAAAACAACAAACAAACAAACAAAAAAACCAACAAGAACTACGAACCTGCAGCCTGCAAAAAGGAGACCCCAAACACAATAAGTTAAGCAAAATGAGAAGACAGAAAAACACACAGCAGATGAAGAAGCAAGATAAAAACCCACCTGATCTAACAAATGAAGAGGAAATAGGCAGTCTACCTGAAAAAGAATTCAGAATAATGATAGTAACGATGATCCAAAATCTTGGAAATACAACAGAGAAAATGCAAGAAACATTTAACAAAGACCTAGAAGAACTAAAGAGGAAACAAGCAATGATGAACAACACAATAAATGAAATTAAAAATACTCCAGATTGTATCAATAGCAGAATAACTGAGGCAGAAGAACGGAAAAGTGACCTGGAAGATAAAATAGTGGAAATAACTACTGCAGAGCAGAATAAACAAAAAAGAATGCGAAGAACTGAGGACAGACTCAGAGACCTCTGGGACAACATTAAACACACCGACATTGGAATTATAGGGGTCCCAGAAGAAGAAGAGAAAAAGAAAGGGACTGAGAAAATATTTGAAGAGATTATAGTTGAAAACTTCCCTAATATGGGAAAGGAAATAGTTAATCAACTCCAGGAAGCACAGAGAGTCCCATACAGGATAAATACAAGGAAAAACACGCCAAGACACATATTATTTAAACTGTCAAAAATTAAATAAAAGAAAACATATTTAAAGCAGCAAGGGAAAAACAACAAATAACACACAAGGGAATCCCCATAAGGTTAACAGCTGATCTTTCAGCAGAAACTCTGCAAGCCAGAAGGGAGTGGCAAGACATATTTAAAGCGATGAAGGAAAAAAACTGACAACCAAGATTACTCTACCCAGCAAGGATCTCATTCAGATTTGATGGAGAAATTAAAACCTTTACAAACAAGTAAAAGCTGAGAGAGTTCAGCACCACAAAACCAGCTTTACAAGAAATGCTAAAGGAACTTTTCTAGGCAAAAAACACAAGAGAAGGAAAAGACCTACAATAACAAATGCAAAACATTTAAGAAAATGGGAATAGAAACATACATATTGATAATTACCTTAAATGTAAATGGATTAAATGCTCCAACCCAAAGACACAGACTAGCTGAATGGAGACAAAAATAAGACCCATATATATGCTGTCAACAAGAGATCCACTTCAGACCTAGAGACACATACAGACTGAAAGTGAGAGGATGGAAAAAGGTATTCCATGCAAATGTAAATCAAAAGAAAGCTGGAGTAGCAATTCTCATATCAGACAAAATAGATTTTAAAATAAAGATTATTACAAGAGACAAAGAAGGCACTACATAATGATCAAGGGGTCAATCCACGAAGAAGATATAACAAATGTAAATATTTATGCACCCAACATGGGAGCACCTGAAAACATAAGGCAAATACTAACAGCCATAAAAGGGGAAATCGACAGTAACACATTCATAGTAGGAGACTTTAACATCACACTTTCACCAATGGACAGATCATCCAAATTGAAAATAAATAAGGAAACACAAGCTTTAAATGATACATTAAACAAGATGGACTTAATAGATATTTGTAGGACACTCCAACCAAAAACAACAGAATACACATTTTTCTCAAGTGCTCATGGAACATTCTCCAAGATAGATCATATCTTGGGTAAATCCTTGGTAAATTTAAGAAAATTGAAATTGTATCAAGTATCTTTTCCAGCAACAATGCTATGAGACTAGATATCAAATACAGGAAAAGACCTGTAAAAAATACAAACATATGGAGGCTAAACAATACACTATTTAATAACGAAGTGATCACTGAAGAAATCAAAGAGGAAATCAAAAAATACCTAGAAATAAATGGCAATGGAGACACAACGAACCAAAACCTATGGGATGCAGCAAAAGCAGTTCTAAGAGGGAATTTTATAGCAATACTATCTTACCTTAAGAAACAGGAAACATCTCAAATAAACAACCTAACCTTGCACCTAAAGCAATCAGAGAAAGAACAAAAAACCCCCAAAATTAGCAGAAGGAAAGAAATTATAAAGATCAGATCAGAAATAAATGAAAAAGAAATGAAAGAAACAATAGCAAAGATCAATAAAATTAAAAGCTGGTTCTTGGAGAAGATAAAGAAAATTGATAAACCATTAGCCAGACTCATCAAGAAAAAAAGGGAGAAGACTCAAATCAGTAGAATTAGAAATGAAAAAGGAGAAGTAATAACTGACACTGCAGAAATACAAAAGATCATGAGAGATTACTACAAACAACTGTATGCCAATAAAATGGACAACCTGGAAGAAATGGAAAACTTCTTAGAAATGCACAACCTGCCAAGACTGAATCAGGAAGAAATAGGAAAAAATGAACAGACCAATCACAAGCACTGACATTGAAACTGTGATTTAAAATCTTCCAACCAACAAAAGCCCAGGACCAGATGGCTTCACAGGCAAATTCTATCAAACATTTAGAGAAGAGCTAACACCTATCCTCAAACTCTTCCAAAAGATAGCAAAGGGAGGAACACTCCCAAACTAATTCTATGAGGCCACCATAACCCCGATACCAAAACCAGACAAAGATGTCAAAAAGAAAGAAAATTACAGGCCAATATCACTGATGAACATAGATGCAAAAATCCTCCACAAAATACTAGCAAACAGAATCCAACAGCACATTAAAAGGATCATACACCATGATCAAGTGGGGTTTATTCCAGGAATGCAGGGATTCTTCAAATATACACAAATCAATCAACGTGATACACCATATTAACAAATTGAAGGAGAAAAAATATATGATCATCTCAATAGATGCAGAAAAAGCTTTTGACAAAATTCAACACCCATTTATGATAAAAAAAAAAAAAACCCTGCAGAAAGTAGGCATAGAGGGAACTTTGCTCAACATAATAAAGGCCATATATGACAAACCCACAGCCAACATCGTCCTCAGTGGTGAAAAACTGAAACCATTTCCACTAAGATCAGGAGCAAGACAAGGTTGCCCACTCTCACCACTCTTATTCAACATAGTTTTGGAAGTTCCAGCCACAGCAATCAGAGAAGAAAAGGAAATAAAAGGAATCCAAATCGGAAAAGAAGAAGTAAAGCTGTCACTGTTTGCAGATGACATGATACTACACATAGAGAACCCTAAAGATGCTACCAGAAAACTACTACAGCTAATCAATGAATTTGGTAAAGTAGCAGGATACAAAATTAATACACAGAAATCTCTGGCATTCCTATACACTAATGATGAAAAATCTGAAAGTGAAATTAAGAAAACACTGCCATTTACCATTGCAACAAAAAGAATAAAATAGGAATAAACCTACCTAAGGAGACAAAAGACCTGTATGCAGAAAACTATAAGACATTGATGAAAGAAATTAAAGACAATACCAAAAGATGGAGAGATATACCATGTTCTTGGATTGGAAGAATCAATATTGTGAAAATGACTCTACTACCCAAAGCAATCTACAGATTCAATGCAATCCCTATCAAATTACTACCTGCATTTTTCATAGAACTAAAACAAAAAATTTCACAATTTGTATGGAAACACAAAAGACCCTGAATAGCCAAAGCAATCTTGAGAATGAAAAATGGAGCTGGAGAAATCAGGCTCCCTGACTTCAGACTATACTACAAAGCTACAGTAAGCAAGACACTATGGGACTGGCACAAAAACAGACATATACATCAATGAAACAGGATAGAAAGCCCAGAGATAAACCCACACACATATGGTCACCGTATCTTTGATAAAGGAGGCAGGAATGTACAATGGATAAAGGACAGCGTCTTCAATAAGTGGTGCCGGGAAAATTGGACAGCTACATGTAAAAGTATGAGATTATAACACTCCCTAACACCATACACAAAAATAAATTCAAAATGGATTAAAGACCTAAATGTAAGGCCAGACACTATCAAACTCTTAGAGGAAAACATAGGCAGAACACTCTATGACCTAAATCACAGCAAGATCCTTTTTGACCCACCTCCTGGAGAAATGGAAATAAAAACAAAAATAAACAAATGGGACCTAATGAAACTTAAAAGCTTTTGCACAGCAAAGGAAACCATAAACAAGACAAAAAGACAACCCTCAGAATGGAAGGAAATAGTTGCAAATGAAGCAACTGACAGAGGATTAATTTCCAAAATTTACAAACAGCTCATTCAGCTCAATAACAAAAAAACAAACAACTCAATCCAAAAATGGGCAGAAGACCTAAACAGACATTTCTCCAAAGAAGATGTACAGATTGCCAACAAACACATGAAAGAATGCTCAACATCATTAATCATTAGAGAAATGCAAATAAAAACTACAATGAGATATCATCTCACACCGGTCAGAATGGCCATCATCAAAAAATCTACAAACAATAAATGCTGGAGAGCGTGTGGAGAAAAGGGAACACTCTTGCACTGATTGTCAGAATGTGAATTGGTAAAGCCACTATGGAGAACAGTATGGAGATTCCTTAAAAAACTACAAATAGAACTGTCATATGACCTAGCAATCCCACTACTGGGCATATACCCTGAGAAAACCATAATTCAAAAAGAGTCATGTGCCAAAATGTTCATTGCAGCTCTATTTACAATAGCCAGGAGATGGAAGCAACCTAAGTGTCCATCATCAGATGAATGGATAAAGAAGATATGGCACATATATACAATGGAATATTACTCAGCCAGAAAAAGAAATGAAAGTGAGTTATTTGTAGTGAGGTGGATGGACCTGGAGTCTGTCATACAGAGTGAAGTAAGTCAGAAAGAGAAAGACATATACCGTATGCTAACACATATATATGGAATCTAAGAAAAAAAAAAAAGGTCATGAAGAACCTGGGGGTAAGACGGGAATAAAGACACAGACCTACTAGAGAATGGACTTGAGGATATGGGGAGGGGGAAGGGTAAGCGGTGACAAAGTGAGAGAGTGGCATGGACATATATACACTACCAAACATGAAATAGATAGCTAGTGGGAAGCAGCCGCATAGCACAGGGAGATCAGGTAGTTGGTTTGTGACCACCTAGAGGGGTGGGATAGGGAGGGTGGGAGGGAGGGAGATGCAAGAGGGAAGATATATGGGGACATATGTATATGTATAACTGATCCACTTTGTTATAAAGCAGAAGCTAACACACCATTGTAAAGCAATTATACTCCCATAAAGATGTTAAAAAAAATAGAATAAAGAAAAAAGGTGGTATGATCATCTTAATAAATACAAAAAAGCATTTAACAACTGCAATTCAATGTGATAAACACTTTCTGATGCGCAGTACCGTGTGCGGAGGAGGCACCGAAGAGGGACGTTGTAAGTGGACTCCAGCAGGTCAGGGCATGCTACCCTAAGAAAGGAAGAGTTAGATCGCCTCTAAATAATGCGTAACAATGAATAAGGAAAAAAAATATGTGTATGTGTGTGTGTGTGTGTGTGTGTGTGTGTGTGTGTGTGTGAACATAAGGGGCTTAACAGTAGACTGCAGGTGGCTGGAAAGGGGCAGAATGTTCCAGGCAGGAGGAGTAGCATCTGCAAAGCACAGGTGAAAGAAACACTCCATATTTTATGGTAGAAGCTCCATCCTTCTCCTAGAAGGTCAGCAGCAGTGTGTTTGTTTGTTTGTTGTGGATATTTAAATATTTCACTGTGATGAGAGCTACTGAGGGCACTGTTAGAAAAACAGAGACCCAACTTTTCAAGTCTCCAGCATTTTCCAGGACAATATGGCATTTCCCTTCCAGATGGAGAAAAACTAGGAATAAACAGCATTAGTGTTACAGGTCATATTCATGGTCATTTTTAAAGTGCAAGGAATTCCAAGATGTGAAATTCATTTCAAAGAGCCATGTTAGTGCAGCCTTGCCAGCTCCCCTACGGGGAAAGCCACTTGGCTGAGAGACTGCCCCACCTCTGACTCGGCCAGCAGGTCTGCACTGCTAATAGCTCAGGACATAACTCCTTAACAGGAGCTGAGACGTACTTTCTAAAACGGCACCCTCATTCAAAAATATAATCTGAGCTTTTACTGTGTATAAGGAATGCTGTGAAATGGTACACAGGATATGAGATTGAATGCATCACCAAGTTCCTGCTCGCAATCAAAGAGTTTACAATGTAGGAAGACAAAGACTGCTACATCATGAACACTTCAGAATCAGACACACATACACAGCATACAGTTAGGTGCTCTCTTGAATTATTTTCTAATTCTTATAGCCATGAGACTTTAACATTGTATCAAGCTATATAAAATAAAAACTTTAGAAATAGGAGGAGACATAGAGGAAAACCCACCATGATATTGTGATAACCATCAAATTGTTTTTAGAATTTGACAGATCAAACTGGTTTAACCAATTTGTAAAACGTAGAATGTAGAACCAAATGGGAAAGGTAGAATGCATTAGTAGTTGGACTAAGTACGTGCAGAGCTTCTGTCCTGGAGCTCTTCATATTTTCTCTTCCTTAAGAAAGAATTGTTCTCAGAATTGGGGGCAGACCAGACCTTCAAGTTTTTGTTAATTGATTTCAACTCTTGTGGCTGGAGAGTTGCAGACACACAAAGAGAACCTGATATCACAAAGCCACACTGACTGGTGAATGATTTCCTTAAAGGAAATACAGTCTGAGGTAGAAGGAGAGCCAGCCTGGGAGTCTAGACATCTGGGATTGAGCCCACTTCTAACCCTGGGCAGGGTTATTTATAAAATGAGGGAGCTGACCACATCAGTGCCATCAGAGCCATCTGAGATGTTGGTTAAAAATGAAGATTCATGGCTCTCCTCCATATGTACAGAATCATAATCTCCATGGGGTGACATTTGGGCATCTACACTTTTATAAAGCTTCAAATTTTAGGAAGGAAGCCTAGTACTGGACCACTGACCAATGTTTGGGAATCATTGACTTAAATAATAATCTCTGGAGCTCATTTCAGTTCTAAATTTTTCTGATTCCATAATTATATATACATAATCTTTTATATGAATTCCAAAGTGGGGACTTAATAAGGAGTGGTTTACCGGTTGATCAAAAACACTTGAGTTGGTAAATCTATCCTAAATTACTTCTGAGATATTGAAGCTAGACTATACCTAAAGTTGACCTTGACTCTCCCAAGTAGATGAATAAATGATTTAGGGAGACAGGCATAGTTCTCATTCCCCAGATGTAGCTTCTAGGTTGCCACAGGCTCTGAAAGCAAACTCCAAAGGTAGTTCCCAAAGTTACAAACAATGGCGATATTGTTGAAAAAACATCACATGAGCTTTATTTCAAAGAAAATGTAATGTGGAAAGGACATGGATTTTGCTTTAGAGGACCTAGTTGGAGAAATGTTCTGTTTGTTACTGATGGGGTTATCTCAAATAATTACTAATTCTCTCTGAATTCATTTTCCCTTAAATACTGCTGTTAGGGTTAAAGACTATAATACACATGAAGAGGCTTTGTACGGTAAAATTATAGTATTAATAAAAATTATAGTGTTAAAAAATGTTAATTTTATAGCATACATGGGAGTATATAAACAATAGCATATCTGATGGAAAATAATCCATCACTTCTTAAAAAATAGTTATATTCCATAAATTGAGTTTGCTTTCTTCACAGATGTTCTTTTTAGTACAAAATGGATTTTAACCAAGAGGTTCCTACATGTGACAGAAGCAGGGAGAAGATATAAGTGGAGTGTGGAGGCTCAGATTAAACAAAGGCTGGGCTCTGAGAGCTCCCAGGGCTGGGTGAGTAATGTGCCACCAGCACACACTTGAAGAAAAATTCCATTTTGCTTGATTCCTAAGGTCCAGAGGTTTTCATTCGCATGGGCTATAACAGTGGGCTTCAGACAAGTAATCTTGTATCACTTTTATTTATTAAGAGTCTGAAATGCAAACCCATTTTGAGACGTCCTGCATTATTCCGACGAGTGGTTATTTTATAATCACGTTGTTCACACACTAAGTACAGAGTGGCCCTTCTACTTCTGAGACTTTGAGGCAGGCTGTTGCATGTGCATGCAACAGGAGTGAGATCTTCACCTTGGGAAAGTTCCTTGGGGGCCACTGTGTGTGGTCTCAGCATCTTGTGGGCCTATATCCCTCTTCATAAGTGCTCCCGCAGGATCTCCTGCACTAACAAAGCAGTTCTCAAATACATGTAATTTTGTCCCCCAAAGGATATTCTGCAAGTCTGAAGACATTTCTGTGCTACTGGCACTTGGGGATGCTGCTAAACACCTGACAGTGAAAACGACAGCCCCTACCAAAAAAAGAATTATCTGGTCCAAGATGTCAGTAGTGCCCAGTTTGAGAAACTCTGCCCTAAACGGATCTTTGACACATATTGCCTTTTTGTTCCCGTAATAAAGTGCTGATAACCTCTAGAGTTAAGTCAAGCCCCAGTGGGAAAAACCGAAGAGGCCTCCACAGCCTGAAGCTAAGCATCCTTCCTGCCACCACCTCTCTTCCTGACATGAGGAAAACCAGTTCACCCCTCAGGGTCTCTGCTCACTGACTGGTAAAATGAAGGTTTGGGATTAGATGGGTAAATTTCAAAAGATGCCCTTCCATGTCACAGTACTTCATGAACACTCTATAGAGGATAATGTTAAGAGCCAACTTTCCTGAGTGCCTGCTTCCAGTAGGGAGTGTTCCAAGTGCTTTTCAGGTACTAACTCATCCCAACTCCACAATACGTTGACCTAGTGTGTTGTGTATGACCCACCATTTACAACCTGATAAGAAGACTAGGATGCAGACAGGATAGTAGTTACCGAGTTTGCCTACCTCTCATGGGTGGCAGAGCCAGGATTTGAATCAGGTGGTCTGATTTGGAAGCCTGCACAAGGAGCTGACGTGAGCATCTCCTCCCCAAAGAAGGAGAAGCCAGGAAGGGGTCAAGCCGGAAGTACTACTGCCCTCACCTCCAGCTGCTTTATCTCCTCCCGAGGCTCCACGTGCTTGCGGCGCTAAGCATGAATCACTCATTGAACTAGATTTTCGATAAAGCACTATATATGCGATTCCTCAGCTTTTTCCATTTTTGAGATTTTACTACTTGAACCTTCCAAAATAAAACTTTTCCAAAAGCGTGAACAATAATAAAAATAATGATAATTCTAAGAGAGCAATCAAAATAACGAGATATTATATGCATAGGAATAAAGACAATCTTGGATTATAATGACTTTTTCCTGAAAAAGTATAAAGCACATAACCAATTTAAGAACAGCCCAGGGCTTCCCTGGTGGCGCAGTGGTTGAGAGTCCGCCTGCCAATGTGGGGGACACGGGTTCGTACCCCGGTCCGGGAGGATCCCACATGCCACGGAGCGGCTGGGCCCGCGAGCCATGGCCGCTGAGCCTGCGCGTCCGGAGCCTGTGCTCCGCAACGGGAGAGGCCACGGAAGTGACAGGCCCGCGTACCACAAAAAAAAAAAAAAAAAAAAAGAACAGCCCAACATGGAAAAAAATACAAGTTTAGAGAACTGTTGAACTTGGGACCTAGTATCTGCATTTTAAATGGAGTCCTGGCAATGCAGATTCATTCAGTATGCCTTTAAATACCAACCTCCCCTAGTGCATTTAAAATTGATGCAAGTTACAAAAAATTCAATGTAGACTCCACGTTTCAGGATTCCATCTATTATACACGACGGAATACACCTGCAAAAGCTCATTTATCCTCCCAATACCCCAATTTCTCCAAAAGCATTATTTCCCACATTTTTGAGAGAAAAAGAAAGATAATGCAGCATCTTGTATAAGCAGAGGACGAAATGAATGCTGTTTGATAAGAATGACTCACAAGTAATGATGAGGATGGTAAATGTGAACTGTCCATGGTCTGAGAATTAGAGGCAACTCTTTATTTGGAGGATAGAGATCTTATTTCTTATCCTCAGCTACCATCATGGTAACTGAGTATTATAAATAATGTATACCTTTCCAATTTCTACTACATAATATCGAGACCTCACCATCATTGAGAAATGATCATATTAATGCATTCAAAAATTAAGTATTATAATTTTATAGTGATTTACCGTGGCAGACTGCTGGTTATTCACTCAATAGCCTTTCTGCCTCATGACACCCTCTTCTTTCTAGCTGGCAGAGCCTGCTTCCACTATAAAGACTGATAAAGCAAGTTATTTGCTTCTCTTGCAGCCAGAGCACAGACAAAATGCCAAATAAGTACATCAGGAGATGTCTGCAAGCGGTCTGGGAAGGAAATTCTCCCTGTTTCCTTTAGATGTACTTGTGTAAAGGTTTGGAGACTGGGGCAACCGCCATCTTGCAAAAATGGTGGAATAAGTCAAATAATGAAAACCATCATTTTGAGAGAGGTAGACTAGAGAGACAGAAAATACCCAGGTGGACCAAATCTTTGAGAGAGGTGTAAAAAAGAAAGCATAAAAAGGGGCTTAACACCCAACATTATCCTAATAGCTGCTATTAAATACTTATGCTGCAGTGTAGTTATTGATGTTGCCCTCTTTGTATATTAAATTCCATCCTGACTTTTTCATCATTGTATCCCTAGAACCAAGAAGAGTACTTGCAATACCATGAATACACAATAAATGGCTTAAGTGAATGTTGAATCAAAAACGGAGGGAAATCTAGAATAGCCAAGATACAGAAGCAACCTAAATGTCCATCGACAGATGAACGGATAAAGAAGACATGTGTGTGTGTGTGTGTGTGTGTGTGTGTGTGTATCTTTATATATACATAGGCACACACAATGGAATATTACTTAACCATAAAAAAGAATGAAATAATGCCATTTGCAGTGACATGGATGGACCTGGAGATTATCATATTAAGTGAAGTAAGTCAGCAGAGAAAGACAAACATCATATGATATTGCTTATATGTGGAATCTCAAAAAATCATACAAATGAACTTATTTACAAAACAGAAATAGATTCACAGACATAGAAAACAAACTTATGGTTACCAAAGGGGATAGTGAGGGAAGAGGGGCAGGGATAAATTAGGAGTTTGGAATTAACATATACACACTACTATGCATAAAATAGGTAAACAACAAGGACCTACTGTATAGCAGAGGGAACTATACTCAATATCTTGCAATCACCTATAAGGGAAAAGAATCCGAAAAAGAATATATGTATCTGAATCACTTTGCTGTACACTTAAAACTAATACAACATTGTAAATTAACTGTACCTCAATTTAAAAAATAATTTGCTTTAAAACAACCAAAAAAAGAAACAAAAGAAACCAGAGGGGAAATCATACAGTGACCAATTCCTTCAAAGAGACTTTCCTCTGAAATTTTACCAGTTCCTTTATTGGTCAATAGGGAAATAGACCATAATTATTATTCTAATAATAGAATAAAAGTTAGAGGTAAGCTACAGCATATATACATTTTTTCAGTGCTCTGATCAACAGCCAACATATTAAACAAGGAGAGCTGGAGAATCAGCCTTAAATTCTCATAACTTTGTCACTTTCAGCCATGTGATATCCAGCATGTTGGCCCTCAGATTCCCAATTGGCAGAAAGGAACAATGATCTCTAGGGTTGTGACAAGTATCACGTGACATAGCATGTACGAAAACATTCTATAATGTGTAGGTCTCCTTGAAAAAAGTCACACAAATGTAGTGGGACGAGGGGGTGGAATCTGTTTTAACATGAAACTCAAAGTGGTTTGCTTTTTCATTTGTTGCATTAGAGTTATTCAATACATTCTGGTGCAGAGGATGAACGACCCCCACCAGGCCAGAATAAAAGCTATTAGGTTTTAAAAACTGAGTCTCCATCCTTGAGGGGAACTATTTTTCTTATTACTAAAGATTTGGCTTCCAGTGGACAGCTGAGACACCTCTTCTTGTGCTAGGAGGGGCAACTATGAGACAGAGTGAACTGGGCTTTTGATACCAGGAATATAGGCTGTGGAAGCAGGAAAGGTGGTGAGGCTGGGGGCGTGGGAGAAGGATGCAGGGGGCTGTGAATTTCAGAGGCCCCAGTCAAGAAGGAGAGGGCCAGGACCTGAAGTGTTCCTGGTGGATACAGATCTCACCAGCTGACTTCTTCTGATCCAAAACTGTATATGGGCTATAAATCAAGAACTGTGCCAGCCAACTGTTCTTTATGTGAAAGGGTCTTTGCATTGTTAGACCCAAGTGCTCCCATTAGCTGCTGTCCAGTGGAAGAAATGCCCAGAACCTGACAGCTCTTCACTCTTTTCTTGCCTGGCTACACTGAGGACACTGGCCTCAGTGCTCTAATGACATACTGCTAGGACCCATGGGGATCCCAGCCATCTAAAAAATACTGATACAGAGGATAAACCAACTGTGAACATAAGGAACTAAACTGAGAATACCAGGGCTGGGTCAATGGAGAATACATACTACCATTACATTAATGTGACATTGACAAGCTCTAGCTTTAAAATATGTAAGTGTAGGTCAGTGGGGAAAAAAAAAATTAGTAGCAATCTTATCGATTTCTTCACTTTCTGAAATGTTATTGCACGTACAAATCTCTGCCATCCATCTTTTTGTTTCTGTTTTCATAAGCACCGCCAAGGGCCCTTCCTTGGCTCCTACATGAACCAATGACTTACTAAAACACATCTCCTGCTTCTAAAATATACTCCCTTTTAATCAACTTTACACATAGCCATCAGATTAGTATTTCAAAAATCCACCTGTGATCATAGCTTCCCTCTTCGATATCTTTTAATATTTTATTTTTACCAGAATTCAGTTCAACTTACTTAGGATCTGACCCCCATGTTTTCCTGTTATTTGTATTCCCTTCCACATTCCTTTATCTTCAGCCAAGATCCACTGCCTGCTTGTCTGAACTTAACCCCTACCATCGGCATCTCCATAACACCTCTCATACTTTTCCTGCTGCCTGAAATACTTGTCACTCACTTCCACCTATTGAAATCCTCCCCTTCTTCCATAACCCACTGAATTGCTGCCTTATCCTTTAACATCTTCCCTGATACCTTCTAGTCATAGCTCTGACCATAACTAGAAACCATACTGCTAGATCATAAACTCCTTGGTACACACCATAGATGCTCAAAACTATTTCCTAAAGACAAAAACTTTGCTAGCTATCTTAGCTTCTAAACTGGATGTGCCTTGAGGCCAAAGACCACGTCTTTTTCCTAATTCCATCCCACCCCTTCCTCCCGGCATCTAGTATAGAGCCTTGCTCACACTAAGAACTCAGGATATGTTTGAGGAACGTTGGTCTATTTCTTCATTCCTCCGCTAACATTTACCAAGGAGCTTTCCATATGGCAGCTGTTCAGTAAAAACTTGTTCCAACCAGGTGACTCACTGTCATCCAAACAATTTAACCAGTGCTTCCAAAAAAAAAAAAAAAAAAAAATCCGTACTAAAAGACATAGCTATTCAGGTGAGACAAAGGCAGTGTAACTAACAAACGGCATTTTTCAGCAAGATCCTCTCATAGCCATGGTCACTGTCAGGAAGAAATTCTCCCTGGATGTGTCCTGACACTGAGCTATACACCCACCAAATAGTGGCATCATCCATCCCACAACAGCTGGTTCTGATGATCTGTCATATAGAACAGGATGGAAACTTTTTAAAAAAATCTGCTGTTTTCCCCAGCTTGCCATAGATTCTTTTGAAGCATCTGTTCTTTATAAAACAGTGTGGCTTAATTCCAGGTACATATAATCCTTTTAGAAATTTAGCTGATTGTGTTTGGCCCTCTCAACTGCTTCCCCAGGTATGTTCAATATCTCTCTCCCATGGTCACCATTTCCTGTTCTAAATGTATTAGTCACCAGCTCCACTCTATTGCTTAATTTAGAGACTCAATATTTTTAATCCTTTAGGGACTGTGCAATTTCAGCATCAATTCTTTGTGACAGGTGCAACAAAACAACAAGCCAACCTCTTAAAAAAGACTGGGATGCAAGCCATCAGGCCCCACAGTTTGGATTTGAACACGTTTGTCACATTTCCTCCTGCCCCTGTTCCTTTTCTCTCTGGGGGTAGGGATTATTTGTAAATTCTGGTGAGCTGAATGTAGCAAGTTGCAGAATCCCATTTCACCTTCAAGGAAATGCTGAAGAACAGAAGGTGTTTTAATGTCTCTGTAAAGTTTCAAATAAGCATCTGTTTACATCTGGATATTCAGCTCTTCGGTTTTCATTTTTAATTGCCCATTTAGTGGAACAATCAGTAATCCTGAAAGGGTGACCTGCTAACCGCTAGAGGTATTATTTTACACCCCATTTCCCTCTGCAGCCCTTGGATACAGTGGAGACAACGGTTAGTTTTTATTTTTGTTGTTGTTAAGTCTTCAAGTGTCCAAATAAATCTGTCTAAGCAAACATACACAAAGTAAAATAAATGCAATTTGATTCATATATGGGCATGCATACACATATTGAGAGATTTTTTTTACAGCAGCTGTTTTGTAATTAATTTATCCTGACATGAATACTGAAGAAAAAAAGGATGGACTCGAAAGATACTAATTTAGAAAACGAATGCTCTCATTTCATGACATTAATGTATCATGTAATATTTGCTAAGAGAAAACCTAGAAGAACTTTAGGGGATTTATTTCTTTCCTAAAATATTTCAGACCAAAAACAAAAAAAACCAAAAAACACTGTGGTGTCACTTTTTGACTGTTCATGAAAGCTGATCCCATGGTTTTGACAGAATCGGCCTGTCTATACCAAATCATTTAATAATTTATTACTAGTTTATAAAATTAATACATTATCCTGTTATGCAAATGGTTTGTGTAGAAAGATACAGTACAAGCTAATGGCATAACAGAACGTTTTACACAAAAATGTCATAAGAAGCAAGATAATACTCAAACCCAGGCTTAAGTCTAGACAATAGGGAGACACTGAAAGTCTCTGAGAAATTTCTTGAGTCTGTAAGACTTAAACTTCTTAAATATCATTGACTCTTATATGACAGAGACCTGAAACAATTCAATTCAGCATATACCAGGACTTACCTGACACACTCTTTTCTAAAACACTGAAATCGCTTATCCCATAACCATTTCCACTGCCCTTTTCTCCTTTCTAACTAGAATAATTTGGGGGCCCAACAGCAAGGTTTTTGCCTCTTTTATGCTAAGCCATCCTTGGCCTTAGGAATGCCAATTGTTCAAAGCCCCTGCACTTGTTCCCATAAATGTTGCTTTCGTGAAGGCATGAACATGTGATGAAATCCACAACAAATAATTCATTCAACCCATATTTACTGACACTATAATGTTCCATCCACTCCTCTGGATGCTGGGGACTGCAGTAAATAAAAGAGGCACACCCCCGCCCTCACGGAGCAAAGAAGGGGCTGTCCTTCTTTCTTATAGATGTTGATGTAGCTCTTCTGACACCCACAACAGCTGCAGCCACCCTGAAGTTACGGAGATGGACTGAAGACAAAACCAGCACACCCAGGGTGGCAGTGAGGAAAAAAAAGATGGAAAGAATCTGAGTCCTACGTGACATAATTAGCATCCAAACAAACCTGGAGTCACCCTTCTTCTGGACAAAATATCAATATGGTGGGATAAGCTGAATCCCCTCCAATAGATGTTATCTAAGTCCTAACCTCTAGTACTTATGAGTGTCTGACCTTATTTGGAAATAGGACCTTTGCAGATGTAATGAAGTTAAGGTTCTTGAGATGAGACCATTCTGGATTTAGGGTGGGTCCTAAATCCAATGACTAGTGTCCTTATAAGAGAAAGGAGAGGGAGATTTGAAATGAAGAAAGAGGAAGTCCATGAGAAGAAACAGCAAGAAGGCGTGTGAAAATGAAGGCAGAGATTGGAGTGATGCTTCTGTAAGCCAAGGAATGCCAAAGACTGCCTGCAGCCCCAAGAATTTAGGAGGGACATGGAACTGATTCTCCCTTCAAACCTCTAGGGGGAACCAGCCCTGTGACACTTTATTTCAGGCTCCTGAGCTCCGGCACTGTGGAGAGAACAAATTCTGTTGTTTCAAGCCACCTAGTGGGTGGTCATTTCTTAGGGCAGCCCTAGGAAACAAATACAGCGAAATAATGTATTTCCTTAACATTTAAGCCCCCTCATGACTTATTCTTAACACATGGAAGCCGGCGAGGATATAACACTCCTTGCTTAAAGCTCCCCAAAAGTCCTTCTCATTCACAGTAAAAGCCCAATCTCCCTTCACCGGCTCATGGGGTCTGTCATGATCTGGTCCCAGGTAACCTCTCAACTTCTTTTCTCAGGCTCCCCTATGCTTCTGCCAGACGTCTTCCTGGCTGTCCTTTGAACACATCTCTACCTTGGGAGTTTTTGTACTGGTTTTTCTTCTACCTGAAATCCAGCTTTCCCACATATCTGCAGTTTCTTTCTTTCTTTTTTTTTTTTTGCGGTATGCGGGCCTCTCACTGTT
The DNA here is from genome assembly GCF_026419965.1 of Kogia breviceps. NCBI lineage: Eukaryota > Metazoa > Chordata > Mammalia > Artiodactyla > Physeteridae > Kogia > Kogia breviceps. The sequence continues at coordinate 21,182,671 of NC_081324.1, forward strand.
GTGGCCTCTCCCGTTGCGGAGCACAGGCTCCGGACGCACAGGCTCAGCGGCCATGGCTCACGGGCTTAGTTGCTCCGCGGCATGTGGGATCTTCCCGGACCAGGGCACGAACCCGTGTCTCCTGCATCGGCAGGCGGATTCTCAACCATTGCGCCACCAGGGAAGCCCTGCAGTTTCTTAATGCATTTCCTTTTAGTCTTCGCTCAAATGTTCCCTTACCAGTGAGGTTTGTGGACTCCTACTACCACTATTACTACTAACTACTCTACTGAAAACAGTAAAAGGCCCCCACCCCGTTGCACGAGAGGTAATGATGCTACTCATCCCATTCTACATTTCCTTTTTGTCCACAGAACTTATAACCTAACATGCTCTATAATTTAGTTTCTTTATTGCATGTATTATTTATAGTCTGCATCTTCCACTACTAGAATATAACCCCTCTGACAGCAGGAATCTTTGTATGAAAAACTCATGTACCTTGAGAAGTGCTTGGCCCCTAGAAGAGGCTCAGTAAATAATTGCTAAATTAAATAAATGATTTCCCTTTTTTTTTCTTTTACTTTTAACCTAAACCATCACCTAAATGATTCTGACATGCATTAGCATTGCAATCCTTACAAATACGAACAATTGCTTCTCTCTCCTAAAATGTTCCTCTCCAATTTCCCCTCATTTATTCTCAGAAACATTTTACATGCCTGCATGAAGTCATGTGGCTGTATGTAAATTAAAATAGTTCAAGTTTTCTTCTGTAACCAGTTAGGAAAGAAAGCCACTATCACATACATTCCAGTGCAATTTGCTTTTGTTTTTGTTTTTCCTTCTACTCAACAAGTATGACTTACCTCAACTATCTCTATCCTCGTGGTGTTGCACTGGTCTCCACTAGAACATATATTTCTTGAAATTTTAAAATTATTAATTAGGTCAATTTTGACAAAATGTTTTTTATGTCAAACATTTGAAGGGCTGGGCTTCCCTGATGGCGCAGTGGTTGAGAGTCCGCCTGCCGCTGCAGGGGACGCGGGTTCGTGCCCCGGTCCGAGAAGATCCCACGTGCCGCGGAGCGGCTGGGCCCGTGAGCCATGGCTGCTCAGCCTGCGCGTCTGGAGCCTGTGCTCCGCAACGGGAGGGGCCACAGCAGTGAGAGGCCCGCGTACCGCAAAAAAACCAAACAAACATTTAAAGATGTTAACTCTTCTAAAACAATTACTTCCCAACTGCTTTGTTTGTGTGGGCTCATTTGCCAGAATAAGGCAATACTGTCTTGCTTTGAAAAGTCATCTGGACCTGTCCATGTATCTTGAATCCATTTATTACTGTACTTTAGAGAGATGGCTCCAACAACAATCTATATCAAAAAAGAAGGCTTTGGGCTTCCCTGGTGGCGCAGTGGTTGAGAATCCGCCTGCCGATGCAGGAGACACGGGTTCGTGCCCTGGTCCGGGAAGATCCCACACGCCGCGGAGCAACTAAGCCCGTGAGCCATGGCCGCTGGGCCTGTGCGTCCGGAGCCTGTGCTCCGCAACGGGAGATGCCACAACAGTGAGAGGCCCACATACCGCAAAAAAAAAAAAAAAAAAGAAGGCTTTAAATAATTTCAGCAAGGTTGACAGTTCACTTGTGCCTGGAAATGAATGTGCACATCAATCTGAAGACTGTTTAGTACAGTGCATGTCTGGGTGCATCAAAATAGGAAATACGTTTTGTAACATGACATTCCTTTCTATTTGTGAGACTCCTTGTACTTTCGGTTGTGTCCCTTCAAGATAGATAAGATCAAAGGATTCAGAAAAGACTAATGAAAACTATTAGAGATGGGGAATAGAGGAGAAACTCAAAAAAAAAAAAAAAGAAAAAATATATATACATATATATGAAGACCCAGGCAAAATACAAACATATGTTAGAGGAAATGGATATACTGTTAAAAGAATCACTTGTGACAGATAAAATTTGCTTACAATGTTCCGGTTTATAATGTTTTCCTCCATCCTGCATTCATGACTGATAGATATTTTCTAATGCACAAGCATACTCAAGATGGATTTTTCTCTATGTTTTCTTTCCTTTGGTCACATCAACACATTCTGCTAGAGTCTTATCTTGATAAGCATCATGATCAAAGCTTAGTTCCTAAATAATCTCTTTATTTCCAGTGCAAAGTTTGCCTATGGTAGCACTGATTACAGTCTCTCATTTTACATCTAATTATATATCAGGTGATCTGAATTTGAGGTTCTTTACAAAACTTACTCAGCAACTATATTTGACTATATGTGTGTGTGTTTATGCATATAGACACACATAGAGAACCAGGGAAAATTAAATAAAATAGCAAGTTTAGACAGAGGAATGTGAATATAAGGATACATAGGCCATTAGTTACTATACAGCACACATTCTCAACAGGGCATTAACAAATTATTGGAGGGTAAAAAAAAAAAAAAATCTTACTCTTTTTCTGTATAAAGCACAGATAGACATATGGTACCTAAACAGACACACAGTATATCAGTGGTATTAAAATTTCATGGGGGGGCCTAATTAGATAATTAGAAACAAATATACCTTAAAAGGCTCCTTTGGGAGGCAATAATAAGGGGAAAAATGGTTGAAAAACATTGGTGAAGAGCGATTAAAGCTGACTTTCAAAATCTGTACCAAAAGATTCCTGACAGGCACAGCAAAATAGGAAATGCTATAAATGTCAAAATTCACACAGTTTCATGAACATACCTAATTCCATGAGAAAGAAAAACATTTTCTAATTTTGTATATCAGAAGGTTCTTTTATGTGCCTTTATGTAGCAGACTTTGGGTGAGTGAGAGTTTCAGTAGATTTTCTGTGTTTGCTTCATTTAATAGAATGTCAAAATGCCAACGGTGGAAGTACGCAGCCAGGGGAGATGAAAACAGAGCAAGATAATCCAATGACAGAGCTCTGGGCTGCTTGGGCTGAATCCAGGGCTGAAAACAAGACCTCAAAGGTGAATGAACTGCACGTCCTTCAAATAATTATGTCTAAATGCTGTTTCTCTGGACTCAGCACTCAAAAAACACTGGTGGCAGGAGCTACAAGATGGCAGAAGAGTAAGACGCGGAGATCACCTTCCTCCTCACAAATACATCAGAAATACATCTACACGCAGAACAACTCCTACAGAACACCTACTGAACACTGGCAGAAAACCTCAGACCTCCCAAAAGGTAAGAAACTCCCCACATACCTGGGTAAGGCAAAAGAAAAAAGAAAACACAGAGACAACGAATAGGGACGGGACTTGCACCAGTGGGCGGAAGCTGTGAAGGAGGAAAGGTTTCCACACACTAGAAGCCCCTTCACAGGCGGAGACTGTAGGTGTCGGAGCCGGGGAGCTTCGGAGCCACGGAGGAGAGAGCAGTAACAGGGTGCGGAGGACAAAGCGGAGAGATTCCTGCACAGAGGATCGGTGCAGACCAGCACTCACCAGCCCAAGAGGCTTGTCTGCTCACCCGCTGGGGCGGACGAGGGCTGGGAGCTGAGGCTCAGGCTTCGGTCGGATCCCAGGGAGAGGACTGAGGTTGGCGGCCTGATCGCAGCCTGAAGGGGTTAGTGCACCACGGCTAGCCGGGAGGGAGGGAGTGCGCCGGGAGGGAGTACGGGAGAAGTCTGGAGCTGCCGAAGAGGCAAGAGACCTTTTCTTGTCTCTTTGTTTCCTGGTGCGCGAGGAGACAGGATTAAGCACGCCGCTTAAAAGAGCTCCAGAGATGGGCGCAAGTCGCGGCTATCAGTGTGGACCCCAGAGACGGGCATGAGACACTAGGCCGCTGCTGCTGCCACCAAGAAGCCTGTGTGCGAGCACAGGTCACTCTCCACACCTCCCTTCCTGGGAGCCTGTGCAGCCCGCCACTGCCAGGGTCCCGTGATCCAGGGACAACTTACCCGGGAGAACGCACAGCGCGCCTCAGGCTGGTGCAACGTCACGTCGGCCTCTGCCGCCGCAGGCTCGCCCTGCATCCGTGCCCCGCCCTCCCCCCCGGCCTGAGTGAGCCAGAGCCCCTGAATCAGCGGCTCCTTTAACCCCGTCCTGTCTGAGCAAAGAACAGACGCCCTCAAGTGACCTACACGCAGAGGCGGGGCCAAATCCAAAGTTGAACCCCGGGAGCTGTGCCAAGAAAAAAGATAAAGGGAAATCTCTCTCAGGAGCAGCGGATTAAATCTCCACAATCAACCTGATGTACCTGCATCTGTGGAATACCTGAATGGACAACAAGTCATCCCAAATTCAGGAGGTGGACTTTGGGAGCAACGATTATTTTTTTTCCCTTTTTCTCTTTTTGTGAGTGTGTTTTTGAATAATTCCCTCTGTGATTTTGTGTATAGCTTTGCATTTACCATTTTTCCTACTATTCTTTCTGTCTGTTTATTGTTTTGTTTTAATTTTTTTAAGTATAGTTTTTAACACTTGTTATCATTGGTGGATTTGTTTTTTTAGTTTGGTTGCTCTCTTCTTTCTTTTTTTAAATTAATTTTAACTTTTTTATTTTGAATAATTATTCTTTATTTTTTATTTTAATAAGTTTATTTTATTTTATCTTCGTCTTTCTATTTTTTCTCCATTTTATTCTGAGCCGTGTGGATGACAGGCTCTCGGTGTTCCAGCCAGGTGTCAGTGCTGTGCCTCTGAGGTGGAACAGCCAAGTTCACAACACTGGTCCACAAGAGACCTCCCTAATATCAAATGGTGAAAATCTCCCACAGATATCCATCTCAACGCCAAGACCGAGCTCCACTCAACAACCAGCAGGCTACAGTGCTGGACACCCTATGCCAAAGAACAAGCAAGAGAGGAACACAGCCCCATCCATTAGCAGAGAGGCTGCCTAAAATCATAATAAGGCCAAAGACACCCCAAAACAAACCAAAAACGTGGACCTGCCCACCAGAAAGACAAGATCCAGCCTCACCCAACAGAACACAGGCACTAGTCCCTTCAACCAGGAAGCCTACACAACCCACTGAACCAACTTTAGTCACTGGGAAAAGACACCAAAAACAACGGGAACTACGAAACTGCAGCCTGCAAAGAGGAGACCACAAACAGTAAGTTAAGCAAAATGAGAAGACAGAGAAACACATAGCATATAAAGGAACAAGGAAAAAAACCCACCAGGACTAAAAAATGAAAGGGAAATAGGCAGTCTACCTGAAAAAGAATTCAGAATAATGATAGTAAAGATGATCCAAAATCTTGGAAATAGAATGGACAAAATACAAGAAACGTTTAACAATGACTTAGAAGAACTAAAGAGCAAAGAAAAACTGATGAACAACACAATAAATCAAATTTAGAATTCTCTAGAAGGGATCAATAGCAGAATAACTAAGGCAGAAGAACGGAAAAGTGACCTGGAAGATAAAATAGTAGAAATATCTACTGCAGAGCAGAATAAACAAAAAAGAATGCGAAGAACTGAGGACAGTCTCAGAGACATCTGAGACAACATTAAACACACCAACATTCGAATTATAGGGGTCCCAGAATAAGAGTAGAAAAAGAAAGGGACAGAGAAAATATTTGAAGAGATTATAGTTGAAAACTTCCCTAATGTGGGAAAGGAAGTAGTTAATCAAGTTGAGGAAGCACAGAGAGTCCCATACAGGATAAATCCAAGAAGAAACATGCCAAGACACATATTAATCAAACTATCAAAAATTAAATACAAAGAAAAAATATTAAAAACAGCAAGGAAAAAACAACAATAACACACAAAGGAGTCCCCACAAGGTTAACAGCTGATCCTTCAGCAGAAACTCTGCAAGCCAGAAGGGAGAGACAGGACATATTTAAACTGATGAAGGAGAAAAACCTACAACCAAGATTACTCCACCCAGCAAGGATCTCATTCAGATTTGACAGAAAAATTAAAACCTCTACAGACAAGCAAAAGCTAAGAGAATTCAGCACCACCAAACCAGCTCTACAACAAATGCTAACGGAACTTCTCTAGGCAGCAAACCCAAGAGGAGGAAAAGACCTACAATAACAAACACAAAACGATTAAGAAAATGGTAATAAGAACATACATATCAATATTTGCCTTAAATGTAAATGGATTAAATGCTCCAACCAAAAGACATAGATTGGCTGAATGGATACAGAAACAAGACCCACATATATGCTGTCTACAAGAGACCCACTTCAGACCTAGGGACACATACAGACTGAAAGTGAGCAGATGGAAAAAGATATTCCATGCAAAGGAAATCAAAAGAAAGGTGGAGTAGCAATTCTCATATCAGAAAAAATAGACTTTAAAGCAAAGACTATTACAGACACAAATAAGGACACTACATAATGATCAAGGGGTCGATCCAAGAAGAAGACATAACAGTTGTTAATATTTATGCATGCAACATAGGAGTACCTCAATACATAAGGCAAATACTAACAGCCATAAAAGGGGATATCAACAGTAACACAGTCATATAGGGGACTTTAACACCCCACTTTCACAAACGGGCAGATCATCCAAAATGAAAAAAAATAAGGAAATACAAGCTTTAAATGATACATTAAACAAGATGGACTGAATTGATATGTATAGGACATTCCATCCAAAAACAACAAAATACACTTTCTTCTCAAATGGTCATGGAACATTCTGCAGGATAGATCATATCTTGGGTCACAAATCAAGCCGTGGTAAATTTAAGAAAATTGAAATCATATCAAGTATCTTTTCTGACCACAACGCTATGAGACTAGATATCAATTACAGGAAGAGATCTGTAAAAAATACAAACACATGGAGGCTAAACAATACACTACTTAATAATGAAGTGATCACTGAAGAAATCAAAGAGGAAAACAAAAAACACCTAGAAACAAATGACAATGAAAACATGATGACCCAAAAACCCTATGGGCTGCAGCAAAAGCAGTTCTAAGAGGGAAGTTTAAAGCAATACAATCCTACCTCAAAAACAAGAAACACCTCAAATAAACAACCTAAACTTACACCTAAAGCAATTAGAGAAAGAACAAAAAAACCCCAATGTTAGCAGAAGGAAAGAAATCATAAAGATCAGATCAGAAATAAATGAAAAAGAAATGAAGGAAACAATAGCAAACATCAAAAAAACTAAAAGCTAGTTCTTTGAGAAGATAAACAAAATTGGTAAACCATTAGCCAGACTCATCAAGAAAAAAAGGGAGAAGATCCAAATCAATAGAATTAGAAATGAAAAGGGAGAAGCAACAACTGACACTGCAGAAATACAAAGGATCTTGAGAGATTACTACAAGCAACTATATGCCAATAAAATAGACAACCTGGAAGAAATGGAAAAATTCTTAGAAATGCACAACCTTCTAAGCCTGAACCAGGAAGAAACAGAAAATATGAACAGACCAATCACAAGCACTGAAATTGAGACTGTGATTAAAAATCTTCCAACAAACAAAAGCCCAGGACCAGATGGCTTTACAGGTGAATTCTATCGAAACTTTAGAGAGAGCTAACACCTATCCTTCTCAAACTCTTCCAAAATATAGCAGAGGGACGAACACCCCCAAACTCATTCTATGAAGCCACCATCACCCTGATACCAAAACCAGACAAAGATGTCACAATAAGAGAAAACTAAAGGCCAATATCTCTGATGAACAAAGGTGCAAAAATCCTCCACAAAAAACTAGCAAACAGAATCCAACAGCACATTAAAAGGGTCATACACCATGATCAAGTGGGATTTATCCCAGGAATGCAAGGATTCTTCAATATATGCAAATCAATCCATGTGATACACCATATAAACAAATTGAAGGAGAAAAAACATATGATCATCTCAATAGGTGCAGAGAAAGCTTTCAACATAATTCAACACCCATTTATGATAAAAACCCTCCAGAGAGTAGGCATAGAGGGAACTTACCTCAACATAATAAAGGCCATATATGACAAACTCACAGCCAACATCGTTCTCAATGGTGAAAAACTGAAACCATTTCCACTAAGATCAGGAACAAGACAAGGTTGCCCACTCTCACCACTTATTATTCAACATAGCTTTGAAAGTTTTAGACACAGCAATCAGAGAATAAAAAGAAATCAAAGGAATCCAAATTGGAAAAGAAGAAGTAAAGCTGTCACTGTTTGCAGATGACATGACATTATACATAGAGAATCCTAAAGATGGTACCAGAAAACTACTAGAGCTAATCAATGAATTTGGTAAAGTAGCAGGATACCAAATTAATGCACAGAAATCTCTCGCATTCCTATACACTAATGATGAAAAATCTGAAAGTGAAATTCATAAAACACTCCCATTTACCACTGCCAGAAAAAGAATAAAATATCTAGGAATAAATCTACCTAAGGAGACAAAAGACCTGTAGGCACAAAATTATAAGACACTGATGAAAGAAATTAAAGATGATACAAATAGATGGAAAGATATACCATGTTCTTGGATAGGAAGAATCAACATTGTGAAAATGACTATACTACCCAAAGCAATCTACGGATTCAATGCTATCCCTACCAAAATACAACTGGCATTTTTCACAGAACTAGAACAAAAAATTTCACAATTTGTATGGAAACACAAAGACCCCGAATAGGGCTTCCCTGGTGGCGCAGTGGTTGAGAGTCCGCCTGCCGATGCAGGAGACACGGGTTCGTGCCCCGGTCCGGGAAGATCCCACATGCCGCGGAGCGGCTGGGCCCGTGAGCCATGGCCGCTGAGCCTGCGCGTCCGGAGCCTGTGCTCCGCCACGGGAGAGGCCACAACAGTGAGAGGCCCGCGTATCGCAAAAAAAAAAAAAAAAAAAAAAGACCCCGAATAGCCAAAACAATCTTGAGAAAGAAAAAAGGAGCTGGAGGAATCAGGCTCCCTGACTACAGACTATACTACAAAGCTTCAGTAATCAAGACAGTATGGCACTGGCACAAAAACAGAAATATAGATCAATGGAACAGGATAGAAAGCCCAGAGATAAACCCATGCACATATGGTCACCTTATCTTTGATGAAGGTGGCAAGAATATACAGTGTAGAAAAGACAGCCTCTTCAATAAGTGGTGCCGGGAAAATTGGACAGCTACATGTAAAAGTATGAGATTAGAACACTCCCTAACACCATACACAAAAATAAACTCAAAATGGATTAGACCTAAATGTAAGGCCATACGCTATCAAACTCTTAGAGGAAAACATAGGCAGAACACTCTATGACCTAAATCACAGCAAGATCCTTTTTGACCCACCTCCTAGAGAAATGCAAATAAAAACAAAAATAAACAAATGGGACCTAATGAAACTTAAAAGCTTTTGCACAGCAAAGGAAACCATAAACAAGACAAAAAGACAACCTTCAGAATGGGAGAGATAGTTGCAAATGAAGCAACTGACAAAGGATTAATCTCCAAACTTTACAAGCAGCTCATGCAGCTCAATAACAAAAAAACCAAACAACTCAATCCAAAAATGGGCAGAAGACCTAAATAGACATTTCTCCAAAGAAGATGTACAGATTGCCAACAAACACATGAAAGAATGCTCAACACCATTAATCATTAGAGAAATGCAAATAAAAACTACAATGAGATATCATCTCACACCGGTCAGAATGGCCATCATCAAAAAATCTAGAAACAATAAATGCTGCAGAGGGTGTGGAGAAAAGGGAACACTCTTGCACTGCTGGTGGGAATGTGAATTGGTAGAGCCACTATGGAGAACAGTATGGAGGTTCCTTAAAAAACTAAATATAGAACTACCATACGACCCAGCAATCCCACTACTGGGCATATACCCCGAGAAAACCATAATTCAAAAAGAGTTATGTACCAAAATGTTCATTGCAGCTCTATTTACAATAGCCAGGACATGGAAGCAACCTAAGCGTCCATCAACAGATGAATGGTTAAAGAAGATGTGGCACATATATACAATGGAATACTACTGAGTCATAAAAAGAAACGAAATTGAGTTATTTGTAGTGAGTTAGATGGACCTAGAGTCTGTCATACAGAGTGAAGTAAATCAGAAAGAGAAAAATAATACCATATGCTAACAAATATATATGGAATCTAAAAAAAAAAAAAAAAATGTTCATGAAGAACCTAGGGGCAAGACAGGAATAAAGACCCAGACCTACTAGAGAATGGACTTGAGGCTATGGGGAGGGGGAAGGGTAAGGTGGGACAAAGTGAGAGAGTGGCATGGACATATATACACTACCAAACATAAAATAGAGAGCTAGTGGGAAGCAGCCGCATAGCACAGGGAGATCAGCTCGGTGCTTTGTGACCATCTAGAGGGGTGGGATTGGGAGGGTGGAAGGGAAGGATATGCAAGAGGGAAGAGATATGGGGACATATGTATATGTACAGCTGATTCACTTTGTTATAAAGCAGAAGCTAACATACCACTGTAAAGCAATTATACTCCAATAAAGATGTTAAAATAAAACAAACCACTGGTGGTGGTCAATTTGACTATATATTCTTTGGCAAGAATCTGGAATGCAGGTATTTAGTGTTGCATAGACCCTTTTTCACAATGAAATCAACTTTGCTTTTATTTGAATTATATAAATAACTCATGCTTACTGTAAAATATTCCAAGAACACAGAAAGACTCCATGAAAGAAAATGTCACCTGGAGTCCCACAGTCCTGAGATAATCATCAATATTTTGGTACTCATCCTTTCATTAACCTCTCTCTATATAAAACTATATGCATTTATCTTTATATAGACATACATTAATCTTTTCATTTTATAAAGCATTAACCTCTCCATATGGACTTAAATATGTGAATATATACTATGTTTGTGTATATAAATATATATGTATATAATGTGGGTGTATATGTATGTGTGTATATGTATACAGACATATACATATATACACACATTAATGAAGTTGCATCCTGCATTTTATTTTTAAACCATGGACACTTTTGATTCTACTCTGGCCTCACTACTATAAAAAATACCAAACAGAGCAGTAGGAGTGAAATTTTTTCATGGAATTAAGTTCTTCTTTGACCAGTGGTATACCACCTACTCCCAGAAATGGGACCACCTCATACCATAGTTCAGATTCCTGGAAGTAATGGATATAGTAAGGGATCATTTTCCCCCTGCCTCTTGCTGTGCAGAACAACATTATAAAACTAACGAGCAGTTATATTTTCACGGGGAGTGTTAAGGGTCTCACTTGACATGGAAGCCATGCCTTGTGTATCCCAGTATACCCAGTAGCATGTCTGACACATAGGAGATGCTCAGTGAATGCAGGGGATTAGAAAGCGGAGTAAAGTTGCATGGAGAGGCCGCAGGACTACATTAATTATAAGGTAGAATGTTGACAACTTTTTTAAAGCACTAACTAAATCTCCCATATTTGTCAAGCTCTTCACATCCAGAAAGGCAAGTCTATTCCCATACAGAGACATTTTTCTCTCTTCATTGTACAAGTCAGAGTTGGCTAGCTATGCACGTGGAGCTCTGAGAATAGAACCTCATGACTATAGTCCACTGATCCCAAAATAAAACCTATGCTGTACACGAGCGAAACAGAGCTCATCCACACGTTCCCTGCCATAAAGATGTCCTTAATCAGGGACTCATGACCAGACCCAGCTGTACCAGCTGAGTTCTACTTTCTATTGATCTCTTATCAATATTGGAGAGCCATCACACACAGCAACATAGAAATACTTGGAAGACAGAACATTTAGATAAATCTTAATCTCTGATTGTCATTCCAGTTTTGCTTCAGTAGACACATTTGGATAATTAGAATTATATTTAATAATATAATTAAATACACTTTGATGAAAGACTGTATTTTCATTTGGACATTTATGTATAATGTAGCATGCATGAGGTTTTTCTTTTATATTTTTGTTGTTCTAATGTTTATCTTTTTAAGTTTATATCTTGGTTATGTAAGAAAACTGGAAAAAATAAACTTCAAAGACACAACCAACAATGTACTTCATTTTCATGTCTACTTCTGAAAGAATGCAATCAAAGGTTACCATGCTTATATATGCTGAATTCTTCCCAACGTTGTTTAGTTGCACACTTGTGAGGTTTAACAAAATGACTTATGTCTCATCTAATATAACAATACTGTGAAAGGGATTTTCTATCAGGTTATCTTCACAGAATTATAAGGAGTTGCGGAAATACACATTGGAAAAGTATCATGAGGTCAATTTCAATCCAATAACAGCAAAGTTTATATAACTCTGCCACACTGTAGTTTTGATTTTAAGTATGTTCTTCTTTTATTTAGGCACGACTCTGGCCCATCTCCTCTAACTTCCTGGTAAAAGGAAATGCTTTGATGTAGGTAATGATTTCTCAGACAGAAAAGTCTACTTACAAACCTTATTCCTGTGAAAGACACTGAGGTAGCTGAATTCTGGGAAGCTGGTGATTCAGTAGGTATTTTCTTTGTTGTTCTCATTCCAAGTTGGCTTCTGAGAAGACCCTAAGACAGTGAAAGAATAGTTTTGTTACCTCTTACCATTTTCAACCACTTTTTTTTCTTTGAGGGATTAGCTAGTTCCTGGAAAACAAATAGCACTTCTGAAGGTACTGTTAGGGAGAACTAATACTTCTTTGCAATTTCCTGCAAACTAACACAACTGTTCACAGACCCAAGGAACTGCAGGGGAGAGGTGTTCTACTTCCATACCAGACAAAATTGCCTTCTCCATCTTTCCTTCCAGCCCCCAACAACCTCACCACTGGCAGAGCTCCTGAGCTCCTCTTCCCACTTCAAAGCCTTGGTCCACACCTACCTCATGCTTGCCATGCTACCATATATCCCATACCTTGCTTTACATCAAGGGTCAGCAAATTCCCTGTTTTGGACAATAAAGTTTCATGAGAATACAGCCACACCTGTTTGTCTGCATCTTTTCTATGGCTGCTTCCATGATACGGAGCTGAGCATCTGTGTCACAGATCATGTGGCAGGCAAAGCCAGAAATATTAGTTACCGTGTGGCCCCTTACAGAAAATGCTCACAACTTCTGCTTTAAACTCATAGATTTTCCCCCAAAGCCATGTAGAGATTTTTCAGAGATTCAGTCAGCTAACTCTCCAGAGTATCAGCAGTATTTCCTTTCCTTTTTGGTTGTCAGTTGCTACAGATAGCAAGTTTAAGGCTGTATATTTTTTATTAATGAAGCTTATTTTAGAGCATTTTCAGGTTCACAGTGAAGTTGGGTAGAAAGCACAGCGAGTTCCTATATACCCCCCGTCCCCACTCATGCACAGCCTCCTCCATTATAAACACAAGAACACTATATCTGTTACAATGGAACCTCCATTGACACATCTTCATAACCCAAAGTCAAAGTCTCATTAGGGTTCACTCTTCGTGTTGTATATTCTACGGTTTCAATGAATGTATAATGACATGTATCCACCATGATAATTTCATACAGAAGAGTTCCAACTGTCTTAAAAATCCCCTGTGCTTTGTCTATTCATCTGTTTTCCCTTCTAGACCCTAGAAACCATGAAGCTTTCCACTGCCTCCATAGTTTTGCCTTTTCCAGAATGTCATATAGGTGGAATCACACACTATGTAGGCTTGTCAGACTGGCTTCTCCTTTCACTTAGTAATATGTACTTAAGGTTCATCTGTGTCTTTTCCTGACTTGATGGCTCATTTCTCTGTATCGCTAAATACTATTCCATTGCCTGGATGTACCACTCACCTACTGACGTACAGGTTGGTTGGTTCCAAGTCTGGAAAATTATGAATAAAGCTGCTATAAACATCAGCATGGAGGCTTTTGTGTGCAAGTAAGTTTCAATTCACTTAGGTAAATACCAAGAAGAACTATTGCTAAATTGTATGGTATGCGTATGTTTAATTTTGTAAAAAACTGCCAAACTCTCTTGCAAGTTGGCTGAACTATTCTGCATTCCCACAAGCAAGTAGGAGAGTTTCTACTGCTCCACATCCTCACCAGCACTTGGTGCTGTCGATTTTAGATTTTGGCCATTCTAATAGGTATACAGTGGTTTCTCACGGTTGTTTTAATTTGCAATTCCCTAATGACATATGATGTTGAACATCTTTTCATGTGCTTACTTCCCATCTCTGTATATTCTTTAGTGAGATGTCTATTCAGGTCTTTTGCCCATTTAATTGGGCTGTTCATTGTTATTGCTGAGTTTTAAGAGTTCTATGCACATTTTGGATAACAGTCCTGTATCAGATGTCTTTTTTTTTTTTTTTTTTTTTTTTAGTGGTACACAGGCCTCTCACTGTTGTGGCCTCTCCCGTTGCGCAGCACAGGCTCCGGACGTGCAGGCTCAGCAGCCATGGCTCACAGGCCCAGCCGCTCCACGGCATGTGGGATCTTCCCAGACCGGGGAACGAACCCGTGTCCCCCTGCATCGGCAGGTGGATTCTCAACCACTGCGCCACCCCCAGATGTCTTTTGCAAATACTTTCTCCTAGTCTGTGAAGGCTGTATTTTTGAAAAAGGCTATGTTAAATTTCCATTAGTTAAACCAAGTAATTAACCTACTATAATTTTAAAAGTATAAGTATAGACTAAATCAAGCACTTTTAATAGGTTTTAAAATATTCTCATTACAAAATTAATATTAGGTACTATAAGAAATTTGGAGAGAAGAAAAATAACCACCCAAAATCACAGATACCTTTTGGTGTAAAAACAATATACCTGTACATATGTATAAAGAATAATATTCATATCAAATGTAACTGTTTAATATATTTGAAAAAATAATTTATCAACATGTTGTGAATATCTATTAAAGCATTACATATTATTCTATAACAATGTTTTAAATGAAGGCTTTAGTATTCTATCTTAGGGTTGTATAGTAATTTGATTATTTCCCCATGTTAATTATATTGATTCTTATATCTTTTAAATAACACATTGATGAATGTCCCAGAAAAAAAATCCTAGCATACATCTTTGATTACTTCTTTAGTCTAAGTTTTTAGAAGTGAAATTGTTGGACCAAAATAGAAAATATTAGAGCTCTTGATACATATTGCCAAAACATCCTCCAGAAAGATTTTTTTCTTCTTTCCTTAGGAAACCAGTATGACAGTGTTATAAATACTCAAACATTTTATTTTATGAGGTGCACTAATTGACATCAATTTACTGTATGATCAATTCTTTTTAGACACAAAGTGACATGAAATAACTTGATCTATTCACTAACACTAAACTTGACTCCAAATTAACATGGTTTGTTATCAAACACCAAGTACACTTTTGGAGGATAAGAATTTGGGAAAAAATTGTTAACATTAAAAACAAGCTAACAAATAAGCAAGCAGGCAAACAAACAAAAGCCTATGACTCCAGATCTGAAGGCGGTCTTAGAAGATGCCTTAAAAGATGCTTTCAATGCAGTCAATATCCTTAGACAACTAAAAACATAATCTTCCCAAATTCACAAGCAAAAAACTAACTCTCATGTGAAACTCTAACTCTGGAACAGTTACCTGAAAATTACTTGCCCCATTATTTCAAATTTACACCTGTGTACACAGTAAGTGCTAACTGACTCCTTTTGAATATCTGAATTACTTTCGTTCCAGTGGAAGAGGCCAACCACCAAGAGCTTCCTATGAGAAGCATCGAGATAGGGTGGGCTTAGGATCAGTCAGACTTGGGGGTCAAATTCTAACTCTCTGATAAATCATTTAACCTAGATAAGCCTTAACTTCTTTCTGTTTTGGGTTTTTTGTGGGTTTTTTTGTTGTTTTTTTGGGGGTTTTTTTTTTTTGCGTTACGCGGGGCCTCTCACTGTTGTGGCCTCTCCCGTTGCGGAGCACAGGCTCCGGACGCGCAGGCTCAGCGGCCATGGTTCACAGGCCCAGCTGCTCCGCGGCATGTGGGATCTTCCCAGACCGGGGCACGAACCCGTGTCCCCTGCATCGGCAGGCGGATTCCCAACCACTGTGCCACCAGGGAAGCCCCTTAACTTCTTTCTAACAGAGGCAAACTACTTATGTCATTAAGATCATTAAGAAGTTTAAATAACACAAAATATACAGAGCACCTAAGTAGCTGACCTCATTTTTTGGTAACTCCTAGTTCTTCAGTGCAGAACAACTCTGTCCTAGAGAACGTGCAAGCTGTGAAAGGGCATATTCCCAACAGAAATTAATGGTACTACTAGGAATACAGGTCTAGCCCATGAACGTCTTACAAAACCTCAGCTTTGCCCAGTACTAACAATACCCGGCCAGACAGCTAGTGAGAAAAAAAATCATATTACTGAGGGTGTAACACTGGAATGAGAATGGAATTCAAGCATTTCGGTAATAACCATGATAAAAAGAATACAGAGAAGTAAAAAGCGATGGTTAAGCACTGTATTCTGCCACTAAATGTCAAGGCAATTTTTGGATATTCTGATTTTTGTCTCCAAGATTTTCCCCAAGATTAGATGGCATTGTAATTCCACCAAATAAATAATGCTTATATGCTAGTTCCACAGCTAAGTGATGGCTTCTGACTAGAAACTGAATGAACAGTTTAATGGTAGTTCAAATAGTAGCAAATAGTTGTTTGCCAGCTTACAATCACTTATTCTCATTCATTCTCTGTCATTCTCTGAGCTATTTGCAGTTAGGAAAGCGGTCATACAAAATGAAAGTGGCTTTTTCAAGCAGAAAACAAATGTACTCTGGCTGGTAGACTAGCATTTAATCATTCAGTCTCTTAGCGTTATTACTCTGCTGCTAGCATAAAACATCTCGCATTGTTTATGGAGGAGTAGATAAGACTGAACACCGGGCCCTTACCAACCTCTACAGGTAGGTGCCACTGAAGTCTCTGTTGTCACTCAGGAAAGTGATCTTTCTTGGTGTGACATCTGGGTTTATCAGAAGTAGCAGAGGTAGAATGTCTCTGTGGCTGTGACTCCTAGATTCACATCTCCTGGTTTGGAGTAAGAGTGTTACAAGGCATATCTCAGTCTTTGGTTTGGTTCACGGTATCACCCTCAGGGACTGGAAGCTATTTAAAATACAAGTCTCTTGTGGCCATCTCTAATCTCTCACCTGATTATATAAACTAGTTAACAAGTGAAGACTCTGGTGTCTTCTGGTAAGACTGAACATAAATATTCCTTTCTGTTTTAGAAAACTCGAGCTTTTCCAAGTGATGTGTGTACATCCAGAGTCCCATCCCTTCCCCCTTGCCCTCATTTTAGTGGGTTGCTGTCTTTGGGGAGAAGGAGAAGGGTATTGATTAAATTCACCCATAAGAAGCAGGTCAAGTCAAGCATGCCCACAGGTGGGTGCTGTGCTCCCCGGCACCAGCCCAAGGTGGCACAGAATCAGGTAGCAATTAGTGAAGTTTAACAAGAGCAAATTTTCCTCTGGACTCCAGCTGTACCCTCCTGCTAGACGGTAAAAACAGAGAGGCCCCATTACCGAGGGAGTAGTAATATTGAATATATTTGTCTCTCCTGATTGTGTATATAATGTACCAGGTGTGATGTTTCCTCCTGAAATCACAGTTCTAATTACTTTGAGCAAAGGGAACATTTTGGTGAATACTGTTAAGAGAGCAACTTCAAGAAGAAGAAAACTCAAATTTTGGCATTCTATCCAAGCACCATGCATGCATATTCACACTCAGTCTTTCCATATGTATGCCTTTTAGGATAATTCCTTAGAATACAATACTTTGCTATTTTAATTGCTTCTCAGTAGAGGGTTATCAATACTGCACTAAACTTAGTTAGTTTTTAAAGATACTCTTTAAAGATACTCTTCTGTCATCTGGTCTACAATGTCCAAATTCTTCATTTTCCAATGGTGTATTCAAACGTTCTCCCAGTGAATCCTATAAGATCCATTTATTGTAGATGATAAGACTGAAGAACGTTCTCCTCTTCTATGCTTTGATATTTGGGAATTTCTTTGTGAGGGTCCAAGGGTATAATTATCAGAGGTGTAGACATTACGGTTTCTATCCCATCTACCATTTGGTTCCTGATGATTATCAGATGTCCTCTATTTCTTGAAAAATATAAATTGATATTAAAAAGACCAGATATATTAGCAAGAAGGATTACCAAAGATGAAAAGAGACTAAACTGGAATTGTTTACTTTGGAAGAAAGCATGAAACCACTGAGTTTTTTGTTAAGAAAAGTTAATGAGAATGTATCAAATTAGTGATTTATAATGTTTCTATTTATATGTCAAATACATGGATGTAGTCTCAGGAACTGGCATTGGCTTAAGAGTCTTTGAAATAAAGTGAGTTATAGGTAAACAAACAGCAGCTCCCTTAGGCCTCTGTGCTCCTTTCATACTTCCCAAACAAGCTTCACCCAACCTTCTAAACCCATCAGAGATGTTAGAAGTCAAACTCTTCTGGAGAAGTCTGTACTGCAAAAACAACCTCCATATTCACCTTGCAGGAAATATCAAGATTAATCAATGCCAAGTTTGCAATCCAGCACCCTGCGGAGCTCTCTAAGGCACAGGACATAAGAGAAATACCAAGAATGTTTTTACAGCAGAACGTGAAATGCTGTCTTATTAACCAGGTCCTGCAACTCAGCTTCAGGAGTGCAAGTTAAAACCATTACATATATCAAGAGTTGATATTAGGTTATTTGATTCCAGTAAGAAACAGAAACAGAAAGGCCAGGGGGAAACATAAGCTAAAACCAGTTAAAATGAGATATTTGTGTTACTCAAGTGTCAGGCAGAAACTTACACCCATGCAGGATTTTGTGAATTGCATGGCACCTCTGCGTGTCAGGTACATCCTTTCTGCAGTTGTTGCATCTTTCATCTTCCCATACGTGGTTCGCCCTTGTTATTAGATCTCATTTTATTTCTGCTCCTTGTGGGAAATTATTTTATGCCACTGTCAGAGCTAACGGCGCTTGGAACGTTTTAATCTTGTAAAACCTTCTCCTCAGTTACACAGGGGAGTCTGTTTTTGAGTTTTCGCTGTTATCATAAACAATAAGGGGCCCGCATGCACACTTCTTTCCAATTTATTGTATTATCATCCCTAACATCTCAGATAATTTTAACATACTGTCATATATCATGTGGCTCTAACAGTTAGCAAGTGCGTCCTAAAGTTACCTCTGTAACCACGTCCATTTTACTTTGGGTATAAAACAGCCATTTGAATGGTGGGGTGGGAAGGGGCTGGGATGAGCTGTGGACAAGCACAGTCACGCTGCCAAGTAGAATACCAGTCGGGATGGAAGCCACTGCTATAAGGGAAGGGGGACTGGAGAAACAGGAGGAGATTCGGTGGGAGAGAAGAAGAAAATGATTCCCAAGGTTTCGGTACGAGCAAGTTGGAAAGGCATTGGAGGTAGTTTCCTGGAGATTATTTGGTAGAGTTACTTGCCACACCACTTAATTAGATAGCAGTGTTTTCACAGATGACCCAAGGCAAAATGTTGTTCATTTATTCATTCTTTCTTTCATTAGGTCATTCATTCCTACTTGCATTGCGTATGTACTAGATTCCTAACAATCTCTGAGAATAAAAAGAGAAGGAAGGCATGATCTCCGCTCTCAAGGCTCTGACACTCTGGGGAGGGATAACAGACAGATGCCTGGAATCCTTGAATGCAGTGTGAGGCATGTGTCAGCAGGGGGACATGTGCACCCAACTACCTCAGCCCAGAGGATGTAGGTGTTTACCTTTATTGGGGTGGGGAAAGAGGACAAAGGGAGGAGAGGAGAAAATCAGAGGACAAGGAGGCAATAAAGATGACTCTCCAGAAGAGAGAATGCTTAAGCTGGGCCTTGAAGAGTAAGAACCTACCAGAAAGAAAAAATGAAAGTACCGTTTCAGGCAGAGGACAAGAGGCGGAGAAAATTCCAAAGAGAACCTATTCTCCTCTTCTTAGTGTTTCATCACGCCCTCCTGACTGATACCTTGATGCTGCCCGGCTTTGTGGCCTTCAGTGCCAAGATGTTTAAGCACAGTCTTCACAAAATGGCGCCCATTCTATAGATTAAATCCCCATTCAAGACCTTGATTCCTGCTCACTGACAAATGACAAAGGGCTTGGAACTCTTTCATTAGTGCATTTTGCAGTGGGGTCAGGTCGAATGAGGTACAGCCTTTTGACCTGGAACACCAAGGTAGAAAAATTCGTTGCTTGTGTTGAAGGTCTGTCTTATCTGAAGAATGATACCCAAAGCATAAATTCTTGTCACACAACCAAAGAGAAAGGGAGGCTTATTTTGTTCAGTGCAATCAGGGAATTCAGGCCAATTAAGAGATATGGATGAGCAGACTGGAGAGGAAAAAGTACAGTGGGGACAATGTTCTGTCCCAGGAAATGTACAGTTTTCTCAGGACATTAAAAAAAGGAAAAGGAAAAGAGTAACCTTAGCCAGGAGTGGTTGGCAACGGGCAATGTAATGAGAGCTCCTATCCAATGTCCTGGTTTGACTCTCCAGCAATTAAGAAAACCCATCCATCCTCCTTTCAGCAATGCTCTGGAGAGAAAACTGCTTACATGTTTCCAAAGACATAATTGGTGTTATAATTCTGGGGTGACTTCTCTTCCCAGCAGGTATCACTGTACTTATACTGTTAATATACCACAAGCATTGAACTGACTTAAAAAAAAAGTGTGAATGCTTGTCATGATTCTCAAGCACTCCAAGTTATTGGGATCAGCGGCTTCAATTGGAAACATTTTATTTGTTTTTATAATAAAAAGTACATAATTGTTATTAGTCCCATGATTCCTTCTGTTGAATACAACAGTGCCTGTCTTTACCCCAGACTTCATTGCTTTTTATTCTGCATCATGTGCTTTATTGATTTTCCTGTTACTATTATTTCCTTCAGCAAGCCATTTTTAAATAACATGAATTTTCTTTAACTATTTTGTCTTCATTCCTATCCACAGCCCTCCCCAGCACTGAGTGTAGGACTATGCTATAGCTTTGGCACTGCTCCACTTTTCCTTTTTGCCTTCTCATTTATCTCCCCCATGATACCGTGTCAAGATTTTAGGGGGGCAAATAAATAACTCCCTTTCTCCTCCTCTTGAGTTTAGAACAAATTGGAAAAAAAAAAAAAAAGATAGGCAACAAGCAAATGGAGATCAAAACATCAGTCTTTACTATTGATAAAGCTGGTTGCAGAGAGTGGGTTCTGGCTGGTAATAGTCCCTCCTTGGCCATGTAATCACAAACAGCCCTGGAACACTGCAGCCCTCTCGACCAAAAGGAGACCCCCTCCCCCTACCCAGCAAGGGTAAGTGTCTGTGTGTCTGCAAAACTGGATGGCTCTGAAAGAGGGAAACAAGAAGGGCGGAGCCAGGTATTTTGAAGTCCAGTACATTCTGAGCCAAGTTCTTGACTGCAAACCCATCCATCCTGTATCACTTACCTGTTGAAGTGTGATAGTGTGGAGAGGGTTCTTCAAGTAGAAGACGCTTGAGTGAAACACACGGCTTAGGGGAATTATGTGGTAGGTACTAGAAGCTTCAGTTTCCAAGGAAATATGCATAAAATGTTCCCTGGCCTTATAGCTACTGAAGAAGTAACTAAAGCTCCAACCTCTTCTCTTTCCTCTCTCTTTACCCACACCTAGTACATTTATCATCTAGGTGGGATGTTGAGGTTATTCATCAGAATATGTCAGATTTTGTGGTCTGGGTGTCTGCTATTCGCAACTGTTGAACAATTCCAATGTTACTAGGTCAAAATGCTAATTACTACTGCAATTCTGATAAATGAAAGGCAAATCTTTGTTGACTTGGGACTGCACTGAACCATGTGGTAATTAAAAACAAAAAGTAGAATCAATTATATTGCTCATATACTCGACCTGCACTTCTCAAACCAGAGACAACAACTGAGTTTTCTTACTACTTAGTTACTAATATTTTCTCTTAATTTCTGGAGAGGTGATATTTCTTAGGTTAATAGATTTAAGAGTCAAAGGTGCAACTTCCTTTTGATGAGACACAGAAGTCTGTCATTTGGTCAACAATAACGTCCTTGCCCTGCTTTACAGACTGGCCTTCAGCATGTATGAAGAAAACGTTTTATGGAGGGAAAGGAGGTGAGGTATTGGAATTGACATTATAGGACATTCATGCAATTCATGGGATATAAGGGGCTCAGAAAAATTAGGCATGAGCTTATCTGGGAAGCCTCCAGGTTCTGACTACATTCTTCTCTCTACACTTGAACACATCTAAGTCTTCCTACTGCAGCCACATCATACAAACCATTCACGGTATTCATTTCATTTTTTTCCACCAATGACAAAGTAAGATGACCTTACATAATAAACATTTTTGTTGTACACTCAAGTAGTTACAAACTTTCCAAAGTGTGGTAGTTAATAACATGGTCTCTGGGGTCCCACTGCAAACTTTCCATCACAGACTGTGATCATGGGAGGTGATATCACTCCCCAGAGCCTCATTTTCCTCAGCTGCCAAAAAAGATAACAATCTACATTGCTGGTGAAAATGTAAATTAGTGCAGCCACTATGGAAAACAGTATGGAGCTTACTTAACAAACTAAAAATAGAACTACCATATGACCCAGCAATTTGACTCCTGGGCATATATCCAAAGAAAATGAAAACACTAATTTGAAAAGATACATGCACCCCAAAGTTCACAGCAGCATTTTTATTTTCGTTAAAATAATTTTTATTGTTCTACTTCCTGCTGGTTATACAGGCAACCACCAGTGGTACATGCATAAGAGCTTTCCCTTCAGGGCTTTCTGGCTCCACTTTATTTAATCTTATTTTTAAATTTTTTACTTTTTTTAACATCTTTATTGGAGTATAATTGTTTTACAATATTGTGTTAGTTTCTGCTTTATAACAAAGTGAATCAGATATGCATATACATATACCCCCATATCTCTTCCCTCTTGTATCTTCCTACCTCCCACCCTACCTATCCCACCCCTCTAGGTGGTCACAAAGCACCAAGCTGATCTCCCTGTGTTATGTGGCTCCTTCCCACTAGAAATCGATTTTATATTTGGTGGTATATATATGTCCATGCCACACTCGCACTTTGTCCCACCTTACCATTCCCCCTCCCCATGTCCTCAAGTCCATTCTCTAGTAGGTCTGCGTCTTTATTCTCGCACTGCCCTTGGTTCTTCATGACCATTTTTCTTTTTTCTTAGATTCCATATATGTGTGTTAGCATATGGTATTTGTTAGTCTATTTCTGACTTAGTTCACTCTGTATGACAAACTCTAGGTCCATCCACCTCACTACAAATAACTCAATTTCGTTTCTTTTTATGGCTGAGTAATATTCCATTGTATATATGTGCCACATCTTCTTTATCCATTCGTCTGTCGATGGACACTTAGGTTACTTCCATGTCCTGACTATTGTAAAAAGAACTACAATGAACATTGTGGTACATGTCTCTTTTTGAATTACGGTTTTCTCAGGGTATATGCCAAGTAGTGGAATTGCTGGGTGGTATCACAGTTTTACTTTTAGTGTTTTAAGGGACCTCCATACTGTTCTCCATAGTGGCTGTATCAATTTACATTCCCATCAACAGTGCAAGAGGGTTCCCCTATTTCCACACCCTCTCCAGGATTTACTGTTTGTAGATTTTTTGATGATGGCCATTCTGACCTGTGTGAGGTGATACCTCATTGTAGTTTTGATTTGCATTTCTCTAATGATTACTGATGTTGAGCATCCATTCATGTGTTTAGTGGCAATCTGTATATCTTCTTTGGAGAAACATCTACTTAGGTCTTCTGCCCATTTTTGGATTGGGTTATTCGTTTTTTTGATATTGAGCTGCATGAGCTGCTTGTAATTTTGGAGATTAATCCTTTGTCAGCTGTTTCCTTTGCAAATATTTTCTCCCATTCTGAGTGCTCTCTTTTCATCTTGTTTATATGGTTTCCTTTGCTGTGCAAAAGCTTTTAAGTGTCTTTAGGTCCCATTTGTTTATTTTTGTTTTTATTACCACTTCTCTAGGAGGTGGGTCAAAAAGGATCGTGCTGTGATTTATGTAATAGAGTGTTCTGCCTATGTTTTCCTCTAAGAGGTTTATAGTGTCTGGCCTTACATTTAGGTCTTTAATCCATTTTGAGTTTGTTTCTGTGCATGGTGTTAGGGAGTGTTCTAACTTCATTTTTTACATGTATCTGTCCAGTTTTCCCAGCACCACTTAGTGAAGAGGCTGTCTTTTCTCCATTGTATATTCTTGCCTCCTTTAATAAAAATAATGTGACCACATGTGCGTGGGTTTATCTCTGGGCTTTCTCTCCTGTTCCATTGATCTATATTTCTGTTTTTGTGCCAGTACCATACTGTCTTGATTACTGAAGCTTTGTAGTATAGTCTCAAGTCAGGGGGCCTGATTCCTCCAGCTCCGTTTTTCTTTCTCAAGATTGCTTTGGCTATTTGGGGTCTTTTGTGTTTCCATACAAATTGTGAAATTTCTTGTTCTAGTTTTGTGAAAAATGCCAGTTGTACTTTGAAAGGAATTGCATTGAATCTGCATATTGTTTGGGGTAGTATAGTCATTTTCACAATGTTGATTCTTCCAATCTGAGAACATGGCATATCTCTCCATCTGTTTGTATCATCTTTAATTTCTTTCATCAGTGTCTTATAGTTTTCTGCATACAGGTCTATTGTCTCCATAAGTACGTTTATTCCTAGTTATTTTATTCTTTTTGTTGCAATGGTAAATAGGAGTGTTTCCTTCATTTCTCTTTCAGATTTTTCATCACTAGTATATATGAATGCAAGAGATTTCTGTTCATTAATTTTGTATCCTGCTACTCTACCAAATTCACTGATTAGCCCTAAAAGTTTTCTGGTAGCATCTCTAGGATTCTCTATGTATAGTGTCATGTCATCTGCAAACAGTGACAGCATTACTTCTTCTTTTCTTCATCTTTTCTGATTTGGATTCCTTTTATTTCTTTCTCTTCTCTGATTGCTGTCATCAAAACTTCCAAAACTACGTTGAATAATAGTGGTGAGAGTGGGCAACCTTGTCTTGTTCCTGATCATAGTGGAAATGGTTTCAACTTTTCACTATTGAGAACAATGTTGGCTGTGGGTTTGTCATATATGGCCTTTATTATATGGAGGGTTTTTATCAAAACTGGGTGTTAAATTTTGTCAAAAGCTTTTTCTGCATCTATTGAGATTATCATATGTTTTTTTTTAATGCTTCAATTTGTTAATACGGTATATCACATTGACTGATTTACATATATTGAAGAATCCTTGCATTCCTGGGATAAACCCCACTTGATCATGGTGTATGATCCTTTTAATGTGCTGTTGGATTCTGTTTGCTAGTATTTTGTGGAGGATTTTTGCATCTTTGTTCATCAGAGATATTGGCCTGTAGTTTTGTTTTTTTGTGACATCTTTGTCTGGATTTGGTATCAGGGTGATGGTGGCCTCACAGAATGAGTTTGGGAGTGCTCCTTCCTCTGCCATTTTTTGGAAGATTTTGAGATGGATAGGTGTTAGCTGTCCTCTAAATGTTTAATAGAATTCGCCTGTGAAGCCATCTGGTCCTGGGCTTTTGTTTGTTAGAAGAACTTTAATCACAGTCTCAATTTCAGTGCTTGTGATTGGTCTGTTTCTATTTGCTATTTCTTCCTGGTTCAGCCTCAGAAGGTAGTGCTATTCTAAGAATTTGTCCATTTCTTCCAGGTTGTCCATTTTATTGGCATATAGTTGCTTGTAGTAATCTCTCATGATCCCTTGTATTTCTGCAGTGTCAATTGTTACTTCTTTTTCATTTCTAATTCTATTGATTTGAGTGTTCTCCCTTTTTTTACTGATGAGTCCAGCAGCTGGTTTATCAATTGTGTTTATCTTCTTGAAGAACCAGCTTTTAGTTTTATCGATTTTGCTATTGTTTCCTTCATTTCTTTTTCTTTTATTTCTGATCTGATCATTATGATTTTTTTCCTTCTGCTACCTTTGGGGTTTCCTGTTCTTCTTTCACTAATTGCTTTAGATGTAAAGTTAGGTTGTTTATTTGAGATGTTTCTTGCTTCTTAAGGTAGGATTGTATTGCTATAAACTTCCCATTTAGAACTGCTTTTGCTGCATCACATAGGTTTTTGGTCGTCATGCTTTCATTGTCATTTGTTTCTGGGTATTTTTTGGTTTCCTCTTTGATTTCTTCAGTAATCTCTTGGTTATTAAGTAGTGTATTGTTTAGCCTCCATGTGTTTGTATTTTGTACAGATTTTTTTCCTGTAATTGATACGTAGTCTCATAGCGTTGTGATCGGAATAGAGATTTGATATGATTTCAGTTTTCTTAAATTTACCATGGCTTGATTTGTGAACCAAGATATTATCTATCCTGGAGAATGTTCCATAAGAACTTGAGAAGAAAGTGTATTCTGTTGTTTTTGGATGGAATGTCCTAATAATATCAATTAAGTCCATCTTGTTTAATGTATCATTTAAAGCTTGTGTTTCCTTATTTATTTTCATTTTGGATGATCTGTCCATTGGTGAATGTGGGGTGTTAAAGTCCACTATATGACTGTGTTACTGTCAATTTCCCCTTTTATGGCTGTTAGCATTTGCCTTATGTATGGAGGTGCCCTATGTTGGGTGCATAAATTTTTACAATTGTTATATCTTCTTCTTGGATGGATCCCTTGATCATTATGCAGTGTCCTTCTATGTCTCTTGAAATAGTCTTTATTTTAAAATCTATTTTGTCTGATATGAGAATTGCTACTCCAGATCTCTTTTGATTTCCTTTGCATGGAAAATCTTTTTCCATCCCCTAACTTTCAGTCTGTATGTGTCCCTAGGTCTGAAGTGGGTCTCTTGTAGACAGCATATATGCGGGTCTTGTTTTGTATCCATTCAGCCAATCTATGTCTTTTGGCTGGAACATTTAATCCATTTACATTTAAGTTAGTTATCGATATGTATGTTCCTATTATCATTTTCTTAATTATTTTGGGTTTATTATTGTCGGTCTTTTCCTTCTGTTGTGTTTCCTGCCTAGAGAAGTTCCTTTAGCATTTGTTGTAAAGCTGGCTTGGTGGTGCTGAATTCTCTTAGCTTTTGTTTGTCTGTAAAGGTTTTAATTTCTCCGTCGAATCTGAATGAGATTCTTGCTTGGTAGAGTAATCTTGGTTGTAGATTCTTCCCTTTCATCACTTTAAATATGTCCTGCCACTCCCTTCTGGCTTGCAGAATTTCTGCTGAAAGATCAGTTGTTAACCTTATGGAGATTCCCTTGTAAGTTATTTGGTGATTTTCCCTTCCTGCTTTTTAATTTTTTTGTGTATTAAATTTTTTGATAGTTTATTAATATGTGTGTTGGCATATTTCTGCTTGGATTTATCCTGTATGGGTCTCTGCGCTTCCTGGACCTGATTGACTATTTCCTTTCCCATATTAGGGAAGTTTTCAACTATAATCTCTTCAAATATTTTCTCAGTCCCCTTCTTTTTCTCTTCTTCTTCTGGGACTCCTATAATTCCAATGTTGATGCATTTAATGTTGTTCCCGAGGTCTCTGAGACTATCCTCAATTCTTTTCATTCTTTCTTTTTCTGGTCTGCTGTAGTTATTTCCACTATTTTATCTACCAGGTCACTTATCCGTTCCTCTGCCTCAGTTATTCTGCTATTGATTCCCTCTAGAGAGTTTTAAATTTCATTTATTGTGTTCTTCTTCACTCTTTGTTTACTCTTTAGTTCTTCTAAGTCATTGTTACACGTTTCTTGTATTTTTTCCATTCTATTTCCAAGATTTAAATCATCTTTACTATCATTACTCTGAATTCTTTTAGAGGTAGACTGCCTATTTCCTCTTCATTTGTTAGGTCTGGTGGGTTTTTACCTTGGTCCTTCATCTACTGTGTGTTTCTGTGTCTTCTCATTTTGCTTACCTTACTGTGTTTGGGGTCTCCTTTTCGCAGGCTGCAGGTTCGTAGTTCCCGTTGTTTTTGGTGTCTACCACCAGTGACTAAGGTTGGTTCAGTGGGTTGTGTAAATTTCCTGGTGGAGGGGACTAGTGCCTGTGTTCTGGTGGATGAGGCTGGATCTTGTCTTTCTGGTGGGCAGGACCACGTCCAGTTGTGTGTTTTGGGGTGTCTGTGGCCTTACTATGATTTTAGGCAGCCTTTCTGCTGTGGGTGAGGTTGTGTTCTTGTCTTGCTAGTTGTTTGGCATAGGGTGCCCAGCACTGGAGCTTGCTGGTCGTTGAGTGATCTGGGTCTTGGTGTTGAGATGGAGATCTCAGGGAGATTTTCACCGTTTGATATCATGAGGAGCTGGGAGGTCTCTTCTGGACCAGTGTCCTGAAGTTGGCTCTCCCATCTCAGAGGCACAGGCCTGACACCCAGCTGGAGCACCAAGACCCTATCATCCACACGGCTCAGAATAAAGGAGAGAAAAAATGAAAATAAGAAAAATAAAATAAAATAAACTTATTTTAAAAAATAATTATTCAAAATAAAAAAAAATTAAAAGTAATAATAAAAAAAGGAGAGAGCAACCAAACCAGAAACAAATCTACCAATGATAACAAGTGCTAAAAACTATACTAAAAAGAAAAAAACAGGACAGACGGAACCCTAGGACAAATGGTATAAGCAAAGCTATACAGAGAAAAATCACACAGAGAAGCACACACGTACACACTCACAAAAAGAGAAGAAAGAAAAAAATATATATATCATTGCTCCCAAAGTCTACCTCCTCAATTTGTGATGACTTGTTGTCTATTCAGGTATTCCACAGAGGCAGGGTACATCAAGTTGATCGTGGAGCTTTAATCCACTGCTCCTGAGGCTGCTGGGAGAGATTTCCCTTTCTCTTCTTTGTTCGCACAGCTCCCGGGGTTCAGCTTTGGATTTGGACCCACCTCTGCATGTAGGTCGCCTGAGGGCATCTGTTCCCACTCAGACAGGACAGGGTTAAAGGAGCAGCTGATTCAGGGTCTCTGGCTCACTCACGTGGTGGGGAGGGAGGGGTAAGGATGCGGGGAGAGCCTGTGGCAGCAGAGGCTAGCATGACGTTGCACCTGCCTGAGGTGCGCCGCGCATTCTCTGGGCAAAGTTGGCCCTGGGTCACGGGACCCTGGCAGTGGCAGGCTGCACAGGCTCCTGGGAGGGGAGGTGTGGATAGTGGCCTGTGCTCGCACACAGGCTTCTTGGTAGCGGCAGTAGCGGCCTTAGCATCTCATACCCGTCTCTGGGGTCCGCGCTGAGAGTTGCGACTCGCGCCCGTCTCTGGAGCTCCTTTAAGCGGCGCACTTAATCCCCTCTCCTCGCACACCAGGAAACAAACAGGCAAGAAAAAGTCTCTTGCCTCTTCGGCAGCTCCAGACTTCAACCGGACTCCCTCCCAGCTAGCCGTGGCTCACTAGCCCCCTTCAGGCTGTGTTCATGCCACCAACCCCAGTCCTCTCCCTGGGATCCGACCGAAGCCCGAGCCTCAGCTCCCAGCCCCCACCCCATCCTGACGGGTGAGCAGACAAGCCTCGCGGGCTGGTGAGTGCAGGTCGGCAATGCTCCTCTATGTGGGAATCGCTCCGCTTTGCCCCCGCACCCCTGTGGGTGCGCTCTCCTCCGTGGCTCTGAAGCTTCCCCCCTCCGCCACACCCCATCTCCGCCTGCAAGGGGGCTTTTAGTGTGTGGAAACCTTCCCTCCTCCACAGCTCCCTCCCAGAGGTGCAGGTCCCGCCTTATTCTTTTGTCTCTCTTTTTTCTTTCTTCTGTTGCCCTACCCAGGTATGTGGGGAGTTTCTTGCCTTTTGGGAGGTCTGAGGTCTTCTGTCAGTGTTCAGTAGCTGTTCTGTAGGAGTTGTTCCACATGTAGATGTATTTCTGATGTATTTGTGGGGAGGAAGGTGATCTCCACGTCTTACTCTTCTGCCATCTTGAAGGTCTCTCCACAGCAGCATTATTTACAATAGCCAAGATATGGAAGCAACTGGAGTGTCCATCAACAGATGAATTGAAAAGGAAAATATTGTATATATATATATAAAAGCTATAAATATATATATTTACATATACATATATATTTATTTATTTATTTATAGGGTTGGACAAAAGGTTCCTTTGGTTTTTAAGTAAAAATAAAAGCCACATTTTTCATTTTCAGCAAGAACTTTATTGAACAATGTATTCATCGTTTTGCTCCATTCATTACCTTCTGCCATTTTTCAGGCAACTTCATAATTCCATCTTCCCAAAACTTTTTATCTTTTTGAGCAAAGAACTGTTGCAGGTGCCTTTTACAGTCTTCTAGGGATGGGAATTTTTCCCATTAAGAGAATTTTGTAAAAACCAAAATAAATGGAAATCTGAAGGTTGCAATGTCTGGTGAATATGGCAGATGAATCCAAATTTCCCAGCCAAGCTTTAACAGTTTTTGCCTGCTCATCAAAGAAACATGCGGTCTTGCATTGTTGTGATGGAAGATTATGTGCCTTCTCTTGACTAATTCTGAATGCTTTTCAATGAGTGCTGCTTTCAGTTGGTCTAACTGGGACCAGTACTTGTTGGAATTAATCGTTTGGTTTTCCAGAAGGAGCTCATAATAGAGGACTCCCTTGCGATCCCACCATAGACACAACATCACCTTCTTTGGATGAAGACTGGCCTTTGCTGTTGTTGGTGATGGTTCATTTTGCTTGTACCACGATCTCTACCATTCCGCATCTTTGTACAGTATCCACTTTTCATCGCCCATCACAATTTGTTTTCAAAACAATGTTTTCATTACATTTAACTAGAAAATCGCATGCAGAAATACAGTCAAGGTTTTTTTCGTTTAACCTATGTGGAATCCAAACAAAGCGATTCACATAATCGCACTGGTGCAAATGATTTTCAGTGCTTGATTTGGATATCTTGAGTATGTCACCTATCTCCCTCATGGTATAACGTTGATTGTTTTCAATTAATTTCTCAATCTGATTGCTAACAACTTCAACTGGCCTACCTGACTGTTGAGCATCGTGCAGTGAGAAATCTCCAGCACAAAACTTTGCAAACCACTTTTGACACGTTTGATCAGTCACAGCACCTTCTCCGTATGCTGCACGAATCTTTTTTGTGTGTTTCAGCTGCGTTTTTACCTTTCTTTAAATAATAAAGCACAGTAGGCCGAAAATGTTGCTTTTTTCTTCCATCTTCAACAGCAAAATGGCTATGCAAAAGTTCACCAATTTTGATAAGTTTTTTCTTTAAATGCACGCTGATATGACAGTTGTCACGATACAATCTAACAAAATTGTTTCAAATTAAGTTAAAGACAACTAAGTGCTACTAGAGCCATATTATAGAAAAAAAAAAAACCTTTTGGCCAACCCAACACACACACACACACACACACACACACACACACACACACACACTGCAACATTACTCAGCCATAAAAAAAGAAAGAAATTTTGCCATTTCCAACAACATTGATGGAACTGGAGGGTATTATGCTTACTGAAATAAGTCAGACAGAGAATGAAAAATACTGTATGTTACCACTTTTATGTAGTATCTAAAAAATAAAACAAATGAATATAACAGAGGAGAAATAGACTCATAGATATAGAGAAAAAGCCAGTGGTTACCAGTGGGGAGAAGGAAGGGAGGAAGGGCAAGATAGGGGCATGGGATTAAAAGGTACAAAGTACTATGTATAAAATAAATAAGCTAAATAAGCTACAAGGATATATTGTACAGCACAGGGAACATAGCCAATATTTTATAATGACTTTAAATGAAGTGTAATCTATAGAAATATTGAAACACTATGTTCTACACCTGAAACTAATATAAATCAACTATACTTCAATAAAAAAATGAAGTCATTTTGAGGCAGTCATAACTTCCTCATAATGACTAAGTGAGAAAACACACACTGTGGTCATAGCACAGGGCCTGAGACAGTATGAGAACATAATCAAATTAAAATAATTATTAGGAGTACAAGGATTTTGAGAAATAGCATACAAGGACACCAAGGTGAAAAGACAGACAAGAATTTTATATATTTATTCACATAGAAATATTTACGTTGAACATTTTTTAAAACCCTGTGTCTACAATCCCAAATTAGCAAATCTTAACATTCATCACATTTCCTTCAAGCGTTTTTAAAAAGAAATAGAAAATTAGAAGCAAGTTGAAATTCCTTCTGCATACCTTCATTAACAGTTCTCTCTCTCTCCACTATTTACTAACCTGAAGTTGGTGTGTATTCTTTTTACCACAATTTACACATTATCAACAGACTATTCAAAGTATTTTTGGTAACATACTATGTTTTTCTGCAATGTTTTTTCTTTAAAAGAAAAAAGATGACTGTGAAATTCATCCATACTTACAAACACAGCTTTAAGTCATTAATTTTCATTCTTGAATAGTACTCTGTTCTATTATTCCCACAATTCATTTCTCACTTCTCCTGTTGATGATACTGAGGTTGGTTAAAATTTTTATCTATTCAAATGTTGCTGGAATCATTCATGATCATGCCCCCTTACAAACATATAAGCTAGGGTTTCTCATTAAGTTGTCACAGTAGTATGCATTTCTGGCAGCAGTTTATAGAATTGTCAGATTTTTTAAATTTGTCAATCTGATGAATGTGAATTTGCATCTCATTTTATTTCACAATTCTTGGATAAAAAGTAAAGATGTACATCTTTTCATTTGTTTATTTCTACTTCCATGAGCTGCCAATTCCTAAACTGTCTCCATTTTTCTACTGCCTTGATTTATTTTGTCTTCTTGATTTTTAGATTTTTAATATATTCTGATTATAGGCATACCTTGTTTTATGGTGCTTCACAGATACTGCATTTTTTACAAATTAAAGGTTTGTGGCAACCCTGCATCACGTGAGTGAGTCTATCGGCGCCATTTTCCCAATAGCATTATTTATTTATTTATTTATTTTTTGCGTATGTGGGCCTCTCACTGCTGTGGCCTCTCCCGTTGCAGAGCACAGGCTCCGGACGCACAGGCTCAGCAGCCATGGCTCACGGGCCTAGCCGCTCCGCGGCATGTGGGATCTTCCTGGACCGGGGCATGAACCCGTGTCCCCTGCATTGGCAGGTGGACTCTCAACCACTGCACCACCAGGGAAACCCATGCATTATTTTTTAATTAAGGTATGTACATTGTTTTTTAGACTTAGTGTTATTGCACACTTAATAGACTACAGTGTCGTGTAAACATAACTATTATAAGCAATGGGAAACCAAAAAATTTGTGACTCACTTTATTGCAGTGATCTGGAACTAAACCTACAGTATCTCTGAGATATGCCTGTGTTATAAGTTTTCTTTCTTATATGTGTTGTAAATATTTTTTAACTTTCTAGTATTTTTGGAATATAGAAATGTTAAATTTCAAAGCAGTCAGTATTTTTTATCATTTCCCTTATGATTTATCCTTTTGTGTTTAAAGACTCTACCCCAATATAACAATATTCTACTTTTTTTTCTAAATATTTCAAGTTTTGCTTTATCATATTTAAGTCTTTCATCCATCTGGAACCTAATTTTGTGAACAACAGAAGACGGGAGGGGTGTTTGTTTTTGGTATTTTTCCTTTTTTTGTAAGCAGTCAGCCTAGCACCATTTATAACACAGTCCCTGACAATACCAAATGCAGCTGTGGGATATACCAAGTTTGGTGGAACTCAGCAGGGCTGTTTCTCATCTTTATTTTGTTCTATCATCCTACTTTCTATTCTTGGACCAATACTACACTCAGGAAAGGATTTATTTGGGGGGGGGAATGGAGAGATAATCAGCTTTATCATAGTAATCATTCTCTTCATTATCAGCATTTGTTAACTGCCTACTAAGTACAGAGTCCTCAGCTATTTACTTAATATCCAGTATTATATTCAATCTTTATTACAACCCAATGAGGCAAATGTATCTTTATTGTAAAGAAGAGGAAACTGGGACTTGAAGTTATAACTTGCCCAAGTTTACTTCGCCTGGAATTGAGAGATCTGGGATTCACATTCAACTCCATCTACCTGCAATGCTTGTCTTTTAAACACCTATGATACACTGTCTCCCTGGACAAGGCTTTGGGAATTGCCTTGCCCTGCAGTTGTCAGCACTGGCTGCACATTAGAATCACCTGAGAAGCTTTTCCAAAGTACTGATGATCAAACTCCACCTCACACAAAGTAAATCAGAATACCCAGGAACAAAGCTCAGGCATTAATATAAAAGCTTCCAGGATTCTAGTGTACCTCCAAGCTGTAAAACCACTGATTTAGTCCTATGTATTTATTTACTCAAGAGAAAACTTAGGCACAAAGATGGAATAAAACTTGCCCCAAATCTCAACCTAGTTTAATGAGAGGACAGGAACTACAATGCAAGTGCTTTTTTAAAATTTTTTATTTTATATTGGACTATGGTTGGTGTACAGCAAAGTGATTCAGTTTTATATATATACATATATCTATTCTTTTTCAAATTCTTTTCCCATTTAGGTTATTATAGAATATTGAGCAGAGTTCCCTGTGCTATACAGTAGGTCCTTGTTGGCTATCTATTTTAAAAACAGTAGTGGGTATATGTCAATCTCAAACTCCTAATTTATCCCTCCCCCCACCTTTCCCCTTTGGCAACCATAAGTTTGTTTTCTAAGCCTGTGAGTCTGCTTCTGTTTTGTAAATAAGTTCATTTGTATCATTTTTTAGACTCCACATATAAATGATATCAGATGATATTTGTTTTCCTCTTACTGACTTACTTCACTTAGTATGATCATCTCTAGGTCCACCCATGTTGCTGCAAATGGCATTATTTCATTCTTTTTAATGGCTGACTAATATTCCATTGCATATATATACCACATCTTCTTTATCCATTCATCTGTCAATGGACATTTAAGTTGCTCCCATGTCTTGGCTATTGTAAACAGCACTGCAATGAACACTGGTGTGTATGTATCTTTTTGAACCATGGTTTTCTCTGGATATATGCCCAGGAGTGAGATTGCTGGATCATATGGTAGCTCTGTTTTTAGTATTTTAAGGAACCTCTGTACTACATAAAGAAAATGAAAAGACAACCCACAGAATGGGAGAAAATATTTGCAAAGGATGCGATAGACAAGGGATTAATCTCCAAAATATACAAACAGTTCATGCAGCTAAATATCAAAAAAACAACCCAATCAAAAATGGGCAGAAAACAAAAAAAGATGCTCAACATCACTAATTATTAGAAAAATGCAAGTCAAAACTACAATGAGATATCACCTCACACCAGTCAGAATGGCTGTCATCAAAAAGTCTACAAACAATAAATGCTGGAGAGGGTGTGGAGAAAAGGGTACCCTCCTACATTGTTGGTGGGAATGTAAATTGGTGCAGCCACTATGGTGAACAGAATAGAGGTTCCCAAATACTTTGATTCACAGCCCAGTACTCTTCATGAAACCACAAATTTTCTCAGCATTATTTATATGGAATGGTGGCTGAATAAATTCTCCATAAGTCTATATCCAAACCATGTCACAGGGTCCTTATTGTGTTAAAGTTTGAGGCCAGGCAAGGAACAGAAAAAGAAAGCTGACTAGGATCATCTCTCCCTAAGGCTGCTGGTACTCAGAAACCACTTATTTGGTGTGAAATCAAGGGACCAAGAGCCTCCTCTCATGCACAAATAAACTTATTCCCAATTTTCCAAATGTTTGCTCTTTTGCTTATTGAGAACAAAAATTCCTCGAATACTTTTACTTGGTAATTATAAAGAACTGGAAAATTACTTTGCAGAAGTATTGCACTGACTTAGGTTCAATCAAAGTGTCAATGGTGACTCTTACACCCTTTTCCAAGAACAGATTATTGAGAAAGAAGATAAGAAAGGTGAAAGTCAGAAGGCAATAAAAAAGAAGAAGCTGAGAACTAGAGAGATAAACTTCCACTGGAACCATAATGTTGCCTAGGCTCTCACAAAGAAAACGCATTGCTTAGAATACACATACACTGGCAATTCCCTGGCGGTCCAGTGGTTAGGACTCCGTGCTTCCATGGGGGGGGGCAGTGCGTGGGGGAGGGAGGAAGGGGGCAGGGTTTATGTTAACATTATTGATGTATTATTATTATTAATGATAATATTATTTTATCAATCTTGACATGCAGTTTTGAGCACTTTCCTTTCCAGATGCTCAGAGAGTTATTGTCTTTGGTATATTCCTGAAGGGGGATTCACAGCTCCAAAAGTAGAGACTCACTCTTTGCTTCATGCATATAAGTCAAAGAAGAGACTTAAGGGTCATAACTCTAGATTATCAATCTTCCTTGACTTTGGTTCATTCTACTTTCATACAATCCATTCGTTTGCACATTATACATCAACAGCCCTAACTAGGTTTCATAAGCTCAATTTGGCCTTCTCTGCATAGCCGATAAGCTGAAATGTGCAGGTAGTACATAACGTTTCTGACAGTGGTACAATTTTGGCAGCATATTTGTACAGTGGTGTTTGTGTGTCTTGAATATTTTATTGTCTTCTGTCTTATTTTATAAAAACAAATGGAAGACGAAAATGCTGATACAAGAAGTATAGATCTCATAAACCTAATATAGTTGGGACAAAGATGGAAATCACTCTGAGGGCCAAAAGTGGTAAATCAACAAGACACTCTGGGCTTATGCCAGTCAACTGTTGTTTCAGTTGTGAATAGAACAAACAAGAACATATTCAAAATTCCAGAGATAAATCATAGAGATCTGTGTAAAAGACAAAATATAAATGAAGACATTTTAGCTCTCTGTGCCTGGGTCCACAGCCCCCACTCTTACAAAATGTAAGTTTATTATTTGGTCTTTAAACAATAAACTTCGATACACATTATTAAGAGTGTATTATGTACAAAAATAGGATATTTCCTGGATATCTCTTATAAACCAAAAATAATCCATTCCACAATCACAACTATGTTTTTCTGAATGCTGGGATAATGGTAAAATAACAATTCCTCTTGGCTTATAAAATCACTCACACACACAGATGTGTGCACATACAAGCACGACCCTTGTCCTATCTTATACCAATGTAAGTCCAGTCCATATAACAATAATGTGTTGCAAAGGAGTATGACTGGCATACATGATATAAATCCCAACAATGAAGAGATGACCCTCCAGAATCCTCGTTTCTTCTATGATTCATTATGAATGCTTCATTGATCACAGTCATATTTTTATATACTCTCTTCTCATCTGAGGAAATCATACATACACCCCCTTGACCACACACTCCATGTTATAGAATTAAAGGGCAGTTCCTCTCCTTAAGGAATTTGTTTGATTTGTTTCAACTTATTTAGTCCTTAGCACCCTGCATGACATATATGAGGAGCTCAATTTACCTCCTGAACTGAATTTCCTCTGCTAATGCCAAATCTATGTTTGTATTCATTAATTCATTCATCAAATCATTTACTTATTCAATATATATTAAATACTTAATGTGTGCCATTCTCTTGGCCAAGAGAAAGATGACTT
The DNA here is from genome assembly GCF_026419965.1 of Kogia breviceps. Taxonomy (NCBI): domain Eukaryota; kingdom Metazoa; phylum Chordata; class Mammalia; order Artiodactyla; family Physeteridae; genus Kogia; species Kogia breviceps. The sequence goes on from NC_081324.1 coordinate 21,220,234, forward strand.
AAAACATAGCTTCCTGACTTCAAGAGTGAGTCTATCCAGAAGTAGATATTAACATATAAACCACAAATTTGACTGTAAGGCAGACAATTGTAAATGATACAATTAAGAGAAATATACTATTTAGAAGATAGAGAAACTCTGACTACAGGTAAAAAAATGAAATTCATAGAAGAAGTAGCATTTGAACTGGGCCTTCAAACAATAAGTAGAATTTTGAATAAGCAAGGAGGAGGAGGCTTCTTTTACCGGTAATATGCATATTAGAGGTTTAGAGAACTCATTCTCAGTTCAGCATCAAAAAAATCTTTAAATGTATATACATATATTTTTGGCGATGCCATGTTCTATGCAGGAGCTTAGTTTCCTGACCAGGGATTGAACCTGTGTCCCCTGCAGTGGAAGCAAGGAGTCTTAACCACTGGACCACCAGGGGAGTCCATGTACCCACTATATGTTTTAAAAGGATAACCAACAAGGACCTACTGTATAGCACAGGGAACTCTGCTCAATGTTATGTGACAGTCAGGATGGGAGGGGGGTGTGGGGGAGAATGGATACATGTATATGTATGGCTGAGTCGCCTTGCTGTGCACCTGAAAACTATCACAACACTGTTAAATGGCTATACTCCAATATAAAATAAAAAGTTAAGATAAATAAAATAAATAAAAAGTAAAAATATATTTTTGACATATGAATGAACTAGGGATAAAATAAGGGAATATCATAGCAGCAAGAAAAAACGAATCTGTATAAGATAGTGAAATTGAAGTAGAAATTATTCCCTGACTAAATGATGTTCCAGAGTCATGAGGTTTGAAGAAGGCTTGAGTAATGAAGAATGGAGGGTACACAAGTTTGGAAGCCTAGTAAGATGCAAGACTGCATTAAAAGAAAAAAATCCTCCATGAAGTAGGTTTCCTAAAGGACAATAAACTCATCACATATACAAGAAAAATGCTGTACCTCAGAGGCTACTGGGATATTTGTGTTTTGGATTTGATTTTAAGTATAGCAGAAGAAATGGGGGAACGATTTTAATGAAGATTCCCAATTAAAAGCCTGCAAGCAGGCTTGAGGCTAGAATTCACACTTCCTTAATGGCCTCCAAAAGTACAAACTGGAAATTTAAAGTTATTTTGGGTTAGTAGACCCCCAGGTGAGTGGACTGACTGACCCACATGCACATCCATTCTGGAGCAATTAAGTTTCAACCCAGGCTGTGTATGCATCTATATTTATATATCTCTAACTCTGTCTAATTAGTGGAATAGATTAAAAAACAAAATTAGGTGCAATAAAGTTAAATCTAACGAAATCACACAAATACATTACAAAATCCCTCAAAATATGTGAAAAGAAATTTAAAAAGAAAAGTTATAAGGCAAAGAGAATAGGCAGTATTGCAATATTGTCTTTGGAAATACTGAAATAGATGTAATATTCAAATAGAAGATAATGGATGAGAGTTTTTCAGAGTTGATGCAACACACACAACTCTGAAATTTTCACTGGAGAGATAAAATTAAATTTATAAGTAGATATGTAACAATGAAACTGCAGAATGTGAAAAGCAATAAAGTAATCTTAAAGAACAACCAAAGGGAAAAGATTACCTCAAATAATAACGGTTATACTGACAGCTAATTTCTCAGCAGTAATCTTTGAAACTATAAGAAACAGAACTGTATCTTCAAAGAACTATGATAAATTAACTGCCATCCCAGATTTCTATGTACAACAAAACTATCTTTCAAGAATGAAGGTGAAAAAATTAAACAAATAAAAATAAATTAAAAATTTAAAAAAGAATGAAGATGAGACTTCAGACTTCTGCTTACTATTTAGAAATCTGGAAAAAGGTGTCATTCTCATTTTTACTACAATAATAAAACTCACTGGATAAGGGAAAATTTACAACTTTGCTCTAAGTGATCAGAGAGCTGATATTGCAGGGCAACCCACTAGTCAAAAATCTAAGGAAAGCAGGCACCTGCAAGTAGAAATGGAACATAAGGACATGCTTGCTTGGGTTCAGTGCCTCAGGATGCCATACATGCTAGTAAGAAGAATTCAACTAAAATATATTTAATGAAATGATAATGGCCAAGAGTAGGCCAGCATGAGAAAAACATCAGAAAAGCAGGGGTTACCAATGGCAGCCATATAGTGGGATCAATCACAGTTTGTAGTGACCTACTCAGCAGACAAATCCACCAGATTTTGCAACTGAAGAATAGCCAGTATAGCTGTGGCACACTGCTGCATATTTCACCAGCTTTTGCCATACAAGTATTCTCATTTGCTAATGCCAGTCACCTGAGAGCTTCCCCACTCCCATCCCACCCCCAACAACCCCTGCCAGAATGCTGGAATTGCACCAGCAACTAGCATAGGCTTCTGCAGCTGTGTGAGTGCAAGACACTAGCCAGACCCCCATGGATGAGCCCAATCAACATGCAAACACCCAGGGATAGTCCCTCTAGCTATATTACTTGCATGCCTCAGGTCTGACACTCATCACCAGTCTCCACTGAAGTGTGCAAGCCCAAAAGGAAACTGTGCAGCTGTGGGAGAGTAAATCAACAGCCATTATTCTTTACCCAAGCCTTTCTTAAACCTCGGTTCATAGAGTCTGCAAGAGGTGACTGCTTCTTCAAATGTGCAGACACCTACACAAGGCTACATGGATCATGAAGAAAAAAGGGAATATGAATCCACAAAAGGAACACAGTTAACCTTCAGTAACTGGCTGCAAAGAAATGGAGATCTACAAACTGTCCAACAAAGAATTCAAAATAACTGTTCTAAAGATGCTCAGAGAGCTACAAGGGCATACAGATAAATAATTAAATGACATCAAGAAAACAATGCAAGAACAAAATAAGCTCAAAAAAGAGACAGAAACATAAAAAAGAAATGAACAGACATTTTTGGAGCAGAAGAACACAATAACTGAACTGAAAAAATGAATAGAGAGCTTCAAGAGTGGATTTGACCAACCAGAAGAAAGAATCAGTGAGTTCAGAGACAGCTCAATTGAAATTATCCAGAGGAGCAAAAAGAAAAAAAGAATGAACACGAATGAATAAAGTCTACAGGACTTACGGGAAACCACTAAAGAAACAACGTATGTATTGTGGAGGCCCAAAAGGAGGAGAGAGAGAGAAAGGAGTAGGAAGTTTATTTAAAGAAAGAATTAGGGCTTCCCTGGTGGCACAGGGGTTGAGAGTCTACCTGCCAATGAAGGGGACATGGGTTTGTGCCATGGTCCAGGAGGATCCCATATGCTGCGAGTGGCTGGGCCCGTGAGCCATGGCCGCTGAGCCTGCACATCCGGAGCCTGTGCTCCACAATGGGAGAGGCCACAGCAGAGAGAGGCCTGCATACTGCAAAAAAAAAAAGAGAAAGAAAGAATGGCCTCGAACTTTCCAAATCTGGAGAGAGATCTGTATATCCACGTTCATGAAGCTAATAGCCCACAGCAAAATTTCAATACAAAATGATCCACTCTAAGACACACTGTAACTGTCTAAAATCAAAGACTGAGGTAATTTCCAAAGGAGTAAGAGAAAAAACTTTTTTCTCATAAAAGGGAACCCCTACAAGGCCATCAGTAGATTTCGAAGCAGAGATCTTGCAGAGCAAAAGAGAACAAGATGATGTATTCAAAGTGCTGAAAAAAAGTGACAACCAAGAATACTTTACCCAGCAAAGTTGTCCTTCCAACACAACAAAAATATCTGATAAACCCACAGTTAACATTATATTCAATGGTGAAAGGCTGACAGCTTTTCCCAAAAGATCAGGAATAAGACAAGGGTGGCTGCTCTCACCACTCCTACTCATCAGAGTCCTGGAAGTCCTAACCAGAGCAACCAGGCAATTTATACACACACACACACACACACACACAAACTGGAAAGGAAGAAGTAAAATTGTCTTTGTACATGATATGATCTTATATATGAAAAATCCTAAAGATCTGACAAAAAAACTGTTATATTTATTCAACAAATTTAATAAAGTTGTAGGATACCAAGTCAACATACAGAATTCAGTTGAAATCAGTTGCACTTTTATACACCACCAAAAAAAATCTGAAAGTGAAATAAAGAAACCAATTCCATTCACAATAGTATCAAAATCAATAAAATCCCTAGAAACAAATTTAACCAAAGAGGTGAAAAATCTATATACTGAAATCTGTAAGACTTTGATGAAAACATATTTATGCATCTATCCATTTATTAATTCATTTCTTTGATCAAGAGAAATGCTGGGAGACAAGGTTAGAAAGGTTGACTGGGTTAGTTTACTAGTTTACCATGCTAGGCGAAGCTTCTGCACTTAATTCTAGAAGTAATGCAGGCTCATTAAAGAGATCTGAGGGAATTCCCTGGTGGTCCAGTGGTTAGGATTCTGCTTTCACTGCTGAGGGCCCAGGTTCAATTCCTGGTCTGGGAACTAATATGCAAGCCATGTCATGCAGCCAAAAAAAAAATAGAAAGAGATTTGAAATTTTCGAAAAAAAAAGAAATTAAAGAAGATAACAAAGGGAAAGACAGCCAATGTTTATGCATTGAAAGAATATTGTTAAAATGTTCATACTATCCAAAGCCACTTACATACTCATTGTAATCCCAATCAAAATTACAATGGCATTTTTTACAGAAATAGAAAAACTAATCCTAAAATTTTTATGAAACCATAAAACATTGAATAGCCAAAGCAATCCTGAGAAAGATGAAAAAAGCTAGAGTCATCACACGTCCTGATTTCAAACCATACTACAAAGGTATAGTAATCAGAGCAGTATGGTACAGGAAATAAAGAGACATATAGACCAATGAAACAGAATTTAAAAACCCAAAATAAACCCTGACAAATATTGTGGTTAACTATATTTGACAAGTGACTCAAGAATTTTCAATGGGGAAAGGATTCTCTCTTCAAGAAATGCTTCTAGGAAAACTGTATAATCACATGCAAAAGAATAAGATTGGACCCCTATCTTATACCACTCACAAAAAACTCCTTAACTTTGGTCTTGGCTATGATTTTTTGGGTATGACACCAAAATCACAAGCAACAAAAGCAAAAATTAATAAGTGGGACTACAACAGACTGAAAAGCTTTTGCACAGAAAAAGAAATAATCAACAAAAAGAAAATGCAACCTAAAGAATAGGAGAAAATATCTGCAAATCATAAATCTGATAAGGGCTTAATATTCAAAATATATTTTAAAACTCGTAAGACTCAATAGAAAGAAAAACAATTTAAAAAGTGGATAGAGGATCTGAATACATATTTTTCTAAAGACATACAAATGGCCAACAGGTAAATGAAAAGGTGCTCAATATCACTAATAATCATGGAAATGCAAATCAAAATTATAATGAGATATTACCTCACACCTGTTAGAAAAGCTATAATCAAAAAGACAAGAGATAACAAGTGTTGGTGAGAATGCATAGAATTCTTGCGCACTGAAGTGAAAATTAGTACAGCCACTATAGAAGACAGTATGGAGGTTTTTCAAAAATTAAAAATAGAACTATCATATGATCCAGCTATCCCATTTCTGGGTAATATCCAAAGGAAAGGAAAACAGGATCCTGAAGAGATATCTGCAGAGATATCTGCAGCATTATTCAAAATTTCAAAGACATGGAAACAATCTAAGTGCCCATCAATTAACATATGGATAAGGAAGATATCATACGTGTATATACACACATACAACGGAATATTATTCACATGAAAATGAAGGAAATACTTCCATTTACAAAAACATGGATGAAACTTGAGAGCATTATGCTAAGTGAAATTAATCAGACAGAGAAGGGCAAATTAAAAAGCTGAACACATCGAAACAGTAGAGTTGTGGTTACTGGGCTGAGGGTGAGGGAAATGGGTTGATGTTGATCCAACGGTGCAAACTTCTAATTATAAGATGAATAAATTCTGGGGATTTGATGTACAACATTGTAATTATAGTTAATAATATTGTATTCTACACCTAAAAAAAAATAGGTTAACAAATGAGTTGAAATACTGTTCAAAATTTCCAAGTAAACACAGAATAAGATTTCAAATGAGAAGAAGAGTGAAATTCAAAAGGCAGCCTATGAGATAGAGACTGGGTATATATTTAGTAAATACTGGAATGTCCAGACAAACAGGTATATTACATTTTCGAACCTCCCTTACAGTTAGGTGTGGCCATGTGACTGAGTTCTGGTCAGTTTAGTGGACGTGAAGAAACACTTCCTAATCTCATTCAAAACATGTGTCATGCCTAATTTCTCCATGCCTTTTGCCCTTCCCCAGTAACACCGAATCATAGATATTAGGAAACAGAATCCTACAATCCTTACTTGGAAGAAAGCCCACAAACCAGGAACACCTGTTTTTAGGTTTTACACGAGGGACAAACGTCTATTATATTGACCTACTGAGACTTTGGAATTTATATATTACATAAACTAGTGTTGCCTTAATTACTACAAGAAAGGAGAAAGACAAGAACAGTGATACATTCAAAAACAATACAAATTGAAATGAGATATACTTTAGATTGTAGAGCCAAAAATATCAATAATCACATTGTAAAAATTTAATCTCTCTAGTTAGATTACAAAAATCATAACTGATAACATAAGGACAGTGGACATTTGAAAAGATTAAAACTATATGTGTACCAGTCAAACACTATTCAAAAAGTCTAGTATAGCTATGTCAACATCAATCACAATTGTCCTGAAGACAATACAAATTACTAAAAATACAGAAGGTCATAACATTGATAAGAGGTTTCATATTAAGGAAGATATAAATTTTAAATTCCACACAGGTAATCAAATTTTATAAAATGTATATAGTAAAAATTTACATAAATACCAGAAGAAATTGTCAAATCCAGCATTTTAATGCAAGAGTTTAAGAACCCTCTCGCTAGAATTGTTAAAGTAAAGAAAATCAGTAAGGATGCCAAGGATTTGAACAACTCAATTATATATAGATATAGATATAGACATAGATTTAGACATAGATATCAAATTATGTTTTATATGTATATACATACACACATGCATATATATATACCCCAAAACTAGAAATTATACATCATTTACATGCAAACGTGGGATATTTACAAAAATTGATTACGTACAAAACCACAGGACAGGAGGGGCTGGAAGAAGTTGCTGCTGCTGCTGCAGGCAGCCCAGCTTTAAGAAGACCAATATAAACTCCACGAAGCCAGACATTTTTGACTGCTTTTTACTACTGAAATCCACCGACCAAGACTAGTTCCTGGTTCATAATTTTCAGAAGGACTGGAGAAGAGCAGAGATGAGAATGACTCAGAATTACAGCAGCTTGGAAATCCTGAACAGAAGCCAGTCTGATAAGGTAGAAAGAATTTTGGGGGCTCACCCTAGTTGGAATTTACTCTTCTTTTGGATCAACAGCCATGTGGCTGACAGGGTCTAGTTGCTCCAGCCGGGTGTCAGGCCTGAGGCTCTGAGGTGGGAAAGCTGAGTTCAGGACAATGGTCCACCAGAGACCTCCCAGCTCCATGTAATATCAAACAGCAAAGGTTCTCCCAATGATCTCCATTTCAACACTAAGACCCAGCTCCACTCAATGACCAGCAAGCGACAGTGCTGGACACCTTATGCCAAACAACTAGCAAGACAGGAACACAAACCCACCCATTAGCAGAGAGGCTGCTGAAAATCATAATAAGGTCACAGACACCCCAAAACACACAACCAGACGTGGTCCTGCCCCCAGAAAGACAAGAACCAGGCTCATCCACCAGAACACAGACACCAGTCCCCTCCACCAGGAAGCCTACACAACCCACTGAACCAAGCTTACACACTGGGGACAGACACGAAAAACAACAGGAACTAACAACCTGCAGCCTGCAAAAAGGAGAGCCCAAACACAGTAAGTTAAGCAAACTGAGAAGACAGAGAAATACACAGCAGATGAAAGAGCATGGTAAAAACCCACCAGGCCAAACAAATGAAGGGGAAATAGGCAGTCTACCTTGAAAAGAATTCAGAGAAATGATAGTAAAGATGATCTAAAGTCTTGGAAATAGAATGGAGAAATTACAAGAAACATTTAACAAGGACCTAGAAGAACTAAAAACAAGCAATGATGAATAGCACAATAAATGAAATTAAATATCTTCTAGAAGGAATCAATAACAGAATAACTGAGGCAGAAGAATGGATAAGTGACCTGTAAGATAATATATTGGAATTAACTACCACAGAGCAGAATAAAGAAAAAAGAATGAAAAGAATCGAGGACAGTCTCAGAGACCTCTGGGACAACATTAAATGCACCAACATTTGAATTATAGGGGTCCCAAAAGAAGAGGAGAAAAAGAAAGAAACTGAGAAAATATCTGAAGAGATTACAGTTGAAAACTTCCCTAACATGGGAAAGGAAACAGTCAATCAAATCCAGGAAGCTCAGAGAGTCCCACACAGGATAAATCCAAGGAGAAACATGCCAACACATATATTGATCAAACTATCAAAAATTAAATACAAAGAAAAAATATTAAAAGCAGCAAGGGAAAAATAACGTACAAGGGAATCACCATAAGGTTAACAGCTGATCTTTCAGCACAAACTCTGAAAACCAAATGGAGTGGCAGGACATACTTAAAGTGATGAAAGGGAAAAAACTACAACCAACATTACTCTACCCAGCAAGGATCTCATTCAGATTTGACAGAGAAATTAAAACCTTTACAGACAAACAAAAGCTAAGAGAATTCAGAACCACCAAACCAGCTTTACAAAAAATGCTAAAGGAACTTCTCTAAGCAGCAAACACAGGAGGAGGGAAAGAATTACACTAACAAACCCAAAACAATTAAGAAAATGGTAATTGGAACACACATAACAATAACTACCTTAAATGTAAATGGATTAAATGCACCAACCAAAAGACATAAACTGGCTGATTGGATACAAAAACAAGACCTGTATATATATGCTATCTACAAGACGCACAGTTCAGACTAGCGGCATATACAGAGTGAAAGTGATGGGATAGAAAAAGATACTCTGTGCAAATGGAAATCAAAAGAAAGCTAGAGTAGGAATTCTCATATCAGACAAAATAGACTTTAAAATAAAGACTACTACAAGAGACAAAGAAGGACACTACATAATGATCAAGGGATCAATCCAAGAAGAAGATATAACAATTGTAAATATTTATGCACCCAACACAGGAGCACCTCAATACATAAGATAAACGCTAACAGACATAAAAGGGGAAATCGACAGTAACACAGTCATATAGGGGACTTTAACACCCCACATTCACCAATGGACAGATCATCCAAAACGAAAATAAATAAGGAAACAAGTTTTAAATGATACATTAAACAAGATGGAGTTCATAGATATTTATAGGACATTCCATCCAAAAACAATAGAATGCATTTTCTTCTCAAGTGCTCATGGAACATTCTCTGGGACAGATCATATCTTGGGTCACAAATCAAGTCTCAGTAAATTTAAGAAAATGGAAATCATATCAAGTATCTTTTCCGACCACAACGCTATGAAACAAGATATCAAATACAGGAAAACAATCTGTAAAAAATTAAAAAACACATGGAGGTTAAACAATATGCTACTAATAACCAAGAGATCACTAAAGAAATCAAAGAGGAAATCAAAAACTACCTAAAAACAAATGACAATGAAAACACAATGACCCAAAACCTATGGGATGCAGCAAAAGCAAATCTAAGAGGGAAGTATATAGCAATAAAATCCTACCTCAAGAAACAAAAAAGAACTCAAATAAACCTAACCTTACACCAAAAGCAATTAGAGAAAAAAGAACCCAAAACCCCCAAAGTTAGCAGAAGGTAAGAAATCATAAAGATCAGATCAGAAATAAATGAAAAAGAAATGAAGGAAACAATAGCAAAGATCAATATAACTAAAAGCTGGTTCTTCAAGAAGATAAACAAAATTGATAAATCATTAGCCACACTCATCAAGAAGAAAAGGGAGAAGATTCAAATCAATAAAATTAGAAGGAAAAAGGAGCAGTAACAACTGACACTGCAGAAATACAAAGGATTATGAGAGATTACTACAAGCAACTATATGCCAATAAAATGGACAACCTGGAAGAAATGGCCAAATTCTTAGAAAAGCACAACCTTCCAAGACTGAACCAGAAAGAAATAGCAAATATAAACAGACCAATCACAAGCAATGAAATTGAGAGTGTGATTAAAAATCTTCCAACAAACAAAAGCCCAGGACCAGTAGGCTTCACAAGTGAATTCTATCAAACATTTAGAAAAGAACTAACACCTATCCTTCTCAAACTCTTCCAAAATACAGCAGAGGGAAGAACACTCCCAAACTCATTCTACAAGGCCAGCATCGTCCTGATACCAAAACCAGACAAAGATGTCACAAAAAAAAGAAAACTACAGGCCAATATGTCTGATGAACATAAATGCAAAAATCCTCAACAAAATACTAGCAAACAGAATCCAACAGCACATTAAAAGGATCATACACCATAATCAAGTGGGGTTTATCCCAGGAATGCAAGGATTCTTCAACATAGGCAAATCAATCAATGTGATAAACCATATTAACAAACTGAAGGATAAAAACCATATGATAATCTCAATAGATGCAGAAAAATCTTTTGACAAAATTCAACACCCATTTATGATAAAAACCCCCCAGAAAGTAGGCAGAGAGGGAACTTATCTCAACATAATAAAGGTGATTATGACAAACCCACAGCCAACATTGTTGTCAATGGTGAAAAACTGAAAACATTTCCACTAAGATCAGGAACAGGACAAGGTTGCCCACTCTTGCCACTATTATTCAACATAGTTTTGAAAGTTTTTGCCACAGCAATCAGAGAAGAAAAAGAAATCAAAGGAATCCAAATTGGAAAAGAAGAAGTAAAGCTGTCACTGTTTGCAGATGACAGGATACTATATGCAGAGAATCCTAATGACGCTACCAGCAAACTAGTAGAGCTAATCAATGAAGCTGGAAGAGTAGCATGATACAAAATTAATGCACAGAAATCTCTTGCATTCCTATACAGTAATGATGAGAAATCTGAAAGAGAAATTAAGGACACACTCCCATTTACCACTGCAACAAAAACAATAAAATACCTAGGAATAAACCTACCTAAGGAGGTAAAAGACCTGTACTCAGAAAACTATAAGACACTGATGAAAGAAATCAAATATGACATGAACAGATGGAGAGATATACCATTTTCTTGGATTGGAAGAATCAACATTGTGAAAATGACTATACTACCAAAAACAATCTACAGATTGAATGCAATCCCTATCAAAACTACCAATGGCATTTTTCACAGAACTAGAACAAAAAATTTCACAATTTGTATGGAGACACAAAAGACTCCGAAGAGCCAAAGCAGTCTTGAGGGAAAAAACGCAGCTGGAGGAATCAGGCTCCCTGACTTCAGACTATACTACAAAGCTACAGTAATCAAGACAGTAAGGTACTGGCACAAAAACAGAAATATATAACAATGGAACAGGATAGAAAGCCCAGAGATAAACCCACGCACATATGGTCAACTAATCTATGACAAAGGAGGCAAGGATATACAATAGAGAAAAGACAGTCTCTTCAACAAGTGGTGCTGGGAAAACCAGACAGCTACATGTAAAAGAATGAAATTAGAACACTCCCTAATACCATACACAAATATAAACTCAAAATGGATTAGAGACCTAAATATAAGACTGGACACTATAAAACTCTTACAGGAAAACACAGGAAGAACACTCTTTGACATAAATCATAGCAAGATCTTTATTGATCTACCTCCTGGAGTAATGGAAATAAAAACTAAAATAAACAAATGGACCTAATGAAACTTAAAAGCTTTTGCACAACAAAGGACACCATAAACAAGATGAAAAGACAACCCTCAGAATGAGAGAAAATATTTGCAAATGAAGCAAGTGACAAAGGATTAATCTGCAAAATTTACAAGCAGTTCATGCAGCTCAATATCAAAAAAACCACCGAATCCATAAATGTACTGAAGACCTAAATAGACATTTCTCCAAACAAGATATACAGACTGCCAACAAACACATGAATGGATGCTCAACATCACTGATCATTAGAGGAATGCAAATCAAAACTACAATGAAGTATCGCCTCACACAGGTCAGAATGTCCATCATCAAAAAATCTACAAACAATAAATGCTGCAGAGGGTGTGGAGAAAAGGGATCCCTCTTGCACTGTTGGTGGGAATGTACACTGATACAGCCACTATGGAGAACAGTATGGAGGTTCCTTAAAAAACTAAATATAGAACTACCATACGACCCAGCAATCCCACTATTGGGCATATACCCTGAGAAAACCATAATTCGAAAAGAGTCATGTACCACAATGTTCATTGCAGCTCTATTTACAATAGCCGGGACATGGAAGCAACCTAAGTGTCCAGTGACAGATGAATGGATAAAGAATATGTGATACATATATACAATGGTATATTACTCAGCCATAAAAAAGAAATAAAATTGAGTATTTGTAGTGAGGTGGATGGACGTAGAGAGTGTCATACAGAGTGAAGTAAGTCAGAAAGACAAAAACAAATACCGTATGTTAATACATATATATGGAATCTTAAAAAAAGAGAAATAGTTCTGAATAACCTAGGGACAGGACAGGAATAAAGACACAGACATAGACAATGGACTTGATAACACAGGGAGGTGGAAGGGTAAGCTGGGAAGAAGGGAGAGTGTGGCATGGACATACATACACTACCAAATGTAAAATAGATAGCTAGTGGGAAGCAGCCACATAGCACAGGGAGATCAGCTTTGTGTCCACCTAGAGGGGTGGGATAGGAAGGGTGTTAGGGAGACACAAAAGGGAGGAGATATGGCGATATATGTATATGTATAGCTGATTCACTTTGTTATAAAGCAGAAACTAACACACCATTGTAAAGCAATTATACTCCAATAAAGGTGTTAAAAAATAAATAAATAATAAAACAACACTAGTCTTTAAAAAAAAAAAAAAAACCATAAGGACAGTTTCAAACTTTAAAGAAACATGAGACACGGAAAGTCTACATCATGTTGAGAACATTACCAAAAGTATACAGACAGGAAATGGCACATATGTTTCAAGCAATGAAACTAATAGCCCTAAATGATTATGCTAAAATTAAGAGGAGATTTTTTTAAACTCCAAGCCAATAAAGAAGAAATGGCTAAACACAGAAAAGGTTTGAGCTTTTTGTCCGGGTCTTATTAAGCATTAGTTTCTTTTAAGTCCTGGCCACATGAAATAGGTTAAACATTTGAGTTAGAGGCAAGAGGTTCTATATTGCATCTCAACCATAAGTTATTAACTTCCATCAGGAGGATAATTCAACCCATAAGTAGACAGCTACCACAGCCTGATGAATGTCTTTCTTCTCCATCTCTTGCTTCATAATAATAAAACAAAATCCAGTCATGCATCAGACTCATAGACATGTAAAAACAGACATGACAGCCATCGAGACTGGCAGACAATTTCTTCACCATTCAAGCTTCTTGATTTGTATAAATTCAATCTCCTTTTATCTCCCAATGTAAATGTGACTCTGATCTGAAAGGTCACACATAATTGGGTTCTATTCCTCTTCCTAACTTGAAGTTCACCACTGGCCTTCCCTTCACATCTTCTCAATTCTTTTATACAATGGCAAAAGTGAGGTCAGCTGTTTCCCAGCAACAACACAGTGACCATCATAGATCAAGACTTTTGACCAGAATGTTATGCTAGCCAAGTCTTTGTCATACCAATCAAGTTGAAATTGTGCTGCTTGGATATCAGGCCAAAGGTAAAACAGCTGGTTTTACTTATCTGTTAGACTTAAAAAATATATAGGGCATAAACATTTGTAACCTGTGACTCAACCTTTTAACTTTACCAGAGGTAGTTTGAGAAAGCTTACTACTAAACTTACAAGGTTGATCTTTCATTTCATATTGGTGTTTACGTGGAGATGTCTCGTCGTATGCAAAAGATCCTCTAACCAAAGAAATCACATTCCTATCCTCTCCTCAACTTACACCAAATGGTCTTTTGTTTCCACCATTCAACTGAAACTGCTTTTGTCAGAGTTATCCTTATGCAACATCCTCTCAACAAATTTGACCATTCTTCACTTCTTGAAACACTTTTGTTCTTGCGACTTCCTGATACCACGTTTGTTTTCCTTCTACCTCTCTGAGCCTGCCTTATCAGTCTTCCATGTTCCTATTCCACTACTCCACTACCAAATAATGGAATAACCAGCATCTGTTAGTAAGCTTCCCTCCACCCTGCATTTCTAAGCTCTTTCCAGTGTGATTTTATTCAATCCCATGGCTTTGTATATAGTTGCCAAATTATGTCTAGCCCTGATCTCTCCCCTTGGACTTAAGAGGCAGATATCCATGACATCTTTACTTGATGGTATAATGGGCATCTCAAAATTGGCATGTCCAAGGTACTACTCTTGGTTCTGTTTTGTTCCCCCACAATACTCTTGTTCCTTCTGTTTTCCTATCTTACTAAGAGGTCCCAATGCCCACGTCCAAAAATGTCTTTAATCCTTGGTTCTCCTCCTTCTACAAATCAACATATCAATTCCCAATGGCTATTCCTATTAGTTGCGCCTCCAAAATTCATTCACTTCTGCTGATATCCACTGTTCCACTAAAAGTTTCTACTACACTACCCCATTTGCCATGAGACTGAATACTCTACTGATGAAAGATGAATCAGAGACTAAAGAAATGCTCTAGACTCAATGTATGCGTGATCTGTCATACAAGGTCAGTATGACTCACAGTTGATGGAGGACACTTAGCAACATAGTGGAGAAGACAGGAGAGAAAGAAGAGAATGAAACTAATATTCATTGCACAGGTATCATTTGCACATCACCAGGAAATGTTTTATCTCCTTACATCCCACACCAACTCCTAAAGAAAAATGGAGATATACACAAGATCACTAAGTGGCATGAGTAAAATTTATACTCTCATCTTTTGGGCTCCATTGCGTCTCCTCTTTCCATACTCGATGGGACTCTGAATGTTACCTCTGTCTTAAACATGTGAAGAGAAAAACAGATAAACTATTCTATCTCCCACTCTGTATCTCCCAGGGCTTAGAAAAAATCAACCTGTCAATACAGTGACAAACCTTCAGAACTGATTAGCTGCCTGATAGCTGGAAAGAAACCAATGAAAGGAGTTCCAGAATCATTGTGGGGCAATATTTCAAAACCTACAATAAACCAGACTTCATTCACCAGGGACAACAGACCAAAAAAAGAAGCTGCTCTCCATTTGGTTGTCAAAGTCTAGGGCTAATCTTTTATCAATAAATTTTGATTGAAAGTCTATTATCCCAGATTAAAAAAATATTCTGCCCCATTGTCAAATCACCCATCTGACCACGTGCCTGATTTTCACTTGTAAAATACTATCACTGTGTCCTGATGTGAATCAGACTTAGTAGATTTAGATCTTGCCAGAGCTCACGGTCTAGCACAATGTTGCTCACTCTAGAGGCTCTTGTAGCAGAATCCTTTGGCAACACACCATTTAAAAAACCTTGAGTTCAATCTTCTGAGTAAGAATTTCTTAGGGTATTCATTGGAAGTTTTCATTTTTAAAACAAATAAGAATGTTGGAGAAAACAACGTGTGCTATGGAGACGTCACTTGCCCCACAGACAGAAGAGAACCAATAAAGAAGCCCTTTTCATTGTAAAGAAAATTGGAGGTTAATCTGATGAAACGAAGGAAGACAAGATTAGAGTTTTTTTCTTATTCAGTTTTTAGAATTATAAGTAGTCTCTCTTCTGATTTTGAGGAACTGCTGAAGTTTTTTTTTTTTTTTCTTTGAACAAGTATCCCCATTTTGATATATATCAAGAGTAGAGCCAGCTGGTGGGGATTTTAGTTACAAGCCTGCCCTTAGAATCCAGTACAAAGTATATACCCTCTTTATGCTTCAGCTTCCTCATCTGTAAAATGAGGCAATTAGACCACATGACCACTCACATTCCATGAAGTGGAGCAGTATATGCATTTCCTAAAGACAGTGGAAGTGTTACATCATGGGGGCTTATACTTGGGCTTTTTTAAACCATTAGGTTAGAATTAGGAACTGAGAGGACAGCTACAGTAAGAGGAAGGTGGTATCTGTGAAAACTCTAACCCTGACTGTGAAAGACAAAAGGATTCTTCTGATAATATTAATGAAAGAACTTGAAAATTGCCTTTGCATCATCAACTGGATTATCTCAGCTCTAGACCTCCTTGGTGTCACCTCCATCTCTTACCCAGTGGAATAAAAATGGGTAATGAGACACAAACATCACTTTCCAAGCATATGGGGTTTTGTAGAGTTCCTGGCAGGCAGGGCAATAAACAACAGCAGGTCTATAAGCTGTAAATCAGGAGTCACAAGCATTGGTTACCCAAGGAATAGGGATAAGAGTCAGCTGAGGGCAACTGGAGGATTATCAAGAGATTCTATTGTTTTACTGGGTCAGAGACCAAGAAATATCCTTGTTTAAATATGACCTAACCACTCTTCCTTTTGACAAGGAAACCAAGTCTGCAGGAAACAAGGATATGAAAGGGCAAAGCCAGTCCAAGTCTTGATTATTAGCTTGGGCACCATATATCACTGCAGAACTATCATGAGTTGGTCTGGAAACCTTGGACAATTTATTTACTCAAGCTTGGCCTTCACAGCTTGATGCAAATATATATAACGCAGTCAAAGGAAAAAAACTAATCCAGGAAGGCAGCCAAACTAAGTACCTTCATGTTCTCTACATGCCGCCACCCACAACCTCCCTGACCTCAGGACAGAGCTAGTCAAAGCTAACAACTCCAGACCTTCTTAGAGGGGACAAAAACTTCAGCTCTTACTGCCCCTTGGAGGAAAGGAGGATCTGAGAATGAATGGAGAGAGGGAGGGAGGAGACATGACCAAGAGAGTCAGAGAGGAATTGATAAAGGAGATGTGGTACATAAATTCAATGGAATATTACTCAGCCATTAAAAAGAAAATAATGCCATTTGCATCAATATGAATGAGCCTAGAGATTGTCATACTAAGTGAAGTAAGTCAGAAAGAGACAAATATCATATGATAATACTTTTATGTGGAATCTTAAAAAATGATTCAAATGAACTTATTTACAAAACAGAAATAGATTCACAGATGTTTTGGTTACCAAAGGGGATAGCTGGAAGGCATGGGGCAGAGATAAATTAGGAGTTTGAGATTGACAATACACACTACTATATGTAAAACAGATCACTAATAAGGACCTACTGTATAGCACAGGGAACTCGACTCAATACTCTGTAATGGCCTATATGGGAAAAGAATCTAAAAAAAGAGTAGATATATGTATATGTATAACTGATTGACTTTGCTGTATACCTGAAACTAACACAACATTGTAAATCAACTATACTCCAACAAAAATTTAAAATAAAATAAAATAAAAAACAGAGTCAGAGAGAGATAGAAACAGAGAACCTGAGTGGACCAGACAAGAGCTGTGACTGCTGGTAGAACTCCACAGTTGTAGGAAAAGAAAAGAGAAGGCAGAGTCATAATTATGGCCCCTGTGACTTTATCTCTTTGTGTTTGAAAAGTTTACTTCCTGATTTGTGATTTGTTTATAGAATAACTCCAAACTTTGACAACCAATGAATAATGTTTACATTATTAAAACTAAATCATTTTAATGTCTGACAAAATAGTGTTCTCCTCTTTCATGGACATATTTCATGTTTCCTTTTTCTTTCAACTTTCTGATCTAATTTTTTCAACTCTATCTTCAAATGTAACTATGATTATTTTTATGTTGAAATATACTTCTATACAATGTGGGGGAGTTCTTTCTTACTTCAAATTGATTTTTGGGTCTTTTTAAACTGTTTATTTTGAAATCATTGCAGATTCACATTATAGAAGTGGCAAAGATAGTACAGAGACGTCCTGTGCAGGCTTTGCCTAGTTTCCCCCAATGGTTACATTTTAGGTAACTGTAGTAGATCTAATTGTTCATTTATTTTAAAGCTACTTCCTGTTTTATGGCTCTAATATCTTAAATCTCTCTGAGGATACTAATTAGAACTGCTTTAGTTGTTTTAATTTATTTTTTTTGATCTCCTATGTGCCTGCTTCCTATAGGGTTACTTTGCCCTACCTTGGTCTCTCTGTTTGATGCAGAATTTTCTCAAATATCTGGTGACCCTTGATTGTTAATTATATTTTAAACAATTATTCCTTAGTAGAGCTGACGGGGATGTCTGTGTACATCAGCAGTCAGTCAATTGCAGACTTTGATTTGGGGTGAATGGGCTGCCAAGTAGCAGTTATGCTGGGAAAACTAAATTCCAGGATGGAGAGGGCTTTATCCCATGGTCTTGTTTCCTATACCAGTTCCTCTAGTGCACCCTGACACCGCTTTTTAGAATATAAGTGTCTGTCTCACCACTGACCTTAGGATCCATACTTGGCAGTTCTGGCTGTTCTAGTTGCAGGGGGGATGGGAACTGAGGGACAGAGAGAAACAGCCAACATTGCCTTATCTAGACATCAAAATTGCCCCCTCCCCAGTTATGAACTCCTTCTCATCTTTGCTCTCCTTCACATCATTTATCGCAGATACAAGAATTTCTTTGGGGATCTTCAAAAGCCCTTCTGCACATCTGGACAAGTACAGAATTATCCAATTCTGCACTGTATTTTCTCATTGCATTTTTTATCCAAAAATACAATGAGAGTTATAAATGAGAGCCCCTTGTATAACTTAACATTTTCTAGAAGCCACATTAAAAAGTTTAAAAGGAGGAAATTAGTTTTAGTAACATTTTAGTTACTTAAAATTTCCAAAATGTTATTTCAAAATATAATGAGTATAAAAAAATACTGAGATATTTTACATTCATTTCTTCATACTAAATCTTCAAAATCTGGTGTTTATTTCACACTTCTTATGGTCCGTGTTCATCCAGACCAGCCACACTTCAGGGGCTCAGTAGCTACATATGGCTGGTAGCTACTGTTTTGGATAGCACAACTTTTATTGTGACTCCAATCATTCTACTTCTTCCATTATCACTGCTTCATCTATTTTTAATCATCTAGAAAATGTATGAAATCTCTAATCCACTGATGGTCACCCTCTTAGTCTCATTCTTATTGTGGATTTAACCTAACTTTAAAATTTCATTTCATTTTAGTATAGTATCAGGAGGAAAACTAAATAAATGTGTAAACTCTGCCATTGAGAAACCCACAAAAGAACCAAAATCCCAACATAACCTCCAACAAAAGGAACTCCAACATGTAGGTTTTGTGGGTGTAAAATAAACAACAAAGTATAACTCCTGGCATTTCCTCACACTTCTATTTTATACAACTCAAGGGTTATATTCCTGTTTAATTACTTTGGTCCACTAGCATGTGATTATTCTGCATTGTTGACTCCTTTGTAATTTAACAAAAACTAGTACTTACTGCTTACTTACTATGTCTCAAGAATTCTTCTTAGGCTTTATATGCATTATCTCATTTAATCCTCTCAATAACCTCAGGCAGAAGGTGCTATTATCATCTCCTTTTTATATATGAGGAAACTGAGGCACAGAGAGGCTAAGTAAGTTGTCCAAGGTCACATAGACCTCAGAACTGTGATGCCAAAACAAATGTTCTTAATTATTATGTCCTATGCTTCTTCCAGAGTTCATGTCTAGAGCTGGACCACTTGGGTTTGACTCTTAGTCCCTCCACTTGCTAGCTTTATAACCTTGAGGTTGCTACACACCCTCTCTGTGCTTGAATTTGTCATTAGGGTAGTAACGTTATAGTATTCACCACCGTGCTTTTCACATATACAGTAGGGTAGAAAGATGGTAGCTGTGGTCATTATGGGACCACATAGCACTTCTGGGTGTGCCCAGGACTACCTACAGATGGGCTTCTCTGCTGAATGCTGGCCTTACCTCTGGATTTGGACTCCATTTGAATTTTCACCAATATTCGTTAAGTTACGGTCTCCCTTCCATAGAGTGATTTTCATCTCTCTGATCCTTGCATCCTTCTCCATAGAATGGCAATCAGTACCGGAGACCTGACTACATTTTCTCTTTTCCTTTGGGTCTAAATAAACTGCTGACTGTCCATCTTTTATTTGGAGAGCCCCAATGCTCACCAAGCACAATTATGACATTGTAAGTCATTGACTCCTTGGGCCTATGAAGAACAAGTCAAAAGACATAGATTGACTCTAGGTGAACCTATACTCACTATTAGAAAAATAATATAAAAAGAAATGGCTTGAGATAAAGATAACTTTAAAAATAATAATTAAGAATTTTTATCTTAGACCTAAGTTTGATCACTAGACTAAAATAGTTCATAACAAAGGCATGTTAAAAACAATACCTTTATGTGACTATAATATCCAGGAAACTGCAAAGCACTTGGTTTAAAATGTGCCGTTCCCAAAGACCCATATAGAATTAGATGGTATTTGCACATCCATTGGCATCTTGGGTAGGAAATGCTTTCTTAGAAAGCTTGGCTCTGCTGTATACAAAGAAGTCACCATTTCTCTGTTAAGTAATGGGCTATGACCGTGCTAAATGTATCCCTTCAATTGAAAGTCTCCAAAATGAAGGTGAGAAAACTGATTAGAAATGGTTTGGGAGCCTAATTCTGTTAGTGCAAATGAAAATTGATAAACAACATCGGGTGATCTGCCGGAACAAATAGATTCTTGATTCAGCAGGAATCCAGCTGCTATTATGTTCCAGGTGAAGAAGCATCATCTAAACAAATAAATCCCTTCTTTTTTCTGTACATGCATTCCAGGTTTGCCACATTTATTAAGTTAGAAGCAAATGCAGGTTGCAGAGGCACAGAATGCTTCTCTGCAAGACACCACGGAGTTAGTAAGATAGCCAAAAAGGTCACTGAGTTCCAGAGAGGGGAAAGGTCATGTTTAGCAGCTTTCTCATAACTGAGCCTGCTATTAACATAGTGGTATTTTGAATTTATAAAGCGTCTTGCTGCTCTGAGCTTCCATGTGTACTGCAAACATTAATTAATCCTCACAACATCCCCTAGAATGTGAGGAGGTCCAGTTTGCATCTCACAAAGGATGCAACCCAAAAGCAGAGAAGTTAAGCCAGTGGCCAAAGGACACTCAGGTCACCCAGGAGACTGATGGCAGGGATTGCAAATTCCCAGTCCCTAGGAAGAAAGTGCAATCATGTGGATTTTAGCAGGTTAAGCAAAAGGAAAAGAAAAGCATTTCCCAAGGCTTACGGAAAGAAAGGGAAGGAATCAACTACAGAGGAGTTTGTAAACATGTGCTTGCATTGGGAAGGCAGCTTTTGCTCTGTGGGATATTTTTTTCAAAGAAAAAAGAAATATAATCAATTTTATGATTGCAATAAAATGGTATCCTATCCCAAGGTAAAAACATAAAAGAAGTCCAATGCTGTCTAATTCTGTTGCACTGAAATAACTGCTATGTAGTAGCTCTAATATATAGAAAGTAATTTCTCAATCCTGTTGTAAAAATAAGAATCCAAGTATCTCTTTTCTTTAAATTTAGATTTCTTTCTCTGAGGGAAAAGAAGAGGGAAAAGTTTCACCCAAAAGAAGTGGGAGATGTCACTTATTGAAAAGGCAGATTTCGGGCAGATTTGACAAATGAGAGCAGTGACATTTTCAGAATCACAAAAGCCAGTGTGCTCCCTCACCTTCTGAGGTAACATCTCTCCAAGTTGCAAATAGGATTATAAATAAAGTGCTGTTCAAAGACCAATCTCAAAACCATTTTCCATGAGAAACTTAAAACAGAACAAAAATATCCCATTTACGTTGGCATGATACATTTTACTGCCTGCCACTTTAATCTCCAGAAGAGTCAAGCTTAACAATAATATCAAAGACAGGTTTATTATCAAGGTCCACATGTCCTATTTTCCTTACTAACAACCTAACACAAATGCCAGACACAGGAGTTATTCCTGGTGCGACAAATCATTTAATTCCCTTTGACAGGTTTACTCTTCTTGGAAACTGTAAATTCATTCATTAGATGGAAGAGACTTGTTAAGCTCTGATATTTTTTTGTTTGTTTCAAGGATAGCCATTATCTCTTTGATGTATTGCTGAAAAGTAGTATTAATGGGGGGAAATATTGATGACAGTCAAAAAATTAAGTGCTTGGTCTCGTGTTTCTGATTGAAACCACTAAAATCAGTAGCGCAAATCAGCAGGACAGATTAGAAATTCTGGTGTGGAATAAAGGATTAAAGGCTTAGAGATGCATACTTTACCATAACATATGTATGGGATTTTGAAGCTCACTCCTAGTTTTCTTAGAGAATATACCTCTTACCTGGATCTCCAGATCTCTTCTCTTGTTGGTATTCATTTGTAGGTGAAAATTATCTAAAACTGCCTTACCTCATTTGCCAGCATAAAGAGAACCATGTTGGAAAGCATCACATGGGTAGAAAAGCTAAAGGGAAGACGGCATTAGGGAAAAAGAGAAGGGGTTCATCAGCAGTTTTGACACCTCTGAAATGTGTCATACCAACTTAAGAAACTTGCTGAAGTTTACAGAACTCATAAGAAACAGATGTAATAGCTGATTCAAACCTGTGTCATTCCAAAGCCCACACTCTTTCCACAACAACATAAAGTCTCCCTAAAGCGCTGAGGTTACAACTTCTTTATTATTTGCAACCAGCCTTGTTCCAAAAAGAACATCAGGCTAACTTACAAATATGCAAACGTCACAAGAGGATTCAAGTTGATATAAGGAAGCACAATGACACAGGAAACTGAGGACAGAGAAATAAGACAATCTGAAGTCAGTTTAGGGCACACTATGATGCCAGGAAGTCCCTTTGGAGATGAGCCTCAAACTTGGCCTGGAGTTTTCCAGCAATAAACAGGAAGACATATATACACCTCCACATTCTATCTATAGAAACCAACCAGTTACTCAGAAAACTTAGACTGATTTTCCCCTGCTCCAAGTTCTTATACAGGTATGAACGACATGCTCAATAACACATTTTCAGAAAACATGGTGTCAAGTTTAATTAGGCTCCTAAAGTTAGATTAATGGTGCCACGTCAAAACACAACTCAGTAAAAGCAACCCTGAACACAGGATTCTGGAGATTGGGAAGGGCAGGGGCAGAAACAATATTTAATCCAAGTTCATGGCTTCTTAATTAGCTGGTATAATTCAGGGCTAGATGTTGAAATATTGGGGAGAATAGATGGACTATCCTCCTCTTCCCTCACGACCCCCCCGCAATCCTAAATAAATATTGCTTCTCTTAGTTGAGTTTTTAAATGTATTCAGCAGGGTAAATTTAAGATGATAATCCCTGATCGGCAGCTGCAGCTCAGCAATGCTCTGCGGCAAGTTAAGTGTGAATCTACATGTTTCAACAAGTTACAAACTAGTGTTAGGCATTGAAAAAAAAAAAAAAAAAAAAAAAAAAAGATCTTGTTAAATGAAGTGCATTATCTGGAATTAAGATATTATCAGGATTAACAACTTAGCCTGAGTTAGTTCTGCCAATTAGTTATCAGACATCAGGGACCAGAAGGGAATAGGGTGAAGGAGACATACACCCTTTTGAAGTGCCAGAAACGTTTTTCATCTCTATACCCAATGCTACAACAGCGGCAGAAAATGAGTTTGAATGCTGATTGGCAATCTGCTCCTGCATGATTCTGGTGGGAGCTGTAGGTCTAGGGTCAGCACCGGGGCATTGCCTGTCTCTTGAACTGGGGACAAGCAGTGCCGCTCTTAGAGCCAACAAACAGAAGTCTGCCCGAGGTGCCTACCTCTGACAGCCCCACACTTTGGAGGGTCTTTGCGGACATTATCTACCTCCGTCTTTCCAGTGGCTTGGAACGAGCTCAGGGCCAGACTCCCCGGCCCCTGCTTTTCTCATTCAGGAGTCTCTCTGGTCCTCCACCTCCAAATCTGCTGTGCATGGGGTCACCTACATGCCCCAGGACTGACTTGCGCTCATGTGGCCATCCCAGGGCCCTGTGGGTGAGCCCTGGTCTCGGACGGGGAGCCAATCACTCTCGCTGGCTGATAAGAGATTTCTTTGCGGGATTATGTGAGACTGAGCTGCCAGAATGGCACTGACACACTAACTGGGAGTGACCCTCACTCAGGACCCTGGACAAGTTCAGGACTCCAGGCTGCTGACCATCTCCCACAGATCCTCAGGCCTGCTCTCCATCCTCCATCTTCCAACCACAGGGCTGTCTCTAACCTTAGCACCTGCAGGCTCTGAGGGGAGCAACACATGGGAATGGTGGCAGACGTTCCTTCTGGCGGCAAAGCTTCCCACGCTGTGATGTTTTTGAATCACCCAGGGAAGAAGTCTTGACACTCCCTCCACAGACTCGGCGCCATGACTGAGGAAGACTCCTTGGAAAGGGTCACGCATTTCCTCTGAGGGATCCTGAAACTATGGCTTCCTGATGTCAACTGGCCCATTTAATTTGAGTCCTCTTTTGCCTTTGACCAATATGGTGACATTGTGCTTTCCTAAACTGGTCTTAAACCATGCTGGATGAAGAAAGGACACTCCTTGTGCAAATGGGAATGCCTTTCCCGCTCTGTCCAAAGGGCCACTGCCTCTCCCCCAACTGGTGGCCACGCATGGGAAGCAGGGGTGCAGCCAACACTCAAAGAGCTCATACTCCAGGGATGTAGCAAGGACAGCCTGAAGAGTCCAAGACAACACATGACTATAAGATGTGCTATCCAACCTTCATACTATAAAACTCAACAAACTAGCGTGTCTAGAAGATTAATTGTTCATCACTTTTCCTGCATACTCTAAGACTTCTATTTGAGGTTGTCATCAATAAGCTTTAAGACAGTCATTAGAAGGCGATATTCAAAGGTGGCTCAATGGATGATGCAGTCCTAAGTAAATGGTACTAGGAAATGGCAAAGAGATCTGTATGTTTCAATAAAACAGGTTGTAAGAAGCCATGACATTGTGGGTAAAAACATCATACTAACTTTGTTTCATGGGGAAAGATGAAATTAGCCGAGAATGGTATATTTGATAACGATAAAAGAGAAGGAATGGTTCTTGGACCTGAAGAAGAAATGGTGCCTGGACACTAGGAAAAATCGACATGTGTGCTGATATGCGCTTTCTAACTTGCTGGCACGGCAAGATGCTAAAAGCTCATCTTGAATATATACTACATTTTAAAATCAAATTGTTTATTTAGATAAGGGTCTTCAAAAAATATTTGCATGGGTCTCCACACACTCAAGGCCAAGTTGTGCTCCAGGGTCTGCAGCTCTAAGGAGAGCAATGGGGAAGATAGTAGCAAGCAGAAATTTGAAGGGAGGAGCCAGATATAATTTTCTTTTTCACAATTTTACTGCAAACCAGTCCTGCTCCAGAAACCTATTCAGCCATATTAGAAATCCTTTAAACCTTTGGGCTTGCTGATAACATGCAGGCTGATATAAACACTACATGACCCCATCACCCAATATTATTCATCCAATTATGTGAGAGAGCTCACTGAAAGGTGGTTTTAGAATTTTAAATAAAGCAATTTTTACAAAGAATTATTTGGATATATGTAGGAAATAATACCATCATGCATTGCAACAAGTAGTGGTGTTTGATAACATTGGCATATGGATATTTTACTTACCATTCAAAGTGTAGCCTGGCATTTATTTTTACAAATTCCAAGCCTTTTATATAAAAAAAAAGTGTCTACACTACGCCCACAATTCATCAGCCTCTTGCTTTTTGGAATTAAAACTTATACTTTGGATAAAAATTAAGAAGCAGAACTAAAAATAAGAAACCAGGTTTACTGAATAGGACTGTGGTTCAACATGGTAGGACTTTCCAACATGATATGAAGAAGCTAGGTTAAGTGGCTCTCAGTGTGATTATGTTATAATAAAAAGTCACATTATTAAGGGGGGTGTTTTCTAGGATTATGGCATAAGCATGATTTCTAATGAGAATTTCTACACCTAAACATCCTAAATCAAGACTTTGGATGGCTTTTGGTCATGTCTAAAAAAAGTAACTCTAAGTTAAAACAATGAAAATTTGCCAATGATGAAGAGCCCTAACAGGAAATCTCAAAAAAAAAAAAAAAAAATCTGAAAATATTTGAAACAACAGTGAATCACTGGGATAATTATATTACATTTTGTATTAATTACAGATGCATGAACTGATGTAACAAAACCCCCAAAATCTCAGTGGCTCAACACAATAAAAATTTATCCATGGCTATACAACCCACCAGTGCAGGCATTCCTAATCACTGGATAGCCTTCCAGGCAGTGATACAGGGACACAGCCTCCTTTATCTTGCCTCACTGGCACCCTTTCAGCCCAAGTCTTCTGTATCCAGATGACAGGGAAAAGAAGGGAGAAAACTTAACACTTGCTTCTTCTCAGCTCATCCTAGAATTTACACACATTCCTTGCAATTACACTCCATTTGTACAAACTTATTACTTCGTATAGAATGGAAGGAGTCTGGGAAATTTCCAGAGAAACAGCTCTGCAAGATGGAGGGAGAGAGCATGGCTTATTGGTGGCAGTTCCAACCTAACAGCTTCAGGAAAGATAACCAGCATTGGCATGTCCAAGTTCAGCTCCAGTCATATTAATTTTTTAACACCTTTGTTGGAGTATAATTGCTTTACAATGGTATGTTAATTTCTGCTGTATAACAAAGTGAATCAGCTATACATATACATTTATCCCCATATTTCCTCCCTCTTGTGTCTCCCTCCCACCCTCCCTACTCCACCCCTCTAGGTGGTCACAAAGCACCCAGCTGATCTCCCTGTGCTATGCGGCAGCTTCCCACTAGCTATTTTACATTTGTTAGTATATATAAGGCCATGCCACTCACTCACTTCGTCCCAGCTAACCGTTCCCTTCCCTGTGTCCTCAAGTCCATTCTCTATGTCTGCGTCTTTATTCCTGTCCTGCCCAAGGTTCTTCAGAACAAGTTTTTTCCTTTTATATTCCATATATATGCATTAGCATATGGTATTTGTTTCCCTCTTTCTGACTTACTTCAGGTAAGTAAGTCTAGGTCCATCCATCACACTATAAATAACTCAATTTCGTTTCTTTTCATGGCTGAGTAATATTCCACTGTATATACGTGCCACATAGCCTTTATCCATTCATCTGTCGATGGACACTTAGGTTGCTTCCATGTCCTGGCTATTGTAAATAGAGCTGCAATGAACATTGTGGTACATGACTCTTTTTGAATTATGGTTTTCTCAGGGCATATGCCCAGTAGTGGGATTGCTGAGTCATATGGTAGCTCTATTTGTAGTTTTTTAAGGAAACTCCATACTGTTCTCCATAGTGGCTGTATCAATTTGCATTCCCACCAACAGTACAAGAGGGTTCCCTTTTCTCCACACCCTCTCCAGCACATATTCTTTGTAGACTTTTTGATGATGGCCATTCTGACCAGTATGAGGTGATACCTCATTGCAGTTGTTTTTTTTTTTTTAACTTTTTTATTGGAGTATAATTGTTTTACAATTATGTGTTAGTTTCAGCTTCATAAGAAAATGAATCAGCTATACATATACATATATCCCCATATCTCCTCCCTCTTGCATCTCCCTCCCACCCTCCCTATCCCACCCTTCTAGGTGGTTACAAAGCACAAAGCTGATCTCCCTGTGCTGTGTGGCTTCTTTCCACTAACTATCAATGTTATATTTGGTTGTGTATATATATCCATGCCACTCTCTCACTTCATCCCAGCTTACCCTCCCCCTCCCTGTGTCCTCAAGTTCATTCTCTATGTCTGTGTCTTTATTCCTGACCTGCCCCTAGGTTCTTCAGAACTATTTTTCTTTTTCTTTTTAGATTCCATATATATGTGTTAGCATATGGTATTTGTTTTTCTCTTTCTGACTTACTTCACTCTGTATGACGGACTCTAGATCCATCTACCTCACTACAAATAACTCAATTTCATTTCTTTTTATGGCCGAGTAATAGTCCATTATATATATGTGCCACATCGTATTTTTCTTTTTCTTTTTAGATTCCATATATATGTGTTAGCATATGGTATTTGTTTTTCTCTTTCTGACTTACTTCACTCTGTATGACGGACTCTAGATCCATCTACCTCACTACAAATAACTCAATTTCGTTTCTTTTTATGGCCGAGTAATAGTCCATTATATATATGTGCCACATCGTCTTTATCCATTCATCTGTCGATGGACACTTAGGTTGCTTCCATGCCCTGGCTATTGTAAACAGAACTGCAATGAACATTGTGGTACAGGACTCTTTTTGAATTATGGTTGTCTCAGGGTATATGCCCAGTAGTGGGATTGCTGGGTCATATGGTAATCCTACTTTTAGTTTTTTAAGGACCCTCCATACTGCTCTCCATAGTGGCTGTATCCCTCATTGTAGTTTTGATTTGTATGTCTCTAATTATTAATGATGTTGAGCATCCTTTCATATGTTTGTTGGCAATATGTATATCTTCTTTGGAGAAATGTCTGTTTAGGTCTTCTGCCCATTTTTGGATATGGTCAGTTGTTTTTTCTTAACATTGAGCTGCTTGTAAATATTGGAGATTAATCCTTTGTTAGTTGCTTCATTTGCAAATATTTTCTCCCATTCCAATGGGTGTCTTTTCATTTTGTTTATGGTTTCCTTTGCTGTGCAAAAGCTTTTAAGTTTCATTAAGTCACATTTGTTTATTTTTGCTTTTATTTCCATCTCTTTGGGAGGTTGGTCAAAAAGCATCTTGCTGTGATTTATCTCATAGGGTGTTCTGCCTATGTTTTCCTCTAAGAGTTTTATAGTGTCTGGCTTCAGATTTAGGTCTTTAATCCATTTTGAGTTTATTTTTGTGTATGGTGTTAGGGAGTGTTCTAATTTCATTCTTTTACATGTAGTTGTCCAGTTTTCCCAGCACCACTTATTGAAGAGGCTGTTTTTTCTCCATTGTATATTCTTGCCTCCTTTATCAAAAATAAGGTGACCATAAGTGTGTGGGTTTATCTCTGGGATTGCTATTCTGTTCCATTATTCTATATTTCTGTTTTTGTGCCAGTACCATACTGTCTTGATTACTGTAACTTTGTAGTAAAGTCTGAAGTCAGGGAGTCTGATTTCTCCAGCTCTGTTTTATTTCCCTCAAGACTGCTTTGGCTCTTCGGGGTCTTTTGTGTCTCCATAAAAATTCTGAAATTTTTTGTTCTAGTTCTGTGAAAAATGCCATTGGTAGTTTGATAGGGATTGCATTGAAACTGTAGATTGCTTTCGGTAGTATAGTCATTTTCACGATGTTGATTCTTCCTATCCAAGAACATGATATATCTCTCCATCTATTTGTATCATCTTTAATTTCTTTCAGCAGTATCATATAATTTTCTGCATACAGGTCTTTTGTCTCCTTAGGTAGGTTTATTCTTAGGTATTTTATTCTTTTTGTTGCAATGGTAAATGGGAGTGTTTCCTTAATTTCTCTTTCAGATTTTTCATCATTAGTGTATAGGAATGCAAGAGATTTCTGTGCATTAATTTTGTATCCTGATATTTTACAAATTTATTGATTAGCTCTAGTAGCTTTCTGGTAGCATCTTTAGGATTTTCTATGTATAGTATCATGTCATCTGCAAACAGTGACAGTTTTACTTCTTCTTTTCCAATTTGGATTTCTTTGATCTCTTTTTCTTCTCTCATTGCTGTGGCTAAAACTTCCAAAACTATGTTAAATAATAGTGGTGAGAGTGGACAACCTTGTCTTGTTCCTGATCTTAGAGGAAATGCTTTCAGTTTTTCACCAGTGAGAACGATGTTGGCTGTGCGTTTGCCATATATGGCCTTTATTATGTTGAGGTAAGTTCCCTCTATGCCTACTTTCTGGAGGGTTTTTTACCACAAATGAGTGTTGAATTCTGTCACAAGCTTTTTCTGCATCTAATGAGATGATCATATGGTTTTTCTCCTTCAATTTGTTAATATGATTTATCACATTGATTGAATTGCATATATTGAAGAATCCTTGCATTCCTGGGATAAACCCCACTTGATCATGGTGTATGATCCTTTTAATGTGCTGTTGGTTTCTGTTTGCTAGTATTTTGTTGAGGATTTTTGCATCTATGTTCATCAGTGACATTGGCCTGTAGTTTTTCTTTGTGACATCTTTGTCTGGTTTTGGAATCAGGGTGATGGTGGCCTCATAGAATGAGTTTGGGAAGGTTCCTCCCTCTGCTATATTTTGGAAGAGTTTGAGAAGGATAGGTGTTATCTCTTCTCTAAATGTTTGATAGAATTCACCTGTGAAGCCATCTGGTCCTGGGCTTTTGTTTGTTGGAAGATTTTTAATCACACTCTCAATTTCAGTGTTTGTGATTGGTCTGTTTATGTTTGCTATTTCTTCCTGGTTCAGTCTCGGGAGGTTGTGCTTTACTAAGAATCTGTCCATTTATTCCAGGCTGTCCATTTTACTGACATATAGTTGCTTGTAGTAATCTCTCATGATCCTTTGTATTTCCACAGTGTCAGCTGTTACTTCTCCTTTTTCATTTCTAATTCTATTGATTTGAGTCTGCTCCCTTTTTTTCTTGATGAGTCTGGCTAATGGTTTATCAATTTTGTTTATCTTCTCAAAGAACCAACTTTAGTTTTATTGATCTTTGCAATTGTTTCCTTCATTTCTTTTTCATTTATTTCTGATGTGATCTTTACGATATCTTCCCTTTTGCTAACTTTTAGGTTTTTTTGTTCTTTCTCTAATTGCTTTAGGTGTAAGGTGAGGTTATTTGAGGTGTTTCTTGTTTCTTGATGTAGGACTGTATTGCTATAAACTTCCCTTTTAGAACTGCCTTTGCTGCATCCTTTAGGTTTTGGGTCTTCGTGTTTTCTATGTCATTTGTTTCTAGGTAGTTTTTGATTTCCTCTTTGATTTCTTCAGTGATCTCTTGTTTATTTAGTAGCATATTGTTTAACCTCTATGTGTTTTATTTCTTATAGATTTTTTTCCTGTAATTGATATTTAGTCTCATAGCATTGTGTTCGGAAAAGATACCTGATACAATCTCAATTTTCTTAAATTTACCAAGGCTTGATTTGTGACCCAAGATATGATTGGTCCTGCAGACTGTTCCATGAGCACTTGAGAAGAAAGTGTATTCTGTTGTTTTTGGATAGAATGTCCTATAAATATCAATTAAGTCCATCTTGTTTAATTATCATTTAAAGCTTGTGTTTCCTTATTTTCATTTTGGATATCTGCCCATTGGTGAAAGTGGGGTGTTAAAGTCCCCTACTATGACTGGATTCCTTTTTATGGCTGTTAGCATTTGCCTTATGTATGGAGGTGCTCCTATGTTGGATGCATAAATATTTGTAATTGTTATATCTTCTTCTTGGATTGATCTCTTGATCATTATGTAGTGCCCTTTTTGGTCTCTTGTAATTGTCTTTATTTTAAAGTCTATTTTGTCTGATATGTGAATTGCTACTCCAGCTTTCTTTTGATTTCCATTTGCATGTAGTATCTTTTTCCATCCCCTCACTTTCAATCTGTATGTGTGCCTAGGTCTGAAGTGGGTCTCTTGTAGACAGCATATATACAGGTCTTGTTATCATAACCATTCAGGAAGTCTATGTCTTTTCGTTGGATCATTTAATCCATTTACATTTAAGGTAATTATTGATATGTATGTTTCTATTACCATTTTCTTAGCTGTTTTGGGTTTATTATTGTAGGTCTTTTCCTTCTCTTGTGTTTCCTGCCTAGAGAATTTCCTTTAGCATTTATTGTAAAGCTGGTCTGGTGGTGCCGAATTCTCTTAGCTGTTGCTTGTCTGTAAAGGTTTTGATTTCTCTGTTGAATCTGAATGTGATCCTTGCTGGGTAGAGTAATCTTGGTTGTAGGTTTTTCCTTTTCATCACTTTAAATATGCCCTGCCACTCCCTTCTGGCTTGCAGAGTTTGTGCTGAAAGATCAGCTGTTAACCTTACAGGGATTCCCTTGTATGTTATTTGGTGCTATTCCCTTGCTGCTTTTAATATTTTTTCTTTGTATATAATTTTTGATAGTTTGATTAATATGTCTTGACACATTTCCCCTTGGATTTATCCTGTTTGGGACTCTCTGTGCTTCCTGTACTTGATTGACTATTTCCTTTGCCATATTAGTGAAGTTTTCAACTATAATATCTTCAAATATTTTCTCAGTCCCTTTCTTTTCCTCTTCGTCTTCTGGGACCCATATAATTCGAATCTTGGTGTGTTTAATGTTGTCCCAGAGGTCTCTGAGACTGTCCTCAAGTCTTTTCATTCTTTTTGCTTTATTCTGCTCTGAGGTATTTATTTCCACTATTTTATCTTCCAGGTCGCTTATCCATTCTTCTGCCTCAGTTATTCTGCTATTGATTTCTTTTAGAGAATTTATAAATTTCATGTATTGTGTTGTTTATCATTGTTTGTTTGCTCTTTAGTTCTTCTATGTCTTTGTTATAAGTTTCTTGTATTTTCTCCATTCTATTTCCAAGATTTTGGATCATCTTTATTATCATTACTCTGAATTCTTTTTCAGGTAGACTGCCTACTTCCTCTTCATTTTTTTGGTCTGGTGGGTTTTTGCCTTGCTCCTTCATCTGCTGTGTGTTTCTCTGTCTTGTCATTTTGCTTAATTTACTGTGTTTGGGGTCTCCTTTTTGCAGGCTGCAGGTTCGTAGTTCCATTATTTTTGGTGTCTGCCCACAATGGGTAAGGATGGTTCAGTGGGTTGTGCAGGCTTCCTGGTGGAGTGGACTGGTGCCTGTGTTCTGGCAGAGGAGGCTGGATATTGTCTTTTTGGTGGGTAGGACCACATCCGGTTGTGGTTTTTGGTGTGTCTGTGACCTTATTATGATTTTAGGCAGCCTCTCTGCTAATGGATGGGGTTGTGTTCCTGTCTTGCTAGCTGTTTGGCATAGGATGCCCAGCACTGGAGCTTGCTGGTCATTGAGTGGAGTTGGGTCTTAACATTGAGATGGATTTCTCTGGGAGAGCTTTCATCATTTGATATTATGTGGGGCCAGGAAGTCTCTGGTGGACCAATGTCTGGAACTCAGCTCTCCCACCTCAGGGGCACACGCCTGACACCCAGCCAGAGCACCAAGACCCTGTCAGCCACACAGCTTTTGGTTTCGGCCAATGAGAAGCAGCATAAAAGGAGATTAGCTGCTAGTATTGGAGGGTCTCCTGCAGAGGTGGGGCATGGCTGTGGCTCACTGTGGGGACAAGGACACTGGTGGCAGCATTTCTGGGAAGTACTCCTTGGCACGAGCCCTCTCAGAGTCCACCATTAGCCCCACCAAAGAGCTAGGTAGGCTTCAGTGCTGGGTCACCTCAGGCCCAACATCCAACCCATATTAATTTCTAGTCATACTATGTCAGGCATGTGGCTGTCTCAAGCTTTCAATTTAAATCACAAGCCAAAATGTTATGTAATGAGTAATTTAAAACAGGAGCTATTCCTAAATTATAAATACAGATATTATAGTTACAGAATGTTCTGGGAAAAAGTGGGAGATCTTCAAGAATCCCTTAATTAGTGAACTAACCGTCACATGTTTTCAGGCATGTCAATACTGTCTTTAAATAAAGCCTGCTGTGTTTTAGTTTCTCTTACACATAATGAATAGAATGCCAATCTTAGCACGTCTCGAAGTGGACAAGAGTGGATACAGAGAGCTATCAGGGAGTGGGCAGCAAAGATGTCTATGTAATCTTCATAAGAACTTTTTGAGTACTCAATATCTACCAGGAATAACACTTTACATACATCATCTTCTTCAATGTTTGCTCCAGTTCTGAGAGTTACTTATACTATCCTTATTTTACAAAGGAGAAAACTGAAGCTTAGAGAGGTAAACTCCTACGCCAGGGCATGGCAGGCCCAAGCTGTAGACCCAGGCAGTGGCAGGGGCTCTGAAGCAGAGCCGTTGATACTGCCAAGAGAGTCAACATATACAATGTGAATTTAGCATTCCCTCCTCTGCAAGCCTCTAGCTTTTTTTTTTTTTTTAATTTGTATTTATTTATTTATTTATGGCTGTGTTGGGTCTTTGTTTCTGTGAGAGGGCTTTCTCCAGTTGTGGCAAGCGTGGGCCACTCTTCATCGCAGTGCGCGGGCCTCTCACTATCGTGGCTTCTCTTGTTGCGGAGCACAGGCTCCAGACGCACAGGCTCAGTAATTGTGGCTCACGGGCCCAGTTGCTCCGCGGCATGTGGGATCTTCCCAGACCAGGGCTCAAACCCGTGTCCCCTGCATTGGCAGGCAGATTCTCAACCACTGCGCCACCAGGGAAGCCAAGCCTCTAGCTTTAATTAAACAGAACAACACAGACAAAAAACACCTTACATATGACTAAATAATTTGAGATTTTTCTCTGTAAACTTTCTAGCACTGCAGGGAATCCAGGTGTCTTTTAAATAAAAGAAACAAACCATTAGAGATCAAAGTCTCCAGTACCAATGACTGGGAGAGCTCTACGTGCTGAGATCCTAAAGTCAGGTGATGACAGTATCAATCAGTCTTACTTTTCCATTCATTGGAATGGCCCTATGGTGTACTCAGCCAGGCACAGAGTGACGGAAAATATACCTTCGTCCCAATTTCAGTAAGCTCCCAAAGAGCAACACACTTGTGCAAGAGAAGGAGTGATTTCAGACCAATTTCTTCCCCATCCTGCCTGTTCAATGTCGTGAATATTCTCTTTTCTGATCTTTGTATCATGTCTCTATATCATGAGAACATCTATATGTTTGGAGGGGTTGGAAGCAGTGATTTTCCACTTTGTCCCCACTTGGAAATCTGAAAGTGTTTGGTCGACTTTTGGATGGCCCAAGGAGTCGGGAAAAGGAGACAAGTAGGGGCCTAATAGGAATGAAATTTCTGTTATACAAACCATTTCATTCAGGCGAGAAATAATTATTCTATTTGAATAATATGGGAGTCTTTAAACCTTAAAGAAGTTATTTAATTTTGTTTGAAACAACACTATTTCAAGGACACTCCTACATAAGGAAAAAATAATAAAATGTAATTACTTTGTTTTACCTTAATGCCGATTAAAATTACACACACACACAGACACACACACACACAGTTGTATATACAAATTGCCTGTGGACATGTTTTATTTATAGAAAATGTGTCTGATACTTTGAACCAAGACTGCTATTGCTAGTGATTCACTGAAATGTTTTCAGGCTTTTTCTTTTTCTGACACAAAACAATTTCCCTGAAAGGTTGAAAATCATTTAAATGAACCTATAAAATAGGTGGTAGAATGGTTTTTAGCTCAGCTGAGGAGGTGCTGCGCTGTTCTTAATGAGGCACCCACTTACAAAAGAGTGTTATCAGACTTACACAAGTCATATGTTTCAGTGACATTTGAAACAGCTATTAATGCAAAAACTTTACATCTATAAGCCCCACTTTGCCAGTTTTCCCACATTTCCAAGAGTTTGGACAAGCTTGACTACCCATTATAAACTTTCCCCTTCCTAATATAAAGCATTCATTTAATTTGAGCACAAGAATTATTGAGACAAGATTTTAAGCAACAGTACTGAGACTCTTCATTTTACCTTATTCCTTAAGACAAATTATCTGAGTTTGGATACATTTAAAAATTCTTCTTTTCTATGATAGTTTTTCTAATTGTTAGCATGGTTAGGACATAAAATTTCTCAAATTAACGAGCAAAATGACCAGGGCTTACTGTGTAGAAACGGATTCAGTTATGTGATATCTACAAAAGAAGATGGGATTTCTGTTTTTGAGGAGATTACACAAAACCTAAATGCAGGGATGGGAAGGAAGCTGGTCTGTTACTCAGAAAGCAGCAAATGTCCCTTTGGATATACTTCACTGGTCAGGGTAGTGGGCACCCCAGAGGGAGAAGCATCATCTGAAGCTGGAGGCCTCAGACAGGAGCTCAAGGTGGGCTGAGGTTGTATTCCAAGCTAGGAGCATGGCGCCTGGCTACCTGAAGCTCTCCAAGTGTGTTGTTACAGAGACTCTGGTCTTCCGTGTAGTTATCTATGATCCTCTGTTTACAAGGAGCATCTTATTTTTCTTCTGGGTTTCTGTTATGGGATAGACACTTCCATTTGATTTGTAAAGAGGTAAGGGCTCCCTTTGTGAGGAATATGAGACCAACTGACCATCGGTCATGGAATGTTGAACTTTCAACTCTGAATCTCTTCTAGTCTGTAAGAAATGAATCAAATCATTGCAAACTTCAGCACTTTAACTACCATTAGAAAGAAGTGACATGCCCTTGACCTCAGCTGTTCTCTGCACATGTGTGTACCTCTTCCTCAACCACCCATGTAGTTGAGACTCAAAGTACAAGATGACCTTCAAGGTCTGTTCAAATGTTAATGTCCTATGACATTATGATTCTCAATATTTAAAATCTGGTCTGACACAAAACACGGTCCTAACTCATCTTGTGGTAGTGATGACATCTAAAATACCCAACTCCCTTGGGCTTAAACAGACACACCATAAAGGTATATTCAAAATCACAGCAATTTCACAATTGCAGGAGGTCTGAACTACTTTTTTTTTCATTTAGACAGTAACAACCAAAAAGAAAACAACAGCCATTCTTCACTGGCAATTCTTATGATTGAAATTCAGATATACTAGCTATATACGTGGAATCTGCAAAGTTGCAGTGAAGCAGCACTCCTTCATTGGATTACATTCTTTGGGGCAGCTTGCCATCTGTCTAAGAAGATGCCATTACTAACTCTCACATCCCATATCTGCTGGCCTCATTTTCTCTAATGCACATAGGCATTCTCCATGTCCCAGCAAGGATGGTTGCTGATATCACCAGGTTTATATATATTTTGGTTCAAGTTCCGAGGGGAATTGAGAGTTATCTTTCATCCTCCAATGCAGAAAATTCCAATGGAGGATTCTAACTGGCTCAACCTGTATCTCATATCTCTTTGTGGGTGATCCCATATTAGTTTATTTTTAGCCTAGCTTTCGTTCCACACACCCATGCCGTGACTGAAGGTGAGGACAGAACACTGAGTTTGATAATCTACAGCAACTTGGGAATACAGTGTATGTTCCAAAGGAAAGCACATACCATTTCCAGGAAGAAGAAGGAAAAGTATGCTAGGCAGACAAAAATCCTAGGACATATCCTATACTGATTAGGTGACCCATATATCAAAATGGTGTTTAATCAGTTGATAAAGAGATACACTGGCCTTGTTTAGTCTTCTTTTCCAAATTCCAATCTTCTTAAGGGCACTCCACAGTGAAAAATATCATCTCTAGCTTTGTGCACAAATTTGCTGATCATTGATGGCTATGATCTATGAAACACTTGACAGGCTCACACAGAGACACAACAAATATACCAGTGTAAACTGGCTTTGTTGAATTTTCCCTTATTTAAGCTATGTATGTCCCTTCTATTTAAAGCAATAATTGAGTTAAAATTTTTATAAGTGTTTAGTTTTGTCTTAAACATGTTCTTTATTCTTGTCAAGTAAGAATAAAATGACCTAGAAGAGCACATTACCTACTTTAATAAAACCTGGGCCAATCATACTCCAGACGATGTTTGCTACTTACCAGGAAAAAAAGAAAAACAAATACACACCTCAGGGTTGAGCCCTAAATGGCATTATACTTCACTTTATGAAAGCACCAGGGAAGGACCAGTCAGATCCGTCTGGCTTTCTGAACAGATGATGAGATGTGAATAATATCAGTACAGGTCTCCACCCTTGGTCATACACTCAAGGAGGACACTCAACCTTCTCTGCACTTTAAAATCACCCCGGGAGTTAAAAAATGCTTTGGGCCCAATTCCAGACTCAATTCCTGGAGAAGAGCTTGGACCTTAATAATTTTAATAAATCTGTGGTTCCAATGTGCACGAATGAGAACCACTAGCCTAGCGTTAAGGACTTGAAATCAAATCACCAGCTCAATGCAAATGTATCACCTGAGATGGTTAGTACAAAAAGCTAATGTGTGCTAAGATCACTTGTCATTTTCAACTGGGGCAATTTCCCTCCCCTAGGGGACATTTGGCAACGTCTGGAGACTTTTTTTTTTTTTTTTTTTTTTTGCGGTATGCGGGCCTCTCACTGTTGTGGCCTCTCCCGTTGCGGAGCACAGGCTCCGGAAGCGCAAGCCCAGGGGCCATGGCTCACGGGCCCAGCCGCTCCGCGGCATGTGGGATCTTCCCGGACCGGGGCACGAACCCGTGTCCCCCGCATCGGCAGGCGGACTCTCAACTAACTGTGCCACCAGGGAAGCCCTGGAGACATTTTTGATTGTCACAACTTTGGGATGCAATTGGCATCTAGTGAACGGAGGCCGGTAATGCTACTAAACTCCTAAACTGCACAGGATAACCCGGCAAGCATAGGAAAGAATTATCCACCCGAAATGTCAATAGTGCTGAGGCTGAGAAACAATGCCTAAGCCAGAAATAAACGATTTGGGACAGAAGACAGAAACTGAGGAGTATGAACTGCTTTCCTGGGAGAGAAGAAACCAATAATGTGTTGAGTGTCCTTGCAAGCTAACAGGCAGCATGAAGTGCTGCAGATTTCTTAAGACAGATTGGAGGGGGACTGAAAGGGGCAAAAGAGCTGAAAACTTTGCCTGTGAACATTGGGGTTAATAGAAGGCACCCAGACTTATGTAATGGTTGTCCTGGTTCTCCACCAAACTATCAATGTTACAGATGAAAATAATCAATCAATGCATTTATAATATGTGCATTACAAATTTCAATTTCCAAATAAATCCAGAACTTCTAAGTTGTTATGCAGAAGAAATTATGTCAAACTAATGATAATTGCTTTGTAAATTTAGATTACTGAAATGGTGGACTTTATTAGCTCTTTCCTTTGGAAGAAGGAGAGCCTTCTTTACACACACACACACACACACACACACACACACACACACACACAGCTGACTGCTCTAGAGATTCAAATCATGCTTGGTACAATGGAGCTAGCATCTTTCCATTTATCTAATTTAAAAGTTCCTTGCTATTTCTTCAACTTGAGCAAAATTGAGCAACTCTTTTCTTTTTGCTCTTTGATCCAGGAAAGCAAGCAAAGACTCACAGACCAAACTACTAATGAAGACATACAAAACCTAGACCACAGAAGTCAAAAGCTAAGTGGAGGTGAAAGTCACCAGATGGGTGTCAATGGTCTGACATCACTGAGGTCAATATCCCTGCATTTACTCAATTCATAAACAGAATGCATCAGGCGTGTTCCCCACTGTGTGCTACCATCAGGAGAGTGGTACATCAAAAAGGAAATCTAAGATTTGCCTTTCCAAAACGGCCCAAAAGTACACCAAATATTAATGATGATTATTTCCAGGTGATAGAATTGGGGATGACTCAATTCCTTCTTTATACTTTTCTATGCTCTTCTTATTACCAGGAACACAAATTAGCTTTTTAATAATTTCATAAAGGGAA
This sequence comes from Kogia breviceps, assembly GCF_026419965.1. Classification (NCBI taxonomy): domain Eukaryota; kingdom Metazoa; phylum Chordata; class Mammalia; order Artiodactyla; family Physeteridae; genus Kogia; species Kogia breviceps. Next base: position 21,259,981 of record NC_081324.1, read on the forward strand.
ATACTAAGAATCTCATAATTCTTTCATGAAATAAGTTTTTGTGGGAATATAATTTAATAGAGCCTAGATTTAAACAAATCCTATATACATCATGTAAAGTAGAATCACGGGAGCATCCCAAAAGATGGACAATTGGACTACTGTTTTAAAAGATGACCTAGGGCTTCCCTGGTGGCGCAGTGGTTGAGAATCCGCCTGCCGGTGCAGGGGACGCGGGTTCGTGCCCCGGTCCGGGAAGATCCCACAGGCCGCGGAGCGGCTGGGCCCGTGAGCCGTGGCTGCTGAGCCTGCGAGTCCGGATCCTGTGCTCTGCAACGGGAGAGGCCACAACAGTGAGAGGTCCACGTACCGCAAAATAAATAAATAAATAAATAAAATTTAAAAAAAAAAAAAAAAAAGATGACCTAAAACGCATTCCAAACGTTAAGAGACCATTAGGTCTCAGGTACCTCCTGCCACAGGGCAGAGGCCCCTCCACAGGACTGGGAGGTATGTTTATCAAGTCTTCCCCAACCTCTCCTCTCTTGCTTCACCCATTTGCAATATTCCACTCACGTGTAATTCTCCCAACCTGCCAATTCCATCCATGCCTCTCACTTTAAAAACTCAGCTTGAGGGCTTCCCTGGTGGCGCAGTGGTTGGGAGTCCGCCTGACGATGCAGGGGACGCGGGTTCGTGCCCCGGTCCGGGAGGATCCCACGTGCCGCGGAGCGGCTGGGCCCGTGAGCCATGGCCGCTGAGCCTGCGCGTCCGGAGCCTGTGCTCCGCAACGGGAGAGGCCACAACAGTGAGAGGCCCGCATACCGCAAAAAAAAAAAAAAAAAAAAAAAAAAAAAAAAAAAAAAAAAAAAAAACTCAGCTTGAGACCTCCTTCAGGGGAAACCTTCTGAAATATTTTGACATATGGGGGAGTCAAACTCGGAGGAATTTCAAGACAGGGATCCATGCTTTTAAATAATCTAGATCATGCTTCCAAGAATGACCCTAATTGAGAATAACAACAACAACAAAAACAACAACAACAACAAGAAGGAACTCACAATTCAGCAAAGATTTATCCAAGCTTCAATTTGGGGAAGACTGAATGAAAAGCTCCACCTACTTCTACACACAGACTCTCTTATTTTGGCCTGCTCACTACATATGTGTTAAGTTGCTGCAGGTTCCATTCTTATTTAGCGTAGCACTTTTAAAAATACACACACTCACATTCATGATTACATTTGATTGTTCCAACTACCAGCCATTCCTAATCCTGGTTCCACACAAGAATAATCCAGAGGGGGAAAAAAATGAAATTATCAATGCCTCAACTCCACTGTAGATCATTTCATCAGGCTTGTTGGGAGAGGGACCTGGACATGGGTTTGAAAAGTTCCCCATGTGATGATGATGTGTAGTCAGTGTCCAGAACCACTGTGCTAGGGCATAAACTATTGGCGCCTAGAAGCTACCCTCTGTTTCTATCTTCTCCACTACTACTTTTAATCCCATGTCTCACTACACAGCACACGCATCAAGACGAGCATGCGACATGCTTTAAACATAGACTTGTTGACTTGGTTTGGTTATAATGGTACAGGTCATAAGTTATTTTTCAATGCCCCACACCTAAGAAATAGGGAAAATAATGGCCAAGAAGAATGCTCACCAGAAAGGGGGGCTACGGGTACTGCCCAAAGTTATGATGGAGGTAGTGAAAAGAAAACAATGGATGAATGCTTCACTTGCAAAGAAAACCCTCATTTATTTCAGATCTCCAGAAGGATCAAGCATCCAAACCATTCTGGAGGGGCTCCCCAGGCTTTTTTAGCTCTATGATATATGAAACTCCAATTATTCTTGACTTTAGGTCCCTGTAATAGATGCAAAGAGCCTTTGAATTCTGAAAGCCCTTTCTTTTGCTATAAGCAAAAGAAAAATCACGCTATGAGCCCAGCAGAGCACAAGGGAGTGGGCCAATGCATCCCAAACCATGTTCTTTTTTATCTTCCACTGAGCCCTTGAGAAGTAGGGCACCTCACAAGACTGCGGACCAAGCCTTTCTTATGTTAGGGTAAGTCTGTGAGCATAGCTTTTCCTGGGCCAATCTGAGAGCCAGGAAGCCACTGCGTTTGGTGATTTAATCATCCTAGCTTTGCAGTTGCACAGAAAGTCATGTCAGTAGATGAAAGCAGGAGGCAAGACAAAAATTTGGTTGTTCTCCAGTCTGAATAATGGGCTGCAATGGAATCTCATCTCTAGCGAACCCAGTACGATAAAAACAAGTGCTGCTGCCACTATGGTATGATTCAATTCAGCAAGAGTTGAGCTCTTAAACTCTAGTAATCTCTCAAGGAGTCCTGGTCCTCGAAAGTTTACGAACCCTAATATTCTACACGGTGGGCTAGTAATCCAAAGACCCCATGAGTCCATTCAGCACACACTGTTTTTTCTTCAGGATGAAAAAAAAAAACCCATAGAGCCTTTCTCAGAGATTTTGTGACCCCAGAAATTTAAATTATTTTTTTAGGTTCACTGGCAAACCCCTCACAAGTATTTCCAAATGAGGAAATGTTTTTACTTTATAGAGATTTAATTCTAACAAAGAAAAGAATAAATTGAAGACTGTATCTGTATCCTACACTAATCAAAATAAGCATTTGGAGAAAATGATCCTTTGCTAGTACATGGGAAACAGTTACATCACAGTTGAATTTTTCTTTATAGACTTTAATCATGAGCATTAAGACCATCCAAGCATCTTCTAAGTTAGGTGCTGGAAAAGGAGACTAGGGAGACAAACGGAGGATGAAAGGCAGGGCAGAGTACCACTTTTAGCTTGTGGCGTGGCCATGTGAATGCTACTCCAACTTCCTGTGCTTCAGTTGTACCAATATGATGTGGAATTAACTCTTGCTGGAAATAAACAATCGCTATTGAACTCCCTGCCTTCAGGCTTTCCCCTGGAAAGGTTTCTGCATTCCTACGTCACCATGTAGTTTGGAGATGGCTGTCTTTTCCCTGTGTCATCACATAGCCATCCCTCTGTGTCTGTGTCTTAATCTCCTCCTATAAGGACACCAGTCTTATTGGATTAGAACTCCTAACAACCTCATTTTAATTTAATTACTGCTTTAAAGACCCTTTCTCCAAATACAGTCACAGTCTGTGGTACTAGGAGTCAGGACTTCAACACATGACTTTGGTGGGGACACAGTTCAGTCCACAATGATACTTAGTGCGTTTAGCTCCACTCTACTATTCTTTAGAGTAAGATCTAAATAAATACAAAAATCTTGGTAGAATGAGGTACATTTTCTACCTTGGATTGGTCTCCTCTTCCCTTTCTTTTCTTCATACTCACCCCACCAAACCACAAGTATATCAGAACATTCTAAGTCACCTTGGACAGTTTTAGTTTCGGTTAAAATTTGTTTTTAAAGATTAATCTTTCTCTCATGGCTCCGGGGTTCTGGATTTTAGCCTCTGGACAGCTTATTATTAAGGCTTTTATTTGGCTTTTGACATTTATCTAGCGTGATACACCTTTAACTGTCAGCTTACTGTGCAGCAAACCAAAGGTTATATTTGCCCTTATAAATTCCCTGCTCAAGGCTTTGCTTCCTTTCTCCTGCAGCAAAGCGGAGAGGAAAAAGAGAAAAAGATCATGTCCATGTCTGAGAAACATGGATTTCAAGAGTAGTTTTCCCTCGGCAAAGAGATTTAAAAGTTCTAAGCGGCTTTTTCTCTTTGAGAAGGTGGTCCTTCTACCACCCTGCACGCTGGTCCACAGCTAGATGCCCATGGAACGTGTTACAATTGAACTTTAAGCTGTGTCTTATTTAATAACTTGACATCTGATTTGAACTGGAATTCTTTAAAATAGTTTGCTGCTGCTAAATATCCAGCCCATAAACGAATATAACTAAAAAGAAGTGTTATAGATCATGGGGTTGGGTTGTCTGGGAACATTCTCTGAGACGGGCATACAACAGATTTCCTGGGATGGAAAAAGGACTAGAAGAAGGAAACCTGGCAGATCGTGATGCCCGCCCGACAAAGTCAGACCAGTGGGGAACTCTGGGGTAAAGACCTATCCGAGAAGTCCTGTGCTAGGTGGAAGCGGCTTTGTACCACCATCTTGCTGAGTTACGGATGGGGACCAGCCTGAGAAGGTGGGACTTCAGCTACAACTGCCTTGCTCGGTCATTGGCTGAAGGCTTCCCAAAACATGATACAAACTCTGGTGGATTCTGGCAGCTAGAGTTTGTCAGCTAAGGACATTCCACACAGATAGACAGCATGTCCTTTCTCAAAGGGGAACCTGGGCTGTGCAACTCTGTGTCTGCCACACATGCCTTCGAAAAAAAAGATCCAAAATGATGTCTTATTTTTGTGTGTATGTTTACAAATGGTGATCACATTACTTATTGTCCAAAGTATGACCTTCTGAGAGTAAAAGGAGTGGATATAAATAATTACACCAGGACTACAGGCACATATAATCACTCTAATTATATACCTGTGTAACTTTATGACTCATGAACATCTATCTTCACTCCTAGGAGACACACCCATGCATCCATCACAATTAATTTCCTCCATATTTACTTAACACTTGCTATTTATGAAAAAAATCAAACGTGGACAGGCTCTGGAGACCGTGTTAAAGGAGCACATATGAAAAAGCAGATGTGGTAGTGTGCCCCTCTCCTCCCTTTTCCTACTTTAAAGATGCTGTCAGAACTCACTTAAGTGTCCCACCTCACTGATTCTCAACCTGGAATCTGTAAGGGCCCTTAGAAGTCCTGTAAAGCAGATCACTAAGGACCCATACAACTTAGACTAATTCATCTCTTAATTTTCTGTTTTCATTTTCATGTGTATGTTGGGGGCAGGGCGGGGGGGGTGATGATATCTTGTTTATCCTCAGTCTATGTTAGAATCACTTGCTAAAGTGACCAATTTCAGACTCCTGAAGTGTTGATATGTGTAATTTTAGTCCAAATTAGATCAGTTTTTTCAGGACTCACTAGCAACGTTACAAATCTTAATCTTACTCATTGTTGCCCAGGTGCTCAGTGTATTTGTTTGTCTACAGGAGGCCAGTCTATCTTTCCAGTCCATTACTATTTCTGGAAAAGAGGAGGGAGAGGGAAGAGGAAAGGCACATGCCTTTTTAGATCTGTTTTCTGAGCCAGATGACTTCCCTTTCTCTTGGCTCTAAGAACCGGGATGCCTTTTTTAGCCAGTCTTCAGAGAAGGAAAAGGATCAGATGAGATAATGGTATTCTCCAGTTTCTCTATTGCCCTGAGTCTCTAAAGCATCCTTGGGAAAAAGTAGAGAGCCTTCTCATCTGTGCTTTCTAGCCATGCATAGTCATTTCTTTACCTATCTACTGTACTAAGAATGGCAGCTAGCTCTGTTTGAAAGTTCAAGGTCCAGCTGTATTACCTCACCAGCTCTGTGATATTACTTACCTATTTAACCTTGCAGAACTTCAATTTTCATTATGTGAAATTTCTTTAAGGCACACATTTTATGACCATTAAATGATATAAACTTTGTGTTTGGTTAGTATTACAGTCAGTTGCACCCAAGAGAAAACCCTACTGCAGTGATTTAAAACACAGAGATTTATTTGTCTCACATAGAGACAGACAATCTGGGATGGCAAGACAGCTAAGCATGTTACCTCTGATCCTGGGCCCTTCTGGGTTCTTGCACTGCCATCCTTGTTGTTGGCTTCTGTTGTCATGACATCAAGATGACTGTTTCACCTCAAGCACTGATTCACTGCTCTGGTTAAAAAAGGAAAAAAGCAAAATGTCACAGGGGAAAATAACAAAGGTGCATGTCTGCTGAGTCTCTCTCTTTAAAAAAATTGTCTGGGAAGCCTACCCTAGCAACTTCTACTTATATTTCATTAGCCTCATCAGGACATTTGGCCCCCTTTGGCCTCAAAGGACTCTGAGGAGAAGGATGCTTTAACTGAGCACATGGACACCTTGAGCAAAATAAGGGATCTAGTAATAAAGAAGAAGAGACTGGATATCCAGAAGTCATCTATCATACTGTATAAAACACATAGTATAATGCCTGCACAGACACAGTTTATCCAGACCTACCTCATTATGGAAAATATAATCCTACCACCCCACCTATGAACTTTTTTCTTATATTTTTCTACTCACAGGACTATGCCCTCACTCCCTCTTTTCTCTCAAACAAACATTCATAGACTTTTTAAAGTTGAAAAGCATCGTCAATCATGTGGCTCAATTTCACAAAAATTCTGAGACCCAGTTTGTACATCACAACAGGTTCTGCTCATCCATCTAAATCCAGTACAACTCACACTGTTGCAACTATTACTTGCTGGTCACCTCATCCTGTAATTGTAATTCCTTCTTCTGAATGCTGTATTTAAAACTGATCCTTTTTCATCTACTGTAGACTTAAAATGCTTTTTATTTAAAAAATAATATTCTTCTTCTTTACCCCTGTAGTCAGCCCCAGTGACAACTGTGCCCCTCCAAAGCAGCTCCTGCTCCAAAGATCCAGCCCTGCCCTACCCAGCAGGTGTTCTTGGCCAGCACTGGCTCCCCTCAAAATTGTCTCCCACTCTGGTGTGGGAGCAGCACTGCACTACCATACCCGCCACAGTCAGAGCCAGGCCTCACAGACAGCTGGGCTGAGGGTCAACCCCAACCACCAGTGCGACCACAGCAATCGCGGCCCAATTACAACAGGTGGGCACGTGCAGTCCTCTCAGGGGACACCCCAGAGCACCTGCATCTGGTGACCACAGGGGTCTGTGCCACCGAGCCTCACAGCACTGAGCCTTCATCATAAGACCACTCTTTCAAGACTGGAAAATGTAGCTGATACACTGAATACACAGAAAAAAACAAAGAGAGTTAGGCAAAATGAGGAGACAAAGGAATACCTTCCAAAGAAAAGAACAAGACAAAACCTCAGAAAAAGATCTAAATTAACCAGAGATAAGCAATTTAGAAGATAAAGTCTTCAAGGTGATAGTCCTAACAATGCACACCAGCTCGGGAGAAGAATAGGTGAACTCAGGGAGAACATCAACAAAGAGAAAATGTAAAAAAGAACCAATCAGAACTGAAGAATATAATAACTGATATGAAAAATACACTTGAATGAATCAAGAGTATATCAGAGGATGCAGAAGAACAGATCAGCAATCTGGAAGACAGCGTACTGGAAATCACCCAATTGGAACGGGAAAAAGAAAAAAGAATTTTAAAGAATGAGGACAGTTTAAGGGACCATCAAGCACACTAACATTCACATTATAAAGATTCCTTAGGGACAACAGAGAAAGAAAGAGAAAGAAAACCTGTTTGAAGAAGTAATGGCTGAAAACTTCCCTAACCTGGTGAAGGAAACACATTCAAGTACAGAAAGCACAGAGAATTCCAATCAAGATGAACCCAAAGACACTAGCACCAAGACACATTATAATTAAAATGTCAAAAGTTAAAGAAAGATTCTTAAAAGCAGCAAGAGAAAAACAACTAGTTATGTACAAAGGAACCCCCTCCCCCACCAAGACAGACAGCTGATTTTTCAGCAGAAGCTTTACAGGCCAGAGGGATTGGCATGATTTATTCAAAGCACTGAAATAAAAAACTTACAGACAGGAATACTCTAGCCAGCAAGGTTGTCATTCAGAATTGAGGGAAAGATAAAGAGTTTCCCACATAAGCAAAAGCTATTGGAGTTAATCACCACTAAACTAGCCTTACAAGAAATGTTAAAAGGACATCTTTCAATGGAAAAGAAATGACCAAGGGAGACACAAGAGGGAGGAGATAGAGGGATATATGTATATGTATAGCTGATTCACTTTGTTATAAAGCAGAAACTAACACACCTTTGTAAAGCAATTATACTCCAAAAAAGATGTTTAAAAAAATTTTAATTAAAAAAGGAAGAAAAGAAATGGCCATAACTAGAAACAATCAAAAAAAATATGAAAGAAAAAATTTCACTGGTGAAGGCAAGCATACAGTATAGGTAGTAGACCAACCACCTATAAAGTTAGTATGAAGGTTAAAAGACAAAAGTAGTAAAACCAACTATACATAAAATAATTAGTTAAGTGGTACACAAAATAAAAAGATGTCAAAACAATAATGACATCAAAAGCATAAAATGTGGAGGGGGAGCAAAAATGTAGTGCTTTAGAATGCACTTGCACTTAAGCAACCATCAATTTAAAATAGACAGTTATATACATACGTGGTTATGTATGAACCTCATGGTAACCACAAACCAAAAACCAAAATACACAAAAAATAAAGAGAAAGAAATACAAATGTAACACTAAAGAAAATCATCACCTCACAGGGGTAGAGACCAAGAGAAGAAAGGAACAGAGAAGAGCTACAAAAACAACCGGAAAACAATGAACAAATGGCAGTAAGTACATACCTACCAATAATTACTTTAAATGTAAATGAACTAAATGCTCTAACCAAAAGACATAGGATGGATTGAGCAACATCAGCATCATGGTGGCATGACACACTCCCTTTGTCTCTCCCGTTCAAATCTACAAGTAAAACATCCATAACTCAACAAAGGTTTATCGGCCCAACGCACCAGGACACCAGAGAGATCCACACCTATGTACACCTGAAGGTGGATGTACCAGAACACATAGAGGAGGTGAAACTGGGGGAACAGCAGAGGTGGTGCCTATGACACTGATCTCTGAGCCAGCTGCCCAGAGAGCTCAGTAGCAGCAGAGGAAGCAATGCATAAAACTCCAGCTTCTTGGAGCAGCACCCATAGCCACAGGGATCCGAGCAGCAGCAGCAGTGGGGCCTGTGACTCTCTCCCTCCAACTACAGAGGCACATGCTAACTGGACAACCCCAGAAGTAGCAGAGGCACCTGCAACCCCAGCTTTCCCTTCACACTCACCCTCACCCTCACAACAATGGCAGTGCCTGTGACTCAAGCAACTCTGGATGCAGTGGAGGCACCCACCATTCAATGCCCCAGGTAGCAACACCAGTGGCACCAGTGACATTGATAGCAGCAAGGCACTAGCAACCCCAGAGACACAAGCAGTGACAATGAGGGCACCAGACAACACCTCTGGCAGAGGCAGAGGCCATAAAGGGTGGAAAGCACTGATTCTTACATATAGCCTGAGGCAGCTCAGGTAAGGGAAACAAAAACTTGTGCTGTAGCGCCACCTACTGAAAAACACAAGAAAGGCTTCTAATTACCCATCTGTTGAATTGTTAGAATGAAGTAATAAAATCCTTACCTAAAGAAAGGTCTTTACTACTTCAAATTTGTCAGCAGAGGAACAACTCATCAAATACCAGGAAACCATAGTAACACATTATAACAAAAAGAAAATAACAATTCTTCAGAAATTAAATATAAAGTCACAAAATATTATGATCTAATTCATAGAGAATTCAAAATAGCTGTCATGAATAAACTCAATAAGCTAGAAGAAAACCCAGAAAAGCAGTTCCATGACCTCAGAAATAAATTAATGAACATAAGGAAAACTTTACCAGAAAGATTAAAACTCTAAAAAAAGAACCAAACAAAAATTCTGGAGCTGAAGAATTCAATAAATAAGGTGAAGAATTCATTAGAAAGCACTGGAGGGACTTCCCTGGTGGCGCAGTGGTGGAGAATCCACCTGCCAGTGCAGGGGACATGGGTTCAAGCCCTGGTCTGGGAAGATCCCACATGCCGCTGAGCAGCTATGCCCATGCACCACAACTACTGAGCCTGCGCTCTAGAGCCCATGAGCCACAACAACTGAGCCTGCATGCCACAACTACTGAAGCCCGTATACCTAGAGCCCGTGCTCCGCAACAAGAGAAGCCACCAAAATGAGAAGCCTATGCACCACAACAAAAAGCAGCCCCCGCTCGCTGCAACTAGAGAAAGCCCGCGTGCAGTAATGAAGACACATGCAGCCAAAAATAAATAAATAAATTAATTTTTTTTAAAAAAGAAAGCATTGGAAGTAGAACAGACCATACAGAAGAAAGACTTAGTGAGCTCAAAGATAGAATTCTAGAAATTATATGGGCAGAAGAGAGAGAATTAAGATCTAAAAAAATGAAGAAATTCTATGAGAACTATCCAACTCCATTAGAAAGGGCAACATAAAGTCCCAGAAGGAGAAGAGAGGGAGAGGGGATCAGAGAGTTTATTTAAGAAATAAAAGCTGAGAACTTCCCAAACCTGGAGAAGAAACTGGATAGACAAATCCATGAGGCTAAGAAATACCTAATTATCTCAACACAAAAAGACCTTCTCCAAGATGCATTATATTAAAACTGTCAAAAGTCAATGGCAAAGAATTTTAAAGACAGCCAGGGGGAAAAACGACAGCAACCTTCAAAGGCAACCCCATTAAGCTCTCAGCAGATTTCTCAGCAGAAACCCTACAAGCTAGGAGAGAGTGGAATGAAATACTCACAATATTGAAAAATGAAAACTGTCAGCTGAGAATACCCTATCCAGCAAAGTTATCCTTCATATATGAAGGAGAAATAAAGGTTTTCTGAGACAAACAAAAGTTGAGGGAGTTAATCACCACTAGACCTGCCTTACAAGAAATCTTGAATCTACCTGAAATGAGAACACAAAAGTACACAAAACTTAGAGTAATATAATAAGCAGACATACAGAATCGGAATATATTGCTAAACAGTTAAGTATAGCATAAAAGTTAAAGAGAAAAACACAGTAAAAACTAACAAAGCTACTTCAATTTGGAAATAAATTCACAACATAAAAAGGGTAATTTGAGACAAATTACATAAAGAAATGTAAAAGGGGAAGAGGAAAAGGACAGAACTATTACAGGCAAATGAAGATAAGATAACATCAGCAGAAACAGGACCATTTCATTTTTAAGACTTTTTACAAAAACCTCATGGTAACCACAAAACATAAATCTAGAGCAGACACAAAACACAAAAAAAGAGGAAAATGAGAAAAACATCACAGAAAATCACCAGCACAAGGAAAAAGAAACTGGAAGTATAAAGCAACCAGAAAACAGAAGATAAAATGGCAGTACTAAGTTCTCATCTATCAATAATTACCCTAAACGTAAATTGATTGAATTCACCAATCAAAAGACAGAGACTGGCTGGTTGGATTAAACCAACTATATAGTGTCTCCAGGAGATTCATCTCAGCTCTAAAGACAAAAGGCTGAAGGTGAAGGGATGAAAGATGATACTCTGGGCTTCCCTTGTGACGCAGTAGTTAAGAACCCACCTGCCAATGCAGGGGACACCGGTTCCATCCCTGGTCCAGGAAGATCCCACATGCCACAAAGCAACGAAGCCTGTGCACCACAACTACTGAGGCTGTGCTCTAGAGCCTGTGAGCCACAACTACTAAGCCCGCGTGCCACAACTACTGAAGCCTGCATGCCTAGAGTCCATGCTCCACAACAAGAGAAGCCAATGAGAAGCCCACGCACCACAACAAAGACCCAAGGCAGCCAAAATTAAACAAAATAAATAAATTTATATAAAATAAAAGATAATACTCTAAGAATATTTCAGCCAAAAGAAAACAGGTGTAGCCATATTCATAGCAGACAAAATAGACTTCAAGCTATGAATGGTAACAAGACACCAAAATGGATATTGTATACTGATAAAGGGGTCAATTCATCAAGAAAACATAATAGTTATTAATATATATGTACCTGACACAGAAGTATCAAAATATATAAAGCAATTATTAACACTCCCAAAGGTAGAAATTGACAGCAACACAATAATAGCAGGGGAGTTTAACACCCCGTTTACATCAATGGATAGATCTTCCAGACAGAAATTCAACATGAAAATATTGACTTTAATGAAACATTAAAGTTTATATTTATATACATCTATTAATAGATATATATAAAACATTCCATGCAAAAAGAGCAAAAACACTTTCTTCTCACATGCATGTGGTACGTTCTCAAGGATAGACCGTATATTGGGACACAAAACAATGTGCAATAAATTTAAGAAGACTGAAATCATATGAAGCATCTTTTCCAAACACAATGGGATGAAACAAAAAAATGAACTGCAAGAAGAAAACTGGAAAAATCACAAATATATGAAGACTGAACAACATGCTGCTGAAGTACTGGAGCAGTAAAGATATCAAAGAAGAAAATTTTTAAAACTTGAAGTGAAAATGAAAATATGACATACCAAAACCTATAGGATGCAGCAAAAGCAGTACTAAGAGGAAAGTACAGTTGACCCTTGGACAACAAGGAGGTTTGTGGTGCTGACACCCAGTGCAGTCTAAAATCCATGTATAACTTTATAGTCAGCCAGCTGTATCTACAGTTCCACATCTGCAGACTCAACCAATTGTGGATCATGTAGTGTTGTAGTACTTAATAAAAAGAATCTGTGTATAAGTGGACCCATGAAGTTCAAACCTATGTTGTTCAAGGGTCAACTGTACACAGCAATACAGGCCTACCTTAAGAAACAAACATACAAAATCTCAAATGAACAATCTTACCATACACCCAAAGAAATTAGAAAAAGAAGAACAAAGCCCAAAGTCAATAGAAGGAAGGAAATAATAAAGATCAGAGTGGAAAGAAATGAAATAGAGACTACAAAGACAATATAAAAGATCAATAAAACTAAGAGCTGATTCTCTGAAAAGATAAACAAAACTCACAAACCTTTAGCTAGACTCAGTAAGAAAAAAATACAGAAGGCTCAGATAAATATTAACCGAAATGAAATACGAGAAATTACAATGAATACCACAGAAATGCAAAGGATTATCAGAGAATACTATGAACAGCTATGTGCCAATAAATTGAACAACCTAAAAGAAATGGATAAATTCTTAGAATCACACAACCTTCCAAGAGAGAATCATGAAGAAACAGTAAATCTGAATAGACAAATCACTACTAAGGAAATTGAAACACTAATCAAAAACCTCCCCCAAAACAAAAATCTAGGAACAGACGGCTTCACAGGTGAATTCTGCCAAACATTCAAAGAAAAGTTAATACATATCTTTCCCAAACTTTTTCAAAAAATTGAAGAGGAGGGAACACTTTCTAACTCATTTTACAAGGGCAACATTACCCTGATACTAAGACCAGACAAAAACAATGCAAAAAAAAGAAAATTATCGGGGCTTCCCTCGTGGCGCAGTGGTTGAGAGTCTGCCTGCCGATGCAGGGGACACGGTTTCGTGCCCGGGTCTGGGAGGATCCCACGTGCCGCGGAGCGGCTGGGCCCTTGAGCCATGGCCGCTGAGCCTGCGTGTCCAGAGCCTGTGCTCCACGGCAGGAGAGGCCGCAACAGTGAGAGGCCCGAATACCGCAAAAAAAGAAAATTATGGGCCAATATCTCTAATGAATATAGATGCAAAAATCCTCAAGAAAATGTTAGCAAACTTAATTCAACAATACCTTAAAAGAATGACACAGGGCTTCCCTGGTGGCACAGTGGTTGAGAGTCCACCTGCTGATGCAGGGGACACGGGTTCATGCCCTGGTCTGGGAAGATCCCACATGCTGCTGAGCGGCTGGGCCCGTGAGCCATGGCCACCGAGCCTGCACGCCCGGAGCCTGTGCTCCACAATGGGAGGGGCCACAACAGTGAGAGGCCCGCGTACCACACACACAAAAAGATGATGACACACCATGATTCATGATTCTATGGGATTTATTCCAGGGAATGCAAGGATGATTCAGCATCCACAAATAAATCAGTGTGATACATCACATTAACAAAATAACAATTAAAAATCCTATGATCATCCCAACAGATGCATAAAAGGCATTTGACAAGACTCAATAGCCACTTATGAAAAAAAATTCTCAATAAAATGAGTACAGAAGGAATGTACCATGCACCTCAAAATAATAATGGCCATATGCGACAAATTCACAGCTAACATCATATTCAATGGTAAAAAAATAAAAGCTATCCCTTTAAGATCAGGAAGAAAGATGCTCACTCTTGCCTCTTTTATTCAACATGGCACTGGAAGACCTAGCCACAAAAATTAGGCAAGAAAAAAAAATAAACATCATCCAAATTGGAAAGGAAAAAGTCAAACCATCACTATTTGTGAATGGAATAATTTTATATACAGGAAACACTGGCTACTCCACCTAAGAAGTGTTAGAAATAAACAAATACAGTAAAGTTGTAGGGTTCAAAATCAACATAAAACAGTCTGTTGCACTTCTATACACTAACAATAAACTAGCAGAACAAGAAATTAAGAAAACAATCCCATTTACGATTGCAACAAAAAGAATAAATACCTAGGAAAAAATTGAACCAAGTGAAAGAACACTAAAAACTATAAAACATTGTCGAAAGAAACTGAAGAAGATACAAAAAATGGAAAGATAATATGTGTTCACGGATCAGAAGAATTAACATTGTTAAAATGTCCCTATTACCTAAAGCAATCTACAGATTCAATGCAGTCACTATCAAAATCCCAGTAACATTTTTTCACAGAAGTAGAACCCCAAAAATCCTAAAATTTGCATGGAACCACAAAAGAACCAGGAAAGCCAAACCATCTTAGGTACAAAAAAACAAAGCTGGAGGTCTCACGCTCCCTGATTTCAAATTATATTACAAAGGTATAGATGTAATCAAAACAGTATGGTATTGGCAGAAAAACAGACACATAGATCAATGCAACAGCAATGAGAGACCATAAATAAACCCCCACACACGGATAATAACTTTACAACAAAAGAGCAAAGAATATAAAATGGAGAAAGGATAGTATCAATAAATTGTGTTGGGAAAAATGGACCTCTACACGCAAAAGAATGAAACTAGACCATTACTTAATACCATATGCAAATATTAACAGAAAATGGATTGATGAATTAAATGTAAGACCTGAAACCACAAAACTCCTAGAAGAAAACATAGGCAGTATGTTCTTTGACATTAGTCTTAGCACTGTCTTTCTGGAATGTCTCCCTCAGGCAAGGGAAACAGAAGAGAAAAACAAACAAATGGGACTACATCAAACTTAAAAGCTTCTGCACAGCAAAGGAAATCACCAAAAAAATGAAAAGACAACCTACTGAATAGGAGAAGATATTTGTAAACCATATATACGATAAGGGATTGATATCCAAATTACTTACATAAAGAAATCACACAATTTAGTATCAGAAAAACCAAATAATCCAATTAAGAAATAAATAGAGGACCTGATAGACATTTTGCCAAGGAAGACCTATAGATGGCCAACAGACACATGAAAGATGTTCAACATCACTAGTCATCAGGAAAACACAAATCACAACCACAATGAGATACCAACTGTCAGAATAGCTATTATGAAAAATGCAAGAAAAAAGTGTGATCAATATATTTTTACTTTCGTCACAATGTTTATATTTTGTAATTACTTATACATTAATTACAACAAAAATGGAAAGGCAATAAATAGACATGTTCAACACAAACAAGATAGAACATCAAATTTGCCAAGTATGAAATACAGGAAAATTTCAAATCCCAGGAGTAAAACAAACTTTTATTTCCTTATCTTTTGGAATCCACATTCGAATTTTCATACATATATATACACAAAAAGCAATTGTGACATCAGAGGATAACACTTCTTAGTCTCCTGTAAAATCAGAGTAATTCAATTATGACATTGCAGTGACATATTGTTTTCATCCTTACGAAATGCTAACTAAATGGTAAATGAATAAAAAGAATTCATATTTGTATAACTAATTTTCAGTT
The DNA here is from genome assembly GCF_026419965.1 of Kogia breviceps. Classification (NCBI taxonomy): domain Eukaryota; kingdom Metazoa; phylum Chordata; class Mammalia; order Artiodactyla; family Physeteridae; genus Kogia; species Kogia breviceps. Next base: position 21,275,778 of record NC_081324.1, read on the forward strand.
TTCTAATCTCCTAATGCTGTCCACCTTTTGATATTTATAATCCATATTAAAGTTGTGTTCTTATTTACAAATTAGGCAAGTGAGGTTGAGGAAAATGAGGGACTTGCCCAAAGTTATACACTAAAAAAAGTGAAAGAGACAGAACTTCTGATTTCACATCTGGTTCTATTTCTCCCACCTCCCTAATTATTGACCAATGGGTAAAGAATATTTGTTTGGGGTCAAAACTTTGAGGAGGGTTTATGTGCTGTTTGAAAGAAATGTTTTCGTTTGTCTACTTTTTCCAAATTAGGAATATGAGGGTATTGGGAGGAAAAAACATTTTCAGGTTCAGTGTCTCAGCTAAAGGAGCAAGGCAATAAATTTGCAATAAAACTCAGGTTTCTAATCTGTACTCTGTAGCTGGCAGACTAGGTGAAATTCATCATGTCACTTACGTTCAATTAACTGTTTCAATTTTCTCAAAGAGCAAGCCAAGGAAACACAATCACATACTTGTGATTGATACACTGAATTCAAAGCTGATGTTGTTCTTTATAACTCACCCCTAGGCTCACTCACTTCCCTAAGGAAAAGACCTTTGAGTCACATTGGCCTTATTCTGACATCTCAGTCTACAGACTAATAACTGCTAGGATAAACCAAGATCTCTCATTCTATAATCTTCTTAATCAATTCATTTACTAAGTATTCCCTCAGCCATGAATATGATCCCTGCACCATTCTAGGTTCTGAGAATACATGAAAAAAAAAAAATTAAACAAAACCCTAGGCCTGGTTGTGCTTGTATCCCTATAGAAGACACAAGTGAAACACATAAAATCTGTCACATGCTACTGTGACTATTATAGTAGCAATGTCATAAAGCAAAAGGAGAGAAGAATCTCTTCTGTCCAGTAACCCAGAGGACACTGAAAACATACCATCCAAAGAATGGTTCCAGAGGTACCATGAGGCTATACCGGAAGAGGAAAAATGTAAAGTACAACCATCAACTGTAAGAAAGTAGAAGATGGAAAGAGAGGTCTCAACAAAGTCTGTGGATAGTTTTAGTAGTAATAAAATAGGGACAATCCTGAAGAATTTGGTCACTGGATACTGGTATATTACATATTTAGATGATCCCAAGTGTGTTGCATTTCTCCAGGTAAGATAAAGCCCAGGATGAGGTCACGCATCTGAAGCATGATAGATGTCCTCAAGGGTGAAGTCAAGCTATTGGATGGGTTTACAGAAGTAATATTAGTTTTCAGGTTGCCATAGCTGCTGGCAGTGATGGTGATGGAAAAGGAAGACTGGCCCCAACCAAAGTTCTCAATAGCATAAACTAGGGGGCTTTCAAATGAGCAGGAGTCTGTCCGATAATCAGTGTTATAGCTGGGCAGCATACATTACAGAGGAGGAAGAATTATTGCATTAGCTATAGAAAAATCATGGTCTGGAAGTAACTTAAAAATTCCAAGATCATCCCCAGATCTCAACATATGTATGATATAAGAACATGAAATGTCTCCTATGCAGAATACTGAAAAGGAAGTGGGTTCTTTGGGAGACAGCCAGGTATGTTAAGTCAAGGATTTTGAAGAGTGAGGAAACCTGTTTAAAACTGAATGTGGTTCCCATAGGAAGGAAGCCCATTGTGAAGAATTAGAGGAGAAAAAGCATAGAATAGTATCAGAATGAGTATTTGGCTTAATGATCTTGTACTATCACCAGTGAACAGGACAAAAAGGATCATGGTGCCTGGTTTCTGAGGTTCCAGGACTAAACAGGGTAAGGCTCTGAGTATTGTTGAGGTCATATCAGATGGATACCTGCATATACGTGGGTAAAGTTATACGAGACACACCCTGAGCTTAGGATTCCAGAATCTTTTATAATGGCTAATGAGCATGGAGGGAAACATTATCTGTCATACTAGATAATAAGCACTCCTGCATTTGCTTAAGAGGAAGACATTACCTCTACCCTCAGAGGCTGTTTGTTTAACATCCTCGAAACAACAGTCTGGACCAAAGGGCAGTCAGTGTCTCTGCTGACAAGACGTGCAGAAGCATGAGAGTCCCTTGGAGAATTTTCTCCTGATATTGGTTTGTGACATTTTCCCTAGGCTCAGGGATGCTTTAGGAGTTACCTTAGATTTAACACTAATTCAAGGGATTTATCAATATACTGTAACCAAGATGAGTGAGAATTGAGCTGAGGTAACCGTGTATCATACCAAGTACAAGTACCTCATTGTTGGAACTGTAATCAGTAACTGGTAATCATGAGATGCAGCTGTTTTAGAGACTGAGTACTAGTCATGCAGCCCTGAAGGAGTTATCCCTCAATAAGATATAGTAGATAAAGAGACCCAAGAACTATAGTTTTCCTGAGCTGAGATGGTCTGATCTCACCCAAGTTTGTCTTTTTGTGACCACGCATTTCCCAAGTCTGCGGTGGCTGGAAAATTTTGAAGCCCTGCCTAAGTGCCACAAGGCCATCCCTGGCTGATGCTACTGTGCTATCCTGTAGCCTTTTTCTGTATACTTTCGTAAAGCTGTGTGTAACCCATTGCATCTTGTGAGTATGAGGGTCAATCTAAACCCCAAAGCGCAGCTGCTGCCTCGGTAAAGTGGGCACTGCCCTTCACTGAGGGGTATAATCCTCACTCTTACTGTTCAGATTCTGGGAACTGAATATGAATGCATTATTTTCAATACAGTATCCCTGTCTAATCCAATACTCCACAGTTTTCTGCTTCACTCTATCTAAGGAACATATAAGCACACCTTGCTTAATATGCTTCACTTTATTGCTCTTTGTAGATATTGGTTTTGTTTGTTTGTTTTACAAATTGAATGTTTGCGGAAATTCTGCATCAGATAAGTCTATAGGCGCCATTTTTCCAACACTACTGCTCATTTCATGTTTCTGTGTCACATTTGGTTAATTGTTGCAGTATTTCAAACTTTTTTATTACTATTATATTTTTGATCTGTGATCTTTGATTTTACTATTGTAATTATTTTTTTAATTTTTTAATTAAGGTATGTTTTTTTTTTTAGACATAATGCTATTGCGCACTTTACTAGACTACAGTATACTGTTAACATAACTTTAAAATGTAGTGGGAAACCAAAAAATTTGTGTGATTCACCTTGCTGTACTTGCTTTATTGCAGTGGTCTAAAACCAAATCCATGATATTTCTGATGTATGCCTGTATGTCCAAACTTCAGCTATATTGGAGAAAACAATTTGCCCATCTGTGGAGCATCAAGAGGGGATTTTAGAGCTAAACTACTTCTTATACAGACTTTCCACCAATCATACAATTTTTATTCCCACCTTCATTACCATTTCAGAGGTACCTGTGTCACCTGAGCCTTTCTGGGTTCATCTTCTAGGGTTTCAGTCCCATTAGCTTAGGTTTCTGCTCTCTGTTAAGAGTGCCCATGTGCTTTCCAGTTTTTTACTGTATATTGCTATTGTCCACTGTAATTTTCTTGGTCTTGGTGGGTTTTTCTTTTGTAATTTTTAAATAAATAAATAAAATTTTAAAACAAAATCCACTCACTGTAATTTGAGTAGGGTTTTGAGAGGTAAGAATATTTATTCAATTTACAATTATAATCACAAGCCCTCAGAATAAGTACTTATTGCATTTTTCAAACATTTAACACTCAAATAAATTACCAAGGCTATCTTCATTATTGAGAATACACTTCAGGAGGACCTCCAGAATGCTACTGACTTTCTACGCTCTGCCCCCAGGTTGACAAATCTAATTGATTAGATTTTTTTTTTAATCTTACCCAGACTAGATATGGAATGATTTATATGTACTTCAATTGTAGCAATACTTTACCTTTGCTGACCATTTTCATAACAATTAGCTACTTTAAATATTTATAAAGTCGGAATAATTGAATAATTTTCAAAATGCAAAATTCACCCACTTTACGTGTAGAGTAGAATGTGTTTTCACAAATGTGTACAGTCAGTAAACCTCCACCAAAATCAAGATGTAGAATATTTCATCACCCAGAACAGTTCCTTCATGCGTACTTGTAGACAACCTTCTCACCCCATCTGCAGACTTCGGCAACAATGGTGTACCCCTAAAAATTTGTCTTTTCAAGACTGTCATATAAATGGAATTCTACATGTTGCCTTTTGTTTCTGGCTTCTTTACTCCACATATTGTTTTTGAGAATTCATCCATGATGTTGAGTGTATAAGTAGTTCACTCCTTTTTTTTTTGCTGAGAAGTAATCCACCATATGGATACAGTATAGTTTCTTATTCCATCACAATTGATGGATATTGAGTTGCTTCTAATTTGGGGCAACTACAGGTAAGGCTGCTACAGATATTCATGTCTAGGTTTTATGTGCATGTTAGTTTACATTTCTCTTGGGTAAATACCTAGGAGTGGGATTGCTGGGTTATAGAATAAGTATATGATTAAATTTGTAAGAAATTAAGAAAGCATTTTCTGAAGTGGCTGTGTCAGTTTGCATTTGCCCAGAAGTGTATGAGAGTTCCAGTTGTTCCACATGTCTTTTGTTAATTTTTTTCTCACCTTATTGCACTGGCTAAAAATCACAGCAAATGTTAAATGGATGGAACACGAACCCTCACCTTGTTCCCAATCTTAAAAAGGAAAGAAGTCAGTCTTTATATATAGTAGGATGTCAGCCATACCTGGTTTTTAGGATGTCCTTTGAAAGAATAAGTTCCCTTCTATTTGTATGTTGCTGAGAGTTCTTATCATGAGTTGGTATTCAATTTCAACAAATTTTAATGCATCTATTGTACTGATCATGATTGTGTGTGTATGTGTGTGCGCATATGCATGTGCTTACTTTGTTGATATAAGTGAAATCCACTGATTGGTTTTCAAAGATTAACCAACTTTGTATTCTTGGTATAAATACCATCTGGTCATGATGCATCATCCTTTGTATATATTGCTGGGTTTTATTTGATAATATATTGTAAAAAATTTTTGCAACTAGGTTCATGAAGGATGTTGGTTTGTGGATTTCTTTTCTTGTAATATGTTTCGTTTAGAGTTAAAAAAGCTTTCTTCTCTCCTGTTTTCTGGAATAGCCTGTGTACAATTGGTATTATTTTTCCCCAAAATGTTTGGTTTAATTTGCAAGTGAAGCCACCTGGGCCTGGAGTTTTCTTTGTGGGAAGAGCTTTAACTACAATTCTATAATAGATACAGAGTGATTCATGTTATCTATTTCTTTTTTTTTCTTTCTTTTTTTTTTTTTGGTGATATGCGGGCCTCTCACTGCTGTGGCCTCTCCCGTTGCGAAGCACAGGCTCCGGACGTGCAGGCTCAGCGGCCATGGCTCACGGGCCCAGCCGCTCCGCGGCATGTGGGATCCTCCTGGACCGGGGCACGAACCCGTGTCCCCTGCATCGGCAGGCGGACTCTCAACCACTGCGCCACCAGGGAAGCCCTATCTATTTCTTTTTGAATGAGCTTCATAACTTGTGTCTTTCAAGTAGTTTGACCATTTCATCTACATCATGATTTTTATTGACCTGAAGTTATTCATAATATCCCCTTGATACATTTACTATTTGTAGGATCTGTACTATTTTCTCTCCCATTCCAAATATTGGTAAATTGTGTCTTGTTTTCTTCTTTGGTCTGGTTAGTGGTTCATCAATTTCATCAATTCTTTCCATGAACAAGCTTTTTATTTCTTTGATTTAAAAATTCTCATTCAGTTTAAAATGTCACTGATTTCTGATTATTTCCCTCTTTCTGTTCTCTTTGAGTTTAGTTTACTTTTTCTAGCTTCTTAAGGTGGCACCTTATTTATTTTAGACTTTCTTAGATATTAATAAGCATAAAATTCTTCTAAGCAGTGCTTTAGCCATATTATATAATTTTTGATATATTTAATTTTTATTCAGTTCAAAATGTTATGTCTATTTTGATGCATGGGCTAGGAAGAAGTATAATGTTTAATTTCCAAAGAGATTTTCCAAGTACCCTTCTGTTACTGATTTCTATTTTAACTTCCTTGTAAACATAAAACGTATTTTTATGATTTTATTTTTAATTGGTGAGATTTTTGTTATGGTCCAGAATGTGGTTTACCTTGGTCAATGTTCCCTTTGCTTTGAAAAATAGACATATTATTCTATTGTGTGGAGTGTCATATAAATGTAATTTATCAAAGCTGTTTGACAGTACTGCTCAAATCTTATATACTTAATGATTTTCTATTTGTTCCATCAGCTAGCAAGAAAATGCTGAAATCTAAAACTATATTTCTTCTTTGAGATTTTTTTCATATGTATTTTGATACATTCTGAAGCATTTTTGTAGGAGCCTACATATTTAGGACAGTTATGTCTCTTTGATGCTTTGATAACATTATCATTATATACTTTCCTCTTTATCCCTAATAATATTCCTTATTCTGAAGCCAACTGTGTGTGATATTAAAAGACATTTCCACATTGTTTAGCATTTGCAAAGTATCTTTTTTCTATCCTTCTACTTTTAACTTAATTGTGTCTTTATATTTAAAGTGCACATATGTGGGGGGGGGTGTTGGTCAATAGTATAGAGCTGTCTTGCATTTCTATCTAATCTGACAGTCTTTGCCTTTTATTTAGGGTTTTGGCTATTTACAGTTAATTAAATTATTTATGTTTGGATTTAAATTTTTTAGTTTGTTAGTTGTTGTCTCTTTGTCCTATCTGCCCCTTCTTTTTCTCTTTTTCTGACTGATTTTGCTTTTACTTAGTGCTTATTTTTTTCTTTTTTTATGACTGAACCATTGGAATCATAATTTTTTTAGTGCTCATTCTAGGGTTTACAAAATTCATTTTTAACTTATCTAAGTCTACCTTCAATCAATAATACACCACTTCAGGTATATTAAAATATTAAAATGGTACACTTTTATTTTTTATGCTACTGAATAATACATTTTACTTGGACATCTGTCATAAATCACACAACACATTGCTTGCTACATGTTTTTTTTCTTTAAATAATTAACTTTTTAAAAGATTTAAAATAAAAAAATATATATTTATCCTCACAGCTACCATTTTCCATGCTCTTTCTTTTGTAGATTTAAATTTTTATCTTTTATCATACTCTTTCTCCTTGAAGTACTTCCTTTTAAAATACTTCTTTTAGTGCAGATACGCTGGCAATGAGATCTCTTAGATTTTAATTGTCTGAGAAAGTCTTTCTTTTGCCTTCACTGATGAAGGATATCCTGGATAGAAGTGGTATTTTTTATCTGTATTAGATACATATAACATCATCAAATTCAAGAGCTTTAAAGAGACCTTAAAATCCTCTATGATAGTGGTAGTCAGGCATTTTATGTTGGTGGAATTCTAGAATTTGTAAAAACATGCCTGAAATGATTAAGAAATGAACAGGAATTTTTAAAATAAAGCTTATAAAAAAGCAATGAAATAAAAGAAATCTTCAATGGTTATTATGCTATTTACTGGTTACTCTCTATCACTGTTTACCTATTTATAACAAATTGTTTACCACCCAAAGTATTTAATTTTCAATATTAAAGAGGCAAAGCAGTCACATCTTACAGTAAACCCAAATTCTGTCTTGAACTATGTTCACATTAGACCATATCTTTTCACTCACAGTAAATTATTCTCCATTTTCGTCTATGACAAAGCTCCTATTTCCATCATTTGTATTAAAGTGAAATGCACATATTCATTAAAATCTAGCAGCACAGCTCTGAAGGATTTTAGTAACTTGACATGCCAGAATATTTACTACTATAGTCCAACTCCTACATTTATAGATGTACAAACAGAAGGCAGATTAATATTCCATATCAGAATCAAGACTAAAATTTAGGCCTCATGATTCTAGTGCCATTGATTTACAAAGCCAGTGTTCTATAGAAAATTAATAAATGGTGCCTTTGGTTTTTTTTCTATTCAAAATTCAATGGTTTACTTCTAAAATTGCTATGAAATTTAAACAAAAAGTTTTATTTCTATTGTTATTCCAATTGTTACCCAATTGGTCTGCAAGAAAATTTAGTGAAAATAGGAGAAAAATGTTATCACCTCTTTTTTTCCTGGTCTCCCAAAGAGACTAGAATATTGGTCACATCAAAGTTGATCTATAAATGCATGAAACTAGATTAATCTTTCATTAACACAGACTCTTGGCTATTTGTATCATACATGCATCTAAGCAAATAGATACATATCCACATATGTTTGCTTCAGTATCAATGCTTTCTTACTACCATCCAATAGAACTGGAGGAGTCTATCTAATTTGGTTTTGTATGTGGGAGTCAGGGTATTTGGTTTGATCTTAAACAAGGCAAGCAAAATCTGTGCCTTTGCAAGTGTCTGTACAAGGCACACCACAGTACAGACATAATTTATCATTTATTTTTGATGATTTAGTAGTGATTCAATCATCACCTATTTAATAACTCAATCACAGACTGAAAAATATAGACTGGTTAATTTGGAGCAAAACTTACTTTCACCGATTCATACTGACACAACAATAGCTCTGTCATACAGTATGAAAAGTACTGATGACTGAAAATTCTCAGAGAAGATAAATAAGTAGCAGGATCAGCCTCCTCTGCAGTTGTGTCACAAAGAAAAATCTTGTCCAAGATGCACATTGCCAGAGATTATCTCATATCTCTGCCAAATATGGATTATAAAGACCTAACAAAGGAATAAAGTAACAAAAATTACCTCTATTCCTTCCACTAGATACAACTGCCACAAATTACCAGAAATCTTTCCAATTATGGCTGTAAAATTGAGCATTCAGTTGGGAACTCACAAAGCCTACTCCACTGCTAATCCTTAGATAATTACAAAAATTCTAAATTGCCTGTCATGTGATTGAAGTAGACACTTATAAGGCAACAGGGTGGTCGTGGTCACTAAAGAGATGGAAATTCAGATGAAGGATGTGACACTGTGAGCGTTAGCAAATGCTAATAGAAAGGACACCTCTCTTTTCCTATGCCTGTTGACCTTTTTGATCCAATGCTCAGTCTCTGGGGTTAAATGCATTTGCATTTCTTGGCATCTTTTTCAGATTTTCCCAAGAGAAATCTTCTTTCTATATTCTCCTGTACTCTCCAAGCATCTCCAAGCAGATTATCCATCTTGCTCGTTAAAAAGGCTGACCTGTGTTGGGTCAATCCCCACCATTTTAAAGTTCTACAATTACTGGATAATTCTTTCAAAAATTCAATTTCAGCAAATGTTCAAAAGAGTGCCACATACCATATAGGAAAATTTTATACAGATAAAAGTATTACAAAATGATAAACTCATAGAATATAGTATCTTATATATCTGATATTCTGAGTTTATCAGTTACTTGTAAAAGGATTACAAATCAACTAGTTCCATGTCTCATAAGGTCCTACACTACATCCATGAAGACATCCGTGATTTTCTCCAGCCTTCTTTGTCTCTCTCTCTCAGTAATTCATACAACACATTAGAATTAGCCACACTTAGTTAGCAGCTACTCACTTACTATGATGTGATTGTTTTCTAATTATGTCATGTACATTATTCTTGGCACCCCAATAAAGTTGTAGTATACAGATAAAAATGACTATACCTTATACCACTCATGTGTGCCCTGTGCCTTTTGGATTTCTGCTGATCCCATAACAAGTACTCAATACTAGCTTATTTTCCTCCATCTATGTGTGTTCACAGCATCCAACATACTATCACAGCCACAGCCCCATCAACTGTACTTGAATAACCTTAACCCTCTCTCTCCTTCTGTCTACATTCTCATCCTATAGGTTTTACTCAGTCTCCTTCTTAATCTCCTGGACTTCTTAGATGTTACATAACTGCCAGTACTTAGCCAATGCTTCCTTATATTCCCTTATGAATACATCCTTTTTCTTCATGTAGCCTATACATACTCTTGGAGGCAGGAACCATATCTTAAGTCATCTCCATATCCTCACAGTGCCTAGAATAGTGGAGCCTAAGTGAGAATACACATTGAGTTTTTCTCTTGTTCTATGTGTTCCAGAATTTAACACAGTACCTGAAACACAGTAGGTAATTAACAAACTATTTGTTAGATGAGTTAATAATGAAATAAACATAACTAAAATACAAATCTAGGTTGAGTTTAAATAATAATATAAAATATAAGTGTATATCAACTCTGATTTTCAAAAAGTTGAGGAAATAAGAAACATAATCACTGATAAGTTACTTATACAGCACTAACTGATTTTGATTGGCAGTTTCAAATTCTTTCCCTATCAAAACTCTAACCAGAGAATCTAAAATTAGCAAACTAAAAGGGGTATTGACAAGGTGGAGTAAGGGGAAATGGGGCTCACCTCCCAGCACAAACACATCAAAAGTACATCTACATGTATAACAATTCCCACAGAAAACTAACTGGAAACTGGCAGAAGAACTTCTATACAACCAAGGCTGCAAGAAAGATTCCCAGGTAACTGGGTAAGATGGGGGAAAAACAGCACTGGATCCAGATCTGTGCCCATGGAAGGTGTCTAAGAGGAAAAGAAAGACCACATGGGTGGATTCTCACCCTCAAGAGTGAGCAGGTCAAGGCAAAGACTGGGTGTCTCAGTCCTGGGGTCCTACATGTAGGAGACAAGCTCCGTTGGTTGCTGGGAGAACTGCTGGGAGAGATAAAAAGGCTGGAGAAGCCTAGACTCCACTTGCAAGGAGTCTGCAGGTGCTGCCTTATCAACAGATAGTGTACAGAGAGGTCTACCCCAGCGGCTTCCACCTTGTTGCACTCCCCAATCCGAGCTGGTTGAATATCCTGGCCCCTCTCACTCCACAGCTCAGCTTGGCACAGGATCTAGGGCAACTGCGTCCTGGGAGAAGACTTGATCTAGCAATGCCGAGAGGGTCAGGGGCCTAAGGTGTGGTCCAGGTGAGACATCAGCTGCCAGTGTTGGCGATTACTCCAACAATGCCCCCAAAGCAGCCCAGACCTCAGATGGCAGCACAGCTGCTTCAATTCCTGCAACCATAATGCCCCAACCTAGTTCCAGCCAAGTTAATGCTCCAGTACTGCCCACCCCACAACACAACCCTGCACTACATCTGGGAAAATATGCAACCCCCTGGGCTGCAACCGAACAGAGCCACTGACACCTACACAGGCTGTGCATCAGAACTCTGTAAGCACAGGAGCCTCACTTATGTCAGCACTCCCCTCCCTTGGGGGCAAAACCCTGGGTGCAGAAAGGAAAAACATACACTTAAAGGGAACAGAGCCTATTCAAGCCCTCCCGGCTTCCGCTCTAGCAACTTGGGAACTAACCTCACCCCTGACAGGGTGATGACTGCCACTGAGCAGAGAGGAAGTCCCACCTGACACTATGCAGGCTTCAGGTCCTCCAACACAAGGCATACCTCCTATCAAGGTGATAGTGGCCAGTACACACTGAGGAAAGATGTGGGAGGCATCCACATTAAATCCAGCCCTCACACCAAAGATATTGGGCACACGCAGTCAACAAAGGGATACTCCCACGTAAGAACACCCATTCAAGACCACATTAGATAACTGCTTCACTTAAATTCATAGAGATGGAGAAAGTTAAATAAAATGAAAAGGCAGAGGGATGACTCCCAATTGAAAGAGCAAGATTAAACCCCTGATAAAATACAGAGTGAAACGGAGATAACCAGTCTACCAGACACTGAGTTCACAAAGTTGGTAATAGTGCTTCCCTGGAGGCACCTGCCAACACAGGGGACACGGGTTCGAGCCCTAGTCCAGAACATCCCCCATGCCATGGAGCAACTAAGCCCATGTGCCACAACTACTGAGCCTGAGCTCTAGAGCCCATGAGCCACAACTACTAAGCCGGCATGCCACAACTACTGAAGTCCATGCACCTAGAGCCCATGCTCCACAACAAGAGAAGCCACCGCAATGAGAAACCCACGCACCACAACGAAGAGTAGCCCACGCTCACGGGAACTAGAGAAAGCCCGCGCACAGCAACGAAGAACCGATGCAACCAAAAATAAATAAATATAACAAATAAATTTATACAAAAAGAAAAATCACCTACAATAGATACAAAAAAAAGAAAGAAAGAAATGTAAGCATGCCACAGAAGAACTGCCATATCACAAACAGAAAAAAAAAGAAGAAATGAACAAAGAAAAACTATAAAAACAATGGGAAAACAAGGAATAAAATGGCAATAAGTACACACCTATCAATAATTACTTTAAACGTCAATGGACTAAATGCTCCAATCGAAGGACACAGGGGGCCTGATTGAACAAAAAAATACAAGACCCTTCAATACGCTGCTTACAAGAGACTCACTTCAGGGTGAAAGAAACACACAGACTAAAAGTGAGGACATGGAAAAAGATATTTCATGCAAATGGAAATGACAAGAAAGCAGGGGTAGCAATATCATATCAGACAAAACAGACTTTAAAAGAAAGGCTATGACAAAAGACAAAGAAGGCCATTATATAATGATGAAGGAATCAATACAAGAAGAGGATATAACATACATGCACCCAGTACAGGAGCACTTAACTATATTATATAAAACAAATACTATCAGACATAAAAGTAGAAATTGACAATAATACAATAATAGTAGGAGATTTTAACACCCACTGATATCAATGGACAGATAATCAGGCAGAAAATCAACAAGACAACAGAAGTCCTAAATGACTCAATAGACCAGTTAGACTTAATTGATATCTACAGGACATTACATCTAAAAAAGCAGAGTATACATTCTTTTTAAGCAAGCATGGAATGTTCTCCAGGATAGACAACATACTAAGCCACAAAACAAGCCTCAACAAAAATTAAGAGAATAGAATTTATATTAAGCATCTTTTCTGGTCACAATGTTATGAAACTAGAAATCAATTACAGAAAGGAAAAGAGGAAAAGAATAAACATGTGGAGACCAAATAACTTACCACTAAAACACCAATGGGTCAATAGTGAAATCAAAGAGGAAATTAAAAAATACTTTGAGACAAATAAAAATGAAAACACAAATTTCCAAATCTATGGGATGCAACAAAAACAGTTCTAAAAGGAATGTTCATAGTTACACAGGCGTTCCTAAAGAAGTAAGAAAAGTCTCAAACAACCTAACCTACCACCTAAAAGACTTAGAAAAAGAAGAAGATACAAAGCCCAAAGTAAGCATAAGGAAGAAAATAATAAAGATCAGAGAAGAAATAATTAAGTAAAGATAAAAAGTAGAAAAAATTAATGAAAGGAAGAGCTGTTTTTTTGTAAAGATAAACAAAATTAATAAATCTTTAGCCAGGCTCACCAAGAAGAAAGGAGAGAGGACTCAAATAAACAAAATATGAAATGAAACAAGAAAAATAAAAACCAATACCACAGAGATACAAAAAACATAAGAGAATACTATGAAGTTATATGCCAACAAACTGGACAACCTAGAAGAAATGGACAAAGTTCTAAAAATATACTGCCTGCCAAGACTGAGTCCAGAAGAAAGAGACAATTTGAACAGACCAATCACCAGAAGTGAGATAGAGTCTGCAATTAAAAACAAACAAACAAAAAAACTCTCTGCAAACAAAAGTCTAGGACTGGACAGCTTCACTGCAAAACTCTACCAAACATATAAATAAGAACTTATACTAATCCTTCTCAAACTATTCCAAATAATTGAAGAGGAGGAGACACCCCAAATTCATTCTACAAGGCCATCATTACCCTGATACCAAAACCAAGCAAAAACACTACAAAAAAAAAAAAAAAGAAAATCACAGGTCACATCGACCTTGATAAATACAGATGCAAAAATCCTCAACAAAATAATAGCAAGCAGAATCCAACAAAAATCAAAATGATCACATACCATGATCAAGATGGATTTATCCCAGGGTCACAAGAATGGTTCAACATATGCAAATTAATCAATGTGACACACCTCATTAACAAGAGAAAAAGACAAAATCCACATGATAATCTCAATAGATGCAGAAAAAGCATGTGACAAAATTCAACATCCATTCACAACAAAAACTCTCATCAAAGAGGATCTAGAGGAAACATATCTCAACATAATAAAGGCTATTTATGACAAACACACAGCCAACATGATACTCAGTGGTGAAAAGGTGAAAGCCTTCCTGTTAAATTCAGAAAAAAAGACAAGGATGCCCACTCTCACCACTTATCCTTAACATAGTACTGGAAGTCCTAGCCACAACAATCAGACAAGAAAAAAAATAAAATGTATCCAAATTGGAAGGGAAGAGGTAAAACTGTCACTATTTGCAGATGACATGATATCCTATAGAGAACCCTAAAGTCTCCACCCAAAAACTATTAGAATTAATTAATCAATTCAGTGAGGATGCAGGATACAAGATTAATATACAGAGATCTGTTTCACTTCTATACACTAATAATGAAATATCAGAAAGATAAACTTAAAAAAATCCTGTTTAAAATCACACCAAAAAAAAAAAAAACAACAACAACAACATAGGAATAAACTTAACCAAGGAGGTGGAAGACCTATACTCTAGCAACTATAAAATAATGATGAAGGAATCTGAAGATGATTCAAAGAAATTTAAAGATATCCCATGCTCTTGGGTTGGAAGAATTAATATTATTAAAATGGCCATACTACCAAAAGCAATCTGTAGATTTAATCCAATCCCTAGGACAAAATACCTAGGACAATTTTCATAGAACTAGAATGAATAATCTTAAAATTTATTTGAAACCACAAAAGACCGAGAATTGCCAAAGCAATCTTTAAAAAAACCCCAAAACCTGGAGGTATAATCCTCACAGACTTCAGACTATACTACAAAGCCACAGTAATCAAACAGCATAGTACTGACACAAAAACAGACACATCCATCAATGGAACAGAATAGAGAGCCCAGAAATAAACCCATGTACTTATGGTCAATTGATCTATGACAAAGGAGGCAAGCACACATTGGGTTGGCCAAAAAGTTCATTCGATTTTCCATAAGATCTTATGATCTTTTTGGCTAACTCAATACAGTGGAGAAAAGACAGTCTCTTCAATAAGTGGTGCTGGGAAAACTGGACAGCTACATGCAAAAGAATGAAATTAGAACATTCTCTAACACCATATACAAAAATAAACTCAAAATGGATTAAAGTTCTTAATGAAGATATGACACCACAAAACTCCTAGAAGAGAACAAAGGCAAAAAATTCTTTGACATAAATGATAGCAATATTTTATTGGATCACTCTCCTAAGGAAAAAGAAATAAAAGCAAAAATAAACAAACAGGACCTAATTAACTTAAAGGCTTTTACACAGCAAAGGAAACCATCAACAAAACAAAAAGACAACCTAGAGAACTGGAGAAAATATTTGCAAATGCCATGACTAACAAGGGGTTATTATCCAAAATATACAAATAGATCACATAATTCAATATAAAAATATCCAATTTACAAATGGGCAGAACAATTGAATAGACATTTTCCCAAAGAACACATATAGATGCCTAATAGGCACATGAAAAGATGCTCAACATCACTAATTATTAGAGAAATGAAACCACAATGAGACATCACTTCACACCTGTCAGAACAGCCATAATCAAAACATCTATAAATAATAAATGCTGGAGAGGGTGTGGAGAAAACCCTCATACACTATTGGTGGGAATACAAGTTGGTGAAGCCACTGTGGAAAACAGTATGTCGGTTCCTTAAAAAAACTAAAAACAGAACTAGCATATGACCCAGCAAGTCTACCCCTGCGTATATACCAGGAAAAAAAATGAGAACACTAATTTGAAAAGATACATACACCCAATGTTCACAGCAACACTATTTATAACAGCCAAGACATGGAGGCAATCCAAATGCCCATCAATAGATGACTGGCTTAAGAGGATTTGACATATAAACACAACAGAGTATTACTCAGCTATAAAAAAGAATGAAATACTGCCATTTGCAGAAACATGGATAGAACTAGAGAATATTGTGCTTAGTGAAGTAAGTCAGACAGAGAAAGACAAACACTATCAACCATTATATCACTTATACGTGGAATCTAAAAAATAATACAAATGAATGTATATACAAAACAGAAACAGACTCACAGACATAGACAACAAACTAGTGGTTACCAGGGGGAAAAGGGAAGGGGTGAGCATAAGGTATGGGATTAAGAAACAAACTACTATGTGTAAAATAAATAAGCAACAGGATATACTGTGCAATACAGGGAATTATACCCATTATCTTGTAATAACCTATAATGGAATATAATCTGAAAAAATACTGAATCACTATGCTGTACACCTGAAACTAAAACAATATTGTGAATTAACTACATTCCTATTTATCTATTTACTTATTTTTAACATCTTTATTGGCATATAATTGCTTTACATTGTTGTGTTAGTTGCTGCTGTATAACAAAGTGAATCAGCTATACGTATACATATATCCCCATATCCCCTCCCTCTTGTGTCTCCCTCCCACCCTCCCTATCCCACCCCTCTGGGTGGTCACAAAGCACCGAGCTGACCTCCCTGTGCTATGCGGCTGCTTCCCACTAGTTATCTATTTTGCATTTGGTAGTGTATATATGTCAATGCTACTCTCTCACTTCGTCCCAGCTTACCCTTCCCCCTCCCCGTGTCCTCAAATCCATTCTCTATGTCTGTGTCTTTATTACTATCTTGCCCCTAGGTTCATCAGAACCATTTGTTTTTTTCGATTCCATATATATGTGTTAGCATATGGTATTTTTCTCTTTGACTTACTTCACTCTCTATGACAGCCTCTAGGTCCATCCACCTGACTACAAATAACTCAATTTCGTTTCTTTTTATGGCTGAGTAATATTCCATTGTATATATGTGCCACATCTTCTTTATCCATTCATCGGTCAATGGACACTTAGGTTGCTTCCATGTCCTAGCTATTGTAAATAGTGCTGCAGTGAGCATTGTGGTACATGACTCTTTTTGAATTATGGTTGTCTCAGGGTATATGCCCAGTAGTGGGATTGCTGGGTCATATGGTAGTTCTATTTTTAGTTTTTTAAGGAACCTCCATACTGTTCTCCATAGTGGCTGTATCAATTTACATTCCCACCAACAGTGCAAGAGGGTTGGTTCCCTTTTCTCCACACCCTCTCCAACATGTACTGTTTGTAGATTTTTTGATGATGGCCATTCTGACTGGTATGAGGTGATACCTAATTGCAGTTTTGATTTGCATTTCTCTAATGATTAGTGATGGTGAGCATCCTTTCATGTGTTTGTTAGCAATCTGTATATCTTCTTTGGAGAAATGTCTATTTAGGTCTACCCCCTAGTTTTGGATTGGGTTGTTTGTTTTTTTGATATTGAGCTGCATGAGCTGCTTGTATAGTTTGGTAATTAATCCTTTGTCAGTTGCTTTGTTTGCAAATAATTTCTCCCATTCTGAGGGCTGTCTTTTCGTCTTGTTTATGGTTTCCTTTGCTGCAAAAGCTTTTAAGTTTCATTAGGTCCCATTTGTTTATTTTTGTTTTTATTTCCATTTCTCTAGGAGGTGGGTCAAAAAGGATCTTGCTGTGATGTAGGTCATAGAGTGTTCTGCCTATGTTTTCCTCTAAGAGTTTTATAGTGTCTGGCCTTACATTTAGGTCTCTAATCCATTTTCAGTTTATTTTTTGTGTATGTTGTTAGGGAGTGCTCTAATTTCATTCTTTTACATGTAGCTGTCCAGTTTTCGCAGCACCACTTATTGAATAGGCTATCTTTTCTCCATTGTATATTCATGCCTGTATATTCATGCCTCCTTTATCAAAGGTAAGGTAACCATATGTGTGAACTACACTTCAATTTAAAAAAAAAACAAATGAAATAAGATAAAATTAGCCAACCAGATCAATTTCCATTTTCTTTCCCCAACTTCATTTTGGAGACTCTCTAGGAATTGTTCTTGAGGAAATGTGGAGATCAGAGATACTCAAAATGCAGGAAACAAGTGTAGAAGGAGGATAAACAATGTGCCTGGACATTGTACACATTAACTAACCACATTGCTGACCGTTATGCCTTGAAATAAAGTGTAATGTAAGAAATAAAGTCCATGTTTTGAGAAGAAGCTGCCTTATACTTAGAGAAGGTACAATCATTTCCTCTAAAGACCTATAACTCACCCCCCTTCTCAGCGCTAATATATCAGCCAAACTGGTCTTTGTAAACCCAACATTACTCCCAAATGATAAACAAGGAACAGCCAGGAGCCACATAGGATGTGGGTTGGCTCTTTCTGAAGTCTCCCCGAGACAGGACTATGGTGGAGAGAACAAAGGGAGAATGTGCAGAAGAGGAAAGAGTACAGAAATGGGAATTGAGAGAGGCCAGATTAAGTGTTGCTTATGTCACAACAGTGCCACCAATGCTTTTGTGTATATACTGACTTGCTTCAAACTCTCCTCTTCATGACAGTTTAAAAAAGGGTATTTTACAATGGAATATTACTCAGCCATAAAAAGAAATGAAATTGAGTTATTTGTAGTCAGGTGGATGGACCTATAGTATGTCATACAGAGTGACATAAGCCAGAAAGAGAAAAACAAATACTGTATGCTAACACATATATATGGAATCTAAAAAAAAAAAAAAAAAAAAAAAAATGGTTCTAAAGAATATAGGGGCAGGACAGGAATAAAGATGCACACATAGAGCATGGACCTGAGGACACAGGGAGGGGGAAAGATAAGCTGGGATGAAATGAGAGAGTGGCATTGACATATATACAGCACCAAATGCAAAATAGATAGCTAGTGGGAAGCAGCTGCATAACACAGGGAGATCGGCTAGGTGCCCTGTGACCACCTAGACGGGTGGGATAGGGAGGGTGGAAGGGAGACACAAGACGGAGGGGATATGGGGATATAGGTATATGTATAGCTGATTCACTTTGTTATACAGCAGAAGCTAACACACTGTAAAGCAATTATACTCCAATAAAGATGTTTAATAAAGGTATTTTATTATTACATCTTTCAATATAGAATACACATGAAGCAAAAACTAGACGTACTATCACAGAAGCTATTTATGCCTCTGGCACTATCGTTTCTATACAGAAGACCTACAGACATCAGAAAATCAGCTCCATTCTTTACAAGGAAATCATGAGTTGGTACACAAGACTGCCACTTCAAAAACCAAAGACAGGGCCCTCACCCCTGCTCTGTCACCACCTGGAGCTCTGCTCCCAGGAGGCCTACCTCCAAAAGACTTCCTCTTCCCCTTTCCCAGGTTCTGATTGGTTTAATGGAAGCCACTGATTTACTGTGACTCTACAGAATACAGCCTGCTTCCCTTCGTCTTTAAATAACCATATACGTTCCAACTGTGTTTCACATTATGTATGCATTCACACGTGACCTGCATCAGCTAATAAAAATGCTTCCTTTTTCTCTCCTCAAAACCAGATGATTTTGACCTTTTGGGATCTCTTAATTTGGGCCCTAAAAAGTCACTCAAGTTACTCTTGCACAAACCTGTTACTTTTGCTGGGCTAAATCATCATTATCTTGTCTTCAATTTTAATATTTACTTCTAAGCTTTTTGATAAAGATTCCAGTCCAAGTAGAAAACACCCCTAACAATAATTACTAACCAAAATTGGCGACACTCCTTTAGGATCACAGCAAAAAAGAACCCTGTTTATAGCTAAGTGCTCGAAACTGTGTATATACACTTTGTCTTGAGAAGCCATAACTGTAACCACATACGCAAGGGATTTTCTTACTCTGGAATTGAGAATGAACTTAAAAAAAGAGGCTGAAAGGAGCTGATTCCTTGTAAGTGTTTAAAGCATGCCACAGTTCATCTATTCCAAACTGCTAACTGAATGCTAAAACCACCTTTAAAAATATTCTGACAAATTTTCATACAAGATCAACTATACCATTTTCATAGTCACAGGGGGAGATCATTACCTCAAAAAACACTCCATCCAGCGTTAATGGCTCTCTTGATTCAGTAGAACATGTTCCCCTTGTACTGAGCAGAAATCTGCTTCCCTGTAATCTCCACACATTACTTCTGGCCTCTGGAGTAACACCAACTAAATATTACCTTGCTCCCAGATGGCTGCCCTGAGAATATTTGAAGAGTTTTCCCCTTAGACTTTGTATCTTTAGTTTAGATGTTTTTCGCTCCTTTACCACTGACCTCCCAGCCAAGGCACACCCGAATCACTCCCCTCTGGATGAAACGCAATTTGAAAGCATCTCTTTAAAATATAACCCTTGGGCTTCCCTGGTGGCGCAGTGGTTGAGAATCCGCCTGCCGATGCAGGGGACATGGGTTCGTGCCCCGGTCTGGGAAGATCCCACATGCCGCGGAGCGGCTGGGCCCGTGAGCCATGGCCGCTGAGCCTGCGCGTCCGGAGCCTGTGCTCCGCAAGGGAGAGGCCACAACAGTGAGAGGCCCGCGTACCACAAAAAAAACCAAAAAATAAAAATAAATAAAATAAAAAAAAATAAAATATAACCCTTGAAACTGAGTTCAATAAACACATCAGTTGACTCTGTCTTCCACTTAGGATGCAAAAAGCTGAAAATAGCAACACCCATCTACCACCACCACCACCAAAACATACACATACCCGACTAAGTTGACAACTGTCTTGATTCTACCAGCTGGCTGAGGTTACAGAGCAACTAACAAACCCCAAATATAAGGGAAGACAGGACCCTCTAAGGAGAAGAGGAATGCACACACCCCCTAACTGGGAATAGATGCCTCAGGATACCACACACGCTGGGGTAAGGAGGAACCAGCTAAAAGTCTGAATAAGTTGCTAAAGGCTGAATGTGGGCCAGCGCAAGACTATAAAACCCTGGTAGCCGCCGGGCTCCTCCTCCACTTACCTTAGGGTGTTCAGGAGGAAGGTGAGCTGTGGGTGAGAGAGGAGACGGCTCCTTGGTGGAGCAGCCATAGAGGTGGGGAGGGGCATCGCTGAGAGCAAGTGCAGAGCCCCTCCTGGACCCTTCTCCCCACGGAAGAAAAGCCTTAAGCCTTTGGAGGAAGAGCAGCAAATCCCATCACCTGAGGGCACAGGTGAAGACTCACTGAGTCAGGCGAAGCAAACAAATAAAAACTGCTGCTCTGGAAGAGGGCAGGTGTATATACTGGGTCTAGATCTTAGGGGATGTCCTGCCTTGGGGGATGGGACAGGATCACAGGAAATAAAGCCCCCCAGGATTTCCGGCTGGAGAGCTGTGTATGCTGAAATCACTGAGCCATCATTTCTAATACTTGTATTTCTCCCTTCGATGCTAAACATTTAGTTGCTGATTTCATTTCTGACTGCTAGAAAATTTTTCTAAGAACTCAGTCCTGGTTTTCCCCTAGTTAGGCTGCAAGATGAAGCTTTTTGAAAGGCTGCCAATAAGTGGGGTTTAGACAATCCCTTTCCTCCAGGACTTTGAAAATAAATAGAGAAGGGAGAGAAAAAGGTTAGGGGATTAAAAATTCAACAGCCCTCGCAGCTTAGCTGTTCTTTTCCTTATGCTAGCCTTCCTCTAAATCTACTGTGTGAAGATTGAGATGATTGAGACAGAACAGGATAATAAAGAATGTGGAAAAATTTCCCCCAATCTTCAATAATCTTCCCCTTTCCCGCGTTCTTAGCTGACAGGTAAAGAAACACTGAAGGCAAAGAGAATTCTGGTTTGTCCTGCGCGATGGCTGCCTGCGCCCGAGGGGTGAGCTTCCAGAGCTGAAAGCCTGGTGATTGAGTTTGTAATGAGCAAAGCACAAGCTCCCCCATGGCTCTAATCCTTGGGAAACAGCCCCACCTCTCAGTTCCCTCTGTGCTTGTTGGGAGAGACTCACGGGTTTTATTTGTGCAGTTGTTGGGTCAATGAACACTGCAAGCTTCTTTTAATCTTCCTTTCCGTCCTCCAGCCCTCAACGCTGCCAACCGCGGAGGGATTTCCACGCGCAAGTTAAGTCTTTACCCCAGCTGCACTGTATTGCATTAAATAAGGACCCTGCCACTTCTAGAGCCCCACAGGAATGAGGGGGAAAAGGCAAGAGAGATAATTATGGTCCTGTTAAATGTATTCTGTTTCCCTCCATCTAATCTCCAAATCCTCGTAGGCATGCAAAGCCCAAGAGAACGTGTTTTGGGAAGTCACTTAAGAAAAAGGCCAATGTGCAGGAGACAGGTTGAGGGGTCACATCATCGGGGAACGCTCCCCTCTAATGGTCTAATCATGCTTAGGCTCTTTGCCAGGGGTTTTAGTTTATTTTGTTTTGTTCTTACTTTTATTCTGACACTAGTTTGGGTGCCAATGTTGCAAGAGTTCGCAATTGCAAGAGTTTGAAGAGAACATGTGGAAGAGATCGTGATTTATTTCTACAGTTAAGACCAGAAGCTTTAGCTTGGTTTGATAACCTACAGACATCCCTCTCTCCTGCCCCACTCTCCCATTTGCCCTTTCTCCCTCCCTCCCTCCTTCCTTCCATCATCAGCTATCTATTGAACACCTCCGTGTGCAAAAAAAGTCTTTACCATTCTAATTAATGACAGCTGTCACTCTAAATAATGACATTCTAATTAATGATATAGATAATTACTGTATCACCTATAGTAATTAACGTAGAACATACAGAAGTAAATAAAACACCAAGCCTTTCTTCTTCTAGCTAAAAAGCTGGCCATGTAGATGCAGCATGGCTGCGATTAGCTTATCCATCACTGTAGCACCACTGCTTCCTGTGCTCTGAGCTCCAGGAGGGCAGGTGCCGGCCTGTGTGTGCACCATGCCAGCTCCAGGGCCTCGCAGGACGCTCCACAGAAACTGGGCTCCATAAAGACTTGCTGAACTAAGTGAGTGTGTGAGTGGACGACTGGACTGTAGAGAGCTTTCCATTCACATTTTCGGTCACCGAATCTGTGTTCCTCCGAATCACCTTCCACACATCAATCCACTATGAGCAGTTCAGATCCACCGAGACCCCCTAACTCACCTCCACAAGCACCCAAAGGAATTTTTCAGTTCTTAAGAGACTTTTGGAGACTGCAATTCATGGCAAAAACAGAGGGAAATCACCAAAATAAAAGCAAGACCACTATCCCTGAAGTATGAACGAAGGCCTGTGGAAGTACAGAATACTATTATTTCTACAGAGTGT
Organism: Kogia breviceps; assembly: GCF_026419965.1. Lineage (NCBI taxonomy): Eukaryota > Metazoa > Chordata > Mammalia > Artiodactyla > Physeteridae > Kogia > Kogia breviceps. Next base: position 21,299,004 of record NC_081324.1, read on the forward strand.
GTGTGTGTGTGTGTGTGTGTGTGTGTCTGTCTGTCTGTCTGTCTGTCTGCATATTTGCAGGGGCTGGTGGGGGCAGAGATGTGGCCAGGAAGGCTTCCTATAAATGGTAACATTTAAGCTCGTTCTCAAACGTCGGGTGTAATCTGGCTGAACAGAGCCAGAGGAGAAAGGGAGTTTCAGCAGGTGCGGAAGGCACAAGGATGTGGCAAGGTGTCGGGTGCCTGGGGACGCGCTGTGATTAGGAAACAGAAAGTAAATGGGGGGAGGTGGGGAAGAGTGAGGCAGACCAGATTGAATGACCAGTCGGCACATGAAAAAGTACGTGCTGGGCTTCCCTGGTGGCGCAGTGGTTGAGAATCCGCCTGCCGATGCAGGGGACACGGGTTCGTGCCCCGGTCCGGGAAGATCCCACATGCCGCGGAGCGGCTGGGCCCGTGAGCCATGGCCGCTGAGCCTGTGCGTCCGGAGCCTGTGCTCCGCAACGGGAGAGGCCACAACAGTGAGAGGCCTGCATACCACAAAAAAAAAAAAAAAAAAAAGTACGTGCTTTCTATAGTCGGTAAGAAATGCATGGAGTACTCTAAGTACAGAAGTCTAGGTTCTTAAAAGGGAGTTTTAGGGGAGGTGTGCCAGAGGGCCTGGGCAAAGGAAAGCTAGAAGCAGGGAGACTACATATAAGGTTTTGCAAGAGTCCAGAAACACACTCGTGTGTGTGTGTGTGGTGTGTGTGTGTGTGTGTGTGTGTGTGTGTGTGTGTGTGTTCATGTGTAGTGATATGCAGGTTATCAGAAAGATTGGCTCAGAAATGGCTCATCCCAGCTCCACCGTATGCCTGAAAAATTCTTCTGGATTGATCTATACTCAGAAATGATAGAGGCATAGTAAAAATCACTATTATCTCTATAGATTTTAATTTACTTCTCAAATAAGCCACATTATATAAATAGCTCCCAATAACCCAGATTGGGAAGGCCAGCTCTCGAACTGACTTCCCTCAGCAATAGTTTTTCCACCTGATCAGGCGAGTCTTACATTATGCAAATCACTTTGACCTCCAAAACAATGTGTTGTTATAATAATGTGTTTGGAAATATTGCTGTGGTTTTCCCGTCTCTCATTAGCACAGAATCATTGCCATGTGCATCACATTTCTTCTGGTGAAGGTAATTGAACCATGCAAAGGGCCAAGCAGAATATACAATATGACTCAGAAAAGGAGGAGAATATGACTATTTCCTTGGGAAAATGATTGCCATAACTGTACTTCATACATGTAAGTGGCTAAGTTTTTGAAACATGTTTTAATCCTGGAACATTTATCTATGGGATTGGCATTTAGCTCAGAGGCTAATAACCCAGTGTGAGCACACAGGTGCAGGGGGCAACCAGTCTCCAGGGCTGTAAGTTCTCCACTCCATTGGCTGCCTTTCCCCTCCGTACACTAGGAGGCGATATTGCACACTGCTTGGGGTGCAAGCTCTGCGACCTATCTGGGTTTGAATCCCATCTCTACTACTCCTATGATCTCCTATGATCTTGGCAGGCTACTTAACTTTTCTCTATTTAATTTTTTTTTTAATCTATAAAAATGGTGGTACCTATCTCACAGGTTAGTTTGGTTTTTGAGAACTAGATGAATTTCTAGGCTCATGGGACGTACCATTCATTGAAAAACACAAAGATCCCTGTCCTTGTGGTGTTTACATTCTACTAGGGGGGCAGGACAGTAAATTACCAAAAATATAGTATTCAATATATTAGCAACCATAAACATCAACATGACTGATATGGAAATAGACTGTATGCTTGCAAGTGATGAGTGCTATGGTAATGCAGAAGAAGTAGAGGGGGTAAGAGGGATAGCAGGGTGGCCAGGACAGTCTACTGAGGAAGTAAAACTTGAGGATATACTTAAAGGAGGGAAGGGAGTGATCCAAGTAGATACCTGAGATAAAGGCCCCGAGGCCCTCACCTGGTGTGTTCAACAAGCCTCAAAAAGCCAATGGTTGCAGCACTGGGACAGGCAGAGGTATGAGAGGTCTGACAATGTGAGGCCAGATCACTAGAGCCTTCCTGGCCATTTTACAGCCTTTTGCTTCTTGGAGTGAATGGGTGTGAACAGAGGAATGACAAGACGCGATTTACTTTTTAAAGGCTGGTGTGCTGAGAACCTCGCCAGGGGAGCACAGAAGTAGCAGAAAGGCCCTTCGGGAGGCTTCCCTCACCTGGCCTTTAAAAATGCTTTCCTAAAACCCATGGGGAGTTCCGGTGTTTTGAGCACTAGTTGCCCTGGACTCCTTGCTTGACACCCTGCAATAAACACTGCACTATCCTTCACAACCGGTGTCAGCAGATTGGCTTTACTGTGCACAGACCAGTGGATTCAAGTTTGATTCAGTAACAACATTGTGACTGGAAGATTGAATTCTCTAGAACAAGTCAAAACAGAAATTGTCTCTTGTCAAAAATTCATAGAAAATTCAAAGTACATATAATTATAAATACCTCACACATTTTTTTTTTTTTTTTAACTTTTTGATGGGACTTGGGCTAAGTAGAATTCATCGGAACCCCTGTGGTTGTACAAACCTATACCAGTATTACAAACACGGAATACATCTATAATTGTTCATTTCTAAAAGAAACATGATAGAGATTTTCCCAAGTTTAGCAACAATGCTAAGTTCGTGACAAGTTGTGAAACTGATAAATATCTATCAATGAGAAACACATTTTAGAGGAAAAAAATAATACTTGAGGAAAGACTGAATTATCTTGCTATTCTATTTACAGAAAATGATATTGTAAAATCATTTCAAATGAAGAGGTGATGGAAAATTATGTAGCCCCCCCCAAAAAAAGGTTAAAAAGGGAAGTTGTGTCTGGAAGTTAACATATTAATAAATACTAAATTATTATGTATCTTTCTAAATATTTACCTTTATGATCTTTGTTGCTTTTAGATATTATAGTTGACTGTACTTTCTTTTCTCATTCTAAATAAGTGTTCATTTTTGTACTTGATTTTGTGTTTGCAATTTTGTATTCATTTTCTTAGAAACTCACAAATCATGTAAGCTGCAGGCACCACACAATCTGAATGCATGCCTGCCTGGTGCATTGTAAACATACTACAAACTACACTTCATTTTCCTCTCAGCCCACCCCTGCTCAGAGCCCAGAGTTGAATATTGCTGTTTATCCCCCCTCCCAACATATCCCCTTAGTAGCTACTGGTCAGCAAGACTGATGGGGAGGTGAGCTGGAACCCCACTTGAGGACACAATGATTAGGAAACTGAGTTTAAATGCATGCATTGAGTTGAAGAAGTCCAGGACTCTTTAAAGACAGGGGTATAATCTCTGCCTGAGTGATTAGAGGAATATGCTGTTATCTTCCCTCACAGAATTCTATCTGGAATAGAGATTGCCTTTAGCTTAATAAGATGTTAGTCTTCATTAGAATTTATCAAGAACTTAGGATAATACACTAGAAGTCATGAGCCCTGGGTTCTGGTCTAGGACTTTGGAATACTTTGTGGCCTTGGTCTTGGGACTTGAACTTCCCTGCATCTCAGTTCCTTTCTCAATAAAATAAAGAGGTTGGATTCCATCAGAAGTTCTTAGCCTGGGACCTGTGGTCCTCTAAGATGCTCATGAGTAAGATTCAGAGAATCCATGACCTCCTGAAGACTGTTTGTAGAATCCGTATGTGCTGTGCATTTTCCTGGTTAAGTCAAATTTTCAGATTCTCTGAGGGTGTATTTTTTTTTAATTAAAAATAAAAAATACCCCTGAATTGCAAAACCTTAACGTTTGCTACATTTTTCAGATGTTGCACACATAATGAACAAAAAGCAATAAACACCTGACTATGAAGTAGTAACGAAAATCATTTAAGAACTCTATAAAATGATATGTAACCTTTCCCAGTCCTTATAACTTGAGAAACCTTAAAAAAAATACCCGCATTCTAAGCTTTAAGCACCCAAGATGAGCTTGAGAACAATGTTAAGTACAAACTGCATAGCACTTTGGGCTGTCAGACTCCGACAGGACATAAACATACCTGAGAGTGCAGTGATAACGTCCTAATTTTGAGGATTGTTGGACTCCAAAAGGGAACATGTAAGAAGCCTTCTGAAATTCCCCTCTCTGATATCTGAGGGCTGTTTCAACTTATATACCTAGGATTATTTTTAGAAGATTATATGTTCAACTTTGGCCAACTAGTCTACCAGCTAAGCGGCAGGCACTATGGTAATTATCAATGCTGACTGAGAAACTGCCTTAGTTTTTACTCTGGACTGATGAGGTTTCTTCCAGTTACTGCGCTCTTTGTCACAGACGAAGAAAAATAAAAAGTCAAATAATAAGGAGTGAGATAATGATAAAAGTGAAAGAAAATGCATGAAAGGAAATCATGCTGAATCAGCTTTCTGCTCCAAGTGATCTCTTCTCAGATGTGTCCTGGACCTCTTGAGATGAGCCTCTCAATCCCCCCACTTTGCCCCCACGTCCTCTTCAATCTGCATTCCCCAAATATTTACCAAGCGCCCATTGTGTATCTGCACCCTAAAGGCCGGGAGTAAAACTTGAAAACAACAGGAGCTGGTATTGATTTCACACAGATTTATTCTTCCCCCAGAACAAGGCCAGCCTTGCCCAGAGGCAAGATAAGCGGCCTCCTGCTCCCGCTGGTAGGATGTACAAGTCCCCTGGAAAGGAGCCCCCACCCCAACCCCCACCCAGAGGCAACTTGTTCTCTGGCCCTGCCAGGTGCCTGCAATTCTCACATTAGTCACTAATTTTCATTAAGGCACTGAAAAGTCTCCCTGTTACAATGCAAAGGTTACTTGGGAGGGTAAACAAATTAAATCATTAGCACAGATGAGTTAAATGCATTAGCTTCTCCCTACAGGTATGGAGCAAAGGATATACAGGATTGATGACATGGCCTGGAGAAAAATTCCCAAGATCAATGGAGATACCTCCTTTGGGGGTATGAACTTTTTAATATCGAAAAGATTTTGGACCCTCACACCGCAGTAGTTTGACTTTTAGAATAATAGTCACTATTCACTATATCCTTACTGTTTACTAAGTACTATATATACATCGTATATTTTCTCTTTTAAGCAGCCTTGTGATGAAGGTGTTTTAATCCCCATTTTACAAATTAAGAAACTGAGTGTTCAGGGAGGTTAAGTAATTTCCCTAAGGTTACACAGGTCATGACTCATTCATCTCTCTTAGATTTCAAATCTTGGAATCTAAAGCTAGTATGTTTTACTGCTTCCCTTAATACAGAGAAAAAAAACCCATAATGATACCAACTGTTCATGCAGAAGTGTTTTTACTGGCTTTGAATTATATCAATGACAACATAATCCTCTCTGTGGAGAACAGCTGTAATGACATGAATAAGTCTTCATACCATAACCACCCTTGCTGAGCCTATGTATTTAAGGGCCCTGTACTGCTTAAGAACATATAGGAATCTGGAATCCACCAAATTGGGGCAATCACAGCTCTAGATGATGAGTCATTAATTGGTGTACTGCCTCCTCTACTCCATGGGCACCAGGAAGTCAGAGGGTAGCCTGCCCATCTCAAGTAATGAGGTGAGGAAAAGCAAAGAAGGGAATCCAAAAAGAGTAAAACAACGACTCCAAAGTCTCTATAAACAGGGGTACAGATATACTGAAAGAGACCCAGAGAGAGATTGAGAAATGAGAGAGAGATGTATATTCTATATCCTATTGATTCGAAGTCTTCAAAAGGCCATTCCAGAACTCTAGCAAACGACCTACTTTAGGACGGAAGGGAACACGGTAAGACCAGTGAATTCCACGAGCAAGGTCTACTGCCACCCTTTTGCTGTGAGATGAGCAACCGGTCGAGAAGCAATGCTGTGTGCAATACTATGAAGGTAGATGTCATTCTGTAAATCCACGGGTGTTGCCTCTGATAGAAGCACTGTCTGCAAGGAAGGCAAATCCATACCCAGAGTAATTATCTATTCCAGGAGGAACAAAACACTGCCCCTTCCATTATGGGAGTGGTGCAATGTAAACAACCCACTACCAGGTAGCTGGATGATCACCCCAGAGAAGGGTGCCATAGTGGGACCTCAGTGTCGATCTCTGCTGCTGACAGACCTGGCACTCAGCAGTGGCAGGAGCCAGGCTGACCCTGATGAGCAGGAGTCCGTCTGCTAAGCTCATGTATAGCCTCCATCTCTCCCAGTATGGCCACTTTGTTCACGAGCCCATTGGGTGATGACAGGTGTGCCTAGAGAAGGAGGTTAACTGATCGATACTGGCATATCCAAATTGGAAGCCAAGCCTGAAAAGCCTATAATCGTCAGGGTCTTGAGACACTTTATCTCCTTGCTTCACCATCCTTGATATGCAGACTTCTACCTCACGGTCCAAGATGGCTGTGAGAATCCTAGCCAACATGTCCACATTCCCAACGGTAGGACTGAGGAAAGGAGGAAGAGAGAGAACACCTGCTGGAAGAGGTACCCAAAGGTGTGCTTACATTCCACTAGCCAGCACGTAATCACACGGTCATCACTCAGCTTCAAGCAAGCTGGGAAAGCTTCCCTACAACATGGACATTTATTTTTGTAAGGGAGAAAATGAGTATTTGTGGCCAGCAAGCAGTCTCGCTATCCTTCAATATATTTTAAAACAAATTTATCCACCTCCAAACAACTAAAGCTGTTTTCCGCCTTATGGAACCTCTCTCGGTAAGTGGCAGCATCGTTTACCAAACTGCCAAAGTCAGAAACATCCTCCTACTTTACTGCCTCCATTTGGCACGGCCAACCTCTACTGACCCTATCTTTCAATACACCTAACGTCCATCTCCTTTTTTCTTTTTTTTTTTTTTTTTTTTTTTTTTATTTCTGCGGTACGCGGGCCTCTCACCGCTGTGGCCTCTCCCGCTGCGGAGCACAGGCTCCGGACGCGCAGGCTCAGCGGCCATGGCTCATGGGCCCAGCCCCTCCGCGGCACGCGGGATCTTCCCGGACCGGGGCACGAACCCGTGTCCCCCGCATCGGCAGGCGGACTCTCAACCACTGCACCACCAGGGAAGCTCCCATCTCCTTTTTGGAAATTCAAATGCCACTTCCCTACATCCTTTCATGGCCATGTGTCACTTTTATAAACTCCTATCTCTTAAATAATCTCCCCAGTGTCAGCCCAGCTCCTCTTTCATCCATTTCTCACTCTAATGGCAAAGCCACTTTCCAAACACAGTTTGGACCACAGATGTATCTGATCATTCTCCAGTGGCTTCTCAAATCCCACCCCAATTAAGTTCACAGCCTTTAGTAAGCCTATTGCTTACTAAACCCTCCACCCCCATTTTACCTCCACAGTCTAGCCATCCAAGGGAGGTTTCTGGTTCCTCCAGTACTCTGAGCACTCTTCCGTCATTTGACCTTCCCACTTGCTGCTCGTTACTTAGACTCCCTCCGTGCGTACTACTACAGATGTCCTAACTCCTGGTCATTCCTCAAGAATCAGCTCAAGTGTCATCTCCTCCAAGAAGCCTTCTGTAAAGGGCACGTTGTGAAATTGTGTCTTCCTACAGCATCTCCATCATAGCATTTTCTACAACACATTATAATTAATTATCCACCCCCCACCCCCGACCCCGCCACCCAGGACTCTAGAGAAGGAACAGAATCATTTGTCTACCAATGTCCTGTTCTCAGTACAGTGTCTAGCACATCATACTTCTGCAATAAATAAATGAGTTCACTAAACAGGACTCCAGATCTCTTGCCTATCACATAGATTTTATCTCTGTTCAACACCTGGGTACTCCACAATCCTGTTCCTAGTTTGTTATCCTGATTCATGCCAGCTTGTCCTGATACTGATGCTCATGAGAATGCTAGCCCAGAATGACCTACCAGGCAATGACCTCTAGTCTTGACTCCTATCCTTTACAAGCCTGCCTACTGCATACCAGACACATCGGTTCATAGCACATTTTCACTGGAACTACCTGAAACTACTACATGAAACCCTATGCTCAATCTTGATTCCAGAAGACTTTATTATATCTACTAATCTAATAACAACTAAGCCTTTAATCACTGAAAAGCCAACACTTTTTGAGCATTAATTAACTAACAGATATTTACTGCAGCCCTCCTTTGTGCTAAATACCATGTTTGATGCTGAAGATGCAATGATGAGCAAAAACAGTTCCTCTTCTAATGGAGTTTCTAGCTTATTCAGGAGAATGGCATTAATCAAATAACTGCATTAATAAGAATTTAATTACAAATATTAAGAAATATCTCCAATGAAATGAAGATAGTCACTGATTGCTAATATCAAAGAACTGTACTTAGGTGGGAGCAGAGGTGAGGAAGGTTGTGGGGGTGTGTTAAGGGGAGTCAGAGTATCTGAAGGATGAATAGACATTAACTAGGTGGGAGAAAGGGTGATAAGAAGAGCAAGGAGAGAGGGAGAACAATGAGCCAGAGGGAACCGTATGTGCAAAGGCCCTGTGGTAGAAGGGGCTTTTCCCTTCGAGATGGTGAGAGGAGGTTCATCTAACTGGAGCACATGTGTGAATGAGAATAGAGAGGTGGCAGGTAGCCATCCTGGTGGAGCCACATCAAGTATATGGGTCTTCAGAAGCATGGTAACTGGGGTACCTGCATGTGATGGAGGTTGAAGGGGAAGTCATGTGCTTGTCAGGTAAAGGATGAGTCCAAGGGAGAATACAGTGGTCTGTAACTTCAATGAGCTTACAATCAAGAACTAGATATCTTGACACACGAACAATCAGATATCAAGTAGTGGCTGAACAATTTGCTAATGATTTAAGGAGTCGCAGGAATTCAGAGATGGGCTGAATCCCTCCCCATTCCTCTGAAGTCTGTAGCCTGGTGAGCACCAGAATGGATAAGGCTTCTAATAAGAAGAGGTACTTTATTTCACTGTATGTTCATCTGCCCAGGGGATCTTTCATGGGCATCATTCTTGAGCTAATAAATAATTGAAAGAGTTCTAAATAGGGAGTGGGGAAGTCTCCGAAAGGAATTATAAAATAGAGTCTGTCCCACCCTGAAAAGCCCAAACAGGATTTTTCCAAAAACATTACGTTTAATTACTTCCCAATTTGCCTCTCATAATGGAAGGGATTTAACAGTTTATGGTAATAATATGCAAAAGGTTGAAATGCTCTTGAAACATTCGCCAAAATCTGCCACGGAACAGTGTGAGAAGCTACTGGCATTACTGGTGCACAAGGAGAGTGTGAGAAGTGTGCCCTGCTCTCCTGAAGTCACTAGGAGGGCAGGTGGCAGGGGACTTTATGGGTCTCCACGTAGACAAAGGGGTATGACTGTCCACAGTCAGGCTGTACGGTCCTTGGTGGACATACACTATAGCCCTGGCCAGGCTTTGCAAATGAGAATACAATTATTAACACATAAGTACTTGTAACAATAATGACTAATACTTAATGAACGCTTATTACATAATGGGATCTGTTCTACATAGCTTGTATATATTAACATATTTAATTATTAGGAAAACTGTACAAAGTAGGTATATTAGGTTCATTTTGTAAATGGGGAGTTTGAGACATGGACGACTTAAGTAACTTCTCAAGGCCTCATAATCAGTTAACAGAGGAGTGAGGATTGGAACCCAGGCAATTGGCCTCCAAAGTCCACACTTGTTATAAACATGCTAGAGTCCTCTCACTCATGTATCTACTTCAAATGCTTGATATGAGAATGAAGTGTGCTTAGGTATAAAAAGTGCTTGGAATAGTTCCTGGCCCGTAACAGTACCCACGTTTGCTTTTAATCTTTTTCTTGCAGCTGACTTTCGTCTGCGCCCGCAATTCTGTTCGCCTCTCTCTTTTTTCTTCTACTCTAGTTCCCTCTCTGTCCAGCTGACTCCCAGCAGGCACAACAGGATCACTAACTGTTTGTTAATGGGCTGCTTTTTGTCCAGTTCTTCCAGGTGACTGTTAGACAGGAAGGAGGAGGAAGAGAAATTCACAAGCACAAATCGATGACAGAAGAAATGGAACCACAGGAGTGAACGCCCCTGGAGACAATAAACTCTGCATGGCGGCCAGCCCGGGACGGTGCCGTGTGGACATGACTTACTCCAGGAAAGCAAGAAGCCTCAGAGGGTCGCATCTGCTCCACGGGGCGCAGACATGAGTGTCCATACTGTTTCCCAAGGCTGGGGGTGGAGGGGGCTGAGACAGTAAGACACAAAGCATATGAATATGGACTCATAAAAGGGAAATTCAGAGACGTGGGAAGAGAAATCAGGAGCAAGCATGAGATGGTTTCAGGTCATGACATTGTGACCACAGAGTTAATAAAAAGGCTGTGATTATAGGTGACAGGTGATGTAATGACATATTGACATGGGGACCTTGACTTGAAGGCAGGAGATAAAAAATAACCCGTGTATGTATTTCCAGGAAAAATGAAAATGATAATCTCTAAAAATCAAAGATACCCAGCCTTGACTTCTCTCTGCTCAGGAAACGGATAATACCACCAAAAGACACAATGTTTTTGTCAAAGGTCTAGCCATGGGGCTAGTTCATTGACGGGGACAAGCTCCAAACACGACCCATAGAGGCAAATAACAAAGGAGACTTTGGAAAGTTTTGGAACAATGTCTTCCAAGCGGTGAGACCGCTGAAGGTCAAGACTATCAGAGGCCTAGGGTTCTGGGGATATTTTTAATAGACTGCCGCGCTGCTTTTGTGCCACGTGAGGACAGATTGATATTCTGCAACGGACCCTGATGGACACGCAGTTGGAGAAGAATCAGCAACCGAAACTAATAATAAAGCAGCCTGGAGCATAAGCACATGGATGTGGAAGTCATGGTGGGTGACACAAACCCACAGGAGGAAATGTGACTATCACTGTTCATGCCTTGCCCGCCCTCACCCTGATCCACTGAAATGGCTGTGTTCAGCATTCAAGTGAGTTCAGGTCTGGCGGAAGAGCTCTGAATTTCACTCCTGGCCCAGGTGTGCCTCTGGTCTCAGGGTCTTCTCTAGGAAGGCTTTCATTTGCCCATTATAGAACATTTCCCCAAAGTAAGAAACCTTGTAAGCTAGCAGTTTTTAAGTTCTTACTATGCACTAGGCAACTTTACATCCAATATCTCATTTAACCTTCACCACGATCCAACGTGGCAGTACATTTTTCTAAAAACATTTTCATTTTTAAACATAAATACGTGGAGAGTTTGAGAAAATGGACACTTAGCCATGGGGCACAGATCTACAGCTCAAATCAAGTTCCATTTGATTCTGAAACGTGGGTTCTTGTCCCCTCTGCTCTACTGTTTCTTGGATGGCCGTTTTGGATCAGGAGAGTGAGGGGGTAGGAATTTCTATTCCAACAACAGTGTCCACCCCAGCTCTTTGTATACACAGTATGTAAGCGTTTACAAATATTTGGAAGCTTACAACCCTCTAGAGAGTGAAATATAAATTTGAGCAGGATTATTTTAGCTAGATCCTATCCAAAGTGACTTATTTTTACCCTTTCGAGGATAATCTCCCAGGACAATTCGATATTTACTTAAAGCCTACTGTTTGCTTGGCATTGTGTCAGGAACTGCAGATAAACAACTAATAAGACACTGAATTTGAACATCATCAGAAGACAAATGATGCTCAATTATTAATCTTTCTTTCATACAGATACTTCCCTTCCTATAGCCTTACCTCAATGAAGGGACTGCTGGAGTTTTCTTAACTCTTCCTGCTCTTACTAGGGATACTCAGAATCTTCATTCCTTCACCCATGAAACAAAAGATGCCTGAGGCTTGGGGACTGAGTCCTCCCAACTGAGCTATGGTTGCCATGGAGACCTCCTCTCTTTCCTTCCCCACTTTGGCTACTGCTACCACTTGGACCTCAGCTGACCCCTACCCCCCAACTTTAACCCAGTGCAAGGAGGTGGAATTATGCTGGGAACAGGTATTGCTCGTGATATGTGAAGCTAGAAAATGAAAATGTGTTCTATAGAGAAGTAGTGTTATGAATGAGAAAACAGGGTTTTAAAAATAGATCTTAATATTCATCTACATTCTCTAAAGAAATAAAATATGGTAGCCTAAATTAATAACCTGTCTATGCTTTATAATATTTTTCTAGGGGAAAATAAATTTCGAATTCCTAACCACCAACTTCAAGACAAAATAAATGAGACTCCTTCATTAACTGTGGGCTGGCTACACATGTTACATTTTTAAAATTTATTTATCCTGTGACAGTACACAAATGTCTGGAAGTGGTATAAATAGCCAATTCGAGAATCTAATAGAAAATGGAAGATAAAATTCAGTGAGAATAAGAAAGTTGTCTTAGATCACCTAGTGAGTCTGTCAAGAATGCTCACATCAGGATGAAGTTAGCTTTGCCAGTGAAACAATGCTTTGGCCCAAACTTCCACTCTGCAAAAGGAAACCTGAGTATTTGCAGACATGTATAAAGTCCATCAAAAAGGATAAAATGAACAAAATCTTGTGGCTGCTTCTGGCACATCCTCTCTTATTTTCAACATACACAATTACTGAGGCAGATTCATTAGGTTGGGATCATTATGGAGATATCCAAGAGAAGTACTTTTCTCTCCATCTTGATTTCTACTCAAATGCTTGCCCAAAAGGTAATAAAATTATCTGGTTAGAAAGCTTTGTCAAAACCGTGCTGAGACTTATTTTCAATCAGCAGAAAGGCTAGAGCCCAGGAACCCCCATGTTTTTGGTTTTTTCTTTCCTGTTGGAGAGGAACAAATTTGTTATTTTGAAAATCATGACAGTATGTAGCACATGGTGACGGGGGCCAATCCTTTGTAAGAGGATTTACATGAAGAGGATGTATATGAAAGAAATTGGAGATGTTTCTTCTAAGTCAAGGCTTCCAATCAAGATAGTGAAACCAGTGCATTGATTTTCTGAGAAGCAGTCCTGGCAAAAAGAAAGGCTTAGGCTGGTCTAGTTTAATCAACTCTTTCTGACTCTTGGCCTGAAATAGCAACTATTTTATTCTAACACCTTAAGGGGGGGCCGTAAAAGCAAGAGAGGAGGAAGGTCGCATTATAACCATGATCGCTCACTGGTGTGGACTTACTTTTAGGTTGATATAAGGGGACCTATTTGGCAAGAAAATTCAGTTCAGACAGGCAGTGGAAAATCGATCTCATCTGTGTATACATCTGTTTACTAGGACTTTGTAAATTTTTTACCCTCAGTCTTTGTTTTAAATACTTGAAATCAGCTAGTTTACCTAGATTTACTTTCCTGTCTTCCTCCCATTTTGTGTGGATATGATCCTGGGCTGTATAAATAGGATGTTTTTTTGTTGTTTGCCAGCTTTTATGAAGGAATGGCATTGCCACCACAATAAAAATGTGTCTCACCTCTTTCCCAAAGATGGTCTTACCCTCTGTATTTCTAAGTTCAAGACTCCTTACCTGTGTTTCCTGATACATGTCTATCTTCTGAACCTGTCCATGCAGATTCACATTATTTCGAGACCTGTCTTAGCAAGAGATCCCTTAGATAAGCCCCTCCTTGCTTGGGGTCTAGGCACTACCTAAACAAATGCCATTTTATTTACAATGAAAGGTTCTATCTTTGGTCAGGATGAAACCAATTAGAACCCTGTTTGGCCCCCTCCCCCCAAATACAAAGGCACCTCCAGGTCACCTGCCTCTTGTGTGTAGAAAAGCTGAAGTCTCCCAGGCCTCCCTGAGTCACAAAGGAGAAGGCTCAAACAGTTAATAATTAGAAAAATAAAGTCACAGAGTCTTTCAGTGTCTTATGCACAGTCCTGAGCTGTTTTATAGATACTGTACTGCTACCAGAAGGAAAAAGCTAACTGCATCATGATCAGACTGTAGCCACGACATCAAGCTGCTCCATCTTGAGCAGTACTGAATTTATGGCTAGCACAATTCTAAGAACTAGCCTCAAGAGAATGGGATTAACACTATTGCTCACAATAATCTGTACCTTTGTGGGCATCAAAATAAATGTAGCTTGCTCTGCCCATATATATAAGCAGGCAACTAAAACTGTCAGCAAAGAGATGCTACAGACTCATGTCAACATCTTCCACTCTAAGAATACAGTGCCCTATGTCAGCATGAAGAAGTTACAGAAGATGGACCTTTGCCCGTGATCCCATAGAAAGGGAATGATGTCTGACAGTGGAGATTTGTAAGCGGCTTTTTGCAGGAAAGAGTTCTTTTCAGGAAAGAGCTTTCTGCAGGAGGCTCCTTTTGTCTTACCATAGCAAAGCTATACTGTAACTGATCTTAAACCAGGAACCCCTATACTCTACTCATCTCCAACCCAAGCACACCTTTCAAATCTTTTGATCCCACAATCCTTCGCCTTACCTGTTGGTTCTTTCCTCAGAGAAGAGAAATAGAACTGAAAAATAAGTAATTAACAGATGACCAGATCTTTTGCCCAGCTTCCCCTTCGGTAATTTCACGAACGAACAAACTCTGTGAACAAGATAGCACCTGAAGAAAGACCACAAGGAACTGACAAGTCTGCACACAATGGGAGATGATGATGAATCTGACCTGCTACCTCAATGATTAAGGGAGATTACTTCCCCTTCTTCCCTTTAAAACCTTTCATGGCCAAGCAGAATCTCTGGGGTTGGCTCTGGGACAGAAGTATGCCTTCTCCCCAGATTGCCAGCCTTCTGATTAAAGCAACTATTCCATTCCTACCAGAACTTGTCTCTTGAGTACTGACTTTCCTTTTTTTTTTTTTTTTCGGTACGCGGGCCTCTCACTGTCGTGGCCTCTCCCGTTGCAGAGCACAGGCTCCGGACGCGCAGGTTCGGTGGCCGTGGCTCACGGGCCCAGCCGCTCCGCGGCACGTGGGATCTTCCCGGACCGGGGCTCGAACCCGTGTCCCCTGCATCGGCAGGTGGACTCTCAACCACTGCGCCACCAGGGAAGCCCAGTACTGACTTTCTGAGTGGTGAGCAGCTGGGCTTGAGTTCAGTAACGATGAGATCGTCCCTATAGGTAGTGGAAGCCAGTAGTCCTGAACGATAAGGCCATCGGAAGCAACTTGATAATATTACAGCAGTTTGAATTTAGACTCCAACATTATATATTTGAAATGGGAACATGTGCCTGGGTTTTTCCAATGTCCCAAAAGGATATTTCTGCTCAGGAGGACAGGGAGAAGCCCAAACATAACTATTAACTCTTGACGTGATAGGCAACCTTGCCCTGAGCTTGACCATCCCTAGTAACAGGCAGATGGACACTCAACTGTTCCCTTAGGACAGAGGACCTGAGAGCCATCCTTCAGGAGAGCCAAAGGCAACAGTTGCTCACTTGGCCTGATTTGAAAGCTGATTTTCTATCACTTGTGGAGATCCTTTGACTGACTGTCTATTTCTTCACTAATGGTCAATAGAAGACCCAGCTTCCCTGAAGAACTTGTAGGTTGTTTGGCTATATCTGCGTGACCATTTTTTGCCATCAGAGTAAGCCCAAACCCTGCCTGGAGTGGGGAAAAAAGGTAACTCCTCTTTGACAAAGGATCCTTGCTTGCCCCCACCCCCTCACTGGATCTCTGGAGGGCAAGAGGTGACAATAAATTTTGCTTGTACACATTTTCTGTGAGGCTGGTTGGTTGTGTCAAGTCCCATTCAAATAGTGGGGGTAAAAAACTGCCTATGACTTCATTCTTGGAAATGGAAATGTGATCCTTAATCAGACTAAGAAAGGCCCCTTCAATGAATTAGATGCCCCAAGTTAGCTCTTTCTGGCCTAAATGGACCTCTTCTACCAAGTAATATGGCTTATGAGCTGATGAAGAACTTTGTATACTCTCAGCACATACACATGAGGAGTACATACTTCAGGAAATTTCCTAGATGGCTGACTGGCTGAAGCTCCCTATCACTATAGGAAAAGGAAGAGATCTTCCCCTCCTGTCTCCTTTAACAATGGTGCCATGAGTTAAAAGATGGGAGTAGTGCTGAATCTGGAGGAGTTATTCATCTGCTTATATTGGGGAGAAAGATTTGGACTATACAGACTTTGTGGTGGCCTCTTCCTCTGAGTGGTCTTCCAGATGTTTCACTGACTATTCCTGGGATGCTGATGTCATGGGATCCCAAGAGGGTATCTATTTCATTATGATGGACCCTAGGGAAGCCAGGCTTACTAAAAGTATGATTCTAATACCTACAAGTCATGACACTACAATACTGGTGCCATGTGGGAAGTTAGGAAAGGAAGAAAAAAAGAGCAGTATAGTTAGGAGTTGTTTTCCTTGCTTCCATTTTCAGCATTTGCTTTCACTATCATTCTTATGCACTGGATATTGACAAAACATTAAGGTCTCTGCTCATATGATGCCCATCTGCTCCAGCACCTTATTTCTCACCTGAAGCTCTGATCTCCAGTCAGTGATGTCATAGGCATTTCTGCCCAGAGTCGTTTATAATTAGGGCCGCGGGTGAAAAATTAACAGCAGGAACAGATGGGCCCATAAGAGGCAAAGAGTCTGTTCACATACAAATTTCATCAGTACCTGAAGACTGAAGAAAACCGTAGAACACAGGAAGGCTCTGCCCCCAAATGAGACTTCTACATGGTGTGGAGAGTTTGCTGGGGCCCTATGCCCTTCCTCAGCCCATCAGGGAACACTGTTCTTCCTACTCATAAGGGAGGGCAGGCTGGGGAAAAGCACAGCAACCAGGCCATGACCATTTAGAGCTTTCTGGCTGTTAGCACAGGGATCCGGATGGATATAAAGAAGTGGGGTTTGCTTGTTTGCTTCAGAGCGAAGAGCTGCAGCCCAGGAGCTGTCAATTTCGATTAGCTGCTTTAAAGAACTTTTGTGTGTGACATAAAATAAAAATAATACAGCCATGTGAATTGGAAGGCAGTAATTGCAGATTCTTCTCAATGGGTGTTTTATGTTACTGGGACCCTGTATTACTGAAATCACTGCATTACTAGTTAAGTGTAAAAAATATATGGTCTTTTATTTCTTAATTTACATGCTAACAGGAAGTCTGAGGGAATCAGTTCAGGACTTATAGGAATGGGAAACAGGGAAAAAGAGAGAGTTGCATTTAAGTAGGCCCTGAGGTCTTTCAGCACTGGCACAGCCTGTCTGAAGTCACCATCTTCTTTCCACCCAAACTCCTATGCAAACTATCATCATTTTTTCTCCCTCACATAGGTTTAACAGATTCTTCCAGCATACAGTGACTCATATCCATACCTTTTCCTTTATTCCATTTAACATATTCTAATCTCTTATTTTCTTCTATACTAGTTACACTAGTCTTTATTTTTGTTGTCTCCTTCCTTCAATCTACTCTTACAAAGAACTCCCAGAACTAGTTTCCTAAAAGACAGTTTTGGTTATACCTTTTCCCTACCCAGATCATACCCGTAGTGCTGAATGAAAGCTCAATTGGAAGTACAATATCTGGAAAAAGTTTAAAAGTACCTATTGAAGCTGAATAGATGTTTAACTTTTAACTCCATCCCTAGTTAAGTATATACCCAACAAAGAGGCATGCATTCACTTGTCAAAGGATATGTACTAGAATGTTCATAACACCATTATTCATAGTTGTCCCAAACCAGGATATGTAAATGCTTATAATCAGTAGAACAGATAAATAAATTGTGGTATAGTCACTCAGAAATGAGAACAAACTTTATACACAGCAATAATGATTATCATAACAAGTACAGTGTTGAGCAAAAAAGGCCAAAAAAGTATCATTTCATTCATATAATTAAGAAAAACATGCAAAACTAGCCTACAGTGTTAGAAGTCAGGAGAGTGGTTACTCCTATGCTTTATAAGTCAGAGAGTATGGAAAGGAAGGGGCAAGAGGAAAGCTGATGAAGTACTGACAGTATTCTGTTTTTTAATGTAGATGGTGGTTACATGCATTTGTTCAATTTCTGAAAATTTAGAGTTGCACAGTTAAGAAATGTGCACTTTTCTATATGTGTATTATACTTCAAAAATAATTTAAGTTAAAAAGCAGAAGGGAAAAATGTCCCCCATCATTCAAAGCTTTTTCTCATTTTTACACTAGTTCCTCAATATAGGGAACACCATCTTATTTACTTTTATATATTTGGGATTTACATAACAGTAGTTGTTACATAACTCTTTTAAATGAAAATAAATAGATGGAGGAATTCCAGAAAGATGGCAGTTGCTTTGGCCACATAGTCTCTGGTCTTCAGGAATCCCTTCATAAGAATAAAAAAACTAGAGAGAGAAACTAAAAACCTATGTACAACATTTTCAACAAAGCTAGGTGACAAGGTATCCACATGAACCCACATAGGGACAAAAGACAGCACAAAACCTATCTTGCCATCAGTGTGGGAGAAAGTAGAAAGGGACCAATAGGTATGTGATGAAACTGAGAGTAAAAAAAACTCCAAAAAATAAAACATGGTTTCACTCAAAATTCGGGGGTAAATTTAAGGAATTCAACAGTAGTGAGTACAAGAAAGGCTCATGCAAAGAACTGAGAAGACTGGGGCAGTCTAGTCCTTATGAACTCATAAAACTGACTTACCACGTGGGGATAAACCACTATGAGAGGAATGAAGATGGAGCAGAGTTGGACAATACAAAGAAAGGAATGCGTATATCCAAATAAAACTAGGGAGAGATAACAGACCAGGAAATCTCAGAGTGTGAGCCATCATATTTTTGAACTTTCAACAAAGCAACAGAAGGCATTCTTTCTGAAGAACAGCTAATTTGAATGTACTTCTAAAATTTCAGGAAAACTAAAATTTACTAATATGAACATCAGAAAAGCTTGAAATCAAATTCCATAAAAAGTTACTGTGAAAACAAAAAGACAGAAAATAAAAAGGAACAGAATAACATTCCGGTAAACAATAAGAATATCATCAAAGCATGCTCAAATGAAGGAAGGTGTAAAACCGTGTTAAAAAAACTGTAAAAATTAGATAAAATACATATGAAATTATAAAAAACAATAAAGAACAACACAAATTAGCAAATTCAAAAATGAGGTATAAATTCAAAAATTAAAAATAAAAGAAAATATATTATAGAAGGGGTAACTAAACCAGAAGAAAAACAAGAGAATGATCACAATAAATTATGCCTTAAGGGAAACAGAAGGTAAAAGGAAATTTCAGAAATCAAAAAGAGATAATAATCATTTGAGAGAAATGGACAATTATTAAAGTTAAGCAAAGAAGGTCCAACATATATATAATAGCATTTTCTGAAGAAAACAAATATAAAAGCTAACAAATACTAAAAACTTTAGTTCATGAATAATTTTTTGAAAAAAAGACAAACTAATCAAAGAGCACATCCTATATCTAAGACTATCAACTGTCACCAAAACATAGCCTAATAAATTTCCTGGACTTTGAAGAGAAAGAAAAAGAAAATATTTGGTCACATAGGCAAAAAGTTCTTTTGACTTAAAAGGGAAAGAAAACCAAATTACCAGATATTTACACAAATGGTTTATTCCAGAAGAATGCTGAGTAATGTATTTTGGACATACAAGGAAAGAAAATGTGAGACAAGGATTTTATAACAAGCAAAACTGATCTTCAAGTATAAAAGACACAGATCATTACTAGCATTCAATAATTCAGACAATATTTTCACGATGTCTCCAGAAGACCTTCCTAAGGAATCTATCAGAGAACAAACTTCAGACAATCGAAATTACTAGGGAGACATCAACATAAGGACTGCTAGTGAGTATTACATATGTAGCCACTTGTGAAACTAAGACAAGATAAGGGTTAAAAGGGAGAATGTAATGACCATATAATCTGACAATGCAGACACAGTATGACCTTAAAAATGTAAAAGGAGACTAGGGATAAGATAGGAAAAAAAGGTAACTATTCTCATTAATCATAATAAGTGGTGGTATCATTAGTATTGTTACTCTGAGACTGTGGTGTAGGTAAGGTGGGATAAAGCAAATAAGTAATTATGGAACATTCTAGGTCTACTATCCACTGTGTCCTTGAGAACCAAAATTCTCCGGGTGAAAGAAAACAGATGCAGATGTAACCACTAAGAACTGTGAAGGGTCTGTGATTTTGCCCTACTTGAAAACTACCAAGTGAGCCCATCACAGTTTCATGGATGCTGATGGAACACACAAGACTTTGGGCCAGAGCCAAAAGAATTTCTTATTCATTGCTTTATTAGACAGAGCAAGAAGCATGAGCATTATGTTTGCATCAATTCTCTTTGTCCCCCAAAGCTCACGATGGTGACACAGAGGAGCCTAGGTCTGTGTTGCACATTCAGCAAATCTGCATCACACCTGAGTAACCTGGAGTTTAGGGACACTGAATCTTTTATAATAGTCTGCAAGCAGATCTGCTTGTGATGGTTAGTTTTCTGTAGCAACCTGACAAGGAGGTAGTATACTGTGATTTACTCAAATGCTAATCTTGGTGTTGCTGTGAAGGTATTTTGTAGATATGATTAGCATCTACAACCAAGTGACCTTAAGTAAAGGAGATTACACTTGATAATGTGGGTGGGCCTCACTCAATCAGTTGAAGACCTTAAGAGTGAAAACTGGAGAAGAAATTCTGCCTCAAGATTGCAACAGCAACCCTTGCCTAAATTTCCAGCTTGCTGCTGGCCTGCCAGAGGGGTGTTGGACTTGCCAGCCCCTATCATCACATGAGCCAATTCCTTATTATTTTTTTTTATTTTATATATATATATATATATATATATATATATATATATATATATATATATATAGAGAGAGAGAGAGAGAGAGAGAGAGAGAGAGAGAGATCAATAGGATATATATATATCAATAGGATGTGTATATGTATATATATATCCTATTGATTCTGCTTCTCTGGAGAACCCTGGTTGATACATTAGCCTTTGTCCTGGAGGGAGACATTATCTTTATCTTTCAGGGCTATTCACTACACAAATATCCTTCAGAAGATAGTCTAGAACAAAGATGATCAACATCTCTGCTCTCAAGATTTTCAGAAACACAAGAGATCCATGAAGATTTATTTCCCAACAGTAACAGAGAAATTACATAAAAGCCTTATGGTCCTGAATTTGAATTAGAAATATCAGTATAAACCTCACAACATGTCATATTTACATACTTGCCCCTACTTCTGTTCATTGAAAGTTTAGAAAAACATGACCAAACTAGTACCCATAGCAAGTCCAGACTCTGATCCTAAAATTCTTTTTCCATTACAGGAAACTAAAGCTTCTTGGAAAAATGGCCGATTTCTGATTTGGGCCTAGAATATCTTGACATAACAGAGAGCATGAAAAGTATCAAAGGCTACCAGGGTGATGTGAAAAGTACAGGAGCCAATTCAAAGAGACTTCTATGTGGGACAATTTGAGCTTTAATACGGGTAAGAATGACAATGGATTCAAACTCAAGGTAATTGGCTACCTTCTGAAGCTGACAGAGAAACGTCTGATTATCTTTAAACCTGGATGAACAAAAGGAAAGACATGACAGTATCCTGCCTTTCTTAAATGAACTGATGGTACCACTGGAAAATCAAGTGATTAGCCATGATTTATATAACTAATCAGTGGCAGAAGGCAGAACTAGGTCCGAGTCCTAGTTTCTATTTAGTAAATCTATATTTATATGCTATATTTTAAATACCTAATACACCCCTGACAGTTTGTTTTCCTTTATGTCCTGAGGTAGAAGACCTCAAATTCTTTACAGTTCAGAAGTCTTCGCAGTCAGGATAGACTTAAGTTTTGGATGACAGTATATATCCTCCAGACTCAAATGGTTTAATAACAAAGTATAGTTCTTACTCCTATTATCAATCAGACTTTTCCCAAGGGTGCTTCTCTTTGCAGTTACTTGTGAATAGATGAATAGGAGCAACAACCTTGAACACCGTTAGTTGCTTGTGCCAGAGGAAAAGAACGCTCTAAAGGTTCCCACGTATACAATATATAATTAAACGCTTTAGCATGGAAGTACACTCATCACTTAGGCTCATAACCCATTTGACAAAAATGGGTTACATTGCCCCAGTCAACCACAGAGAATCCAAAATGCAATCCTACTATGTGCTCCAAAGGGAGGAAAACTGAACATCATTGGCACACTGCATTAATGATTCCTGAAATATTTAACTTTCAATTTCTACACTTCCTCAATTCTAGGTCCAGAAGCAAAGACCAGAGTTGTTAAAATAACATATATCAAACAGTGCAAACCACCATGGTTTGTGAGCAACCCCTACAGTCAACATTAAAGCTCCCAAACCTTGTCATACACTAGAAGAGAGCCCCAAACACCCAGGAATTCATCCAATATTAAACACATGAAGATTTGAGGAGAAGGTCTAGGTATGCTCCAGTTAACACTGGTCTACTGTTGTCTGTCATCTCTCACTGAGGGAAACACACATTGTTTTCTCTGTCTGGTTCCTGTAGGCTTTGTGTGTGTGATCCTGGTATCAGAGGACCACTGCTTGTCAGAGAGGACTTTTTTTCTCGGGATGTGTTTAAAGCATACACGGAGCAAACATGATTCTCTAAGAAATACTATATGAAGTGGCTTTCTTCACAAAAGCATTTGCTGACTCCAAAGGGAAGTGAGCTCAGTGGGTCAAAGTTATTTCCCACATCAAGTGGTTAAGAGCCAAGAGGTAGTTGGATATTAAGCATCTATTTTGGATTCCTGGAGAGCATCCCACTGTCCAAGGAGCCATAGCTTACTTTGCTGTCTTAGGTCTCCATCTTTGTAATCACACAAAGAACTTGGACACATCGGCAAAGGAGCCAGGTTTCTCATCAGGACAGCAGGATTCTCCTGTCCCTCTGTCTCAACTCTCCCATGACCATTTCATTCGGTCATTCCCCTTCCTTCTATTTCCTCTTACAACATTTTCTGCAAGATAATAATAATCTGATTACGTTGAGTGGAAAAACGAAGGCACAAAATAGTATGCATGTAAGACAGTGATCATGCAAACTTAGGTATGTGAGTGATGATTGAAAGAGAACTTTTTATATTAAAATGCATTTCTGTTGATTTTATAAATTTTCTAAAATCTATAATCATTAATACAGATTTATTGGAAAAATCATGATGTAATTCCAGTATGTGTGCTAGTACCTCTCTTAGGGATATTTCCATCTGAATAGATGTTTTGTTTCGTTT
Organism: Kogia breviceps; assembly: GCF_026419965.1. Lineage (NCBI taxonomy): Eukaryota > Metazoa > Chordata > Mammalia > Artiodactyla > Physeteridae > Kogia > Kogia breviceps. The sequence goes on from NC_081324.1 coordinate 21,322,275, forward strand.
ACCTTTCTCAGAACTGTCAGAACAGCATTATCTTGTGAATACTGGCCTCCTCTACCTCTTTCTAGGGATGATACTGTGTTACCATATGAGAAATGTGTTACTGTATAGAGAAACCTGGAAAGGTACATTGTCAATTTTTATTCCGAACTTTCTCTCCAACTCCTTCCCCAACCTGTGCATAGATTACTAGGGGATGCTTTTCTGGGGGAGGACTTGCTATACACACAGAAGTGACGCTACATACTGAATTCTTCCTCCCTATTCAGAGACTCACAAACAGTTGGACCTCATAGAGGTCACAGGGATCATTTCTAGCACAACCTTTGCCTTTTATATATGAGGAAGGTGTGGTGGACACTGTTGGGTTGGCTAAGTCAACGCAGAAGCACAATCCCTTTCTTCTGCCTGCCTCACCACAGAGACTGGAACAGCTAAGTACTTAATTTCTCAGCCTCCCTTGCAGCTGGGGTATTCCTGTGATTGTATCAAATTGAAAGCCTGCTGGGAGCTTCTGAGACAGCTTTTCCTTTTGCTGACCTAAGGGACAAAAGCAGAGGGCTGCTCCCCTCCCTTTCTCCTTCCTGCCCTAAATGCAGACCTAATGCCTGGAGCTACAACTTGCATATTGAGACAATGAGGCAAGGCCAGGAGAACTGCAGAGTCGCTGGCCCTAATGCTATTAAAGCTGCTACAATGACAGCAGAGGTTGCCCATGGTCAGATACCTTGCTACAGGAGAGAATAACCTTCGATTTGATAAAAACTACTTTGGCTCCATTTTTCTGTTTCTTGCGGCCAAAGTATTTCCTTCAGGAAATTGAATTCCAAACAGGTAAAGTGATTTAACTAAGGCCATGCAGCTGAGTTACTTGCAGAGCAAGGGTTGGAGTCCAAGAATGGAGACTCCCAACTTAAGTCTCCCTCCACAGGAGCACTCCTCAGAGAGAGCATTCTGCTGCAACAACAAGTGAGAATGAGTTAAGCTGATTCATGAGTCCTGTACCTATCTTGATTTTTGGTCAGAAGAAAGATGGAGAGGCACTTAAGGAGAAGAAAACATAAGAACGCTTGAGTACATATCATATAACATAGTCTACACTCTCACTATGGGGGAACTAAGAGGAAGATTCTTTTCTTCTCTCTCCCAAAGCTGATACCTATGTTTATTAAAAATGTTCAAAACATTGACTTAAAAATGAAGAAAGTTTGAAATTTGAGTCTAAATTCTCTGCCTGTTTTCTACATATGAGGGAGTGAGAAAGAAAACAATGCTACTCAAACTCACAAGCTCCCTCACTTACTAAGGGAATGGTCTAAGTCCTCTCTATACTAGATGGCCTGGTGTATCAGAATGGTTTGATAAGGTTACTATGGGAACAAAAATTCAGGATGTGAGGAAACACCAACCCTTTCCCCTAACTTATTAGAAACGGAGTGGACTGCCCAGGAAGGATGATGCTGGAGGGCAGGAGAGAGGGTGACATCTGGGTGGAATCTGGACTTTGGCCAATGAATATATGGTATAAAAAAGAAGTGAGAGCTCAACTTCTCTGCATGAGTAAATGGGAACTAAGGGCATTTGAAAGAAGCCTTAGAAGGGGTGATTTAGGGCTTCCCTGGTGGCGCAGTGGTTGAGAATCCGCCTGCCGATGCAGGGGACACGGGTTTGTGCCCCGGTCCGGGAGGATCCCACATGCCGCGGAGCGGCTGGGCCCATGAGCCATGGCCGCTGAGCCTGCGCGTCCGGAGCCTGTGCTCCGCAACGGGAGAGGCCACAACAGTGAGGCCCGCGTACCGCAAAAAAAAAAAAAAAGAAGGGGTGATTTGTAAGGACTCTTGGTAATAAAACAAGGAGATTCATGAGCAATAAGTCTGTAGGTCAGGCCTTATTAGAAAAGAAGATAGCGACAAATTCTTCAAGGACAGAGGACTAAAGCCTTTTTTTTTTTTTTTTTTTTTTTGGTAGTACGCAGGCCTCTCACTGTTGTGGCCTTTCCCGTTGCGGAGCACAGGCTCCGCAGCCATGGCTCACGGGCCCAGCCGCTCCGCGGCATGTGGGATCTTCCCGGACCGGGGCACGAACCCGTATCCCCTGCATCGGCAGGCGGACTCTCAACCACTGCGCCACCAGGGAAGCCCCTAAAGGTTTTTTAACAGCACAGGTGTTTGTGGTTGTGTTCAGTTTTTAAGTTATCTCACACTGTGTTGAGAAACTACTACTTGTATCCTGCCTGAATATTTGGGAGAGGTGTGCTACAAACACAGCCTTAAATTGATGGCACTTTAAGGAGTGGGGGACACAACAAAGCCCTGAGAGACCCCAGCATTTCTGGGAGCCACTCATTTGATAACCTAAGGTGGGAACCGAATCATGAGAGGATGGGAGGAAATACACACACCTTCCCCAAATATACTAGAAGCCGAGAGGCTGCCCAGGGAGGAGGGTGTGGGGAATAGGAGCAAGGATCACATCTGGATGTCTTTGGCCAATCAGGCAACATCTCTCGGCCTCATGGCCTTCATCCTTTTTTTTTGGCTGCATCAGGTCTTAGTTGCGGCTCGAACGGGATCTTCCCTGCGGCGCGTGGGCTTCTCTCTAGTTGTGGCCTGAGGGTTTTCTCTTCTTTAGTTGTGGCATGCAGGCTTCAGGGCACATGGGCTCAGTAGTTGTGGCGCGCAGGTTCCAGAGTGCATGGGCCCTGTAGTTTGCAGCACGTGGGCTCTAGCTGAGGCACGCGAGCTCAGTAGTTGTGGCACACAGGCTTAGCTGCCCCGCGGCATGTGGGATCTTAGTTCCCTGACCAGGGATTGCACCCGCGTCCCCTGCATTGCAGGGCCAATTCTTTACCACTGGACCGCTAGGGAAGTCCTGGCCTTCATCTTAAAATAAAAAGTTTATCATTAACATTTCTAGGGTTCCTTTAAGACCTGAAGCTCTATAAATTTACCTTTTGATCAACTGTCCTGGTGTATCTAATAGCCAGCAAGGGAAAGTTTCCAAAGTTTTAGGAGGAATCATAAGAACCTGGAGATCAAGTACAGAGGATGGATGCAGAGATAGTCAGGATCCACAGGGCCAAACCACAGCTCAGAGTTCAGAATCTCAAAGTTCAAACAAGTAGGCGTGAATCAGGAATCAATCTAGGAAACCGACAAATGAAAGGATCACATCTAGAAAAAGAGTTAATACAATAAGGAGTCAGGAACCCAAGCCAGGGTCCTGGTGCCAGCAATGGGCAAGAGATGCAAAATGAATATTAATTTAAGCATTTCTGAAATACCTCCCCAGCTATTTAATAGCTTCTGGTGCGCGGGGAGGCTCTGCATCAGTTAAAGCAAAACAAGACCAAGTGAAAGAGGAAAACCACTGCCGGGGTGGGGAAAATAAATGGCATAAGTCCATCTCTTATCTTCAAAAACGTGCCACTGAAGGAATCAAACAGCAGTACATTCCTATACACATATACGCATTGCATACCTATAAAAATAGCCATGTGTCTCAAAGGGAAGGCGTGGGCCGTCTCAGCACCTTGAGTTATGGGGAGACAGAAACAGATGAACACTGAGTTAATGGGTTGGTTTTGCCACCTGCATTGTCCTCTCTTCCTGCAGTTGGATTCCAGGGAATATTTAGCATAATATATAGCCCCGGGCTCTCTGCCCTCTACATCAGCAAAAAGGGGTATTTACAATTGAATAGCAGTCAGTATGGGGCCCTGTAGAGCAGAAGTGCTGCAGTCGGTTCATTATTTACAGTTCCAACAACAGGGCTCATTGTTCCCCAGGCTTCTCAGCTGTTGTGGCAAGTGGGACTTTCTGGGACTGCTTAGTCCCAGAAAGGTTTCAGGGGGGGACCCTCAAATGCTCACGACTCCCTCTGAGTAACAAGACTGACCCTACATACAGACAGGCCAAGAAATGCAATGTGACCTAATTTCAGGGCCCTCTGAAGACCCTTGGATCAAAAATATCCCTGCTAACTGCCTGCTGCCTGGCCTTGATGCCTGAAATCTTCCTCTGTAGAAGTGTGTCCCTTTGAGTTAAGATGCTGTTATGTTCCCTGTTCAAAAGCAAATGTGTTTCAAGCCAGGATCATCTATGAAGAGCTTGCTGAAAATTTACCAGATCCTATCTAATTTTAAACCACACATTTTTTGAGTTGAGCGGGTGCGGAGGGATCCCGGAGAACAGGGCTAGCAAAGCATGGCTCGTGGACCAAATCTAGCCAAACATCTGCTTCCTGTTATAAAGAAAGTTTGACTGGAACAAAGATGCACTCTTTGGGTTACATATTGTCTAGGCCAGAGCTGAATGGTTGCAATAGAGGTTGTATGGCCCACAAAGACAAAAATATTTAACATCTGGCCCTTTACAGAAAATTTTCACAACCCTTAATACAGAATAACCGTCTTGTGCGGAAACTGAGATCCAGAGAGGGCAGGGGACACAACCGAGACTACAGGAGCTACTCCTGGCAAAGCTGAATGTCAACCATAACTCTGGACTCCCACCATGTTGTTCCTTCCATTATGTCATGTTATCAGGTTGTCTGCAAAATAAGAACAAATAGGCCTTAGAATGAAGGAAGGCTCGAGGGGCTCTACTATGAACAAAGCATATAAACATATCGTCCGTGGATTTTGTGAGTCAGTTTTGCTTACTCAGTGGGGGTTTTGAGCTATTTTGCAGTTGGACACAGTTGGTAGATCATGAGTTTTTCACTACAATTTAATCAAAGGTTTGAAGATTAGAGAAGAACCTCTATATATCAAATTGAAAAGCTGTGCACTGGGGAGTCTTTCCTTTAACATTTGACGATGGTTCTCTGATTACGGCTCACAGAATCAGAGAAACTCTTCTGGTGCAGCATGTGCGCTATGTTGAGTGAGTGTGTGTGCTTCACAGCTGCACTTGTCTTTTTTATTTTTTTTTGTCTTCCTTAATGTTTATTTTCATTTTTTTAATATCTTTATTGGAGTATAATTGCTTTACAATGTTGTGTTAGTTTCTGCTGTACAACAAAGTGAATCAGCTATACGTATACACATAACCCCATATCCCCTCCCTCTTGCGTCTCCCTCCCACCCTCCCTATCCCACCCCTCTAGGTGGTCACAAAGCACCGAGCTGATCTCCCTGTGCTATGCCAGCTGCACTTGTTTTAAAAAATTAAATCCCATGCAGAACTTCCATAGGTAAAATGTATAAATTGTATACATGTATAAAATTAGAGATGTTTTAGCAGGTTTTTCTTGCATGGATGTCCTTAGGGAACTAAGAAGAGACACAGCACTCCACAGATCACTTTGAGAAAAATCCCAACTTATTTTAATTGTTACCTGAGCGTACACTGTCCCCAACAACTGGACTCGCAGCCCACTTCTGACTGACTCCAGGGAAAATGAACTCGTTAGTTCACACACGTTCCACAAAGATGCACTCCACACACATACCACGCAGACACATCCTGTTTTTACACCAATCTCACTATTCGAAAATTCTCTTACTTCAAACTCAAATATCCCTCCCTATAACCTCTTTTACTGTCTCCTCGCCCTCACTTCCCTATATTTTACTATGCACGACATGGTCCTTGGACAAGCAACACAAGCATCGGCCTTGGAACATGTTAGGAATTCAGAATCTTGAGCTCCACCCCAGGCTTAGAGAATAAGAATTTTCATTTTAAGAGAAGTCTCAGGGGATTTCTTTGTACAATAAAGCTAAAGAAACACTGCTAACGCACAATGAAGTTCTTCAAGGAAAATTATGAGTAATAAACTTCAAATGATCGCGTTTTAAGCAAATGAGCACCAAATTATGCAACTGTGAAAATGACTAATATTCAGAACAACATTTAGGAAGTGCTGCTCACTGTGCCGGGAAGACACCGAGAGTCCCAGAGGAGAGAGAGCAGAGCCCCTGACCTCCAAGAACCCCCAGCTTAATGGGAGAGTCAAATGTCAAACAGCTATAGGTGATACAGACATGTAAGTAAAGTGTCATGGGATTCCAAATATTGCTTGGATACACGTCACCGTAGAGATGCTACTTGAGATTGGAGTGGAAGCATACGGAAGAGCTCTACAAGCAGACAGCTTTGAACCACTGTGAGGGGAAAACATAACGTAGTAGTGCAAGGCCCCGCCGTGTCTGGAGAGCTGAGGTAGGCAGCTGACACGGTCCCCGACGATGTCCACTCCCGAGTATTCTTGCCCCTGTGTAATCCCCTTCCATGGAGTCTGGGGTGGACCTGGTGACTTTCTCCTCATAAACAGAACATGGAAAAAGTGATAGGATTCAAATTCCATGGCCAGGTTAAAAAGACTGACTTCTGTCTTGCTGGCACCCTCTTACTTCACATGCTCACTCCGGTGAAGTCAGCTGCCGCGATGGGACGTGATCTGTGAAGTGGTCCATGTAGCAAGGAGGTGAGAGAGGCCTCCAGCCAACGGCTCGTGAGCAACTGCGGCCGCAGTCCGACCAAGCACGAGGAACCGAATATTCAAACAACCACATAGGTCAACCAGGAAGGAGATCCTTCCAAATGAAGTCTCGTCCTGGCTGGGGCCTTGTGAGAGACTCTGAGCCAGAGTCCCCACCAAAGCCACACCTGTATTCCTGGCTCACAGGAACTATGACATAATATATAGTATTATTATTATTATTATAATTTTGCGGTACGCGGGCCTCTCACTGCTGTGGCCTCTCCCGTTGCGGAGCACAGGCTCCGGACGCGCGGGCTCAGCGGCCACGGCTCACGGGCCCAGCCGCTCCGCGGCATGTGGGATCTTCCGGGACCGGGGCACGAACCCGCGTCCTCTGCATCGGCAGGCAGACTCTCAACCACTGCGCCACCAGGGAAGTCCAGTATTATTGTTCTGAGCTTCTAAATTTGGGGGCCACTGTGCTACCCAGCAATAGATAACTGTAGTGGGATCTTCCCGGACCGGGGCACAAACCCGTGGTCCCCTGCATCGGCAGGCGGACTCTCAACCACTGTGCCACCAGGGAAGTCCAGTATTATTGTTTTGAGCTTCTAAATTTGGGGGGCACTGTGCTACTCAGCAATAGATAACTGTAGTAGGCTAAACAGTGGCCCCCTAAGATATGCCTGTATCCTAATCCCCAGGACCTGTGAATGTTACATGGCAAAGACTTTGCAGCATGTGATTAAGTTATGGATCTTGGCGGGGGGCGGAATTCTCTTGGACCATCCAGGTGTGCCCTAAATGGAATCGCAGGTGTCTTTATAAGAGGAAATCAGAGAGAAATTCGACATACACAGAAGAGAAGACAATGTGACCACTGAGACAGAGAGAGAAGTGATGTGGCTATAAGTCAAGGAACTCTGGCAGCCACCAGATTCTGGAAAAGGCAAATAACAGATTCTCACTTCCAGAGGGAGTGTGGCCCTTCTGACACCTTGATTTTTGCCCAGTGATACTGATTTTGGACTTCTGGCCACCAGAACTGTGAATAAATACATTTCTGCCGTTTTAAGTCACCAAATGTGTGGCAATTTGTTACAGTAGCCATAGGAAACTAATACAGTTACTAATACGGGAGCCTTGACAAGTTGGGCTTGTCACAACTTGTCACATGGGAGGACTTTCACAGAGAAAATGGTTCTGAGAAGGCAGCCTGAAGCCAGACTATTAGCACCTCATAGTGCTAAATAAAACTCACACAGTCAGTTATAGACAGCTAGTTCCAAGGGGTGGGAAAAGAGGAGTTAAGCAGAGGAAATGTCCTGATTAGATTATTTTAAAGCTCACTCCGGTGGCATTCTGGAGCATGGACAGGACAGGGCAGACTGGAAGTCCTTCAGGGAAGTTAGTGTAGCAGATTGGGTGAAAACAAATAAAAAACCTAAGTAAAAGTGCCAGAAGGACTTAATTAACGCAAGGTATTTTCCTCAAGAAGAGGGTAGAGAGAGAAATAAAGCTAGGGTGCAAGGCAGCAGTGCGGTCGGGTGAGAACAGTAAGCAGCCGTTAGCAGCCAAGGGCACTTGGAACCTCCAAGGATGCCACAAACAGACCAGCCCACTTCACAGTGATGCCAGGGGTCAGAGCTGCAGACTGCCTTCCTGACCCAAGCAAAGGGGTGAGGCTTGTCTGCAAAGACCAAAAGTGGAAACATTGTGTCTTACACTTGTGGGTCAGCTAAGTCAACGCGATGCTTGTCCTCAAGGGTTTTAAGGAAACGAAAAACACACCAGCACTGCTAGCAAGCCTGTCAGAAGGACATGGAAACCAGAGTCAGGTAGGCAATTTGGACTTTGAGTAAGATGCAAGGCAGAGCGGGATGGGGTCAAACAGACCTTGCTCAGCCAGTCACTGGTTGTGTGGCCTTGGGCTACTGACTTAAGTCTTTCTCGGTCGCAGCCACTCAGTTTTTGGTCTCATAACCTGAGACCAATAACATTATAGTGTGATTATGAGGATAAATAAGGACAAACAGGATAAAACGTTAAAAATAAATTAGCTGATATCCAGAGGAACTGCCAGAAGAATATAGAATAGAATAGAATCATAATATCAGTTCTTTCTTCATCTGAATCTTTCCCTGATTATCATATTAGCTAGTACAAATCTATGCGTTGCCAAGTAGATATGTACAGTGTTTGATAAGCCACTTATAACAAAGAATAAAGTGTTTAAAAAAGTATTTAGTTACATGTATACCTAGTTTTACGAACAAAAATATGTATAAATAGTTGTATGTAAATCATATTTTATAAGATAAATCACAAACAAGATTTAGATTAGTATTTAATTGAATATTATGGATGTTCTTGTAAAACTTATATTCATTCCTCAATTTCTCTTTGAAACAGTAAAATACAACTTATTCTTCTAGAAAAGCCTTCTAAAAATACTTTCAATTAAGTATAAATGACTAGCATTTGGATAATATTTCTCTAATTTAGGAATTTAATTATAGGGAGAAGCTTAGGTCATTTTTAAATAAATTATTCCATTCATTGATTTGATAGCTGATTTCAATTACTTGATTTTTTAATATGAAACAGTAGTAATAGCACATATTTGCATATAGTCCTTTCCAATTCTTAGCACTCACACAAAACCACAATTCCTAACTCTGTGTTATGCAATGGAAATTAATATTTTTTTCTGAATAGCCTTCTAATGGGAGAAATAGGATCAATGAATGAAAATTTCAGGGAAGCAGATTTTGGCTCATTTAGGAAAACTACACATTATCAGAAATGCCTCAAATAGAATGGACTGCTTCACACTGTGGGAGAAATCAAGTATCAGCTAAATGATCGTACTGCTTGGAAAAGTTACGGGAAGGAGATTCCAGTAGATTTTTGTGGTCAACCGCTGCACGGTTGTTTCCTCCCTAGCTGAAACACTTTATGATCCAATGTCTATTTCTATAGTGATGAACTATAAATATATATACTACTAGTTTGTATACATCACCAGAAATACAACATCCCAGATTTTAGTCTCTCTTTACTGAAGAGCATAGAGAAATTTAAGGGAGGCGGGGAGGGAGGCAAAAAGAGAAAAAACAAACTCCCTGTTCCTATTATTCCCACCCCATTCCTGGGATTTACCTCCACACATATCCGCATTCACCTATTTCGTTTTCCAAGTGCTGGGCGAATTATAATTACAAACGCAATTTAAAAATTAATTTAAAAATAATAAAGAGTTTTATAAGGTGCTAACACATGGAAACTATGCAACAGGAAGATTTACATCTTAAACTGCCTTAAATATCAGACTATTATTATCCTAGTATAGCTCAAACACAATAAAAGAATAAAATGAATGGATACCCCAGGGGACATTGACATTTTCACAGGAGAAAGGATAAGACTTTACTGCCTCCTTTGCTCATTAGCTTCCTCTTGTTGCCTTTTGATTCTGCACTTAATGGAAGTGTTTCAGTCTCCTAAAGTCTGAGCTGGCCCACTGAGTAGGCCAGGGATGAGGAGAACTGTATCTGACAGGAGTATATACGGATGGGCGGTCCCAGGCTGTGTTAAACACGAGGAGACATCTTGAGGACACTGTGTTAAAGAGGGAAAACCAAAATTTTCAGTAATCTCTGAGTTCAACTATCTGACATCACCATTTTTGCAGGTCAAAAAGGATTAAAAGCTGGCAAGTTCATATGGTTCAAATTAGGTAAATGGAAAAGGATTAGAGGATTTGTCTTTACAACTACAGTTGCATAGAAGCTACATAAAATTTATTTAGATAATATGTTTATTTGAGACGGCTTTGAGGAGGTTGATATAGTTTATGGGATACCCTAAATATTCCCAAACTTCCTGTTGTCGCTACCAGGGATAATCAAGAAAATGCAAGCAAAGATCAGATGCTCTAAAGTATTAAAACTGGAGATGCAAAGGTGACACTGGAAACATTTGAATTCTTAGTAAGAGAGTAAGAAATATGAAGCAAGTTCTAAGTAGGTGAAGTGTGGTGTCAGGAACTGAGGCTTTAAGAAATTTTTCAGACTTTCTGCTAGGATGACACATTTATCAGCATCCTAGTGTCCTCCATGAGCTATACACCTTCCGTGGTAGACTAACTGCATTAACAGCCACAATGAAAGGCCTCCTTGTATCCACACCTTTTGTCCTGAAACTTGGTTGCCCTCACCTTCTCTGAGTCCGGGCTGGCTGAAATCATAATATGGTCCTACACTCTTCTGGTCTCTCTCTTGCACAACTTAGGATCATGCTATTTCTATGAGAACATGATGAACTAGACTTGCTGGAGGATGAATGACAACCTGCAGCAGAGCTTCATGTCCCAGCCAAAATGCCAGCTGATCACAGATGCATGAGGAAACCTATCTGAGAAAAATCAAGCCTGGCCAAGAGTTACGCACACTTCTCATGTTTTTGGAATTGGTCCCAAAGTCATAGCTGGTATTTTTTTACCACCTTCTTCTACTACTCATTCTTTATTCCTTGCTTTAAGCAAGCACCTTATTAGTTGGCTGTGGTTCCTTGTCCATTGAAGTGACCCAAATATTTACTCTTGAAGAGTCTACACCATTAGCAATCCTGACTGTATCAGGTTGTTTCATTTCCTATCGACTTTAATCATAGGGCATGAGAGTATTGAGACACCCCAGAGGAACCATTTGTATTCCAGAGTCTTTCTTACCCCAACTGTGAAGTAGCAACTCAGTTTTCCCTGGATAATTAGAATCAATTATCCCAGCCAATACAAGTAACTCTATTCTCTGCCTATTGATTACTGGTATGAAGGGCCCCAAGTTTCCAGAAGACAGCCTCAACTTTCAGCTTAATTATCTGATTAAGCTATTGTTGTATTTTTTGGTAAAAGCATTCTTCACTTGGGAAGTGCCTTCTAGGTCAGCAGAGCCCAAAGTTTCAGAGAGGGGAAGCAAAAATTTTGCTAATTTAGCCCTGGGGGGGGGGTCATAGGAAGATGCTTCACTTCCATGGAAATTCCTTTATAATCAAATCCATGAATCTTGGCTATAGGAGAAATAGCACCACATATTGGTCAATGATTTAGAGTATGTAACATATGTCATGACACTTCCTAGCCATGGCAGGTGTTGCTGCCCCAGATAACACCATTTCTGAGACTTCAAAAGCCATTCCACCAATTTATAAGACCATCTGCTTCAGGGTTATGGGGAACATAGTAAGACCAGTGAATTCTATGAGCTTGGGCACACTGCCATACTTCACCGGCTTTTAAATGAAGGCCTTAGAATCAATGGTGCGGAGCAAACACCCCCACAGTGAATAAAGATATTCCATAAGTTCGGGGATGTTCGTTTTGGCAGAAGCATGATGAGCAAAGAAGCGAACTTCATATCCAGAGCATCTATTCCAACGACAGCAAAGTGCCACCCCTTCCATGACGGCGGTAGTCCTATATAATCAAGTTTCTACCAGGTGGCTGGTTTATCCACTCAGAGAATGCTACTCTAACTGGGGCTCAGTGTTGATATTTGTTATTGGAAGATTGGATACCTACCAGTGAATTCAGCCAATTCGCCTTTGTAAGTGGAAAAGCCATGTTGCTGATCCAATGCATGACCATCCCTACTATCATGGCCACTTTTTTCATGAGCCTGTGGGAAGAGTGGGGAAACCAGGCAAATAGGCAGACTAATGTCCACAGGATAAGCCATTTTACCCACTTGATTATGAGGCTCCTCCTTGCTTTTTCGTGAGCATCTGCATTGGAAACAAGTTTATATACATTCTCTGCCCATTTAGTGAGGTCTACCCACATACCTCTTCCCCAGACTTCCTTGTCACCAGTTTTCCTCTAGAACCACTTCTAGTTCTAAATTCTGTATCAGTGAAGATTCAGTCGGACAAGCAAAAACTGTAGTAGTTGAGAAGTAGAAATGGCAGAAGGAAGGGAAATTCCAGGGATTTTGCCTTGAGCAATTGTGAAAGCTGGTTATACACTCTGTGAGAGGCTGCTGCTTGCATATCTAGTGCTGATGTCCAAAGAGCAGTGTGAAAGGAAAATCAAAATGGAGTCAGTATGGCTAAGAGAGCTCTCTCAAATGGAGCCAGGAGGCCACCGAGGAACTGGGACTTAATGCACATCTCAGTCTGGATGTAGTCTGAACTTCTGACCACTTATTGTCTTAGCAACAGCAATCTAGATGGCATCTACATCTAGACTGAATACCTCGGTATGACAAAAAGCAAAACAGAAAAGAAGTGCAGAAATGCCTCCATTTCATTCTACTCTCACAGTAAACCTGAGGGCAGGCAGGGGGCTCACAGTATCCCCCTTTAATGCGCTGAAAATCAAGAGGACCATGAGAGGTTATTAATCATCTGCCACACTGTTGCACTGCTCTGTGGTAAGGCTGAGACTGTGAGTTCAGGACTTGTATGTGAGAACACCTCTCACTTCAGTTCATTCATTTCTCAATACATAATTGATGATGGGTTGTACATGGCATTGGCCAAGCCGCCTCCTCACTCTGATCTAATCTCATCTTCAAAATGATGGCGCTGGGCAAGATGATCTATGAGGTCCCTTTAACAGTAACATTCTAAAATTATATTATTTTTATTACACAGTTGGGACTAGCACACATATCTCCTAAATTCTCATCCTAGGTTCATTTCCTATACCACTTACAGTTCCTCCTAGGCTCTGTGGAATTCCCCAAGGCAGTGATGGATGAACACGACAAGGAGAATGGATAATGGTCATCTTCCTCTATCTACATCTGACTGTGACTGATGGCAGGGCACATGTTGCTTAAAATCTGGTGATGTGAAGGTGGGAATAGCTTGACCTCTATTAGTTAGTGATAATAGTAGATGGCCTGAAATCTGTTCCAGTCTGTCCGGGAACTAGACAAAGTGAATCATCTCTTGCTCTGAACAATTTTCTAAGACAGTTGATATCTCTAAGAAGTAAACCAGACACTGCCTTTAGGCTGGATGCTACAAACATAAGATGTCAATTTTTAAAATTAAATTTCAAAGAGTGAAATAGATTGAGAGTGCCATTGTTCTTTTAAGTAAAACCTTCTAGTTATCTCCATGCCCAGAATGCTTAATAATAATTTAACCTTGCTCAGTAGATCACTTGCAAAATTATTCCTGGTTCTCCATGGACTTGTTTCTCTCACTGACTTTGTCTCAGGTCATGGATCTGGGTAACTCTGAAGTTATTCTGTGAGTTCTCCTGGGTTCTTAAACAAATTAAAAATTTATTTCTAAGTCCAATTCTGAAAGAATAAATGAGAATGATTTTGTGGCATGAGGGATGAGGTATGTTTTATTAGGGACATTCTTAAGTATTTTTAACATTACAAACAAACAGGAAGTTTGGGCATAGAATGGCTAGTTTTTTTAAAACTTAAAATATTAACATCTTGTTCTATTTGCTTTAAAATTTTTTAAAGTAACGAAACATTTTCAGTTAAGCTGAAACCTTGCCAGGACCTATTCTCTTCCGTGTGTCTTCAGAGGTAGCTACTCTTCTGAATTTGTTTTTTATCTATTAATAATAGATGGTCTTATTTTGCATTCTTATAAGCTTAGTATCAATGACGCATTGCCTTACCAACAAGCAGTACTTCTTAGAGCCCAGGTTCTGGATTCAGGTTTCCACCTACAAGCGATGTGACCTTACATATGTTGCTTAACTTCTTTGTACTAACATTTCCTCATTTTAAAATATGGACCTAATCTCATTTCCTACCTCATGGAGTTGCTTGAAGAATTAAATGAGGAAATACACATAAAGCACTTAAAACAGTACCTAGCATATATTAACATTCAATAAGTTTTCACCTTCTCAAGTAGCATTATACAGCATAGCTTTATCCCTCAACATTATTTCTCCACACTTACTCACTTTAGCTCATTCATTTTAAGTCTATTATTTGACTGTATTGTAGTTTATCCATTCTCCTACTGAAGGATAGTTACAATAAATTTCCAATTTTATACTAAACAATACAACCATGAACTATTTGGTTCATGTTTCCATGTAGAGATGCATATGAGTTTCTCTAGGGTTTATAGTTAGAATTGTTATACTTCATCTTTACCAGCTACTGTTAAATAGCTTACTAGCTTGTCCCTTTAAGACAGGATCCTTTAGCATACTTTGGAATCACCAGGAAGACTTGTTAGAACACAGATTTCCGGTCCCCAAACCCAGAGTTTCTAATTCAGAAGGTCTGTGATGAAGTCTGAAAATATGCTTTCCTAACAATGTCCCAGATGTTGCTGATTCTGCTGGTCTGGGGACCACACTTGGAGAACCAATGTTCTAAATGATTGCTTAAATTTAGTCCTCTGTCAGTGATTTTATGATTTTTTTACATCCTCACAACATTTGAAGCTGTCATATTTTTCAATGAGATGTGAGTTAAACGGCATCTCTGTGGTTTTAGTTTGGTCCACTCTGATTATTAATGAGATGGAGCATTCTTTTGTTTGATCATTGGTCATTCAGAGTACATCTCCTGTGAATTGCCACTAGCAGTACATTGTTGACTAGAAGTTAGTACAATGAGTATCCTTTTCATCACTGATGGTCCTGGTTCATGCAATAACATAAGAAAAAGATATAATAATTACAAAGGGAGCTAAAGTACTCTTTATTTCTCTATATAGACAATCAAAGAATCAACAAACTAAGATAATTCAGCAAGGTTACTAAAGAAAAGATCTATATATAAAAATCAACAGTTTGTATACACTATGAAATAATTAGGAAATGCAAAGAAATATAAGATTCCATAAAGAGTAGCAATACATAGAAGGTAATAAAGCTCATAAAAGATGTGCAAATTCTTAATGGAAAAGATTATAATGTTTAACCATTAAGTGTATTTTCAGTCAGATTTATTAGATATATTAACAAGGATCAATTTTTAAGAATTTGGTCAGCCCAGAGGGTGAGCAGACAAGCCTCTCAGGCTGGATCAGCTTTACCCATGGGACCTGAATGATCCAAATCCATAGGCTAAGATTCCTTCTTTTCAAAGATGGCGTACTATGAGGACGCAGAATTCGCGTCTCCTCGCAACTAGGGTACCTACCAGGCAACGGTGGGGGACCATGGAAACTTTCCCTAAGGGGACGGGACGAACCCCCAGGGACTGAGTCCTAAGCAGAGGCCCTGCCCCACACTCAAATGTCACCCCCACACACACCTAGGTCCCACCTCACCCCAAACCCGGCCCCTACCTAAGTTCTACCCCCTGCCTAAACTCCACCCCCATAGCCAAGGCTTTTTTTCTTCCTTTTTCCTGTTTTAGATTGGGGTTCTGTTTTACTTTGTTGATTCACTGTTGTAGATTCTTTTATATTTTTATTTTTCCTAATAAATCTTTTATTTTTCTAATTTTATTTTATTCTTTATACTTTGTTAGTGATCTCTCCTTTTGGCTTGTTCTCCACCGCCCCCCCTTTCTTCTTCTTTTTTCTCTTGGGGTTTTATTTTACCTTCTTGCAGTTGTTTCAATTATAGTTTTATTTTTCCTAATATATTTTTTATCTTTCTAATTTTATTTTGCTTTTTATTCTTTGATATTGTACCGTTTCTTTCTTCTTTTTTTTTTTTTTTTTTTTTTTACCATGCCACGAAGCTTGCAGGATCTTGGTTCCCAGGCCAGAGGTCTGGGATGAGCTCCTGTGGGGGGAGCTCCAACTCCAAACCACTGGACTAACAGAGAAACTCAGACCCCAGGGAATATTAATTGGAGTGAGGCCTCCTGGAGGTCCTCATCTCAGCACAAGACCCAGCTCTATCCAACTGCCTGCAAAAGCCAGTGCTGGATGACTCAGGCCAAACAACCAGTAAGACAGTAATACAGCACCACCTATCAAAAAAAAAAACAAAAATGAAATGACAAAAAAATTTGTTACAGACAAAGGAGCAAGGTAAAAACCTACAAGACCAAATAAATGAAGATGAAATAGGTAAGCTACCTGAAAAAGAATTCAGAGTAGGGCTTCCCTGGTGGCGCAGTGGTTGAGAATCCGCCTGTTGATGCAGGGGACACGGGTTCGTGCCCCGGTCTGGGAAGATCCCACATGCCGCAGAGCAGCTGGGCCCGTGAGCCATGGCCGCTGAGCCTGCGCATCTGGAGCCTGCGCGTCCAGAGCCTGTGCTCCGCTACGGGAAAGGCCACAGCAGTGAGGCCCACGTACCACAAAAAAAAAAAAAGAAAAAAAAAGAATTCAGAGTAATGATAGTAAACATGATCCAAAATCTCGGAAACAGAATGAAGAAAATACAAGAAACATTTAACAAAGATCTAGAAGAAGTAAAGAGCAAACAAACAGTGATGAACAACACAATTACTGAAATTAAGAATACTCTAGAAGGAATCAATAGAAGAATAACTGAGGCAGAAGAATGGAAAAGTGAGCTAGAAGATAAAATGGTGGAAATAACTGCCAGGGAGCAGAATAAAGAAAAAGGAATGAAAAGAATTGAGGACATTCTCAGAGACCTCTGGGACAACATTAAACACACCAACATTTGAATTACACGGGTCCCAGAAGAAGAAGAGAAAAAGAAAGGGTCTGAGAAAATATTTGAAGAGATTATAGTACAAAACTTCCCTAACATGGGAAAGGAAATAGTCAGTCTAGTCCAGGAAGCACAGAGAGTACCATACAGGATAAACCCAAAGAGAAACACACCGAGACACATATTATTCAAACTATCAAAAATTAAATACAAAGAAAAACTATTAAAAGCAGCAAGGGAAAAGCAACAAATAATATACAAGGGAATCCCCATAAGTCTAACAGCTGATTTTTCAACAGAAGGTCTGCAAGCCAGAAGGGAGTGGAAGGACATATTTAAAGTGATGAAAGGGAAAAACCTACAACCAAGATTACTCTACCCAACAAGGATCTCATTCAGATTTGACAGAGAAATCAAAACCTCTACAGACAAGCAACAGCTAAGAGAATTCAGCACCACCAAACCAGCTTTACAACAAATGCTAAAGGAACTTCTCTACGCAGGAAACACAAGAGAAGGAAAAGACCTACAATAACAAACCCAAAACAATTAAGAAAATGGTCATAGGAACATACATATGGATAACTACCTTAAATGTAAATGGATTAAATGCTGCAACCAAAATACATAGACTGGCTGTCTATGTATTTTGGATATATGCTGTCCAAAAGAGACTCACTTCAGACCTAGGGACACATACAGACTGAAAGTGAGGGGATGGAAAAAGATATTCCATGCAAATGGAAATCAAAAGAAAGTTGGAGTAGCAATTCTCATGTCAGACAAAATAGACTTTAAAATAAAGACTACTACAAGAGACAAAGAATGACACTACAAAATGATCAAGGGATCAATCCAAGAAGAAGATATAACAATTATAAATATTTATGCATCCAACATAGGAGTATCTCAATACATGAGGCAAATGCTAACAGCCATAAAAGGGGAAATCGACAGTAATACAATCATAGTAGGGGACTTTAACACCCCACTTTCACCAATGGACAGATCATCCAAAATGAAAATAAATAAGGAAACACAAGCTTTAAATGATACATTAAACAAGATGGACTTAATTGATATTTATAGGACATTCCATCTAAAAACAACAGAATATACTTTCTTCTCAAGTGCTCATGGAACATTCTCCAGGATAGACCATACTTTGGGTCACAAATCAAGCCTTGGTAAATTTAAGAAAATTGAAATTGTATCAAGTATCTTTTCCGACCACAATGCTATGATACTAGATATCAATTACAGGAAACAAACTGTAAAAAATACAAACGCATGGAGGCTAAACAATATGCTACTAAATAACCAAGAGATCATTGAAGAAATCAAAAGAGGAAATAAAAAAAAATACCTGGAAACAAATGACAATGAAAACCCGAAGATCCAAAACCTATGGGATGCGGCAAAAGCAGTTCTAAGAGGGAAGTTTATAGCAATACAATCCTACCTCAAGAAACAAGAAACATATCAAATAAACAACCTAACCTTACACCTAAAGCAAGCAGAGAAAGAAGAACAACAAAAAAAAACCCAAAGTTAGTAGAAGGAAAGAAATCATAAAGATCAGATCAAAAAGAAATGAAAAAGAAATGAAAGAAACAATGGCAAAGATAAATAAAACTAAAAGCTGGTTCTTTGAGAAGATAAACAAAATTGATAAACCTTTAGCCAGACTCATCAAGAAAAAAAGGGAGAGACTCAAATCAATAGAATTAGAATTGAAAAAAGAGACGTAACAACTGACACTGCAGAAATACAAAGGATCATGAGAGATGACTACAAGCAACTATATGCCAATAAAATGGACAACCTGGAAGAAATGGACAAATTTTTAGAAAAAGCACAACTTCTGAGTTTGAACCAGGAAGAACTAGAAAATATAAACTGACCAATTTTCTCTTTTCTTATTGACCAGTCTTACTAAGTTTATCTACTGTTTGTGTCCCCTTTTAGTTTTGTTGATAATCTCCATAATCTCTGTTTTATATATTGCTAAAATATGCTTTTATTTTTATTATTTTATTCCTTTCACTCTTTTATGTTACAGGTAAAGACAACATGTCATTCTTACTATCCTGAAGAGCTGAAGCACAGAGAGGTTTATAACTTGCCCCAAATCTTGAACTTACGAGAGTTGACTCTTGAGCAACGTAGGTTTGAACTATGTGGGTCCGCTTACATGCAGATATTTTCAACAGTAAATACTACAGTACTACACAGTTGGATGAATCCATGGATGCAGAGGATAAGGAGGGCTGACTATAAGTCATATAGGGATCAACCCCCAAGTTAACTGTAGTTAGTAACAGAACCAGGATCTGGACCTAGGAAATTTGGTTCAAGAATGCAGATTCTTACTTGTTGTTGCTCATACCAATAATGTGTTGCTCAACACATATTTGTCAAATGAATAAGTGTATTGTTTTCCTAGTTCTGCTGTAACAAAGTACCACAAACTGGGATGGCTTGAAAACAGCAGAAATTTATTTTATCTCACACTTCTGGAGGCTAGAAATCTAAATATCAGCGCTCTGTTCTCTCTCAAAGATCTAAGGAAGAATCTGTTATATGTCTTTCTCTTAGTTTCTTGGGGTGGCAATCTTTGGTGTCCCTTGGTTTACAGCTGCATCACTCCAATTTCTATCTTCATCTTCACATGGCATTCTTCACTTCATCCATGTCTGTGCCTCTCCCCTTCTTATAAGGACAACAGTTACATGGAACGAGGGCCTATAACCAAGCATGGCCTCATCTTAACTTGACTACAACTACAGAGACTCTATTTCTAAACAAGGTCACATTCAAACGTACTTGGGTTAGGACTCAAACATATCTTTTGTGGGGGACACAATTCAACCCATAACAGTAAGATTCAGATAAGATAAATTCACTCACACAATTAAAAAAAAATAATCACTTCTTAGTGGAATATATCTGAAAACTTAGATTTCCCTGGTTTGAATGTAAGCTTCACCATTTACTACCCATGCAGGTAGTGTAAGTTACTATACTTTTCTAAGCTTGAATTTCGCTATATGTAAGCTCAGGATGATAACAATACCTACTACAAAGGGTTGCTATAAAAAGCCACGGCAAAAACACATGGATGGGAAGGAAGCAAACCACTTCAGGTAGTGAGTCCAGAGGAGAAATAGAAACAGCACAGAGAGAAGTTAAAAAGAGAGCCTCTGGGCTTCCCTGGTGGCGCAGTGGTTGAAAGTCCACCTGCCGATGCAGGGGACACGGGTTCGTGCCCCGGTCCGGCAAGATCCCATATGCCGTGGAGCAGCTGGGCCCGTGAGCCATGGCCACTGAGCCTGCGCTCTGCAACGGGAGAGGCCACAACAGTGAGAGGCCTGCGTACTGCAAAAAAAAAAAAAAAGCAAGCTAACCACTTTTAACTACTATTTTTAAATAACAGAAGTAATATCTGGTTGGGATTACAATTTCAGTGCTATATAGTAATGTATAAATTGAAAAATGACCCTTCACATATTTATACCACTCCCTAAATGTACTACATTTAAAATATCAAGTATTTTGTCTTCTTCCATAAAATAGTTATACATACAAACACATATGCAAATGCCTTTTTTACCATAATGGAATCATATTATACATTTTTCTTCGCCGTATTTTAAAATCAACTCATACATACCTACTCTGTTCATCTTAGAGACTGCATGATTTTTCACTATGTGAGTATATCATAATTTATTTAACTCTACCCCTATTAATTGATGGTTAGGTTGGTTCTAGTTTTTTTCCAGTTAAGTGAATAAAGGTACATACATTCCTCAGGGAAAAAAAAAGTCTTAAAACCTGAATTATTGGATAAATGCATATGTTCATTTTTAATTTTGATAAAGTATTGATATTATGAGGGCAAATTTTTACTTCACTGAGTTGCTTGGATGAAAAAAGGAGCAAAATTTTTAAAAGATTTTTGAGCTCTCTCTGAGTTCAAAATAAGTGACATTAATTTTTGAACACCCACTCTGTGCCAGACTTTCTAGTTCAATTTTCTGATTTAATCTCATGATAATCCTCTGCAGTCATTATCATTATCATTGGCTAGATGATGATGCTGTGACTTAGAGTGGTTCGGGAAATTGGACAAGATGGGACAAGTAGTGAGTGGTGGAAACAGGATGCAGACTCAGGTGTGTCTCATTCCTGAGCCCAACCACTTCCCACTACCTGGGACTGCTGCTCAGGGAAGCTCTGGGAGGAAAGCAGACATTCAGGGAAGTAACTCTCTCTAAAAGCTTGCCTGGATTTCTGCTCTTCTAATGCCTCTAAATTTAGAAACAATCTTCACTTAGTCTCTTCCTCCAACTGCTTGGCCCAATTCCAGGCTCTGGCCCCCTTTCCCAAGAAAGTGAAATAAAAAGAGTCCTCCAATAGTTTAGCAAATGGGTACTGAATCAGCCTTTCCTCAAGAAGATGTCTTAGGAAAAAGGGCTGATTCAATTTCCTTTCCCCATTGCCAGTGTCACTGTGACCTTGGTTTTTATTTCCCGAGTCACTGGGTTACTGACGATCATCAGTCTACACATTCTTGCCTGGAGCCCCATTTCCTAAGGACAAGATATTTTGTCACCAAAGGTTGGTTTCTAAGCTTAGCTATTTCCCCATACCTGATCCAAAAGGACTCTTCTGCCTGACATGTGCTGTGATCCCTGCCCCTGCAATCTACAACACTGAATTTAATTCAGATTGCCCTATCAGCTTAGTTTAATAAAACAAATATTTTAAGGGCATTCTGTCCATTCATGGCCCAGTTGTTCAGAAGTCAATCCAAATCTCAATGCTGACTATTCTATTTCCTCCAGACTGTATGGCTTCTTGTTTTCTCTCAGGGTTTGTTAGAAATAAAATGAGTGATTCCATCTCTGTATCTTTAAAGCAAGTAGATGTTTATAACTCTCAACTAAAGGTAATTTGTATAACAGGAGTATTAGACATATAAGCTGAGATGGATTCTGGTTCCTGGAGGGTTACAGCAGACTCTTAACTTCTTATTTTTACCAACTGTTATAGAGTCATCATCCATCAGTGGACCCAGCCAGGAGGTAGCTCCAGATTCTTATTAGAAGGGTCTTAGTGATGGAAGGGGGACAGGAGACTCATCTTGAAACTGTATTTTCATAGTAAGCAGATTAAATTTGCTCATATTTATGTCAGAGATCAACAATAACAATTTTTTCTAAATATGCCTCTAATCACAATCTGTGTATGAGTAAGAAAATATGAGTCTTTCATGTCAGCTCATATTATTGCTGTTATTATCATTACTATTATTAACATTTTTGAAAGGATGGAAATTTTAGAGAAGTTGATGTCCCATTCCCCATGCATTCTTTGGTAGATCTTAAGGACCAACATTTGGTTTGCCCAAAATGTAGCCAAGGAATGGTATTCAATGTTTACTGTTCTGTTGCAAGGTGACAAACACCAAGCTATAGCACATGATCCCAAATGCTTCAACAATTTCTTTGACTTATTCAGTACAATTTTGGAAAGCTTGGAAGCCTGTCTTTCAAAATAACCCCTGTCTTGATACTCACTGGTCCTACTAAGCACAAGAGATAAGCAAGGATATGGTGGGGAAATCAGCGTTGTCTACACTTTGGGTAAGAAGGTAAGTACAAGACTGGCTGCTGCAATTTGCAACAATAATTGTTGTCACAAAATTATCATGGGAGGCAAGGAGGTAAAAATAGAAAAAAAAGTTCCCTGCCCTCCCAGAACCTAATATATTCCCTTTTATCATCTTTTCCTGAGATTTTCTCCAATCTCTTTGGGTTGAAATGAAGTGCTATTTCCTTGATTAAAATAGTGGTAGAAAATATTTATATGACTCCTAAACTTACAAGGTGGCACTGTTGTGAGAGTTTTACATATAAAAAAATCATTTAGTCCTCACAATAACCCTACAAGTAGGAAACTATCTTTACTTACATCACCATTTAAAGGAAATATAAACACAGAATGAGTATCTTGCCTGACGTCACAGTTGTAAATTGCAGAGCCAGGAACTGAACCTAAATAATCTGGCTGCAAAGCTATGTATCTGCCCACTACACTTTGCTGCATCTCACTAGAAAGTTGGAATAGTATAAATGATGCTGGTTTTATGGGTGTGCATTTATGATTCTGCTAAGCATTTGAATAGGGGGTTCAATCAGTTAAGGGCACAAAATCAGGTAATTACACTATTCTAAGAACTAGAGATAAAAAGATAATCTCACCCTTAGTAGGGTGAAGAGTATACGGGTAGGGAGTAACTTCCTTTAAATCTCCATTTCAAATAACCGTAACACAAGTCTCCTGTGTTAAGTACTATCAAAGAAATGTACTGCAATGTGGTGAGAAACTGCAGCACCATTACTAACCAGAAAAAAATATTTAAATTTATTGTACTTTAAATTGGTATTCTTCTTAATATGAGAAAGATTGATTATATTTTTATCTGTATAGGGGCAATTTTCATTTCATTTTCTGTAATCTGTTTGTGGCCTATTTTTCCCCATTTAAAAATATGGAATTGTTGGCACATTTCTTACTTTTAGCTCTTTATATATTGTGTTAATTTAAAATCTGCACTATAAGTTGCAAACACTGGATCCCAGCCTGTCATTTTTCTTTTTATTTGGCAAATATTTTTTTTCATGATTAGGAAAAAGTTTTGCCTTTCTCTGCATATAAAGGAATTTAGCCATTTTACCATGTTTTCTCCTGGTACTTTTTTTTTTTAACATTTAAATACCTAATCCATTTGGAATTTATCTTGGTGTAGAATGTGAGGAATGGATCCAACTTGATATCCTTAATATGAATATTTACTTATCTCAAAATCGCTTATTAGAAATATAATTTTACTCATTGATTCACTGATTCAGGGGTTGTTCTTATTACATACTAGATTTCTATATGCAGTTGATTCTATTATTTGGGTTTTTTCTCTTCCATGGTGTGTCTGTCTATTCCTGTGCCAAAACCACACTGTTTTAAATATAAGGGCTATATATTTTGATTTATGGTAGAATTATCCCCATCTCATTACTCTTCTTTGCTAGGTTTTCCTGGTTATTCTTGTGTGTGTGTCAAAAAGTCCTTCATTTTTCAATATTGCAAATTATTTTGTATTCAAAGGCCTCCTACTGCAGGAATGTCTGGTTGCTTCTAAATTTTAGGGACTTACATAGGGCTAAGGTATTACGGTACATCTGCCCTTGAGTTACCTATATAAATAAGAACACTGTGAGACGTACATTTCCATGTTTTTATCCTCAGCCATAGATATACACAGGTCACTTTTGAGATAATCCATCTCCCTGTCCATAAAGCTTTTCAAGTCTGTTGTCATCTCTGCTACGACCACAGCAGGCTGAGGCATAAACATCTTTCTGCAACTTCTACTCCAGTGAAACTCTTCATATCTAAGTCTCTATCCACATGGGCCCAGTATACAGAGATTCTTTATTCTCACTGATGGCTTTCTATACCCTCTCCCTACCCTCTGAGCATCCTGTTATTGAATCAGGTCTCAAGTCCCACTCTCTCAAAGATCCTACATTTCCCCTCTTTAATCATTCTCTTACCATCTCCCCTCTTTTCCTTTCCACCCATGTGATTCTTTTTCTAGTATGGTTGGGAGTAGGCATGGAACACCCCTTTTTTTTCTTCTGCTTCTGCCAACCGTTTTATTCAAAATCCTCTAAATTAACCAACAGAACTTAAACTTTTGGAACACAAAAGCCAAATACCTTGGCTCCTTTTGCTTTGTGTACTGTCACATAACTTCACTAAAAATCATGATCACAAAGTCAAGCATTTTTCTTCAGTGGGGACAAAGAATGGGGAAAAATACCATGTAGTTATCATTTCTGAGAGAAACAGGAAAACCTGACCTATACACAGGAATAAAAGCAGGCATAGAGATGGGATTTTAGAGGGTCCAAATTGTGGGCTTAGCAGACAAAGATTTCTAAGCAGTTGTAATAAATATCTTCATAGAACTAAAGGAAACACACTTAAAGAAGTAATAAAAGATAAGAAGAAAATGTGTCACCAAATAAAGAATATCAATAAAAAGACAGAAAGTACAAAAGAGAAACACATAGAAATTCCAGATTTGAAAGTACAATTTAAATAAACAATTCATTAGATGGATTCAATACTAGATTTGAACTGACAGAAGAAAAAAATCAGCAAACTTGAAGAAAGATAGAGATTATGCTGCCTGAAAAACACAGATAAAAAGCATGAAAAAATATAAACAGCCTTAGACAAACATGGAACACCATTAAACATACCAATTTAGCATACATGTGTAAAGGTAGTACCAGAAAGAGAACAGAGATATAAATGAGCATTAAAATGTTCAAAAATATGGTAGAAAGTTCCCAAACTTGATGAGGCTCAACAAATTCCAAGTAAAATAAATGCAAAAAGATCTACATCCACACATCACAATAAAAACGCTCAAAGTCAAAGCCAAAGTGAAAATTTTGTAAGCAGCCAGATGAAAATGACTAATCACATGTAAAGGAAGCCTAATAAGATGAACATCTGACTTATAAGAAACAAGGGAAGCCAGAGGGATGACATATTCAAAGTGCTGAATAGAACAAAAAATATAACTGCCACGCAAGAATTTTATATCCATCAAAACTATCTTTCAATAAATGAAGGTAAAATAAGCATATTCCCAGATAAACAAAAAATGAAAGAATTCATGCTAGCATATCCACTTGTAAAAGATACAAGAAATTTATCAGGCAGAAAGCAAGTGACCCCAGACAGTAATTCAAATCTACTTGGAAAAAGAAAGAATAACCACAAAGGTAATTATGTAATCATAAAGACTCCCTTTATAACTAATTTTTAAATTATTGTATAAATTAATATGAAGATAATTGTATTGTTAGGCCAAAATAACATATAGAAATGTAATATAGTTGGTAAAACCTCATAAAGAAAAGTGGGTGGAAGCAAAGTTGCATTTGAATAAAACATGCCACCAAACTGTAATGTGAATCCACAGGAATAAGAAAACCAGAAAAAAGTAAATAAGAAGTTTAACTTAACAAACATTATAAATATACACTTGCAGTCTTTTCTTCTATCATCTTTTTAAAAAGACATTAAATTATATATAGCAATAATTATAACAAGGTATTTGGGGGATAGTAACATATATAGCTGAATATGTATGACAAAAATAACACCAAAAAAGGGACAACATGGATATAGCATGGATATATAAAAACAATGTTTCTGTACCTTCTGGAATTATGATGTAAATCTGAAGCAGATTCTGATAGACTAAGATAAATGGTAAGCCCTAGGGCAACCACTTAAGAAAACACACACACACATATATATAAATATACACATATACATATATATATACTGAAATATTAATTAAAGGAATTAAAATGTTACAATAGAAAATATTCACTAAATGTTAGTGGAAATAGTAAAGGAGGATCTTTGGAAGGCAAAAAACAAAATGACAAATGAAAATCCAGCTATATTAATAATAACACTAAATGTGAATAAATTTGCTAATCTAATATAAAGGCAGAGATTGTCAGAATGAGGGAAATAACAGCATCCAATTATAATGCTGTCTGCAGAAGGCACATTTTCAATTCAGATGTAAATAGAAAATTTTTAAAAACAGAAAAAAGGAAATGAGAGACCATGAAAACAGCTGGAGTAGTTATACCAATATGAGACAAAATAGACTTTAAAACAAATGTATTATTAGAGATAAAGAGGGACATGTTATAAAAATGAAAGGGTCAATTCATCCAAAAGATGTAGCAATTATAAACATATGGATCTAACCACAGAGCCCCAAATTACTTGAAGCAAAAACTGACACAGCTAAAGAGAGAATTAGACAACTCAACAATAATAGCTAGAGACTTCAATGTCTCACATTCACTAATTGATATAACAACTAGGTTGAGGACTAAAAAAAGAAACAGAAGAACTAAACACCACTATAAACCAACTAAACTAGTAGATATCCATAAAATACTCTACCTAACAATAGCAGAATACAAATTCCTCTCACCAATAGATTTAAAATGTAAAAGAAATGGAATTATCTTTAAAAACAGATTCTCTGACCACAAAGGAATAAAGTTAGATATAAATATAAGAACAGACTTTGGAGAATTTGCAAATATGTAGAAATTAAATAAGTCCTAAATAATCAATGGTTCAAGGAAAAAAGTCACAGGGAATTTTTTTAATATTTTGAGATCAGTGAATATTATTAAAACTTATAGGACACAGTTAAAGCAGTTTTTTAGAAATTTATAGCTGCAAACACTTACTGAAAAATTAAAAAACTCAAAACCCCTTAAGACTCAAACGATTAGAAAGAGAAATGAAAGGTACTACCAACTTTATAAAAATAAACTACATAATAAGAATACTATAAACAACTATAAGCCAAAATATTAGATAAATTAGGTAAAACAGATAAACTCCTAAAAGACAAAAAGTACCAAAACTGTCTCAAGAAAAAAAACAAAATACAGAAAAACTTATAAAAGGTAAATTGATTGGATTAGCAATCAAAATCACTATCTACAAAGAAAAACCCAAGATCAGATTATGTTACTGGTAAATTCGACCAAAAATCTAAACAACAATTAATACCAATTCTTTCAGAACACCTGACAAAATCTTCTTAAAAATCAGAAGAAAAGGGAGCACTTCCCAATTCATTCTATGAGGCTAGTATTATCCTGATACCAAAACCAGACAAAGATAAAACAAGAAACTATAGACCAATATTTCTTATAAATATATACAGAAAATCCTCAACAAAATACCAGTAAACTGAATCTAACAACATATTTTTTAAAATGCAGCATGAGAAAGTGGGATTATCCCAGGAATGCAAGGTTGGTTTCATATCTGAAAATGAATTAATGTAATACATCATATCAACAGAATAAAAAAACTCATGTGATTAACTCAATAGATGCAGAAATAGCATTTGAAAAAAATATAACACCCTTTCACAATAAAAACAAGTTAAGAGCACATTGTCAACCTAATAAAAAGCATCTATGAAAAACCCACAAGCATCATACTGAACAGTGAAAGAGTGAATGCTCTCCTTCCAAAGAATAAGACAGATATTTCTACCCTTCAGATATTTCTCTTGGCATACCTTCAGAATGCCAAGACAATCCAATAGGGTAAAAAGAGTCTCTTCAGCAAATGTTGCTTCTATAACTGGATATCCATATGCAAAAAAAAAAAAAAAATTGGAAATGTGTACCTCCTACCTTACACCATATGCAAAAATTTACTCAAGATGGATCACATAATTAATATAAGAGCCTACAGCTTTAAAACCATTAGAAGAAAATAGAGAAGCAAATCTTCATGACAGCAGCTTAGACAATGGTTTGCTGGCTATGACACCAAAAGTACAATTAATGATATCAAAAAATAGATGAATTGAACTACATCAGCAGTAAAACCTTTGCACTTCTAGAGATACCACTGGAAAATAAAAAGACAATCTACAGAATGGAAAAAAATGCTTACAATTCACATGTTGCATAAGAGACTTGTATCCAGAATACATGAAGAATTCTTATGGCACAATAATAAGAAGACGAATAACTCTATTAAGAATACACAATGGATTCAAATAGACATTTCTCAAAGGAAGATACATATTGTCAATAAGCGCATAAATATCATCAGCCAGCAGGTAACTGCAACTTAAAAGCACAGTGAGATACTACTTCATACCCACCAAAATGGCTGCAATAAAAATATATTAATACATTTTGATGAGGATATGGAGAAATTGGAACCCTAAATATTATAATTTGGAATGTAAAATGGTACAACTACTTTGGAAAACATTCTGACAGTTCCTCAAAAGTTTAAACACCATATTACTACATGACTCGGCAATTCTACTCAGATATAGCTGAAATAAATGAAAATGTATGTCCACACAAAGTCTTGTAAATGAATGTTCATGGCAGCATTTTTCATAATAAGCAAAAAGTGATAACAACCCAAATATCCATAAACTGATGAACAGAAAAATATGCCATATTCACATAATGGTATAACATTCAGCAATAAAGGAAATGAAATACTAATACATGTTACAACATAAATGAACCTTGGAATCATATGCTACATGAAAGAAGCCAGTCACGAAAGACTACATATTGTATGATTCAGTGGGTGAATGGAAAAACAAAATGTGATTTATTCATACAATGGAATACTATTCATGTGTTAAAAGGAATGAGGTACCGATACATGCTATTTCATGGGTGGACCTCAAAATCATTATGCTAAGTGAAAAAAGCCAAACACAGAAAACTAAATCATGAATGGTTCCATTTATATGAAATGCCCAGAAAAGGCAAACCTATAGAGACAGAAAGTAGATGAGCAGCTGTTTGAGACTAGGGGTTGAAATGGGTATTAACTGCAAAGGACCATGAGGGATCTCTTGGGGATTAATGAAAATGTTCTAAACGGGTTTGAGTTGATGGTTGTACAAGTCTCTAAATAATATTAAGAATCGTTGGGCTTCCCCGGTGGCGCACTGGTTGAGAGTCCGCCTGCCGTTGCAAGGGACACGGGTTCGTGCCCCAGTTCGGGAAGATCCCACATGCTGCGGAGTGGCTGGGCCCGTGAGCCATGGCCGCTGAGCCTGTGCGTCCGGAGCCTGTGCTCCGCAACGGGAGAGGCCACAACGGTGAAAGGCCCGCGTACCGCCAAAAAAAAACACAAAAAACAAACAAAAGGGGCTTCCCTGGTGGCGCAGTGGTTGGGAGTCCGCCTGCCGATGCGGGGGACGCGGGTTCGTGCCCTGGTCCGGGAGGATCCCGCGTGCCGCGGAGCGGCTGGGCCTGTGGGCCATGGCCGCTGAGCCTGCGCGTCCGCGGCCTGTGCCCCGCAATGGGAGAGGCCACGGCAGTGAGAGGCCCGCGTACCGCAAAAAAAAAAAAAAAAAAAAAAAAAAAAAACAAACAACAACAAAAAAAAAGAATCATTGAATTGCACACTTAAGCAGGCAAATTTTATGGCATGGTAATTATATTTCAATAAAACTTGTGAGAGTGGGTGAGAGAGAGAGCAAGAGAGTGAGAGAGTAAGAAAGAACCAATAGATGTTCATCCAAATGTCAGTAGACACTGAGCATCCTGGTGCTGGCTCAGGAATCCAACCAGCTGTGGTAACGCAGCTGTGTTGGATGGCTACACTTTCTTAATCTGGGCTTGGAGTCACTTCCACTCCATCCAGACACATGAGATCCACTGCGTTCCTGACAACACACAGTCTTCTCACCTGTTACACAGAAGTGGGTGACAGCTGCTGACTCATTCTCTCTCCTTCAACAGACTAATCAACATTGAGGATGATCAGCAATTTTACTGCATTAAGCTCCCAACTTTGTTCTTCAAAGCTGTGGTAGCTCTAATCTCATCTGCAGCTGTGAGGTCGGGCTCCACCACAGGCACTGCTCTTGACTTTGAGAGAAGGTTTGTCAATGCCACCTAACATCAGTGACAGGACAAGGTCACCAGAAAGGATTCTTGGACAAGGTCAGTCTACAGAGAGGAAAGTCATGCTCACAAATTGACACAAGGTAAATCAATGTGATGTGGTGGATGTAGGGGATTCTGTTTCTCAGTTTCCCTTCTGATTTTGATAACTACGTCTAGGACCATCAAAACGTATAATTTACAAAGAAAATAAACACAAAGTAGGTCTCCACACTACGTTAACTTCACAGCTCTAAAAAAATTAGTTATTTCCTGAGTCTTCATAAGTTCCTTCCAGAGAATAAAAGAAAGACAAGGAGGAATATTCCTTGTTCAGAAGATTTTCCCCATTCTCTCAGGAGAAAGGGAGATTTTAAAAGGAGTCTCTTTAAGGAATGGGAAAGAAGGGGTTTTCCTGATGTACCCTAAGAATTGGTTCAAGAGGTCCTACGAGCTGAGATATTTCAGATGATGCCTTTTATCATTTATGAGGCCCATGAGGACCAGGATTTTGGCAAGTTCAAAACTCTACTCTTGGGATTAAAAGCACCAAGTACATAGTAATACTCAACAATATTTTTACTAAATGAAGGAGTAAAAGCTGAATAACGATCTTTAGAGATCATCTTAAAGACATGTTAAGAGCTAAGAGATGAGTTCCTAAGCCAGAGGAGATCTCAGATCTGAAGACTTTTGCAGAGAGAAGTGCCAAGCCCTGATGGCCAAGAACAGGAAGAGAAAGATCCAGAATCTCTTTCTAGGGACTATCTAGGGTTGGGAATGGTGCTCATGAAAAGATAACCAGAAATGATATAAGCGCTTCAGATACGTAGGTGCATGATGTTTCTGGGGTTTTTTTCCAAGTGTTCTGTAGGGTGTAATGCTATGTAGAGTGCTAGGGCATCTAGGATTTGTTTGAGAGAACAAAGTGAAATTTGATGTTCTCTCCGAAAAGGACACATGTGTTCTTTATGATCTAGAAATCTCTAGGGCAGACGGTTCAGCTTAGAACACCCTATATGACTTGCAAATGACTTTCAAGTACAAATCTCAGTGGCTCATCATAAAAATTCTACATGGTGAGTAGGGAAGGTATGGCTATTCTCATTTTACAGTTAAGGAAAGTGAAATCTAAAGAAAATAGGAGACTCTCCCAGGAAATAACAAAGTGAGCAGTTGGATACAGATCTCTTGATTCCAAGATTATTGTAAATTGTTTCTTATAATAATACGTCCGATGGGAGATATACAGCACCTGGCTCATCAGCCTGAGCCACTTCCATCTAAATGAATGAACTTGTTTGTCTGTCGTTTTATTTTGTTTGAAATGTTTTTTTTAAGATCAGTTAAAAAAGCAGATTCACAAAGTGCCTCAAACTCTTTGGGCAATGGCCATCTTCATCATCAGGGAATGATAAAGACTCTCAATTTCAGAGCAAGAAGAAACTTAACGATCTCTGGGCTCGGGTACCTCATTTAACAGGTGAGGATATGATGGCCATGGAGCCCAAGACAGACAAGAATACAACTTGTCCTCATCTCAGAGGTTGACTCAAATGACAAGTCAAATCAAATCCTTCCAGAGCCCAGCATAGTTTTTTAATCTCAAAGCAAACAGCATATGCTCTCAGGAAAGAAATAAGATAGAGCATTTCATTGTAGTATCTTTCTTATTATCCTCTATTACTTTTTCTATTACTGTCAGTTTAACTTGTTATGACCACATCACAAACTCTTTTTAAAAAGAAACAGAGCCTAAGCGGAACACCCATTCACTTACCCTGGGAATGACTATTGTGGATACAAGTTCTTCACGAGCAAATCAACTCCCTCCTGGCACATGGCTACGATTAAGAGGAAGCCTAACAAAATATGCATTCATTAAAAATTCAAGTACAGCAAAGCAAAATTAATTTTTAAAATTATGTACAGAAGTGCTGCCAAGAGTAATAATGAAACGAAAGCCTCCTTGAGCAAAATGAGAGCTTGCACGACCACTTTTCTAAACTTGAAGAATTTAATTGATGTGAACCCAAAAGAACGGCAACTCAGCAAGTTTCAACTAGACTTAAATACTCTGAAACTGCACTGTGCCATTGAGTTTATCTTCCTTTAACACTCTGGCTCCTATTGACAGTAACTAGTAGAAAGGGATTTTGTTTGTTTTCATTTTCTGTGACTTTTCTTTTTTCTGTTGAACCAAACTGTTGCTTTCAAAAATCATTCCTGCATATTCAGGTACTACAAATTGCGAGCTTTAAGAATGGAATGGAACTGTGGAGGGAGGGTTGACCGAGGGGAAATGAAGCATGTCATATGTAACAGCCCATTACAAACCCAAGTAGGTAAATATTTCCTCAATGGTAAAACGAGGGGGCGGCCTAGATACTCTAAGGCACCCTCCAGTTCCAAGATCTGTGACTGAAAATAAACACTGACTCAAATCTAGTGATAAATCATTCATTGGGCTTCTTAAGAAATACTAAGCAGAATCAGCAGCTGACTATAGGATTTAGTTTTAAAACATAGAAACCTCTGCACTGTCAGGTAATCTTATTTTAATTTATTTCAGGGCCGGAGGGCTAGGAAGCCCCAAATGAAATCTCATTTCACTCAGAGCAGCAGACTGCAATTGTTGTCTCAATTCACTTATTTGCTGTATGAATCTGATAATTTTTTATGCTTGGGCCACAGTGAAAGTTCTCTTTGATACCCTGCATGTATTTTGCTAGATGCAAAATCTTGACAGAGAAGAGAAGAAAGATAATAAGCTAAAGGAAAGGAAAGGGGAACACTCTCCCTCCAAAAAGGTATAGAATAAAATCCAGTATTTTTTATGTCACTATATAAAGAATGATTTGTATATTGATCTTCCTCTGTTGTTGCATTGACTGGGATCAAAGCCTGCCTTGCTGGAGTGAAACCAAGTTCTGTAAGCACCAGTTTTAGCCATCGGCTCTATTAATTTACAGAAAAATACAAGGGCTAGGGGAAAATGCACATACCTATTTTTAATAGAATCGGGTCTAACATAACTCTTTTTTTATTGAAGTATAGTTGATTTACAATGTGTTAATTTCTGCTGTACAACAAAGTGATTCAGTTATACATATATACATTCTTTTTTAAATATTATTTTCCATTATGGTTTATCACAGGATACTGAATATAGTTCCCTGTGCTATACAGCAGTCCCTTGTTTTTTATCCATTCTATATATAACAGTTTGCATCTGCTAACCCCAAACATAATTCTTGATACTATCAGGTTTTGAGTAGAAGTTAGTCATGTCATTAAAATGGTTAACACTTGAGTAATATTTGTTTTGTGCTGAGCTCTGTTCTTAATTTTCTTCATGTATATTAAGTCGTGCAACATGCCTATAACATAGGTGTCGTTTTTAATCACCATTTTTCTCATGAAAATAACTTAGAGAATTTTAGGGACAGTACTGAGTTGAACAGTGTACCCCTCAAAATTCATGTCCAGCCAGAACCTGTGAATGTGACCATTTGGGGGAATAGGGTCTTTATAGATATAATCAAGTTAAGATGAGGTCATATTTGATTGGGGTGGGCCCTAAATCCAATATGAGTAGCATCCTTATTAGAAGAAGAAAATTTGGAAGCACAAAGGCACATAGAGAATGCCATGTGAAGAAAGAGGCAAGGATTGGAGCGATGTGTCTACAAGCCAGAGAAGACCAAGGACTGTCAGTGACCACAAGAAGCAAGGAGAGAGACCTAGAACAGATCCTTCCCCTGCAACTCTGGAGGGAATAAAGTTGCCTACACCTTGATTTTAGACTTCTGGCCTCCCAAACTATGAGACAATACATTTCTGTTGCTTTAAACCACCCAATTTTTGGTAATTTGTTATGGCAGCCCAAGAAAACTAATACAGGGACTTCTCCCCAAATCCATTCAGCTATGATTATAATTCAGACAGTCTAGCTTCAGAGTTCACATGCTTAAGCGTCATCCTCCACAACATCCTCTGGCTCCTGGTACTGACACTGGAAGTAAAAGAGAACAAATGGGGAGAGAGAACTACAGTTCT
Source organism: Kogia breviceps (assembly GCF_026419965.1). NCBI lineage: Eukaryota > Metazoa > Chordata > Mammalia > Artiodactyla > Physeteridae > Kogia > Kogia breviceps. The sequence continues at coordinate 21,356,916 of NC_081324.1, forward strand.
GTGTATTTGCCTCATGCTATGTTACAGGGAGTGAAGATTAATGAAAGTTGGCCTTGGTTATTGTTTTAAATAAATAACCACTACTACCTTAACTTCTCTTAGTTTCATATCAATTTCTTCATCTGTAAAATGGTATCCTGGAGCTCAATGGATTTTTTGAGGATTAAATGAGTTAGTACATCAATATTGCTTATGAGAGAGGGGGGCATGTATCAATAACTATAATCTACTGTCATTACTGCTATCATCATCATCAATAGCATCATCACTACTGAACTTCAACACGTAGTTGAGGTTTTCTCAGACCTGGGTTTGCATCTCATTTCTGCTTCTTTTTTCCTGTGTAGCCTTGGGCAAGTGATTTAACCTTTCTGAGCCTTTTTATTGGACACTGGGATATTCATGTAAGCCCACATCATGGAGTCACTGTGAAGATTAGAAATAACATACAGAAAAACTCAACCGGGTGTTTGAAATATAGTAAGCCGAGGCTCACAATACATGGTAGTTCTTATGGTTATCATAAACTACTCCAGTGTGCAGCAACCTTTTCAATCAACAAATGCCTTCATTTCTCTAACCTGAATTATTCTAATTGCAATTCAGGCATTTTCTCTATTCTTCTACATTCAGTGATGTTGAAGGCATTTAGGTAACTGGCTTTTGAAGAATAAACTTTCCTAATCCCTAACTAGAGACGACAACATTATCGGTAAAGGTGAACATTTCTAGAAAACATGCATTTTTCTCTAGATATCTGAACCTACATTTAAGCAAGAAAAAAATTGAACCTTTAAAAACTGTCTTTGTGAAAGTGAATATCGAAACATCTTCTAGAAAGATAATGAGATGGGTGAGCTAATGAGAAATCTCTTCCTGTGCTTCGTGAAATATGGGTCTCATATTACTTTTTATGTTTTCCTAGCATGTCTCCCATCCCATCCCCTTACCTGCCTATGCTCATGTGCCCTTATGGACTAGTTCTTTTATTTCTTCGTAATTTTACACATACATTTAGATAAATGACTGTGTAAGTGGTGAGATGAACGGCTAACGAGAGGAGTTGTGGCTGATAACCAGGAGTTAACACCTTTCAACTTTGTCAGTGACACAAGGTAATTCTGCTGGAGGAGTGACATTATAATGAACACCAAGGTGGGATTTCCATTATATCTTTTCTTCTCCGCCCAATTCTCTCCCTCCGTCCCTTTTGTGTTGCTATGCAAATGTCTAACTTAATTCTAGAAGGAAGTAGTCTTCTTTAACCCCACTTTATATTGTAAAGAATGTTACACACACAGAGACAAAAGCCTATCAGGCAGAGAGGGGAGTCTCGTCTCCACAATCCTCAATCCCTGGAAATCCTTCAAGAACCTCCGCATAGTCTATGGGTGTGCTGGCATTTTAAAGTTTAGGCAGCTAAGTGGAAAATGGTAGAAGTAGGGTATCAGAGACAGGAAGGAGAAAATGAGAACCTTTTAGTTATCTGTGGTCTCCACCAAATATTTCCAGGTGCCTCCTCTTCGAGGCTCATAATAGGAATGTACGTCCTCGGTGGAGCCCACGTGAATACTTCTGCCTGGTACATGTGAGCGCAAGTCATGTATGCCATTTCCCAGATAAAGCATTGAACCTGAATGTGAGACCTTCCAGAACTCTCTTTTTCCCTCTGCCATGGCCACCAGCGTGGTGTATAGCAAAAAGAATAATTGGGGGAAGAGGTCTTTAGCAGTGCAAGTTTGCCCAACAAAATCCTGGGTCCCAGAACACGATGGGCAAAGCAAGAGTCCCCAGGACACCTGCTGTGAGCATGTGTTACGTGAAAGGACTAAACCTCCACTGTTCTTAGTCGCTGAGCATTGGGAGTTGCTTGGTATGGATGGAGCATAATAACCCAGTCCATCTTCATTTTACAGAGAAGAATAACAAAAGTAGCTGCCATCATTTAAAGGAATGGAAAAGAAGTTCTCAGCAACACCAAGAAGTGGCTTAGGGGCTGAGAAAGACTACACCACCACCAACCCCACTTCCGTAGACTCAGCACAACTGATCACTCACTACCACTTCTCTGACGTGGAAATTCTTCTTTTAGTACTTCTGTAGAAGGGCTATGCAAGAGCAGATTCAAATAACTCCCCAACCCTTCTTTCAACCAGATCCTTAACCCTAAATACCTCCCAAGTAGAAAGCAGAAAAGTATCCCTGGTATGTGCTTCAGTATCACACACACAGCTCTGGTGCCTCCTCCTGATCTGTGTCCCTCCCTGCCCTCTCGTCACAAGTTGGATTCTCTGGAAATGAACGCCCTGATGGAGTTTTGTAGAAATATATTTGTTAGGGATCAACACTTATAAAAAAAAGGAAGAAGTGAAATCAGAAATGAAGAAAGGGAAAAGTTGAACTTCAGTGCAGTTCCTACAAAGCTACAGCTCACCCATCTGGGAGCCCTGGAGCAAATACTGTCTGTCCATCAGAATGACCAGCACTGGGCAGAAATGGCCAGCTTCGGTGCCAGAGGCATGACCTGATACCTCCCAAGCACAGACACAGATCCTGACCATCCTGAGAGCCGGAAGCTGCCTGATGACCTAACTCCCCACCACACAGCTTAGCATCAAATCCTTCCTTGAACGGGAATCCAGGTGGAACACCTCCATGTCTAACACACCTCCCTCACAAAAAGCCCTCCTTCCGTTTACCAGAAAAAGGTTCAGGCCAAAAATTAAATCTCATTTCTCTGAGTCATCAGATTCTAACTGCCTTCATTGTGATGTGTGGGAACTCTGAGGTCATCATACCGTAAAGCATCTCAGGGAACCTCCAAATTAGCTGGCCTGCTTCCAGTTTCTTCCCACTCAAGTTCAACCTGCAAACCACAGTGAGATAAATTTTCATGAAACACCTCTATCACATCACCTTTGTGGTCAAAAACCTTCGTAACTTCCATTTGCCAAATTTCTTAGGCTTGCCCTATGGACGCGTGCATCTCTGGCATAGGAGATTTTTCTCCCCACTCTGCAAAGAGGCGCTCCCCTCCAAATACTCTCAGAGCTCCCGACCACTGGTTTTGACTTTACTATGTCTATATTTCTCTACTCCGGAACCCTTTTCCACCTTTTCCTCTTGTCAAAATCTTTCACAACCCTTAATTCCCAACTCAGCTGTATCCTCCTCGGAGATGCCCTTCCTGACCACCCAAAGTCCACAGTGAGTATTCTCTGACTTCTATGAACTCTTAAAAAATAGCCTATTTTTTGATGACGGCCATTCTGACCACTGTAAGGTGATATACCTTAATGTAGTTTGGATTTGCATTTCTCTAAGAATTAGTGATGTTGAGCATATTTTCATGTGTTTGCTGGCCATCTGAGTATCTTCTTTGGAGAAATGTCTATTTAGGTCTTCCACCCATTTTTGGATTGGGTTGTTTGTTTTGTTGATATTGAGCTGCGTGAGCTGTATGGGAAGGAAATTCAAAAAAGAGGGGACATGTGCATTATGTATGGCTGATTCACTTTGCTGTACAGCAGAAACTGACACAGCAGTGTACAGCAACTATACTCCAATTTAAAAAAATAGCCTATTACCATGCTTTGTTGATATTTCATTTGCATAGGACTCTAGATCCAGAGCTCGAGATAAACCCTTACTCAGTATCCTTTGTGCCTTTTGCAGTGGCTCAATAGAGGTGAGGAAGAAAGAGCCAGGGACCACTTACTGGCCAACTAGTCTCAGTTTCCTTGCCTGTAAGAAAGAGAGAATGAATTGGAAGTTCCTCTCTGTCATTTTGAGCTCAGGTATTCTACGACTGATTGTAGAGCAATGAATGGACTGTCAGATCAATCTCTGGCAGACTGAAGTTATCTTCAGTAATTTCTATGAGAAAGAGATAAAGGAACAGGCATTATCTAGCCAAGCCATTAAGTCACTAAGAGAAAAGCAGTGCCTTAGGTTGGGTTTGGGTGAATCAAACAACTCATCTCTATTAGTGAAGGAAAGGTCTCAAAAGCCTCTCAAGTACAGGACAACAAGGAAACAATCAGCAAGAAATGAAAGTCATCTCTCTCCTCTAGGACTCTGAAAGAGGAAATAGTCTTAGAGGACAGTGTCAAACAATCAGCAACTATTTACTGAAGGCCTCTTGGTGATCATCAAAGTCTTTGGGCCGTGTCCCAAAGACATAACAGGGTGAGTGTCCTGTCTTAAATGACCTTCCAAGCTAGTGTGGCAGGCAAAAATGAGACATGAAACAACAATAACTATAAGGCAGCATGGCACTAAGTTCTGTGTAGTGGAATTGGGTTTGACTACAGACCTCACCTCCTCACCTCTACAGAGCGAATCGTCTCAGGCATTAACTAACTCATGTGTGAAAATGTAGGTAATGGTAGTATTTACCTCACAGGGCGTTGGGAGGATTAAATGAGATAACATAAGTAAACTGAAGTCCTGGTACACTGTAAGAGCTCAATAAATATTTATCATCATCATCAACTTCATAGTTTTATATGCCAATGAGTGTTCAGACTTATGCGCTGGAGTAACCTGGCAGAGCTTCCCAAGACAGGCAGAAAGGAGTTGCGTCATAAAGATGAGGTGTGGAGTGAGGGAAGACCTTTACAAGTGAGAGAAAAACAAAATGAATTTGGATCCATATGACCAACTGAGAACTCTACGCAGAAATAGCCTTTGACGATGGCCTTTTGAAGTGTGGGTGGCCCAAGTTGTAGACACTCTCCTGTGGCTGGTGGATGGTCTAAATATTTGCCTCACCTTGGACTCCACTGCACCATGGATGCAAAACAGGAAGAACTGTAGATGCTGGGAGCCCCTGTCCTACTCAATTTTAGAATTCAACTACAAATTTTGGCAAAGTGAAAAGTGTGCTTTTTCTACTACAGACTTCAAAGGAATTGTTTCATAAAGGCTGGGCATTCTCAACAACAGCATACTGTGGAATATGAGGGTTTGGTAACACTAGCAGTATCTAGGAGTTATTGGGCAAATCCCACCTGTCTTTTTCATAATAACCATTTTCCCTGAAAGGTTTTCTGTATCATCATGGCTACTGGTTAAATTAAGCTTTAAGGAAAAATAACAGAATAATTAATTTTAGGTTCTGCAGATTTCCAGTAATAAACATCACTTATGCTTCATCTTGGGGCCACTGGTAACTAATTTAAACTTTTTTCTCATTATACAGTCAATTTCCTTCATTCGAGGAGGCCACATTATTTATCTATTAGCTTTTGGCCTTCCTCTAACTTGTGTTAATCAAAATGCTTATTGTGTCTTGCCATTAAGGATAATCTAGTTCCTCTATAGGTAACAAATTGCACATTAAGAAAAGAGAAGAAAAAAATTCAGTGGCTGCCACACAATTTCACTGCTTCTTCCGAGTGAAAACAAAAATATTTGCAATTCAACAGCATGGAGCTATTGCAGGACAAGGGCTAATGGCAGTTAAATGAAATATTCTTTGCCAACAGCATTGTGCAAATTAAAGTTCTTTACGTTGAATGTTGAATGATCTGAACTACGTTTTCCGCACTGCCGTTGCCACTGGAAAGAGGAGAAGAAACTTTGTAAACATTTCATTTCACTTTCCTTCATCAAATACTCACTGAGACCCTACTGTGTGCCAGGCAACTGTTCTGGGCTCTAAGGATGGATGTAACCATGAGTAAGACAGAGTCTTTGTCCCTGCTGAGCTTAAACTCAAGTAGGAAATCAGCCAGCCAGCATACAGGTACATATTGGGTGGTGGTAGAATCTATGAAAGTACATAAAGAGGTAAAAGGGAAGTGGGAGAGAGCAGCAGGGGATGGGGAGGAGTCCTGTCTCATACAGTGTGATAAGGGAAGAGGTATGCAATAAAGGACACTTGATCGGGGCCCTGACTGAAGTGAGAGAATAAGCTATGGAGATACCACGGTAACAGGCTGAAAACACACTCTCCAACACTTGCATATGCTTACACGTGCTCATCAATGAACAGTCTGGGTAAACAGATTTAGAAGGGGTTTTTCACTCATCCAAATTCTCTAAACTTGTAGTGCTACCAGAACTTGGGTCTCTCTCTTTAAAATGGTAATAAACGGTTGCCTGCTTAATTTTGACTCCAAGGGAGGACTGTAAATCTGAGAGGTGGCCATTCTGTTATACATCATGCATACTGCGGAAATCAGCAGGCTCCAACTGCCCAGAAGGCTGAACAAAAGTGGGATTTATACTCCTCCCTCTCTGACCTTTCACACATGAATCAAATGATATATTCCCAAAGAAGAATGAGAAATTGACACAGTCTGTGCCAGCATGTAGATAAGGTTGGGACCTGTGTGTATCGATGGTTACGCTCGGATCTCGTGTCCCTCTGCCATATGGAGATTAATCTGGCTCAGGCCCTGCTGATCGTTGGAATTAATAATCATCCTCACACAATACCACCCAGTCACCACAGAAACGTGATCCTGAATGGAGCCGGAGTCATCAAGCGCAACCCAGCCATCACCGGCTCCCATTCCCCACTTGTTAAAATTAAACATAGTCACAAACCACTTACGGAGAGAACAGATTTCCGCAGCCCTTAGGAATCCTGGAAGCAGCTTTCACAAGGTCACAGTACCAAATCCAGGCCATACTCTTTCATTCAGGCCTAATGACTGCTACCTAAAAGCAAATAGCTCCAAGAGCTCAAAAGTAGATTTTCAGCTCCCAGAGAATTTTAATTCGCTAACTAGTAGAAGCGGGAAAAGGAGACGCATAAAAGAAGGAAATAATGGAAATCGACTACTTGGTAGAGACAGAATACAGGGGGGAAAAAATTAAAGATGCAGCAGAACCCAGCAGTAGGTAACAGCACAGAACAAAAGTGTATGCTGACTCTGAGCTAGGTCTGCCATTTCCCATCTTTGTGACTCTGAGTTCCATAATCTCTCGATTCCTCTGTTGCCTCAGTTGTAAAACGGAATGAACAGTAACCCCTTCTGATGAGGGCTATAACTTATACCGTGTGCCCGTGAGACAGTGACTATGCATGTCTATGATGGTGAGCTTTAGTCTACATTCTAAGGGCAGCCTTTTGCCCTAATTACGATTCACTTTGCAGCATTTAATATGAAAAGACCCAGCCGCTGTAACCGTTGTTATCTATTCTGATCCACACTGGATGTTTTGTTATTTAGCATACCAAATGTTAGAAATGGGTTTTCATTAGGGAAATGACTGGGTTTGACTTAACGGGTATTAGTACTGGGTTTTCATTAATTAAAACTAATGATGTTTAAGATGTAGATTGGCTAATATATTACAAATGTATTTTTCACCACTCCTTGGACAAGGAATAAGACCCTAGAATTTCTTCACTCTTAGAAGTAGTGTCCTGGGCTTAATTCCTAAAGAATTGTTCCTAAATAACTCTTGGTTCTGAGGGATTCACCAACTGAAACTGACTAGATGGCTAGCCAATTCCCACTCTAAAGTGTTGTCATATTTGCTTTGGGGGAGCCTTTCATGCGAGAACCAGTCAGATCTCCCCCAAACACACAGATTTTATAGAACAGGTTAAAACTCTCATTTCATACCTTCTCACTTGGAAATGTATGTAGTGTTTCTACCATCTGTTTAAGATGACACAATAATTTGTTACATATTTTTGAAATGTTTCCACCATAAGTATTTATCCTTTCAAATTTCGGCAACTGCAAGCATGAGTTTCAGTTATATGAAAATGTCACCTATATAAAACACTCCATTTCCAGTGAAGTTCACATTTTCAGGTACTGATTTTTGACTTGCTACTGCAAAAATGTTGCACCCAAGTGATTCACACTGTTGGGAAACAATTCCCCATGGGTCTCTCACATTTGTGTACATGTTGAATGCACAGGCACTACTGTCTGACTTTATTCTGGACTATTTTTTCAAGGATATTTGTATGGCAAACAACTTTGAAAGACAAAAACAGTGTCTCCCTTTGGAGCAAAGGGCAGGTTTATTTACTGTCCATTATAATCAATATAATGTCTCTGGTGCAAAGTTCAGGCAGGATAATTGTCCGTTATAAAATATTTCGGTTTTCTAAACTTGGGATTCCTCTCCTATCATGCACTTTACTGTGTATGCAAAACTCACCCAACCCTCCAAGTGTTGGCCTGTGGGAACTGGGGCTCTGGGAACCAAAGTAAAATGATGATAAAAGTGGCTCTGGCTACTGCTGTAAGAATAAATCATCTTTTCTCTATCATCTAAGAATCTTGTGTCCTCTGTCAGCATCCATCACACTGTGGCATGCTACCCTGTTAGCTTGTATGTAGGGTAAAATCTCAGATTGTTCACACTTTTTGACACACATCAACTCTGAATCAATTTTACTTCAAGTAAATAATCGTGATGAATGCCATGAAGTCCAAAGATGAGCAGGAATACTACAGAGACTTCAAGAATTTTCAGCAAAGAAAAGCGAGGGAACAATTATCATTCTACTTTGGACAGGATCATGACTGAAAGCTGCAAAGTCTTGGTGTCAGAATTGACTGCAAAAGGAGAGTGATAATATTAAAGAGAGTCAACTCTTCTCAAGTACCTTCAAGCTGACTGGAAGCATCTGTTTACATGAAAATAATTAAAATTCCAAATATAGATGATTATTTTTTAGTCATTGAAGAAATATCCTCTGAAAAATGTACTAAATAATACTTTTGCCTATTTTTTAAAAAGCAGTAACTTTTTCCTTAAATATTTGACTTGTTTTTCTTTATTGTATCTGATAATGCAAGTACTACATAGTCATTATAGAAATTATTAAAAATTGTGTAAAATCATGAGTATTAAGAATGTACTCGTTGGAGTTCCACTCCTAGAATGGCAGTGTGAGGAGTTCCATTGCCCCAACTCTCTAGCGAAACAGCCATAACTTTTGAAATTATTTTTTAAAACATTCAAAATTGTTCTAATTTAATTAGGACAATTGAGTTGTCAATCAAAAGAATAAAGAAAGAAACACATATTCATAAAAATCTACTAAATCTTGCTAAGAACAGCTGGAGTCTGTGACATCTGAGCCACCCCTCCCATTCACCTCAGCATGACAGAAGCTCCACTCTGGATGGGTGTGGCCAAGAAGATAAGGCTTCACCATCACTCAGCTCTCAGTCAAGGGATCAGTGTTTGACTGGGAGAGGCAGGCCATAAGGATTTCTCACCACCCTCCCTCCAGCTCCAAGTTTCAGAGGCTAAGTTCCTGACAGGGGGGCTGAGAGGCCACAGGCTCCTTCTCCCACCTATCTACTACTCACAGGGCAGGAGGTTTACCACAGGTACAGAGAGCAGGGAATACTGAAGTCCCAATGTTCTTCATCCCAGCTCATTCACAGGGTAGAAGTTTCACCCAGGAGAAAGAAGCCAAGAAGATTACAAGCTACTGTCTCTACCGAGTACCCTACTTTTTTTAAAGCAGGGGTGTCTCAAGAAGCAGGTCACTGTCGCAATCCCCATCTGAGGAGTAACTGGGAGATTCTCATCAGGGGAGAGTATGTCCCTAAGAACAAAGAAGTTTGAATATGTCCCCCAGAATACCTGATATTATCTGGAAAAGTGTGAGGAAGTTCAAGTTTAAGGATGCTCTCAAAAAAAGGAAAGTAGATTTGGGTAGTGTGCAATTATGAAGAAGTTGAGAGCTTCGTGAGAGCAGTAACCTAAAATATAGACCAGGTAACCAGAGAGAATCAGGGGGAAAAAAAATCAGCTAAAAAGGGATTTCCTGGGTTCAGAACAAATCTCAGACTGGTCTCAAAAACCATTCCTGAAAAGGTGTCTGGATTTAGCTGGATAAGACAGTAGAGCAATTTATGCCCCGGAACATTGCTGAAAACAATAGAACAACCAGTCAGAAATTAGTGGAACCTAATAGCTGGATGTCATACAAACAGAGGCAGACAGATTAAGAGTGATATCAGGGAAAGGGACAGAGGCTTGCTAAAACCATTACCCCAGAGTGACTGTGTGAATACCCAAGTCTTAGTCATCAAGAAGAGCAACATCAGAGGCTTCATGCTGCAGATGAGGGAAATAAACTTCACTAAAACGCTCCAGTCAATTCATCAAACAAATAAGCAAGCAAATAAAAACAAACAAAAAAGCCAAGGTGGATCCCAAAGGGGATCAGCATCTAAGGTTAATATAACATACTCCCTAAAATGTCCAGTTTTCAACAATAATTACTAGACATGAAGAGAAATAAGAAACTGTTACCCATACACAGAGAAAAACCAAGCAATAGAAACAGACTTTAGGAGGCCTCAGATGGTGGATTTAGCAAAGGCTGCAAAGCAGCTATAATAAATATGTTTAATGAAAACTATGTTTAAAGAAATAAAGGAAGGTATGATGATAATTTCTGACTGAACAAAATCACGGAAGAAATCAAAATTATAAAAAAGAACTAAATAGAAATTCTGAAGTTAGAAGTATAGTAACTAAATGAAAACAGTTGCTAAAAGGGCAAACAATAGATTTGAACTGGAAGAAGAAAAAAATCAGAGAACTTAGAGATAGATTGATACAGATTATGCAATCTGAAGAACACAGAGAAAAAACAGAGCCTTAAAGAAACGTGGGGCTTCCCTGGTGGTGCAGTGGTTGAAAATCTGCCTGCCGATGCAGGGGACATGGGTTTGAGCCCTGGTCTGGGAAGATCCCACATGCCACAGAGCAACTAGGCCCGTGAGCCACAACTACTGAGCCTGCGCGTCTGGAGCCTGTGCTCCACAACAAGAGAGGCCGCGATAGAGAGAGGCCCACGCACCGCGATGAAGAGTGGTCCCCACTTGCTGCAACTAGAGAAAGCCCTTGCACAGAAATGAAGATCCAACACAGCCAAAAATAAATAAATAATAAAAATAAAGGAATTCACTTAAAAAAAAAAAAAGAAATGTGGAACACCACTGTGTGCGACAACACACACATACAGGAAGTACCATAAAAGGACAAAGAGACAGGATTGGAAAAAATATTCAAAGAAATAATGGGTAAAAATCTCCCATAAGAAAGACATTAACCTACACATCCAAAAGCTCAATGAACTCTAAGTGGGTAAAATGCAAAGATATCCATCAACAGTTAAAATAGTGAAAGGCAAAGAGAAAATATTGAAAGCAGAAAGAGAAAAGAACTCATCATACACAAAGGGTCCCCAGTAAGATTAGTAACTGACTTCTCATTGGAAACCATGGAAGCCAGAGGCAGAGGCAGAGGCAGTGGGATAATGATTTAAGTACTAAAGGAAGAAGAAAAAACCCTCTCACCCAAGAATCTTATATCCAGCAAAACTATCTTTAAAAATAAAGGTAAAATTTTAAAAATACAAAACTGAGACACAAAAACAGAGAGAAGATCTTGCTAGCAGATCCACCTTATAAGAAATAACTGAAGGAAGATTTTTCAGGCTGAAAGTAAGTGCCTCTAGGTAGTAATCTGAATACACACACAAACAAGAGCACCAGTACAGGCAATGTGATCATTATAAAATACATTTGGGAACATACTCTGTATACCACTTTGCCACCTGCTTTGTTCACTTAGTACTGTATTTCCAAAGAAAAATGATTGTGATAAAGTAAGAGGTTTAGAGAAATTATTTGTAGATTAAAAAAATCCATAATGTGGTCCAGTGGAGTAAGGGAAACTAGTAAAACTCCTAAGAAGACTTGAAACTACTAAAAATTAGCCTATTGATTGAGGAAATAGGTGTCTTAACTCTATCCCCTAATATACCATTTATGTCCCCTATGAGATTTTGCTATTGATGCTTTTTGAGATTTTTAATTCTCATGGAAAAAGTGAACTTATTAAGTGGTATAAAAAAAATCAAAAAATCTTGGCTAAAAGGCAATTAGCTTATGAGCAGTGTGGCTGGGCAGCTGGCAGTGAGGTTCAGTGGGTAAAACACTGGCCTAGAGGAGAGCATGCCTTAATTAAGTTTTAAGTTGAAAACTTCTCCTAATTCACTGTCCTTTTCTAGGCATGCAGTCAGACTGTTAGGAGTACTCACACTAGCAAAAGCAGTCATGGGTGGTGGTTATTAAAAAGATTATGACAGTATTACCCTGAACTTCAGCCAGGTGTCATGGAACTTGAAGTTGGGAACCAGAAAGTGAGGAACTGAGTCAGGGGTGTTACCTTCTACCTCTTACTCTTGCCCTTTGTTACTGCCAGTTCTTGCCCCCCTCAAAATCTGCTAGGTTACCCTCGATGCAGCAATGAGCCATCTACTTCCATGTCTCCTACTCCCTCACAGTTCAGGCTCACACATGCCTCACGTGAATGGGTGCTGATTGCAGCCTTGACTGTAATAGTCCTTTCAGCTCAAGGAACTACTGACCACCTTTGGTCTCTTAGTTAAAATTTGGGGGAGAACAAATTGCAGTGGCTTAGTCCAACTTATAGGTTAACTCCTCTCTACGTCTACAAGTTGAAACAATCTCCTGTGAAAAAGAAATTCATGTACAGTTGCCCTGCCAAGGGTGGCAATTAGGGGCAGCTAAATTCAAAAAGAATATAGGTGTGTGTTGTCAAAAATTCAGAAATAGTAAAAATTAAAACCAGATCAGTAAAATAGTATTTAGTAAGAGTTTATTTTGCACAAAAACAGAGTTTATGAACTGGGAGTCTTCAAATGCAAAACCAATAAGAAGCTTAGAGGCATGACATTATGGGATGATGGCTTATAAAGTGAAAATGAGGAGGTGGTTTAACATTCACAATAATTGGTTATTACAGTGAGGTTTCCAGACGGCAGTGGACTGGTTAACAGTGACTCTCATACAACTTTAGGAAGATGACTTAAGTTTCTTTTATGATTATCAGAGGCATTTACCAGAGATAACCCAAGTTAAGTTTTGCTTATGTTCATGGAATAAGCTAGATTTAGTTTTGCTTATGTGGCTTAAATGGTTTTGCGTGCTTGGGGAGTTTCAAGCCTGGTCTCTATTTTAATAGTCTCAGTGTCTGTTACATTGCTCTTTATTAAGTTACTGACTCTTTTATCGACAATACTCATCCATAAAATTCTTCTCTGTGGCTCCTTCGATTCAACACAGAATAGTCAGTCTACTTCTCCAGGGACACATGAATAACTAGTACCCAAAGGCCTTCTGAATTCTTGAGTGTTCTGCACACCCACTGGCATGACACGGGACAATTTTCAGGTACCAGACAGTGCCAGAACTAGGTCATCCTGTGTTCTAGACCCCCACTCACTCCTCCAGCCCAACCCCAACACTACCAGCATATCTGATACCTTCTTTGTAACTTGGAATTCCTTATTCTCTTTGGTTTATCTTCAAAGAACCAGGCTCTAGCCTAGGCATCTGACTTGAGGATTTTCCCAGTTACATTTTGAAAGAGATCCCCACTTATTTCTTTTTCTATATGGAAATGCTTATGCATATCTGACATTAATTAAAGGACTAATTTAATAGCATTCTAAGAAAAATAAGCCAATCTCTAAATGTTCAACCTCATTCTCTCTTCTCTGCATATTGCAAATAAAGTCAATCCTGTACATAATGTGTAAGCCATAGTGTGAGCAATTTGAGTCCTTAATTGGACGAATATATCTGAGGCCGAATGACAGAACTTATGTTATCAAGTTGCTACTGCATGTCTTCAATGCAGAATTTCCAACAGATGTACTCACTGGGGGCTGAGGGTGGGGAGGCAGACACAGCATGGAGGATGAATCAAAGGAGAAAGTGAAAGTGGATTTTATCAATAAAATAAGCTCAAGTTGCTGTCTTCACAAGCCCTTCAAAGCACAGTGGCAAATCTGTTCTTGCCCTCCCCTGATTTCCCATCATCTGTGACCTAAAACACTGGTCCTCTTGACCGACAACGTGGCGGTGCAGAAACACCTTCACTAAAAATCTAAGGAATGTCCAATAAATCTCGAAAAAAATTCTACTGGATAATCTAACTTATAGCTTGATTACCTTTAGCTCAGAATCTTATTAGAGCCTCATACTCATCTTTAACTATTTTCTTCTACCACAATTAGAATGTTAGTTCTTTATCAAAAAAAGATTGGGCCATATTTTTCTTCTGAATCCTACTTGAATTCTTAATATATTATTAGCTAAATGCATAGTAGACACTCGAAAATGCTTATCCCTTTGAATCAAGTTGAACATATATGGTCCTTTAGGATCTAAAACAGCCATTCCAGTTTTCCCTGGAGGTTAACTTCCATTTTCCTAAGCAAATGGAGCAGGGGAAAAAAAGAAAATCACATATATGAAAAGCCAGCATGCTCATAGAACAATAGATAATAAAACACCAGAGGAGGTTCCTCCCTTAGATACTGTCTGTTGTATTCATTTTACTGAGGAAGAAACTGAGAAAGAGAGGGGTAAGCTATTTGCTCAAGGCACACGGTTCATCACAATCTTGGCCCCTTCTCTGCTCTCATCATTCCAACTGCTGTACAATTATTAAAAAGTCAAAAAAGACCTTAATCTTGCTCTACAGTCATTCTGCACCAGTCTGCCAAACTTCTTGTTACTGGTGATTTGCAATCTCTATAAGGGGACAGTTATTCAGCAGGCTTTCACAACGCCTTGAATGTCTCCATTCATTTGTGTCGCTTTTCCTTTTCCATTACACAAAGTCATCCACAGAATTCGCCCATCAAAATTCTGCCCCCTCCTTCATATTCAAAGCAGGGTGGTTATCACTGCTTCCTCCTATCTAAATAAGCCAAATAATTATGGCACGTTCCCTAGAATGGATTCTCAGGGGTAGCGAAAGGATGAGTATACCTGGAAAGACACTGCCTTAGAAGTTTATCTTACTGAAGGGCGAAGGACCTATCTAGGATCAGGTAACAGTCATGGAAACCTCAATCTCACATCAACCAAATAATAAGAGGCAAGTACAGAAGACTTTCCATCCATAAGGAAATGCATTCCTCTTCGAAGAGGAATATACGGAGACTGAAAATGACAAAGCTATGAGATAGGAACTTGGCAACTTGTCTTAGGGACTTCTAAAAACGTTCATTTCCATCACAGATTCCATGCAGTCTTTGCAAAGGGAAACATCTCTAATGCGTGTGGGCTTTCTCTAGTTGGGGCGAGGGGGGGCTACTCTTCATTGCAGTGTGCAGGCTTCTCATTGTGGTGGCTTCTATTGTTGCGGAGCACGGACTCTAGGCATGCGGGCTTCAGCAGTCGTGGCTCATGGGCTTTTCAGCACAGGCTCAGTAGTTGTGGCACACAGGCTTAGTTGCTCTGCGACATGTGGGATCTTCTTGACCAGGGCTCGAACCCATGTCCCCTGCATTGGCAGGCAGATTCTTAACCACTGCACCACCAGGGAAGCCCCCATCATGGGATTCTTACATCATGTAACATCACTCTGTCCAGGCTTGACACCATGGTCCAGTGAGGCATTAATTACATTCTGCCCTCCGGCTTCAATTAGTGGGTCATGATGTGGACTCATCAGAGGAACTACATGTCTTTACAGAACATTAAAAATTGTGGGAGTGCAAAGCATACATCTTGATGACACATTACCTAGGGATCCCAGTCAGCCATTCTGTCATTAAGAGACCTCCATCCCAAGTAAAGGAAGATGGAGTGTAGAGTTTGGGAGAAGACAAATGGTTTATGGCAGAATTACAAACACAAAATGGAACGGAAGCTACAAAACCACATTTGCACAGATTTCAGCTGAAGAGAAAAAGGAAAAGTGAGAAAGGAGATTTCTCTCTTGGTGATATGTAACTTCATTTGGTTCTCACAATGCTAGCATTTGTCTTGTTATTAGTTTCTTCTCTCAAACTCAAGAAACAGCAAGAGTAGAGTTTTTACTTAATATGTTCTACAAACTGAATTTACAACCATTCTTAAAGTAGAATATATTATATAAGAGGGGAATAATTGTCCTAAAGGACAATAATCATTTTAGAATAAGATCATCAGGGTGGGATTTTGAATCCATGTTGAGTTTCCAATACAGCAAAGCTTTTCAACAATCTGCATTTTGGTCCATGACCTCACTCACTAAATCCAAGTCTTATCTCAGTCGTTACTGGTATGGATTCTGGGGAATCAGGACCATAAGAAATTTCACAAACTAAACTGATTTACTGCTCAGACTTAGAATAAAATAAACACAAGGTATCCTAGATTAACGGCATAGCTGAATATGTACAGGGGAAAGCTTTATCAGAGTTCCATCTGCAACAGAATCTGAAAGATCTGTGACCCTCTGAGCAAGTATTTCTGTTCACTCCCACAGGTCTAGAGCAGCTCTGTCCCCTGATGCTCCAGATTCTTATGTGGAACCCTGCCCCTGCCTCAGCAAGCTCCTTGGAAACTGTACCCCGACTGTGCATTGGACTTATCTCTCCTGGTTTTTACTTCATGCTTTCCCTGAAATGACTTCCCTGGGACTAAATCTTCCCTCCACGTGAACTCTGAATTACGCCATTAACAATGTTCCCTTTCCATCCTGCTCTTTCTCGCAGCCAGCTCCAGGTATGCCCAAACACCACGGCTGCTTTCCCCGTGGTACGTCCTTCTGAGAACTACATTCCTTAACCTTTCTAGATGTACTCTATCTGGTGCTTAGAAATTTAAGAAATCAGAGAAATGTGACATTTAATAAACATATGTTGAAATAATGAATAAAATAATGAATGAATGAATGAAGAAGGAATATCAAGAGCACTGGGCTTGAGATCAGGAGACCTAGATTCAAGTCCTGACTTAACCACACTCTGGCCATATGATTTTGGACTATGCTTAATTCTTTGACCCGCAGTGGCTCAGTTTAGGCTGCTATGTCAAAATACCAACAGACCAGGTATTTTAAACAAGAAACACTTATTTCTCGTAATTCTGGAGGCTGAGGTGTCTAGGATCAAGGCACCAGCAGATTCAGTTCTTGGTGAGGGCCCTCTTCCCAGCTTGCAGACATCTGCCTTCTCACTCTGTCCTCATGGTGGAGAGAGGAAGCTCTGGTATCTCTTTCTCTTCTTATAAGGGCCCCATTCCATCACGTGGGCTGCATCCTCATGACGTCATATAAGCCTAATCATCTCACAAAGGCCCCACCTCCTAACACCATCACATTGAATGTGAGGGCTTCACAAAATGAATTTTGGAAGGACACAAACATTCAGTCCATGATGCATAGGGTTTTTGTTTGTTCGTTTTGCTTTCTCTTGTTTTACCAGCAAAATAAGGATAAATACCTCTTCTATCTATTTCACAGTTTTTATGAATCTGAAAATGGATTTTTCAAACTGTAAAGTACAACCAAAATACTTTACTGTTATTATCAGAGAACCTTACACACAGACTTTATTCAAATAAAGTGAAAATACTTCCAGACAGAGAGAAGAATTTGGCAAACAGAACCCAGAACTATGTGCTGTTCTATTTGATATACTGTTCTCTCTGTTTGGAATTCTCCTTTGTCCTCCATCTCCAACCCTTCAACACTCACACC
Organism: Kogia breviceps; assembly: GCF_026419965.1. Lineage (NCBI taxonomy): Eukaryota > Metazoa > Chordata > Mammalia > Artiodactyla > Physeteridae > Kogia > Kogia breviceps. The sequence goes on from NC_081324.1 coordinate 21,374,430, forward strand.
TGGGAAATTAATTTTGACTTATCTTTTAACACTCAACTCAGACGTCATCTTTGACAATTTTGTGTCAAAGCAGTACATGGTAAGTGGGAGGAGTAATGCTAAGAGAGAAGGCCAAACTGCGATTACTCAATGCCAGATGTACCTGCCACCACAGGATGTACTATAACCAAGACATTGCCACTGTGCAGACGGCAGAGAAGTGGAACATTCATTCATTCATTCACCAAAAGAACGTTCAGACATTTCCCATGTGCCTTATTTCATGATACTAGACACAAAGAAAACTTACGTCTTGTCGGAAAGTGTCAGACTGTACGTTAGTCAACAACGAAATATATGTCTGAAAAATATAGTGTCAGAGTTACACCAAATGGAATACGAAAGAGTTATATTTGAAATCTGCAACATGTGAACATATTACTTAGGAACTTTCTGTCAACTTGGAAACTACTACTTGAAGAGTCATTCAAAGGGATTAATCCCAACCTAATTCACAGCTATGAACAACCCATTCCACAGTTGAATTACCACAGTCAGAGACTCAACAGGTATTTACATGCAACTTTTATGTGCTGGATACAATGCCAGGCATAGGGTTGTGGGACTGGGGGCATGAAGACAAAGGTACATGCCCTACCACCATGGAGCTTACACTCTAATGCAACAGAGTTCATATTTTGAATCTCTGGGACTGGAAAAGTCTTTAAAGATTAACTGAGATCTATCATTATTATTCTACTCTAAATAGTACTTCCACAACAAAATTAGAGAGGACGGACTTCCCTGGTGGCACAGTGGTTGAGAATCTGCCAGTCAATGCAGGGGACACGGGTTCAACCCTGGTCCGGGAAGATCCCACATGCCGCGGAGCAACGAAGCCCGTATGCCACAACTACTGAGCCTGCACTCTAGAGCCCAAGAGCCATAACTACTGAGCCTGTGTGCTGCAACTACTGAAGCCTGCGCACCACAGTGCATGCTCCGCAACAAGAGAAGCCACCGCAATGAGAAGCCCGCGCACCACAACAAAGAGTAGCCCCGGCTCACTGCAACTAGAGAAAGCCTGTGCGCAGCAACAAAGACACAACTCAGCCAAATAAAAAAATAAAATAAATAAATTTATTTAAATGTATATATATTGGGGCACCCCTGGTGGCGCAGTGGTTGAGAGTCCGCCTGCCGATGCAGGGGACGCGGGTTTGTGCCCCGGTCCGGGAGGATCCCACATGCCGCGGAGCGGCTGGGCCTGTGAGCCATGGCCGCTGAGCCTGTGCGTCCGGAGCCTGTGCTCCGCAACGGGAGAGGCCACAACAGTGAGAGGTCCACGTACCGCAAAAAAATATAGATAGGTAGATAGATAGATAGATAGATAGATAGATAGATAGATAGATAGATAGATAGATAGATAGATAGATAGATAGATATTGGAAACCAAATCCTTTTAAAAAAATTAGGAGATCATATCAAAAAGTTTTTAAATGAGTAAGCAGCTCTATGAAAAAATGCCTACACTGTTATTTTTCTCATTTCCCTGCTAATCTGAAGAATTTTATTACCAACTGACCTCAGCTTCTGGACTTTGGGTTGGGAAACACTGCTCCAGCAAATATGAGGTTTTCTTGATCCCTATGCTGAAGGTACAGAATCAAGTCAGCCTGAAGGGAAGAGAAAGAGGCAAAATTTTTCTTCCTATCATTATTAAGTTAGTGGTACCAGAAAAACTGATTTGAAAATATGGAAGTTCATTTTGGACCCCTTCCTTCTACCTTTTTTTTTTTAACATCTTTATTGGGGTATAATTGCTTTCCAATGGTGTGTTAGTTTCTGCTGTATCACAAAGTGAATCAGCTATACATATACATATATCCTCATATCTCCTCCCTCTTGCGTCTCCCTCCCATCCTCCCTATCCCACCCCTCTAGGTGGTCACAAAGCACTGAGCTGATCTCCCTGTGCTATGTGGCTGCTTCCCACTAGCTAGCTATTTTACATTTGCCTTCTACCCTCTTTTGCTACATCTCTGGCCTACCTCTCAGAAAGTGCCTCGTATTCTCCGACTACTATAAACCCCATCTCAAAGTAATCCTTGTACTCAAATGACTTATTGAATCCTCCTCAAATCGAAACTCCCTCCCTCTGTGCAACTGAACTCAATTGTTTCAGAAAAGCAATAAGGTTGAAACAACCCTCCCAGATGTGTCTGCATTTGCAAAATAACTTTTATTGCTTTTTTCTAATTATAAAAGTAATTCACAGTTATTGTAGAAAACATATGAAATATAAAACAGTATGAAGAAAAAAACAAAAATTCTCAAAGCCTGTAGGATATTTGCATTTCCAAGAGGGAATGTTTGTTGACAGATGTATGCAGACAGGGTAGATATACTGAGGGTTTACAGTATTACCAGGGGATTGCCATAGGGACTTTGAGAAAATTAAAGTGAGGCAGAAGCAGATCTTATCCTCAAATAACTTATACTATAGTACACAAATTATTCTAGTATTAATGAATTAAAGGTCAACAAATGCTCTGCATTCCAAATGGAGAGTATAACCCTAGCTTTGTGAAATTCTGTTTTCAGCTGCAGAAATAAAGGTTCAGCTTTTAAGCTGAGCTCATTGCAGGAAACTTCAAATATGAATGTCAAATTCTCTCTGCAGGATCTACCATCCTTGGAAAGCATGAACCAGGCAGAGAGAGAAGGGATTATTACAAATTATGTTAACCTAAGACAAATTGTTTATTTTCCTCACATATTCACTTTCTCTCTTTATAGAACTTTTATAAGAAGGTAAAATCATCTAATATGAACTCTAAATTCCCCTCCTTCCACTTCTCCTGTTTTGTTGTTGTTTGTTACTTACTTTTCATTTATACACTGTAAATTTTACTCCTTATGACAGTCAGTTCTATGAGTTTTGACAAACGCATAGAGTTGTATTAGTACAAAAACAAGATGCAAAACCGTTCCATCAGCATCTCTCTGCAATTCCCTTGTGTTACCCTTTTCCGTCAATCTTCTCCCACCCAGAAATCTTTGGTAACCACCGATCTGTTCTCCATCCCTACAATTCTGCCTTTAAAAAAAATGTCATATCAATGAATCTGGTTTCTTTCACTTACCACAGTGCATGTGAGATCCATCTATGGTACTGAATGTATATGTAGTTAGACTTTTCACTCACAGATCCCCTCAGTCAACTCAGCAGAGACCAGAAGAGAGATGAGATTACCCAGGTGACACTATAGATGAGCCTCTCATCTAACAGAGTGACTCTCCATGACATACATGGGAGACCTACAAGGTTCTTAAGAATTTTATAGCAAGAAAAACACTACCAGCTTGGATCAGAAGGGAGAAAAGGCAAAATAAAAGAAAGCTGATAAATCTGTTGGAATTCCTACATGCAGAAAAAGAGGCTGCTAGAAACTACTCAGCTGAAAATACGTGCTACCATTCATATAAAAGGAAGGAGGACTCTCAGTGTGGGACCTGGAGCCCAGAGGCCAGAGCCTTAAGCCAGAGAGGACTATTCCCAGACCTTTCAACCTGATGGAGTTTGCCTAGCTGGATTTCAAAATTGCTTGGAACTGATGGCTCCTCTTCCCCTCCATTTTCATCCTTTTCAAAGGGATAGAGTCTAAAACTGCTATCCTATGTCTGCCCCATCACTGTATCTTCAAGGCATAGAACTTGTTTCCTCGTTTTACAAGTCCACATATAAAGAGAAATTTTTCCCCAGCATGAATCATACCCAGAGTTTCACCCTTTCCTGACTTAAACGATGAGATTTGGGACTTTGAGATCATAAGATTTAGAAGAAAATGTGGAATTTGAGTTAATACCATTACAGGTTGAGACTTTCAGTAACCTTGGAATAGGATAAATGATAAATGTATTTGGCATGCGGGGTGGATGTGAATCTTCAGGGACAAGAGGGGAGACTCTGGTAGGCAGGATAATGGCCTTCCAAAGATGACCATGTCATAATTCTCAGAACCTGTGAATATGTCGCTTTGCATGGTAAGAAAACTTTTCAGATATGATCATTTAAAGATCTTGAGATGGGGAGATTATCCATTTTAATCACAAGGGGTCCTATGAGAGGGAGACAGGAAAGTCAAAGTCAGAGGAAAAAGGTGGAAAGTGGAAAGTGGAGATCAGAGCAATTCAGCAGTGAGCCAGAGAATGCAGCCAGCTTCTAAAAGCTGGAAAATAGAAGAAACATATTCCCCCTCCCAGATCCTCCAGAAAGAATGCGGCTCCACCAACCACATTTAGAAAGGCTTTTTCAAATCTTCCCACTCCCAAATGATAAAGGTATCTACTCATGTTTGCTTATGTTTTCTTTTTACATTTAGATAACTGTCACTGGGAACTTAGCACAATGTAGATCTATCTTTTACAAATGACTATCTAATTGTTCCGGCACCTTGTACAAAAACTTAACATTTTCCCAATTGATGCATGATGCTACATTATTACATTATAAACGTTTCAAATGCATTTTGTCTATTTCAAGAATTTTGTTTCTGTACCCTTCACTTTTTATCTGTTCATGAACCAAAACCATGCCATTTAATTACACAGGGTTTAAAATGCATTTTAGTATTTGATAGGGCTGGCACTCCCTGGCTTAGTCTATTACCTGTTGACTTATAAGCAGCAGCAGTTTATTATTCACAGTTCGGAAGGCTGGGAAGTCTAAGACCAAGCTGCCATCAGGTTCAGTGTCTGGTGAGAGCCCACTTCCTGGTTCATAGACGGCTGTCTTCTTGCTGTCCTCACAAGGTGGAAGGGGTAAGGGAGCTCTCTGGGACCTCTTCTTATACTAGCATTAATCTCATTCACAAGTGCTTCACCCTCATGACCTAATCATCTCCCAAAGATCCTGCTTCCTAATACCATCACATTCGAGGTTAGGATTTCAACGTGTGAATTTGGGGGGAACACAAGCATTCAGTCTGTAACACCCCTGGTACTGATTTTCTTTCCCAGAGTTTCTATAGCTATTCTGGGATGTTTATTATTCTATTTTAAGTTCATAAATAACTTGTTTATATCCATAAAAAAAACTAACGATATTTTAATGGTATTATATTATCACTTCCCATCACCATACATATAGTTGACATTATCATCATGTTTAGGCTTCTACCCTGAAAACATTTTCATTCATTTCATTCTTCACTGTGTACCAACTTATACTAATTGACTCTATCTATGAATCTTCAGATAATACAACTACCTGCAAGAACGGCTGACCCTGTTATGAAAGAAAAAAAGAACTTCCCCCTTTGGCATGTTCTGAAAGGCTCACCGAGTTATAGAAAAAAACCACTTTTTCCTTCTATCTCTGTCTTCAGGGAAGAAATGCCTTCATTACATATCATCGAGTTTGTAACAGAATACCTCTGCTTTCAAAAAGTAAGTGTTGATCCATCAGGAGTCCCAAATTGGTAAAACATATTGATTTGATGAGCGATCTCATCAAGGTTCTGTTAATTCACATGTCTGCAAATGTAACCAAAATGTTCTCTCTCTCTCTGAAGAAGACCATTTTAACCATATCCTCTCAGCCCCTTCTTTTTCTGCTTTCTCTCCAAAGAAACCAAAGTAGGTCTTGTCAGACACTTAATTGGCACCATAATTGCATGTAATAGTCATCCTTGAGCTTCTGTAATTGATGGTTTCACATCCAGTGTCATAGGGTCATGTCAATGGGACAAGTTGTTCACCCCCTTTACTCATCCTGGGTTGTGTTCACAGGTACGTGTAAACCCCTCCAAACATAAACAACATTTCTGTTTGACTTCCCACCCAACTGGGGATGTCCACACGTAAAAACCTCCCCGCACTATGGTAAACAAATAAATAAATAAAGCGCTGTGTTCACGCTTTCCCCTTGCTTTTTCTTCCTAACCAACCCTGGTGCTACTCCATGTGGCTCTATATGGCATGGTGTGCTGCCTTCTCTTGGGAATTGTGAAGAATAAACTCTTCTTTCACAGGCAGTTGTCTTTGCTTCTGTCGTCTTACCATAGCTGACTGAAACAAATCCAGAGTACGTTTTAAAACACTGAGACCTCTGCTTTCCTTTTGCTCTGGGAGCTCTCCTTTCCATCCATTTCACCTATTGTCCATCACTGCTTTGCTTGTAGCTTTAATGGTAGTGGAACTATCTGTTCACATTATGGCATTAACGTAGGTGGGTTATTTTTTTTTTTTTCTGTTGCTACTTATTGCTCCTCTCTATCACTGCTTTCCCTGGATTTCAGGCGCCGACATATCCATCCAAGATGCAAAAAATTCCCCTTCATAAACTCCCACAGAATTTCTGTGCCCCTAGTCACAGGGTTATTTTAGTATTATCATAGAGTCCCCTTCTTCCCTGGGTACATAAGTGCCTCCAAGAGAGATGAGCCAATAACAATTTCTGTTCTGCCTGGTGCTTTAGGACAATCCACTGCTTTCTCCCGACATGCAAGCCTGGTTGCTTAGGCTGACGCACCATGCCCAGCAACTTTATTTGGATGGCTTTTTCCTCCATGGAGCTTCATTTGTCCATCTCATCCCCCTGCAATCTAGCTTCTACGGCCACTTCCCCCTCATGTCCACCAAATGTTCATGTCTAAGCCCAATTATCAATGAGGTTTAAGCTATCTTTCAAGGAGCATCCTAGAACTTTACAAATAAGTGAGCTGGACTCGATGTGACTAGGGATTAGATCTGACTCACTCCACAAATCAGCAGACACTAGCCTCCGCTCTTACCCTCCTGGAACTTACACATCATAATCATTCATTGTGTACAATGCTTTTAACAGATTCATGTTCTAATTTCTTTGACTAAATTATCATTATGACAGAGATCTGTACTAATATTAATGATGTGAAATGAAATTATTCTATTAAAAATGGGAAAAGTGTCATTTCTACAGACTGTTAGGCTAGAAACAAAAGGGCTTAAGGCTAGAGGTGAGTTTTTCATCTCTTTGTCTAGTTAAAAGTCATGACTTTAGAATCAACTAGAGGTTTCAAGATGTGAACAGCTGGCAATAGAGATGGTGTCAAAGGAAAGGATATAGTGGGGTTTTCACATTTTTCTTTTAGGTCATGACTTTTTTTTTTTTTTTTTTTTTTTTTTTTTTGTGGTACGCAGGCCTCTCACTGTTGCGGCCTCTCCCGTTGTGGAGCACAGGCTCCGAAAGCACAGGCTCAGCGGCCATGGCTCAGGGGCCCAGCCGCTCCACGGCATGTGGGATCTTCCCGCATCAGCAGGCAGGTTCTCAACCACTGCACCACCAGGAAAGCCCAGGTCATGACTTTTGACACCAAAAAGTAAAGCTCCTGGCAAGGAACAGAGTTTATCTCACGGGGCCTGAGAAGAATATGTTTTCTAGGAGATTTGCCAACGTGATAAAGAGAGATTTCAACTGAAACTTGAGAAGAGAGAAGAGAGGGGGGAAATGCCCAGCTTGCACTATAAAATTCTGCCCTTAGAGGTTATTAGGTATGAAGGAGGAAAAAAAAAGAAACAGTGGAGAAGATGCCGAGTAATTCATAAAAGGCAATAACAGAGAAGAGAATCAAAGGGTAAATCTGACAACTTCAGAGTCCCTGTAGCAATGAAAGAAGTATGGGTAATAAACAAAATGAACTTGAGACATTTAACCCAGTGAAATTCATACAAGTTCATGAATGTCACTGGGATTTGGCAGAACTACTGGCAAATGATGGTTGGAGGAGAACATGTCCTATCTGAATGGGGAAAAAAAAACCTCATAGAAGGGGAAGGGGCAGCTCTGCATTTTAAGAATGTCTAAACCTAAATGGAAGTTCAGGAAGCTGGGTGGAAATCACACTCTCAAGTATCTGGATGAAGATGCAGGAAAGCCAAAGGGACAAGGTACTGAATAGTGCCAGCCTGAGACGGGAGTCATCCATGGTACGGTGGAAACCAGGCCATCATGGGGTTCTGGAGATACAGCTCTCACTAACTAGGAACGTATTCTTTCAGGAGGTTCAACAGGTCACAAGGAGATTTTAGAATCAGGATGAAGAAACAGAAGCATGAATAGAGGAATATACGATATACCCATGATATAAAAGTTTGAAAACTCCCCACTTTGACTATATGTAAATAATGTTATCAGGGACTAGTCATAATAGAAAAAAAGGAGGGTGTTCAGAGGCCGAAATCATGAAGGCACGTAGTGGAAAGAATGTGGAGGTGGGATGAATTGGGAGATTGGGATTGACATATATACACGAATATGTATCAAATAGATAACTAATAAGAACCTGCTGTATAAAACATAAATAAAATTCAAATATTCAAAACAAAAAAAGAATGTGGAGAAATGAAGAGTTTAAGAGGAGAGACAAGAGTGCCTTCCCCGCTCCTCAATTTGCCTGGAATTAGTCCTGGATCCCATCCTAAGGCAATCTAGTCTGACTTTGGATCTCTACAGCTCACGGTGTACTAGGACAAAAAGGAAGAAGAAGGGGCTACTTTGTAACATGGCTGTTTCTACTTCCTCAGCCTATGTGCATCTGGGGGATGGGTGGGTGGCAGGTGCTGAGAGAGGAAGCTGCAGCTGTGCAGGAAAGTACCATAGCGGGCCCAGACCAGGTGGACCACCAGGCAGACTTTCTTTTCAGGTTCAAGTTGACCACTGAGCAAAGTGAGCTAGAGACTAAGAAAGTAGAATTTAAACCGTTCCACAAAATAACAGGAACGTTCTTTCTTCTTTTCAAAAGTGAAATCTTTTGAGGCTGTACTGAATTTAGGAAGTCATTTTTTTTTTCCCTTCCTTATCATGGATTTAGACCACACAGTTCCTCAGAATTATCGTTTGGGGTGTTGTGTGTGTGCGTTGTTCAAAGACTTCTCTCAAAAGACTAGGACGTGGTGAGGCTAGAGGACGGCAGGAAGAAGCAGCCATACATTGAACTCACACTGGGACAGGTACTTCCCCAAAGGGGTCTGGATCGCAAACTCCAAGCCCACTGAAAGTGTCGGTCAAGGTCTCCCAACGATGCGATTATATTAGACTCTAGAAAATGTTCTGCAGTGAACTGCTGTGTCCACAGAGTGGCGGAAGGAATGACTGAGCAGAGGACCAAATCTAAAGCACAGAAGGGAGTTCCTGAAGGGTGTGAGATTAACACTGCAAAGTTTGAAGAAGGGGCTCGCACACTGATGGTCAATGACACCAGAAACTGAGGCTCCCCAGGAAGAATGACTACCAGATTTAGGAAAAAAATATCGAATGCCCATTCAAATTTGCATTTCAGGTAAATACTGATTTTTTTCGTTATAAACGTATCCTGTGACATATTTGGGACACACTAAAAATTGTTTGTTATTTATCGGAAATTCAAATTTAACTGGGCATTTTGCATTTTACCTGGCAACCCTACCATGAGGAAACTCCTATTGTTCTTTTCTCTTGGACTTTGAAAACAGTCCTCTGTATCACCCAGTTTCCCACCACCATGTTTAATTTGCTCATGGTACGTCCACACTGTTGGGCTGGCAGAGTGTAACGCACACAGCTGCCGTTCCTGGCGTCGCTGAGGATAAGTGAAGAATTAAAGGATGGGCACAGGAGGCCTGTGGGGTGAGGCAGGGCAGGGAGGGGCGCAGAGTACTGCACCTCCACTGCTGAAGCCATTGACTCTTTGAGGCTGGTAGGAACCACGCTCCGGGAAAGACCCACAGAAAAGCAATCAGAACTCTAAGGCAAAGCTCAAGCCACAACTGGGGATCCGGTGAATCAGACAAGCAAAAGAGAGCCTCTTAACAGGGAGTAAATTCTATCCCTTTCTAATACGTGGCGGAACCTACCAGGCTTTAGACAATTCAGTCAAACTCATTGTTATTATTAATAACAATAATAATACTTTTATCTTTTCTACTTCCTCCATGAAAAAAGTTTTCATCTGATGCATGTGGTGCTGAGAAAGTCTTTTTTTCCATCTAACAGAAGTTTTTCTAGCTGAATGCTATAGACCTGTGTTATCTAATACAGTAGCCACTAGCCACATGTGATAACTAAGCACTTGAAAAGCAGCCAGTCAGCACTGAGATAGGCTCTAAAATATACACTGGGTTTCTAAGACATAGTATAATAAAAATAATGTGAAATAATTCATTTAGATTGAAGGTCAAAATATTAACATTTTGATTATATTGATTTAAGTAAAGTGTACTATTAAAATTAATTTCACCTATTTCTTCTTCCTTTTTTTTTTTTTTTTTTACATGGCTACTAAAAACGTTTATATCTGGGGCTCAAAAGTATCTTCCTATTGGACAATGCTGTCATAGGCTCTACCCCTAAGCTTTCAGAGCTAGAAGTGACCTAAAAGATTATCTAGTTTAGGACTATAATTTAGGTGGGGAGAAAAGTGAGACCCAGATGGCTGAAGGGCCTGGCCAAGGTCACCCAGCTAGTTAATGAGACACGATCAGAACTGAAGTCAGGACATCTTAGTGGGTTCCAATTTTCCACACTAATTCCTGATGTTTAGCACAATGTATTATGAAATTATGATAATTTTATTATTAAATTATGATAAAATTTCAAAAAAGCATCTAAAGTTTAGAAGGATCTTTAAAGGTCAAGGCAGTTGTCCTGTGGCATCTGGAAGGTTTCATCTGATTAGAATTCCACTTTGTCTTGACAAAATGGAAGAAATATCAGTGACAGATAATTTTTATTTTTAAAACAGTGCTTTAAAATGCACTTTAGTACATGACTCTTTTTGAATTATGGTTTTCTCAGGGTATATGCCTAGTAGTGGGATTGCAGGGTCATATGGTAGTTCTATTTGTAGTTTTTTAAGGAACCTCCATACTGTTCTCCATAGTGGCTGTATCCATTTACATTCCCACCAACAGTGCAAGAGTGTTCCCTTTTCTCCACATCCTCTCCAGCATTTATTGTTTCTAGAGTTTTTGATGATGGCCAATATGACCAGTGTGAGATGATATCTCATTGTAGTTTTGATTTGCATTTCTCTAATGATTAATGATGTTGAGCATTCTTTCATGTGTTTGTTGGCCATCTGTATATCTTTTTTGGAGAAATGTCTATTTAGTTCTTCTGCCCATTGACCTACTAGAGCATGGACCTGAGGATATGGGGAGGGGGAAGGGTAAGCTGTGATGATGTGAGAGAGTTGCAGGGACACATGCGCACTACCAAATGTATATTAGATAGCTAGTGGGAAGCTGCCGCATAGCACAGGAAGTTCACCTCTGTGCTTTGTGACCACCTAGAGGGGTGGGATAGGGAGGGTGGGAGGGAGGGTGACGCAAGAGGGAAGAGATATGGGAACATATGTATATGTATAACTGATTCACTTTGTTGTAAAGGAGAAAGTAACACACTATTGTAAAACAGTTATACCCAAATAAAGATGTTAAAAATAAAAAATAAATAAAAATAAAAAAATAAATAAAATGCACTTTAATAGCCATCATTTTATTGTGAATAAATCTGCTTTATAACAAAATATAAAAACAGCACTTGAACTTTGTGCTAGAATAGCTTTTCTATGTGGCCTCATAATTAAGGTAGTAAATAGAGCTGACCCCATTAAAAAACAAAATACAGAATCTGGTAAAGTCTGATAGCATTTCTTCTTAACTCATACCCCAGCTTCTGTAACGATGACCCCTGCCAAATTGCAAAGCTCTCTTGCTCTCTCTGTAGCTCTCTCTCACCCTCCATGTATTGATATTATAAAAACAACAAAGTATCTGATATCAGTCACTAATTCTTGTTAGCTGGTCGATGAAAGCCCATTCACACAATATATAATAGTAGCATACATATCCTAAATATTTTCTAACTGTGGAATTTCATGAAATGATACAGGTAGAAATCAAGCAATCTTGCCCTTCAAGACAAATTCTAAACAGTGGAAAAATTGAAGCTAACTGTGGAAGTCAAGAAAAGCAAGCCACTTTAATTTACTTATGGTCTATATACTCACTTGGACCCTACTATGGTCTTTGTGCATTCCCCCAAAATTCCTATGTTGAACCCTAACCCCCAGGTAATGGGGTCTTCTGGAAGTGATTAGGTCATGAGGGCGGAGCCCTCATGAGTGGGGTTAGTGCCCTTATAAGAGAGGCCTGAGAGAGCTCCCTTGCCCCTCCAACCTTGTGAAGACACAGTGAGAAGGCGGTGGTCCGCAACCCAGAAGAGGGCCTTCCCCAGAACCAGGCCATGCTGGTATCCTGATCCTGGACTTAAGCCTTCAGAACTATAAGAAATAAGTTTATGCTGTTTATAAATAGCGCCACCCCCAACCCCTGCCAATTCTATGGTATTCTATTACAGTAGCTCAAATGGACTAAGATAGATCCACCCCCTCTTCACTCCCCATGTCCTATTTCTTCAATGGGCCACGTCCGTATTGCACTGCCATGTATTTAGGAGGACTTACAATGCACCGGGCACTCTTCCAGGTGCTGGGAATACTAAAGCAAACAAGGCAGGGACAGTCTACCCCTCAAGAGCTAACCTCCTATGGCTGCTCACCCGATCTCCTTACCCTCCCAAAACTACAGTCCTCTAGCTTGCTTCCTTTCTTGTTGTGGTCTCACACACATGGTGCTCATTCCTTGTCCCTACTCTCTATGTCTTGCACTTATTCCTTCCAAATAAAGGATTCTGATCAGCCTGGGCCATAGGCCCTTCACCATCCTGTGACCTCCTAAGAGCCCCGGGCACGCATGAATCAGAGTAGGATGAAAGACTTTCTTCCATGGTCCACATTAGAAGACCTCCGATACCTAGGCCTAGCCCACTCCTGCTGTTGAGTCAGAGGATCCTCTTCCTAGCCTTCAAGCTCAGGCCCCTTCCCTAATGCCTCTTCAGCATCCTTTCCCTCCTCCCTCTGCCAGAGCACCAGGACTTCTTTTACCTTCTCTGCCTTTATCCTAGTGAATCCCTGTCTGTCTTGAGACCACCGTGCACATTTCATCTTTACTGCTACAGTGGGCATTATCTCAGCTGGTACTTAATGATTTCTTCACACCATAGTGCCTTCTTCCTCAGCTGACAGATCCATATGCCTTCTGTGCCAGGGAATGAGACTTCTGAGAAATACAAATATGATCAGAATGCCTCATATTTGATAACAGGGGTATCACCCAATTACAAACTCAGGGTTTTTAGGGGGTTCATTTCAAATTAATATCTGCTCCTTGATTAAAATGATCTCATAAGCATTTTTTCTTTTAAAAGCATTGTTTTCCTTTTTAACCTGAAATATTACTTATATTAGAAGTAAACAACTGAAAGCTAGTAAATTTACAAATTCAATTACCACAAAAACTATCAAATGTCTTTTTGTTTAATTGCTATGGATTCCCCTTTAGACATCATAATGGAATTAATAGAACATTCTAGCAATGAATGGAAATTGATTAATTGATCAATCTGCAGAACATGGCTAGATTCTTTAACCTCCAGACATTATTATTAATGCCTAAGCAGTACCAGAGCAAGCACCGAGCAAACAGATATGAGAGGCACACAACCAGGATAGAGGGAGGACATTTGGACCCTATCCAAAGTTCAGTCTGGGGTGATGAGGCTTTTGCATATATATGAAGCATGTCACCCTTGAAGGGTAAGCATTATGCTTCTCATTAATATATTATCAAGGTCTCTGCATAAGTGAAGGAAACACAGTCATCCTTCATGGATGAGCTATTTGCATTTATTCCTGAGGATTTATTAAAAATTAACACTCCATCACTTTACGTTTTTGGTACCTGCCAGCACCTTAAAAACAGAGGGGTGGATTTTGGCCTAAAACTTTTTTTTTTTTAACGCTCTGATATGAAAAGATCTCCAAAATAAACATGACCCTCCTCCTCTTCCACCTTACAGCTTCCCCTCCCACTCCCTCCTCCTGGGTTTCCTGCTGCTTTCTGCTTATCACCAGAAAATTTTTTTATATCACATATGGGACTCACAAGCTCTTAGAAAGCAGGATCTATTTTTGAGGGAGGAACGTATCAATGTCATCATCATAAACAGTCTACACTGCAAGTTTACAAAGCAATGGGTCTGCCCTGTCCTGACATGCAGTCACATCCCTCCATAGACGTGGGATGCAAGGTTGGAGCCGACGCTGCACAATGAGGCAAGAAACCCAGGACAAGGAGCTAGCAGGGGGTCCAGAGGTCTCTGTCTGACCCGCTGTCCATCTGGCATAGGACCGTGGCTCTGGCAGTGGCCCTGAACATGTCTACTTTAGGGTGACATAAGTTTCAAAGAGTAGCAATGCTCCCCCAGACAGTCTCCGCTCTCTTCATAATCTACAATGAATGGTACATTCACTAATCATCTAAACCTCTTAGAAGCAATTTCAGTTTTATCCTGGAATTCTTAGTAAAGCAAAACCCACAATTCCAATCCTATTACTAGTATTAGCTACTATTACTGAACCCACACTAAGTGCCAATTATTCAACATGCCCTTTGCATACATCATGGGTTGCACACCCCTCCATACTCACTTAATTCCAGCCAGGCTGACTCTCTTTCTCCTTCAATCTTTAAGGGACTACCTGCGTCCACTTCGTCTCTGCATGGAACAGCCTAATGCTTTTCAGAGCCAACATTTTCCTCTTCTTCAGATCTTAGATGAAATATCACATCTTCAGGGAAATCTTCCCAAACAAATACACTCAGTTAGTTACTACCACTTATACTCTTGTACTACTCCTACTTTCCCTTCAAAGCACTTATTATTGAAAAGAAATAATTTTGTGAAAAATTATTTTTTAAATATTATCTCCTCCCTGGGATAAGCTTTATGACGGCAGGGAAATTTCTCATTTACTATTATAGCTCCACTGTCTAGTACTGTTCCTTAGCACACAGGTGCCAAATCAATAGTTATTACAAAAATATGGGCTTCCCTGGTGGCGCAGTGGTTGAGAATTCGCCTGCCGATGCAGGGGACACGGGTTTGTGCCCCGGTCCGGGAAGATCCCACATGCCGCGGAGCGGCTGGGCCTGTGAGCCATGGCTGCTGAGCCTGCGTGTCCGGAGCCTGTGCTCCGCAACGGGAGAGGCCACAACAGTGAGAGGCCCGCGTACTGGAAAAAAAAAAAAAAAAAAAAAAAAAAAAAATATATATATATATATATATATATATATATATATATATGTTTTTTCATCAAATTTTCACAAGAAGGTAGGTAAAGCAGAAGCCCTAATAAGCAATCTCAACCTAACCAACTGCATCAGTGATGCTTTCAGCTTTGAGTGATAGAAAAATCTCAATTCAAAACAGCATAAATAATGCAAATATTACTTTCCCCATATATGAAGCAGTTCAAAGGTATGGTCAGCTCCAGGGATGGCTGACTCTGCAGCATGAGGATATCATCAAGGTCTCTCAGCCTTTAGAACATCACTCACACTGTCATGCTCTGTATGTCAGCTTTGCCACTGGGCTGGCTCCAATCAGGGTCCCACAGTAGCTGCCCCAATTCCAGGTGTCACATCTAAACAGGAGAGTTTAGGAGACAACTGTCCAGATAGACAGGCAAAGATGAGCAGAAAGTATCGGGGTGTTCTTTAATCAGTAGATAGGAAATCACTGATTATCAAGCCATAAGCTAATGAATCAGCTCCTATGCCTAATTGTGCCCGAGAGAGGGATACAGCCTCAGTCAGTTCAAGCTACTATAATAAAAATGTCACAGAGTAGTTTAATAGAAATGTATTTCTTGCAGTCTGGAGGCTGGGAAGCCCAACATCAAGGTGTTGGCCCATTCAGTTCCTGGTCTAGCTTCCTGGTTTGCAAGGTGAGGGCTCTCTCCAGGGTTTGCCGAGGGATACCCTCTTACTATATCCTCACGTGGCAGAAAGAAAGAGCTCTGGTCACTTCATCCAAACCCATCCGTGACCTCATCTAAACCCAATGATCTGCCCAAGGTCTCAATTCTAAATGCCATGCTACTCTCCAAATAGCAGTTAGGGCTTCAACATGAATTTTGAGAGGACGCAAATATTCAGTACATAACACAGCCCAAAGCAGGTCACCTGCCGTCATTAGAATTCTCAATAAGACTAAATCCTTTTGCCACCTCTCATAGTAATAACAGAAGACTTCAGGGAACTTAAAAGTAGCACTTCTTCAGAAAGGAGCGAAATAACCCTGTTGTAGGAGGGCAACGCCAGCCAATTACAGGGCTGTGCCAGCCTTATGAGACTAGAACCAGGAAGGACAGTGACACCTCCAGGGAAAATAGCACTGACGGTGGGGCTGCTGATGAGGACAAACTTGCAGAGGCTCCAACTGCCCAGTTGCCGGACAAGGAGGCAGAGCGAGAGGAAGAGGAAGGCTGTACAGAAAGGGTCGAGCTTGTCAGAGGTCTGTTAAAGGCGCTCTACAGAGGCTTACTTGTTAGCAAGGCTCTCCAGCATATCTTCTCTTCTCTCCTCGTCGTGTTGGGGGAAGCGGATGCTGGGCAGCTGAGGAAAGCAGCTGTTGGCTATATTGATTCTTTGGAAAAGCCGAGATTACTGGATCTTTCACAGTTGCTTATATTCCCATTAAAACTAGGCAAAGCCAGTAAGGTTGGCAGAAGCACAAGATTTCATGGAGTCGAAAGTGACAGTTATGCTCTATTTAAAACAACTGTGAAAATGTCTTTGGTCAAAAGGACAGCACCTCTGGCCAAGCTAGAGAACATATATTTCTTTTCTGAATGGCAGGAAATGAACATTTTGAGTATCTAGTACTATCTGTAGCTATGCCAATGTTGGGAGATGGACAAGCATTTTTCTTCAGGGAACAAGCAATCTAAGTATTTACAGGGAACACGGGCTGTGGGAGATGCAAAAGACGTGAGTATCATGCCTCCAGTCCCAAGGAAAACAAGTTTAAGTCTTTAAAAACATTTTTAAATAGCTACTTTAAAACAGCGTAAGACAGTATTCAGTTGCATAGTACTGATCACTAGTACTGCGTAATTCGAATATAAGCTCGTGTCACCAGGAAGGCTTCATGTAAAGGGAGAAGCTTAAAGAGTGACTATGGTTAGATTCACAGAAGCACCTTATGTTCTGGCCACTTCTCCTTCCCACTATTGCCCTTTCTCCTTATCTAATGGGATACTTAGTGAGCTCAGAGCTATTTCCATTTAGGAAACAGGAAAAAAACGTGTGTCCTTCTTCTCTCCCAATCAGAATGTCTTAAAAGTCCCCAAATTAAGTATTCTTTTGATGGGGAAAAAATAACCAGAAACTGTTGTTTCAAATTAATGGAAGCAAGCTCATCTCCAGCTCATAAACACATGTAAACCTGCATATGCTAAGCCTTTGAAAGAATGAGATGCTCAAGAGTGCAGAAGAGAGGAAATGCAATGCTCTCGACTTCCTTCAGCTGCAAAGACTCAGCAGACTTTGTCACAAATGATTTGCTGTGTTTAATAAGCATGCTAGTGCAAATGTGCTAAACACATAAATGCAGCAAAGTCATAATCACTAGGTTCAATGTCAAGCACCATTTAAATCCACTGATTAAATCAATTTAATCATAGTAAACCTGTTTTATTAGAAGCACTGTCTGAAGGAGAAAGCAAAATTTAGGGGAAAACTGTACTTCTATTCTTTCCTTGCAGGAAAGGAAATCTATTAACTACTTGAATTCCATTAATGGTTTAACTACTTTTCTTTGCAAGGGATCTAGTGCAATCTAACCTTTTCTCATTTAGAGTAAAACAATCTATTTTCTTCTGTAGAGTCAGGGTAGTGGGTTTGTCTATGGATGGACTGAGGTTCCTGTACAAAGTCTGGGTGATAAGAGGAAGGATGTATTCTTTGGTGGTGCAGGAGTCCATGCCAGATACCTCAGCTGCATTGATGAGGAACTTCGGAGGCCTGAGCGCTGCCCAGGCAGTTTCTGATACCATCCTGTCAGAATCCGAGCCAACATGAGGCCACCTCAACTTTGTCCTCTTACAGAGCACCACCCCCTCAGCTTCAGCAAGACCTAGTTCCCTGCCAACTTAGAAATGAGGTCACAGGGACCCTCATAGAGCATCAGCTCCAACGTGACATCAATCATGCCCTCCAGGTGCATCAGCAGAATGGAGATGCTGAGAAGGGTTCAAAAAAGAACATGTCAACATATTCAATTAGATTTTATCATTCATGGATTTTCAATAAATTTAGAGGAATAAAAGGTAAAACATATCTACATTCCAGAGTATATCATATAAGGTCTTATACAGTTCCTTTCAACATCAGAATGAAAATTATCAGCATCCAAATAAGAAAAAAAAAATCAAACTGAGGTGGAATTCAAAAGCTCTACAAAGCAAAGGAAATCATCAACGAAACGAAAAGGCAAGACAAGGGGTCAATTTCTAAAATATAGAAACAACTCATACAACACAACAGAAAAAAAAAAAAGCCAGTTACCATAATGGGCAAAGGATCTGAATAGACATTTTTCTCAAGAAGACATACAGATGGCCAACAGGCACACGAAAAGGTGCTCAATATCACTAATCATCAGGGAAATGGGAATCAAAACCACAAGATATCACCTCACATTTGTTAGAAAGGCAACTATCAAAAATATGAGAGATTGGGCTTCCCTGGTGGCACAGTGGTTGAGAGTCCACCTGCCGATGCAGGGGACATGGGTTCATGCCCCGTTCCAGGAAGATCCCACATGCCGCGGAGCGGCTGGACCCGTGAGCCATGGCCTCTGAGCCCGTGCGTCCGGAGCCGGTGCTCCACAACAGGAGAGGCCACAACGGTGAGAGACCCGCATACCGCAAAAACAACAACAACAACAAAAAAAAAACAACAAAAATATGAGAGATAACAAGTGTTGGTAAGGAAGTGGAGAAAAGGGAAGCCTTGTGCACTGTTAGGGGGAATGTATATTGGTGAAGCCACTATGGAAAACAGTATTGAGGTTCCTCAAAAAATTAAAAATAGAACTATCATATGATCCAGCAATTTCACTTCTGGGTATTTAGCCAAAGGAAACAAAAACACTAACTTGAAAAGATATATGCACTCCCATGTTCATTGCAGCATTATGTACAATTGCCAAGACACAGATGAAATCTAAGTGTCCATCAATGGATAAATGGATTAAGAAAATGTGATACACATACACACACAGAATATTATTTACCCATAAAAAAGAACGAAATCTTGTTATTTGTGACTATATGGATGGAACTTGTGGACATCACACTAAGTGAAATAAGTCAGACAGAAAAAAGACAAATGCTGTATGATTTCACTTATAAGGGGAATTTAAAATTAAAAAAAAGAAATCCAAACTCATGGATTCAGAGAACAGATTGGTAGCTGCCAGAGGTAGGGCTCAGGAGTGAATAAAATGGGTGAAGTGGGATCAAAAGGTACAAACTTCCATTACAAGATAAATAAGTCATGGGGATGTAATATACGTGAAGATGGTAGTTAATAATACTGTGTTGTATATTTGAAAGTTGCTCAGAGAATAGATCTTGAAAGTTCTTAAGAAAAGAATAACTGTAATTATCTGAGGTGATAGATGCTAAGTAGGCTTAATGTGGTAATCATTTCACAATATATACAAGTATTGAATCCCTACTTTGTGCACCTGAAACTAATGTAATGTTCTATGCCAATTACATCTCAATTTTTTAAAAAATCAGGTAATTAGTTCTAGCATCTGAACTCTTATCACCTATACCACAACATCCCTATACCCCCAGAAAAAGCCAGACAGTAAATGTAATTTTAAAAAATAGGGAGGTGGAGAGGCCATGGAAAACTTTTTGCAAGAGATAAAATTTTATCTGAACCTTAACAATGAGTAGGATTTTGACTAAGTGAAGAGAATGAAGTACAGAATAGAAAAATGGAAGTCAGGAGATTTGATGTTTGTGGGTTTTTTTTTCTGTTATATGGGTACAGGTTATCTAGGCAAATTCTGCATGTGCTGTGTCATGGCTGTGGCCCACTTCTCCCACTGTCAGCAGGTCTGTGTTCACGCAATCATTTATTGAATGATGTGATTTAAAGGATTTATTAAGAGCTTGTTATCTGCTAGGCTCTATACTAGTCACTATAAGGTTGGCGAAACAAAGTCCATCCCTATCTGGAGTTTAGAATACAGTGGATTTTATTCTTTAAAAAAAAAAAAGAACTCATTTCCATACCCGGATGCTTGGTTCTTACCTTACAGTGACCAATTATCACTATAATGATCTTTTCTTAACAAAGTAACTTTTACTGTATTGTATTTTCTTATTAGAAGAGCAACAGAGACATGGCTTAAGCCACATGATAGACTGCTCTGGTCCCTTCTCACTACTACAAACACGTGGAGATGCTGGATAAAACGCATCTTTAAATTTTCATACAGTAAAATTCATTCCTTGGATGTACAGTTCCAAGAGGTTTACCACATGGATATATCCATGTAACCAGTATACAATAAGGGTCCAGAATAGTTCCATTACCCCCAAAATCTCACTTGTTCCTTTATGGTCAAATATTTCCTCACTCTAACCCCTGGCATCCACTGATCTGCTTACTGTCCCTGAAATTTTGTCTTTTCAAGATGTCATATAAATGAAATCATATACAACCTTTTGAGACCACATTGTTTCATTCAGCAAAATGTCTTTGTAAATGATCTTTCTGGGATATTTTTAAGGAAAATCATCATAAGCAGAGGTAAAAGTAAGGCACAGGCAGGAATAAGATATTTAAAATTTATATAACCAACAAAGAATTAATATCTGTAATATATATAGAATTCCTGCAATTCCAATAGAAAAAGCCAACATCTTGGTTAAGATGCAATTAAAATTTTCACATGAAGGCTATTCAATAAACATTGGAAAAGATGCTCAATTTCAATAGTTTCAAACTGAAGCAAAGTTCTCCATTATGGTTGAATTTTGAGGCTGTTGAAAGCCCTTCTTTGTAATTAAATTTTCATAAAAGAAAGAGAGCTTATTAAGAAAGCTATCTCAAAATCCAGGCACTGTTTTGCTGTTTCATAGTTTTGGAAGAAGACGTGGTTGAAGTTTGTAATTTTAGGTGGATAGGAATTATTTAAGTTGCAATCACAGAATATTATCTCTTATACCAGTTATGGTTTATGACTTTTCATAATTTTAAGCATGTTTCATGACTCAGTTTCACAGTACTGTATACATGTGTCATGAAATAACAGAACAGTAAGAGAGTCTTTATCTCTCTACGTTGGTTGAAAGGGAAAATCTCTGTATAAGAAATATGCCAACTGTAACTGTGCAAAGCCAAATTTTCAGTCTTACTTTATCTCAATATGATAACTTACCCAGGCATGTTCTTTGTTTAGCTCTCCAAGTTATAAATATTCTGTAACCTTGGCTTTTCTTATTAACAAAGAGAAACAATTTACAACATACAGCCTTTACCCAAAAAAGTATTTCTAGGTCTAAATGACTTACTTCAGAGTTCACTTTTAATTAAAATTGATTCCCTGCTTAAAACAGAGACATATTTTTCTTACTTCACTTAACGCTTGAACAGAATGAGGGCTTAATATTCTTTTGCTTTCACATCAGTTATTGAAGTTTCATGACCTGTAGCAATAAGGTATAATTTTATTCCTGAAGATTAACAAACAACAAAACTTAAATTTGATACAATCAAGTACTGGCAAGCATGTGGGGAAATGAGTATTTTTACGCCCGTCTGTGTAAAACTACTATTTCCATGTGGAAATACAAACGATTTTTATGGAGAGCTTAACTGGTGCTGGTCATTGTTCTCCATGTTTTTAATGCTTTTTGAAAAGGCAATTCTCCCAAATACTTATGAAATAAATATTATATTATCCTTGCTATGGCTAAGAATTGAGCCTCAAAGAACTTGGTCACAACCATATGTGACAAAAGCGAGGACTGACCTGGAGTCATCTAACCCCGCCCAAGGACCTTGCTCTCTTCACTAGGTCATTCTGTTTCTAAGACAACGAAGGATTAGTCTAACCATCCACCAAAGATTCAGTGAAGCTAATGTTTCCTAGCGCAACAAGGATAAACAGTATAATGCCAAAATCAAGTTCACACCTTTCACTTCCATTTTCTCTTTCCTATCTAAGTTGTCATTAGTAACAACAGGTTGTTGTGATGTAAAACAAATGAGGTGGAAAAAACTCATTTTCCACCTACTTCCCTCCCTTTCCCTACTACTTGAAGAGTAGGCTGACTTCAGCTACCAGAAATGACTTCTTTGCAGCTTCAGACAGAGATTGATAATTACCCCTTGACCTCTCACCTCGTACCCACAAGGAAAGCTCCCATCATTTCACTCATATTTGCAAATGTAACCATCCTTTGCTTAACATATAATACATTCACATTACTCTTTTTCAGGATCACAGTTTTAGAAGAATGTATAACCTTTTCCCAAACAAGAAACAAACATTTACATCCAACAAACACCACAACCTTGGTTGATGCAACCAAGCAGTGTAGTAGCCTTTCAGAGAGGAGTTTTGGGAAGCCACAGTGCAGAATGCTGGCAGGAGATCTTGTGGGGCTCCCCTTAGCCCACAATCCAGAGACCATCCGCAGAAAATCATCAGTCATAATACAGGAATGCACTTTAGCCAATGCTTCCTTGTTCTCCTGTGAATTGGAAATTCATCCTGAAAACTAAGAACAGCGCCTGGTGGGTTGGGCAAGAAACAGGGAAGGCTCCTTTGCAGCAGTGAAGTGTCCAGGCAGATCTGATGTCCAGTTGGCTTAGTACCAACAGCAGCAGGGATTTTGTTCTTAGGAGGTGAATCAGGCTTGTTAGCCTGTGTTGATGGATATATCCGAGTTGCAGTGGCCCATTCTGTTTGGAGCAAAGGAACCCCCTTTTATGTGACCTTTCTGTGTTAACCAAAGCCTTACTGGGAAGTTATAGCCACGGGTAACAGAGGACACCAGTGCTTTTACCTCTATAAACTACAGAGAGTATTTTTATACTTTAAATACTTCCAACAATTAAATCACACTTCAAACAGCAGAATTAAGTTTGTATAGAAAGGTGAGGTGGAGGCCGGTAAGGAGTAAGATGTAGTTCTTGCAAGATTAAAAAATAACATATAGGGCTTCCCTGGTGGCGCAGTGGTTGAGAGTCCGCCTGCCGATGCAGGGGACGCGGGTTCGTGCCCCGGTCCGGGAAGATCCCACGTGCCGCGGAGCGGCTGGGCCCGTGAGCCGGGGCCGCTGGGCCTGCGCATCTGGAGCCTGTGCTCGGAAACAGGAGAGGCCACAACGGTGAGAGGCCCGCGTAGCAAAAACAAACAAACAAACAAAAAACCATATAAATAATAATCATTTTACTGCAATACACTTGACTCTTCTAACCGCTTCTAGAGATACCAAATTTAAAACATCATACTTTAAAATAGTATGTCCAATTTTTGGACGTGGTATGGGATACCCAAATCATCACCAGAGGATGCACTACATTGTTTTCCTTTAGGGGCCAAAGGTAAGGGAGCAGTTCTCAAAATTGCATTTAAACAGCAAGTATGGTTTCTGCCCTTTTATCTTTAGGCCTGTATTTGCCAGAAAATCCTGCCTTTGGAAGAGAAGTGTTTTTGCCTCATGAACGTACACTTTTATCATGTTTTTGTCTGTTGTCGAATAAATCACACGGGCATAAATGGACATCCAGGAGAAAATCATGCACCTGTTCCTCCCAATCCCTGGTCCTGATCCTAACATCACACTGAGGCTGGGGATTATTCAAAAAAGTGCTGAGCCCACAGCGGACTTTCAATAAATGGGAAATAAATGAATGATAAAACAAAGGGAATGGCAGAGTCTCTGACTAATGGTTTAAATTCAGAAGAAGAGAAATTTTCTTCCAGACATGAATCTACCTTCTCCAGGCATACAACTAGACATTATTTCTCTTGACAGAGGGGGAAACTGTGCTCATTTTGCTTATTCTTAGCAAAATTCTATTTTCAATTATTGATATCCATGGGAACAATTCAACACATTTACTTGATACTCAGTAAAGATATGGATGAATGAAGCCTTCATGAAGCCTTAAGGGAAACTAGGAAGCACACATAAGTTACAGTGACTAGACCACCACACAATTTCTCATTCATTCATTATTTATTCAACAAGTATCTATTGAGCCCTGTTTGCCAGGAAATGTTCTAGATGCTTGGGATACATAAGGGAATAAAAGAGTCAATGGTACCCGCTAGCCTGGAGTTTGAATTTTTAGCAAGGAGGAGAGAGATAATAAATGATAAACAAAATAAATAAATTATATAACATCTGGGACAGTGATATGTGCTATGGAAAAAGAATAAGTATAGTAAGAGAAGGAGTATTTGCTTTGGAGGGGCAACTGCAATGTACAAAAAGAGTGGTCTGGTAGGCTACATTGAAAGGTGACAGTTTAAGCAACGACTTAAAGGAAGTGAGTATGCGAGGGACCCGGGCAGTAGGGAAAAGTGCAGAGGCCTAAGGAGGAAGTGCTCTTGCCAAGTTCAGGGAACAGTAAAGGGGCCAAAGGTGGCTGCGGCAGAGGAAAATGGGGAGATTTGAGATCAGGGAGCTCATGGGGGGTTGGAGATGGAGGTAGGCAGATCAGACAGGGCTTACTGGCCACTGTAAAGACATTGGCTTATTTTCCAACTGAAATAAGAAGTCACTGCAATGGTTTGCATAGAGGATGATATAATCTAAAATTGTTTTAGAAAGATCACACATGTTGAGAACAGACTATCCGCAAGTGTAGAAACAGGTAGATCATTTAGGAAGCTAGAGCAGTCATCTAGATGAGATACACAGGTGTTGAAACCTGAGTGGTCTCAGTGAAGATGGTGAGAAGCAGTCAGATTGCAGATGTTTTGAAGAAACAGCCAACAGGAATTCCTGACAGACTGGATATAGGGAGTGAGAGAAAGGGAGGAATAAAGGATGATTCTGAGTTTTTGGAAGGAAAGGGTTTTACTCATTGAGGTAGATGAGTTCCCAAGGGAAAGGGAGAGTGGGGGTTATTGGAATAGGGATCTCCGATGGCGATGAGAAGGCACCTTGCAGATCTCCAAGTACAGGGAGTGTAAATGCCCAGTGAACTGATGCCAAGCTTTCCAAGATCAGCTCCCACCCAATGACTGAGGACAACAGGACTACCAAAGTAGACCCAGATCCTGGAAGATGCGGGGACCCTTCTAAAAGGCAACTGTGGCTCAAAGACTAATCAGTTCTGCTAAAACTTGCTTAGAACTGCATCGCAATCTAACACTTGTGCTACCCAAACTTACTTTGTTCCCTCTCTCCTTCTCAGGGGCCTGAGCTGCAATCTGAAGATTCACCCAACAGCCTCCAACTTCCTCTTTCTTCCTTCATTAGTATTTTTCCTACGAAGCTTCCTGCACTTCTAATCCCATTTTGCTCTATGCTTCTCAGAAAACCAGAAGTAACTCAGGCTATTAGACCGAGTGAATTAGAAAGGTAGAAGGTGGTGATTGGAGAGAAAAGAATGCATTGAGTTCATGCAGAGTTGCAGGTACTGGTAATTGCAACATCTAGGATGTGTCCACGGAGAGAGGAGATGAGTTAGGGTGAAGGACAAAACCACTGTTGGAAAAGAATCCAATATACTAAGGGCCAGGATATTGGAAGAATCATGTTTATGTGTTCTGAAACTGCAAATAATACCGTGAGCCAACAGCTAAAGTAATCAAAATGAGGGTAAAGTGATACAACATCAGTAGATGAAACCACAATGAAGAATAGAGGGTGATGTAATCTAATATTCCCAGCTAAAATGTTTGGGTTGTGGGAGGCAAAGGAAGGAGAACAGATTGATGTGACAATAAGCTGCAAAGACTCCATCTCAGTCCCAATTATTGTAGAGCTAAGGGAGGTGACAGGGTGGGGAGGCAACAGCTACACCTTAAGAGCGTTTCAAGGGAAGCAGCATCTTTTGGAGGGAGCCAGTTCCCTTAGCAAGTGGTTCTCAATGGGGGACAATTTTATATCACCCAGCTTCTGTCCCCTGGGACATTTGGCAAGGTCTGGAAGTTGGGAGTTTGATCCACCTGCATCTAGTGGATAAAAGCCAAGTATGCTATGAAATATTTCACAACACACAGGACAGTCCCCCACAGCAGAGAGTTACCTGGGCCAAATGTCAATAGCGTTGAGGTTGAGAAACACTTCGCTGGAAAAATAAGGTGAAAGGAAGTTGAGAGAAGGGGTTGAGGAGACAGGGAATTTTGGCCAGTCCTGCAACCTGAATTGCTGAAGGCACAGTGGGAGGGGTTTAAGAGCTGGGGAAGAATGGAATAAAGAGAGAGAACAGGCCATGTGCAGATCCTTACCAGAATTAGAGTTTGGAGACAAGGAATGGCCAGAAGGCGTGGGTTTCTTGGGCTAACTGATATACATGAGATAATGTACGGGTTGGTGAGGGTTGCAGACGTGAGTTTCTGTTGCTCTCTCTTCCTTCTCGTTGATGACGGTGCAAGATGGAGAGTGTGTGGACTGAGGTCTCAGTTCCAGGGCACTGAGTTAACCTGGATTCTTGCCTGGAAAGGACAAGCATACACCTAATGTATGCGTGGTGTCCTGGCTCATGTAGACACTTCATCTTTGCTCTCCTTTCTGGGTCTCTCTTTTTTATTATAGTCCTCACTACCAGTCACCCTCAAGTCCTCATATGGTAGGGCTCAGAAGCCCTATCAGAATCTAATAGCTTCGCTGATGAACATTACTTTTTCTTCCTAATTCTTCCCTACACACACACACACACACACACACACACACACACACACACACACACACACACACCCTACCAAAACACACCTGCTAGCCATTTCATTACCTCGGGGTTCTGATAAATTAAATTAGTGGCTGCATTAACTACCACTCCTAGATTAATATGTTAAACCTACTAGAAAACAATGAATCTGAACAAAGGATTTCAATATTTTATAGAATCATTACCATTGGGATTTCAGACATGGAGGCAGAACTACTGTTAGAGACATTTTCCAATCATTCTACCCAGGCGGCCAATTCTGCTCAGAAAGAGCCTTTAAAGAAGGAACAAATCTTTATTAACTTCCTTGAGGTTATTTCCTAGTGGCTGAAAGACTCCACAAAGACAAATTCCAGAAAACATTATTCAGATACACACTGAGAAGAGTTGTATCTCCTATGTCACTCTCCACTCTTGTTCCTATTTAGCTATTCACACCAATCAGAAGCTGTCGCTACTATGGCTTGATGTGAGTATCCTCTTTGCCATCTTGATTCTGACGTAATGCATGATTCATTTCCTTGCCTGACAACACTCTCTCCTACCAGTTTCCTCACCCACGTTCCTTCCCCCTTTTTCACCAGCTGGGTGACATATAGTTTCTCTGTGCTCCCAAGGCACCCAATGCTTTTATCACACTACATTCTTCTTTTATTCACCAATTTCCCTAACTTTATTGTAATTCTTGGTTTACTTACTTCTTGCCCCAAATAGACTCTGAGCACTGAAGAAGCAGGGACCAAGGGTTACCCATCTTCATACGAGTAGACCCGCAACAGTGCCTGGCACTTGCTAAATTAGTGAATAAATGGAAAGACGAATGAGTGGATGAACAAATTTAGTTTTTATAAGGGTTCTAACATTGATGGCCTTTTGTGAATGACCCTGAATTACTGGAGTTTTGAATTATCATCTTTGTATTGCTTTTCTCTCCCATCTTTTACTGTCATGCAATCAATTCTCACCATTGACTGTCTTGCCTGTTTCAACCAGTGCTTCCTACAGTTTCACTATCCTGTTTATTGCTATTCTGCTGTGAGATGGGAAATCCCAGGTAATTAAGATCATGATCAAGTTAGTAAAGCTACATGCAAGTAGATTGGCTCTAAGGACTTTGAAAACACTATGAAAAAAGTACATGATTTTCAGGGCGTGTGATTTTTAAAAGTTAGTCTTGTCTCTCGGAAGCCCTTCTGCTTCTTGATGGCTGAGGTCATGAGATAAAGGACACATTATCACTCACATGCGTACTGGTTAAAGACTGAAATGCTATTGGCCTGGTCTAGGGGTTTCACCTCAAAGACAGGAATGCTGTCTAAACTTCTGTGTATACTCTTCCGCATCTCACACATTCTTTTTGCATTCTTTAAGAGTTCAATAAAAACCCTTGTCTGCAAGCATTTTACAGCACTGCTTCCATTCAGTCACAACAACGTCACATACAGGGAAAAACTCCTGGATGCCCTCTACCTTATTTTTCTTTCTTTTTCTTGTCTTTGTTTTTATCTGCTTTCACCATAAGGCAAGATGAATGGTTAAAACACAACTTTTAAGGGAAAGGCTCTAATTCCACTTCCAGTTCTACCAGTTAACTAGGTGAGCAGACACTGGGGAAAAAAAAAATCTCAACTTTTGAGACTCACTGTCCTCATCTACAAAAATCGGAATAATACTAATATTTAATTGCTAGGATTTAGATATGAACCAAATGTCCTACTGCATTAAGAAAACCACGGTAAGCTATGAAACACTGTAAGCTGAACATTTCTCCGTTAGATCTGAAGGAGAGGACAAAGAGGCTAGGGAGTTACCTTGGAGCAGAGATTCGGAAAGAGCTGATGTGTGGAGAATATGAAGAAGCAGAAGACATGTTCCCTAAACCCAAGGATTATACAATCTATTTACAGAAATAAGAGTTCTATATAAGAAACAATTAGCGAACACTACCAAACGATATACACAATCAACTGAGAAACTGTGTGGTACAGAATATTAACTGCTTTAGGACTTCAAAGAAGGGAGGCATATGTGAGCTGAATAAATTAAGAAAGCCATCTTAGAAATATTACTCATTTTTTTAAACCTTATAGGAATCCTAAGACATCTCTAGTTCCAACTTCATCATGTCAGAGATAAAGAAGCCAAGAATTCATCCCACTTCCTTCAAGAAGGAGCCAACCCTCAAGAGTTAAAGGATTTGATCCGCATCTGACAGTTAGGCAGGCCCTGCATCATCCAGCCCTCCTCCTACCACTCCCCACTTGGAGAGGAAAGAAAGCAAGGATGGGGCGTACAGTTAAGAAGATACTGTGATAATCCAGTGCTTGGACTAGGAGGTGACCATCGAGGAGCCAGGACAAACAGGGAAGCTGTAGCTGAACTCTGTTGGGCCAGTGATTAGCTCTAGAAACCAAGGTCAAGAAAAACACGTCAGGCTTCCCTGGTGGCGCAGTGGTTGAGAGTCCGCCTGCCGATGCAGGGGACGCGGGTTCGTGCCCCGGTCCGGGAAGATCCCACGTGCCGCGGAGCGGCTGGGCCCGTGAGCCATGGCCGCTGAGCCTGCATGTCCGGAGACTGTGCTTTGCAACGGGAGAGGCCACAACAGTGAGAGGCCCGCGTACCATAAAAAAAAAAAAAAAAAAAAAAAAAAACACCTCATGATTCTCACAGAGCTGTCTGGGGCCATGAAGCAGCACTTCAACCTTTTCTCCAAAACAAAAGAAAGACAAGAGAGAGGCTCTCCTACAATTCTCTGGTATGGTGAAGACATCACCATGTTTACTAGCCCTTGCTAGTGAGCTGCATGGAACAGCTGCCGTATGAAGTCCAGACACCTATCATGTCAAACATAATCACTACTCTGATTTTAGAGAAGTTTCAGAGGGCAATTGATTTCCATTGAGAAAACATTCTCTGAAGGCCAAGCACCTCAATGGTGTGTCAGGAGCTGAGAATACAAAAACTTATCTCTGTTTGAACGTGGCTCACTAGCAGTAGTGAAAATCAGAAATGTAAACAGTTGGTTTTAACACGATGCACTTAGTGCTGCAATAGAACAAAACACCAGAACCAAAGAGCATCGCAGATCCAATTCAACTTTTTGACTCAATCTACGTTTTAGCCCCTAAACCCAACCTGCTGAAGGATGAGGTCCAGGAAACACTTCATGGGCACATGGTGCCTGAACTATAGAAAAAGAGGATGATTTATAAAACGGAACTGTGAGGTGGGCAGTGTTGTGAGGTGGACACTATACTGATTATTGTTACTCCTTCCAGCCCTCAGATTTGGGGATTTAGTGTACGCTTTTGTCCTCCCAAGTTTGGAAACAATGGAGAAATAAGACACAGGAGATGGGCAGATGCAGATCACAATGCCACCCATATTATTGATAAAGCTGATTGAACAAGGTGGCTTTGTATTTGTGACCGAAGTTGGCTTCCTACTGGAAAGCCTGCTCACTTCCTACAGGAAGAAAGGAATTAAGGTGTGAAGGGAAACTGGGAGCGGTCCTTCCATATTCTCTCCCTGCTGGAACATAAAGGCTCGGAGCATGCTCCAAAAGTGTTTGTTGAGTGAATGGAATGTGTGTAAACATTTTGTCTGTTGAGCTTTCTGACAAGCGAGGACGGCCGTATTTTTCTAGAGAACGGCTGCTCTGGTAGTGCAGGTATTTTTTGCCATTCCTTGCTGGGAGGACTCAAAGGCAAGATGTTGTTCTGTAGGAGCCGCCATCAGTCAGAGAAAATGCACTACATTTCTGCCTACTAATTAGTGGTCCTATTGCAAATGACCAGCTGTCTTGGTCTCGCTTCTATGTGGCAGTGTCAGCAGTTCTGGGCTCAAAGTCTCTCTCTCAGTTTTCTTCGGTGCTATCACTTTTATAACCGTCTCCATCTCTTTTCTACTCTTCCTTCTTTCCTCCTCTTCTCCTTTCTCTCTTTCCTTATTTCTATATATCTCTCAGGCCACTGTTACCTTTGCCTGTTCAATGTGCCAGATATGGGCTATAACTTGCATAACCATAGGTTTGACAGGACCCTCCCCATGGTTCCACATACCATGTGACTTGAAAGAAACTTACGATGCATTTTAGTGCAGAACTAATGCCATTGTTCCATCCAATGAGATGTTCCTCAGCACAAAATCCCTCATGCCTTAGGAGAAGATGCTCATTCTTCATCTCTTTTTACCTAAGTATTCAAATGTATAGCGCTCTACGTGGGATAAGACATCTTCTCCAATTTCTTCATGGCAATCACCTTGTGCTCTGAAGCATGAGATTCAGTTACTCATATCATTATCTTGGCCCGCATGGCTACAACTGTTATTAATGGTCGTAAAATTACCTACTTCTTTGATATAAATTCGGTCACGGTTATGCAGTTCCAATCACACATCCACCAAGTACATTAAAATATATTTTCCCAGCTTCTAGGGAATATATGTCCCTTAACAAAATCTGCATTCCATTTAAGACAAATTTAAAAAAAAAAGAAAAAGAAAAAAACACTTGTGAAATGGAAATGACTGAACAGCCTAGCTATTACCCAAATTAGGAAAATGCTTCAAAGAGGAAATAAGATGACTGTAAATAAATGATATGTTTATTTTCTTTACTGTGTATTTGATCTAGGTCTCTATGTGAGGTGATATGCGTGTGTTGTTTTTAAGATACTTTTCTGAACTAGCCGTGGATCTTTGCATTAACAAGTGGAAACTGGGCCTCGAGGCAGAGGTCACAAGACACATCACAATGAAGCCAGCACAGCAAGGAGTGAATCTTGCCTAGTGGTGTGATAGTGAAATTGCCTGTGAAGAGCCTGTGAAGTCTTTAAACATCAGAAAAGGAAGATTCCTACCGAAAACTCTTAAAAATCAATGCTACTGTGTACTCACTCTCCATGACATTCTGGAACTGCACAAGACACTGATAGCATATACATTTTAAATTTTAGCAATCAAACTTTTAATCATTTCATTTTTCAGTATACATTTCTGAAAGATAAGGATTCTTTTTTCCTTTTTTTTAACATGACCACAATATCATTATCACACAATGAAATTAACAAAAATGTGTTAATATCAAATACCTTGTAAAATATTTAAATTTCTAATTGTGTGTTAAATATCAATTCTTGCTTAATGTTTGATTGAAACAGGATCCAAAAATGATCTAGTCACTGACTAATATGATTTTTCAATCTCTTCATATTTTCAACCAACTGTATAGAGATTTAATTTACCATACCATTTACTCGTTGCAAATGTACGCTGATGACTTCAGCAAGTTTACATTGTCTCTTTTAATCTATAGGTTTCCCCTCCATCTCTGTTTCCTTTTATTTGTTGTAGAAACTGGGTCATTTGTTCCACAGATTCCCAGATTTTATCCTATTGAGCTCATCTCCCTGTATAGTTGTATCTGTTTCTCTGTTTTTCATTGTTAGTTTTTAATTTACCATTTATATTTTTATAAATTTAGTTTTATATATAAATTTTATTAAAATAACTTTTGTAGTTTTTAGTAAATTCATTATTTACCATAAATTGATCATTGGCATCACTGGTATGAAGTACTAGCTTTAGCTACAATATTCATAGATGGTGATGCGTATTTCATCCGGATGCATCCTCTTGTGGTGCCAGCAGTGGTTGATGAATGCCTGCCTCTATTAATCCATTAGTCTTTGCAAAATGGTAATATTCTAAATCTATCATTTCTCCTTCACTTATTAGCTGAAAAACTGTCACAAAAAAAGTACTATTCCCCAACTCATTATTTAGTTACCCACTGGTACAGTTTATATAGGAAAGCCAGGATAAAATGCTTGATTTACTTTATTTACCAGTTTTTGAAGTAATGAGTTAGCTTCCAAGCATGTCCAAGAGTGCACAGTATTTTTTATTGATGTAATTTGTAGATTTTTAAATACTTGAAATGTTTTAATCCTTTGAGTTTATCGTCATCGTTTCTCAAATTGCCCTACCACCTGGCCAGTGGTATCCTCTTCATATTAGTTCCTGAGTCCTTATGATCCAACCTGCAATAAGATATTCCTTATCCAAACCTGGAACTGGCCGTGAGAATCTCGACATCCTTCAAGTTCAATTCCTTGTGCACATGTATGTATGCTCTATTTGATCTCCTTCACCTGGGTAACCACTGTGTCCCTGAGTGTCAACATTATTCCCTTCCTCCCCAGCACATTTCATAAGCTTTCATCTTTTGAATAGAATACAACAGTTTGGCTGAGAGTTCTTTATTAATTCATTCAAAGTGCAGCAGTCAGAGGTTGATCAGACACTCAAACTATGAGTGATATAAAATAAGGGACTGGGGTTTCCCTGGTGGCGCAGTGGTTGAGAGTCTGCCTGCCGATGCAGGGGACACGGGTTCGTGCCCCGGTCCGGGAAGATCCCACGTGCCGCGGAGCGACTGGGCCCGTGAGCCATGGCCACTGAGCCTGCATGTCCGGAGACTGTGCTTTGCAACGGGAGAGGCCATAACAGCGAGAGGCCCGCGTACCACAAAAAAAAAAAAAAAAAAAAAAGAAAAAGAAAAAGGGACTTATAAAAAACTATATGTTATGCTATTATGGAAACGGATGGAGATGTCTATGCAAGGCTATCACCTCTGAACCTGCTTTGGGGTTGAAGTCACATCAGGCTAACCAGCTCACAATGGACAAACCAGATCCCATGAGGACCACCTGGTATTTGCATCCATATTTCAGAGCCTCCCACGTCGGTGATGCGGACGATCTTCAGGAGAGCCTGATGCCTTTCATGCCAGATCCTCACACATGGACCAGGACACTGAGAAGCTAGAGAGACACATGCAGCAAACAGACAAGGTGCAGCCTTGGGCGATGCCCCACACTAACAAGAGGTGGGCCAGCAGATCAGTAACAAGCGCATGAGCTTCCATTGTTCCCAGTGTCTTACACCAACCTTCAGAGCATTAAAAATGGCTGCTGCTTTATCGCCACTTCCCAAAGAGTGAAAAAATTTTTCTTGTGACCAACCTTAATCTAGGAGAGGACAGGGAAGGGAATTGTGGAAAAGGTCACTTTAGCTTAACTAATTTCACAGAGTACATACCTGCTAGAATTTACCCCGTATCAACTAGTATGGCGAGCTGCGTCTGACCAGCAGAATAACAGTCGCCACACGCTGATTCTTCTCGTATCACACTTTATTGGAGTACAGCTTGGTTGAGGAAAGATGGAAGGAAGACGCCGCAGCCGTAACGGCAGCTGCCTATATAAGATTCGGGATACTGTGCAAGTCTCTGATTGGTTCATATCGAAGGCATAATTACACGTCGCCTTCGGACTGGTTACTGCTCTAAAACCTTGTTAGCATATCTCAACGCATGCGCACTGGCTACAGGATGGATGACTCAGCTTTTTCTACCCTGCTTTGCGGCAACGCTTTGCCGCGCCCCACAAACTAGGCATCCACACAGTCCTCTTTTAATCATACTTAACTTCCAAATAAACAAAAGAAAAGAAATCATGCTTTCCCTAACTTTTTCCAACTATCCCTCATAAAACTAAAAACATGCTATTACTTTTCCCCTAAGAGGATACAAGGCCCTTTATTCATCTCTGAGAATGCTCATTCTTCCTCTGGGTGTGATACACCCCCTACTCACCTTTGATATGTTGTAACTAAATAGTGAGATACAAAGTTGATACTACTAACATGTGTTACGTTAGGTGGTAGAGATATGAGAGAGGAGGAAAAAAGAATTGAGTTGGTTAATATAGAAAATATATTATTCATATCAGAACGAGAAAGAGATACTCATTTCTGTAACCTGTCGCATGGTTAAATACGGTTTTTAGAATCGCCTTCTTGACTACTCACTCCATATTTCCTTTGTCCTCAGCAACCACCTCAGCCCCTTGTGGTTCTGTGCTTGGTAGGCTGACCCAAACCTTTGTTCCTGAAGGGTTTGGGCCATTAGCAGTCTTGCCTGTACTGGGTTGCAGTAATTTTTCATTGACTTGTATAAGAGGATACGAGAAAATGGTACCCTATCATGGGCTCAGTGCTAGTCTCTGCTGTTGGCAGGTTGTACACTCAGAAAGGCAACAGTCAGATCCCCTCTGATGAATGAAAGTCTGCATTGCTGAGTTCATGTAAAACCTTCTGTCCTGGCCACTTCATTCATGAATCCATTAGGTGAGAGCAGAGGTAACTGGGAAGACTGACTGACTGATGTCCATAGCAGAGCTTATCTTCTCCACTCAATCACATCCTCCTCTGCTGAAGTTGCTCTTTCCTGAGCATTTACATAACACACAAATATCTTCACTAGTGCTATAAATTTGGAAAATGTATCAGCATAAAGTTTATCCAGTCTTCCTTGTTACCAATTTCCAATTGTGTTTCTTCTAAATCTCTGACTACCTGACCAAATCACTTGATACTTCACAGGAATCACCGCAGGTCCGTCCCTCAGGCCATGTCTCCTTGCGGGCAAAAGCCGGGTGGCACTGCTTGAAGTTATGTCCAATGAAACAGTTTTGTTTCACCCCTGTCCTTTTTTCTTCTTGAGTCAACTGATCACAGGAAAATCCCCTGGAGACAATAAGTGGGGGAGGGAGGGGGGAATAGAGCAAAACTATGAGACATGGACATCTAGACTACTTGACTCATGCAGCGTATATGTGCCTTCAGGATCTGCTTAAGCCCAATTATATATACATATATATAAATGTATCTTCCATTTTACGATAAAGTGCTGATCTGTATGCCCAGATTATACATGGTGATCAGACAGTATCCATTTAATAATGGGCATCTTAGGTCACATGGAAATTCGGTGGTCCATGACCAAGTGTTCAGTCTTTCCCAGGGCCCAAAAGCAAGCCAGAAGTAGTCTCTCAAAATGATTATCTTTATCTGCAGAGATAAGCATAATGACGTTCCAAAATCTTGAGGGTCTGAAATGTGATTTGCCTGTGAAAGCCTTCCAAAGGCATCCCTATGTGACACTTCAAGGATTATACACCCAGGAGGAAGGGCAGCTCACATTGCCTGCTGGACCTATTACAGAGTTTTCTTTCTCTTTCTTGTCTGAACCCAAGTGAAAAACTGGTAGCTTTTCAGCTTACTCTGAACATGGTTGTAGTAGCATACTGCAATGAGACATATGTTTCCTCCAGAATACAAAGAGGCCCATCAATTGCTACGGATACTTCTTAGTGGTAGGAAGCACCAGATGCAGCAACTTGCCCTTCACTTTGAAAAGGATATCCCGACAGCCTCAGATCAAAGAAACTTCATTGAGGTATGTGGTAGACAAAATAACGTCTTCCCCAAGATGTCCACATCCTAATGCTCCAAACCTGTGAATATGTTCACATGTCAAAAAGGACTGCAAGTGTGATTTAAAGTAAGGGCCTTGAGATAATTACACAGTATTATCCTCATGGACCCAATATAATCACAAGGTTCTTATAAGAGGGAGACAGAGGGTTCAAGTCAGAGATGATGTGACAATGAAAGCAAAGGTCAAGGAGAGATGGAGGCAGAGAGCTTGAAAGATGCTGTGCTGTGGGTGTTGACGCCGGAGAAAGCGGACAGTAACTACACGCAATCTTCTGAAGCTGGAAAAGGCAAAGAAACAGATGCTCCACTCGAGTATTCAAAAGGAACACAGTCCTCACAGCACGTGTAATCAAGGTGCACTGACTCCCAGCACAGTGAGATAATAAGCCTGCTTGGGTTTTAGCCCCCTAAGTTCGTGGTAATGCATTACAATGGCAATAAGAAACTAACATTAGGTGACAATGAATTTGGTGGTGGGGGGGAGTTATTTTCCACCTCCTAAATGTCTACATCAAATAACTAGAGATGTTGTTTCTTCCTGCTCATCAGATCCACGTATCACAATATAATCAATGTAAAGGAAGAGTGTGATGCCTGGTGGACGGGAACTGAGGCAAGTCCTGGTCACCTAGATTATGACAGGATTTGAGAGTTGATAGAGTTAGAACAGTAAAGGTGTACTGCTGACCCTTCCAGCTGAAAGAAGACTACTCCTAATGGTCTTAACTATTGGGTATGGGTAAAACAGCATTTGCCAGATAAAGAGCTGCATGCCAGATGACACGGGATGTATCCATTTGCCTAGCAATGAAACCACATCTGGACCAACAGGTGCAATTGGGCTCATCATCTAATTAAGTTGACAACAGTCTGTCACTCTTCAAGATCCATCTGTTTTCATCACAGGCCAGAAAGGTTAATTGAACAGAGCTGTTTTATAACAAGGACCTACTGTATAGCACAGGGAACTATACTCAACATTTTGTAATAACCTATAAGGGAAAAGAATCTGAAAAAGAATATACATATGTATAACTGAATCACTGTGCTGTACACCTCAAACTAAAGCAACATGGTAAATCAACTATACTTCAATTTAAAAACAAAAAGTTGTATTAGGAATCACCACTCCTGCATCTCTGAAGCCCCTGTTGGTGACAATATTCTGCAATTCCCTTAGGAATCTGGTATTGTTATTATTATTAAACTATTTTGGTAGGGAGAGGGAATTTTAATGGCCTCCACTTGTCCCTTGGCTACCTGTATTAGTTCTCCACTGTTGCGTAACAAATGACCACAAATGCATTGGCTTAAAACACCACTCATTTATTAGCTTGCAGTTCTGTAGGTCAGAAGTCTGGCACAAGATGGGTGGCTTCTCTGCTCAGGCTGAAATCAACGTGTTGACGTGTATTCTCGTGTTAAGTTCAAGATCCTCTTCCAAGCTCCTTCCTATTACCGGCGGGAATTCAGAGACTCTCCACCAAAGAACTCTTTAAAAATACCTCTCCTCACAACTGTCTTTATCGCAGCCTTGGTGAAGGAACTGTCTTCTGGACCCTCTCGGGGAACACGGTTGGGGGGTGAATAAGCAGATCTTACTGGAGACATGTACTCCAGCATTCAGCTCTGCCTAAGCTTTTGGATTTCACCCTCTACAATATACCAGGAAGTTTGGGCCTTTCTACTTGATTTCATTTTCAGTTTGGCATTTCAACTTCACAGGAGATTTGGGGGTAGAGCTTTCAAACAACCAAGCTGACTTTTAAAGAGACCCCCAGTAGCTCAAAGTAACATACTGAATCCAGAATTACCGTTTAGTAAGCCATCCAATCCCAACAGTTTATTCCTTCCACTCTCCCCCAATACACTTAGGATCCATTCCTAATTTTCCCCCAGGTTACTTTCAGTATAAAGCAGCAAAACCATGCAATTCTTCTTTATACTGCCCACCCTCATAGGTCACACTGTGTGCCTTATCCCCTCAGGCACTGTCTGGACTTGCATTTGGTTATAGGTCTAGAAGCAATAGAAGGTTTACGTATTGGGATTGAGAGGGAACAGGAGTCCCTGGCAAGGAACATATCTTCGAGGCCCATTTCAGGTTCTACAGCCGAGGGGATGCTAACCTCCTCTGCCAGGAAGAGAAGACAGAAAGCTTGCTTCTGCCGGTAAAAGAGGCTCAGTAACATGTAGGGGTCCAATATCCCCAGATTTATTGGAATCTGCACATATGAATCCAGTTTCCAGGATACCATTCCTTCCAAACAAATGCCTTAACTTTAACATAAGAGACTCTGTGACACTGGTAATTCAACTGTGCTGTAATTCAGCCCCACGCAGGTTTAGACCTTGGATTGAACACTCAGAAATCTCAGCCATGAGGCTATAGGACATAAGGGTTTCCTTCAGGGTGGTCTTAGAGCTTCCTGGTTTCTTCCCAGACATTGAAACGGAAATCTAAAAGCCGTGAGCTCCTAATTTTCTTCCCCTAAATTCTCTACCACACTTAAAAAGCAACCAGCTAACCCTATTATAGTCCTTACTTTCACTAAAGTTATTCCATGCCAGATTCCTGGTCACTCAAAGGCTTGCTGCTACAGGCACCTGATTTTCACATGCTGTTGGACGAACAAGGTGAATTAGCAGAGGAACAATAACACGTGTAAGCTACCCCAGCTCATGCACCACTGACCTTCAGAGCAGACATAGCTGCTGCTTCACTTCTGCCTCCCAAAACTCATGTCAATTTCTCCCATTCCTAACCTGGAACCATATGAAGAAGAAAATTCATGGAAATTCAGTTCCCCCTTAGCCAAGATGACAAAACCACTACTTAAAGCCCCTTCCTGTGCCAGCCAGTGAGCTACATCTTGAAGATGAAAAGCTGAATGCCCCATTAGCTCTGGAGGAGATGATTCTGCATAAAATGTGGTTGACAGACATTAAAAAAAAAAAAAAAAAAAAGAAGATACATTCTAATATGATGTAGTCTGTGGGAGGATAAAGAAAAAAACACTAGCACTTTCTCCCTCACCCAATCTAACACAAAATGAGTCGAGAGTATTCACTGAACCCAAAGAACTCTAGGCTACATTCCAGATTTTGGAACGTTGTCTTTTGAAGATTCTCCTTGTGCAGTATTTTTTCCACCTGTTTTTTTCTTGGGTTCCCATTGCTGGCCCCTTATAATTAACATCTATTACCAATACTTTATGGACAGTTATGTGTCCACCTGACCGGTCTGCTGTCCTCAGTCTCCCACTGTCATCCACCTGACATATCTCAGCAGATTGTTCCACTTTCATCTTGTCATTTTTCTGCTCAAAATCCATTAATAACCTACTCTCCAATCCCCATTCCCCATCTCCAGGAAAACGTCCTCACTCCATGTAGGGCCCTTTCCAACTTTTGCTTCATAACTAGGCTGTATGAAAAAATCGTCGCTTTGATAGGTGGTAAAGAGGCAGATCTAGCTAAGAGTAGCAAGGGCTACACAAAAGACAGAATTTTGGCTCTGCAGGAAGAGTCTGACTAGCTCCGTAAGTCAAACGGTGCACAGGTCAGATTTTGCAGTCGTTGATAATACTGCAAGTGATCAAGTGCACTGTATAAGTTGAAGCAGGTCAGAGTTTGTGTCCACAGAATTTCACTAATACAAAGAGTGCAGGAAGCAAAACAGCTCTAAAAAGGCAAAGTCCAAAGTTCAGGAGGTCAGATTGTCAAAGATAATTGCACTGTAGTGCAGATGCAGACACTGAGCTCAAGCCTATTTTTTTCTCCTCTACACTTGACACAGCCTGATAGGGGGTAGCCAGCCCTGCTCACACAATTACCACAGCTGGAACGGAGTTAAGGATCTGAGGGCAAGGGGTACAACCAGGAAGACCACGGGTCTCCGTTTGCATGGAGCATTCACGTCCAGTCAGTAGCCCTGCCACTCTCGAAAGTGGCCAAATTTGGAAAATATATTATACGTTCATTTTACGCTTGGATAATACCTCAGCTCCCACAAGACTGAACTCGTTTTGTTTATCTTACTTTCAAAGTTTGACTCACAGGAACTTCAATTTCTCTTCCTAATTTTCTTTTTCTTTCTGGTGATTAACACCTTTAATGTTGCAATTTACATTACAGCTCATTACGTTCTGTAATGTTGCTACCCTGGGTTTTATTTTGTTGCCAGTTGCAAGACCTTATGGAAGTTACTTAACCTATCTGTGTATCAGTTTCCTAATCTTTTAAGTGGACATAATAGGTATCTACAACATGGATTTGTTATGAGAATTAAGAGAGGTTAATACATGTAAAGTGTTCAGATTAGTGTCCTGAACCTAACATATGCTAAATAAATGTTTAACTTCATCAGTAGCAATAATACCGACGATCTCTCTCTTTACCTGAACTCACATAACATCCTCATGTGGCACTTCAATTGTTCGTTAAATCTTTATTTGTGGCTATTTTGTTTTTAAATTTAATTCTAGTCCTTAATAACAGGGACTATGACTTATTTTTGTATTCTCTAAGAACCCACAATGCCTTGTAAAGAGTAAGAGCTCAGTAAATAAAGATGATTTACTTTAAGATAATCTTTCAAAAATAATTTGCCATTTTTAAGTGGAGCCCACAAGTAAAACAAAAACGTTATTTCCTGTGTGGGACTGCATCTCAAGGCCTCCATCTTGAGAATAAATTCCTTACAGATTAGGACAATTGGTGTAGATGTGAAAGCGATTTTTGAGGCTTGAACTAACTCCTAGGAAACCAGACGAAAGCAGGTGATTTTTTTTTTTTTTTTTTTTTTTTTCCGCGGTACGCGGGCCTCTCACCGTTGTGGCTCCTCCCGTTGCGGAGCACAGGCTCCGGACGCGCAGGCTCAGCGGCCATGGCTCACGGGCCCAGCCGCTCCGCGGCATGTGGGATCTTCCCGGACCGGGGCACGAACCCGCGTCCCCTGCATCGGCAGGCGGATTCTCAACCACTGCGCCACCAGGGAAGCCCGATTTTGTTTTTTAAATAAAAGTTGTTTGTTGATTTTTGTCTATTTCTCTTAAATTTGGTTTATCTCTTTAGATAATTAAATATTTTACCTGGTAGTTTCCAGGTAATAAAAATTTAGCCGTAACTTCATTCAATGTCCAGAAATTGGTACCAGTCTTAAGCACTGTGCAAGGATAGTCATAGGATTAAAAACACAAAAGATAATTTCCCTTTCTTGAGAGACTTACAATTCGAAGAAAATAATTTAAAAACACAGTTTATATATCTAAACTTTAGCAATAAAGCTGTAAAAATATGGACATAAAAATAGGAGTCAAAGTATACACAGTTGTAGTTCTAAGGATATTACAGATAAATGAAAAGCTACTATTTTTTTTCTGCACTATGCAATTTACTTCTAATTGCATACCTATTCCCTAATTATTTTTTTATCTTTCGAATCAAAGTACAAACTTATCAAGGACAAAAAATAGATATTCTCCCTTTCATTTCTAAAGAAGAGCAAACCTTAGTCAATCAGCATTAGAAGTTAGTTTAAATATCACTACACTGAGAATAAAGTCAAGATTCTTCATAGTGTTTTTAAATGTTACTGCTAAAATCAACACTTAGAACAACTTTCCCTGTGCTTGAAGAAAGGGGAGAACAGGTGCTGTTTCCTTAGTTCAGGAGCATCTGATTGTTTTTATACTTCTTGAGTTAATAAAAAGTGAACTTATAATCACTTGATTCAACATTACAAGTTTGATGTAAACTCAAATTTGATTTCCTGTAACACATATATGACAAGTTAACATATTCCCTACAATAAATAGGAAAACACGCATCACAATCTCAAAGTTAAAGGTTATATAACCATGTCTCACTGTAGTTAAAATAGATTCTACAGAACTTCCACGAGAAGGAGGCTATTTAAATCCACATATGTCACTTTTCTTCCCCATGAAACACTGCTAAAACTATAGTAAAGAGGTAGATACTTAAGACACAAACCCCTAGAAAGCTAAATTCTAGGCCAGCAATGGAAAGAGCCAAGCAATAACCAACCCGATTTACTTCCTCCAGAAATAGTGGTATCCACTACCTCTGAAGGTTAAGAGGGAGTTAAAGGGTGTTTACAGAGCAGCTACATCATTAGATCCCTTCATCAGTGGGGAATTATATCTCTCAACACCAACAGAACACTAGATGTTTAATTTCTGAAGAAGATAAACAGAGGGGCTCTCACAGGGCATGTTAGACCCAGTTGAGAGACTAATAAAAATGGGATAGGAGACAGGGAGGATAAGAAATTCTTCACACCTAAATTTCAAAAACTGCATTTAGAATGGGAGTCGAGGTTGATTTTGAAGAAAATGTTATCTATTTCAGAATGTTTCCTCCTAGGATTTTAAAACCAGTGCATAAAATTAGCCACCCAACACCACTGTTAAAAGGTAGAAGTTAGAGGGTATTTTTACAAAAGCTACAAGTTCAGATATTTGTAAGCTCAATTGCACATCTCTCCCACTTTCTCCAACACATCTTCCAGGTGCAACAAACACCCACCCACACCAGGGTGCCAAAGGTGAAAAAGCTGAGAGATGTTGAAGAAAAGATACTACAATGAAGGAAAAAATCATTTTAAAAAGTATGTGATATTAACAAAAACAGAAACTATCCTAACTAAAATTTAATCATTTAATGAGGCTAGGGTTTTAAAATATATATTTCAAATAATTTAATCACACCATGTATTCTGTGACCAAATGGAACAGAATTAGAAATCAATAATAAAAGGAAATTAGAGAAATTCACAAACATATGCATATGAAGCAATATACTCCTAAAGGGATCAAGGAAGACATCGCAAAGGAAATCAGAAAATACTTGGAGACAAATAAAAACAAAACTCAACAAACCGAAACATAATGGGATGCAGCTAAAGAAATGTGGAGGGAAACTGATAGCTATAAATGCCTATATTTATTTTATTTTTAATTTTTATTAGTTTCAAGTGTAAAACAGAGCAATTTGATATTTTTAGACATTATGATCACCTCAATAAGCCCAGTTACCATTCCATCACCATACAAAGCTGTTATAATATTACTATGT
This sequence comes from Kogia breviceps, assembly GCF_026419965.1. NCBI lineage: Eukaryota > Metazoa > Chordata > Mammalia > Artiodactyla > Physeteridae > Kogia > Kogia breviceps. The sequence continues at coordinate 21,417,726 of NC_081324.1, forward strand.
TTCCTATGTATACATCACATTCCTGTGACTTATCTACTGCAATAGCTGGAAGTTTATACCTCTTAATCTGCTTCACCTGTTTTGTCCATCCCTCCACCCCACCTTCCCCGCCTCTACAAACTATCAGTTTGTCCTCTGTATCTATGAGCCTGTTTTGTTTCTTCACTAGTTTTGTTTTTGAGATTCCACATACAAGTGAAATCATACAGTATTTGTTTTTCTGTGAATTATTTCACTTAACATACTACCCTCCAGATCCATCCATGTTGCTGTAAGTGGCAAGATTTTACTATTTCTATGGCTGGGTAATATTCCACTGTACATACATGCCACATCATCTTCATCCATTCATCAACCACAGACATGTACCCAGGCTTCAAACTATACTACAAGGCTACAGTAATCAAAGCAGTATGACACTGGCACAAAAACAGAAACATAGATCAATAGAACATTATAGAGAATCCAGAAATAAACCCACACACATATGGTCAATTAATCTACAACAAAGGAGGAAAGAATATTCAATGGAGAAATTCAGTAAATGGTTTTGGGAAAAAATGGACAGCTATATGCAGAAGAATGAAACTGTACCACTTTCTTACACAACGTATAAAATTAAACTCAAAATAGATTTAAGACATGAATGTAAGACCTGAAACAACAAAAATCTTGGAAAACAACATAGGCAGTAACCTCTTTGACATCAGCCTTAGCAATATATTTTTGGATCTGTCAGCTCAGGCAAAGCAAAGAAAGCAAAAATATACAAATGGGACTACATCAAGCTAAAAAGCTTTTGCACAGCAAAGGAAATTACCAACAAAATGAAAAGGTAGACTACTGAATGGGTTAAAATATTTGCAAATGGTATATCTGACAAGGGATTGATATCCAAAATATATAAAGAATTCATACAATTCAATATAAAAAAGCAAATAACCCAATTTTAAAATGGACAGAGGACCTGAAATAGACATTTTTCCAAAAAAGACATACAGATAGCCACCAGGTACATGTGAAGGTGCTCAATATCACAAATCATCAGGGGAATGCAAATCAAAACCAGAAGGAGCTATCACCTCACACCTGTCAGAATGATTATTGTCAAAGAGACAAGAAGCAACAAGGTTTGGTGAAAATATGGAGAAAAGGAAACTCTCGTGCACTGTTGGTGGGAATGTAAATTGCTGCAGCCACTATGGAAAAAAAGCATCGAGGTTCCTCAAAAAAACTAAAAACAGAACTACCATACAATCCAGCAATCCCAATTCTGAATATTTATCTGAGGAAAATGAAAACACTAATTTGAACAGATACATTCACACCTATGTTCACTACAGCACTATTTACAATAGCCAAGATGTGGATGGTATCATTTTCTTAATAGCTCATCCTTTGGTGCTTCTCTTCAAAGAACCTAACTATTAGCTTGGAAGAGTGTTTTTATACAATTCTTCAAATTATCTTTGTTTAGCCTTGAACTTACTGAATCTTTTCCACCAAAACTCAAGAACCTGAGGAATAAAGGGAGGGGGTGGCAATCACATGGGGAAAATAACTTCCAGGAGCCCAACTGAGTGGGAGAGTTTGCTCTTTACTCAAGGGTCATTTGGTGGCATGGAGAAGAAAGGAAGCTGCTGATATGAGACCTTTTAGTGGTTCAGATGCTGTCCTACCCCCCTGTGTCAACGTCTTAAAGTGCTGCCCCAGACAGAGTAGGGGAGAAATACTCTTCACTTTAATTTTGGTGCTTTGAAACAATCCCCTTTCATGGAGCCAGTAGGATTCTACATCCCATATTCCTGTCTTGACTTATTATAAAACTCAAGAACAACAGTAAAATATGGTCTCAGTAAGGAACCTGCTCAAGATGTATAAGAAGGCAATGTTTCTTATTTTGTACTGTTTGGGTGAAATTGAGTCACTGAAGAAACTGTGAAGAGCACAGAGCTTTAATACACAGGAAAACTTAAATCTATCCTAAAAATTGGGGATTATTTTATCTGCATATTTATGATTGATTATTTGGAAAAAGATGGAAGAATCTTTTCCCCAGATTCTACATCATCTTTTCAAATACTAAGGTACATGGCGAGTTCCTTGAGTAGTAACTCTGCATTACTCTTAATATCCAAACAGCTGGAAGGAAATTTAAAGGTCAACTATTCTGATCACTCATATAACATATAACAACTACACAGCATTCCTGACACACAACCATAACGCTGTTGAAAATTATTCACAAACAGGAAACTTACTACCTCAAAAAGCCATTCAGTCCATGTTTGGGCACTCCAATAGTTAGAACAGACTTTCCAGACTTTCTCAGCATAATATCCATTTAATACCAAAGGCAGTACTTCTAAGGAACAGATAGCTAAATGTGACTACCTTTAAAAATTATAATAAATCTAGCAAAAATATCCTTGTATCTGTAAGGATAGGCTAGATTATGCTGCAGTAATAAACAACTCCCAAATCTTAGGAGTTCAATACAACAAAGGTTTATTTTGTTTACACGTTTTGCAAGTAGGAGGTACCACTCATCTTTGTCACTTGGGGATGCAGGCTGACATTGTCTCCATCTCTGCCATCATCACATGCTGCCACAATCAATGCAGAAGAGGAAGTTGCACAGTGGCTGCTGAAGCATTTATTTGCCCACAAGTAACATAACGGCTATTGCTCACGTTAAAGTGAGTCATATGACTGTGCTTACCTTCAAAGAGGGTAGGAAAGTGCAGAGAGCTCAAAATGTTTGGGGAGCAAAACTGATCATTACTTTTCTGGGTAAAAAGTGAAATATTACAGATAACATTAAATGACAGAGGACTAATTAGGTAAAACTACTCAAAATACACATGTCACAAAGATTTGCTATCTTTTATGTACGGAAAACTTTTAGAACTCAGTTAAAAAGAAGAAGAAAAGAGAGAGCATTAATTCCAATATATGAATGAATAAAGGGTCTGCAAAGAGAGGACTGAAAAGCAGAGAGAGAATATTTTAACAGATACGGCCAAATACTCAACCTCACTGGTAATGGAAGACTGATACAGTACTTGTAAAAATAAAAGCTAATACTTATTGAATAACTGCACTGTGTCAGGCACTGTACTTACAATTTATACACATTATCTGAATATTTCCCCAACCTTGCTACAAGGTGAGTACCGTTTATTAATCCACTTTAGAGATGAGGCTTAGATCTATTAAATAAACTTCCTGGGGTCATGCAGCTTGCAATTATGGAGCTGCATTTCAAATTCAGGTGTGTCTGACTCCATGATATGTACTAACCTCTAATCCATATTTAAATATGAGTGAAAATTATAATATGAATGAAAATTATAATTTTCACCCATTTTTTAAAGTTACAATGCCAGCATTGAAAAAAGAATGAAATCTGATGGATAGTGCAGGTACAAATTCTTAAAATCTTTCCAGAGAATATTTAAATTGTAAAAAAAATTCCCTGTGCATACTCTGAGTCATCAATTCTACTTGTAGTAATCAAATAGATCACTTAAAATATAAGGAAATAATCATAGTTGGGAGCAAAGACACACTGTTTGAGGGCCAATTCTGAAAGCAGGAGCAACAGAGTTCCTGTCCTTTTGGCACTTTCAATCCTGAAGTAATAATGAAAATATCAAAGTCACTCTCCTCATTCAGAAAAGCTCAGGCACAGAAAGTACCCACTAAACCACATCTGTGTCATCCATTGTGTCCAAACTAGATTCCCTGTACAAAAAATCTAATAAAATCATTTGGTTTTCTTGTGTGATTTGCTCCCACTTTTTTGTCAATTCTACTATGTAAATATTTCACCACTCCCCAGATTCCTCCAACATTTACTGAGCACACTGTGTAAAGTACTGGGGAAAACTAGATAAACAGATAAACCACAGCTCCTCTTTTCAAAGTGTTTAGCCTAATGGAGATTTTCCACGCAATATGGTTAAATGCCCTGATATTACATATTACCTGGGGTACAAAGAGACAGGGAAGGCCTCTACCCCATCCTCAAGCAGTCAAGGAAGACTTCCTGGAGGAAGAGGTGAATGGTTTATTAGAGGTAATTTAATTGAGGTAAGGATAGGTTTGAGTTAGCCAAGTGAGAAAGGTTAACAGTCATCCAGGCCAGGGAAGCAGAATAAACAAAGCCATAGAGGCATGAAATGGCATCACAGGGGCTCACTGTGCCAAACTTTTGTGGTCTTATCTGTGGGTATGACTTTGAAACTCCTGGTGCTAAACTTTGGAGGAGAAATAAAATAGGAAAACTTGCACCTTGTTATCTCTAGCCTGTTTGTTAGTAAGACTGTCATTCAATGAAAGATTAAAAAATTGTGTCTCATGACTATGTTTTTTCTTGTCGCTGCTCGCCTTAAATTCAATACAACACCACGCATATTGATTTGGGATTTGAACGTGCTATATATTTAAAGAAAAGGGCAGGCAGAAAATGTGAGGTGATAAATCAAAAGCTACCAGAACCTCTGCACTTAAAGGGCAAAAACAGGAAGTCCCTTTTAAATGTGAATGTTGTTTACTGCTATGACGAATGGGCTCTAAGTTCCATTCCTCTGAGCATTCTTTTTTTTTTTTTTTTTTGCATTCTTTTTATTATGACTATTAAACGATGGTTTCAAATGAGCCGCATTACTTCCCACTGAGACGCATTCCAGGGGTATGGAGGTGAAAGGCTGCCCAGCCTGGGAGAAATTTGATGGCTTTCCTCTAATATGCAGTGTCCGCTGAAAGCACTGTTGACTCATCAAGAGCCTATCCTTTGTAAGAAAGAGAGCCCTGACCTTAAGGAACCAGAAGAAACATGAATTTTAAAAAGGTACCCAAGACAATTACAAACTGGGATCATGAAGAAACTGTACACCTGGGATTAATATGACATAGTGAAAACCATTCTCCAATTTCACAGGTATCTTTGTGGAATCATATAGCCATTTATATAAAAATTATAGGAGAATACAACCAGATATTTATAGTTACTTAAAGTTTTAATTTTGACACAATTGCATATTCCTACGCAGTTTGAAAAAGTGAAAGCAGCTCTTTTGCCCCTTTCCCCTTTGCCCATTTCTGTTCCCCTCTAACCTTAAAAGAACTTCATTATAGGAATGAGATCACTAAACAATTGAAACTAACTTGGACTTATGCTCTCCTGAAGGCACACCATGCCTTGTCTAAACTATTGATTCTTTTCCTAGATAAAAAGAAGTAAGGGGCTTCCCTGGTGGCGCAGTGGTTGAGAGTCCGCCTGCCGATGCGGGAGACGCGGGTTCGTGCCCCGGTACGGGAGGATCCCACATGCCGCGGAGCGGCTGGGCCCGTGAGCCATGGCCGCTGAGCCTGCGCGTCCGGAGCCTGCGCTCCGCAACGGGAGAGGCCACAGCAGTGAGAGGCCCGCATATCACAAAAAAAAAAAAAAAAAAAAAAAAAAAAGAAGTAAGAATGAGGAATTAAGTGGCTAAAAACTGACTAGCTCTCCACCCCCCAACAGCCCCCTCAGTAGGCAAGATAACATGTGAAGGAAGTCAGCCAGTCTGCACTCTATGGAGAATGATGCAGAAGCCAACCTCCCGCCTCGATGATTCACTGAGATTCTCCCCCCTCATGTTTCCCTTTAGAAACTGTCATGGCTGAGCAGAATTTTTGGAGTTGGTCTCTGGACACGAGTCCACCATCTCCCCAGACTGCCGGATTTTCTTATTAAAGCAACTTTCCTTTCTACTGACACTTGCCTCTCAAATGATTGGCTTATGAGCAGCGAGTGGCCGAACCTGGGTTTGGTCACAAAAGTAGTATAGGGCGAGATACCATGCCCCCTTTACCCTGATGCTCCCAATGACGACATCTTCCGAATCTCTAGTACAATGTCACGACCAGGATACTAACGTTAATGCAGTCAAGATACAGAACATTTCCATCACAAGGAAGATTCCTCATCTCACCCTTTTATAGCCACACCCACTCCCTCACATTCCCCTCTACACTCTACTCCCCCCCTCCTCCACTGTCTTTAATCTCTGGCAACCACTAATCAGCCCTCCGTTTCAGTAATTTTGGCATTTCAAGAAAGTTATATAAAGGGAATCATACCTGGTGCAATTCTTTGGGATTGATTTTTGGCCCAAGCATGATTCTCTGGAGATCCATCCAAGTTGCTGTGTTTATCAATAGGGTGTTGCTTTTTACTGCTGAGAAGTATTTCATGGTATGGATGTACCACAGTTTGTTTAATTATTCATCAACTGAAAGACAGTTAGGTTGTTTCCAGTTTCTGGCTATTACCAAAAAAGCTATGAAAACTTTTATCAGTTTTTTGTGTAAACGTAAGTTTTCTGTTTCTCGTGAACAAATATCCAGGAGTGCAACTGCTGGATCATACAGTAGTTGGATGTTTAGTTTTTTAAGAAACTGTCAAATTGTCCTCCAGAGTGGCTATACTGTTACATTCCTCCCAGTAATGTCTGAATGACACAGTTTCTCTACATTCCTGTTAGCATTTGGTGTTATCACTAATTTTTATTAAAATAACTCTAACAGTAAGTAGTTATGTCTTATTATGGCTTTAAGTTGCATTTACCTGATGGATAATAATGTTAAATATATTTTCTTGTGCTTTTTTGTCACGTGTACATCCTCTTTGGAGAAATGTCTCTTCAAGTCTATTGCCCATTTTCTAATTGAATTATCTGTTTTTACTATTGAGGTTTAAGAGTCGTTTATATATTCTAGATACTCATCTTGGATAGTGGTTAGCAAATATTTTTAGCTTCTTTTCAGCCTTTTAACAGCATGTTTCATAGAGCAAAAGTTGTTAATTTGATCAAATCCAATACACCAATTTTTCTTTTTATGGGTAGTTCCACTGGTGTCAAGTCTAAGGACTCCTTAGATCCTTAGATCCTAAGGATTTTCTCCTATATTTTTTAAAAGAACTCTTATAGTTTTACATTTTATATGATACATTTATGATACACTTTGGTTTCGATTTTTGTAAGATACGATGTTGAAGCTTTATGATTGTTTTCTTGCTTATGGGTGTCCAATTGCTCTAGTACCATTTGTTGAAAAGGCTATCCTTCCCCTATTGAATTGCTTTTGCAAATTTGTCAAAATTAGTTGGGCTTATTTGTCTCCTATTTTTGAACTGTTCTGTTTCCCTGATTTACTTGTCTATCCCTTCTCCAAGTAGCTTTGATCACTAAGCTATTATTATTAATTGCTTAGACATTCTTTCCCCTTTATTCTTCTTTCTTAAAACTGTTTTAGCCATTCTAGTTCCTTAACTTTCCATTTAAATTTCATTGGTTTTTTTCTACATACCCCCCCAAAATCTTGTTAGGATTTTTTTTAAAAGTGCATTAAACCTGTATATCAATTTGGGAAGAACTGGAATCTTTACTATGTTGAATTTTCCAATCTATCAACATGGTATGTCTCTCCATTTATTTAGCTCTTTGCTTTCTTTCATCACCCTGAGGCCCTCTGGTTTCTGATGCTGAGGCAGATAATACTGAATCTTAATTTCAGGACTTACACCACAATAATGTCCAGGGTTTTTAGTTGTATTTCATATGAGTATAGGGAAAAAAACATCTACTCCATGTTCCTGGAAGTGGTCTTTATAACTTAACCATACAATTGCTAAAGAAGTTTTAACCTCTTCACTAGTATGCCACAGAGCACGGCGATGTAGCCAACTGCTTTCTCCCTCTAAGCAAATGATATTGTTGTCCATATTTACCAAATATTTAACTCTTGTTTATAGCATAATTCACTCCTTTGCACCAGTGATAAGTCACCACCTACTTACCCCTCTAATATTTTTCCATTTTTCCCCCAAACCATTGGAAACTTTATTACTAAGAACTAAAGTGGCCTGCCTCACTTTGCAGTCTGCCCACTGCAGAATTACAAATACTTGGGGGACAAGAAGCTGATTAAAGATCAATCTTAAATGAAGTAAAACAACTTCGGAATCTCAAAGGGAAAAGAATATTTAATTTACCAACCAACCAACAAGAAAATCTACTTACAATTTTACAGAATCCCTCAGTTTCTCAAAAAGCGAGGTCATATTAATAACAGCACACTGGCTTAAAGACTAATAGTTAATCAGCATAAAGCAAATATATATAATGGTAACATTTTTGGTTTAAGAAAGCTATTAATTGATGACAAAATTATTTTTAGGTGCTATTTAAGAGTCAATTTAAGCTGAATCTGCTAGAAGATACGGATTTTTTCCTATTTATTTCTCTATTTATTTACTTAGTAAAATTGGTATTAATAAGGAAACAACTTTATTTTAACATGCAAAGTAACATATTCTCCTTCTAGTGTATGATGATGATATAAAACCCCAAAGAATAAAATGTTCAAGGCTAAACTACATTAACAAGAGCATTATTAATCCGGGAAATTACAAAACCTGGATCTACAAATAATAAGTAGTCAAATTTAATACTTTTAATTTCATAAATGTTAAGCTGTTCCTCGAGAAAAATATGGGAGCAAAAAAAGGAAGGGAGGGAAAGAGAGCAAGAACAAAGAGGAAATACTGGGTGTAGGAATTATCTAGTCTACAGGCAGATTTAAACGCAACTGTTCCTGAGTGCCAGGAACCAAGCACTATCCCGGCAGGAAGCATGTGCTCAACATATGTTTTCTGACTACGAGCAAGTTGAAAAAAAAAAAAGTAGTTTTGGTTCCTCTTCTCTTAATTATCTTTCTTCTGAGGTCTGATGAATTTCAGGGAAAATAACATTGTCACTTTTAAGGGATTCTGAGATTTCCTCCAATTCTTGATTTTAACATTATATTTTCTTCTCTCCTTTTTTAAGTAACCCAAAGCTTTCCTTATCTGGTTCAATATGAGAATACCTATAGTACCTTATCTTCTGTCAAAGTAGGAAGCCTTAACTGAGTGGACAGTAGCTTCCTCAATAGTGGGTTTCGGGTGCTACTGGGTAACTGCATGTCACGTTTACTATAACCATGAGATAAATATGACAGGTATAAGCCATCCGTAATTTACAATGGGGACAGAGGCAGAGAGAGGTTAAAATGCCAAAAGGAGTACAAACAACTGAATATAGACCAAACTCTAGCCTCTTGACTCCCTACCTAGAGTTTTCTCCCTCTAGATTCTTATTTCTTTAACCAAGAGAGGAGAGAGGGGACTCCTGGAAAGGTCATAAGGATTTTGAGTGGCATCCTGGAATCCACACAGAGAAGTACTAATCACCGTCTGAAGACCTAAGAAACATCTCGCACATGTATGTACAGCCATTCTCATACACACACCGCCCCCCCACACACATGTGCATTTTCAATTACCTAAATATAAGTTCATTTTAAGATGTTACTGAATACCTACTACTTATGTATATTCCAAGGTATTGGGGAGGAAGAAAATGTCCTTTACCCTTTGAGATTCTTCTGGCTGGTCTAAGAATCAAATTGACATGAGACAGCTTAACAGGAAAAAAATCAAACAAATGTTTAACAACATGTATACATGAGAAAGACCCAGGAAAACCAAGTAACCGGCCAATCTAGCCAAAGCCCTCACCTTAAATACCATCCTCAGCTGAAGACAAAGGAGGACGCTGAGGATGAGGAGTCAGTTATGGGAGGAAAAGCCCAGTAAACAAGGGTAAGGTTGTTATATAAATTTAAGTCCGTGTCTTCTCCACTGATAAAGAGTTTCTAGAGGTTTGGGCATTCTCCTCATCCAGGTACCAAGAGGGGAGACACCCCTACAAGTGGAGATTTCCCTTACAAATATAAATGTTTCTTACAAAAGGGTAACTCCTACTTGGTGTTCAGTTTTTCCCAAGTCTGCTGTATCTTAGAAAACAAGCGGTTTCAAATAATTAATATGCCAAAGAGACACATTGTAGGGTGGTAAATTCTGCTCCCCTCCGAAGGCAATACGAACTAAAAGGCACTGGGAATCTTCAATGAATACATTTTTTAGTTAAGATCTGGTAAGGGAAACCTAGTCAACATTCTGCCCCCAGTGATAGCCTATGTACTATATCCAGTGACCAGAAAGGATAGACAGGGAAAGGATTCTACAGCTCTTCTCTATGCTAGTTCCCAAAAAAGGCCATAAGGCAAGGAGTTCTCCTGGTTTGTACTCAGTTTACCAACGCTCGGAACGTGTTGGTGGATTAAGCGTCGTTTCCTTTACAAATCTGTTTTACAGAAAGAATAATAGGCTGCAAACTATACCCAGCAGGAGCAGTAAATCGGCCATAAGACCGGCAATAACAATAATGCTACATTTAAGCAAGGTACCCCCATAAAACCACAGAAACACAGGGCCAATTCTAAATGACCCATTAATAGTTTCGCCCTACCACACAGCACATTTCTCCTGTGCTTAAAACATGTTTGAACATTAACAACAACAGCTGCATCTTACATTTAGTGGCATCATTTAATTTTAGGTGTGCGCAGAGGATTCAAGCTACCCTGTCTCAAGTGAGTTACTGGAAAAAAAAAAAAAAAAAAGGAGAAAGGGGGCTGCTGCCTGGGCTTTGTGTTCACAGCAATTAGTTTTAACTGTCTGGAATCTGACTTTAAATAATTTTATAGCTTGGGCGAGATCTCTGCCATTTACCATGTGTGCCCTTCCTATTTTTATGGAAACCAGGACCTCATTCTGAGGCTCTTGCCTGTCAGAGCTGCAGGTGAAGGCCAGCTGGGGCCTGCGGCACTTTGTGCGAATATTAGCATCTGAAGAGGGTTTCTGGAGGCCTTGTGTCTTTGGGGACGTAATGCTCTAGTCAGATGCAATAGCCTTGCCTCTAAGTTGCCTTGCCAGCAAATACAAATCCTTAGGAAATGAGCAGTCCGGGCCTGGTGGCTGTACACGTCTTCAGAAAAGGGTCTGGGTGAGGTTTTAGGGTAAGGGGGAAGGAGAGGGAAAACAGGAGCAAGGCAGGATGTTAGAGGCTGTGTGCTCTGGCAGAGTGGCTGAAGTTCATTAACAATTATCTCCAGCTCCCCACAGCTGTGTGTACAAGATTTCATATATGACACATGCTGCCTTTGATTAATGGGGTAACAGTATCTCTGTGATGGGAAATGTTGGCTTGTGGAAAATCACAGCAAATCACAGTCTACCGAAAAGATACTTGTGAAAATCTTTCCTGTGTCAAATATTAATGCAGACTACACACAGAGAAATCGAAGACTAATTAATTCCTGCACTAAAGGAAAGAGAGTTAATCCAGTTTCCAGTATCCTGAAACCTGTAATCCTTATGAAGGCAAATCTTCCAGGAAGAACACCAAAATTGACACACGTGAAAAAATCTTCAGATCCAGGGGAAGCTTTTTATAGGAAGAGAAAGGTTAGCAGGTTTCCACCCACCCACTAAAACAAAGAGGCGTTTCTTGACCTTTAGTCCTACCACCTACCTGAATATCTATTTAAGACCAATCTATTTAAGACTCTACCTAATTGAAGTCTTAGGATTACAAATAAATCATTAGCACATTCCAACTAATTGAAACTAAGAAGTCTGCACTTGGCAGATTCAAACAGAGTTAAAAAACCAAAACGTCTATTTCTGTAAGGAGCTTTAGTGGTCATAAAAACAATTTCTCCTTATCTTGCAGGATAAAACTGAGGGCTGACATGTGGAAGCAATTGGAAAATGCCCAGATTCGCTGGGGACTGAATGCCAGGTGATACTTGAATAGAAAAGGGAAGAAGGTGACAAGAGTATGTTCTGAGTACTATACAAGTTTAGCATTTTTGCCTTCTTAATTAATATGTTTAAAAATCAAAAATATATAGCATACAGAGTTTAAACAAGTAGAAGCTGAAGAACCTTGACTAGTCCACTCATCTTTGGAGGCTCGCACTCTGACTCTCCCTGATGACACCCTTCTCTTATTTTGTGTTATGGAGGAAGGGGCAAGGAACTCTTCTGAACTTTATTTTCATCATTCCTCTGTTTTTATTTGGAGTTTTATCACTTACATGTTCTCCAATTAACAGGCATGATTTCATATTCTATGTATTAACAATTTGCTTTTTTCACCGTTTTTGAGATTTATCATGTTCATGTTAATTCACACTGCTACATTAGTTTTCACTGCTGTATAATATTCAAGTGTATAACAATGCCATACTTTATCCATCCTCCTACTGTGTGAATAAATGAAACCTAGCTATTTGGGCCGAGAGCTTGGATGACCTGAGACAACATAACATTAGTTGTTTGCTCAAGAAGAGCCTTGTGCAGAAAGATAAGACTACAACCTGAGAAATAGCTTCACTCGTATCATCAGGAAATTCTTGCAGTTCACTTTATCCAGGCAAATAATTTGCATATTTGGAAAAACACCTCTTTTAAAAGTACAAGAGTCTGATCATCTGGACACAGGGTGAGCTTATCAGAACAAAGGCATTTAAAAAATTACTCTATTAGCCCCAAAGGCAAGAAAATAGGGGAGAAGGATCCAAGCAAAGATGGGACAAATAGAAAACGACTAGCAGGATGGTAGATTTAAATACAACCCTGTCGATAATAACATTACATGCAAATTGTCTAAACGTAAGAAACAGAGACGGTCAAAAAAGGTAAAAAGCAAGAACTAATCATCATCCACAAAATACCAACTTTTAATATTAAGAATAAATAAGTTAACAGTAAAAGGATGGAAAAAGATATAGCATGAAAACACCAGTCAAAAGAAAGCTGGCTAAATTAACATAAGACGCAATCTCTGGTTCCTTTCTGGTTTAAGGGCACATCTGAAGAAGCCAGGAAGAAAAAAGGAGTCGTTTGTAAGGAAGATGCAGCTCTGCAACAGCAGCACTGCAGGGCCCGCACACTCACCATGACAAGGAGGAGGACACAGAGGCCTCAGGCTACGGAACCCAGAAATGGGCCGGGATGCTGTCCAGGATTTCGACTGCTGCGGCCTCACTCTGCAGCCCTGCCCCAGCCTCAACCGTCACACCGGATGGCCTCCTGGATGAGTGAAGCAATCCTGGAGTACATTTTGCACCAGAAGGAGAACGCCCAGCAGATGAAGACCGGCCAGAAGCAGCTGGGCGCGAGTACAAAAAGTGGCAGTGGCTGGGGTGAAAGACCAGGTGCGGGGCTTCCTGGAGGGGGTGGCCATCGTGAGCTGACTCCTCAACCCCTTCATGCCCAGGGCTGCCTCGGGGAATGGCCCAAATGATGCCTGACCCCGGGGCACGCGCAGCCCTGCAAGCAAGGACAAGGGCAAAGTTCTACCCAGCTTCTGGATCCTGTCGCTGACTCCGGAGGCCAAGGCCACCACGCTGGAGAAGTTGTCGCATACAGCGACCTGCCCAACATCGCGGCAGCTGCTCTGCACAACGGCCCTGACGCCCCTGCGCTTCACGCCGCTGGGAGGCTGTGTGGACCACGTGGGGCTCGCCACGCACCACGACAAACCAACAACGCCACGCCTGCGCAGTCCTGCAGCCCTCGAGGTGCCGCAGGCACCTGAGTGCAGTGGAGAAGCTGATTCAGAAGGACGTGTTGGACGCCGTGACCGGAAGGAAGCTCACTAACCAGATATGGTGGCTGCAGCGGGACACTACCGGCTTTGCAAGATGAGAAATGAAATCGCCGCCAGTGATTCAGGCCTAAGTGTGCTGGAGATCAAATAAATGGGCTGAGACGACAGCGAAAAAAACCTCTGGAACCAGATTGCCCGAGTACAAACCCTGGTTCACTGCTAACTAGCTTGAGTAAATTACATTAACCCTGGGGGGGGGCGGGGGCGGGGCGCCAGGAGTGATTGGTTCCAGGACCCCTATAACCAAAATCCACCCGAAGATGCTTGAGTCCCTCATTTAGAGTGGCGAAATATTTGCATATAACCTACACACATCCTCCCATACACTTTAAATCATCTCTAAATTACTTATGTAATACAATGTAAATACTTTGTAAATAGTTGTACTCTGTGAATTCAAGTTTTGCTTTCTGGAATTTTCTGGAATTTGGGGGGGAAAGGAATGTTTTATATCTGGGGCTGGGTGAATTTGCGGATGCAGAACCTGCTGACTGTAGTCTGTTTCTCAAAGGACCGATGTGAAGATTAAATGAGTAAAATAAGTGATTAGTACAGTTCATGGCACATAGTAAATACTCAATAAATATTAGTTATTTGTATTATTAGTAGAGGACATTAGTAGGGGACATCCCTGAATTATCTTAGACTATGATAGGAATGCATCAAATATTGTACACTTATGTATGACACATGATGTTGATTTACCATAGAACTATTTATCAATTAAGAATACTTGCAGCTTATAGAATTTTTAACATAGTAGTTTAAGCAAGCAACCTATTTCCTACTACCTACAACAGGGACAGGGATTTGTTACCTTGGTAAACTGGTGCTTGCCTTTACATTAGTTAGTCCCTGATAGCATGTGTGGTCCATTTTGGCTCAATTGCTTGCCCTCTCAGCAAATGAGCTTTCCAGGTTACAATTCAACAAGGAGAGAAATTTGTTCTCAATTTAAGATGTAAAACCTTAACCTCTGAGACTGACTTCTGAGCTGCTTTCTTCTCCTCGAGTTTCTTCATTTCATAATTTATAAGGAAACTGAAAATGAGAAGCATCTTATATTTACTTGGTTCTCATGGTGAACAGTGAGCGAGCTAATGCTTTAGGGCAAAAGGACACCTCACTTGAAGAGGATGTGAAATTGAACACATGATAATTCAAGACAGAGCAGGCCTAGATATGGTTTTGGCCTCTCAAGGTAGAAGAGATGCCATCTAAGGGGAAGAATGTTGTGTTTACATCTTGATATTTATAATACTATTAAGAAGATCTGTGAAACAGATCTTCTTAATAGTATTATAAAGGGGGAGGGAGGGCAGTATTATAAAGGGGGAGGGAGGGCAGGAAGGGAGGTTTCAGATTGGAGATAGAATCCGGTTTAATTTGAGCAGCCTTGATGAATGGCTTAGAAGTGAACTGCAAACTGACCAAAATCTTTCTCTTGGTGTTTCCCCTGTGTTGCTCAAATCTCCACTGTTTCAAATGCTCAGCCCCTACACTGTGAAGGGATCCCACAATGATCGTCCAACAGAAAGAACAGAAAAACCTAATATTTATAAAAGCAGAAATGGCCACTACCAGAAATGTGATGTGTGATCACAGTACCTCAATCAATGGCATGGATCTGGACTAGCCGTGTCCTGAAAGGGTAATGATCTATCCCCCAGCTTAGACTGGAGAACGACCACAGTGGTGGAGCTGAAACTGAGACCTCCCAATATAAAACCGTTGAGATGGCCCAAGGTAACACGCTTAAAAGACAAGGTGGCCTGGGTCAGCATAATTGCAGGGTTAGCTTGCGCAGCTCTTTGATTGCCAAGTTATCTGAGCAAATCGTTCATCTGGAAAGACAACTCTTTTATAAGGACAGTGGTTTACTCAGAAGGACTTGTCTTCAGACCTTTGTCCTCTGTCTAGTACTTCTAAATTACTATGGATCAAACCTAGCCCAATCCTAAGCATTTTCTTGCTGTGAAAGACTCCCCTAAACCATTAAGCCCAGACTTCAAAGCCCTACAAACACCCTTTCCTAACTTCCTCCTTTTGCAGTGCCATGAAGACTTTGTCAAGGTGACCTTCTCCCTGGCAGCTTGAAATTTCATACCTTCAGATTTGTTCAATAAACAGGTTTTCCTGGAGGAATTTTTAAAGCCCACGTTTCTGTTGGGTTATTCCTCTTTCTCTAGTTGATCTGTAATTCCTTACATATTCTGGACAGCGGGATGTGATTCAAAAATCCCTGAATTCGGAGCTTGTCTTCTTAATTTTTTTAATGGTTTCCTTTTATAAACTGAAGTTTTTCTTTACATTTAATATGGAGCTCAGAGCATTGTTGCAAATTTTTAAAAAAACACATGTAAATTACTAGCACAGTAAACTCTCATAGAGTACGTTTCTCAACACTCCCCATAAAGATATGGGAAGAAGGTAAATTTTGGTTTTGACCAGTGTTAAATACTTAGTGGTCTTGTGCTGGCCCGGCAGACAGGACTCTAGATCCTCAGGATTTTTCTTATCCTTCAAACCAATAAAAAGGTTCCCATGTCCAGTCACAGCAGTTTGATAGGGATTCCTAACCACATGTCTACAACTTGTCTGATGAGAGAAGTCATTCATCTACTTTAATGTCTCATGATCTCCTAATGAGCCCTGTTTCCATTCTCCAGGTAGCATAGTCTCTCTGAAATGAGTTTCCTCATCTGTAAAATAGGGATAATATCTCATCTACCTCTTTCACTGAGGTTGTTGTGACGGGTCAAATTAGATCATTAAAGAGTTATTATAATCATGTTTGCATTTTAACCAGGCTTCCAGGAGGTGATAGTAATGCTCTACTCAATAAGGGTAGACATTTCTGATGGAAATATTTTTGAAACAAGTCAGAATCTACATGACAAATGAATACATGTGGCTATATGGAGCAGTTTGACCAGTCACTGAAAGCTAAGCTTATGGAAGACAAAGCTTTTAATTTAACTCCAATAAAGAAATCATATATTCAGAGGGGGCTATTAAGAGAGCATCTCAACAGCCTCACCTTCACCCCCTCCCCCCAATTACATGCACCAATGCAGGAGTCTCTTCTATAGCATTTCTGATTCATTCTGATGACTTTCTGTCATCTTCTTGCTTCTCAGAACAGGAAGATCACTACTCTAGAGGCAGGTCAATGAACTATAGGACAGCTCTAACTGTTAGCCCCTGATCCTAATATTGCCTTCTTGAACGTTCTCCTCCCCGCTGTATGCGCTAGTCCTTCAGACATATCTCCATCGCTTTCTCCCTTAGACTTCTGTCTTAGTTAAACATCCTTAGCACCTTCTTTGGTTATGTGAAATGGCCTTCAGTTACCTCATCATTCTTCCCACTGTTTTAGAAGAGATTTGGTGTTTCCACCTACTCCTTTTCCCCCCCTAATCCTTAGTAACTTTCCTTGCTCCAGCCATAGTAATAACAACTCCATTTACTATCCCCTCTCCAGGTATGCTTTACAGCTAGGAAGATGATGTTATCTTACCTGTCCTATTAGAAGTACTAAAAAATAGCTCTAAGCATTTGAAGCTTCTCTGGTGTATAGACTATATCATTCCCAAGCCCCGTCTTTCTGGAAATGATAAATTAAAAGAAAACTGGAACATCCTGATAATTCAGTTAAATGCCCTACAGCACATACATTGAAATCCATACGGTTTACTAACTACTGAGGTGAAGCTTAGTTCCACAGTTCTGTTAACTAACTTGAAAAAAAGGAAAAGGAAAAAGTCACCTTAATCTTTCACATACTGCCATTTGGTCATTTTCCAATAATTGTGCTTTGGTAGCCTTCAGCTCACTTAAGAGTTTTCCTAATGTGAAGCCATTGTTCAAGGGAGAGTAATTAGAAAACAGTAATTTAATGCAAACTTTAAAAAAAATCTCTTTCAGCTCCATGACTCAGTGATTTTGTAGTAAACTCCTGTATAGAGGATTTGCAAAATCTACACACATCCCAATTCCTCACCCTGATTACCTCTCTTTGGGGATTTTAGGAAGCAAACTATTCCAGACCTGTCTTCTCAAGCTGGAGATAAACTTCCTCTCCATCACTTATAATATTAGTATATTGTGATAGTTGGTTTACTTACCAGTGTCTTCCATTAGACCACTTCTCAAAGTCTGGGACCTTATCCTTTTCGATATTGCATCCCTCACACCCAGCACACTGTCTGATTCCTATTGGACCTAACACACATTTCATAAATGACTGCTAAGTTTGACGGAATGTATGAAGAACTCAAGAAATCCCCTGGTTTCCTGCTTCTTTGGTGTCCCTTTTGTCATTTCAAGACATCTTTGTTCACACTTACTCAACATGTATTGAGTATCTGATAAATGATAAGCACTATGTTAGAGTCTTTGAACACACAAATAGCTATATGATTGTATAGGACATGGTGATCTTAATGTCCCCATGGCTAAATAAGCCTTTGATGGAACTAACCAGAAATAGTCTATTACTCATGAATCTCTATGATATGGCATTACATACCATACATTACTACTTTGGTCATGATAGGCATCAGTGCCTGGTACAAATATGACTAGCTATATACTGGCCAGTAATCTCTGAGGTGTCCTTGTACGTGGATGCTATTCAGTAATAGTTCACTATTATGGGGGGTGGCTAATTTAAATCTCTTGGGAAATTTGCATATGAGAGGCTTAGAAAAAAATTAAGTCAGCAGCACAAAAAACAGGTGCAGTAAGAGAGACAGAAGTTGAGTCATCAGAAAGACCAGCACTGTCATCAAGGAGGAAGCATTTACCCAGTGCAAAGGGGCCAAAAAAAGCAACAGAGGAGCTATGTCCTGAAGAATAGTCTAGTATATCAGGTGGCCCCTGGGAGTAGTTTTTGTTCTTCTTACTTCTCTGTTTATCCGTATAACGAACCCCATGAAACGAGCCAGCCAGAGTGTGGTTCTGCTTCTCACCATTGGAAAGAGTCTGATTAACTCAATGGTATAGCCACTGCCTCAATGGAGATCAGATATCAGAGTCCAGGGGGAAGACAGAAGTGGCAATCAATAAAAACACTCATGTTTGTTCATTTCAGGCCAGAAGTATACTGGGAGTATAATGGAGCCTGGGGGATTATCTGTAGAAGAAGGGGTAAAGTTAGGAAAGTCTTCACAGGGAGAAAATACACAGAATTGAATTTTTTTTTTTTAAAAAGGGAATATTTAAGGAAATAGAACCAACATCAGCAGAAATACTGAAGCATGAAATGATGATATTTAGGGAATCACAGGTGACCACTCCCTGTCTCCTGAGAGGTGTGCTTTTTTACCTCCACACATCTCAGCCTCTGACCTTTTGTGCAAGATCTTAAATGAAAGATTCAATCAACTCCCTACCTAGGTTTTCCCAACTTTCCCGCTTCCATCAGTGGCTAGGAGTAGACACTTTGGAGCCAGTATGCTTGGGTTCAAGTCTTTGCTCTGTTACCTACTTGCTTCGGTGATCTTGCTTTCCTTTTTTCATCTGCGAAGGTGGTGGTGGTGGTGGGGGGGTTATAGAAACATTATTTTCATCAAAGGACTTTTGTGAGGATTAAATGAGTTAATAAAAGTGAAGTGCTTAGATTAAAACCTGGCTCAAAATCATTGCTATATAGGTTTTGGCTATTTTTGTCCAGCTCCTTATTATCTTCATGCCCTCGTGGAGACCTGAAAAAATTATTATTCCTACAACTACTCACCTCAACTACTTTTCATCCAGTGACTCTGTGCATACCTGACAGTTAAAAATCTTCACTCCTCTGCTTAACAGCTGAGGCCCTCTATTAACTGTTGCTTGCTCCCCATGGGTTCTGATGTTCTGCTCATCACCTCCAATCAGGACTAACCTTTCCACGGGCTTGAGTGTTCACTGCCTGGGAATACATTTTTAAGGTTATCAAGATCACCTCTTTATTATCCCTTCCCTCACCTTTCCTGTTAAAATGAAAATTTCCTAGGGAGGGATATTATGAGGCAATTAAAACCCTGGGCAAAGCTTGATTTATTGTGGTAAAGAGGATATTGAAGACTAACCATGTAGATGCCACAGTCTTCTCCTTCTAGATAAAACACGCAATTTTAACTATTACCGAGGGTACTTTGATCTCAATCATCTATGTGTATATCTATTATCTATCTACTGTTTTTTGCTTTACACCTATACCAAATATATTGTTTTGTGATTTATTTTTTTCATTACATATACCTTTATATATACCTTTTTCATTTGGTGGACATGTAGGTCACTTTTAATTTTTCATTACTACAAATGATGAAGCATTAATTGTCCTTGTGAAAATGTACAAGAGTTTCTTCTCCGCTAAAGATGAGTCTTAGAATTTGACATAGCTGGGTTTGAAGACATGCACAATAATAGACTGTAAAATGCCTTCCTAAAGTGTATTCTCTATTTCCATTCCCACCAACAGTGAATTAAAATGTCAGTAACCTCGAATCATTGTAAACATTGACTACTGTCCATACTACCCAAAGCATTCTACAGATTCAATGCAATCCCTATCAACATTCCAGTGGCATTTTTCACAGAAATAAAAATCCTAAAATTCTGTTTCACAGAACAAAAATCCTAAAATTCATATGGAATCACAAAAGACCCCCAAATAGCATAATCACCAGGAAAAAGAGAACAAAACTGGAGTCATCATGCTTCCTGATTTCAAATTATATTACAAAGCTACAGTAATCTAAACCGTATGGTATTGGCACAAAAAATAGACACATAGATCAATGGAACAGGATAGAGAGCCAGAAATAAACCCACACATATATGGTCAATTAATTTATGATAAATGAATCAAGTAGTACAATAGGGAAAGGACAGTCTCTTCAACAAATGGTGCTGAGAAAACCAGACAGCCACATGCAGAAGAATGAAATTGAATCACTCTCTTATACCATACACGAGAATCAACTGAAAATGGATGGAGGACCTGAATGTAAGACCTGAAACCATAAAACTCCTAGATAAAGACATAAGGGGTAAGCTCCTTGACACTGATATTGGCAATGATATTTTGGATTTTACACCAAAGGCAAACAAAACAAAGGCAAGATAAAAAAGCTGGGTTACATAAGCTTCAGCATAGCAAAGGAAACCATTAACAAAATGAAAAGACAATCTATGTAATGGAAGAAAATATTGGCAAATCATATATCTGATAAGGGGTTAATATCTAAAATATATAAAGAACTCATATAACTCAACAGAAAAAAAATCCAATTAAAAGATGGGCAGAGAATCTGAATAGACACTTTTCCAAAGAAGACATACAGATGGCCAATAGGTCCATGAAAAGTGGTTCAATATCACTTATCATCAAGATAATTTAAATCAGAACCACAATGAGGTAGCATTTTACCAAAAAGACAAAAATAACAAGTGTTGATGAGGATGTGGAGAAAAGGGACTCCTTGTGCACTGTTGGAAGGAATGTAAATTGGTGAAGCCACTATGCAAAACAGTACGGAAGCTCCTCAGAAAATTAAAAAGAGAGCTACCACAAGATCCAGCAATTTGGGTTTTTACCCAAAAAAACCCCAAAATCACTATCTCAGGAAGATATATACACCCCCATGTACATTGCAGCATTATTTACAATAGCTGAGACATGGAAACAACCTAAGTGTTCACAGGTGGAGAAATGGTTTAAAAAATGTGGCATATATACACAATGGAATATTATTCAGCCATAAAAGTCAATGAAATCTTGCTATTTGCAACCATGTGGATAGTCCTTGAGGGCACTATGATAAGTGAAATATGTCAAACAGGGAAAGACAAATACTACATGATTGCATTTATATATGGAATCCAAAACCAAAAACAAAACCCTCATGGATACAAAGAACAGATTGGTGGTTGCCAGAGTTGGGGGTGGGGGAGGTGAGTGAAACAGGTAAAGATGGTCAAAAGTTTCAAACTTCCAGTTATCAGATAAATGAGTCTTGGAGTTATAACATACAGCATGGTGACTACACTTAACAAATACTGTATTGTATATTTGAAAGTTGCTGAGAGAGGAAATCTTAAAAGTTCTCATCATAAGGAATAAAACATTGTAACTAGGTATGGTAATAGACGTTAACTAAACTTATTGTGCTGATCATTTCACAGTATATACATGTACCAAATCATTATGCTGTACACCTAAAACTAATAAAATGTTAGGTGTCAATTATATCTCAATTAAGAAAATACAGTAAAAATATAGAAAATTATCAAAATTGTAAAATTTGCCAAATCTGATGGGTAAAACATAACTTATTATTTCACTTGGTATGTTTCTGCTTATGGATGAGATTAAGTATTTTTATTTCTTCTGGAGTAAACTGCCAGTTTATAACATTATCATTTTTATAAGAAGAAAAAAATAAAAATTTTGATATTATTCAGTTACCCTCTATAATGTGGGTGGGCCTCATCTAATCAAGGCCTTAATAGTAAAAGGCCTATCTTCCCTGAGGAAGAGGGAATTCTGCCAGAAGACTGCCTTTGGAGTCTAAATGCAACATCAGTTCTTCCCTCGGTTTCTTCTAGCCTGCCAACCCGCCCTGAAGATTTTGAACTGCTGGCCTTCACAATCATGTGGACCAATTCCTTAAAATAAATCTCTCTATAGATAAATAGATAAACAGACACATAAACAAATAAATAGAACAGCCTAATGGTTCTATTGCTCTGGAGAACCCTGACTAATATGTCACCTTTCCTCTTATATCCTTATATTTTACTCCCTGTCTAATGTCTGCTCCTACCATGGCTTCTTCTTAAAATTGTTTTATTAGTCAAGTTGATGGAGAAATAATTTCTTGTTATCTAAATTGTTATTTCTTTTTCTCATTACTCGGGTTAAGATCTTCAACATGTTTTATAATAATGATAGTGAACTTTCTTATCCTTTTGCTGTTTTAGTAGAATTATTCTAATGATTTACCATTAAGTATAATGTTTATTATGTTTTACTGGTAGTGATACTTTATGAGACTGAGGAAGTTTCTTTCTATCCTTAATTTATTAAGTTATTTAAAAATCTATATACATGCCAAATTTATAATTTGGGGTATCTTATCAAAATTTACCGTTTAACCTGTTTGTGAACAATTTGATTTTGTGTGTGTGAACAATTCGATATAATGTTTGTATCTCTACCTAAGCCCTAATTGATCATAATGCAATTCTCTTTGATGTAATCCTAGCTTTGATTGACTAATATTCTAATTTGGATTATTTTTTATATATAAGTTAGATTTGGTTCTGGGTTTTTTCTTTCTGTGGATATATACTCTACTTATCTGGCTTAAGTCATTTTTCTATCCTCTGGAACAGTACATAGAATATATTTAGATATTTTTCTCTTTATGGATGTTTGGTAATACTCATCCACAAAATTATTTGAAATCAGTGCCATTTTTAGGTAAAGCTTTAGACTATGTTTTCATTTCTTCCCCTACTTTCAGTTTTTCTATCTTTTCAAGAGTTAATTTAAGTAACTGACATTTTTTAGAGGCATAGATTTGTACATATTATTCTCTAATCGTTTTAAATTTTCTGTCTCTGTATTTATGTCTATATATGTACTTATTCTCATAGCTAATATTGTTTACTGTGTATCACAGTTCTT
Organism: Kogia breviceps; assembly: GCF_026419965.1. Lineage (NCBI taxonomy): Eukaryota > Metazoa > Chordata > Mammalia > Artiodactyla > Physeteridae > Kogia > Kogia breviceps. The sequence continues at coordinate 21,441,018 of NC_081324.1, forward strand.
TTCCTTTTTTACTTGATCACAGTTACCAGTGGCTTTTCTATTTTACTGATGTGTTAAATGAACTAGATTTCTTAACAGATTAAATTTACTGGTTAAATATTTTCAAGTTCATTATTACTATTCTAAATATATTTTAATTGCTTTTGTTCAGATACTGTTTTATAATATTCTTTCTCATTTCCTTAAAGGTTTAAATAATTTAATTTTAAACTTTCTTGTTTCTAATATAGATATTTGCAATTAAGAATTTTCCCAAGAGCCTTTCTCCCTGTTCTACGTGCAGTATTTTTTTTTTTTTTTGTATTTCTGTCATGCTGTTTGATGAAGAAAGAGTAGATAATGCATGTCTGATATCTTGATACAATTTCTTTTCCTACTTTCTTTTGGATGAGTTCCCATTTTAATTAGGAACTAGTTAAGTATGTAGCTCTTGAGCTGTTCTAGTCTGTCAATAATTCACTTGCAACAAGTGATTTAGAGGGTGCTGTAGCAGGAATTATTTGTAATCACTAAATGTTTCTCTGATGTTTGCTTTCTGAACACTGCCCTTTGAATTTAAGCTTGGCCATGTGATTTGTTGGGCTAATATAAAGTAAGCAGAAGTACCTTGTGTCACTAGTACATAAACCTTAAGGGTCAGTTATGATTCACCTGCCTTCTACTATGGTTATTATAGAAGCAGGAATCAAGATGCAGCCTCCATCAGCTTGGGCCCCTAAAGACTAAAATGAGCAGAATCACTTGCTTACCTTATATGAGCATGTTATATGGACACAAATAATCTTAAGTGTTTTGCCCATAAGAGTTTGGGAGCTTGCTACTCCTAATTGATACATGTGCTCACATAACTCCTTTTCATAGTCAGCAATCTTGAATCACCCTTCACTAGGGATGTTACTCTCACAAAAAATGAGTAGGCTTTTTCTTTCTCCCTAGGGTCACAAAAAGTCGAGATACAGTTTTGTCCCTGTATTATGAGAGATGAAAGCAGAAAAATATATTTTATTAGATGAAAATATAAGAACAAATATGGCTGGTAGCCACCTAACTGTGTCTAAGGCCAGTCCTTCCTCTTGAAGAGTTGTAAGCATGGTAGGTGTTTGGAAGATGATAGTTAAATTTAAACTGAGTGATAATTCATAAAATCATTGCACGTTCAGTGTGGCCACTGCCAAGGTTTCCCTCTAATGGCCTCTGAGAATACTCTTCCTTGCGTGTGATACTTACTGACCTGGGTAGGCAGGTGATATATTTGCTTTCTACCTGTGTATAGGAAGTCTTGTGACTTTGCATAAGATATTATAAAAGCTACTACTCACTGTCCTTAAAAGCTACATAATCATTTCCAGAAACTACCAACTCCTGCTTTCTTCCCATGTATGGAGGAAGAATACCCTAACTGAATGGATTCAGAGATAAAACTTGGTGCTCTTAATCATCTGAAAATATATCTCTACTCTTGGTAGGCTCCATCATATTGATTTGCACATAGACACATTTGCAAGATCATCTGTCTCTCTTAATAGTTCACTCCCTGCCTCCAGAGAGTGGGTAAGTACATCTTCATCCAATTGTGATAGCAGTGGCTACTTCTCTAAAGAAGTATGTTTTCATAATTTATGAATTTACAAGCATTTGTGAGAATGTGGAATGAAAAAAAAAATAAAACAAAATACCAACTCGCTCTTCCAGCACTGTTATGTTGCAGTGTTAATCGTATCACTTTCTAAAATACCCATGGGCTGTATTAGCAATAGTAACTAAAATAGGCAAACCGACTCCTTAAATAGTGTCAGGGTAATGAATCTACTACATCATTATGTTACTTCTATAAGTGTTGTTTTTAAACTTTGAATGTAAACTCCTTTATGGTCTATGCACATCAAAGAAGTATACTTTTCATTAGTTTAAAAAAGCAAAGATAGGGAAATTTGGGTCTGCTTTCTTAAGCAGAGTGATTTATCATACTTAGTATAATATCAAGCTACGATGAATCCATATAACATTTCCCACCAAACATGCATTTTGCCAACTGATGATACTCAAATATTAGATGAATCAAACACTATTAAGATAGGGAAATTTTTAAGTATACTTTTGAATCTTGCTACTATATTATGAGCACTAAAATTATCAGAGAAGTGTTACAGATAACAAAATGGAAATACGTAAGGAATTAATGACTCTCTGAATGAGTAAATAGTCAAAACACAATGTTTGTGATAAAGTTCTAGTCTTCAGTTCTGTAAAATTAAGGTGCATTCACTAGCAGCACTAACTGGAAATTGTCATGGAATGGGTATAATATATCAAATTATTGTGTGACTATCAAGTAAATTATTATTAGAAAACAGATCTCCATGACTGAACTAAGTCAAAGGGAAACACCAAATATGATTACCTGTAATGACAAACTCAGAACAACATTAAAAACTGTACTGAACAGAAGGCCTACAGTGGCCTCTTTTATTATTTAAATGAAAGACACTATAAACAATTGTTTGATAGTCCCATGCTGGGCTGTTGTTCTGGCCCAATCAGACTTGATTAGGAGTGCACGTTCAGTCTTTCATGAACACCTGTGTCTAAAGCCCACAAATAATTAGCTTAGCCATACCATTTCACTCTAATAATGGTGTAATTTGCCACGCCTTTCAGGCTCTGGACAGCTGGTGCTATTGAAAAGCACCTCAGGATTAGGGCCTGACTCCCAGGCCTGAGTCTTTGTTGGGGGTGGGGGTTTCTTAGGTATCCATGGCAACACACTTAGACTGCAAATTATCACCTCTAATAATAACTGGGACAGTCTATCTTTATTTTACTTGCATTATCCATAGAAAAAAGATAATGTATATCAAATCACTGGAAATCCATAAAATAAAAAAATACACATATATTTTATTACCCTGTCAATAGACATATAAGATTGAGAAGGACAAGGAAGGTTTTTTTTAATATCACACCTTTTTGAAGTTATTTGGTTACTTAATAAAGATCTATCAAAAGATAAATGAGGGAAAATGAGGTCCACCACTGAATTTGTCAGTGCTAATTGACGCTGTTACCTATAGCTGCATAGAAATCTAAGGTGAATTATTGTCTTGAAAAGCTCTTCAGCTGAAAGCAACTTTGTGACTGTTGTACTTTTATCTGAGTCCCTGGAATGTTATAAATTGGACAGCCTAGAAATGCTGATGGCCATACTCTGGCTTCCCACAGCTTCTCAGCACTTCTATTAGTGTGTTCCATTAACACAAACATGGCAGGCAAGCGGGGCTAACTCATGACTTACCACAAATGTCGGTCCAGTGACATATCCATTTATGGAATTTGCAGGAGACAGGAAAGGAAATACTTCTTATATCAGGCTACACCACACTTGGCTCAAACAAACAGACAAAAAGGCTCTGCTAAATAAAATATACCACATGTATTTAGAAGGGGAGGCAAATGGACATTCCTTTTTTCCTTAATAGAAAAGTATTCATTGTATGTTGATTATTAAGATTCAAGGAGTCGCAGTTAAGTACCGTCTATATCTCACAGGATACCACTGTGGTTAAATGCTTCAGCTTTGGAGTCAGACTGCCTACATTATCACCTAGGCTCTACCACTTAAAGTCGTTGTGTGACTTGGAACAAGCCAATTACCCCTTCTTAGTCTGTTGTCTCATCTGTACAATGGGAAGAATAATCATACCTACTTTAGGGGGAGAAGGTGAGACTTAATGAGATGATGTGCATAAAAGGCTTTTTATAGTATTCCTGCACATGGTGAACAATAAATATTAGCCACTGTTACTAATTGTGGCAGACCTGGAGATGTGCCACCCAAATCCCCCTTCCAAGAAAGACTTGTCACTCTACCTGAGGGCAGACAGCCTCGAGCTATCAACTCCTGTAGCATGTGCTTCAGCTGCAGAGTTGCCTCCCCCAAAGTCACCCCCTTCTGGAATCAGCCCACATCCAGATGATTGACTGAGCAGAAGACCCAGCCATTTCAGCCCAACAGGGGACAGTTCTGGAGCAAACCCTGCCAGGTTAGTGAAGGCTCTGGTAACACAGCATTGCAGATCCACATCCTTCTCCCTTCCGATGTTACTGATTCCTAATAAATACTTTGCACATCAAACTCCTTCTTTTTATTTTTTTCTTTCATTACCTGTACTTCTTTATTAGAAAAGAAGTTAACCATTCCCACTAGAGACTGAAGAAGGAAATTAACTTAATCTTGCAATTCTAGAACAAATCTCATAGTCAGAGATTCTTAAGTCTTCTAAAAGTGGGGAAAAAAGGAGAGAAAATCATTTGGGACAGCATTTTTCAAATTTGGCTCCTTTCACAGACATATTATTGGGTGAGAGAGTTGGAAGTTTTCTCTGAATGTTGTAAATTTTGCATTTTACTTTTGTTGATGATCTAAATCAAATTAGTACACACTTGTTCACGATTACCAGGATGACCATTTTATATAACAGTGTTGCCACATGATCACAGCATCTGAACTTGTACCTCTGATCCCTGTGGCTAATGAAGACCAACCATGCTTAATCTTTCATGTGAAATTTCTCAAGTTAGGTCCTCAAAACTTTCACAGAATTGTTGAACATTTCCTATGAGATCTCTGAGGTGTCAAGATTGAGAACACAGGTTCACAGCAGTGATTCTCAAGATGGGATGAGGTGGGGTGGGGATGGTGACCAGGCGATGCATGTAGTTTCAAAAAGCACATTCAAAGTATTAATATCTACTGATTTCATAATATAAACTCTATAAAGTCAACATCAACAAAATAATTTGGTTGATGGGCTGTAGCAGAAAACCAACTAAAGATTCATCCTAGGGGGCTTGGGATAAACTCGGTTCAGAAACACTGGCTTAGAGGTAAAGGAGTCTGGCACATGGTGAACAGTGTAAGAAACACCTGCCAAAGATGCCCTCAACCATCTGCTTCCAAGACACACAACCTGCAACACTGATAAACAGTACTGAAAATAATTTTTATATTTAAGATTTCAGAGAACATTCCTAGATATTGCAAAACAAAAAAATCAAGATTATTAAATTTAACAAATAATATTGATGTTATGTCCTAGGGAGTACAAAAAAGAAATAGGACACAGCTCCCATTTCTTCAGGAACTGCTCACAGTCAAGCAGAAAATCATCCCTCCCAAAGCAGATGCCTGTAAAATAACAGGCTAATTACAGTTACTCAGTAGGGTCACACATAAAGTATATTCACAACAAAGCAAAGAACAAATAAACCTTTTGCTAGCATTGGTAAATGGTACAGAGAAATATTAAAATTTTACTTGATTTGGATATTGAAAGATGAAGTATGTTCAAAATAGAGGGAATAGAGAAAGGGTGGGACAAGATGGCAGAATAGGAAGATCATGGGCTTGTCTCCTTCCCCAAACACACCAAAATTCTGACTACATATAGAGAAACTATCTCTGAGAATGATCTGAAGACTAGCAGAAAAGATTTTCCACAACCAACCAAAGATAAAAAGGAAAAACCACACTGAGACAGGTAGAAGGGCCAGAGACACAGTCTGGCTGGGATCTATACCCCAGCACTGTGACCCAAAAGTGGGAGGGAAAGCATAACCTAAGCAGTTCCCCCTGAGATTCTGAATCCCACATTGGGCCTCTCACCCTAGGAGACCTGCACTGGGAAGATGAGCCCCCATAACATCTAGCTTTGAAAACCAGAGGGACTTACGTCTGAGAGAGCCAGAGCACTGTAGGAAACCAAGACTCTACTCTAAAAGGGCGCATGCAGAAAGTCACTCCCCCAAGTCTCAGTGCAGAGGCAGCAGTCTGAAAAATCATTTGGGACAGCGTTTTTCAAATTTGGCTCCTTTCACAGACATATTCTCGGGTGAGAGAGTTAGAAGTTTTCTCTGAATTTTTTTTTTTAAACCTAAGTCTTACGTGAAGGAGATTTGTTAAATAATTTTAGAGCATATACCTGAGAGTCCGGGATCTGTTGGAACTTTGATTTGTTGTATGTTTGTGGCTCACCCTCTAGCTGGCCTTGCACTGGCAAGCACCATTTCTGACTTGCCCCATCTATCTTATTATCACCACTTACTCTGCCCCAGATTCACCTGTGGACCTGACACAGCTAGCACAATTCTCCAAAGAATCCCCCTGTCCCACCAGTCCCAGCAGGAATGCTTAGCTACCACCAGAGCACCTCTAAAGAGCCCCCTGCCTTGCAAGTCATTGTGGGAAATCTAGGCCAGCCCTGGAGACCCTCCAAAGTAGTTCCCCAACCTGGCCAAACCCAGTGGATGGCCATGGCCAGCACCTGCATCCTCCCAAAGCAGCTCTTGCCGCTAGCTCCTCACACCCTACCACCCACAATAGTTGCAACAGGGCCTTACAGCCAGCCACACTGGGTGCCAACCTCACACACTAGCACACCCACAGCAAGCATGGCCCGTCCACAAAAGCACATGCACAGTACACAGAGGGGCATTCCTAGAGCACTTGGCTCTGGTGACCAGGGGAAACTACACTTCTGAGGACCACAGGACATCTTCTACACAAAGCTACTCTTTCAAGACCAGGAGACATAGCTGATTTACCTAATACACAGAAACGAACACAGAGAGTTAGGCAAAATGAGAAGACAAAGGAATATGTTCCAAAAAAAGAACTTGTCAAAACTTTAGAAAAAGAAGTAAATGAAACAGAGATAAGCAACCTGTCAAATAAGGAGTTCAAAATAATGGTCATAAGGATACTCACTGAACTCAGGAGCAGAATGGAAGAACACAGTGAGAACTTCAACAAAGAGATAGCAAGTAAAAAAGAGAACTGATCAGAGGTAAATAATACAATAATGGAAAAGAAAAATACCCTACAGGGAACCAACAGAAGATTAGATGGTGCAGAAGAAAGGATCAGCACTCTGGAAGACAGGGTAGGGTATATCACCCAATCAGAACAGCAAAAAGAAAAGAAACCAAAAAATGAGGATAGTTTAAGGGAACTCTTGTACAATATCAAGTGTACTAACACTCATATCCCAGAAGGAGAAAAGAGAGAAAAAGAGACAGAAAACCTATTTGAAGAAAAAAATGGTTGAAAACTTTCCCAACATGGTAAAGGAAACAGATATTCAAGTCCAGGAAGCACAGACAGTCCCAAACAAGATGAACCCAAAGAGACTCATACCAAAATATATTATAATTAAAAATGTCAAAAGTTAAAGAGAGGATCTTAAAAGCAGCAAGAAAAAGAAAAACTAATTACATATAGAGGAGCCCTCATAAAACTATCAGCTGACTTTTCAGTGTAAACTTAAGATGCCAGAAGGAGTGGCAGGACAGATTCAAAGTACTGAAAGGAAAAAACTTACAATCAGGAATACTCTATCTGGGAAGGTTATCATTCAGAATTGAAGTACAGATAAAGAGCTTCCCAAACAAGCAAAAGCTAAGGTATTTCAGCATTACTAAACTGACCCTACAAGAGATGTGAAAAGGACTCGTTTAAACAGAAAAAAACATAGGTAGAAATATGAAAATTATGAAAGAAATGACTCAAAAGTAAATGTAAAAATATAATTAAAATAGTGGATCAACTACCTGTGTACCTAGTATGAATGTTAAAGAAAAGAACTAGTAAAATCCTATCTATAGATAGATAGAGAGATAGATCTATCTATCACTCTATCTCTCTATCTGTCCCTCTACCTATCTATATCTATAGATAGATAGATAGATATAATTACTTAACAGATACACAAAATAAAAAAGATGTAAAAGATGACATCAAAAATATTAAACATGACAGAGGGGTAATAAAGAAGTAATGCCTTTAGAATGTGCTCAAACTTATGTGACCATCAAATGAAAATAGATTTCTATATACATAGGTTGTTGTATAAGAACCTCATGGTAACCACAAACCAAAAACCAATAATAGATACACAAAAAAATAAAGAAAAAGATGTGCAAACATAACAATAAAGAAAGTCATCAAATCAAAAGAGAAAAGAGCAAGATAAGAAGAAAGGAAAAGGAAAGAACAACATAAATAACCAGATGACAATTAAGGAGAGGGCAATAAGTTCAAATCTATCAATAATTACTTTAAATATAAATGGACTAAACACTCCAATGAAAAGACAGAGGGTGGCTTAATGGATTAAAAAACACAAAGAAAGCAGGGGTAGCAATACTTATATCAGACAAATAGACTTGAAAATAAAGGCTGTAAAAAGAGACAAAGAAAGACATTACATAACGATAAAGGTAACAAGAAGATATAACACTTGTAAATATATTTGTTCCCAACATAGGAGAACCTAAACGTATAAAGTAAATATTAACAGACATAAATAGAGAAATTGATGTAATACAGTACATTAATAGTAGGGGACTTTAACACCTCACTTACATCAACGGACAGATCATCCAGACAGAATATCAAAAAGGAAACAATATCATTAAATGCCACACTAGACCAGATACACTTAATAGATATATACAGGACATTCCATCCCAAAACAGCAGGATACACATTGTTTTCAAGTGCACATGAAACATTCCCCAGGAAAGACCATATGTTAGGCCACAAAACAAGTCTTGATACATTTAACAAGACTGAAATCTTATCAGGCATCTTCTCTGACCACAAGTGTATGAGACTGGAAAAGAACTAGAAGAAAAAAAAAGGAAAAATCATAAGCCTATGGAGTCTAAACAACATGCTATTAAACAACCACTGGGTCACTGAAGAAATCAGAGATAAAATTTTAAAATCCTATGTGAAAAATAAAAAATGGAAACAATGCTCCAATATCTATGTGACAGAGCAAAAGCAGTTCTAGGAGGGAAACTTATAGCAATACAGGCCTATCTCAGGAAACAAGAAAAATCCAAAATAAATAATCTAAACTTACACATAAAGGAACTAGAAAGAGAAGAACAAACAAAGCTCAAAGTTAGTAGGAGGAAGGAAATAAAAAAGATCAGAGTGGAAATAGATTAAATAGTGACTAAAAAAACAATAGAAAATAACAATGAAACTAAGTGCTGGTTATTTAAAAGATAAACAAAATTAATAAACCTTTAGCCAGATTCATCAAGAAAAAAAAAGAGAGAGGGTCCAAATAAATAAAATTATAAATGAAAGAGAAGACCAACACCAGACAAATATAAAGGATAAGAGATTACTATGAAAAATTATACACCAAAAAAATTGGACAACCTAGAGTAAAATGGATAAATTCTTAGAAATATACAATCTTCCAAGACTGGAATCAGGAAGAAAGAGAAAATCTGAACACACAGGTTACTAGTAATGAAATTGAATAAGTAATCAAAAAACTTCCAACAGAAAAAAGTCAAGGACCAGATGGCTTCACATGGGAATTTTACCAAACATTTAAAGAAGAGTTAATACTTATCCTTCACAAACTATTACAAAAAAGTTGAAGAGGAAAAAATTGCTCCAAACTCATTCTACAAGGCCAGCATTACCATGATACCAAAACCAAAGACAGGAACTTACAGGCCAACATCCCTAATGAACATAGAGATGCAAAAATCTTAAACAAAATATTAGCAAACCACACTCAACAATACATTAAATGGATCATACATCATGATCAAGTATGATTTATGATCAAGAGGTTTATCCTAAAGATGCAAGGATGGTTCAATATCTACAAATCAATGTGATATACAACATTAACAAAATGAAGGATAAAAAATCATATGATCATCTCAATAGAGGCAGAAAAAACTTCTGACAAAATTCAACATCCATTCATGATAAAAATTCTCAACAAAGTGGACTTAGTGGGGCATACCTCAACATAATAAAGGCCACATATGACAAACCCACAGTTAACATCATACTCAATGATGAAACACTGAAAGCATTTCTTCTAAACTCAGTAACAAGAAAAGGATGCCAACTCTCACCACTTTTATTCAACATACTATTGGAAGTCCTAGACACAGCGATCATACAAGAAAAAGAAATAAAAGGCATACAAATTGGAAAGGAAGAAGTAAAACTGTCACTGTTTGCAGATGACATGATACTACATATTTTAAAAACCCTATGGATTCCACCAATAAACTATCACAACTATTAAATGAATTCAGTAAAGTTGCAAGATACAAGATCAATATACAGAAATCTGTGGTGTTCTTATACACTAATAATGATCTATCAGAAAGAGAAAGCAAGAAAATGATCCCACCTATAATTGCATTGAAAAGAATAAAATACCAAAGAATAGATTTAACCAAAGAAATGAAAGACCTATACTCTGGAAACCATAAGATATTAATGAAAGAGATTAAGATCACACAAATAAGTGGAAAGATGTACCATGCTCATGAATTGGAAGAATTAATATTGTTAAAATGTCCATACTACCCAAACAATCTACAGATTTAATGCAATCCGTACCATAAAACCAATGATATTTTTCATAGAACTAGAACAAATTATCCTTAATTTTCTATGGAATGACAAAAGACCCTAGAGAGACAAAGCAATCTTGAGAAAGAACAAAGCTGGAAGTATCATGCTCCTTGATTTCAAACTATACTACAAAGCTACAGTCATCAAAACAGTAATGGTAGTGGCACAAAAACAGACACAGATCAATGGAACAGAATAGAGAGCCCAGAAATATGTGGTCAATTAATATTCAACAAAGGAGGCAAAAGTATATAATGGGGAAAGGACAGTCTCTTCATTTAATAATTTTGGGAAAACTGGATAGCTACATGCAAAAGGATGAAACTAGACCATTTTCTTACACTATATACAAAAATGAACTTAAAAAGGATTAAAGAAAGATTAAGGCCTGAAATCATAAAACTCCTAGAAGAAACAGAGGCAGCAACCTCTTTGACATTGGTGTCAGCAATATCTTTTTGGAAATGTTACCTCATGCAAGGGGAGCAAAAGCAAAATAAATAAGGAACTACATCAAACTAAAAAGCTATTTGCACAGTAAAGGAAACCATCAACAAAATGAAAAGATAACCTACTGAATGGGAGAAGATGTTTGCAAATAATATGTCTGATAAAGGGTTAATATCCAACATATATAAACAGCTCATACAACTCAATATCAAAAAAAAAATCAACCCAATTTAAAAATGGGCAGAAGATCTGAATAGACATTTTTCCAAAGAAGACATACAGATGGCCAACAGACACATGAAAAGATGCTCAACATTAGTAATCACCAGGGAAACGGAAATCAAAACCACAATGATTTATTGCCTCCCACCTGTCAGAACAGCTATCATCACAAAGACAACAAATAACAAGTGTTGCCGAGGATGTGGAGAAAAGGGAAAACTCAGGCACTGCTGGTGAGAATGTACATTAGTGCAGACATTATGGAAAACAGTATGGGGATTCTTCAAAAAATTAAAAATAGAACTACTTTAAAATCCAGCAATTCCACTTCTGGGTATTTACCAGAAGAAAGCAAAAACACTAACTCAAGAAGATATATGTACTCCTATGTTCACTGTAGCATTATTCACAATAGCCAAGATAAGGAAGCAACATATGTGCCTGTTGATAAATGGATAAAGAAGATGTGGTATGTATACACAATGGAATATTTCTCAGCCATAAAAAGAATGAAATTGTGCCATTTGCAACAACATAGATGGACTTAAAGGGTATTATGCTAAGTGAAATAAGTTTGACAGAGAAAGACAAGTATTGTATGATTTCACTTTTATGTAGAATATATAAAACAAAACAAACAAAAAAAATACTTATAAGTACAGAAAGCAAACTGATGGTTGCCAGAGGGGAAATGAATTGGGGGACTTGGTGAAATAGGTCAAGGGGATAAAGAGATACAAATCTCAGTTATAAAATAAGTAAGTCACAGTGATGTAATATACAGCATAAGGAATATAGTAAATAATACCATAGTAAATTTGTATGGTGACAGTAGACTTGTCATGGCAATTATTTCATAATGTGATTTTCAGATCACTATGTTATCCAACAGTAAGTAATATAATATTATACATCAACTATGCTTCAATAAAAAATAGAGAAAACAACATAAATTTTTAAAAATACTGATGCATAAAATTACGTAATTGCTTGAGAAGTTTAGAAACTAGCAAAAAGGCAAAAAGGAAGGATACCTGATATAGATATAGTTAAGTGAATTAGCTATAGATAAAGCCAGAAAGGTTATCTGTCAGCTCTTTTTAAAAAAATTTTATTTACTTATTTTGGCCATGCTGTGCAGCCTGTGGGATCTTAGCTACCTGACCAGGGATCGAACCCACACCACCTGCATTGGAAGCCCAGTGTCTTAACCACTGGACCAACAGGGAGGTCCCTCTGTCTTTGTTTCATGGTTTTTTTTTGTTTTTTTTTTTTGCAGTACGCGGGCCTTTCACTGTTGTGGCCTCTCCCGTTGAGGAGCACAGGCTCCGGACACGGGCCTAGCCGTGTCATGGCTCACGGGCCTAGCCGCTCCGTGGCATGTGGGATCTTCCCGGACTGGGGCACGAACCCGTGTCCCCTGCATTGGCAGGCGGACTCTCAACCACTGCGCCACCAGGGAAGCCCTGTTTCATGTATTTTGAGGCTCCGTTGTTTGATGTGTACACATTTAGGATAGTTATCATTCTATTGATTTGTCCTTTGATCGTTATGTAGTAACTCTCTTTTTCTCTAGTATTGTCTTTGCTCTAAATTTGTATTATTCCCTTGTCTTTCCTACTTTTTCAGATATTTCACCATTGTTTAGTTTTTAATTAAACAACATTAAACACCATTCCTTAGTTTTTAATTAATATTTGCATAGTGCACCTTTTTCCCATTCTTTTATTTTTAACCCACCTATGTTGTTGAATTTAAAGTGAGTTTTTAAAAAATAAGTGCTTAATAGTGGGGTCATTTTAAAAAATCTACTCTGCCTATCTCTGTCTTCTGATTGGTATAGTTTGATACTTTTATTTAAGGTAATTACTGGTATGTTGGTGCTTAAAGCTACATTCTGATTTATAGTGGTGGTTACAAGACTGAGTATACTGTCAGAGTTCACTGAACTTAGAATGGGTGAATTATGTTTTATGTCCCATGCAGTTTGTTAAGGAGAACAAGATCTCCAGCTCCAACTTATAAGTTACCACTGGATGAAATTAGCAGTGTGGCACTGCAAAAACGTATTAGAGACAGACAGATGTACATCCTGGTTTCTGTTCCACCATTTATATCTGCTTGACCTTGGACATTAAATATGCATTCTGGGCTTCTATATCCTGATCCTGCTTACGAAGGGTAGGGTCCATGGAAATAATTCCACAATTGTGATTCACCTTCTCCTTTCTACCACACCATGTTGATGACTTCTATGGGTTCTTAACTTGGAGATTTTATCATTTGTCAAGACAGGCCATCTGATTTAATGTTTGACTACTTTAGTTTCTTAGTGGCTTAGAGGTTTAATTAAACTTCTTTTCAGATTAAAGAGATACTTGAGTGCAAGGAAATATTTTGCCAAAATGTTTATCTTATTAAGGTTTAGAGCTTCTGTAAAATCAATGTTCCATATAGTAATGAGAAATCACCTTAACTTTAATGGGAGTAACCAATCTATCATGTCTGAAAGATGATAACATTTGGAGGTGCTTTTGATCTGAAAATCAAGTGTATTTCAAAAATTTCTTTAAAACTAATTTTTACCATCAAAAGAAATGTAGGAACCTTAAAAAGTAATGCATGCTTAAGTTTACATGTTATATAGATTTTAAAAAACTGTAAATAAATTACACACACACATACACATACACACACCATTCATTGGAAATGGTAATTCTCTTCAGCAAGTGTTCAACTTCATGAGAGACCTGCATGGAGTCCAGAAGAAAAATAAGAACAATGCCTGCCTGGGCAGATCAACCAAGTTCATCTCTGTTCAGTATGAAACTTGCCAGAGCAAGTTCGCTCTCACATGGTGATTTTAGAGGTGCACCACTATCCACCATCATGAATCAACAGCCAGCATCAAATGCAGGAGCAGGAAGCCAACAACCTATTTACAAGGTACACATTAAATGGTACCACTTGCCCTCAACTGGCTCCCTCCTGACTGAAATTCGCCCATGATTTTTTGGGCAGTCCATATTGTCGTTTTTGCTTCTTTTTCTTTCTTTCTTTTTTTTTTTTTTTTTGGTCTTTAAAAGCCTCACAAGTGAATACAAATACCACAGCAAAGCTGGCACCTTACAGGAACTCCCTGAGAGCAGAAATACTATCTTAGGCAAATCTCTGTTCGCCTATGTATGAGACATAATATGATGTCCAGTGAAATTAAGGCAATTATTCCATTTATAATTTTCTCTCTCACTCTTTTTGTAACATTAAAGAGAAAAATCTTGGTTTAGTGCTTGTTTTTTTTACCCCTTGTCCAACAGGTGGTAATATCCTTTTAATAAACTGAGAATAGATCTCAGGCAGAGAGTCAAGAGCAGGCTGCAGCACCCCTTTAAAATATAATGTTAAAAAATATTTATTGTTTTCACCTACCTTCTCTTTACAGCAAGTGATGCTGGTTTTACATTTATGAGAGCAAATGCTACTTACTTATGTGCCGATTGCATCAGGAGTGCAAAGCGAGTTAAATTCAGGTAGACTGGGGGTGAGTTCTCTCTTCCAGGAAAAGATAATACTGGAGCTGAGTTCTAAAAGATAGGAAATAGAAGACAGTAGAAAAGTCAAAAGAGCCATCCCAGGGAGAGGGAAAAAGATGGGAAAAGGCTTCAAGAGGTAACCTATTCCAGAACTATAGTCTAAAATGATTAGGTAAAGAATAAGCCAAAGATTATGAACTTCACTTAAACCTCTAGGAAGCTAGATCATAGTGATAAGCAAGGTGGGTTGTAATCCTATTTGCTATTTAAAAAGATCAGGTAAGGAACAATCTGGCAAGTGGAGGGAGAAGAACCAGTAGCCCAAGAAATGAGCAAGAAAATATATGATGGATGGGGAGGAAGTATGAGTGCAGGGATGCCTTTGATTTTTACTGCCATTTCAATTTTTTGATGGCTATTGTTCTTTCATGTTTTACTATATTTTCTTGTATTTTGACACTGTGTTTTTCTAAAAATGTATTGCTTAATCTAGGTTACCCAATCTGTTAGCATATAATTGTTCATTACATTTTGTGCTTTTATACAATCTGCTATATTTTATAGATTTTCACATTTTTTCTTTTTAATTTGCTTATTATGTTTCTTCTGTTTAGCCATATGTTTATTTGCTACATTTCATTTTTCAAAGAACAAACTTTAAAAATTATCCTGTTGTCCTGTGTGCCACAATTTCTGGCCTCAGTTTTATTATTTCATTTCTTTTTGTTTCTTGAAATGTGTTCTGTTTCTATTTTTCTAGCTTATTGAATTGATCCTTGTGTAACTCCAGCCTCACTTGTTTTCTGATAATTACACTCAAAGCTATACATTTCCTTCTTGTTACTCTCTAGGAGCACATCATACATTTTGAAATAAACTGCTTTCATTTTATTTGGCTGTAATAGTTTACAATTTCCCTGTTTATTTCCTTTTTAACCCATGAGTTATTTAGAGGCACGATTATTATAGTTCCCATTCACATAGGAACGCTGTGTTCTTTGGTTATTAATTTCTAATTTTACGGTATGGTGGTCAGACTGTAATGTGAGGTGCTGAGTCTTTGAATCTATTGAAAGTCCTCTGTGGCCTGATACACAGTTGGTTCTGAAGAATGTTTCATGTGTGCCAAAGAAGAAATGTGTTCTGTTTTCTCAAACAAGCGTGGTATTTATGGTCTTCAAATTTTCTAATGTAATTACAAATCATAAAATTCACTCTTTTAAAGTTCACATTTCTATGGTTTTTAGTTTATTCACGAGTTGTACAAACAGCATGACTAAGTTAGAACTATTTTCTTAACCCCCCAAAAACCTGTACCCATTGGAAGCTACTCCTCTTTTTCTCCTACCACTCACCTCTAGCAACCACTAATCTATTTTAAGTGTCTATGAGTTTTCCTATACTGGACGTTTCATATAAATGGAACCATACAGTATGTTGTCTTTTAAGTCTAGCTTCTTTCACTTAGGATAATATTTTCAAGATTTATCCATGTTGTAGCATTATCAGTATTTCTTATTATTGCCACATAATATTCTATTGTATGGGTATGCCACATATTTTATCCATTCATCAGTTGGCAGACATTGGCTGCTGTTGTTTCTGTATTTTAGCTCTTATGAATAATGCTACTATGAACACTAATTGACAAGTTTTTGCGTGAACATGTGTTTTCATTTCTCATAGGTATATAATACATAAGAGTGGACCAGCTGGATTATATGGTAACTCTATGTTTGATATTTTACTGAATGGCTAAACTGAGGAACTTCCAAAGCAGTGGCATCATTTTACAATCCCATCAATGATATATAGGTTTCCTTTTTTTTTTATTGGGGTATAATTGCTTTACAATGTTGTGTTATTTTCTGCTGTACAGCGAAGTGAATCAGCTATATGTATACATATATCCCCTGTTTTTTGGATTTCCTTCCCATTTAAGTCACTGCAAGGCACTGAGTAGAGTTCCCTGTGCTATACATCAGGTTCTCATTAGTTATTTATTTTATACATAGTAGTGTAAAATCATGGATTATAGACTAAAATAATAATAATATATAGGTTTCCAATCTCTCCCTATCCTAGACAACATTTTATTTTAGCCAACTAGTGGATGTGAAGTGACCTCAATGTGGTTTTCATCTGCATTTCTCTAATGATTAATGATATAAATGTTGGCTGTATATTTTCTTTAAAGAAATGTCTATTTCCTTAAAGAAATGTCTATTTAAATCCTTGACCAATTTTTCAATTGGGTTTTCTTTTCATTATTGACTTCTATAAGTTTTTATATATTCTGGATGGAATTCCCTTAACAGATATATATCATTTGTTAACACTTTCTTATTTCTGGTGGGTTGTTTCTTCACTTTCTTGATGTATAGTTTGTAATACATAAGTTTTTAATTTTGGTGTATTTTTTTTCTTTTGTGGCTAATATTTTCTGCATCATATTTAGAAACCATTGTCTAACCAAGAATTGCTCCCATGTTTTCTTCTAAAGTTTTATAGACTTAGCTCTTACATTTAGGACTATGATCCTCAAAAACAAAACAGAACGAAACAAAACAAAACAAAAATACCTGTTAGCTAGCATTTTTAGATAACATTTATGAACAATTTTAAAAGACTTTTAGATTTACAGAAAAATTGTGAAGATAAGACAGGGTGATCCAATATACCCAACAACCAGTATCCCTGTTATTAACATCTTACATTGGCATGGTACGTTTGTCACAATTAATGAATGAATGTTGATAAATTATAATTAAATAAAGTTCAGACACCATTCAAATGTCCTTAGTTTTTACCCAATGACTGTTTTTTTATTCCAGTATCCTGCCTAGAGTTCCATATGACAGTTAACCATCAAGTTCCCTCAGGCTTCTCTTGGCCTTGACAGTTTCTCATACTTTCATTATTTCCGGTTACCTTGACCAGTTTTTGAAGGGTACTAGCCAGGTATTTTGTTATCAATAGAATGTTGCTCAGTTTGGAGTTGTCTGGTGTTTTTCTCATGATTAGACTGAGGTTCTAGATTTGGGAGAGGAAGATCATAAGGGCAACGTGCCATTTTCATCTGTTGATATGAATCTTGATCACCTGACTGCAGTAGTTAATATTTTTCAGGTTTCTCCACTGTCAAGTTACACTTTCCCCCCTTCTCCATACTGTACTCTCTGCAAGGAAGCCATTACGAGCTCTCACACTTACAAGTAGAGAGTTATGCTCCATCTCCTTTTTTTTTTTTTCTTGCGATACACGGGCCTCTCACTGTTGTGGCCTCTCCTGTTGCGGAGCACAGGCTCCGGACGCGCAGGCTCAGTGGCCATGGCTCACGGGCCCAGCCGCCCCGCGGCATGCGGGATCTTCCCGGACCGGGGCACGAACCCGTGTCCCCTGCATTGGCAGGCGGACTCTCAACCACTGCGCCACCAGGGAAGCCCTGCTCCTTCTCCTTAAAGGCAGAATATTTACACAGATTATTTGGAACTGTTCTGCATAGATTTGTCTATAATTTGTCTTATAAAAAAATATTGATGATAATTACAACTATCTTTTCTATTGAGCTATGCCAGTCTGTGTTCTATGCTGTTTTCTAACTCAGATGTATGCATAATATATAGGTGTGTGTATACTTTTTAATTATATTTTCTTTGATATCAAAAATGCAATTAGGCTTCCCTGGTGGCACAGTGGTTGAAAGTCCGCCTGCCGATGCAGGGGACAACATGTGTTCGTGCCCCGGTCCGGGAGGATTCCCACATGCCGCGGGATGTGGGCCCGTGAGCCATGGCCGCTGAGCCTGTACATCTGGAGCCTGTGCTCCGCGATGCGACAGGCCACAACAGTGAGAGGCCCGCGTACCGCAAAAAAAAAAAAAAAAAAAAGTGCAATTATTCCAGCTTTATTTTCATGTTTCATGTTTGTCTACTATCTCTTTTCCCATATCTTTATTTTCAATCTTTCTGTCTAGTTTTAAGTAAAAGAAAAAAGAAAAGGATATACTAGACTTTTAAACTTTGCTGAGTCTATGTTTCTAAATAACTGTCTTTAATCCATTTTATTTACTATATGAATTTGGATTGATTTCCACTATCTTTCTGGTTTGTGTCTAGGAATAATTTTTATTGTTTAGATTAATCAATTCTTATTTTTTTCCTTCTGTCCTTCCCTCCTTTTATTCCGCATTGCTTGTTTAAACTTATGCATTTCATTGCATTTTCTGATGGTTACAATTCTCTTATTAAAGCATATATTTCTCTTTCCCTGGCCAATGCCTCAATATCTTTAATACCTATGTGTCCCTCTCTCATATGATAAGAACCTTGGCCGACTTTTTACTCCCTTTTTTCTCTACCACAATTCACCTCACCAGTTTTGAAGCGACATTAAGTTGTGGATATATATTTCCTTTTAATCACTGTTTATTAAAACAAATAATATTTATTAATGCCCTTATTTATTCCTGCTTTTTATAATCATTGCTTCCTTGTGGACTAACATTATCTTGTTAGGGAATACGCTAAAAAAGATACTTTAGGGCTTCCCTAGTGGTGCAGTGGTTAAGAATCCACCTGCCAATGCAGGGGACATAGGTTCAAGCCCTGGTCTGGGAAGATACCACATGCTGCAGAGCAGCTAAGCCTGTGGGCCACAGCTGCTGAGCCTGTGCTCTGGAGCCCACAAGCCACAACTACTGAGCCCATGTGCCACAACTACTGAAGCCCACACGCCTAGAGCTCATGCTCTGCAACAAGAAAAGCCACCACAATGAGAAGCCCACACACCGCAACAAAGAGTAGCCCCTGCACGCCACAACTAGAGAAAGCCTGTGCAGAGCAACGAAGATCCAACATAGTCAAAAATAAATAAATAAAATAATAAATAAATTTATTTTTAAAAATTACTTTAGTTGAGGTCTGTGAGTGATGAGGTGAAAGATTTTTATTTTTCCCAATCATCTGAACTATCTGTTTTCTGGATAATCTAGAATCTGTTCCTTCTCCAGCCCCCAACAATACATGATCTCATTGTCTTGTTGATTCTGAGAAATCTGATGTCCTATGTTTTGCTGTGGCTTTATAGGTGATTTGTTTTTCACTCTGGAAGCCATTCATTAAATAACACTCTGCTGTGTCTGGATGTGTGGTTTTATTTCTTTATCTGTTTATTGTGTGCTCCTTCACCCTCTGAAACCATTTTTAATCTAAGGTCATGTGTCTTTCTTTAGTTCTGGAAAACACTTTTTCTTCAAAGATTACCTTCCTACATTGTCTTTGCAAATTTTTCTTTCTAGAATGTTTGCACTGTAATTTGATCTTCTATCTCTCTGAATTTTTTTTCAAATACATTCTATTTATGTTATCCCCTTGATCTGGATAATCTTCTCAACATGATTTTCCAGCCCATTAATTAATTCTTTGTAGCTATTTTGCTATTTAAATTTTTTATAAAACCCTTTATTAAAATAATTACATTGTTTCACATCCAATATCTCTAACTGGTTCTTCTTTTTAAAATATCTGCCCTTTTTTCATGTTTGCAATAAATTTCCTTATTTCCCTAAGGATATGTACTGTGCTTATTCAAAGTTCCTGCTTTTTCTGCTCCAGTAGCTCTGCTTTCTCTACTATGTATTTGTTGTTGTTGTTGCCTTGTATTATTGTCATCAAATATTTTGTGTAAACTTTTAAATTTTATTATTGTCTTATTGATATTCCTTTTACAAGGTCAGCTCCCTCAAATTATAATCTTTGCCTCTGGGAAGGGTGACGTCTAACCCTAGCCTTGTTCTTCTAGCTGTGATTTAAAAGGAAGGGAACTATATCCTAGGTAGACTGTCTATTGACATAATCTGCTTAACCATTTCTACTCTTTTCTGGGACCTACATTCTCCCCCATGACATCATTTGTCACATCAGCCCAGGCTCTCTTTTATCCAGAGATACTCACCTTTTGTGGCACTTGTCTGGCCCATGCTGCAAAGAGAACACAGGGGAAAGTGCTCATGGTCAATTATCCAACTATCATACATTTATTATCTATTTCCTTTAGAATGTAAATCCCTGGGGGTGGGAAATTTGTACTGTTTACTAATACCTTCAGCACTTAGAACGATGCCTGACATAGAGCAGCCATTCCATAAATAACCGTTGGATGGATAAACACCTATCCCATCAGGGTTCTGGGTCAACTTTATGTGACTCAATCATGCCTAGATTTTATCATAGCCTTCTTGATCATGCTACACATGGGGCAGATCTAATGATCCAAGGTAGGGTGTTGAGGCAGTTTGTAGATGTTTATTCCAATCCCTTTCTTTCTAGGGCTCTGGGAACATGGTGGGTGTCAGCCAAATTTTGCATTACTATGCTGGAACTGCACTCAGCTACAGCCAAGAGAATGCCCTACCAGGTCGTGACTTCCAGCCTTGGCTTCTCAAGGCAACCTGAAAGAGAGAGATAACAGTGTACCTGGGACCCTCCACCTAACCCTTCCAAGTTGTTCCAGGGTGCCATTTCTTCCACTTAAAAAGAAACTCAGAGACTTTAAGCCTCCTGAGGAACGTTTACAGTTTTGTGCCACTTGCTGAGAGAAGCTCCACATTCCTCACATGAAAAATAACTTCTCTAGCATCTGTTGGGTTTGATGTGGAAGACAGAGTCAGCAAGTTTGCCTTCGTGGCGAGTAACACAAACTCCAAACTCTACTTTTGATATAAATTTAAGTAAAGAGTGAATTGGTTACAAAGAAAAATATTAAATTATTTTGGAGGCGATATGACAAAAAAGTGTGGAGGTAGTACAAGGAATATGAGCCTATGACAGAAATTATGAATATGGTAGGCAAATATCTAATGCCTTGAACATAGTAGGGGCTAGATAAAAAAACTGTTGGATGAATGGAATAAAGAAACAGTGCTTTATATATGAACTCATACCTCATTGAAGATCTTGTTCCTGCAGAGATGTGACAGGGGAAAGCCAAGAATGATGAAAGGGCACAGAAAGGGGAGATATAGGTCAAGACCAACTTTTCCAACCTTAAAATTTTGTTAAAACCAGCCCTGCTCATAGAAAGTTAGAGAAAGACAAACGTTAACAGCTCAGACAGGCTGAAGCAAAGCCAAGGGGAATTGGGATATTGGATCCATTTTTTAATTGACCAGGGGTGGCAAAAAACATATATAAAGATGCCAGCACTGGCAGGAGCACAGCCCGCTGAGAAAGACCCACCATCAACACAGACTCCTAGACCTCAGTTCTATGTCTGGCAGGTCCAATATCTATGATATCTTCCCTGCAGGAAACATGGATCTGAATGAGGGAAAAAACCTAGAAATTAGAAGCCACTTAATATCTACAGATTTCTCATACATGAGACGTGATAAATGGATGGCAAGACAGTCAAGCAGAAAGCAAAAAGGAAACTTCTTGGTCTACCTGTGAACATAGGAATGTGCAGGTCACTGGATGAAGTGAACCTATCTCAACTCCGCCATAATAGTTTTCTCATCTCTAGGTACCATGTTATCCATTCACCAAAAATCTGCTCATAAAACTATATTTTAAAAGCTCCTAAACACCCAATCTAAGTATATTAGAAGTTTAAAAGACAAGAAAACATTCTAACTTCCAGAATATGATCTCCCACTCTGTACAACCTCTTATTTTTCTACTGTGTTGAGGCATCCATGCCTCTCACGGACTCTATGCTTGAGTGTAATTTCTAACTTCTGTGACTATAAGAAACAAAGACTATCATAGTAAATTATGACAGATCTAGAGCACAGAAAATGAACAAGTGACCTAGATCCTGGTGGATAGAGCCATAGGCTAAATATCAGAGACTACTGGTTTTCTGACTACCTCTATGACCTTGGGCAATTCATCTGTCTGAATCTCAGTAAAATCACCAATAAGGAAGGTAAGTGGGTTAGGTAATCTCTGAGGCCCCTTTCAGTTTGCCTTTTTTGTTTATCTTTGCCGGTGTTCCTTCCACATAAGCTTCATCATTAGGAGGACTAATTTGGAGAGGAGGCAAAACATTTCTTGGTTATTTTACACATTCCCAAGATTGAGAGCTTGTATTGATTCTGAAGTTTGTTTTCCATTGTTTTCCTCATCTTTTCTTAGAGACCTGTGTTGTTGAGGTCCAAGTAGACCTCTTGACCCGTTGGGCTGTAGTCAAATAAATATATGTACACGTGCAAACCACACACACACACACACACACACACACACACACACACACACACACACACACACACACACTGCTTTTCAGTAGTCTATTGCCTTAAGGAAACATGGAATCTAATAGTGAAGTTTTGCCAGTGTCCAACTCTCGCTAATCTGTTAGGCAGTGTGGAAGTAACTCCAAACTCCATCTTAGTTGGAGAGATTGAGAATGGCATGATCTGGAAGAAGAGATAAGGCTGGACAAAATCTTAGGAATTTATTCTCTTGGGGGTAGCAGTTAAGGTAATGATTTGTTGAATGGATTCAAGGCAAAGGTTCAGCAATATCAACCACAAAGGAAAAGAATGATTGGGATTAACCCATGAATGGCTAAAATATGATCTCCAGAAGTGATCCCCCCAAACTGAGAGCATCACAGAACAATTTTACTATATCTGGAGCAGTTCATACTTTGGAGAGTTGTCTTTGCTGCCAGTGTTAAAAGGATTCTAGTCTTAGTCCTAACCTAGTCAGAGAGAGCATTCTCTCTCCTCCTCTACTTGGACAGCCAATTAAGTTGTCAGTTCCACATTTAGACAGAGGCTTGAAATAGGCTTAATTAAAGTTAAAAGGATTGGGTTATTGAGTAAAATTTCCACTCAGCATCTTGTATTTTGGAAAGTAGAGAATTCCGTCATCAAGCTGGCTTTTTGTTAAATGAGGTAGAAAGGTGAGTTAGGTAGGAAAAGGAAGCTAACCTAATGGCTGTGTTGCTACCAAAGTTAAAGAGAGAACCAAAAGCAGCAAGGCGGCTCTGCAAAAACAAATGAGACCCTGAAAGCCTCTTCTGATTTAAAGACCTCTTCTGATTTCTCAGGGGAGAGATTATAATAACAGGTAAATGATGTTTCCTACTGGAGAATGTTTAAACCTATGTCCTTGGAAGCTGTATCCCATAGAGACAGCATGGGCACTGGAAACTAGCTTTTAATCCAAGCTCTATGATGTACTGGTTTCGTAACCTAAGACAACTAATGAAAACTTCTCTGAGTCTTGGTTTCTTTAACTCTAAGACATGGATAATAATACTTACATCGCACATTTCACAGCTGTTGTAAAAACTGGAAATAATGTGAGTCAGTTGCTCGGTGCCACACAGCTGAGCAATTCAAATTCCACAGATAATGTCTTTTCAGTTCAATGGAAAGTACAAATCAAGATGCTGGAAATTAACATTCACGGAGAGTCTGTTATTTAAAAAAAACCAAACTTGTTACAAATTTTATAAAGAAAATAATTATGCTACAATATGGCTTGTGGCTTATTACGTTTAGATTTTTATTAATGAGATTTTCTTAAAATAGGAGCACACATCAACATTTTTAGGACAAGATTCAGATAAATGATGGCCTGAGTCTTTGCACCAGAGATGGCTTGATCTCTTCATCATCCCATCAGCATCTCTCAATAACCGGTTGATGTACAAATCTTGAATTTACGTCATAGAGAAAGGTGCCTTGTAAGGCTGGCTGAGTCAGATCATTCCTGTCACAGCTTTAGCAGGTCCCCCAGACCCTGGGATAAGTGGGAAGAACACCTATGGCAAGGTTTTCCCAATTTTCCTACTGAGGTAACCCCAACAGATTGTGTACTTCAGAGGGTCTGGAATGTAAATCTAATTAGCATGTTGAAAGGCTGAAAGTCTTTTCATGTCTCATTTTGTCTTTGAATTCATACAAATTTTACTCCATCTTTGTTTGTTTTAATAAAAATAATGCTTGACATTATTTAACATGTAGTGAAATTAATGCTCTAAGAATATGCATTAAGTTTGGTGCCCTGGGCACCCTCCTAGGCTATGTGTCCTACAATTTGAGAAGCACAGATTTATCAACAATAATAATTTACGCAGTGGAGGTGGGATCAAGATGGCAGACTAGCAAGACCCTGAGCTTACCTTCCCCCACAAACACATCAGAACTGCAACTGTATATAGAATAGCTCTCACTGAGAACAACATGAAAACCAGCAGAACAGCCCTTCTAAAACCAAGGATATAAAGAAAGAACTACAGGGAGTCTAGTAGGAGGTGAAGAGAAGTGATTTAGTTGAGACCCATGTCCCTATCAGGTGATCCCAAAGTGAAAAGGGATATCACCACTTATCCCTAAGGAGCGAGGGGTTCAAATCCCTTATTAGGCATCCTAGCACTAGGGTCCAGCCCCGGGAAGACAAGCCTGCTTAGCTGGTATGAAAACCAGTGGGGGCTTACCAAAGGGCTGAAAGAAACCGAGACTGCTCTTGAAGAGTGCATGCACAGACTTGCCTGTTCCCAGTCCCAGAGGAGAGGCAGCAGTTTGATAACTGCTTGGTGCGCTACTTTACTTGCCAGGACTGCCCCAGTGCAACCCCCAGCCCACACTGGGATTCTGTTCCAGCCCCTCCTGCTTTAGCACTGCACTCCACTAAGGCAGAGACCACCACTGCCATCATGCACACACATGCCAGGGAAAAGCAGAGCCAGCTCATAAGAGAGTTTCCGGGCCCTCAGACCCCAGCCATGCCCCCAACCAAGGTGATGAATGCCATCACTCCAGGGAGAAGCCCAACTCCCTCAGGGCTCTCTTCCCACAAGAGAACTCTACTGAACATTAAAAAAAAAAAAGAGATAATATCTATCATTCTCAAATTATTCCAAGAAATTGAAGAGGAGGGAACACTTCCAAACTCATTCTATGAAACCAGCATTATCCTGATGTCAAAATCAGACAAAAAGACACAAAGACACACACACACACACACACACACACACACACACACACACACACACACAAAAGGATATTACAGGCCAATATCCTTGATAAGCATAGATGCAAACATCCTAAACAAATATTAGCAAACTGAATTCAACAGTACATAAAAAGGATCATACATTATGATCAAGTGGTATTTATTCCAGGACTGCAAGGATGATGCAATATCCATAAATCAACCAATGTAATATATTCAATACCACATTAGCAAATTAAAGAATAAAAATCACATGATCATCTCAATAGATACAGAAAAAGCATTTGACAAAATTCAACATTCACTGATGATTAAAAACTCTTGACAACGTTGATACAGAGGGAACATACCTCAACATAATAAAGGCCATTTATGACAAACCCACAACTAACATCATACTCAATGGTGAAAAGCTGAAAACATTCCCTTCAACAACAGTAACAAGACAAGGATGCCCACTCTCACCATTTCTGCTAGCATTGTATTGGAAGTTCTAGTCACAGCAATAAGACAACAAAAAGAAATAAAGGTATCCAAATTGGAAGAAAAGAAGTAAAACTGTCACTGTTTGCAGATGTCATGATATTGTATTTAGAAAATCCTAAAGAATCCACCAAAAAACTATTAGAACTAATAAATGAATTTACAGTAAAGTTGCAGGATAAAAGATTAATATATAGAAATATGTTGCATTTTATATATTAATAATTATCAGAAAAAGTAAGAAAACAACCTCATTTAAAATTGCATCAAAGGGCTTCCCTGGTGGCACAATGGTTGAGAATCTACCTGCCAATGCAGGGGATGTGGGTTTGTGCCCCGGTCCAGGAAGATCCCACATGCTGCAGAGCAACCAAGCCCGTGAGCCACAATTACTGAGCCTGCACATCTGGAGTCTGTGCTCCACAACAAGAGAGGCCACGATAGTGAGAGGCCCGCGCACCACGATGAAGAGTGGCCCCTGCTTGCCACAACTAGAGAAAGCCCTCGCACAGAAACGAAGACCCAACACAGCCAAAAATAAATAAATTAATTAATTAAAAAAATAAATAAATAAAATAAGATTGCATCAAAAATAATAATACCTAGAAATAAATTTGACCAAGGAGATGAAAGACCTGCACTCTGATAATTGTAAGACATTGTTGGAGGAAATTGAATGTGATATAAATAAATGGAAATATATCCCATGTTCATGGATTGTAAGAATATTGTCACAATCTCCTTACTACCCAAAACAATCTACAGATATAATGCAATCTCTATCAAAATACTAATGACATTTTTTCATAGAACTAGAACAAATAACTCTAAAATTTGTATGGAATCACACAAGACCCCCCAATAGCCAAAGTAAACTTGAAAAAAAAAAAGAACAAACCTGGATGTATCATAATTCCTGACTTCAAACTATACTACAAAGCTACAGTCATCAAAACAGTATGATACTGGCACAAAAACAGACACATAGATCAATGGAACAGAATACAGAAACCAGACCAGAATATAGAAATAGACCACTTATGTGGTCAATTAATCTATGATAAAGGAGGCAAGAATATATTTACAATGGGGAAAAGACTGTCTCTTCAACAAATGGTGCTGGGAATACTGGACAGCTACCTGCAAAAGATTCAAACTGGACTACTTTGACACACCATACACAAAAATAAACTCAAAATGGATTAAAAACCTAAATGTAAGACCTTAAAACATAGGTTGTTTGCTCTTTGACATTGGCCTTAGCAATATTTTGGGGAGATAGAAATTAATATTTCTATCTCTTCAGACAAGGAAGACAAAAGCAAAAATAAACAAATGGGACCTAAGCAAACTTAAAACCCTTGCACAGCAAATGAAACTATCAACAAAGCATCAAGGCAGCCTACTGAATGGCAGAAGATATTTGCAAATGGCACGTCCTATGTGTCAGATTAAAATATGGGTGGAGGACATAAATAGGCATTTTTCCCAAGAAGACATACAGATGGCCACAAGCACATGAAAAGATGTGCAACATCATTAATTATCAGGGAAATGCAAATCAAAACCACAATGAGATACCACCTCACACCTGTCAGAATTGTTAGTTTCAGAAAGACAACAAGGGGCTTCCCTGGTGGCGCAGTGGTTGGGAGTCCGCCTGCCGATGCAGGGGACACGGGTTCGTGCCCCGGTCTGGGAGGATCCCACATCCCACATGCCGCAGAGCGGCTGGGCCTGTGAGCCATGGCCGCTGAGTGTGCACGTCTGGAGCCTGTGCTCCGCAACGGGAGAGGCCACAACAGTGAGAGGCCCGCGTACCGCAAAACAAAAAAACAAAAACAAAAAGACAACAAATAACAAGTATCAGTGAAGATGTGGAGAAAAGGGTGCCCTAGTACATTGTTAGTGGGGATGTAAATTGGTACAGCTAGTATGAAAAACAGTAGGGTTCCTCAAAATTTTTAAATATAACTACAATATGATCCAGCAATTGCACTCCTGGGTATTTACCCAAAGAAGCCAAAAACACTAATTCAAAAAGATACGTGCACTCCCATGTTCATGGCAACATTATTTACAACAGCCAAGAAATGGAAGCAACCTAAGTGTCCATCAATACATGAATGGATAAAGAAAGTGTGATATATATATATATACACACACAATGGAATATCACTCAACCATAAAAAAAGAATGAAATTTTGCCATATGCAAAATTATGCATACACTAGGAGGGTATTATGCATAGTGAAATAAGTCAAACAGAGAAAGACAAATATGTTTTCACTTATATGTGGAATCTAAATAATAAAACAAATGAACAAATGTAACAAAACAAGGTACCTTGTTTTGTTACAAATGTAACAAATGTAACAAAACAAGGTACCTTTGCTTTCTGTACCTGGCTACAGGTACAGAAAAGCTAGTGGTTACCAGTTGGGAGAGGGCTGTGGAGGGCACATAGGGTAGTGGATTAAGAAGTATAACTACTAGGTATAAAATAAATAAATTGCAAAGATGTAATATACAGCACAGGTAAGACAGCCAACATTTCATAACTTTATATGGTGTATAATCAATAAAAATATCAAATCACTATGATGTGTGTCTAAAACTAATATTTTAAGCCAACTATACTTCAATTAAAAAAAAAACAACAGAAAACAGTAACTTATGAAGTCTACTATGTGTCAGGAATTGTTCCATGTACTTTGCAAGAAGAAATTTCCCTTAGATGATAGAAGTTTTACATTTGCTGAAGTAGAAAAGTAGAGAATATTGTTTCAACAGCATCTCTCTTCTTTCCTATAAGGTAGGAAAGATAATAGCAAGACCGCAGTTTAATGTAAGGGTTAGATAAGATGTATAGGAAAATACTTTACAAGCTGGACATACCATATACATGATAGCTGACCATGTTAGCTAATGCTAACCTCAGCTGGGACATCTCCTAGAACGGCAGAATAGATGGTGACCATAATTAAATTCTGCCTGATTGCCAAGAGATCTGGGGTTGGAGACATTCTCAGAAACTCAAGAGTCCCTTGGAGCACTTATAAGAAACCTATAGGGATGATGTAGTCCTGGGAGGAAATAGACCATATTGGACAAAGATCAAAACATTTCTGTGCCAAAGTAGACATTTTTTTCCCTCCAAATTAAATATTGGGTAAGGGCAGAAAGTCAAACTATTGTTGAATTAATTAATTTTCTAATGTGTTTCTTCATGTCCATTATCAGAGTATTTTGAGCAAGTATGCTCTACAGTCCAGGTAGAGATTTCTACCCATAAATATTGGCCCAATGAAACTTTTTATCCTTCCCCTCTCTGGACAATATGGCTATCTTCCTGTTGTACTAAAAATAAAATCTATCTTTTCTTATGATTTGGTTATCATTATCTTTTTCTATACTGCTAATTTTGAATTCAGATATGAATCCTGCATTTTTAATTTAAAAAATCAATAGAACATGGCAATTTAAAAGACAGCAAGACAGTGAGGGAGGAAACTATTGATAAATATATATTAAAAGATAAATTACTTCCAAAGACAACATTTGACTTCCTCTCAAGGAGACACCGTTTCTGAAATCCGAGGATATTAAGTAGCAGTCAGTGGGTTTCATCCTGCTTTATACTAGAGCTCATACGATTGTCTGGAGACCTGGCATGGTCACATGGATACCTGGGTTGAATTTTAACTCTTAATCTTGTGCCTTTTGGAATTTATTTTCTTTATTAATTGGGATAGATCCAACTCAGGGACAGGGTTTCTATAAAGGAATAAGTAGAGCAAATGGAGGGACAGATGATCTCAGATCATCAGAGCCCCATAACCTTCCCTCATGCTGACAGTAATCAATTTCCATTCCCTTTTTATTAATCTCTATGAGTAGAGAGTGTGACTAATAAATATCATGACATTACTTTTTAAAATTACTCTACTTTATGTGTGTGTGTCTGTATGGATGTGTGTGTGTGTGTGTGTGGTTTTAGTTATAAAGTTATAAAGAGTTATATCCCAAATAGTCACCCTGGTGGCTACTGCAGTTACTTCAATAATGCAGGTATTGCCCATAAATTTTATGACTCTTATTTGAGGATTGACTTGAGTCTACTTGAAAATCACACAATTAATTGGCCCTATAAATCTAATTCAGGCCAATCTATTGCTTTTCAGACAGGATTTTAGGCATGTATAATTTAATATTCAGTCCATATGCAAAGACCCCCAATTGTCTCAATAATGTCTTTTATGGCTATTTCCCCCCCTCCTTCCTCTCTTTCTCTCCCATCCCCTCTCTTTCTTGCTATCTTTGTTATTAATCCAAGATCCTATCAAGGTTAACGAATTCCACTTGTTTTTTATGGAGTTTAATCACTTTAAACAACAGCTCCCCCCACCTTTTTTTTTTTTTTTTCTTTCTTTCTAACACTGACCATTTTGAAGACTCGAGGCCAGTTAGGTTATAGGTGTCTCACATTTGGGATTTGTCTGACTTGTTCTTGATTGCTTTTAATTTGTTTATCTACTTTTCTTTTCTGTAAAGCCAACATTAGAACTAGAGGCCTGATTGAATTTGGGTTAATCATTGGAAGCAAGACATTGTCACAAGAGATATTTGCTATCTTACATGGGATAACAACACAAGGCTTAAAAGTTCATAGAAGGTCAGTGTGTCTCACTATTGCTGATGCTAAATTTGGTCACTTGGTTAAAAGAGCAAGGACCAGATTGTTCCATGTTGACATATATTACCCTTTGCAATTACTAAGTAATCTGTGGATTCATTCTTTGGCACGTGGTGAAAATATTGTTTCCAAACGAACTTTTACCTAATGGTTTTTAATATACATATTTGTCCCTTGCCTGAACCAGTTTTTACATTGGAGTTTCCAAAATAGTAATATTCAAATTCTACCATTTCTTTCTGTTTTTTTTGTTTTTTGTTTTTTGGCTGCACCGTGTGGCTTGCACCGCCAGGGAATTCACTTACCATTTCTTTCTATGTGTACTAGCAACATCCATCTAAAAGAACTTTTATCACCCTTCCTCTATCTTTTGAATATCACTATAGACTCAGAGGTTTTTATTTCTTCAAATGTTATAAGTAATTACACTTATTATTCACTATCGTGCTTAAATTGTCCCAAATTTGGTCAGTAAGAGCATGCTTAAGCAAGCTCT
Organism: Kogia breviceps; assembly: GCF_026419965.1. NCBI lineage: Eukaryota > Metazoa > Chordata > Mammalia > Artiodactyla > Physeteridae > Kogia > Kogia breviceps. Next base: position 21,472,330 of record NC_081324.1, read on the forward strand.
TTTGTGTTACTGACATATTCACATTAGTCTTTGAACACTTCCTTGATTTTCAGCATACGCAGAGGTCCCAATTCACATTGTATTTTCCTGTAGATCTATGCAGTGGTTTTACAACATACTCACAAATTCTTTGACATACTCCCATCAAAAGGTAGATTCTAGCTCTTTTCCTCTTGAACATGAGCTAGGCTTAATGACTCAGTTCTAGCAAACAAGGCAAGACATGCTGCTTCAAAGACTTGCTCATAGAAGGAGATGCAGCTTATTGCTAGCGTTCTTTCTTTTGAGACATATTCCTTGGGGGCCCTGAGGCAACATGTAAGTCTAGTTTTCCTGATGCTACCGAGGTGTGGAAACCACATGGAGATGAAATAACTGTACAAGGAACCCTAGCTGTTCTAGCCCCCAGCTTTTCCAGCCCTTGGGCTGTTTTGTTTCTTTCTAGCATCATTTTCCAGATGTAGAATCAAGATTCCAGCTCCCAGGCTACAAGTTTCCCCAGCCGACACTGAGTGGAGCAGAGATGAGTTAACCCTGCTGAGTCTTGACCAAATTGCAGATTTGTGAGCAATACCGATACCGTTGTTTTGGAAGCCACTAAATTTTGAAGTGGTTTACTGTACAGCAGTAGCTAACAAGAACAATCTAACATCAGTCAATTTTTAAAGGAGCATTGTTTTCTTTTAATGGGAAATGGTATCAGAAATAAAATTTGGGGGCTGATTTGCTCATTGCTACTGGGTACTTTTGCTTCCAAACCTTTTTAGTGCACAGAGTGGGGAAAAGTATTTGAAAAATTATGAGTTTGTAGTTATATTTCTAATTAAATTTACCATTAAAGGGAGTTTTCACTAATTTTATTTTATTATCACATCTTTTTTACCCTGAAAATCATGCTTTATAATAACATTAATATATTTAACATATTTGCTTCACTCTACAGTAACATAGCCTACTACTAAAAGTATTACTAATAATTTTACTAAAACACGACTATTAATAAAAAGCCCACTGAATGAATTTTAGATTTCTATGCAGTTCTTTTTGTTTCTAGAATATTGCCTATGAATGATACACAGTCATAGTACAGGGTTCAAAATCACTTAAGCTCACTGTTTTTTCTTAGTTGATATGCTATGAATTTGACATAACTTTAGGTTCATTAGTTACTCTTTGGTTCAGTTTTAGGGTTTGCCTTTATTCTTTCTTATTTAACTTTATTTTAAAATATATAAGCGTTTCCATGGTTCAAAAATCAAAGCTACCTTAATTGGTAAACTCAGCTCATCCCTTCTATACTATCCTCACATACCCTCTAAAGTAAACATGTTAAAAGAGCAGAGTAGGGCTTCCCTGGTGGCACAGTGGTTGAGAGTCCGCCTGCCGATGCAGGGGACGTGGGTTCGTTTCCAGGTGGGGGAATATCCCACATGCCGTGGAGCGGCTGGGCCCGTGAGCCATGGCCACTGAGCCTGCGCGTCCGGACCCTGTGCTCCGCAACGGTAGAGGCCACAACAGTGAGAGGCTCGCGTACCAAAAAAAAAAAGCAAAGTAAACATGTTCATTAGTTTGCCCTTCCTATAAAAATGCACTCTTATTTCCGCTTCTTTCTTATAGAAAAATAATAATTATCTTGCTTTTTTTCACTTGGTAAAATAACTTAGAATTCATTTTAATCAGCTCACAGAGCTATTTCTCATTCTTTTTAAAGACTGTATTATGTTCAGTCATATTGATCTACAGTCATGGATTCAACCAGTCATTTTGGTGGACATTTTATTACCATTCCTTTGCTACAACAAGAAATTCAACAATAAAACAACTCTGTGCGTGTTTTATTGCAGCTGTGGTTGTTGTATTGTGTTGTTTTTGTGGAGCTGTATCTACCTGGTCAATTTCAAGAAGCGGTATTTAGGGACCAAAGAGTAAATGCACACACAATTTTGTGAAATAGTGCCAAATTTCTCCCCCCTAGCAATTGTACTATTTCAAGATCCAGTTGGCACAGTGTTTGAGTGCCTGTTTCTCCACAGTTTTACCAACAGAGTGTTTTGTCAAGCTTTTAGACTTTTGCCGGTTTGATGGTATCTCAATGAATGGTCATAATTTTTCTTTCACTATTAGTAAAATATAATTTTATATATTTAAAAGCTATTTATGTGAACTATTCATGTACTTTATCCATTCTTCTATGAGATTTAGTCTTTTTTTTTCCTTAATTTTTGAGAGTTCTTTATGTATCACTTGGTGACACAAGTTGCAAAAATGTTCTTTTGACTTTGCTTGTGGCATTTTTTACCCTAAAATTTTATGTAATAAAGTTTATAGTTCTTTTGTTTCTGATTCTGGATTTTGAATCACAGTTCAAACACCCTGAGTTTATTAATTTACCAATGTTTTCTATTAGCCATTTTAAGTTTTATTTTTTACTTTGAGATCTTTAATCCATTAGGAGTTTGATAAGTGCTGTGAGGTATAGACCCAGCTTTACGTGTTTTCTAAATGGCCACCCAGTTGTCCTACAACCATTTACTCAAGAGACAATATTTTCTCCAGTGATATTTGATACTACCTTTATCATATAGCAAATTTCCATATGCAGTTATTTCTCTTTCTGGACCTTGTATTCTATTTCATTGGTTCATTTGTCTAATCATGGGCAAATACCACACTATTTTCACTATAGATACTTTATTGTATGTCCTAACATTTACGGACACATTTTTTTCTAAGGTTTTTTTGTCTAGCTATCTTGGCAAGTTTACTTCATTCATATGAACTTTAGAAATAACTTGTCTAGAAAGAAAAAAGTAGAAGTATTTTATTGAGTTCATCCTAAGTTTATATGTTAGCTTAAGGCAAATTCATATTTTTATGACCTTTAGCAAGTCCTGTCCAAGAATAAGAACTGTCTGGTGTCCAAGTCTACTTTTGTGCCTTTCAGGAGTATCTGCAGTTTCACTCAAATGAGGTTTACATATATGTTGTTGAGTTTATTCCTAAGTATTTTACCTTTAGATTACTATTGTTAGCAGAGGCTTCTTTTCCTTTATGTCCTGTAACTGATTATTGTCTATTTCTAAAAGTCAAATTCACCATGGAGAAACAAAACAAAAACGTCCAAATTTGGGAGAATGTTGTCATAATCATGGAGATGGATTGCTTTTCAAAACTCAGGAACTATAAAGAGATGTGAAAGATTAATGTATTTATCTATATAAAAATTTAAAATGTCTGCATGAGAAAATACTATAAACATAGTTGAAAATATATGATGAGCTCAGTAAAAAAATATCAAGTTGAAATAGCCAAGTGCTAATTTACTTTGTCATAAAGAGTTACTAAATATCAGTGTGAAAATACCAATAACCCAACAGAAAAATAAGCAAAATTCATGAATAGATTATTCACATATATAGAAACAAACTGTGCCGAAGCATATAACAAGGTAACAATGATTTAAAAAAAATGATATGTAGCATTAAATTTCAAAGTTCTTAGCTTGTAAGAGACACTGTCCTAAGTGTCTTATGTGTATCAATTTATTTAAACCTCACAAAAACACTTTGAGATTGGTATTACTATCATCCCCATTCTACCAATAGGAAAACTATTGATTATAAATAAGATCATTATAAATGAGAGTAGATAGGCAAACTGATTAATCATTTTTGAATCACCAATCATATTAACAAATATATTTTATATTTGTTAATATGATTGGTGATTCAATAATGATTGAATATTATAATCATATATAAAATATATTTTATATTATTAAATCTAATAATACACAAGTGTGGCTGAAAGTGTGAGGAACCTGATAGCCTCACACGTTTTGGAGAGAGTACTAATTGTGGTAACCTCTTAACAGCCTCTAACAACTTGTTAAATGCTCATATCACTTCTAAGACATGAGAATTTCTGATAGGAACTTCTCAGAAACATAGAGTTCAATACATATGCAAACGTGAAAGTACAAGGATTTCTTCGATAGCATGTTTTTTGGTTGGGAAGGGCTAAAACGATGCAACTGGCTGTTAGTTAAATAAAGCATGTTACATGAAGACAATGAAACACTTGACAGCCATCAGTGAGTATGAAGTCCATCACAGTGTACTGATTATGGCAAGATGTCAACCGTTTTAAGGGACAAAGTCTAGTGCACAATTGTGGAAATGCTCTTCTCTCATTTCTATTGGTAAATAAGGGAATGTGCTTTCAAATGCGTGTGAAGTTTCTGAAAACGATATAAGAAACTCAACTGTATTTGTCTCTAGAGAGGGAACTGAACGTCTGAGGTGGGAGATATCTTTACTTTATATTACGTAGTGATTTTTTTTGCCATATACAAGTATTACCTTTGAAATTTAAAAAGAAAATACTGGAGACAGAGAGAGAGAAGTGGTAAGGTTTAAAATAAATTCAGCCTTTGGGACAGGCATCTAAGTCTCCCACTGTGGCTGTGTAGAAGTGAGACATGTGCTTTGTGGTTTTGACTTTTCTGTCTGTGTATTAAAGTTAGACAGATGATGTATCCTCAAACCTTAAATTCTGGGTCTGTCTACTGACCTCTGACCCTTCAGTACCCATGGGAACATTTGCTAAACTGGTTGAGAGGGTGAGGAGTCTAGCCTGTATTTGGTTTTACTGGATAGAGAAGTTTGGTATTGTGAGGCAAGCTTCAGAATTGATCTGGGCAATTGGAGCTGCAATTGTTTATAAATTGGAGCAATGCTTTGAAGCTGAGGGTTTCTTTTGCAGACCAGGAAGCCTGCTCAGTAGGTGGCATTCCACTATGTTTTGGTTCACTTGCAAAAGCTTTCTGTCAAATGCAAAATCCATGTAATAAGCAGTTTTCAAACTATATCCCTAGAAACCAAGCTTGTTAAAATTGTTCTTCCCTAAACAAATGTGTTTGATGGACTGGGGAAAACACTTATTTCACAGTTATCTTTTGGTCTTAAGGATGACTCAGAGAGCCTCCTGTTGAATGAGGACCAGCCTGAGGGACATATTTGCTGATGTTAGTAGGGGTCAGACTTGGGCCCAATACTGCTGATGATGTTTTGTCTGCTGCAAGAGGACAGGGTCATTGAGGGTGCAGATTGTACCAAGCAGTCAGGAAGGAAGTAGTATTTTGGAAACAAGAATGAAATTCACATTATATTAGTATATTGGAAAGGTGAAGAAGAAAAACAAACAGAAGGAGGGAAAATATGAGAAGCACTTAAGATGTGGAAAAAATAATGGCCAAAATCTAGGTGAGGAACTGCTTACAATTAAACCTAAGGGTCAGAGTAGGCAAAAAACCTTTGGTCAATATTTGACCAGACAACCTATACTGTGAATCACAGACTATGGAAGAAAATCATTCTTTTATACTAAGAGCTAGTCAGGTATCATTTTGAGGTATCTTTTTATTTCTGGGTTCTAATGTCTGCTTGGAAGTATATTTCAAAATCAGACTTGGTGATACAGCTGAGAACTATGACCTAAAAGGAACTATATGAGCAGGAAATATGTACAGAGATTTCTAAGAAGCATCATGTGAATGATTTTGGGAAAGGTGTCTTAACCACACAATAGCTCAAGGTTCACATCAGGGCACCAGTATGTTTTAATGGTGATGAATTAAGCCTCAATCCTAATTCAAATACCCCTGGGAGTAGATGGAGGATATAACTGTTTTTATATTATAGATTCTCATGGAGCTCCATACTTCTTATTCATAACACTTATGTAATAGTAAATAATTAATTCTTTCCACAAATATTTTTATTGAGCACCTACTGAGTTTCAAGCACTCTCACAGGCACTAGGTATATATAATCTCTTTAAATTCTTTTTTCAAATTTCAAAGTTTTTTTTTTTTTTTTTGCGGTACGCGGGCCTCTCACTGTTGTGGCCTCTCCCGTTGCGGAGCACAGGCTCCGGACGTGCAGGCTCAGCGGCCGTGGCTCACGGGCCCAGCCGCTCCGCGGCATGTGGGATCTTCCCGGACCGGGGCACGAACCCGTGTCCCCTGCATCGGCAGGCGGACTCTCAACCACTGCGCCACCAGGGAAGCCCTCAAAGTTTTTTATAGAATTAGTCTCTTCCTTAAAGTAATGTATCTTATATAGCTAGTAAAAGTCAGCTGACACTCTCTATTTGACTTGGAGATCTCTTTGTCCACATTTGAAAGATTATTAGTTACATTTTTTCATCTTTCTTGTTACCACAGGAAACTGCTTTCCAAGCTATTTCACAACTATATAGAATGACTCCCATTTTCACAGTTTCCTATAGCTACTTCCTTGACATTTTTCCAGCCTCTTGCCCATTTCTGCAGATAAAGCCAATGACATATATTTTAGTTTTTAACACCTCACTCCTGGCATCAATTGCTGTATAAGCTATCTTTTCACACTAAAATATCACATCATCAACTACAAATACACTGGCTTAAAATAGTAAGCAAACATGAACCTGTGGGTCAGCTGGGCAGGTCTTCGGGTCATAGCTGAGCTCATGTATGTCTGTGGTCAGCTGCAGGTTGGCTAGGCAACTTTGTTGATCTAGGATGGACTCAGTGTGGGTAACTGGAGTGACTTGACTCTGGGGTCACATGTCTTTCATTCCCCAGTGAGATAACCAGACTGTTACTTAAGGCCATCAAAGAGAAGCAATAGAGTAGGTAGACATGGGCAAGATCTCTCTGTTTGCCTCACATTTGTCAAAGCAAATCACATGGCTGAACTCAAAATCAAAGAGAAGGGATCTCTTCTCCACCTCTAGGTGAGAGCAGCTACAAAGTCACATGAGAAGGGCATGGATACAAGGAGGGGTAAAAAATTGGTGCTATGAACACAGTAAATCCACCAAAGAGGCAATCAGCATATTCCATACAAAAAATTATGATGTCCTGGTGGTGGTGGGAGTGGTGAGAAATAGTCCAATTCTGGCTCTCTATGGAGGGCAAGATGACAGAATATTCTGATTGACCAGATGAAGGATATGAGAGAAAGTGAAAAAAACTGATATTGACAAAAGTTTGCTTGAGTATGTGGAAGGGTAGACTTGATACTAACTGAGGTAGAAAAATTGAACAATAAACAAGTGAGAAGGAGAATATCAGAACCTTCATTTTAGACATTCTTCCAGCTAAGACAGCTGCAAAACAAGCCACCTCAAACTTTAATGGCTTATGACACAAGCCACATTGATATTGCTCACAAATCACTGGTTTGGGAAGGGCTCAGGGGAACAGTTCATCTCTGCCCCATTTGGTATCAGCTAAAATGACTTGAGGGCAGAGCTAGAATCACCTGAAGTCTTGCTCTCTCAACACATCTGGGGGTTGTTTCTGGGAAGACTCCAACAGCTTGGGCTTAGAAGAGCTGGGGCCCAGGGTCCCTCATGCATCTCTATCTTTGTGTGGTCCCTCTAGGACCGCAGCTTCAGGGTAGCCGGACTTCTTATGTGTCAACTCAGGACTCCCAAGATGTGTATCTGAAGAGAGCACGCACAAGGCAGAAGCTTATTAAGCTTATTAGCTTTTCCAAACTAGTCTCTGAAGTCACACGGCATCACCTCTACTGCATTAAATCCATTAGAAATGAGTCACCAAATTCAGTCCACTTTCAAGAAAAGGGGATTTTGACTCTACTTTGGAGGGGAGGCATGTCAGATCATTTGTGGACATATTTTCAAGCCCTCACAAACATGACAAGCAAGATATCCATTAGACTTCCAAGTAGAGATGATAAGGAGAAGCTCATATTTTCCAGTCTGGAGCTCAGACTGGAACTCAAAATAGTAATATAAATATGAGAGCCAGAGAAGAGATCCATGTACCATATCTCAGGACACTCCAAACTTGAAAAATGGAGAGATGAGGCAGGAGCAGTCAAGGAGAAAAGAATTAATTGTAAGAAGAAACTGTAGGAGGAAACCCAAGAAGTGTTATTTTTCTATAATTATTTCCCAAGTAAAATGTAAGCTCTATGAGGCAGGAACTGTGTTATCTCCCCCTTTGTGAATTTCCAGCACAGTATCTGGAGAAACTCAAAAGTATGTACACTTTGGATAAACACACATCGAACTATAGGAAGACTCAGGGTAGGGGGTCAGTGACTGGGAGGATGGGAAACAGAGCGTGGAGAAGGAGCTGATGCTAAGGAGTCTAATTCTTGGTACATACATAAAGCAAGTAGAAATGTATTTCTGGAATCCTATAGTCAGTTTGGGTCAACTAGTGTATCACAGAGATGGCATCTGACGCATTGGGAGAGGATAAATCCTCCACGGAAGGGAGGCAGCAGAGAAAAGAAATGAACAACAGAACCTTGAGGAATACAACTTCTTACCATGCCACCCCCCCACCCCGCGCCCAATCTCCAAATGATCTGGTTCTTGTTTAGCTTTCCAGCCTCAGTTTATATCTTCCTCTCACCTTGGTTTCTATGCTCTAGCCACAATGGTACCCTTTCTTTTCCAAAATGATTGTGTTAGTTTATGGCATAACAAGCATTGTAAAAAAAAAATCACTATTTGACATGATTTGTCACATTTGGGGTATGCTTTGTCCGTGGTCTCAGCTATGCTTGCTATTTGGTCTAGGAGCTAACGTGAAGGGACAGCAAGGAAGAATGAAGTTGAGTTCTAGCATATCGAGGAAAATAGGTTAAAGGATAGGCAGGATGGGAGTAGAAAATAAAAAGAGAACATATATTGCACATGTACATTATCCATGCTACATTAATTCTCACAACATCCATGCAAACTTGGTATTTATTCCATTTTACAGAATAGAAAATAGAAGTAATTTTTCCTAGGTCACATGGCAAGTGGTCAGATACAAGGCTCTAGAGCCATGATTATTATAGTTTTGTGAACTCAGGCATGAGAAGACTGGGGTTCCCGACCAGGAAAGTCAGCTATTTGAAACTAATGTTCAAAGCAGGAATTAGTTATCAAAATTACAGGCCCAATACTTAGGATCTTGGAGGGCAAGCCAGAGTTACAAGTTCTAGGGAAAGTAACAAGTATCGTAAATATGAACAAATGAAATCACAGTTGATATTTCTAATAGAATTACAGTACCTGCATGGGTCCTTTTGAATAACATCTACAGATAGCATTTGCATTTCATATGTTTGTGATAATTAGCCATTTTGAAAGGTAGCGTTGGTGGAGATAATTACACAACTGCACATATATTTATAGTTCCCTATACAATCATAAGTGAGCAGAACACTTCAGTGTTCAATTAATGACTGTTTAAATAATAGCCTGAACAACTGGATCAGCCCTCTTGTCGAGATAATATAGCTTTGCAAAACAACTGCAGGAGTATGGAGAAATGCTGTTGGAAACCATGCCATAATGTCTAATAGTGGGTAATGTGGTCCACAATAATGTGACCTGAAGGTAATATGCAGAAGCACAGGAAGTCTTTTACTGCAGTAGAGGGTTATGGTAATCAAACAAGGATATGTTGAGAATCATATTATATACTAGGGGGGCGGGTAGGAAGATGAACAGAAATAGTTTTTGTCCTCAACATGTACTTGGCAATCCCAGGTAGCAAGTTCAAGTGTAAGAGAAGGGTTAGAAAGTGATAATTATCCTTTCAAACTTCCCGTAACAGAGAGAATTCACTATGGGTTGGAGGTAACTTGGGAAAGAGTCCCACAGGCTGGGGAGAAGGAGATGAGCAAAGTCCCAGAGGAGAGACAGGGCATAGTATATTCAGGGCATGGTGAGTGGCCAAGTCTAGCTCAAAGGGAGGATTCATCCTGTCCATCAATAGAACTTGAAACTTTACTGAAAGATTGGGCCTAGGTTTAGAATTTGGACTCAATCCACTGAAGAAATTTATGCAGAGATATAATAATAAAACATTTTAGGCAGTTTTGTTGGTAGGCTATGCAAAATGGTTTTGTCCTAATATTTTTTTTCTTTTCCTCCTTCCAATCTAGAAAAATAATGTAACTGGAATTTATATTACACTGAAATGATCTATTGTCATTTTCAATATGTTAAGATTCCTCCCCTATCTTGAATGACTCTTCATAATCCAAGGAATGATATATTTAATAAGTAAGCCATATTTACCATATTATGGAACTCTAAATCACCACATACAATTCTAATTTTAACAATTTCTTTTTTTCTTTTAAAGATTTTTTTGATGTGGACCATTTTTAAAGTCTTTATTGAATTTGTTACAATATTGCTTCTGTTTTATATTTTGGTTTTTTGGCCACGAGACATGTGGGATCTTAGCTCCCTGACCAGGGATCGAACACATACCCCCTGCATTGGAAGGTGAAGTCTTAACCACTGGACTTCCAGGGAGGTCCCACAATTCTAATTTTAAATCAAATTTATTTGTGCATAACCAAATTGATCTATCCACTGGTTTTATATTTTATCAGCTGAAAAGGAAGGAAAGTAAGATACCAATCCTTCAGGAAAATGCTGTGATATTATAAAATTTAAACAAACAAACATTTGTAGGCCAAGTAACTTAAAACAAAGTTGTTTTACAACTTCAAGAACTAATTCCAGCTGTCCAAATTTCCTGGGTGAGGATCCATTATTATTCATAATAATGACTTTCTTCTACAGCTGATTAATGTTGAAACTGGATCTCAGACAACTGAGCTCAAGTAACAAATAACTAATGAAAAGATGCTTATAAAATATACAGTCAGTGTCCAGCTCATAGTAAGGATTGCTGACACTATCTTAACTACAAAGATCAGCCTCAACTAGCCACCTGGATTCACGTTGTCAGGAGGGTCCAGGAAGTTCCTAAGGCAACACTTTCACTCATGAGAAACTTCTAAGAAATGGCCTGAAGTACCGTGTACTAGAATTAGCGCGCGTGCGCACACACACACACACACACACACACACACACACACACACAGAGGAGGAAGGAGTGAGAAATAGCTAGGGTACTTTTAAAACAATTTGGCCATTTTTAGTTTTTTAAGGAACCTCCATACTGTTCTCCATAGTGGCTGTATCAATTTACATTCCCACCAACAATGTAGGAGGGTTCCCTTTTCTCCTCACCCTCTCCAGTATTTATTGTTTGTAGATTTTTTGATGATGGCCATTCTGACTGGTGTGAGGTGATCAGCTCCGTGCTTTGTGACCACCTAGAGGGGTGGGATAGGGAGGGTGGGAGGGAGGGAGATGCAAGAGGGAAGAGATATGGGGATATATGTATATGTATAGCTGATTCACTTTGTTATAAAGCAGAAACTAACACAGCATTGTAAAGCAATTATACTCCAATAAAGATATTAAAAAGCAAAACAAAACAATTTGGCCAGAGCCAGATCATTTTTTTGTGATATGACCTGCTGCCAGGTTTCACAGATCTTGTCAAGTGTGTGGCTCTAAGTCTGAGAAGAACGTGCGATAACCAGGAGGACCACAAAGTGAAGGGCAAAGCATAATGCAGTCAACTTCAGTTTCTTTGGACATAAGGGATACTGAGACCTAAAGGCTACTTAGGTGCCATGGCTAGGAATGATGTTAGTTGTTCTTTTCACATAGGAATTAAAAAAAAAAAATTAGTTGTAGGCACCTGAGGGAAATAAAGGCAAGAGTTAACCAGAGAACACAAGGATGTTTTAGTACCGGGGGATTTGATTTTATGGACTTAAACCACCATGTTTTGCCTAAATTCTTTCTGAATAAAACAGAGCAGAAATCAAGAGCCAGCCATTGTCAGATGCTAGCTCAGAACTGTTTCAGGCTTCAGACTAAATTCCATCAGCCCTCATTGAGAACCACTTTACCTCAGTTCCTTTTTAATCACAGCCACCATTTTACATCTTCCATATGGCAGGCAATGTGCAAAGCACTTTACACTTATTATTCAATATTTATAATACTCCCAAGGTATAGTAAATATTATTATGGCCATTTTATAGATGAGGCTTAGAGAGGTAAAATTAGTGATTCCTAATGCATATGTGGGCACACCCCAAATGCAAGGCTGGCTGTTAGAACTACCCAAGGAGTTGACAGGAACACAGATTCCTTGGCTCTACACTCAGAGCCTCTATGTTAGAGATTATGAGCTTTGGTCCCCAAATCTGTATGTTTAAAAAAAATATTTTGTTTTCCAGAAAAGTCAGATGGGTAGGATTCAGAGACAATAGATTAGGTTACTTTCACAGTTAGTAAGTCATGAAGAGAGCATCTGAATATGGGTCTCTCTTTCTTGACAGCCCATGTTCTATTTGATGAAGCCCTATTTTTCCTGCTCTATCTGGTAAATTCTCAGGCTACTCTCATAGACCACTTGCACTTCAGCTATGTCACTCTGGCTCCACTTTGGCCCTCTTGTCTTTACATAATGATCTCACCTCAGGAGAGCTATACTGTCAGCATTTGCTGAATACTTATTAGTAGCTTATGGAACCAGAGACCCAGATCCCTAAAGTGACTGTGTGTGACCCTATGTGATATCTCAATACACTCCTTTAAATCACTGATGAAATCATAAGATGAGAAGAAAAGAGAGAATCCCATGGCTAAAATATATTTTAAGAATAAAGACAACATCTGAAATGGATATAAGCTTAGGGTTCACACCTCCTGCTCCTGCTAATATTTAGGATAAGGGATGTACTGACAACCAGGGAGAAGCAGGGGCTGGAACATGAGACTCAGAGATGCAGGGCCATCCAGCCATATTGTGTAGGTGGCCTTTCCATACTGGAAAGTCTCTTAAAGATGGTACCATGAGATTCTCCACTGAGTCTCAAAGGTCAGTGTCTTATTCTTTCATGGGACTGTATTGCCTAGCCTGTACCACACTTTGGGAGAGAATAACTAACTGTGTCTAAAAATATCCACAGACTATCAGAGAACTCAACCAAAAGTGCTCATGTATGCTTTTAAGGAATATTTTTCTTCCAGGGACCCAAGGTCTTTCTTCTGTAATTCAGAGATTGAGTGTGGGTATCTGCTCTTCTTCTACACTGGGCAGCATCAGAAACATCCTTTTCTTCATATGTCCAATGGCATTCATCAGAGAGCCAAGGGAAGTATCTTCCAAATTTTCCCTTGGCAATGGCAGTGACGTTGAGTGAAACTTTACGAAGACCATCGACAGAGGAGGAAAGAGTGAAGACCAAAAGGACAAGAAAAGAGGGAGATAGAGTTAAAAAGTAGTTTGGTTAGAAAGATGGATGTGGAAACCAGAGGAGAAATGGTATCAGTATCTTTTGGGGATTCCTTGACTCAATTCCAACTTAGAGGTGGAGGGGCAGTGAGGGGACTTCCCAACACCACCAAGCAATTCTTGGACACCAGCAGGGGTCCGAGAATTCAACTCAATTTTGACACTATGTACCCAGAGGTAGTATAAGAATCTACAGACCTAAATGTAATGTCAGACACTATAAAACTCTTAGAGGAAAACATGGGCAGAACACTCTTTGATATAAGTCGCAGCAAGATCTCTTTTGACCCACCTCCTAGAGTAATGGAAATAAAAACAAAAATATGAAACTTAAAAGCTTTTGCAGACCAAAGGAAACCATAAACAATGAAAGAAAACCCTCAGAATGGGAGAAAATATTTGCAAATGAAGCAGCTGACAAAGCATTAATCTCCAAAATATACAAGCAGCTCAACATAAAAAAAAAAAAAAACAACCCAATCAAAAAATGGGCAGAAGACCTAAACAGACACTTCTCCAAAGAAGACATACAGATAGCCAAGAAGCACATGAAAAGCTGCTCAACATCACTAATTATTAGAGAAATGCAAATCAAAACTACAATGAGGAATCACCTCCCACTGGTCAGGATGGCCATCATCAAAAAATCTACAAAAAACAAATGCTGGAGAGGGTGTGGAGAAAAGGGAATCCTCTTATACTGTTGGTGGGAATGTAAACTGATACAGCCACTATGGAGAACAGTATGGAGGTTCCTTAAAAAACTAAAAATAGAATTACCATATGACCCAGCAATCCCACTACTGGGCATATACTCAGAGAAAACCATAATTCAAAAGACACATGCACCCCAATGTCCATAGCAGCACTATTTACAATAGCCAGGACATGGAAGCAACCTAAATACCCATCAACAGAGGAATGGATAAAGAAGACATGGTACATATATATACCATGGAATATTACTCAGCCAGAAACAGGAATAAAATTGGGTCATTTGTAGAGATGTGGATGGACCTAGACTGTGTCATACAGAGTGAAGTAAGTCAGAAAGAGAAAAGGAAATATTGTATAATAACACATATATGTGGAATCTAGAAAAATGCTATAGAAGACCTTAACTGCCAAGCAGAAATAGAAACACAGATGTAGAGAACAAATGTATGGAAACCCGGGGGGAAAGGGGTGGGGTAGGACGAATTGGGAGATTGGGATTGACACATATACCCTATTGATACTATTATAAAATAGACAACTGATGGGAACATACTATCTAGCACAGGGAACTCTACTTAATGCACCATAGTGTCCTAAATGGAGGGGATATATGTTTATGTATAGCTGATTCACTTTGCTGTGCAGTAGAAGCTAACACAACATTGTGAAGCAACTATACTCCAATAAAAATTAATTAAAAGAAAAAAAAATACTGGGGGTGGGACTGAAAATTCCAACCCTCTAATTGCATGGTTAGCTCACTGGCAAACCGCCCCCATCCTTAGGTACTTTCCAAAAGTCATTCGTTTATGTGATAAAAGACACCTGTAACATTCTCATCACTTAGGAAATTCCAAGGGTTTTAGGAGCTCTGTGCCAGCAATGGGACAAAGGCCAAATATGTATTTCTTATAAACCACAATATCACATAGTAGGTCATGGACAGCAGGAGGTTGGAGTTGAATTGTAAAGAGGACAAAAGGCCTTAAAAGGGCTGTAATTCTCTGAAAGCACCATGTTTTACCTTCTTCATCCAACAACCTCAAATCCTTTATCTTGCATTGTCTATCTCGTTGACATGCCTTTTCACATCCCTTCTTGTATTTCCAGAGAACATTGGCATTTGGAGGGTATATTCTACAGTGAATTTTCATAAACAAGTTGTAATTTGAAGTTTTACAATTGTATAGAGATTTAAAAAGATAAAGTCTGGCAAAGGACTTACTTTTCCTTACTCTGCTATAGTCAATTAAGAGCAGAAATAATCTGTCTTCACAGCAAGCCTATTTCTCCAAATGCTGTATGAAATTAGGTAGCTAAAAATATATTCCATCTTTTTCAAGCATGTCAAGTGGTTACAATATGTCAGGTTGTTTCTCTGAAAATGATTGTGATACCAACAATGAAAGATTAGGATTTCAGGTAGGAGAAAAGCAGTGGTAGCCAGGGGAGATTTTTATCTATAAAAGATACTATCTCCATGTTAATAGCCTCAAGAGAGAAAAGCAGCAAGGAATCTCATGGGCAACAAGTCCACCTGATATGGAAAATATTTTGACCTGAACTCAAAGGCTTTTCCAAGTTTTAGATATCAAATCAACATCTCTTTAATCCTGAAAAGATAGAACCAGAGTGTAATTGATTAATTCAACCATTTCAAGGGGCAGATAAGAGCTTTTCTGATAAGGCAAGGAGAAGCAGGGGGCCACAAACGATATAGCGGCATGGTATATTTCTACAAGAATATAATGAAGAAAAGGGAAATGAAAATTAAGGCACAGAACATGCCAACAGTCCAAGTCACCAAATACTATCAGCATCTCCCCTCCCCAAAGGGAAAAATAAAGGGATCATAATAAAAAGTGGAGATGCTTGCAAGTCGGAACATACTATCTTATGAAATTTAAGGGAGACGTTCTCCTTGGGGGAAGATAATTATTCTTCTTAATATGAACTAAAGATTTGCAAGGGAAATAATCCACCTGGCTTATATTTTCTTTGCCAGATTCTAGCCTATTTGAGGCAAAATATTTCTGCTGTTGTTGCGAGTTTTGTTTTTTAATCCTGAGAAACAAAGAAATAAACAGAGATGTAAGAATTCTAAACGGGGCATTTTAGGTTCATTCAAACATGTCAGGCAATAGCTTACACGTAACTCAAGATGAAGATTCTTCTTTACACAAAGGGAATTTTATTAGTTCAAGAACGGACAGCTTTGAAATCTAGTATAACTTCTGCAGTTAATTTCTGTTGCAGGGTGGCCCACAAAAATTCCCACAAATCTCTACTCTTATCTCCTAGGCTGATTTTCCCAACCCTAACCTTATAATCATATAATAAGACTTAATAAGATAATGGTTCTTAAGGGATTTCAATAACCTGAAAGAGAGAAGCAATGAAACATATCTTATTATCATCAACATATGCATTTCAGAATAACTATCTTAATGGCTCAATTTTCTCTCTTAATAATGAGGACTACAGTCTTGACTAATTTAACTGGGGAGTGTCTTTCATGCTTGAGTCACTACAAGTGAGATTCAGATAAGTCTCCCTTCCTCCTTTCCATCCTTCCTTCCTTCCATTGCTGCCGCTGCTTTTGTCATTAGGTATTTCCTCCATGGGGAAAGTGTTTTGCCTCCTGTAACCAGCCACTTTATTACTTATGTCTTAAGGTCTAATGCTACGGCCCTATGGAGACAGCCCCACTGTTGGTCATTACTACCTCCAATGCACTGTTATGATGCTGTCTCTTTTCTCATCTTGCTTCTGTATACTATCTATGCTGATGAACATACGTTCAGAACAGCATCTGTGGAGTATATTTTTATCTGACTTGGATTTGAAGAAAAGGAAAGAATGCAGCCATAGAAGCCAGAGGTGCTAGCTGTGCCACTGAAAGAGCCATAACTTTAAAGTATTGAAAATGATACTATATTTCTATGTGCAATTTTCAGAAAAGGGTTAAATTATTTTATAATATTCAGGAGACAAAGTATTGCCAACATGAAGAAGAAGTCAGTACAAATTTGTGCATCTGGTTGTTTCCTTGCAATGATAAATTGATGCATTATGGAAAAAAAAACAGGCCAAAGGGCTTCTCTGGTGGAGCAGTGGTTGAGAATCTGCCTGCTAATGCAGGGGACACGGGTTTGAGCCCTAGTCTGGGAAAATCCCATATGCCGCAGAGCAACTAGGCCCGTGAGCCGCATTTACTGAGCCTGAACGTCTGAATCCTGTGCTCCACAACAAGAGAGGCCCGCGTACTGCGATGAAGAGTGGCCCCCGCTTGCCGCAACTAGAGAAAGCCCTCGCACAGAAACAAAGACCCAACACAGCCCAAAAGAAATAATAAATAAATAAATAAATAAAAATTAAAAACCATTCTGCTAAAAAAAAAACAAAAACAAAACAGGCCAAAAAGAAATGGGACTATTGGAGTCAAGATTTTCTGTGGTTGGCAAATTCTTAGTCCAGGGCTTGAGGGAACTCAAGGATTAGCAGATATGAGCTCCAGTCCCCTTGTTGATGCTTTCTGTCTATTCTTGGACTTTTAGTTCAGCTAACATTTATTGAACACCTCTTATATACTAGACAATGTGCAAAGCACTAAGAATCCAGAGAAAAGTAGGATGTGTTCCTTTTCTATACCAATCACTGGATGTGATTCTGTTTGGTCTCCTTTTTAAAGATAGCTTATTTATTAATTCAGCAACTGATCCTTAGATGCTTACATAAATCAAGGGACTATGTTGGACAATCTCAGGAAACACAGAAGTATGAGCTTGTTTGTTTGAATGCAAATCATGCACTCAAGTAATTGCTGTGTACTAGAGTATAAGGTATTAGGCAGGAGAGTCAATAATAACAATAATAAGATAGTAATAATAATGATGATGATGATGTTTCAGCAGCCGTCTAGAGAATGAATAGACAGTTTCCAGCTAAGAAGACCAATGAATGTCTCATGAAGTAGATATGTTTTGGCTCTCCATTAAAAGATAGACATGATCTTACTAGAAAAAGATGGGAAGGGGGCAAGGATACACAAAGAGAAATGCATGGCAAAGATATACATGGGGAGGGCTTCCCTGGTGGTGCAGTGGTTGAGAGTCCGCCTGCCGATGCAGGGGACATGGGTTCGTGCCCCGGTCCGGGAGGATCCCACATGCCATGGAGCGGCTGGGCCCGTGAGCCATGGCCGCTGAGCCTGCGCGTCTGGAACCTGTGCTCCGCAATGGGAGAGGCCACAACAGTGAAAGGCCCGCGTACCGCAAAAAAAAAAAAAAAAAAAAAAAAAAAAAGATATACATGGGAATGCACAAAGCAGAATTCTATAACAACATATGGGCTGTTTGGCAACAGGCATATGAAAATATTCTCAACATCACTAACTATCAGGGAAATGCAAATCAAAACCACAATGAGATATCACTTCACACCTGTCAGAATGGCTGTTATCAAAACGAGCACAAATAACAAATGTTGGTGAGGATGTGGAGAAAAGGGAACACTCCTACACTGTAGGTGGGAATGTAAATTGGTGCAGCCACTGTGGAAAACAGTATGAAGGTTTCTCAAAAAACTAAAAATAGAACTACCATATGACCCAGCAATTCCACTCCTGGGTGTATATCCAAAAGAAACAAAAGTACTAATTTGAAAAGATACATGCACCCCAATGTTCACAGCAGCATTATTTACAATTGTCAAGGTACGGAAGCAACCTAAGTGTCCATCAACAGATGAATGAATAGAGAAGATGTGATATATATATATATATATATGTATGTGAGATATATATAATCACACACATACATACACACACACAAGGGAATAATTCTCAGTCATAAAAAAGAATGAAATTTTGCCATTTGAAGCAACATGGAATTGGAGGGCATTATGCTAAGTGAAATAAGTCATGTAGAGAAAGACAAATACTGTATGGTATCACTTATATGGGCAATCTAAAAAAATACAACAAACTAGTCAATAAAACAAAAAAGAAGCAGATTCACAGGTACAGAGAACAAACTAGTGGTTACCATTAGGGAGGGGGGAGGAGGGGGTACCAATATAGGGGTGAGGGAAAAAACGGTTATAATGGGATTATATGAAATCATGTGTGTGAAACTTTTGAAAATTTTAAAACACTATAGAATTTAAAGAATTTTTTATTCAATAAAAAAATAGCATATGGGCTATTTGGATTGGCATATGGGGTTTGTAAAGAGAGCAATGAAAAATCTACCTGAAAAATAATGACTTCTTTAAATTTCAACCCAATTTAATAGAAAGAAATGGAGCCACAGATCATATCTGGGTTATTCTCAACTCTGGTCTCTCCTTAGATGTTACCACCTTTGGTCCCAGTTATTCTCTCTTATTCTGCTGTGCTTTGTTTTGTTTTTCATAGCACCCATGACATTAAAACTATTATTAATAAATTTACTTTTTAAACTTTTAATTGTCTGAATCTTCCTTACACTAAAATCCATGAGAGTAGAGAAAATGTCTCTTCTGTTTATCATTCCATAACAAGAATGTAGCATGGTGTCTGGTAGCACACAGGGACACTTAATATTCCTTAAATATTTGCTCAAAAAGATTCTTCCAAAGTGGCATTTTAGGAACTTTTTTTATGGCTATAGGTTAGATTGGATGAGAGGACAGAACCTGAGGCCAGGCAGGCACATAAGCTATAGT
Organism: Kogia breviceps; assembly: GCF_026419965.1. Lineage (NCBI taxonomy): Eukaryota > Metazoa > Chordata > Mammalia > Artiodactyla > Physeteridae > Kogia > Kogia breviceps. The sequence goes on from NC_081324.1 coordinate 21,491,951, forward strand.
CCTATATAATATCAAGTGGTGTGGGCCTTAATCAGAAAATGGAAGTGGGAAAGGATTAGATTGATAGATTCAAGAAGATGAGTCAATAAAATTAGATTTGGGGAGCCAAGAAAATGAAAGACTACCAGATGTCTCAAGCTTCAGATTGGAGAATTTGGGAAGATAGAGATATCACTGGGGGGAAAATGGGGAAAGCCAGGAAAGGGGATGATTTGGGGTCTTCAGAGACATTGAATTTAATTAAGATGCCAAGAGAAGATGCAGGCCGATGTACTTAGTAAGTGCCTGGGGCCGTGTAAGTGGACAAGACTAAGGATGTAGATTTGGGCTCACCTGATCTGAGATGAGATGCTGTAGCCTAATAAATGACATCTCCAAGGTGAGTGTAAGGGGAACAGAGCAGAGGGCCATAGAAAGCCAGATTCATGGGTAATGTTGAGATGTTGGGGGGAAGGGGAAAAGGCAACAAAAGAAACAGAGCTCAAACACTTGGAGAATTATAATAAGGCACTGGATCAATCATCTACGGTTTATAACAACCTGCAATGAGAATAGCTTTGAATATCCCAACCCCAATCCTGCTCCCACTCCCATATTAGCAGATCTCAACTGCATGTTCAAACATGTGAACGACAGTAGCTGAACTAAGAGGCAATTTGGGGGGCTTAGCCCCTCCATCAGCACCATTGGCATTCCCAAGCCATCCCCTGTCAAGCATACCATCTAAATAGAACCTCATGCTTGCTGCACAAGTGCAACTTCCCCAGAAATGTCCCCTGGGTGCCAACCTTCCCACCCAATTGCTGCCCCTGCTCGTCTGATAAGTGGGAAATCTGTAGCTGCCACTGGACGCACTGAGGGGCAACCTTAGCTAAGTAGGTCCCAGAGACTGTAAGAAGGAGGAACAATCCCTCTCTGGTCATGATCTGTGCACTTGAGAGCTGACAGAGGTAAGGTGGCCTTATTGCCCATTTTTCCTCAGAGACCTCTAAGACCATCTTGCTTGAGCACACACACACATGTCTCTCAATTGAACCCCTATTAGTTATATAATGTCTCTTGGACCAGGGGTTAGGACACAGGTCATCTGTGGTCCATTTTTACTAACTTCCAAGGTGAGTCAGTTTTTCTGGTTACTCCTCACTTCCTCTATTTAGAGAGAATAATGACCTCTTATGATGGAAGTCACTTAAAAATTGGCTTCAGTTTGATTGTCCAAAGAAAGTGGGAGAATTTTCATAGGGGATTGATGGTGGGCATAGGTGGTTTTCATCAGGTTGTGGTCCCCCCGGAAGACAAGCATAGAAACTATGAAGACTCCCCAAGGTTGCTTCCAATGTGATGGTTTTCCATGAAGAGTGATAAATCCTTACAAAGCCCTCTTAGTTATTAGGAAGTTAATACATCAAATTGACAGTATTAATCAATACCTGAAGCCATAGCATTGACCTCATATTTGAAACCAGGAGAAATTAAGCAGGAAATCTTTTACAGTATTTTGAAGCGCTGTTCCAAACTATAATAGTTCACAGTCTTGTCAGGCTACAATCAATTATTTCATAGATTTAACTGATATGATTCCCAAGATAACACAATGTCAGCCTGTAATCAGGGAGTTTCAATAGCTAATCAGAGGTTATAATTTGAGAAAATCAGGGTAAAACCTGCTTTTGACAAGGAATGATACTTTGCTTTTAAATTTTATGGAGGTGATAAAAATAATTTAGAGAAGTTTTTTGCAACTCTTTCAAAAGGAGCTCAAAGCACTTAGCAAATACCAACTTATTATTCCTAAGAACACTTCCAGTGGAAGTAGAGAAGAAAGCAATCATTGGGTTGTATAGTTTATAGATTCAGCAGAGAGATGTTACATAGAGTTCCTTTTCTTTTTCTTTTGTTTTGTTTTGGCTCTGTTGGATCTTCGTTGCTGCGCACTGCCTTCCTCTAGTTGCGTTGAGTGGGGGGCTACTCTTTGTTGTGGTGCACAGGCTTCTCATTGTGGTGGCTTCTCTTGTTGCAGAGCACAGGCTCTAGACACGTGGGCTTCAGCAGTTGTGGCATGCAGGCTCAGTAGTTGTGGCTTGCAGGCTCTAGAACGCAGACTCAGTAGTTGCGGCATGTGGGCTTAGTTGCTCCATGGCATGTGGGATCTTCCCAGACCAGGGATCGAACCCGTGTCCCCTGCATTGGCAGGCAGATTCTTAACCACTACGCCACCAGGGAAGTCCCTCCTTTTCTTTTAAAAAATAATTCATTTAATTCAATTTCATGCAGGCACTTTGGAAATAACCATCAAGCTACAAAACCCACACTGGGAATACTAGCAATAAAAGCACCAGACTTGGGGATCAGGATATTCCAGCTGTATCTCTAACTGGCAATGGTGCCACGCATTAAGTCACTTTATCTTCCTGTAAAGTGAGGGGATTGTTCTAGAACAATTGACATTATTCACATTTGGGGCTGGATAATTCTCTGTTGTGGGGGACTGCCCTATGCATTAGAGGGCATTTAGTAGCACCCCTGGCCTCCATCAACTAGATGCTATTAGCAATCCTCCCCCCCGTTATAACAACCAAAAATATCTCCAGGTCTCCAGATATTGCCCCAAATCCCATAGGGACAAGGAGGAAAGAAATGGCCGAGGGAGAGAGCCACTGCTTTAAAAGACCTCAAATCCTAACCTCTTCTACCAACTTATCTCTTTCTTTCAGATGGTCAGATTGCACAATAGGAGGATGTGACCAAAGGAACAAGCATATTACCTTTGACAGAACTCACTAGAATACCACAAGGCAGTGCTTGGCCAGAGTTGACATCCAGTTACATGGCACCTTTCACAGCAGTAGATTTGGACCCTCCTGCTCAGTACCCTCTTGTTATAAATGTCTGGCTCTCTCTCTTCTTGGCTTTATTTATGTGGCCTAGGCAACTGACTTGGCTTCAGGAAATTTGAACCCCTGCTTGGGATGCAGCTTTCATCCATTCTCTGACTGTTCATTTTTGTGTCACTCTGGGCAATCATCTTCCAGAAGAGCTTTTGGTCCAAGGAAACTTTCATCTCATCCCAAATAGAAAATTTTAAATTGGGGGGAAACTTTAGGTCAAAAAAATATAACATTTATATTAAAAATAAATGTAAACTTTCAATGTTTAGTTTATTTTTTGTTTGTGGTTTGAGGTACAAAAAAGAAAAAGGGAAGTGTGGGAACCAGTGGGAATTTGGAAAAAATAGAAACAAATACAAAACTTTTAAAGATATTATTTATCACACATTCAATAAATCATTCCTGCATTATTTAGTAATTAACTAACTAAACATGATGCTAAGCATTAGTTTTAAAAAATTTATGGCCAAAAAATGTTAAAAGCAGGGAGGAGGAACAAAGATGGCAGAGTATAAGGATGTGCTATCACTCCCTCTTGTGAGAACACCAGAATCACAACCAGCTGCTGGACAATCATGGACAGGAAGACACTGGAACTCACCATAAAAGATACCCCACATCCAAGGACAAAGGAGAAGCCACAATGAGACTGCAGGAGGGGCGCAATCACAGTAAAATCAAATCTCATAACTGCTGGGTGGGTGACTCACAGACCGGAGAACACTTATACAACAGAAGTCCACCCACTGGAATGATGGTTGTGAGCCCCACATCAGGCTTCCCAACCTGGGGGTCCAGCAAAAAGAGGAGGAATTCCTAGAGAATCAGACTTTGAAGGCTAGTGGGATTTGACTGCAGGACTTCAACAGGACTGGGGGAAACAGAGACTCCACTCTTGAAGGGCACACACAAAGTAGTGTGCACATCAGGACCCAGGGGAAGGAGAAGTGACCCCAGGGGAGACTGAACCAGACCTACCTGCTAGTGTTGGAGGGTCTCCTGCAGAGGTGGGGGGTGGCTTTGGCTCACTGTGGGGACAAGGACACTGGCAGCAGAAGTTCTGAGAAGTACTCCTAGGCGTGAGCCCTCCCAGAGTCTGTCATTAGCCACAACAAAGAGCCCAGGTAGGCTCCAGTGTTGGGTTGCCTCAGGCCAAACAACCAACAAGGAGGAAACCCAGCCCCACCCATCAATAGTCAAGCTATTGACTTGCTCTGCCCACCAGAGCAAGAGTCAGCTCTACCCACAACCAGTCCCTCCCATCAGGAAACTTGCACAAGCCTCTTAGATAGGCTCATCCACCAGAGGGCAGACAGCAGAAACAAGAAAAACTACAATCCTGCAGACTGTGCAACAAAAACCACATTCACAGGGCTTCCCTGGTGGCGCAGTGGTTGAGAATCCGCCTGCCGATGCAGGAGACGCGGGTTCGTGCCCTGGTCTGGGAAGATCCCACATGCCGCGGAGCGGCTGGGCCCGTGAGCCATGGCCGCTGGGCCTGCGTGTCCGGAGCCTGTGCTCCGCAACGGGAGAGGCCACAACAGTGAGAGGCCCCCATACTGCAAAAAAAAAAAAAAAAAAAAAAAAAAAAACCACATTCACAGAAAGATAGACAAGATGAAAAGGCAGAGGGATATGTACCAGGTAAAGGAACAAGATAAAACCCCAGAAAAACAACTAAATGAAGTGGAGATAGGCAACCTTCCAGAAAAAGAATTCAGAATAATGATAGTGAAGATGATCCAGGACCTAGGAAAATGAATGGAGGCAAAGATCAAGAAGATGCAAGAAATGTTTAACAAAGACTTAGAAGATTTAAAGAACAAACAAAAAGAGATGAACAATACAATAACTGAAATGAAAAATACTCTAGGAGGAATCAATAGCAGAATAACTGAGGCAGAAGAACGGATTAGTGACCTGGCAGACAGAATGGTGGAATTCACTGCTGCAGAACAGAATAAAGAAAAATGATTGAAAAGAAATGAAGACAGCCTAAGAGACTGCTGGGACAACATTAAATGCAACAACATTAACATTATAGGGGTCTCAGAAGGAGAAGAGAGAAAAGACCAGAGAAAATATTTGAAGACATTATAGTCGAAAACTTGCCTAACATGGGAAAGGAAATAGCCACCCAAGTCCAGGAAGCTCAGCAAGTCCCATGCAGGATAAATCCAAGGAGAAACACACCAAGACACATAGTAATCAAATTGGCAAAAATTAAAGACAAAGAAAAATTATTAAAAGCAGCAAGAGAAAAATGACAAATAACATACAAGGGAACTCCCATAAGGTTAACAGCTGATTTCTCAGCAGAAACTCTACAAGCCAGAAGGGAGTGGCATGATATACTTACAGTGATGAAAGGGAAGAACCTACAACCAAGATTATTCTACCCGGCAAGGATCTCATTCAGATTCTATGGAGAAATCAAAAGTTTTTCAGACAAGCAAAAGCTAAGAGAATTCAGCACCACCAAACCAGATCTACAACAAATGCTAAAGGAACTTCTCTAGGCAGGAAACACAACAGAAGGAAAAGATCGACAATAACAAACCCAAAATAATTAAGAAAATGGTCATAGGAACATACATATCGATAATTACCTTAAATGTGAATGGATTAAATGCTCCAATCAAAAGACACAGGCTTGCTGAATGGATACCAAAACAAGACCCATATATATGCTGTCTACAAGAGACCCACTTCTGACTTAGGGACACATACAGACTGAAAGTGAGGGGATGGAAAAAGATATTCCATGCAAATGGAAATCAAAAGAAAGCTGGAGTAGCAATACTCATATCAGATAAAATAGACTTTAAAATAAAGAATGTTACAAGAGAGAAGGAAGGACACTACATAATGATCAATGGATCAGTTGAAGAAGAAGATGTAACAATTATAAAGATATATGCACCCAAGATAGGAGCACCTCAATACATAAGGCAATTGTTAAAAGCTATAAAAGAGGAGATCGACAGTAACACAATAATAGTGGGGGATTTTAACACCCCACTTAAACAAATGGACCGATCATCCAAAATGAAAATAAATAAGGAAACAGAAGCATTAAATGACACAATAGACCAGATAGATTTAATTGATATTTATAAGCTATTCCATCCAAAAACAGCAGATTACACTTTCTTCTCAAGTACTTATGGAACATTCTCCAGGATAGATCACATCTTGGGTCACAAATCAAGCTTCAGTAAATTTAAGAAAACTGAAATCATATCAAGCATCTTTCCTAACCACAATGCTATGAGATTAGAAATGAATTACAGGGAAAAAAAAAACGTAAAAAACACAAACATATGGAGGCTAAACAATACATTACTAAATAAACAAGAGATCACTGAAGAAATCAAAGAGGAAATAGAAAATTACCTAGAGACAAATGACAATGAAAAGATGATGATCCAAAACCTATGGGATGCAGCAAAAGCTCTTCTAAGAGGGAAGTTTATAGCTATACAAGCCTACCTCAGGAAACAAGAAAAATCTCAAATAAACAATCTAACTTTACACCTAAATGAACTAGAGAAAGAAGAACAAACACAAGTCAGGTTAGCAGAAGGAAAGTAATCATAAAAATCAGAGCAGAAATAAATGAAATAGAAACAAAGAAAACAATAGCAAGGATTATTAAACTAAAAGCTGGTTCTTTGAGAAGACAAACAAAATTGATAAACCTTTAGCCAGACTCATCAAGAAAAAGAAGGAGAGGACTCCAATCAATAAAATTAGAAATGAAAAAGGAGAAGTTACAACAGACACCACAGAAATAAAAAGCATCCTAAAAGACTACTACAAGCAACTCTATGCCAATAAAATGGACAAACTGGAAGAAATGGACAAATTCTTAGAAAGATATAACCTTCCAAGACTGACCAAGGAAGAAATAGAAAATATGAACAGACCAATCACAAGGAATGAAACTGAAACTGTGATTAAAAATCTTCCAACAAACAAATTCCAGGACCAGATGGCTTCACAGGTGAATGCTATCAAACATCTGGAAAAGAGCTAACACCCATCCTTCTCAAAGTCTTCCCAAAAATTGCAGAGGGAGAAACACTCCCAAATTCATTCTATGAAGCCACCATCACCCTGATACCAAAACCAGACAAAGATACTAAGAAAAAAGAAAATTACAGACCAATAATAATGATGAATATAGATGAAAAATCCTCAAGAAAATACTAGCAAACAGAATCCAACAACACATTAAAAGGATCATGCACTATGATCAAGTGGGTTTGATCCCATGGATGCAAGGATTCTTCAATATACACAAATTAATCAATGTGATACACCATATTAACAAATTGAAGAATAAAAACAATATGATCATCTCAATAGATGCAGAAATAGCTTTGGACAAAATTCAACACCCATTTATGATAAAAACTCTCCAGAAAGTGGGCATAGAGGGAACCTACCTCAACATAATAAAGGCCATATATGACAAGTCCACAGCAAACATCATTCTCAATGGTGAAAAACTGAAAGCATTTCCTTTAAGATCAGGAACAAGACAAGGATGTCCACTCTCATCACTATTATTCAACATAGGTTTGGAAGTCCTAGCCATGACAATCAGAGAAGAAAAAAGAGATAAAAGGAATCCAAATTGGAAAAGAAAAAATAAAACTATCACTGTTTGCAGATGACATGATACTATACATAGAGAATCCTAAAGTTGCCACCAGAAAACTACTAGAGCTAATCAATGAATTTGGTAAAGTTGCAGTATACAAAATTAATGCACAGAAATCTCTTGCATCCCTATACACTAATGATGAAAAATCTGAAAGAGAAATTAAGGAAACACTCCCTTTAACCATTGCAACAAAAAGAATAAAATAACTAGGAATAAACCTACCTAGGGAGACAAAAGACCTGTATGCAGAAAGCTATAGGACACTGAAGAAAGAAATTAAAGATGATACCAACAGATGGAGAGATATACCATGTTCTTGGATTGGAAGAATCAATATTACGAAAATGACTATACTAGCCAAAGCAATCTACAGATTCAATTCAATCGCTATCAAATTACCAATGGCATTTTTTACAGAACTAGAACAAAAAATCTTAAAACTTGTATGGAGACACAAAAGACCCCGAATAGCTAAAGCAGCCTTGAGGGAAAAAAATGGAGCTGGAGGAATCAGACTCCCTGACTTCAGACTATACTACAAAGCTACAGTAATCAAGACAACATGGCACTGGCACAAAAACAGAAATATAGAACAATGGAACAGGATAGAAAGCCCAGAGATAAACCCACACACTTATGCTCAACTAATCTATGACAAAGGAGGCAAGGATATACAATGGAGAAAAGACAGTCTCTTCAATAAATGGTGCTGGGAAAACTGGACAGCTACATGTAAAAGAATGGAGTTAGAACACTCCCTAACACCATACACAAAAATAAACTCAAAATGGATTAGAGACCTAAATGTAAGACTGGACACTATAAAACTCTTAGAGGAAAACATAGGAAAAACAGTCTTTGACATAAATTACAGCAAGATCTCTTTTGATCCACCTCCTAGAGTAATGGAAATAAAAACAAAAATAAATAAATGGGACCTAATGAAGCTTAAAAGCTTTTGCAAAGCAAAGGAAACAATAATAAGACAAAAAGACAACCCTCTGAATGGGAAAAAATATTCACAAATGAATCAAAGGACAAAGGATTAATCTCCAAAATATACAAACAGCTCAGGCAGCTCAATATTAAAAAAAGAAACAACCCAATCAAAAAATGGGCAGAAGACCTAAATAGACATTTCTCCAAAGAGGACATATGAATGACTGAGAAGCACATGAAAAGCTACTCAACATCACTAATTATAAGAGAAATGGAAATCAAAACTACAATGAGGTATCACCTCACACCAGTTAGAATGGGCATCATCAGAAAATCTAGAAACAGCAAATGCTGGAGACGGTGTGGAGAAAAGGGAACCTCTTGCCCTGTTGGTGGGAATGTAAATTGATACAACCAGTATGGAGAACAGTATGGAGGTTCCTTAAAAAACTAAAAATAGAGCTACCATACAACCCAGCAACCCCACTACTCAGCATATACCCTGAGAAAACCATAATTCAAAAAGAGTCATGTACCACAATGTTAATTGCAGCTCTATTTACAATAGGCAGGACATGGAAGCAACCTAAGTGTCCATTGACAGATGAATGGATAAACAAGGTGTGGCACATATATACAATGGAATGTTACTCAGCCATAAAAAGAAACAAAATTGAGTTATTTGTAGTGAGGTGGATGGACATCGAGTCTGTCATACAGGGTGAAGTAAGTCAGAAAGAGAAAAATAAATACCACATGCTAACACATATATATGGAATGTAAAAAAAAAAAAATGTCTCTGATGAACCTAGGGGCAGGACAGGATTAAAGACACAGATGTAGAGAATGGACTTGAGGATGCAGGGAGGGGGAAGGAGAAGCTGGGATGAAGGGAGAGAGTAACACTGACATATGCACACTACCAAATGTAAAATAGGTAGCTAGTGGGAAGCAGCCGCATAGCACATGGAGATCACCTTGGTGCTTTGTGACCACCTAGAGGGATGGGATAGGGAGGGTGGGAGGGAGACACGAGAGGGAAGGGATATGTGGAGATATGTATATGTATAGCTGATTCACTTTGTTATACAGCAGCAACTAACACAACATTGTAAAGCAATTATACCCCAATAAAGATGTTAAAAATAAAAGAAAATATATCCATTCATTTACTCATTGAACACAAGGTTAGTACAAATTACACTGAGTGCCCATGTTCCTCAGTTCAACAGATAGAGCTCTGTGAGGAGGAAAAAAGCAGAATAAATAAAGCAAAACTATGGAGAAAATTAAAATATCACGGTTTGGGAGGGAGGGAAAGATGAATAGATGGAGCACAGATAATATTTATGGCCGTGAAAATACTCTGTATGGTGCCATAATGATAGATACATGTACATTATACATTTGTAGAATGGTTCTACAGCAAGAGTGAACCCTAACGTAAACTATGGACTGAGGGTGATTATGGGGCATCAACTCAGGTTCGTCAGTTGTACCAAATGCACCACTCTGGTGAGGGATGTTGACAGTAAGGGAGGGTGCACATGCGTGGGGTCAGGGGGCATATGGGAAATCTCTGTACCTTCCACTCAATTTTACTGCAAACCTAAAACTGCTCCAAAAATAAGGTCTATTAATAATTTAAAATTTTAAGAGAAATGGAAAAACATTTAAAAATACCAGAACAAAAATAAGAAGCATTGCCTAAAAAGGGAAAGAAATACACTTTAAGTTTGGATCTCCCTGGAACAGGTACAGATGTCTTTCTTTTGTAAAGTTGAATGGGGAAATGATGATGGAGGAAGATAAAGGAGACTCCAGCAGTTATGACTGGGAGGATGTCAAGAGACTCTGATCTGATAGGCTGAGCACTTGGCTCTGGCATGCAGGCCAAGTCACTCATTTCCACATTTGGACAAAGACATAACTGCACCAGGGCATCAGCTTTGAAACTGTGAGGTTCTCCAGTAACTTAAATGAAGAATGGGAGAAATGCTGCCACTATCACAAGTAGATGTGTATCAGTAAGCAAAATGGAAAGCTGCCATGGTTAATGAAATCGGTTTTGCCGTATTAGGAGAGTCTATCAGTTGTACCGTAAGCATGTATGTGGTACCCATTACATGTGAAGCACTTTCAACATTATTTGAACTTCACTCCCATAACGTGTGGGCTGTCCTCCCATGGAATCAGGATCCCTTCCCTAAATTCTGACAAATTTTGTCTCCAGCGTTAACTTGATACTCAACAGTATTTTGCTCTGGGTCTATTTATATATTGTTAGCTTTTATGTGCAGTTATCTTGTCTTTTTTACTAAACCGTAGGCTGTTGATAGATTTAGCTAAGCAGTATAAGCAAACCTTAAATTCTGCCAGTGAGCTGTCACTTCTCCTTGCCTAACTGAATCATCAAAGGAAAGTTTTCAAATTTAGAATGACTCATGAATATATTCTAATAGGTCTTTTGTTTTGTCTATTTAAAGAACATCCCAGGTAACCTTGACTTTTGTATTATGAATATCACCTTTCAAAAGTGATTTAGAATAGTCCCAAAGAATTTTCTGCCTTGGTCAGGGACTTATTATCCCTTCACCCTTTCTAATGGATAGATTTCTACCATATTTATCATGCAAATAAAGAGATAGATCAGCTGTGCAATTAAACACATTAAGATTATTTGAGGTAGAGCAGCAATCAGATGGCCTTTTCCTCTGGTTGCCTGAAATGTTCCCATCAGTTCTCTCTGCTATCAGAGGAGAACTAAGTTGGAGGGAGTTAGGGATAGCAAAATAAATATTTTTTCAAAACCTGATGGGTGGAAACTTGGGTGGGCTGGTGAAAATCCGGTCCAATTGCTAGATACGTTATGTCCAGCTGCAAAGGATAAAGGTTAAACACATTCATTAAATTATCACTGTAAGAGGGCTTCCCTGGTGGCACAGTGGTTGAGAGTCCGCCTGCCAATGCAGAGGAGACAGGTTCTAGCCCTGGTCCAGGAAGATCCCACATGCCACGGAGCAACTAAGCCCGTGCGCCACAACTACTGAGCCTGCACTCTAGAGCCCGCGAGTGACAACTACTGACCCCATGTACCACAGCTACTGAAGCCCGTGTGCCTAGAGCCTGTGCTCCACAAGAGAAGCCACAACAATAAGAAGCCAGTGCACTGCAACGAAGAGTAGCCCCCGCTCACTGCAACCAAAGAAAAGGCTGCGTGCAGCAACAAAGACCCAACGCAGCCAAAAATAAAAATAAAATAAATAAATTACAAAAAAAATTACCTCCATAAGAAATCACGCCTTGACAGTAAAACCTCAGAGGGCCAACACTGAAAAATTCAAATAGCAGCAGTTATTGCCTAAATGACTAAATGCCCTTAATAAAAATATCAGATAATCCAAACCCAATTAATTCAGAGCTCATTTTTCTGGTCCCTTGCATTTCAAATTAACAAAGTTTTTCCTCTACCCGACTGGTAAATGTTTCCTATCGCATTGTATTTGCATCTAATTATTTCTCCAGGCACCAGATTTAAGTGGTCTATGGAACATGGGTTATTAACAGGCTTTCTCTACAGGTGAAGTTATCAACATTGTCAGAGCTCACCTGCATTTGTGGTCCATAGTATCAGTGTCACGTGGTTTTCCCATTTCACTACAGACAGGTAATTGCCTTCTAATAAGAGATAATAAGCTCTTGCCATGTGGATATACCAGTATACGTGTGTGGAACACCAACTAATCCCATTGTATTGAGTATCTGCTAGGCCCTGCAGTCTAAGCGATGTTGTGTAGAAGGCTCACAATAATCCCTGCCCTCGAGATCTCAGGATGTGTATATGTACGTATGGATGCATTCAAGTTAAGGAAAACAACAACAATAACACACAGACACACACAGGCACACGCGCACGCACACACACACACACACACACACATTACTAGATACTGCGTAGTGAAAATTCTATTGCACAGTTACTGAATGCAGGAGTTTAAAAAAAATTCTTCATTATCTGCCCTGATAGCTATAATAATTCCCTAAACACAACAGCAAAACATAAACATTTGTTAAGGAAATAAAATCATGAATAAAAATTTTAAATGCTAATTAAAGGATAAGCATCAGAAAGCCTATAAGGATATACAGAACAGATATACTGCTGCAGGTGGGAATATTCATGAAAGGCTCTATGAAGGAGATGGAACTTGAGCTGATTCTTGAGACATGAATAGATTCTGAGGAATTCAGCTATAATCCACAGAAATTCAGCATTAGGTTCGTGCTACCTATCAGACACTGTTGAACACATTTGAAAAGGAAAAAGTGATGCCAGACTCTTGGACCCTGTGAACTTGTAATTTGGTAAAGAGAGTACAGTAATAAAACAGAGCAGAAAGTGCTATAATAGAGATAGCATACAGTATAGTGGGGAGTCAGAAGAGGGTGCCCACTAAAAATTGTCACCTGCCATCTGTTTCTACAAGGATGAAGTCACTAGCTACTGCAGTCGCCAACCTTCAACACACCCTGAAAGGAGTTCAGGGTGAAGATTAGGAATGAGGCACTCTGTGCTCTTGGGAAAACTGGCAGAACAGGCCTTCAGATAGTTAGATATTTTCAATAGAAGATTTTATGAGCTCAATTTCTTGCAGCTTCTCCTATCTAGAAAAGCACTAAAATTGTTAACGGAGACATCTGCTTCCCGTGACTCGTAGCAACCTTCTGCCAAAATGTGTGCTTGATTATCCCCCTTCACTAAAATCATATACATTCTGACCTCCCCCTACCTCTTGGGAGCAGTTCCTCAGAGCTTTCTGAGAGGCTGTCTCCTGGCTATAGTCCTCATTTTTTTCTCAAATAAAACTTACCTCACAACTCTCACATTGTGCATGGTTTTTTTTTTTTTTCCCCCTTCGACAAAGGCTTCTTTGAGGCTGTGTTGGAGGAAGTCATTCAGTTGAGTTTTAGTGGATTAATAGTAACCAAAAATGCAATGACATGAAAGATGGATGAGAAGAAAATGTCATTCTAGGTGAAAAGAGAACTGTTTCTTGCTAAAAGTGAGAAATTCCTAATTTTAAAGCTTTAACAGGTGAGTAATGTGTCTAGTAGGTTGAATTTTAAATGTGTTTAGCAGCAGAATCTTTTTGTTCTTCACTTATTCATCCAATGGATATTTATTGAACACATTATATGCCAGGAACTGTTCTAGAAATCAGGAGTATAGTAACCAACAGGACCAGATTAAGCTCCTGAGGAAATACTGAAACTACAGATAATAAAAAGGCAAGACAATTTCAAATAGGCAGACATCTTCAAAGAAGATGAAATAAAATGAATTGTCCTCCACCTTCATCCTTATACCTTATCTCTGAAACTGTGTGAAAACTCCTGGACAGGAGACTCAAATTTGCAAAAAGGAGTCACGAGACCTGAGGATTAGAAGGAAAGATGTGGTCTGAATGTGAAGGTTCCCAAATGCCAAGTTAAGTGTTTTTCTTATTTTATGGGGATCCACTTAGGAGCAAGAAGGTGAAAATAACCAAAACTATACTTTATCACAGTGCTACTCAACCCCAGTGGTCCAGGTATTGGTTCTGGCCTATGAACTGTATGTTATGGGTCCACAGTGTGACCCTGCCTTGATATCTAGACATTCAAGCCATGGACTCATCTCATTGAGCAGGTTATAGACACAGTTTGCATGTTGTCACACTCCAGTATTGAGTTGCATGTTGTGTCATGCACAGGAGGGCCACAGATATATGTATTAGATGTATTAGAAATTGAACAAACAAAAAAATGGTCCTTTACCATAGAAAGTTTGAGGAGCATTGCTTCTTAGTCATGGCTACTATTATTTCTTGTTTATTATGTGTCAAGAACTATTGTAAGTGCTTCCTGGATTATCTCATTCCATCCTCACTACAAACCTATGGGGTTGGTGCTATCATTATCCCCAGTTTGCAGACATGGAGCACTGAGATTACCCAGAGCCCTGTGGTGAGGAAGGGTCAGAGCCAGGACTGGAATCGAGTCCCTCTGACTCGCTCTTCACCATTACCCTCTACTCTCCGTGTGTCTCTCTCTCACTCTACCCCGAGTTCCTTGAGGTGTAGTCCAGGAGTTTTCCATTTTTGTTCACTTAGCACCCAACCCAACATACAATACAGGTGTAGTAAATGTGGGTTGAATAAATCTGAAAGTGTAATAGGGAAGAAACATGTAGGATGGCATGGGAGGGAAATGCTGGAGGAGATGAATACCTACTTTAAAAGTCCGTGGTGCTGTCAAGAAACCGAGGATAAATACCAAGTAGTGGTGATGGAAATGGAGAGGAAAAAGACATAAAAAATGGTGCCAAGGAAGAACTCACAGGACTCGGTAATAGATGGGATGTGAAAATCGAAGAACGAGAAATCAGTGATGACACCAATGTTAGGAGCTGAGTGACTAGGAAGGGTGAACCAGGATGACGACAGCTGTTAAGAAAGGTCTTTTATAGTGAGGTGGATGGACGTGGAGTCTGTCATACAGAATGAAGTAAGTCAGAAGGAGAAAAAACAACTACCGTATGCTAACACATATACATGGAATCTAAGAAAAAAAATGTCATGAAGAGCCTAGGGGTAGGATGGGAATAAAACACAGACCTACTAGAGCATGGACTTGAGGCTACGGGGAGAGGGAAGGGTAAGCTGTGACGAAGTGAGAGAGTGGCATGGACATATATACACTACCAAACGTAGGGTGGATAGCTAGTGGGAAGCAGCCACATGGCACAGGGAGATCAGCTCGGTGCTTTGTGACCACCTAGAGGGATGGGATAGGGAGGTTGGGAGGGAGGGAGGGAGACGCAAGAGGGAAGAGATATGGGAACACATGTATATGTATAACTGATTCACTTTGTTATAAAGCAGAAACTAACACGTCATTGTAAAGCAATTACATTCCAATAAAGATGTTAAAAAAAAAAAAAGAAAGAAAGGTCTATGGAACATCTAGGGAAAGATGTCTAAGTAGAAGATATCCAGCTAGAAGTATGAAAATGCCCAAAGAGCAGTGCTTTATTTCATGTGCACTGATTTAAACTGTGTAAAGACCTCATGGAATAGTACCAGGATTTCCTTAGGGGCTTGGCAGTATGGAACAAAGGGGAAAACTAGGGAGACAGTCCTGAAGCTACACTTCACTAAGTTGAGAAAATGTCATCAATTGGCCATATCACAGGATGGGGGTGGGGTGGAATGGGACAGATGGATACTACCAGAGCAGGGTTGAACCATCCTAATTTGTTGCCTGACTCCACCAGCACTCCATCTGGGGGAAGGTACTTTGAACTGTTCCTGATACATTCCAGCATCCATGAGCTTTTGTTATTTTATTTTGTTTTATTTTTTTAAAGATTGTTTTTCATGTGGACCATTTTTAAGGTCTTTATTGAATCTGTTACAACACTGCTTCTGCACCATGTTTTGGTTTTTTGACTGTGAGGTACTCAGGACCCTAACTCCCCGACCAGGGATCGAACCCGCACCCCCTGCATTGGAAGGCGAAGTCTTAACCACTGGACCACCAGGGAAGTCCCAAGAGCTTTTGTATTTAAATGGAGAAATCTCTTTCCTTTCCAAAGCTCATGATTTTTCTCAGAGAGCTAGCTCTGGCCTGAATATTCTTGGCTCTTTTTCAGAAAGAATGAGTCTGTGTCAGGTGAAGGGCCCAGCGTGGATGATTTCCCAGTGCCTCGTGTCTATTTCAAAGACATAGTCTTATCTAGAAAATGAACAGTCATTTAATTATGTTATGGCCTATAAAAGGATTAGAGGGGACTTATCTAGCTTTCTCCTCTGTCGTACCTATAATTAGGATGACTCCTGTATTTTCTAACATTCATCTATTATCCTTCTTCATGGTATTTAACCTAGTGATCTTTTTATTCATTTAAAATCTCCTTAAATTTAGCAGAATCTCATTTTCCTTCACAGGACAGTTGACGTGGCTCTTTTTCTCTTTACTGACTCATAAATCTTGGCAAGGACACTCAATGGAAAGGAACAGTCCACGGAAGGAACTCTGGCTCAGAGACCCTTGGGAAGATGAAACCAGATGACAGAAACCTGGCCCTTGTCTCCAGGGAAATTTACCTTAACCCTCTGAGGGCTGGGGAGGTTAAGAAAAATACTGCCTATGCTAATAGAACACTTTATTCGTAGGGTGAATTTGCTCTTCAAGGATAAGACAAGTTTTGAAAGCTGGAAGGGCCAGAGTGGGGAAAACAAGAAGGGCCACTATATCTAGACTGTCACAAAGGATCTTTGTATTTCATTAGCTGGGGTGCTGGGGCAAGATGGCATTGGAGAGGCGATTCCTGCAGGTTGGGTCCTTCCCAGGTGCAATAATTAAATTATTGTCCCCACCTGCTATTCCACAGGGAATCAGAAAATGCAAAATTCTGGCTCGTTCTTTTGTGAGCTTGAGGGGATGACTTCACCCTTAGGCTCGGTCTGCTGATCTGTAAACCAAGTGACGTCTACTAGATGAAACTCAGGGACTCCTTTCATTTGTAATGTGCCATAATCAACTGCCCTCAGCTCCCTCCCTGTAGATTACAACCACAGGGTAGTGTGGGGTGCAGGTGCCAGGGAAAGCGGGACCGGAAGCATGGGAGGAAGGACAGTGAAATAGAGAAGGGGTCTAGAGGAAAGCTGGGTAGGGAGGCACAAAGGAAAAGAAAAGGAATAGCCTTCATTCCACAGAATGAGGGTTTCTATTACCCTCTTTCTGCCATTAACAGATCAGAAACAATTTGACCCATGTCATGTTTTCAAGAAGCTTTTCAGAGGTCAAATAATGAACAGCATATTTGAGTAAGAAAAAAATAGAAAAATAGAAGTGATAGCTTGAGGGTAAGTTTCTTTTAAAATTAAAAATGAAAGAATGTGAAAAAGAATATGTATATATATGTATAACTGAATCCCTTTGCTGTACACCAGAAACTAACATACTGTAAATCAACTGTAGTTCAATAAAAAATAAAATAACAAATGAGACTATGAAAACTGAGGAAAAATCAATTTGAAATTCACATGAGAGAGTGCCATCTGCAGGATAACTACAGACATGTAATCTTCTCTCAAATCTTACCCCAAACACTAAGCATTCAACAAATATTTATTGAGCACCTATAATATGACAGCACAATTCTAGACCTACATATATGGTTTTTGTATATATGTTCATGGATTTCACATCATAATAAAAATCAAACATCTGATTGTCTATTATTCATTTACCAAAACAAACATTTTCTCACTACCCATGCATTTTGATATGAACATCCTTAGTTTGGAATATCTACTGAATTTAGGATAGATGAAATATCTAATGGGTTTGGGATATTAAAAATAAGCCCAAGTATGGTAAAGTCACACTCTTCAAAAAACTTCTATTATTATGGACTGGATGAAGAATTTATCTAATACTTAATTTGGAGAGTCAGTCTCAGTGTCTGCGGTAGCCCCTCAGATTACAGGAATCAAGCTGAAGGAGAAAGTAACAAGAAGGGCATTTCTATTCAGTTCGGTTCAGCAAATATTTTTAAGCAGCTCTTCTATTTCAGGGGTTTGGGAGAGATACAAAGATGAAAGAGACAGAAACAATTTTCCAGATTAGTAGGAGAAGGCAATTTCACAAATAATTAATGAGTTGGCAGATTATGCTAAACTCTGTTAGAGATGCATACATAAAGGACCATGAGAGAAAATCAAGAAAAACCCTATATGACGAGGGATGAGAAAACTTTGTGAAGTAAGTAGCATCTGCATTGAGCTTTGAAGGATGCTTAGCATTTCAAAGGGCAAATAAAAATGGCGATGCTGGGAAGCAAAAGAAGGGTTGATAACAGGTTGGATCCTATGGACATTTCCTGAGCACTTACCCTAATAAGGAACTGAATAGGATTTTCTTTAAATCTCAACATCCTTGTAAAACAGGTGTGTCATCAACTCTCTGTCAGGAGCTAGTCAGGGAAACAAACTGCTTCTAATATTTATAACCAAGGACATGTAAAGTAGGAAACTGAGGCAGCAGAAACATTGGCCAAAGCAGGAAAGCAATGAGGGCCACAGAAGGGAAGGTGGGCTGACAGGAGCCTGAGGCCAGGGTGATACTCTTGGAGGCAGTTAGAATCACAAAGGAGACTCAGCCACTCCAGAGAATGCACGTGAGAAAGAGTGCATTCAAGTTCTCTTTCCTACGTCCTGTCTCCCACCAGCTCCTCCCTGTAGCCAAACCCAGTCAGCAGCTAGCTGACCTGACCACCTGGGAATCTGCCCCCTGCGGGGTGGACCCTTCATAACATCAGAAGGTGGACCCTTCTGATGTTATAAAGAACATCAGAAATGCATCTGAGGCCACAGCTGATGCAAACTCCCTTAACCGATGAGAAATTCAAGTGCAGATAGATGGAGGTGACCTGACCCATATCACTCAGTAAATGGCAGAGCTGGTATTGGGGCCCAACGCTGCCTCCAAGTCTCATCTTTTCTGAATGTCACAGTTGCCAATTCCATGCACGCCCAGAGTACGCATCTGTGGCTGATAGAGTTGCTTTGGGGAAGGAATCAAAGGCCATTCCAAGGAATCAAAATTCACCTGTATTGCTTGGGAACTTCATGGAGGAACAGAAGCTATGATTTGACGAATAAGAAAACATACTTGAAACCTCCTAGTAAATGCTAGTGGAGAAGAAACACATTCCTCTCCATAGGTCCCTATGTCCCTTCACATACTACTCTGCTTTTGCTCACTGAGCAGAAAAAGGGGAATGTAGGTAAAATGTGTTCAAAAAGCAGTCAGTCAAGGCCCCAGGCAGGGCCTAGTTGGAAATGTCAGCGGAACCAAAGTAGCATCCATCATGTCTATATCCAGATACCAGTAAGACTGGGCCACCTGATGATGTTACCCAGGTTGGCTAGATCTCCAAGGACTTCTTCCCCTCCTGGGCAAGTAATGACAACAGCATTTTACTCTCTCATGTTACTTTGCTTACTGACACCTATAGACAACCTAAGCTTGGTGTGTAGATCCTCCAAACATTATCCATGGGGGAGCAGGAGGAAAAGAAAAGAAGCCTAATTTGCAGGTTAAGACCACCAGGCCCTGAGAGGTTAAGTGACTTGCCCGGGGGTCCCACTGAGACCCGGCAAGGAGGAGAGAAAGGGAAGGCTCCTGATTCCTCCAGCTCAGAGCTCTCTTCTGCCACTTCAGACAACCTCGTAACAGGGAAAACAGTGCTCCTACGGAGAGGCTCAATTCCAACAGCCCCTTGTTACAGCCAGGAGAGAGATGCGAGGCTTATTAGCACTTCTCCCCGAGCACCTGCCCAACAGGAAGCAGGCAGGCTGGAGAGACACCCTGATCCTCATCAACCCTTTATCATTGGATTTCATTCCACTTCTCTGTCTATAGATGATAGGATGTTAGAGACAGAAAAACCTCAAGTTATCAAACTTCCTACGGATGAGAAAAACCATGAACCAACAACGGAACTGCTGGAAATCATGTAACTAATAAGTGAATTATCATTTTATTCCCCCTGCCTGGAATATATTCATGCCCCCAAAAGTTGAATAAATAGCTCTGAGCTGGGTAGAGGCGGGGACCCTGAATTGTAGCGTTTGTTGATTTCCATGGCAAACTCCTACAACTATGATTTCAGCCAAGGACTGGCCAATCTCTCGTGACATTTCTGAACGTTTAATAATTGGCTCTCGTGAGCCAGTAAGAACTCGTTCCAGCACACCACAAACTAGCATACCCCAAACCCCCAATCCCGTTTGCTGTAGATCTAAACTCACAACCTCTCTCAAGATCCAGCCTAAATGCCAAGCACAGTGCCTACAATGTGGTTGGTACCTGCCCAGTGTCTTTTCAAAAAATCAAATGCACTGAATGCCACCTAGACCAAGGAACCCTTCCCAAACTCTGCTCTGACAGCTGGAATTAAGTTCTGTCTCATGTAACCTTAAAAGCATTTATTTTATGTCCCTTTTATGGAATTTTTTGTTATTTTTTTAATCCTTTTTGATCTACATTATTCAACATTTATTCAACACTTACCTATTTGGTACCTATTTCATCTCCTGAGCTAGATGTTAAACTCCTTGAGGGTAGGAATCATGTTTTGTTCTTCCCTGTATCTGTAGAGGATCCTTGCCTGGGCCTTGCACATGATCAGCACTCAATAAAAGTTGAATGAATGAATTCTGATGAATCAAGGTTTGCCCTGAGCTGCTTATGGATTGAAAAGAACTCAGTGCTGCTCTGTCTAAAAGGGGAAACTGATATGTTAATGACTTAAGCTATGGTGTGCCTACAGGAAAAATGAACACAAGTTGTTGAAACTGCAGTGTTGATGAAACTGTGTTGATGAAAACTGTGTTGATGAAACTGCAGTCCTTACCAGAGCAAGATAGCAGAAGAAGCTTTTCTTTAACAGGGAAAAGCATGCCAGGAGGGTTACTCTAGGGTGAGAAGGTATCACATGACTCCTTCACTCCGTACTCTGCTGTCTCTTATTAGACACTTCTATGAGTGCCCCTCCCTTGGCTACTACCCATTTTTGAGTCTGCTGATAAGATGGCATGAGAGCAAGATTGGGCAGGGGGTCAGAGCAGGGGTCGACCACAACACTGGTTCCAATGCTTCCGGCTGGGGAATGCAGACCAGGGTTCTGGTAGGAATAGACTGGTGAAATTTCGGAGTTTTCTACACTAACTGTAAGTCTATTGTAAGAATACTTTTTAATTAACATTTTCAGAATTATTGTATTCAATGTGAAGTATACTTATCATTTTAGACATTATTCTTTAGACTAAGAGAAGTAAAGGAATGTTAAAGTTTTGTTACAGAAAGGGTTGAAATACTGAGTAGTTGAAATGGTTGCAGATAGGCAAATCAATACAGTATAATTGATACTGAAAGAATCTGCTGGTACAAAACAATCAAGTACATTATTATTTTAATCTTCAAAATAGGAGTTATTGGTTAAAATTACAGTATTTGCTCCTTATTTGACTCTAAACTCTAGCATATGATGTTTTTCTCCTTAGCAAATTCTCTTCTTTAGAAATGATAGTACACAGTATTTTATTTTTGTTTATATTATTTTCAACATTGTCTGGCTTTATATCATAAAATACACCATAAAGCCTCCATTTAATCTCTGTAGTTAGTTAGTCCTATTTCAACTTCTATGGAAGAGGCACTTCATGGTGTTGTAAATATTCTGCCATGGAATTCCTGCTGTCAATACACTTTCTCAGTTAAGAACATGATATCAAACCATACTTGCTGTGTCTCTGACAGTGGGTGTCCCATTTTTACCCAACACTCTTTACTCTGTGGAGTCATATTAACACTGAATGCAAGTCTGTGATATGGAACCACATGGTGTTTGAACTTATGAAACCTTTGGTGGGGTTGATGGTGGTGCTGGAATAAAAGGCTGTATGGGTGAGAAAAAGCAGACAGCAGAAGCAGAGACTCAGGGCAAAAGACAAGTTTTTGAAAAACTTGTTCAGGGACTTCCCTGGTGGTGTAGTGGTTAAGAATCCACCTGCCAATGCAGGGGACACAGGTTCAATCCCTGGTCTGGGAAGATCCCACATACCACAGAGCAGCTAAGCCCGTGCCATAGCTACTGAGCCTGTGTGCCCTAGAGCCCGTGCGCCACAACTACTGAGTCTATGCTCTAGAGCCCACGAGCTACAACTACTGAGCCTGTGTGCCACAACTACTGAAGCCCGAGCACTTAGAGCCCATGCTCTGCAACAAGAGAAGCCACCACAATGAGAAGTCTACGCACTGCAATGAAGAATAGCCCCCTCTCGACACAACTAGAGAAAGCCTGTGCGCAGAAACAAAGATCCAATGCAGCTAAAAATAAATAAACAAATTTATTTTTTAAAAAAGAAAAAAAAGATGTATTCTCTAAAAAACAAACAAACAAAACTTGATCAGATGTGTCTCTCACACCCATGGCTTTGGTGAGAAAGCTTGCCAAGAGCAATGATAGCATATAATGTATGGATGGTTTTTGCATTCAAGGGGCATCCACCTCTGTAGAAAGACTTTAAGTGAGTTTTATTTCTAGGTAACTAAATTGATTAAATGTGTTAAGTGAAATGATGCTTATATTACCCCCTTGTCGATGCTATGAGTGCTGCATAGTAGATATTGTCTTGTTTTTGATACAAAAATGGGGTTTGTGAATTGACACCGATGGAAGATTCTGATTGAGAATATTGACTGAGTTTATAGCTGTCTTGAGCAGAGTCCATCAGTGATCTCAGACTGTGTCTCAAAGGAAGGAGGGAGTCCTAATGGCTGCAATACCCACAAGAATGCTGTTTGTGGCAGTTCTGAGTTTTGGACATGGATGCTTTTTATATGGTTGTTAATGTTGAACATTCTTAAAATTATTTTTTTTAAAGAAGGAAATCAACTGGCCTCACTTTCACTTTAGAAGCTGAGATTCAGAGCGATTAGGTAATTTATCCAACGTCCCACAAATGATAAGTAACAGAGAGAGAACTAGGACTCGGGTTACTCAATGATTCCATCTTACCAATTCTCTGAAAGCTTTCTTTCCCATACCTTATACACAGCGCATGTGCTATGCTTTTTCTCTGTTCAATCTGCAGTCTCTTCAACTTCTTTTTTGCAGCTACCCCTTCATGACTCCTTTGGTTGGGTCTTTCAATTAATGAGTCTTACTTGAAAGGTCATAGGAGAGGTACATGACACAGGCATACCCCACCACCTTGGGCATAGCAGTTGGACCTCAAATGTGCCTATAACCCAATAAGATCGGTCAGTTATTTTTAAGGGACTGATATCCATGATGGAAGAGCAAAAGGTACCTTTTCCTATGAGAGTGTGACCTGCAAATACCACATAACCTGACATTTCTAGATGCCATTTTTGTTGTCTGGAGAGACCTTGCTGAAAATGAAGCCAATGACAAAGAAGGCCAAACAAAGAAGATTCAAGGAAGCTGAAGATATCAATTAAGTCTCTGGATCCAGCTATACCTGAAGTTAGTGAAGTCCTAAGCTGTTGGGTTATTGAAGCTAAAATGTCCCTGGCATTGCTACTAATGTGTTACTTTCTTGCAAATTGTTCTGGTGTTTACTTCACCTCTGCATTAGATAGCTCTTGTGTGCTGCCTCACTTCATTTATACTAAGCCCTTATTGTTGCTGTAGCCATCAGTCCTATGCAGGTAAAACCTCAAAGCATCTGGAAAGCATTGCTTCACCTCCACCATGAATCTCTCACTTTCTGTCATGGGTTTCTCTAAGTCTCTGAGAGATAGCTTCTAGGAATCATCATGTACAAGCCTAGAGATACAAGGGAACTTCCATCCCATGCGGGCAAATCTGGGGCAGTGGAAGTCTGGGGCTGGTGGATCATCGCTTCCCTTTTCCATCCCCCAGACAGTCAATTGAGAGCTACATTCTTCACTCCTGAGAAGGTCCAGCCTCACTTGTCCAGTGGGGGTCAGCAGGATAGCTCACTGGATCCTGGTTTCCCTCCTTCCTTGGCATTACTGCCCCAAATAAACCACGTGAGTGCATGCTTCTGTTTCGGGGTCTGCTTGCCGAGAGAGACCCGGATGAATGCAACCTCCTAGTGGCATTCAGTAGACCCCATCAACCCCTTCTTGGTACTCCCTTCTCCCTTCACAGCAGGGATGTATTGTTCCTGGTTTTGCTTGGTCATTTCTGACCCCTCCCTTAGCGTGCTCTTCATGAGCCTCTTGTCCTCCTTGCCAGTGCTGCCCAGGACTCTGTGCCCAACCATCCTCTCTTCTACACGCTAGAGATTGCCCACACCAATGGCTTCACCAACCACTTACAACCATTCCTAAATCTCCATTCCAGACCCACATGAATGAGTAAGCAAATGTGTCCCTGACTCTGAGAGGAAAGAGCAGAGCAGACTATGCCATTTGTGTTTTGCTTTGCACTAATTTGATGCCCAGCATTGACTTAGTAACACAGACATGATGGCCAATTAGATAAATGCATTTCACTCCATGTTTCCTTGACCCCTATGCCTTAAAGGGACCATATACTTCACAACTGCACAATTTCTGAAGAGATGTTAGAGTCCATTCTCCCCTTCTATCAATATTTTAAACTATTTTTAGAAAGTTCGGAATTAATTTTTATAATGCCATTGAGAAATTGTAAAAAGGCAAATATTTTCTGCAGTCATTCTTAGTGGCACTCATATTTTCTTAATGAAGGAAGTTGGGAGGTTGGGGGAGAATGCTATATGTTGAAATCTGTGCTACTGTACGGCTTGGCTCCACCTTCTTTTTTAACCCCTGCTGTCCCCCTAAGTCACGAGTCAGGTGTAGGTTTTGTTTCTTGATTTAGTTACAAAGTCCCAGGATACTGGGATCCTGAAATTCCTGTAAACTCTGTACAACATAGTACTACTTAAGTCCAAGACTCTGAATAGCACCTGGAATAGAACTGTACGGAACTAGAAGCTTAATTGAGCCAATGACTTAGTTCTCTTCTGTGATCTATAAATATAGACCCCTACCCATCAACTCTGTTTTCTATCACCTCTACATACCCTCAGTTCTCCAGGATCTAAGCCCCAGGGAAAAAATGAACTGGAGGCCAACTGAGCAGCCGGACCCTCAGATGCTTGAAAGCTGTGCATTTCTGCATCTTGCCAGTGACTTTCTTTCCTACTCCCAAGGTGTTAGTTCCTGAACTCAATCACATTATAACCAATTGTTGTCTGCATAATGCAAATTCAAACCATGTTCCCTAATTAATCTATTGTGTTCTCTCCAATTTGCATGATAAATTGTAGGAGCAATGCCTTTAAGTGCCTTTCTCTGGGGCTAGGGTTATTAGAAACCTGCTTCAGAAAGGTGCCCTGAGTGAGGAGAAGTTGAGACACACTTCTAGCACTGTCACCTTATCCTGTGGGCTGCCTGTCCTCTATCTGTTTAGAGGTTAACAGATCCTGAGTCTTAAGTTAAACTCTCTCTCCAACCAGAGGTTTGTCTTCTCAGCACTGAGCAGGTGAGAGCAGAGCAGTGGGAAACTGACAGGGGCTGGCTACACTAGGATGCTCTTAAGTCTGTTCCTAGGACATGGGGTTGGATTTGAAGAGAGAATTTGGTCCTGCCTCATAATAAAGCATTCATCTGGCTCAAAATCCTTTCCCCCGGAGAGCAGGACAAAGGGTGCGGTGGGGAAGGAGGTGGGAGTTTCTCACTCTCATGCTTCTTCACACTCAGCTTCCAACTATTCATCAAAATCACTATTTAAGTGTACCTGCCAGTTTATGGTTTCAGTGGCTTTAGCTCCTGGGAAGCAGATCTCTACTTTGGTTCTCTGGATTCACCTGTCTCTCTAGATTTCAGGATGAGAGTTTGCTCTGAGACCTCAGTTCTCCAATGGGTCCAAGAAAAGTTACTGAGTTTTCAGTTTGTCAAGTTTTTTTCTTATTTTAAGGATGGGAATAACAACTTCCATGCTCTTAATATGTCATAGCTGAAACCAGAAGTCTTAATACATAGTTTGATCTTTTTGTCACATCTGTGCTGGTGATATCTTAGCCTTCTCTGCCAAGGAAGCAAAGTCATTGTATTTGGCTTAGCATAAATAACACTGTGCCAGTAGATCTGTGATCTACATTTTTCTCCTGTGAAAATATGTTCAGGTCTCCATTTTTTAAACATGAATAGTCGCCCAGAAAAATGGCGTAACAATACAGAAAATACCAACTGTGTGTGTAGGATCTGAGTAGTCCACAGTTTCAACATATATAGCTAGTGGGAGGTTAAATTGCATTAGCCACTTTTGAAAACTGTTTGACAGCTTATTCTAAATTTAAAATCACACCCTATTTTGGCCCAGTGATTTTACTCCTAGGTATGTACCCAGCAAAAAACAAACAAACGAAAACATGTAAAAGAAAAGGTTCCCAATAACACTATTTGTAATAACCATGAACTGGAAAAAGCCCAAATGTCATTACAATGGTAAATCAATTGCAGTGTATTCACACAACGGAATATTATACAACAATGACAATTAATGATAAATCACACAAACATAATGCTGAGTGAGAGAACGGAAACAAAGTAGTACCTATTGTATAATTTATTTATAGTCTAAGAATGGTCAAAACTAAACTATGGTACTTGATGTGAGGAACATGTCTACCTGCCATGTTGAAGGCATTATTTGATTGAATGGGCATAAAGAGGAGCACGTGGGATGCTAGTGATGATCTGTTCCTTGAGCTGTTTACATGGAATGTTCAATATATGAGGATCTCTTTAGCTGTAGACTTATGATCTATGCATTTCTTGTATGTATATTATTCACTAAAAGTTTATAGAAATGTGGAGAATGAAGCCTTCTTTAACAATCTCTCTTGGTTCTTGTTAGGTTCTGGTGGCAATGTATGTAAAAATTCCTTGAAAAATCCAAACACTATAATGAATTATTTTTACCACCATCACCATTTACTTTACATCCTATGTATATGCAACATAACACCAAGTAGTTATCACCTTTCTAAATCAGAGAGATTCTAACCTACTTACATTTATCTTAGAAGAAATGAGAAATCTGAATTCAATTTGAACTTTCTCAGTACTCAGACTCCTGGGTTTTCTGTTTTTATAGAGTTTTATAGAACCTAAGGGCAAAGTTTTATAGAACCTAAGGGCAATCTAAAGCCAGTGTAAAAAATGATTATCAGAATTACCAAGCACAAGTTTCCTCATTAGATAAGACCTCATTGGATAAGAAATATAATCCTTCCCTGCGCTGCAGGATGAGTCCTGCACATGTGGCTTGTTAC
Source organism: Kogia breviceps (assembly GCF_026419965.1). Classification (NCBI taxonomy): domain Eukaryota; kingdom Metazoa; phylum Chordata; class Mammalia; order Artiodactyla; family Physeteridae; genus Kogia; species Kogia breviceps. Next base: position 21,519,361 of record NC_081324.1, read on the forward strand.
TATCACTTGTGCCAGAGTATCTTCTTTTTATATTCTCTGTAGTTCCCTGCTTTGGTTTACTACTTGGAGGCTACCTGGATAAGTTAGGTGTTCGCACCGGTCTTAACAAAAGTTCCAATCCTTTGTGTGGAGTTTACCATGAAACCCTGCTTTTAAATGTTCTTTAATCCATGTAACCATTCTTAAAATGGTTCACTCTGTAGACAAAATCCAAGCCCTTTAGAAGGGAGAATGTGTTAGATTAAAGCTATAAACAGCAAGAGACACTTGTACTGGATTAGAAAATGAACTAATTGGATGCAGAAGTAAATGATCCAGACAGTACTTTTTAGCCATAAGACAATATCTTAATGGTCTCCCACAATAGATTGTAAGTACCATGAAGGCAGGAACAAGACTGCATACTGACCATTGCATCAGGAAAACTGATACTTATCAGGTTCTTAGATGAGTGAATGTGATAGCTGATGGGAAGAAGAATGGTATTTATGAGGTTAAAACTATCACAACAACTTACTAGGCCATTCCTATGAGCAAATGTTAGTAAGTAAGAGAAAAATGCCTGATAAAAAGTGATGGTTTAAGACAGCCCACAGAAAGGGAGAAAATTCTTCAAAGCATATATCTGATAAGGAATTTTATCTAGAAAATATAAAGAATAACCACAACTCAATTATAAAAAGACAATCTAATTTTTAAAATGGTGAGCAGATTTTAATAGACATTTCTCCAAAGAAGATACACAAATGGCTGATTAGTATACGAAAAGATGCCCAACCTCATTAGCCATCAAATCCAAACCACAATGAAATACTACTTTATACTCACTAGCAAAGCTATAATCCAAGAGACAGAAATAACAAGTGTTGGTGAAGATGTAGAAATAATGAAATCCTCATACATGGCTGGGGGAAAGTAAAATGGTGTAGCTGTTTTGGAAAGGAGTCTGGCAATTCATTAAAAAGTTACATGACCCAGTAATTCTACTCCTATGTATATACACAAGAGAAATGAAAACATATGTCCTTACACAAACTTGTAGACAAATTTTCATAGCAGAATTATTCATAATAGCCAAAATGTAGAAAAACTTCAAATGCCTATCAATTGAAGAATGTATAAATAAAATGTGGTATATCCATACAATGGAATATTATTAGCAACTTAAAAAATGAAGTACTGATACATGCTACAAGGTGGATGAACCTTGAAAACATTATTCTAAGTGAAAGAAGACAGACTCAAAATATCACCTATTGTATGATTCCACTTATATGAAATATCCAGAATAGGATAAAAAACAGAAAGTAGATTAGTGGTTGCCTAGGGCTGGGAGGCTGGGGGTGATTTGGGGTTAATGGCTAAAGGATATGGGCTTCTTTTGGGGGGTAATGAAATGTCAGCTAATTGTGGTGATATATGAACAGTCTGTGAACATACTGAAAATCATTAAATTGTACACTTTAAATGAGTGAATTGCATGGTTTGTGAATTGTATCTAAATAAAACTGTTAAAAAATAAATTAAAACTATGATGATTGAGGTGAGAGGAAAATGCACTTCTGAGAAATGGAAAAAGTGATAGAAGATAGTAAAAAAAATCATTGAAAAAATGTTATGTGTGTAATTAGCTATTTTGCCTACAAAGAGCCTCAATTTTTTTATTTTTTTATTTATTTTTTAAATTTTTAAATTTTTTTGTGGTACGCAGGCCTCTCACTGTTGTGGCCTCTCCCGCTGTGGAGCACAGGCTCTGGACGCGCAGGCTCAGCGGCCATGGCTCACAGGCCTAGCTGCTCCGCGGCATGTGGGATCTTCCCGGATTGGGGCACGAACCCATGTCCCCTGCATCAGCAAGCGGATTCTCAACCACTGCACCACCAGGGAAGCCCACAAATTAATCTTTGATACTAGGGGTAAGAATCTGATTCCTCCTAAAATTTAGGGTTCATTTTCCCTGCATATATGCAAATGTAAACGTAGAAAGAAAATATGAATAAATCAGGACATGTAAAAATAAATCACGACAACAACCCCCTTTAGTGCTGATTCTAGTTTAATCAACATGCAAAACGAGAACCTCTCAGAGAAAAACATTAACTTCTCAAGGAAAAGCATCTTCTGGTAGGTCCATGGCAATTACACATCTCTTTTGCCAGAATGTATTTTCCTTCTCCAGGTAGGCCTCTCAAATAGCCCTCAAATATTCCATTAAGAGCATCATCTCCCTTTATGTATTCCTTTGTAGTTCAGTCATTGTTGCTGATACAATACTCACTGGACACCTTTTCTTTAAGCCAGACTTCTGCATATTATTAAAGTGTGAGATAAAGAACAACATGTCCATAAGTCTGACAATTTCCAGTCATTTTTGCAGATGTGTCTGCCATTGTTCATTTTGTTTCTTTCATAAATAAAATGTCTGCAGAGTAATGACAAAGCATAATGTTTCCTGTCTCCTAGCTTAAAGAATATAAAACTCCTAGAATTTATTAGACAACTCCAAAAGTTCATCTGATATTTAGTAAAAATTTTAAAACTTTCCATAGAGATGCATGGGGTTTTCCTGCTCTAATATTAAGAAACTTGTGTTCTTACTGTAAAAACCTACGAAATTTCAAGACAAAGGACTATAATTTTGATTGATGTCCAGTAGGAGAGCCTGTTTGGGCCTCCCATATTCTCAGTCTGCTCTGCTCTTCTGATCAGGCTGGTACATAAATCTTTCCTGATCTCCTCAAACCTACTCCCTTTTATGTATAAATGCATGCAAATTCTGCATGATAATGAGAATAAAGCTGGCAAATTGATGCATTGTGCTATTTACTGATACTGCCCAAATATGAGCTAAAGGTTAGAAAGGATCTAAAACATCATATGGCCCAACCATAAACTGCTAACATTTGAATGCCCTCCATTAAGTGTATAGTTGAATTCCTCAACCAAAGAGAAGCAGTCAATTCCATTTCTATAGATCTTCCACTGATTTAAAGTGCTTTATAAATAATGAAAATTATTCTAGGTCTATTATCGTAGAGTTATATATAAAAGCAGTCTATGTGTTCTTTTATCTTAATATTATCTCACTGAATCCTCACAAAGGATCCTCACACTCACACACGTATACACCCCATCTTTATCCATCAGTCCATCAGTGAGCAATTAGGTTGTTTCCATATCTTGGCTATTGTAAATAATTCTGCAATGAACACAGAGGAACACATATCTTTTTGAAATAGTATTTTTGTATTTCTCAGGTAAATACCTAGAAGTAGAATAGCTGGGTCATATGATAGTTCTATTCTTAATTTTTGAGTAATCTCCATACTGTTTTCCATAGTGGCTGTACCAATTTACATTCCAACCAATAGAGTATGAGGTTTCCCTTTTCTCCACATCCTTTCCAATGCTGGCTATTCTCAGAAAGACAAGAAGTAACAATTCTAACCAACATGAGGTGATATCTCATTCTGGTTTTGATTTGCATTTCCCTATTAGTGATGTTGAACATCTTTTCACATGTCTGTTGTTCACCTTTATGTCTTCTTGGTAAAAAATGTTTATTTAGATCCTCTGCCCATTTTTTAATTGGGCTGTTTTTTGTTGTTGAGTTGTATGAGTTTTTTATATAGTTTGGATATTAATCCCTTTTCAAATATATGATTTGCAATTCAGTAGGTTGTCTTTTTGTTTTGTGGATGGTTTTCTTTGCTGTGCAGAAGCCTTTAAGTTTGATGTAATCCCATTTGTTTAATTTTACTTTTGTTTGCCTTGCTTGAGCAGACATACCCAGAAAGATATCTCTAAGGCCTATATCAAAGAAGTTACTGCCTATGTTTTCTTCTAGGAGTTTTATGGTTTCAGATCTTACATTTAAGTCTTTGATCCATTTTGAGTTAATTTTTGTGTATGGTGTAAGGTATCAGTCTAATCACATTCTTTTGCATCTAGTTTCTAGTTTTCCCAACACCATTAATTGAGGAGACTATCCTTTCTCCCTTATGTTCTTTGCTCTTTTGTCATAAATTAATTGTATACATGTGTAGATTTATTTCTGGGCTTTGAATTTTGTTCCATTGTTCTGTAGGTCTGTTTTTCTGCCAATATCATGCTGTTTTGATTACTATAGCTTTGTAGTATAATGTGAAATCAGGGAGTGTGATACCACCATCCTTGATCTTTTTCTTCAGGAAAATTGGTTTGGCTATTCAAGGTCTTTTATGGTTTCACACAAATTTTAGGATTTTTTTTGGTTCTATTTCTGTGAAAAATGTAAATGGGATTTTGATAGGGATTGTGGTGAATTGTAGATTGCTTTAGGTAATATGGACATTGTTCACAATATTAATTCTTCCAACCCATGAGAATGGAATATCTTTTCATTTCTGTGTGTCTTATCCAATTTTTTTCAACAATGTCTTATAGTCTTCAGTTTATAGGTCTTTCACCTCCTTGGTTAAATTTATTTCTAGGTATTTTATCTTTTTGTCTTAATTGTAAATGAGATTTTCTGCTTAATTTCTTTTTCTGTTAGTTCACTGTTTGTGTATAGAAACACAACAAATCTTTGTCTATTGATTTTATAACCTGCAACTTCACTATATTCATTTACTATTTCTTACAGATTTTTGGTGGAATCTTCAGGGTTTTCAATATATAAAATAATTTCACCTGCAAATAACAAAAGTTTTCCTTCTTCATTTCTAATTTAGATGCTTTATATTTCTTTTTCTTGCCTAATTGCTCTAGGTAGGACTTCCAATACTATGTTGAATACGAGTGGTGAAAGTGGCCACCCTTGTCTTATTCCTGATCTTAGAGGGTTAGCTTTCAGTTTTTCACCATTGGGAATGATGTTAGCTGTGAGTTTGTCATAAATGGCCTCTTCTAAGTTGAGGTACGTTCTTTCTATACCCATTTCATTGAGAGTTTTCATGATAAATGGGTGTTAAGTCTTGTCAAATGCTTTTCCTGCATTTACTGAGATGATCATATGATTTTTTTATCCTTCACTTTGTTAATGCAGTGTATCACATTGATTGATTTGTAGATGTTGAACTATCCCTGCACCCCTGGAATAAATCCCACTTGGCCATGTTGTATGATCTTTTTAATATACTAGATTTGCTAATATTTTGTTGAAAATTTTTGTATCCATGTTTGTCAGAAATATTGGTTTATAATCTTTTTTGTGTGTGTTGTCTTCGGCTGGTTGTGGTATCAGTGTAATGTTGGCCTCATAAAAATGTGTTAGAAAGAATTCCCTCATCAATGTTTTGGAAGAAATTGAGAAAGATGGGTATTAAATCTTCTTTGAATGTTTGGTAGAATTCATTTGTCTTCAGGCATTTTAGATTTCTCCTTAGATTTCTTTGTTGACTCAATAGTTGTTCTGTGACATGCTCTTTAGTCTCCACACGTTTGTGATTTTTCCACCTTTTTCTTGTAGTTCATTTCTAGTTTCATATCTCTGGTCAGAAAAGATGCTAGATATGATTTCAATCTTCTTAAATTTATTGAAATTTATTTTGTGTTCCAACATATGGTCTATCCTTGAGAATGTTCCTTGTACACTTGAGAAGAATGTGTATTCTGCTGCATTTGGATGGAACGTTCTATATAAATCTATTAGGTCCACCTGTTTTATTTAAGGCAGAAGTTTTCTTGTTGAATATCTGTCTGGATGATCTGTCCATTGATGTAAGTGGGGTGTTAAAGTCCCATACTGGTATTGCGTTACTGTCAATTTCTCTTTTTAGGTCTGCTAATGATTTCTTTCTATATCTTGGTGCATATATATTAATAAGTTATGTTTTCTTGATGAATTGTCTCCTTTATATTATATAATGTCCATCTTTGTCTCTTGCTACCTTTTTAGCTTGAAGTCTATTTTTGTCTGATATGTGTATGGCTACCCCTACTTTCTTTTCATTTTTTAATTTTTTTGCGGTACGTGGGCCTCTCACTGTTGTGGCCTCTCCCATTGCGAAGCACAGGCTCTGGACATGCAGGCTCAGCGGCCATGGCTCATGGGCCTAGCCGCTCCATGGCATGTGGGATCTTCCCAGACCGGGGCACGAACCCGTGTCCCCTGCATCGGCAGGCGGACTCTCGACCACTGCGCCACCAGGGAAGCCCCCTACTTTCTTTTGACTGCCATTTGCTTGGAGTATCATCTTCCATCCCTTCTCTTTGGGTCTATGTTTGTCTTTAGAGCTGAGATTAATCTCTTGGTGGCAGCATACAGTTGGGTCTTATTTTTCAGTCCATCCAGCCACTCTGTGTCTTTGGAGTGGTGAATTCAATCCATTTATGTTAAGGTGATTATTAATAGAAGAGGACTTAGTACTGTCATTTTATCTTTTGTTTTCTGGTTGTTTTCATATCTCCATTGTTTCTTTTATCTTGTGTTTCTGTCTACCATTTTAGTTTAGTGGTTTTCTATGACTTTTTCTCAGTTTCCTCTTCTTTATGTTTCATGCCTCTGCTCTAGATTTTTGTTTTGTTGTTACCCTGAAGTTTGTATAAAACATCTCATAGATAATACAGTCCTTTATCTGACAGCATACAATCTTCATATGCCTATACAGTCTATATAATACATTAAGTACAATTATTATTTCTTTAAAAAAACACTCTGTTCTGTTCTCCCTCTCTTCTCCTTCTGGGATACCCATTACCATTAAGTTCTCTCTCCTGATAGTGTCATATAGTTCTCACAAAATTTCTTCATTTAAAAAGAAAATCTTAGATCTCTCCTCTTCTACCTGAATCATTACTAGATTTCTATCTTCAAGCTCACTAATTCTCTGTTCCATATAGTCTGCTCTATTTCCAAATGCTTTCTATTGCATTCTTCATTTATTGAGTTCTTCAGCTCCAGAATTTGATTCTTTTCTAGTGTTTTAATCTCTTTGGTAAATTATTCCCTCTGTTCATTAATTTTATTCCTGAGATCACTGAACTGCCTTTCTGAGTTTTCTTGTAGCTCGTTGAGTTTTTTCATAACAGCTATTTTGAATTCTCTATCAATTAGATTCACAAAATTCCATGACTTTAAGTTTGGTTTCTGGAGAACTGTCATTTTCTTTTTGTGATACCATGTTACCATGGTTTTTTCATGGTGCTTGAAGAGTTGCTGTGGAGTGCATAGAAGCCAACCCTACAGATCTTGATAATAGAGCCTAAGAAGGTAAAGTTAAATAATCTCAAGTATACAGAGCATAGCTGAGTTAAAAAAATAAAACAAAATAAAAAATCTCCCCAAAACAACTACTAACAAAGAAGTTAGGGGGATGTGCCTAACTTCTGGGGTTACCTGGGTTGCAGGCACCATTGCCTCAGTGTGTAGGGGGTGGGAGGTGGAGCCTGGGTCTCAGGCACCTCTGCCACTTCCAGTATTATTGGGTTCGTGGGCACTGCCACCATGGTTGGGGAGGTTAGACTTCTCTGTGTGGCCACTGCTGCAGCCAGAGGTCAGAATTAAGTGTGATGCTTCCCTGCTACTACTGTATTCTCTGTGAGATGGGGCTGGGATCCAGGTCTCCACCTTCACTGTTTCCTCGTCCTGCTCCTTCTATGTTCCAGTCCACCCATTTTCAGATGTACAGATGTGTGGATCTCTCCAGGATCCTGGTGTATTGGATGGAGAAACCTTTGTTGAGTTATAGATGTTTTACTAGTTGTAGACTGAAGGGGAGAGACAAAGGGAGATTTTCATGACACTGTAATACTGACATCTTTCCTTCACTTATTTTTACTGCTGGTAGAAATTTTGTGGTTTTGTTTTGTCTTTTTTTTTTTCTTTACCAGTAATATTTCAACCAGTATTTTGGGAGCACTCAAAGTGTCTTTCCATTACAACATTCACTTTCACTCCTTTGATTTGCAAATCAACTATGTAAGATAGGAAGGGTAATTGTTAACTTTACAGAGAAGGAAAGCACAGCTAAGAGAAATTATCACAAAAACACAGCAGATATAGAAGTATGACTTGATTCTATGTTAGTCTCCTGACACCAGTCTCCTGTTGTTTTCACTACATAACACTGCAAGTCAAAATTTGGTGTCCTGCCCTTTAAACCCTGTCTCATTTTCACATAGGTTACTGTAAAGCACATCCCCCCAACTTCTTTGTTAGTAGTTGTTTTGGGGGGTTTTTTGATTTTATTTGTTTTTTAACTCAGCTATGCTCCGTATACTTGACATTATTTAACTTTACCTTCTTGGGCTCTATTATCAAGTTCTGTAGGGTTGGCTTCTATGCACTCCACAGCAAAAAATTTGATAAATGGCAATGAATGACAATACAGAATTGAAAGTTTCAGAATTAAGTTGACAGTTTCCCTCTTTGCTTTCTTCCTTCCTTCCTTCCTTCTTCCCTCCTTCCCTTCCTTCTTTCTTTCTTCAGCATTTTAAAAACATTGTTCCATTCACTTTTAGCCTCCATTATTTTAATGAGAAGTCTGCTGACATTCTGGGTTGTTTTTGCGGGGCGGGGGGGTTTGCAGTACGTGGGCCTCTCACTGTTGTGGCCTCTCCCATTGCAGAGCACAGGATCCAGAGGCACAGCCTCAGTGGCCATGGCTCACAGGCCTAGCCACTCTGCGGCATGTGGATCTTACCATACTGGGGCACGAACCCATGTCCCCTGCATCGGCAGGCCGACTCTCAACCACTGCACCACCAGGGAAGCCCTGCTGACATTCTTAATATTTCACCCCAAACATATATTTTTCCTAGACCACTGCTGGCAGACTTTTACTATAAATGGCCAGATAGTAAATAATTTACTCTTTCATGGTTCTGCTCCTAGATTATAAGTCATATTTTCCTCCTGGTTTCCTGATTGTTTATTTTTATTTTTTGTAAAACAGACATTGTGTGTAAAAAAAAAAAAAAAACAGTAGAGAATGAATAAATAATGTTTATCTCTAGTTAAGGTCACACAACTTTCTCTCTCAGACCATAATTTTGGTGAGATTGAATCTATCTAACGTATAATTCAGCTGGGTTTGGGCTTTGATGTGCCTTTAGAAAGATTTAATCTACCACTGCCTTCAAATATTTTATGGTGGGAGCAGAAATTTCCCTTAGCAGAGCTTAGGATCTGAACACTACCAAGACCTCAGAGATCTTTCTATGCTTTAGAGCCAGTCACTGGCCTTCTGAACTACAGGAGTTATAGTTCTGAACTCAGATTTATAACTCCAAGACCACCTCTTTGGGGGTCAGTGGGAGTCTCATTCTCTATCCCTGCACCTGGTTTTCTATGCATCATGAAATCTTTCCACGCTGCTGCCCTGCCCTACCCTTATCTTTCAGTGAAGACTCTCTTAATTCTTCTGCCTTATCCCAGTCCTAATTAGGCTATTGTTATTCATATGGCAAGGCTCCATGCAACTTGGGGTGGGGGAGATCTCTCTGAGTTCTCCTGCCTTGTCCCATCTTTTGGGGGTGCCACTTTCTCATAGTCATAAAACCCCCATGCACCTCAGGATGGAGGTGGAGATCCTGCTCATTTCTTCTGCTCTGTTTTGACTAACTACTGACATGCATTCAGAGAAGTCCCATTTTGTCTCAGGGATGAACTCTCTCAGCTCTTCTTCTCTGCCCCTAACCTTTGGTGTGCTATCCCCATGCACTTAATTAAGGTACCATAGGAATTAGGCATCCAGTCTCCACATATTTGCTTTACAACTGTGGATCCTTCCATTAATTGTGGAACTTAATTAATGGAATTTCCATTAATTGTGACTGTCCACATTTGGGCATCAAAAAACTGTCAAAAGTCAGGGTGATTTTCTCCTTAGCCACCTCTACTGGGGATAGGTTCGTCTTCTTTCTGCCATATCCTTAGACAATCGCTACATCTATCAGTAATTGAATTGAAAGAGTAATTTCATGGCTAATGAAAACATGGCTAGCTTGAGATAATAATCCAGAACAGAAGAAAATTCCCTTATAATCACCACCACTTGTTCTTTTGACATTTTCAAAAGGTATATATTTCAATGCTTGCAGAATTTTGATTAGGAGATATTTGAGGAGTGAGATGCTCTTGTGTAGTCTGAAGACAGCCTAGCTGTTTTTTGTATTAAGTGTGAGCAGAAACCTTTGGAGTCAGACACCTTGGCTTGCAGAAAGAGCAGTATAGGCGTCCTGGCCTGGAGGATTTCACAGATTTAACTGCTAGATTCCACATTCTCCAGCTTATATCTTTAGGAGATTATATTTCTAGGACTAAAGCTGGAAAGGCCATATTTAGTGACCAGAGAAAGTATTCATCTATTCACACAGAAACAGGACAATTCTAGTCACCCCTCAACTGACTAACTACTCACCATCTTAAAAAAGTTGAGTGAGGGCTTCCCTGGTGGCACAGTGGTTGACAGTCTGCCTGCCGATGCAGGGGACATGGGTTTGTGCCCTGGTCCGGAAAGATCCCACATGCCACGGAGCGGCTAGGCCCGTGAGCCATGGCCGCTGAGCCTGTGCGTCCAGAACCTGTACTCCGCAACAGGAGAGGCCGCAACAGGAGAGGCCACAACATTGAGAGGCCTGCGTACCAAAAAAAAAAAGAAAAAAAAAAAAGTTGAGTGAAACACACACACACTCACGCACGCACACACAAACACACACACACACACACACACACACACACACACACACACACACACACACCCAACGTAGGAGAAAATTCAGAAATTTCAACAGGAAAAATTGTTTTTTCATCTTTGATTCTTTGCTCAATGAGAAGCAGCACTAAAATTTGATATTTTTCCCCTGTAAACTTACTTTAGAAAACATCATCTCTAAATTTTAGTATTTAAACCTGTAGACCATAAGGGCATATATAAGGGATATTTTAAGTCATATATCATAGAAGACTTTTCTCTCTAGAGGATTCTGAAAAGGTAGTTAACCCATTAGCAACTGCCCAGATATCCCTGGGGGATTATAGTTGAGTATCATAACACAAATTGTTCCCATAACTTGGAATACATTGTTTTGAATAGTGAAAGGTAACTCCTTACTACAGATGCTTTATGGCATAATGAGGCCTTAACTCTACCTGATTAAATACAGTGGTAAATCAACATTTGTTAGAAAAGTACTATAGTGACATGAATTATTTTCCAAATGGCCATGTTGGCAAGTATTTCTATTTGACTATAGCTAGAAAAAAAAGAGTACAAATGATAGGTCATCAAGATCTCCCATGAGACTGTGCTGTCTTGGGAGCTATTGACAAATCATGAGGTGATGAATAAAATTCACTGGGATGGAACACAGTCATGCATAAATGCAGAAAATGGTGACTCAGTGTTTTCTTTATCTTTGACTTTTAGAGATTGAAGAAACAGTACTGAGTAGCACGTAACAGAATAGTAAAGATCTTGGGCATCATTTGTACTATACAATAGTCCCTCCTTATCTGTAGGGGATATGTTCTAAGACCCTCCATGGATGTCTGAAACCAGGGATAGTACCAAACCCTAAATACACTATGTTTTTTTTCTATACATACATACATTTGATAAAGTTTAATTTATAAACTAGGCACAATAAGAGGTTAACAACTAATAATAGAACAACTATAACAATAATTATCTTCAACACTTATTCTTTTTTCATTATAAAACATAGAAATAGTCAAATTATTTCATTTTACAATGTGAACATATGAACTTATCTATAAAACAGAAACAGAGTTACAGATGTAGAAAACAAACTTATGGTTACCAGGGTGTAAGGGGGAAGAGGGATAAATTGGGAGACTGGGATTAACATATACACACTACTATATATAAAATAGATAAGTAATAAGGAGCTTCTGTATAGCACAGGGAACTCTACTCAATACTCTGTAATGGCCTATATGGGAAAAGAATCTTAAAAAGAGTGGATATATGTATATGTATAACTGATTCACTTTGCTGTACAGCAGAAACTAACACAACATTGTAAATCAACTAGACTTCAATTAAAAAAAAAAAAGGATAAGTGAAGATTCAAAGAAAATCTAATGTTGCCTCCCACCTCCCCTGGAGGACTGGGGAAGAGAATTAACACTTCGTAGTGTTAGCTGGCCTGGGTTTTAGGTATCCAGTCCTCTCAACCCGCCTATATGAAAGGTATTGTAAAATTATTACCCTATTTTACTGTTAAGAACATCAAAGAGTAAATAACTTCTAATTCTATAGCTAGTAAGCAGCAATTTGAATACAGCTCTGTATGAATCCCAAAACCTGTGTTTCTTTTACAAAATAATAAGAGAAATAATCATTGAAGCATCACCTAGAAAGGCCACGTCTGGAGGGAACATACAAGGAGTGGCCTTCCAGGGGCAGGTTCCACACACATGGGAAGTCTCAGTTCTGTAAAGCTCAGCTGGACATGACTTGTATGGTGGTATGCTGGTAAATGTTTAACTTCCAGCTCTTTAGGGGAAATGAGAGGAACCTGATTTGTAGCATTTGTCAATTACTGAGATCTGTATGATAGGCCCCCATGACCCCATGGGGCTGGCTCTACCACCACTAAACTTGGGACAGGCCTTCTGGATCCAAGGATGAAAGGGGACGATATCCAAGGGAGGTGTTGAAATAGTAAGACCATCTTTGCTTTGCCCACTTCCAAGTAACAGCATTGTAACTTGAACATGGGGCTTCTTTCCTCCCTGAGGATGGGCCACCAAAAGTACAAGTTAGGAAGAAAAAAACAGGGTGTCAGGCATTCCTTAACTCTATTTATTTGAGATGAGAAATGGCTGTTTGAATGTCCCTATTTCATGGCCTTGGAACAGCACTGGATCCACTGCACATTACAGAAGTGATAACATTGGTTTCTGCTTCCTACTTATTCTAATTGTTCACTGTAAATACATGAAAAAAGTAAGAAAAAGAGAAAGATGAATTCTCATCTTATGAATCACACTGGATATTTTATGGCCACTGTTTGGGTGCAAAGAAATATACACCAGGTTATTTCACACAAATGTAACCTCTTGGAATTACTGTATTTACCATAGCACAACACAGTAACACCAACTTGTTAAAAAGCAAATGTCCAAATAACTTTGATGTCTAGAAAATGTGGCCAGTTACTTCTAGAAAAAGCTAGAAATGAGTTAAGGCAACTTTTTGTTATCGCATGATTCTGTGAGGCACTCTTAAATGTTTGTTTAATAAATGAAATTGTTGGATGTGATGTGCCAGGACAGTGCAAATGGAGAGCATGAAAATAGGACACAGGATTTATCTCACTGAGGGATGGTGGATCCAGATTGTACCCTGTTTCATGTCCAAGAGCTACTCAAATCTTCCCCTACCAGTTGTAGGCTCCTATAAGAGAAAAACAACATGCTCCGTAGAAATGGAAAGGAGAAAACCTCTCCTGTATTTCCCAAATCTTTTGCAAGAGGCAGATGAAGCAGAAAATCGCGGAGTTATATCTGACGCCTCTACATGCTTTGCTGGTATCACACCTCCCTGCTCTTAATAATCCCTTACATTTATAAAGAGATTTATGCTTTTCAAAGTATTTTTGAAATGCATCTCTAATATAGAATCACAGGGCTGGAAGTTGTCTCAAAAGTCATCCCAACGGAACCCACGTGTTCCATTTTACTCCATGTGTGTGACTCACTGTAACCCCGTGGGGTGAGAAGGACACAGGCTGGTGGCCCCATTTCACATGTGAAGAAGCAGGACCTCTGGACAGCCAGTGGTAGCGTGTGAGTGGGAGGACACGTCGCTGGAACCCTGAGGCAGTATTGGTCCTTCTCTAAAACCTCAGATCTCCATGTAGAGAGAAGAGCCAGTAACCTGGATTGACTCTCCATCTTTATGAAAAATGTCCAGGGCCTCTCAGTCTTCTGAGAGTAGAGGAAGGAATCCCCAAACAGTACAAAGATGCTGACAGACAGTCCCTGCCCTTAATGCCCTTGGGCTCCATCCTCTCTTCCCATCACATCCCACGGTCTGTGCCAAACAGAAGGCCTTGGAGCCCAGCAGTTGCCCTGGGCTTGAATTCCAGCTCCACCCCTCACCACTAGCCCTGGGACTTTGGGTCAGTCACTTCACTACTGTCATTCTGTTCTCTCATCTATGAAACGTGATCAAGGATACCTACTCCACGGGTGATGATGAGAACCGGGTGAGGCGGAGAGTGTGATAACTTGCCTCCAGGCCTGGCACATAGGAAGCACTCAGTAAACACAAGTACCTCCCCAGAGAAGCACCCGGAGGGCTGGATTCGCCATCTCCAGCCTCAAAGTCAGAGGAAGTCGTGACAAAGGAGTGTGGGCAGGAAACCACCCAGCTTCAATTTCCGTTTAAATGATTGGCAAATAAGTGTTTTTCTAACTCCATTATTAATATCATTATTGAAATAAAATGTGTCGCAGTATCATGTTACATTGTGCAGAGGCAGAACTGCTGCCCTCAAGGAGGAAAAAGGAGAGGTCGACAAGCAATGATAAAGAGGAACATCGGATGGTGTTTAGTAGCTTTTTCTTCCCTTTGCCAATAAATAAAAGCTATTTTGTGCGGTTCCTCAATTCTAATCTTATATTTCTCGCCATTCTCATTGAGCTCCCAGAGGGGAGCCATCCTATTGTTGACATTTAATAATGCCAAACAATAATCAAGGGCTCATTAGGCCAGAGGAGGCTGGGGAGGGGGAGCGTGCAATGTCAGCTGCCTCTGGGTAGGGTCCCATTTAAACCATTTTATGGACAGTTGGCTCTATGCCATTTTTAAAGCTGTCCTGAGAAAGAAAAGCCACAGCCTCTGCTCCAGACGTGAATCAAAGATGATGAAGATAGTGCTAATACATACAGCATTGTGTACAGGTTAGGGAGGCTAAAGATAGGGGGAACTCAGAACTTGACCTTGACCTTGAAGGAAGGGTAAGATTCAGAGAGCTGCGGGGAAGCAAGGATGCATCTGTACTGGCGTTGAGTGAGGAAAATGTACATCCTGCTCGGGCCACAGCAAGTGGACTAAACAAGTTGCTCCTTGGGATTCCTTTTTTCCAAGTTAAAATATTTCTTTTGCTACAGACGACAGAGGTTGAAATACGATTTTTCTCATTTGCAGAGGTGAAACGTATTCAAAGCTTTACCAAGTGGTATCCACACACCCTAACCCACACACTGCTGCCGTCTCCCTGTGTCTCTCTCCGCTCGATGAAGGTGTGGGCACTGCTGGCCACACGGATATCTAATATCTGCATACCCTGCATCCCTATACTAGGATTAGAAGAAAATATAGGATGGATGCGAGTTGGCCTCCGATTCACGTTGGGGTTAATAGGTCTGCGACTAATACTCAGAATAGAAGTTGGCTGAAGTGTCGGAATATTATGCTTCGTTGCTTAGATGTGCGGAGTATTGGGATGAATATTAGGATTGGGATTGAGAGTAGTAGGGCTAAAATTCCCCCTAGTGTGTTGGGAATTGATCGTAGCATTGCGTATGCAAATCCTACGATTGCGTGCAGCAAATCACACTGGACTAAAACACTTAGGGAATTGGGGGCCTGTGTCGGTATTTAGGAAGCAGGGTTTCTGATAAACTGAATTTTCCACTCAACTCAGAGTTAACAAGTTCAATGCTTGACACCGAAAATCTTTCAAGTAATAATTAAGCCCACACTTCCATCTCAACGGACAGGCTAGTGACGGGCACTGAATCCTTTCTTGGTGGTCTAGGAAGCCAGAGATCCTTAGGTTTATCATTCCTTTGAACGTCATGTTTTATTGCCTCACACCGGAGATGGAGAAAGAGAAATGACAGGAAACTGGACAGGTTGAGAGCCGAGTCCATGGCAATCTCAAGAAATCAAGAGGGACTGTTGCTTTTCCTTTTCCCTTCTTTTTAAATCTAAATGCATGGTACCAATTAATTTTCATGTGACCCATCTCTTTCTCTTGAAAGGAAGTAAAAGAGAAAAAACAGTTAATTATGATTTTTAGAAGTTGGAGCATGGTTAATCAAGGCTTTACTATATTTTACGATCTCGTCAAAAGCCAAGACCTTAATTTTATTTTCTATGTATCCACCCACAATACATGGCACAGTAGCGGGGAATAAATGTTACTTATTATAGCAATACTTCATTTATCTGATATATATGAGGATGACTTATTTTTTCACATAAGTGAAACACCAGCACTTTTAAAAGTTGTGATGATTTTGACAAAAATTGTTTTAAATGCATCCTTTAATTCCCTGGCTTGTAGTTTCATAAATATAAGTTTCATATATGCTATAAAATAGTGATACCTTGAAGAGGCTTCTTGGTAGGTAGGGTAAGCCTCTCTACTCCCTCTTGGTCATTTAAAATATGCTACTGTATTGCAAAATGAAAAAGAAAAAAGATATCTAAGATTATATGAATTAAATACAAGAGTAAATTGTTCTTAATAAAAGACCTGAAAAGATCACATATGAATATGATGACCCTATAGTTAATGTCCAACATATTTAAAAGTGATCAATGAATAGATCTCCGGGCTAACAGGGTTACACCATAAAAATGGACAGTGCATGTATACTTGTGCCCCCAAATTTCTTTGAATTCTAGTCTGTCTCTTGACAGTATCCCAGATAGCTTGTTTATTCATCCATTCTAAGGTAAAAGGCTTATTAGCTAAGCCCTTTCTATGTGTAAAGCTTTGTTCTAGGCACTAGAATTATGTAAAATGGAAAATACACACACACACACACACTCACACACACACGCACACACACACATACACACACAGAAAGAGATCATAGAAGTTCAGGTTGCCAGAACTACCGAAGGGCTTTGATTCACCCTCACAAACAGATCAGTTAACTAAAACTTTGGAATTGACTGTGGGCTACAATCAGGATTCAAGGAGAGGGTTATCAGCTGAAGAAAATGTAATAGCAGCGATAGAGCTAGGAGACAAAATATTACTTGGGGGTGAGGAGGGGTCAGCAGAATTCTACCTTTCATTCTTAGGGGGTTCACACTGTCTTGTCAGGCATCGAAAATCAAAGTCTTTGAGACAGAGGTCAGGTAATTGAGTGTTTCAAGCCTCATTAAAGAGTGTGACAATTATAGGAAGAGAGAGAAATGGACTGAACTGAAAATAGTCCAGGACACTTATCCCCAGACAAAAATGGCTATGTAGTTACCTCAACCTGTTAAAAAAAAAAAAAAAGCCATCCGGAGAAAAGACACTGTGATGGAAAGACGGCATGCACGGTGAACCTGGCCAATGTTTGCCGAGAGGGCAGGATGAGGAAGGAAGCTCGAGAAGAGGACTCCATGAAGAGCCGGTATTCACTCTGCTAAGGACTCTCTGCATGGACCTGGGGGTCTGATGATCACCTCTTCTGAGAGGGAATCTTGCCAGGGCCCCCTTCAGAAGCTCATCCTTGCAATGCTGCCTTGGGCAGCTCGGAACTCAGTCATAGCCAGATGCCACAAGAGCCCCAACATTAAGGGACCACTAGTGCAACTTAGGCTCATCTGCCCAACTGTGGTCATTTTGAATTGATTCCTAGAAACTTTTGCTGGAAGAAGATACTAGACTAGACAGATGGCTTCCAATATCCCTATGTCTGCAACCAAGGGAGTTCCTTTGCCTATCCCAACATGCTGAGGAAATGGTGACGAGAAGAGGAGTCTGGGGGGTCACAGCAGGTTCTGATTCTCCTGCTTTGTGACTTTTTTCTCAACTCAAATTCTGGAGCTGGTATGGTTGCTTCTGCCACCATTGCTTGTAACTCCAGTGAGCGTATGTTTCCCTCTATACACATGTGTACGACTGCATGGAGAAACCACCTTTTGCTTTGCTCAGTTGAGACGGGCCTGGAGATTTTCTATGAAATGAAGAAGAAAACAAACCTGAAAGAATGAAATACCCCTAGAAGCAGAGAAACAACTTAATTCTATAGAACTCAAGTCCCAATCGTATGCCCACTGAATAACCTAGGGAACTTAAATACATATTCCCAGACCCCTACACCAATCTATAAATTAAATTTTCAAGAGGTAAGTCCTATGAATCAGTATTTTTCAGTATTTTTATTTAAATCCTCAGATAATGCTAATGCATCAGCCAGCACTATCTTGGGACCAAACTTGGGAACCACTGCTCTAGTTTCTTGATCTTACCCAACTTAATCTAACCAAATTATAATGGATGTAATTTTTTCTTACAGTAGCTGACAGCATCCATACCATCATCACAAAGGGATACATGAATTTGTAGATCAGTTATTACAAACCAAGTCCCCTTCTGGGTAAATTATGAAATATATCCTAACTCAAAACACATGTATTGATTGTCTCACCCTTATTGATGTTAAAAAAAGTGATAGAATTTCAACACTGGAAAGATTTTATACACTAAAGTTTTATGTAGCTAAGAAAATTGTCATATAGCATTCCTGACTGTTGGGCATCTGGCTTCAATATGGCTATTTCAAGTATTCCTAATTTTATCATTTCAAAGATATCTTTATCCACCTATGAATAGCTCAAATTGATGAACTATTTTTTGTCATATTGAATCTATATATCACTTAAAACTTTCTCATATTTGTCTTGTTTCTGCCTTCTGCAGTAAACCAGAACAAGTTGACCCCTCTATGGCAACTCCACAAATATTTGAAGACCACAGGTATGTTGCAATTTATCTTTTTAATCATCCCTTTCCCTTATAACCTTTTAATTAACTACTATCAAGCCATCACTTACTCATCTGGAATTACTGAGTAAGGGATCTGAGTAACCTGAAGTATAACAAACATACCTTCTACAGAGGTTTATAAGACACTGATAAAAGTTTTGAACAGGAGAGGGTCATGGATAGAATTTGAGAGCACTATCCCAGAGCCTTCTTTGATTTATCTTCTTTTGGCGAAGGGTGTTCTGTATTGATAATATACAAAGCAATCAAGGCCAGGCCTAGATAAAATAATCTAGGACTTCCAAATTTCCCTTTCTTCACCTCATCCTCCCTAACTTCAGAGTCCATATGGAATCATATCATACAGAAAAAGCACATAGGGTCTCCAGGGGGAAGCAACCAGCACATGGACACCAAAAAAAGTTACCAGCCCTGTTGAGCAGAAAACACTGAGTACTGTATGTTCTTTTGAAATTGGAGGTGTTATGGCCCACTAGGCACTTTTTCCCATAGGGCCCCTGGGACCCCTCCTCTCTTCAGGCAGAATTGTTAACTGTTAATGATTTATATGAGCCATTATCATGGTCACCAACAATTCTATGAGATCCTCAACATATCTTAGTTCATGTAATATGAACTAAGAAGTTCTTATTACTTCTAGAAGTGACAGCTAGAAGAGCCTTAGAGGTAGAATGTTTTAACTCCTTAATTCCAAACTCTAATGCATATACATATGCATATACATACACATACACAGTTCACCCATATACCAAGCCCCAGGGAACTGGGATTACCTAATTAGTTAATGGCACAATAGGACAACATCCAAGTCTCCTCATCTTTGTTGCCATGTTCCTTGCTCTTAACAGGTAAGGTGGTGATCACACCAGCAGATTCTCTACCACTCTGCCTTCAGTTGTGCTGTTTCTGCTGTCTAGAAGGATTCTCCTACACCTTTCTCTGTGAGGTGAGAGTCCACTCACCCTTTAAGATTCAGTGCTACCTGGTCAGCATAATTTATCCACCATTTTGTTACCCCTATATCCCTTAGCACAATATGGACTTAGGACGGTGCAAAATAAAAGGGAAAAAAATCTGCAAGAGTCTGAGCAGACAGTATACAATTTTCACCACAGCTCAGAAGCTAATTCTTCAGGGTTATTTTCAGCTCCAATTTGATAGCCATTGTGAGCCCTGGAGAAAGTCTCTGACGCTCTCAAGACTGGACAGTGCAATAGCAGTAGTCTTATCAACTCTGTCCATTTGCCAAACAAGACAAACAAGAGAAACGTATCTTGGGTATACCAAGATCTGATTAATGCATCTTACTAAAGAAAGTCTCACTTGGTAAGAAGGCTTTTAGAGTATTATTGCTATAAAACATTCTAGAAAACGGACTGTATGCACTTTGAATTCTCCCTAATGATCTTTAGTATTTGGAAGTGATATTTATTCTACTCCTTTTCTCAACCAGAGATTCCTAGAGGGTTTCTAAAAGTATCTACTGGTCAGTCTTCACTTAGAGAACTCAACTGTAGGTATCAATTAGGCCTGCTATTAGCCTGTGTTCAAATATTAATGACTCTCATGTTTTTTACTCTAAAAATGAAATCAGACATAGCCCCTTGTAAAATTAGAAATTTAAATTTATAAAAATAATTTAAAATATCATCATAGCACCCCAACAGGTATTCTCACAATTAGTAAGGTGCGAGTGCTACAGAGTTTAACCAAACTAGTTTTCCAGCACTTCCAATATAAGTGGCAAGATTCAGACTTAACAGACCAGCTACATTATTTTCAAGACAAAACAGAGCTCAATATCAAGATTTCTAAGCCTAAAAACTATTTCATACCACAGAATTTTAAGTAATACATGAAGTATTACTAAATATCCTCATTTGTTTTACTTTTTGGCACCTAGGTTATAGAAAATTACTATCTAAAATCTGTTATGAGCATGACATTCAGAGACACACTGTTCCAAATTTAAAGATTGTTTAGCTTACTGCCACTAACTAGTTTATGGCTCAAAACTGGGAAACATAAGAAATATATGATGCCAATAAAAATTAATTTGGTATTCAGAGAGTTTTTATACTTTCTGTATATTTCAACGGCCAGCTTATATTTTTAACTGGCCTCCATGCCATGGCTCTTTCCTTGAGGGACTTAAAATCTACTAGGCAAAGAAAGACACGTTCTGAAATTTGTATAAATGTTGACATACATACAAAGGAATGAGGGCATGAAACACTCAGGTGTTTTAGGGAGCAGTTAGCACTTCAATCTGGCTGGACCACAGGATTAAAAGGAGAATAGAAAGAGATGAGGGTGGAGAATGGGACAAGGGGTTCATCACAGAGGGTCTTGGGCTACCATATAAAAGCACCTGGACTTAATATTAAAAATGATAATGAACCCATAGAAGAGTTTTAAGGGGGAGAGGAGATAGTATTCGATTTTAGTTTTTAAAAGATAACTTACTTATGGTATTCTAAATTGTTAAACTGCATGCATACTATTATATGATTGATATAAACAAACCTCTATGTGTGTTTTGGTATATGGTTTATTTGCATGGAAAAATGAGGATATTCAAAATGGACTCAGTAGTTATCACCAGGAAGTGGTTTTGCAGTGATGAGGGAGGACTGAACTTTATTAAGTATCATATTATTTAAATTTTCCCAACAAGCGTCTCCTTACTTTTTAAATTAAAAAGAAAGTTCACTCTGGCAGCAGTGTTGATGTGTAAGATCAGCCTTCAAGAAACCAATTAAGAAGCTGTTGAAATTTAATTGTCCAAATGATAGACAATGAGAGTCTAAACAGAAGCAGTGGCATCAAGGGAAGAGAGAGGAGGAGGTGGATTTGAGCAATTTTAAGGATCAAGGCTAAGGAACGTTGTGACAGTGGCTGCAGCGAAATAGAAGGAGAAAGAGGACATTAAAATGACTTTCAGGTTTCTAGCTGGAGTGACTCAGTCACCAGCATAGAACACATAGGGTGAAAAACAATTTGTGGAAACATATACCTTCAAGTTTGGAAATGTTTAAGACTTCTGAGGGATATCCAGGCAAAAATGATCTAGTTATGGAATTGGATTTATATACTTGGAACTGTAAGAAAAAGCTGGGCTTGTTGGTGGCAGAGCTGAGTGTAGACTCAAGTATGCTAGCTCTAACAGGTAGTTTCCTGCTGCTACTGCTTGGAGGGCCAAGGGAGCAAGGGGAAAAAATAAAGTACTAGTTACCACTGAGAAATGAAACCATGGAGGAGGGACACCAGCTCAAAATTTCAGTAGTTGAAAGATTCAGTGATGACAAAGGTGGCCCAAAGCAGAGATGAAGCATGGAATAAATACCCTGGCCTCTCTCTCCTCCATTTTTTTATCTCCATTTTCCTAATTCCCAATGGCCAGACCCAACCAGAAGGAAAGCCAGGGTCAAGGGAGATCTGCATGATGCAGTTCACAGAAGCCGGCCTCCTGGGATACGGAGGTAGACAAAAATATAGAGAGCAAATCGAGGAAAAGTCATCATCATGCTGACTCCTATTCAAGGATTTTCTCCAGGGACCTTACAGTGATCTGGGGGAGGGAGAACAAGCTGACATATATGAAATAACTGCAAAGGAGCTAAAGGTAGCAATATTCTGTCCTGGAATAATCATCAAGACTTGGATTCCAACCCTTACTGTGCCAGTTACTGGCTGTGTAATTGTGGATAACTTAGCATATTTCTTTAAGCCTTCATCTGTAAAAAGAAGATAAAAACACTATTGAATTCGTGGAATGAATGAGAATTAAATTAGATATTTTGTTTATTAGCCCAATGCTCGTTACAAAGTAAGTGCTTAGTGAATGTTAAGAGGAAGAGAGAATGATGACGAGGACGATGAATGCCAGTGATCACTTGTTCAGATCCTCAAGAGATTCGTCTAATCTGGCACAGACAGAGGTTTTCAAGGTACAGCTTGAATGATAGGTAAGATTTAGGGCCATGCATAGGGGAATACACACATGCTTGACCGAGAATGCGGAGCTGAGAACAACGTAGTGTGTGCGGAGGACCACAGGAGAACTGATGAGGCTGGAAGGCTTACTCATCCTCATGCCACCTCTGAAAGCCAGCATTGCAAGAAACAGACACCTCCCCCACACATATCACCCTGATATCCTCCTGCCAGCGGTTCCTTGTGGCCACCAAGTCTCACTTATCTGTTAACAAATTATTTTTGAATATCTGAATAGGTCTGTTGCTTGAGGAGCTGAGTACAATTTTGTAAGCTGTAAGTACCATAGTAAAAGGACAATCCTATTGAAGACATATTCTCCTACTCAAGTCGGAGCAGAGAATGCAGCAGAAAGAAGCTGAGCCAAGACCTAATTTTCAGAAAGACTTCCGTGACAAAGAGTGGCTCCTGGTACTCTCTAAACACCTTTGATTTCCGACAGCAAAATTTCTATCTACTCTTTATAACCTCAGGTCTCTTAGTGTCTGCCTTATCTTGTGTCCTAGTTGTCGCAAGTATGTTCATGTTAACTTCCCTGACACAGCCTAAGGTCATGGACAGAGGGACACATGCTCCTACTTCCTTATCCATTGCAGCTGTGGCTCCCCCATGCAAATTTGTACCAGAAACACCCAGGACACTTGTTAAAATCACAGACTCAGAGACCGGGTGCTTTAATTCTGTCAGTCTAGGATAAGACTCAGAGGTCTAATTTTGTTTATTTGATTTTCCAGTGGGTTCAGCTACACATTCATTGCGAGGAACCTCTGATACTCAGCCAGTAGGACATCCTCTCCCTGATCTACACCCAATGGCTAGTACAGAGGGGAGGGGAAAGAAGTGGCTCAATCAGAAGAATGAGTGTTCTTTTATGCCATGCTGAGACGTTTTCTTTTGTTCCGAAGACACAGAAAGGCTGAGAATGTTGAGGCAGGGAAGTGACATGGTAAGATAAATATTTTATATAAACCATTCTGACCAACAGAGGGAGGATGCCCTTCCAGAATTAGAGATCATTTCTGAGGCTGAGCAGTAATTATTGCAAACTGTGTGGTTGGTTTGAATTAAGGGGAAGGGGAAGTGGAGAGAAGGGAAGATATGTGAACATCTTCAGCAACAAGAGACAGGATTGAATGATTAAGGGGATGTGGGGAGCAAAGGCAGGCAGGAGTGACAAATAACCACGGTATTTCTGACTTGAGGGCATGGGTGGGCAGAGATGCAGAGGGCAATACAAAAAGAGTAACACATTTGGAGTTGGGGAAGTTGTTTGTAGGAAGGATACAGGCTGAATGATTGCATTTCATGATCCAGTATGATGCCCAAGTGATTCTGTATCATTTGATACATGAGTCTAAGGAGAGCAATCTGGGCCCTAAGGTTTAAATGTATACAGGTGTTAGGTGAAGCCACACGTGTACCAAGATATTCCAGGAAGTGTATGTTGCTTGAAAGGGCACTAAGGAAGGAAGACACCTGTGGAACAGCTTGAAGACAAAGGGCCACGAAAGGAGACTGGAAAGAGTACACAGAAAAGCAAAAGAAAAATGAATGCAAAGTTGTAAAATCGTACATAATGAGCTCTCTATTATAGGAATTATTCATGTAGAAGACATGTCATATTTGTACCTTTATTGCATTAGGCACAGGGCTGAGTACAGTGTGGTGGGGAAAACATCAGTATAGAGCTCTAGGAGAAAAAAATGAAATCAAAATGATCCATTTTTCACCACTTGCTATTTCAGTGACCTTGGATGAATTACATAATCTCTTGAAGTCTCAGGTTTTTCACTTTATGCTATAAAGTATCCATTACACAGGACTATTGTAAAGATTAAAAGGGTATGAAAGGATTTCTTTAAATGTTCTGTTCCTCTTCTATTTTTAATCCATATATAAAAATTTCAACAGTGTGACAAAACTTCTCTTTCATTAGATAAATGCCCAAGCCTTCCCATTTTATAAGGCCCTGATGACTTCACACAACTTAAAATATATTTGTTGTCATTTTTTTCTATGTGGATAATGGGTATTTTTTTGGATGGTGTAGAAGAGATTATTATGTTGGGAGAAGATTGGACAATACTTCTAAATCTAATATTCTTATTAATGCATTCAGAAGATAAGAGGAAATTGAAACTAAGCTTTTCCCCAGGCAGTTTGTACAACCATTCTTTTTCTCTTTCTGAATTTTGGGAACTTTGCCCATCTGTTTCCTGGCATCTACCCCATTCTCCATGATTTCTAAAAGATTATCAGTAGGTTATATACAAACCATTATAATTTTTATAGCAGAATATATCTTTCCCTCCTAGGTAAAACAACAAGCTTTCATTTCCTTTACCTAAATGCCACTGAAGGAAAAAAGCCATTTAATTATTTGTTTTTCAAAACATGTTTTTCCATTGCATTTGCAAAGGTTTACAAGGAATACATCTAGTGCTTAATTGCTTGTGGCTGGGGAATACAATTATTCTTCTGGAGTCTACCAAATATTTATTGTGATTGCCTCAGCTGAGGTTTCAGGCTCATACCACAAAGATTGAAGCTAATTGAGCCCAAACCCCAAAGCTATTAAATGATGGCAGATTCATGTTGAAAAACAGGAGTAATGTCAAGCCTTTGACACTGGGGGTGGAGGGATTGTTAATGTATTTTCTGTGCTGCAAGAAAAACCTGATTGACAGAATTCATTCTTTGCCACATAATTATCTACTTCTTTGTTGACCCATCTGGTCCCCTTAACCATGTGCTAATACCATCATAAAACAATCAGATTAAACTGGTTGTCTGTTGATCAATGGTTTCATACAAATTTTTCACAGACTGTGAAGGCTTTCCTATTAAAACTATAAAGAGAGCACTCGATATTGACAGGGCTTTTCCCAATATTTGGGTGTGTAGACTAGAAATCGTAAAGTATTTTGGCATCTTTTTGACAGACGACATTTTTTACAGAGCACTGTTTAAACTTAAAACCTCCTGGGTGACGCGTTGCTTTTATCTAACACTCATTACGAATATAAAATTGTCCATTCTGAGCTGTTTTTTTCCACCCGGTCTCCACTTAAAACCACATATGGCTGATTCGCTTTGTTGTGCAACAGAAACTAACACAGTACTGTGAAGCAATTATACTCGAATAAAGATCTATTAAAAAAAACCCAAAAAACAAAAAACCACAAAGAAGCTCTTATTATTAGAATAAAAATCTTACCAAGAAGAAAATTATTAAGGAATTCTAAAAGAAGTCAATAGCCACGGTTGTTAAGGAGAGAAGAAAGGGAAAGGTAGAATGAAACCAAGCAATTTCAGAGTTCCAGAACTCAGCAGAAAAAGGGCCATAAGTTGCAAAAGAGACAGCACTTTCCTATAGGAACCTTAGCTATTCTGTCGCCTACATGGCTCTTGATTTCTGTTCTCAATACCCTGATTCAGAATCTCATCCTCTACCTTACCTTGCAGACACTCCCTATTGACTCCTCTTCTTAAAACCCAGAGCTGATCATCTTGATCCCCTCTAGCTTCTTTGATGATTTCCCATCGTCTATACAGTTCCAATTTCCAAGAAAGGCATAAAGGTTTTCCATATTCTTGTCCCTACCTACACGTATCTACTTAGTGCATCCTTCATACACTCAAAACTCTAGCCACTCCTAGGACACACTTTCCTATCTCTGTCCCTTCACCACGAATTCTTTTCTGTCTCCACCTCTCTTACCCAGTTTCTTTTGTTAAATCCTATTCAACCACCACTTTGGAGAACAGTTTGACATCACCAGGTAAAGTTAATCCTATGCATACCCTACGACCCAACAACTTCATGCTCAGATATGTACTCAAAAAAATGTACATGCTTGTAAACCAAAAAGTATGTAAAAAATATTCATGGCATCATTATTTGTAAGCACCAAATGCTGGCAGAAACAATCAGTTTTCATTAAGAGTAGAGTGGATAAATTGTGGTATATATATATATATCATCCAATGAAATACCATAGAGCAAGGAAAATTAATGAAAAGGCACAACATGCAACAACACCCACCACACTGAGAAACAAAATGTCAAGCAAAAGACCCTAACATGAAAGAGTACATAGTGTGTGGTTCTGTTTATGTAAAACTGGTCTGTGGTGTTAAATGTCAGGACAGTGGTTACTTCTGGGGAGGAAGGAGGAATAGTGATTGAGAGGAGGCATAGATGGCTGCTGGATGCTTGAAATGTTTGACTTTTACTTCAAAATAACTCATCCACCTGTATGCTTAAGGTTTGTGCACGTTTCTGTATCTATGATATGTATCGTGAAAAGTTTTTGTTCCTATTTATTTTTCAAAGCAAGATCAATTATCATCTTTTCCATAATGTCTCAGCTGATCTCTCCCATTCAAAATTAGTGTTCCTCTTTTCTTTGAGTTCCCTATGGGCCTGATTTTTCTCTCAAGGCATTTGATTAACATGCCTTGAATTTTAGGCACAATTACTACACATGACATGGGTTAGGTAATTAAAAAGAAAGATGCTCTTAAAATGAAGCAAACGCTGTGACGAAGTGAGAGAGTGGCATGGACATATACACACTACCAAATGTAAATTAGATAGCTAGTGGGAAGCTGCCGCATAGCACAGGGAGTTCACCTCTGTGCTTTGTGACCACCTAGAGGGGTGGGATGGGGGGGTGGGAGGGAGGGAGACGCAAGAGGGAAGAGATATGGGAACATATGTATATGTATAAGTGATTCACTTTGTTGTAAAGCAGAAACTAACACACCATTGTAAAGCAATTATACTCCAATAAAGATGTTAAAAAAATAAAATAAAATGAAGCAAACCAATGGTGGGAATTGAACAATATAATGATTTAGTTCAAATTTAGGTTTTGGTTGACCCTTCAGCGTAACAAGGGCACATAAACAATCATCCTGACTAGCTCCTTGTGCTGAAGTCAAATTCCTCTCCCTCCCACTTGCCCTTTATCCAACTATGCAATGGCATTTTTTGTTTTGTTTGGGGGGTGGAACAGGGTGCAATATGTATGTGCAATGTGCATGTATATGTTTCCAGATATTAGAAAGCAATGAGTAAAGCCACTTATCAAATGAAGCATGTTACTACTGACCCAAGGTTGTGTCTTCAAACTGTTTACCGGGACATGGTTCATGAAAACAAGATAAGCTGTGTCCCAGAGCTCAGCAGTGACATTCAGTCCTTAACTCGAGTTTTCCATGGGCATGGAGTGAAGCTGTCAGCTTCATCTGTGGTTAGCAAACCCAGATCTGCAGGAACTCTTTCTATTGCCCATATCCTCAGAATCAGCCATACTTCTGCAGGAAAATCCATTTCACTGCCTCTTGCAACCCCACATGGCCAAGATACCAGCTTCCCAAGGGAGCATTTGTGAATTGCCTTGAAGCCATTTTGTCTTGAACCTCTTTTCCCACAGCAAACATTCCTCCTGAGACTGAGTTTTTCACAGTCATGGAGCAGTCCTAGACGGCTGCATCCCTTAGCTCTCTGCACTCTGGCCTGTCTTCCCCTCTACCCCACACCCCTCTCAACACACACGTACTACGAGCTTACTAAGGATAATCTGTGTCACTCCCCACAGCACTCTGCCCATTGTAGATGACTGTTTCTTAACCAACAGGATGAAATATGGCACAGTATGGAAATCATTCCATTCCCCTGGCTAGTTTTTCAAAGTATGTGGAATGGGTCATTCTTTTGAGCCAGAAAGATGCTCTCAGCTTTTAAATGTCCCAATTGCACTTTTTCCTTTACTCAATTCCAAATTGAAGGAAGGGAGGGAGGGAGGGAGGGAGGGAGGGAGGGAGGGAGGGAGGGAGGGAGGGAGGGAGGAAGGAAGGAAGGAAGGAAGGAAGGAAGGAAGGAAGGAAGGAGACTTTCAAAGTTGCTTTTAGCCGTGCTCCCCAAAGCCTGGAAGCACGTTTTCATTGCCCAAGATGTGACCTTCAGATTATTTAATCAATACATAAGAAATGCTCATTCAGGCTTTCAACAATATTGTCTTGTGCCCCTTGCTCCCTACTTTTTTACCACAAAGTTCTCTCTGACTTTTACTGTCTACTTCTTTTTAACAGATTTAAAGGCTATCTCTGTGTTTCTTCTCTTATTTTCACTCAGAAACACTATGGTTTGGTGTCCCACTTTTTAGACTAGCCTGGTTGTTTTGTTGTATTCTTGTTTTTGGTTTTGGTTTTGGTTGAACTTTAATCTACTCTTTTGATAGAACCTGCTGGTTGAAGTGTCAAGTTTCTAAGTGACTAAATCTTAAAAATTTAATAAAGTTAATTTTTTATAAAGCAATAATTTCCAGTTTACTAGATGAAACAGACTTGCAGCGTAGTCTACATGAATGCAAAATAAGCCATCTACAGCAAGTGATAAGGAAACTGGGCAAAAAGGAAAAAAGCATACATTGGAAAAGAAGATTCTTTCAAAATAAAAAAAAAATCAAGCCATTGTTGTAAGGGAATTTAACCAGACTTGCTGTATTTCCCCCATCCCATTTGCCAGAAGTCAACAAGACCATCTAGCACTTTGTGTTCATGTCAAAAGTCAGATCAGAGTATCCTAACACAAAGCAGAGAAAAAGAAAAAGAAACAGAAAAGAAAACCCCTAACCCCCTCCCCCATGCTGCAGAACCATAACTGCAGAGTTCAAATTCAAAAGAAGAGAAAGTGGCAATGGAAAGAGGTGACGGTGACTGGGGACTTGGCAACACCAATCCTCCTTTATTGTTTTTATTGTTGTTGCTGGGGTTTTTTTTGTTTTTGTTTTTTTAAACAGACATGGATCTAGTCTTCCCTTATGCAGTAAAAACACTGGGCTTTTGTGGTCAGGATGGCTGCTACAACAACCAGCCCCTAATTTTCAATGGCTTAACACATCCAAAGTTTATTTGATGCATATGTCAGTGTGTGTTGTATGTGGGAGTGACAGGTCAGTAAGCAGCTTTCCTCCAGGTAGTAATTCAGAGACCCATGCTGTTTCTGTCCTGGGAATATACAGTCCCCTGGGGCCTCGGAGACCTCTCTGCATCCAGTCAGTGGAAGGGGAAAGAGACTAGAGAAGGCACAATGTCTTCATTAAAACCAAAAGCAGGCCCAGAAATGAGAGCATCCTCCTGTCCACATCCCTTCGGCAATGGAACTGGGAAATGTAGTCCAGGAGGGCTCACTGCCTCCTCATAAAAATTCCAGATTATGGAAGGGTAAGCATGAGATTTTGGTGGACAACTAGCTAACTCTACATGATGCCCAAAAGGATCTCCTCAACTTCTTAACTGATTCATAACATTCTCCTCCCATGACGTCATTCATCATTTAATGGAACACTTTTTGGAAATTATTATATGCTAGAAACAGTACCAAGCCCTGGGAATATAAAGATGTGGTCCTTGCTCCCAAGGACCTCAGAGGTGGTCCTAAATAGAATACAGAGGTTGGATCAGTAAAGAAATATATTTGAACACCTGTGGAAGAGAGACATTAATTATTAAATATACAATTACAAGTGATTTAAAGTAATGAGAAGGAGAACTGGGGGATATAGGAGGAAAACAGAAGGATTTGTCTTAGTTTGGAGGTGAGATTGGGGGAGCAAAGGGTAGTGGACAGAAATGACTGTTATGAGAAAATAATTCTCCATAGAAGGACCAATATTTTGGTTGACTGGTTTTCAAAATTTTGTTCACTTTTCCTCAAAAATAATTTTGAATTGCTATGCACTCAGTCCCATCTTTAAGTGGGCATCTGAAGTTTTACATTGTAAGTTGACATGAACAAGCTTTAACACTCAAATGATTTTCTTTTTTTCCACAGATTTACATTTTTCTTATTCAACTTCTTCCTTAGACTATCAGGTGTTTTATGCTTGAAAGTTCTCTTAATTTCTCACTCTACAACATGTCTCTGCAAAAATGTACTTGTCTAAAGTAAAATTCAATTTTTAAAATATTTTATTTAAGTGTAAGACTAAGTTTTACTGGTTGTTTTATGTATTATGATACTATCAATACATAATTGATAGTGGTGGAAAACAGAGAAGCAGTTACCAAGGGTCAGACTGTGGAACTTTTTTTTTTTAACTACAAAAGAGAAGCTAGGAAGGAATTTGGGGTGGATGAGGGGTGTTGTTGTATCTTGACTTTGAGGCAGTTACACAACCCTATGTATTTATCAAAATTCCTAGAACTCAATACCAAAAAGAGTGAATTTTTCAAATAAGTGTATACAAATTTTAAAAAAGGTATTATGGATGTTTGACCTTTTTTCTTCACAGCTATTCTTTTTCCTTCTGAATCTTCAAAGCTTGCATTTTAGCCGAATGTAATTTTTCTCTGAAGATATTTTTCCTCACCAATATTATCTGTGTTTTCCTCAAATCACTATCTCATCTTATTCAGAATCAGCAAATTTTGCAAAGTATTAACTTTGGATGCTGCCTAATTGAGAAGTTTACTTTCCTCCCATTTGACAGATTAACATTTGAAAAGAGATTAAACAGTATGAGTAACAGCAAAACATATGCCGTAAAGGGAAAAAAATATCAAAATATGCATAGATATTATCTATTGTTATTTTTTAGCAAATTATTCTTTTAATCATTTTAAAAAGCCTAAGCATTAGAGTTTGGACTCCAGATACTTTCTCCCAACATTGATGAAAGCCTATTCAAACCTCATTGCCCAACTTTTCTTTATACCTCTTTTTATACAGTTTATGTCTCAGAATTTTTAAAATAATTAAGAACTCCTTTCTCTGAGTTGTTATGCAGAGGTGGAAACAAATACTGTGGTTAGAAAACCTAATGTTGTAGAACTCAGCCTGATGGGTCAAGTATTTCACCATCAGACATCCACATCAGTCAGCAGTTACTCCATAATCAAGATACTATCCAACTGACTTGTACAACATTCACTGCCTAAATCTATTACTCCAACACTTTGGACTGACTGTATCATGTCAGAGTGGTAGCCTGGGTCCAGGTCTAGCACAGTTTACTACAGTTATGCAGGACAGTGAGAGCTGATTGGCTGGTATTCCATTTACCAGAGAGCCTAGTCCACATCTCTGTAGACCTTCACGGAAAGAGGAGCTAGCTACCTGCTACATGAAGTGAATTGATGGGATCAGTAGAGCTTTTCTGACTACCGAAGCCTGATTCGCTGTTTAACACTTCCAACGGAAGCATTAGAGTTTAATTCCTTTATCTCAATGATATCCCTCTCTTGAGTTTGTGGCTTTTGTTTGAGATTTAGGTAGCTCTTTGCAGCAGGGCCCCAGGCAGGAGAGGCATCACCCAAGAGAGGGTAGTGCCCGGTTCTTAGATGGTGAGAGAAAGTAGACAAGAACGTTTGGTAAGTATTAATCAAATGAATAAGTAAATGGGGATAAAGGAGGTAAAGCTTGTGGACACTGGGATATGAGATGGGGGCAGGAGAAGGTGGGGAGAGTGGATGAGTTGTGGGAGGAGTGGACCTAATTAAAAACCTAAATAGGAAGAGCCTGGCTTGAAGATAAACTTGGCAAATTCTGTAGTCAATTGTTGACTCACCTTAAGGAAACACAAAAATGATTCATTAAGGAGAGATTAGATACTCTTAATTTTTAATTTTTTTTGCATCAAGTGAATCTTTTTGTTTCAAATTAGAAATTCAGGTGTGGAAAATAATGTAGCTCTCAATTCAGCATAATATTGGGTTAACTAGGTGCTGTGACTCCTGAGAGCCCGTGCTAATGGACGGTTCTGGGTTAAACCTGCAGGAATGCTTTCTCTGATCAACAGTGACCTTTACAGTAGCAAATTATTTCCTCTCTTTTCCCTCCACTCTTTTCAACAAGTTTCCATGTACCATTATTTTTCACAAAAATGACTCCACAAGAAAAGTTCTCTAAGAGTTTTTTCCCCTTAGAAGCCTGAAATAAAAAACAAAATCAAACATTGAGCATCTCTTCTTCATTTTTACCCTCGTACCAAAAGCAGGTATGTATATTCTCCTTCGACTTATCTTTTCGAGTTTCATCAATCTTCGCTGCATTTTTAGCATGAACTTTAAGAAGGAAGTTCAGTATAATATGGGTTTGTCACCCGCTGCCTTCCAGATATATTGCACTGAATTATAAATGCCCAACTCTTTACTTGATAAGTTTATATGCTTTTCTGAAAATAATATAGACCCTGCAGAAATATTAAATCATGCTGAGGTTAAATTTTCTGTCTGTAAAGCTAGTTTAGACAAACCAGAAACTTAATGTATTAGTTTCATATTGTGGGTAGCAAGGCACGTAAGCCTTGAGATGTGTAGAACAGGTGTGGGGACAGGGAAGAGCACTGGCTGGCTTTAGAGTTGCCTTGTCCCCAGGAATAAAGGCCAATTTACATCATGGTTCAAAGAGTGGTGTTAGTTCCAAGCTTCCTGATGTTAATGAGGATCCCATCTGCTGGACACCAGGAGTCACCAGGCAAAGCTGATGCACAAAGTCAGGTGGGTGGCAGCCTCTGAGTTTTGGGTGGTCCATTTAATTTGGAACAAGACCTCTGCCAGTGGCTGGCACTGAGGGAGATAGCATCCAGCTGCCAAATTACAGAGAATGTCAAGTGTTAGGCATGTTGACAAGACCCCAGTCAACTGGGCTGGTCTGGGCTGGTGTGCAAGGCAGGTCTCCAAATCCAGCAAGGGAACCAAAGTACTAAGCAGAAATAAAGAGATAAAACCAATCATAGAGTCTGTCCCACACAGCAGGCTACGACTGGATGGACAGACAGCTGCTCACTACAGGGAAGCCAGACTTATGGGCATAAGACCTTAGTGAAGTCCCCTCCAATCTCACATATGATATGATCAAAATTGGCAAAGGAACTTGGTGGGA
Organism: Kogia breviceps; assembly: GCF_026419965.1. Classification (NCBI taxonomy): domain Eukaryota; kingdom Metazoa; phylum Chordata; class Mammalia; order Artiodactyla; family Physeteridae; genus Kogia; species Kogia breviceps. The sequence goes on from NC_081324.1 coordinate 21,552,947, forward strand.
CAGAGCTGAGGGGGGGGGGTGAAAGCATAGACCATACGGATGAATGGAGCTGCAGGAAGCAGACCCTTAATAAATAAGGGCTGGATTCTGTCTCAACTGTAAAATTTAATCTTGTTCTTTGACATAGAGTCACTTGGGATTCTGAATTAACCAGTTTTTATATATATGTATAAAACATCTTACAGAAAAACCTGAACAGACTTTGGGGCCAACCCAATATATTCCAGCATCAGTAAAAGTAAAGTAAAACAGGCACTCTGGTATACTCTCTCCCTGATCAATATCTGTCACTTCAAACCTGGTTGTGCATCTAAATGAATGCCCTGGAGAGCTTGTTAAAGCCACACACTTCCAGGCCCTGCTCCACACCAAGAGTATCAGAATCTCTTTGAATGGGCCTGGGGAGCAAGAGTTTAAAAAACTCCCCAGGTAATTCTGAAGCCACTAGGGTATAGACCATTGTTTAGGATCCATCTTTTATGCTCCATCATAAATTTTCCGATTTGTATCCTATTTGCGGTTAATAGACTTCTAAAAATCAAAGCTATGATAAAGCAATGAAGAGTTACATTAATAATAATCATACTCATACAGCCTTTGGGCTGCACCAGGTGACAAAGCTACATCAAACTGAACCGATCCCTGTCTTTCCCCTTCTGTCCTGATGGACTCCGTGCCAGTTGCGAAGACGCAGCCCCTTGCAGGCAGGCCCGTTGTCACACCAATGTCTTGAGTGATGGTGACTGGCACACAGATTGTGCCAGCCTTCTTAGCATCTTAATTAACCTGCTTCAGTTCTTAGGAAGCATTCTTCATAAGACACGTGAAGCAGGAATGGCAGGGAAATGTACTTCTTCCTCATTTCTTGGTTCTCCTTTGTGTCACTGGTAAGTGGTACAGTATATCTTCCCCAAAGAGGTGGGGTCAAAGCTCATGCACAGGACCTTTCCTGCCCACTCCAGCCCACACTGACCTACTCCTTCCTTTCTATCACATATTCTCTGTGCCACTCAACTTTGACCTCTAAAAGTATCATTATTCATTCAACCTTCATAGAAAGCAATTTTGCAAGGATATGTATCAAGAAGTTTAAAATGATTTATTTACTTGAGTAAGGAGTTATATTTTTAAGTATTTATCATAAGGAAATAATCAGTATTTTTTATGAGGAAAGGACACATATTGCTACATTATTTATAGAACCTCTGATTATGGGAAAGGAATATGTAATGTTTATGTAAAAGGATATTTATTGCAACATTATTTATAATCCTCCTGAATTTAGAAACACCTTAGATATTCAACCAATGGCTAATGGTTAAATAAAATCTCAACAGTTAGATGCTAGAAAACTGGGACGATGTTAAACTGTATGCTTTTGATTTATAAGATAGAAAAGGGAAATGTCCATAATAAAATTGGGGGCATAAAAATTGCAATGCAGTATCATTTCAATTTTGTTTAAACTAGTTGTGTGTGTGTTTTATAAATGACTTGAGGGAATATACCAAAAACTGGACAATCTGGGAGGTAGAATTAGGGTAATTTTTATATTATCATTTTTTCCTTGGATTTCCTCTAATAGCATGTTACTTTTTCCACTTAACATATTTTAATTTAATTTTTATCTCAAAGTAATAATTAAGCATAATAACAAATACATGAAAAATGACTGTCTCCTGAATTAACCCATGCTCACCCAATCCTGCTCCCCAGAGGCAAACACTATGCTTTGTTTACGTTTTTTTCCTTCTCACAGTTACCTCTGTAATGCCAAATAATACTCATGTCATACTATTTATTGTTTACTAAATTGCAAATATTCTCTTTGTCTTATTAAAATAGATGTCTAATTTACATCTCTTATGCAATATACCTCATCTTGCTCCATCCTCATAATGGAGATATGTCATTTTCAGTTGACATCATAAAAGGGTTTTTGTTAGCATAACTATGTCATTTCTATTTACTGCAGAGTGAAATAATATGACCATGAATATATTACATTTCCTTTCTTATTTGATGTTTTCGTTTGTAACAGCAAGTTCCTTGTTGTCTTTTTATCTTTCTCCAATGTCTTTGAAATAATAATGTTTTTAGCTCCCTGACAGATATTGTATCAAGGTATTTCTATCAGTGTCCCCACTTGTCAGTCTAATTAGACTGCTTCATTATCATCCCCAGAAACCTCCACTTGCATTCTGGTCTCTGTATCTTTAGCTCCTATTGCTCTCCACCATTTAGAATATCCACCTCCTTCTAATCCAGTTATCGTATATAAATCTCATGTAGCTTTTAAGATGCCACTAAGCATCCTCTGATCTGCAGGAGGTAGGGTACCCTTGTTCAGGGCATGAGGCCGAGTAGCCAGGAAACAAAAGGCCCCAACTGGTGTGGGGGTTTTTAGCATTCTCATGGTGCTTGGGAGATAAAAAGTAGAGTTCAGAACCCATCATGAATGGAAACTCTAGGAAACCATTGAGATTGTCATACGAGTATGTACTTGAAGTAGGGACAATCCAGAAGTAGGTTGAGCTTTGCAGGGTGCAGATGGGCCTTGAGTTAACTCAATACAGATTCAACTGAGGCCGTTGTCCTTCTACTCTAATCTGGGTGGTTCATCTCTATGCCTGTTCACTGCTGTTATCGTTGGATGCTTTTTTTCTAAATCCGAGGCCAACTGTTTGCTTGCATAAGTTCCTCGTTTGTTTAGTCTATAAGAGATAAATGTTCTGAATTCTTATGGTTTAAAATGTTTTTATTATACCTTGACAATTGACAGTGTGGTTCAATTTCATTTTTTTGCTTTATATTTTTGAGTTATTAGAAGCACACAAATTCAGGATTGTTATGTTTTCCTGTTGGATTAAGCATTTTATTATGAAATGTCACTCTTTATATCTAACAATGCTCAAAATTTACTTTTCTCCATATAAACATAGCTATACTCAGCTTTCATTCAGTTGATGTTTATATGGTATATCTTTTTTATCATCTTTTAACTATTACTTTTGGGTTATTTTATTCAACATGTGTCTCTTTTAAGCAGCTTAGAGGGTTTTTTTTTTTTTTTTGCTTTTATTTTTATTCTAGCCTGATTGTTTTTTCTTAAATAGTCTATTTACATTTAATGAAATTACTGATATATTTGGGTTTAAATGTATATATCTATTTTAAAAAATTTGTCTCATCTGTTCTTTGTTAGGTTTTCCTTTTTTGTTTTCTTGAAAATACTTGTACTTTCATCATTATAATTTTTCCTCTATTTTCTTCTTAGTCAAACATTTCTTAACTATTCTTTTGGTGGCTACACTGAAGATGACAACATATCTCCTTGACTTATTAGAGCCTGCTATCTTGTAGGAAATTCTACTAAGAAGTTATAATAATGGTACATAGCCCACATTGTCTGAGTTGTCACTAAACAGACAATGCAAAATCCTTAAAAACAATTTGACCACATTAACCACATTCTAGCCTTGTGTTTTTATTGTCCTGTATTTTAATTCTACATACACTATAATCCTTAAGAATAATTATTATTATTGGTCATTTTCCTTCAACACTTTAAAAATTATTTTAGGGAGTTCTCTGACAGTCCAGTGGTTAGGACTTGGTGCTTTCACAGCCATGACCTGGGTTCAATGCCTGGTTGGGGAACTAAGATCCTGTAAGCCGTGCAGTATCGCCAAAAACAAAAATTACTTTAAATGTGTCATTATATAGTCTTCATTTCTATTGAGAATTTAGCTGTCAAACTTGTTACTGTTCATTTAAAATTTAGGTACTTTTTCCCCTTCTGGCTGTTTTTAGGATTTTATATTTTATTTTGATTATTAGCAACTAGATAACTACGTATCTATGTGTCCTTTTAAAGTTTACCTTGCTTGGTGTTCACAGAGATTCTGGAATATGTGGCTTGGTATTTTTCCTTAGGTGTGGATTTTCTCAAATAGTACTTCCTCAAATGTTACTTTTTCCCATTGTCTTTCTCTTTTCCTTCTGAAAACCTAATTCTCTGTATATTTTCAACAGATCCCTATGTCTTTTACTTTTTTGTCTATATTCCGCATCCTTTTTTTTCTCTCGGAGCATATTTTACTGACCTATCTTCCTATTTACTAATCTCTTAATTGTACCCAACCTGCTGTTAAACCAAGCTATTGGAATCCTAATGTCCATTATTAAGCTTTTTTCTTCTAGCATTTCAGTTTTGGTTCTTTTTTTATAAAGTTGGGTAAAATCAAGATCTTTCCATCTATTTTATTGAATACATTACTTATAGTAATTTTAAAGACTGTGTCTGATAACTCCAACAGCTAGGTCACCTGTCGGTCTGATTCTACTGTCTATGTCTTCTCTTGCAGTCATTTTTTTATGCCTCGTAATTATTGATTGAATCCTGTTTATGTATGAAAATTTATAGAAGCTCTGAATAAGTTTGTTTTCCTTCAAATAGGACTCATTCTCTCTTCTGGAAGTATTACCTCAGTTGAATCTGTATTGAGTTAACTCAAGGCCAATCTGCACCCTGCAAAGCTCAGCCTACTTCTGGATTGTCCCTACTTCAAGCACATACACATATGAGAATCTTGATGGTTTCCTAGAGTTTCCATTTATGATGGGTTCTGAACTCTACTTTTTATCTCCCAAGCACCATGAGAATGCTAAAAACCCCCACACCAGTTGGGGCCTTTTGTTCCCTGGCTACTCGGCCTCATGCCCTAAACAAGTGTACACTACCTCCTGCAGATCAGAGGATATGTGCTTAGTGGCATCTTAAAAGCTACATGAGATTTATATACGATAACCGGATTAGAAGGAGGTGGATATTCTAAATGGTGGAGAGCAATAGGAGCTAAAGATACAGAGACCAGAATGCAAGTGGAGGTTTCTGGGGATGATAATGAAGCAGTCTGATTAGAATGATGTGTGTGTCCTCAGAGATACTGGCAACAAAATTCTAGGAAGATGAATTGGCATCAGTCTGGAGAAGATTTTGGAATCCAGAAAGGCATATCTGGATTCTATTTGGGAGGCAATAGAAAATCCTGAGAATTTTTATAATGGGTAGATGACATTGTAGAAGCAATATTTTAGAAAGATTATTTCAATAAACCTGCAAAAGTTAATATACATTGAGCAGATTGTTTTTAAATCAGGGAGAAAATTTATAATTTTTCGATGGGCAAAAAAAAGTGCCAAATGGATGGGATGAATTGGGAGATTGGGATTGACATATATACTCTAATATGTATAAAATAGATAACTAATAAGAACCTGCTGTATAAAAAATAAATAAAATCCCCCCCAAAGTGTCAAATGAATAGTTTAAAAAATGTAACATCAACCAGAGTTAGATGACATTTATTTACTACTAATTGTCCAATTAATTTGCTGTTGTACATGGATAAAAATAATAGGTTCCCCTTGTTTGTCAAAATACCCACTTAAGCACAGTTACACTGCAATGTCTGCACAAAGGTGGCCCACATGCATCCTCAGGTAATTGTCACCGGAGAAGTCTCCATATACTAATGAGTTCTCTCTATCACTGAGAGACAAACATCCCTGCAAGACTTCTCTAAGGTACATTTATATATCAAGCTAACAATAGGCCCGGCCTCATCACAAGATGAGCTGGAATGCTCCAAGTGCTACATCAGCTACATCACCATTTGCAGACCATTTGCGGCATTAACATTTTGCTGTTATCATTTATTTCCCTGTTCCGCATTCTCCAGGGTAATAGATGTGCTGTGCCCTCAGGGTGCCTCCCACCCGCACGCTCAGAGTATGTATGCCTCCAACACTGAGCCACAGATTGCATGAAGGAAGGTACAGATTACAGCTGTAACTTCATTACAAGTATCTGGTGAGGTAGACGCAGTAAAGAGGTGTGAGCAGAGAGGACAGAGTGACCTCATGATGATGTGTTCTCACCTCTTTGGCTCTGGGTCCACAGCAGCAGCTAAGGTGCTGGTAAGAGGTATCTGATTCATTATATTTCAGTGGGGAACTTCTCGCTGTCTGGTCACACAGGATATAGAATTTTATGTTAAACTGGTAACAGTGTATTAGTCCCTCTGTATACCAGCTTATAGCATAATGACGCCAATTGAGTATGCCATTTGTGGTGGCCGGAGAGAATGAATTAGCTAAAAAGTAAAATATAAATGATGACAATATCAGTGACAACCCCGTCTGTGTTTTGATAAAGCATTTGAACTGTGCACATCACTTGTATGAGCTGACGTCATCGGGTCTCCTGGCAATGCTGGATGACTGACTAGGCTGGCTTTGCAAATGATTGTTTACATATGTACTGAGCTCCCTCTCTGTGTCAGACACTCCCCTAGGCACTCTGAGTATTAAAAATTCCCACCAAGAAGACTAAGCCCGGTAACTCTTCTGCTATGCCATGCTGCAGCAAAAGTTAAAGACCCCCAATCAACTTTGACTGTGATATCTAGGAAATGAATTGATCACCTACAGCTTAATGGTCTGTTCCTCTCTCCCTGCCCTGAAAAAGACTCAGTAGCACCCAATATAGCCCCAGTAACATATTGCTTAAGAGTGTTGCTGATCACCCCATATGTCTGGATCATGTTCATTTCACCAGATTGTGGGCTTCTAGACAAAAACTAGCCTACAAGTCTTTTCAGTACTTTCAGTGCATGGCATAGTGTTGCATATGCATCTTGTGTGCGTATTTTGACCAATATTTTCCAAACATGGCTGTGAAACCAAATCACTAGGTGAACTGGTTAAAAGATACAGTTTTCCAGGACACATTCCATATACTCTGAATCAGACTCAGGGATGAGAGCCTGGTATCTCTATTGTTTTTAAACATCACAAGTGGTTATTGAGACACTGGGCTATGGCTAGAGAACCACTGATACCTGGATAAACATTTCCCATCTCTCGCTTTCCATCACAAAATTCCTGACCTGTGTTCGTTCTATTTGTAGCTAATAATTTATTCATCAAAGCTTTGATAAAGTGAAAATGGATCATTATATTAATCATAATCATAAACATCATCTTTTACATATGGGTACAGATTTGTATTCATTGGGTTTATCCTGTCCCCTGGTCCTGGGCCCAGATGACAAGACCTTGGCAAAGTGGTCTAATTAATTTCTTACAGTCCTTTTGGACTCTGCCCCAGTGTACAAACACAGCTTTTGCAGGCAGGAACAAACACCACTTAGTTACACCAAAATCTTGTGCGGTGCTAGTCTGCTCAGAAATTGTGGCAGCAGGTGGCATTTAAATTAACTTGCTTCATTACTTTGGGAACATTCCTCACAAGAAATGTGAGGCAGAAGAAACTGCATCGGCAGAGTCTTCTCAATACTTGGTTTTACTTGGCTATTTTATTCAAGTAAAACCAAGCAAGTAAAACCAAGTATTCACTGGTGAATAGTACTGGGTGAAAGCCCATGTCAGTTCCTCTGTGAAGCCTGGCCACTTGAGTCCCCAGTATCTGCCTCCCTCTGCATAATTCTATAAAGCAGACTCTCAGTACCACCCATTATGGACCCAATAATGCAGTGCTTCTTACTGTTGCTGTTTGTTCTATGTGTTTGGAACATGTTCCTTTCATTAGTTTGTGGATTTCTAGACACAAGGACTAGCCTACAAGTCTTTTAAATTCTCTCAGTGCACAGGCAAATTATCATGATTTAAGCATGATTTCATTGCTCATTTATTTTATTAAAAGTGAACTCTTCTTTACCAATAACTTGAAATGTCCAGAAGGCCTCATTTGAAATGTACTCTATCTTTATGTTCAATCAACAGGAATTTCTGGTTATTAAGCAAGAGTTTGGGGGTATAATTGTTAATTTTGCTACCTGATATTCACAATTTGGGGTGTGAATATTACATATTCCATACCCCTCAGTCTATATCTAAATGTAACCCCAGTTCAAATCTCTCCTGCCTGAAAAATGTTGTTATAATTTATATCTGTTTGACATGTTAAGCTCAACTAAAATATAGCTTTTTCTTTTTTTCTTTTTTTTCTTGTTATAAAGAGCAGTGCTGCTCACAGTGTGATCTCCAAAGGAGCAGCACCTTGGAACTTGTTAGAAATGCAAATTCTCCAGCCCTAACCCTACCTACTGAGTCAGACGTCCTGGTGAGTCTGCTGCACTCAAAGTTTAAGGACCATTGCTTTACAGAATAACTATTGTATCTTTGTCCATACTGAACACTATACTAAACATTTTGAGGTCAATTCCATTTTTAAATTGTCATATTAGTTGATGCGAAATGGTAATTTCTTTTTGGCCTGAAAATTGAATTCATCATCTAATTCCTGAGAATGGATCAGACCACCAACCTGCCGAGGGCCAATATGTCTGAACATAGAGCTTTCATTCACAAATCATTTAAATCATGAAACAGGAAACTCAACTGGAAGTAAAATTTTTCTCTCTCACATAATGCATAGGATGGATTTTAAAAGATAATTCCAGCTGGATAATGTACCCACTGAAAACAAGTTCAATTTACCAATATTCACACATACTTTCTCAAGAATTCCAGAGATTTTCAGAGCTTTGCTGAGATTCACTCATTCACTCTAAATTCACACATTTTTTCATTTGTTCTTCTCAGAGATGTATCAACTCAATGAGAAGGTAAAATGAGGTAAGCTCAAAATGGTCAGAAAGATGAGTTTATCTGGGAATAGCAAAGGAATTGCAATTCAGGACATGCCAACTGTAGCAAGCTATAGGCAGGTCCGTTGAGGGTTTGGAGTAGGCTGTATTTATGGGCAGGGCAGGTAGAGAGTAGAGAGTTTAGTTAGTCTGTTAACATCAAAACAAATAGAGGGCTTCCCTGGTGGCACAGTGGTTGAGAGTCCGCCTGCCGATGCAGGGGACACGGGTTCGTGCCCCGGTGCGGGAAGATCCCACATGCCGCAGAGCGGTTGGGCCCGTGAGCCATGGCTGCTGAGCCTGCGTGTCCGGAGCCCATGCTCCGCAACGGGAGAGGCCCAAGTACCACAAAAAAAAAAAATAGAGACCAGCTTTGAAAATTCCCTGAGCAGACAAAAGCAGTCTGCTATATACAAAGTTGAATTCAGCTTATTTTGCGGGACCAACCCAACCTGGGTTATTCCTTGTGCATGTTTCTGGAAACCATAAGCGAAATTTCCCAAGGTTGAAATGAGGCAACCCCTCCCTATTGTCTAAGAAGATTCCAATATTATCAATTTTCTGTAAGTCAGTCTCTCGGTCCTCGAGTTTTGTTCTCCTGAGGGCACATGCATGAAATTTTCTATTTCATATCCTCTGGTTCTATTTTAGACTAAAATTCTTTCACAGATGCAGTGTAAGGCATAACGATAGCATGAATGACCTCCTAACAAACATTCTAGAAATTGCACATCCAAAGGAGTGTCCGCACCTTCACCCTTTCAAATGGCTGCTCTGGAAGTCTGTTCCCATGTCCCCAGTGTTAAAATTCCAGCTGTCTGAGACCTAGTTTAGAAGAGGCCCTTCACCACCCCAACCACATTAGTTTAAATAACCAATCAGTGGATCAATTCTTATATTTGAGGGGCAATTTACTTATTTAAAAAATGACCATTTGATTATAATAATCCAAGCGTGTTGAATGAGGTTAATGATGAAAGCCAGGTGACAGCACTCCAGCATTAGAGATTTTCTTGTTCTAAATGTGACTGGTTCTGTCTTATATTTTGAAATCTGGATCTGAAGGTCATTCTGACATCAGTTGGGCCAGGCCTAACTGTTAATGGTGACCCTTGGGTTTCTAAGTTTGGGTACACTGGTGAAAATACAAATGTATTTATTCTTTTAACAAATCTTTGCTGAGCTTCTACACTGAACTTGATGCTGAGCTACAATAGCAATCAGGATAGACACAGTACCTCTCCTGATAGAGCTTCTGTTATTTTAAGTAACACCTTTATCATTCTAATCTTCAGGTAGCCTGAGACTGCTGACATATTTTAGTGATTAATGGTGAAATTGTGCAATTGTTGTCATCCCCCTTTAAGTTTCAAAAAAATGGTTATACCTCAGCCCCTTTTGCATCCAGTCATTACATACAGGTAGATTCAAGCAAATTGTCATTCTCAGCCTAGATGTCAAAGTAGTGAACAAGGATAGCAAGGTCCTTGCACACCCAGGTATCGTGCTCAACAATATTATGCTTAGCTTCCTAAATTGAAATGTAAACAAAGGGATAAATATAAACAACACCAATATTATCTAAACACATTGGATATTTTAATTAATTTAATCCTCATGATAACCCAAGGAGATGTGTGCTATTATGATCCTATTTTACAGATGGGGAAAGTGAGACATAGAGAGATAGGGAAACTTGAGCTGAGGTCACATAACTAGATGGGGCAGAGCCAGGCTTCAAAAACCAAGAAATCTGACTCCAAAGTCAGTGCTCCTACTGATTACTCTCTATTTTCTTAATGAAATGACAATTAATGTAGTATGAACATAAATAAAACATTCATAACTAAAAGAGCTTGTATTACTGTATGTGCAATTAAACTAGGAAAAATCCCTCCTCACTCAGCGGACTGGCATCAGCACTTGACATTCGATGGGCCAAGGAGATCTAGGTCTGTCTATACCTTTGATTTTATTACCCCCTTCCCACTGATGGGTTCTCTTCAACTGCTTTAAAATGTAACTCCCATGTCCCTGAATCCGTGTTTTCCTGGTAAATTAGCTGTCACACCTTTGAGCCCACTGTCTCTGTTTGAATTTGTTTTCTTGTTCGGGATCTTTAAAGCAAGTCTTCTGCTTACTCTGCTTTCCACTTGATACTACCCATCTCATACACTATCTGGGACTGTGCCCTTTTCTTTCATTCTACTACTTTTTCCATTTGAATTCAGTGTATCAGGAGCTATATTTTCACCTCTCAGATAATCTCAACCTTCTGAAAGAAAAGGCTTGCTCACTGGGAGTCGTATTAGTAAGATCAGCATCCTAAGAAACAAATTCTCAATGTCTATTGTCTCTGAATCCTGGAAACAGGGAAAGCAGGTTTCTTCACAAATTATCTCAAATTCCTAATCAAGAGCAAACAGAAATAGCACAATAACCTCAACCTTTTCTAGCCTATTAATATTCATGAATTCAATCCAATGCAATATTTTATCATATTATATGTGCAACTGTACAATATTACCATGGAAACTATCTTGCAGAGATCTTCATGGCTCGCTCCTTTATTTTCATCAGCTCTCTGTTCAAATGTTACTTATTCAGAGAAGACTTCCTTGTATAAAAATAAGGCACATCCCTCTCCAGTAACTGTCTAGACTCCCTCATCCTGTTTCTTTTTTTTTTTTTTATAGAATCTCTCACCATCTGAATGTTTTTGTTTATTTATCAAATGTCTTCAGCTCCTTGCAGACAGGGAATTTGTCTGTTTCATTTAGTTCTCCAGTGTCTAGAAAAATGCTTGGAACAATCGTTGGTCAACAGACATTTATTTTAAAATAAAGAAGATACTGCTCTAATTGTCAAGAAGGTTAAAAATCTCAACAAAATTAAGCTTTTTTTTTTTTTTTTTTTTGTGGTACGCGGGCCTCTCACCGTTGTGGCCTCTCCCATTGCGGAGCGCAGGCTCCGGACGCGCAGGCTCAGCGGCCATGGCTCACGGGCCCAGCTACTCTGCGGCATGTGGGATCTTCCCGGACTGGGGCACGAACCCGTGTCCCCTGCGTCGGCAGGCGGATTCTCAACCACTGCGCCACCAGGGAAGCCCCAAAATTAAGCTTTAAAACATATTTGCTGAGTGTTTATGTTCCTAACATTCATTTGCTGAGCATTTAAGAGGTAGAAATATGAAAAATTTATTTATACCTTAAGTCAATTTATACTAATTTATCAATTAAACCACTTGAGTAATGTATAAGTATTACAGGAGTTCTGAAATGGGATTAACACTGGTCAAGAATCCTTTCTTGTACTTTCTATGTAGCTAGTGAGATGCCCTCTCTTATTCAGAACCATTGGATTAAAAAAAAGAGGTGGTTATACTTCTAAGGTCTATATTCTGTGAAATGTGATTCCAAATTTTGTGCTGAATTTCCTGCCCTCCAGTAAAGATAGCTTTAGAGAACATGTACTCTAACACTTAAAAAGTTCTTGAGCCAAAGGGCACTCACTCTTTAAAGCAACTCTGATGGGAGTAGCAACTCCTACATAGGGAACATGACCCAGTAACAGATGCTGATGTTAAAGGTGAGAGACCTCAGATCTTATTCCAACTCTAGATGCTCAGATGTACCAAATCCACAGCTCAATAGCCCATACCTGTGTGTGTGTGTGTCTCTGTCTGCTTCTCCCTCTTTCTTCCTCTCCCCTTTCTCATACACATACATTGAGTTATATACTCAATAGCATGTGACTTATCCAGCCTATTAAAGCGTGGCTAAATTAGGCCCTCTGCAAGAGACAGAGACAATGCAATTTTGCATTAGAATTCTACATGCTGAAAATATACCACCTATTCCTTGTTTTGGTCTACCATCACTCTCTTTTAAGAACAAATTCAAGTTCCACAGTTCAGTACTTTGCTATACTTAGAATTCAGCGCCAAAGTATATAACATTGGCTTCTTCTTGAATTGTTTCTTTGTTAAATCAGAATACCTGTACAACAATTATGTGGATAAAGGGAGATTAATATAGCATCATTGACCTTAGAGTAGATTGTGGACCACAGAAATCACTAGCTCAGCATCCTCATTTTACAGAGGAGAAGTTGAGAGACAAAGAGGTCCAGTGACTTGCTCAAAGATCACTAAGCTAGAAAATGACAGAGACAGGATCATGACCTAAGTCATTAGATACCTAAGGAAGAGGTTTTGATTTTAACCACATAAGAATACTCAATCAAATGTGCTTAGAAATAATTTGACAAAGTAATTTCATATAAATTCACAGCATAATCATAACTCAGTTTGTTATAAACTGGATACTGTAGTCAAGCCATAGAAAATGATTCTATGAGATTCTCATTCTCAACCAATATTGTCCAAAGTGTGTAAAGCAGAACACAATCATCACAGAAAGTAGATGTCATTCCAAAACAGATTTCTGACTAGGATATAGAAAGTCAGGAAGAACATTATTCCCACCATAACAAACAGAAAAAGCCATTTAATCTGTAAAATTACAAAAATTTTTTGAGTACGTCAGGGAGTTTGGATTGTAGCACAGGTAGTTAGCCAAAATATTATAAAGGCAAGCACTGGTTTATCTGTGGCAGAGCCTAAGAGGAAGATGGGGCCACCATACAAGTGGACACAAAGAATTTGGCTAAAATTTTTAATGAATTGCTAGATGCTGAATGTGGAATAGCATGAGGGTATAGAAACCCTGGTTGCAGGGAGCCACAAACACAACATGAACTGTCAGTCTCAGGCTTTTCTTCCCAGGCCTCTATGAAGGTTCATGCAAAAGACTGAAGGCAATGTAGGAAAATCTTAGCCTCATTGTGAGCCTCAGGGAGGTGAAAGTCAGAAAAGCCCTGCTTGTATACTTTTTCCTTCAGAAAAAAAAGCTTTAAGCTGCTGGGGAAAGGTACCAAACACTATGGTCCCAGGACACAGTTGAAGATTCCTTGCAGCTGCCTGTAAAGAATAGGAGAATGTATTGGAGACAAGTGAGAAACCATCCTGGGTTCAGATCATTGGTGGCCTACTTCTTGAGGAGAGGCAGGATCACTGAGACGAACATACTCCTAAGACTCACACACTGGGCCTGATTGAGTCTGAGGCTGGACCAAGATTACCAAGAAGATTCCTTGCCCTAACTACCAGGCTATTAAGTACAAAGTAACAACCAACAGCACTCTATTGGCAGAGGAAGGTCAGGAACATAGAAAGAGAGATTTTTTTGAGGAAAAAGAGTATAGGGGAGGCCAAATTTGATGATCATGAGTAACGCTGAGGAAAAACCTCCAGCAAACCAAACTCTATCCTAAGTAAAAAGTATTAAGAAACTTGAAGTCAATGTGCATGGAGGGTAAGAATAACAACAAAATCCAAATCCAGCTCAACTACTGACTAAATTTAGTCAATATCCTACAATAGTAGCGTAGTAGAAAAAGAGATATGCCCAATAGAGGGCATATATATTCTTACCTCCATCTCTACTCTTATACACAATATCTAACATTTGCTCAAAAATAACAAGACATCAAAAAGCAAGTGCAAACAGCCCACTATCAAAAGGAAATAAAATAAAAAGAATCAGAATCACAGATGATCATATGTTGAACTATTAAACATGGAATTAAAAAACAATTATTACCAGAGTTAAATATAATTAATATGTTAGGGGAAAAAGTGGATATCATGCATGAGGAAATGGGAAACTTAAACAGAAACAGAAACTATAATAAAGAGTAAAATGAGAATGCCAGGCATAAAAAAACATGGTAATAAATATTAAGAAGATGGCCACAGGCTCATCAGTGGACTCAACAAAACCAAGGAGAGAATCAGTGAACTTGAAGATAGGTGAATAGAAACTACAAACTAAAAAAGAGGAAACAGAGTAGGGGAAAAAACCAGAACACAGTATCTAAGTGCTGAGGGGCAATACCAAACACAAATGTAATTCCAAGAGAAGAGAAAGAAAATGAAGAAATACTTGAAGGAATCATAGCTAAACATTTTCTAGAATCTCAGAGAACCACAAATGAGATAAATATCAAACAGAAAAAAGCTTAAAATGCTTCCTATTCCAAGTACTAAAAATCAAAGGTAACATTTTTGGAGGCAGCCAGAATTTCAAGCATGAAAGAAATATAAAAATTATAGCAGACTTGTCAAAAATTATACACTTTACAAGACAATGGCATAACTTCTTTATGGTGCAGAAAGAATTCCAAACTCAGTGAAAATGTCTTTAAAAAATGAATAAACTCATTTTAGACAGAAAATTTGTTCTAGAGAATTTATTACCTGGAGATCTGCATTACAGAGACAGGGATCTGTTAAAAAATAATAAAATTATTGTAAATATCTCAAAAGCAGGTAAATATAAAAGACCCATTTTTCTCATTTTTAATCATTCTAAAGATAATTAACTATGGCAAAAATAATAGCAATGTATTTTGGGTATATGGAGTATATAAAAATGAAATGTATGACAAAAAAAGCAAAAATTAAGAAAGTGAGCAATTGGAAGTAAAATAACTTGCAATATTATTTGAAGATAGGCTGTAAATAATAAAAACATATGTGGTATAGTTCCTTAGAAAACTAAAAATAGAATTACCATATGACCCAGCAATCCCACTACTGGACATATACCCAGAGAAAACCATAATTCAAAAAGACATATGCACCCCAGTGTTCATTGCAGCACTATTTACAATAGCCAGGTCATGGAAGCAACCTAAATGCCCATCAACAGACGAATGGGTAAAGAAGATGTGGTACATATACACAATGGAATATTACTCAGCCATTAAAAGGAACGAAATTGGGTCATTTGTAGAGACGTGGATGGATCTAGAGACTGTCATACAGAGTGAAGTAAGTCAGAAAGAGAAAAACGAATATCATATATTAATGCATATATGTGGAACCTAGACAAATGGTACAGATGAACCAGTTTGCAGGGCAGAAATAGAGACACAGATGTAGAGAACAAATGTATGGACACCAAGGGGGGAAAGTGGTGGGGTGGTGGTGGTGGTGGGATGAATTGGGAGATTGGGATTGACATGTATACACTAATATGTATAAAATGGATAACTAATAAGAACCTGCTCTATAAAAAAATAAATTAAAAAAAAACATATGCAGTATACTCCAAGAAAATCACTAAAAGTTTTCCAACAGGTTTAAGTAATGGGATAGTATCAAAGATAAGAGAATTATAAAAAATAATCAGTTAATCCATAAGCAGGCAGAAAAAGAGAAAAAGGAACAGCAAAATCAGATGGAACAAACAGAAAACAAACTGCAAGATGATCTATCATCCATATCAGTAAATGCTGAAATATAGTTAAAAGACAGATTTTTTGCAGAATGAATAAAATTGCTGGCCCCAACTATAGACTGTCTACAAATAACATAAAGATATAAGATATAAATACATGTATAGTTTGTAAATAAAAACATAGAAATACATATACATATGTATACACATACATCAGAGTATACACCATATTAACTCTATGTGAAACACATACAACAAATAAATTCTATTGTCTGTATTAATTTCAAAGTGGATTTGTGAAACATACCTATGCTTGGAAGCCCAGAACAAATGTAACTTCTGTGAATCCTTCCCTATACTCACTAATTAGATTTTCTCTCTCCCTTGTCTGTCCTCACACAATACCCACTTTGAAACTTTGTCATAGCTCTCACCACCGCTTTGTGGTAGGATGAGGGTCCAGAACTAAGTCTAGCCAATGAATTGTGAGCTGAAATAAGGTATGTGCCCCTTCTGGCTCTGAGCACTCAATTGCTAAGCCCTTTCCTTTCCCCTCGCACAGCAATAACCAATATTCAAGATGGTCACAGCTCCATCCACCTGGTTCAGAAAGCAATGTGGGGAAGAAACCAGTGACCCAAAATGGGTAAGTGGCATGAAAAAGAAATGTTTTGTTGTTTAAACCAAAAATCAGCAAACTATAACCCATGGGCCAAGTCAGGTCAGTTGCATGCTTTTGTAAATAAAATTTTGTTGGAACACGGCCATGTCCATTTATATGTTATGTATGAGTGCTTTCATGCTACATGGGCAGACTTGAATAGTTTTGACGGGATTGTATGGCCCGCAAAACAGGCAATATTTACTAGCTAGCCCTTTACAGCAGAGCAAGGATTAGGGTGAGGCACGTAGGGGGCAAAATTTAAGGAGGCGCTCACTATCAGGGTCCTGCACATACTAACTCTGCTCTTGTACTTGGTAAATGGAATCGTCAATTTCAAAGCAATATTTAGATTCAGAAATGAATAATGAATTGTACATACCGTGTTTAAATTTTGTATACATCATAAGAACAAATCATATGGCAAAAATATTATAGTTTAATTTCAATACACAATTCACTATGATATATACCAGGATTTTCACTATGAATTAAAGCAATATCTAAGCCCATAGAGTAATGTAAAAATCAGTATTACGCTTCATGCACATTATATCTAAATTACCTTAAAACAACTTTAAAATAGAAATTATCCAAAACTGTAAAGTGTTCCTTTTTCCATCATGTTTAACTGTCAAGAATATTGTGTTGGGCTTCTCTGGTGGCGCAGTGGTTGAGAGTCCGCCTGCCGATGCAGGGGACACGGGTTCGTGCCCCGGTTCGGGAGGATCCCACGTGCCGCGGAGTGGCTGGGCCCATGAGCCATGGCCACTGCGCCTGCGCATCCGGAGCCTGTGCTCCACAACGGGAGAGGCCACAACAGTGAGAGGCCCGTGTACCACAAAAAAAAAAAAAAAAAAAAAGAATATTGTGTTAATCCTTGACTATTTCTAAAACTACAGATTAGAACATGAAGAGAAGTAAGAAAATGGACACTTGGCACTCCTGGAAAATGATGGTTCATTATTCAAGAATTTATTGCATTCATGCTGAAAGATTTGACAAACTAATGTCTTTTACTTACCACCTCTGCTCAAGATCCTTCCTGCATGCCAAAACAGAATCTATGACACCAGCCACATCACAACCAATAAACCTTCAACTATTCCTTCGTAGTCACCTTTTGTTTGGAAGATACTGTGCAAGAGATGAGGAGAAAATTTTCCACTGGGCTTGAACAGTGATAGTCAACGAATAGTTGTTTAGAATTATGGGTGTTTCTAGATCTTGAATGATAGCAGTAACGAAGTATTTTTAAAATTTTGTATTTTGTGGTTATTTGTGGAGCTCTCTTAAGTACAGGGCCCTGGGCAGGTGCCCCTTTTGCCTGAGTTTAAGGATGTACTGGAAGAAGGGTGTGGTGTGAGCCCAGAACACTGAGGCTCACCAGTAGGAAAGGCTGGGCACCCACTCAGTAGCCAGAAGGAGCTGGACCCTTAGATGAGGATCCAAAGTCAGACAAAAGGCCTATTTCACTGTTTAGTAGACCTTGTCTCAGAAGGGCCTGGAAGTGGCCCTCGTGTAACCAGATGGACAGCACTCACTCACCATTTCAGACCTAGCTCTCTCCTGGGTTCATGCGCTCACCTGCAGTGGTGTCCTTCAAGACTCCACAGTGGAATGTAAACTGGTGCAGCCACTATAGAGGACAGTATGCAGGTTCTTTAAGAAACTAAAAATAGAGCTACCATATGATCCAGCAATCCCACTCCTGGGCATATATCTGATAAAGATGAAAACTAACTCACAAAGATACATGCACCCCAATGTTCATAGTAGCACTATTTATAACAGCCAAGACATGGAAGCAACATAAACATCCACTGACAGATGAATGGACAAAGACGATGTGGTATGTATACACACACACACACACACACACACACACACACACACACACACACACACACACACACACACTGGAATATTACTCAGTCATTAAAAATGAAATGAAATAATGCCATTTGCAGCAACATGGATAGACCTAGAGATCATCATACTAAGTGAAATAAGTCAAAGACAAATATCATATGATATTACTTATATGTGGAATCTAAAACAATGATAACAATTAACTTAGTTACAAAACAGAAACTGACTCATAGACATAAAAAACAAACATATGGTTACCAAAGGGGAAAGCAGGGGGAAGGGATAAATAAGGAGTTTGGGATTAACAGATACACACTACTATATATAAAATAGATAAACAACAAGGTCCTGCTGTAGAGCACAGGGAACTATATATGATGTCTTGTCATAACCTATGATGGCAAAGAATCTGAAAAAGTATATAATATATATACATGAATCATTTTGCTGTGTTAGTTTCAAGTGTACAGCATTGTAAATCAACCGTATTTCAATTTTAAAAAAGACTGCACAATGGAAAGCCCTCTTTGGCTCTGCTTTCTGCCCTTGTTCCTAGTCTGACTATGCTCCTCCTGTTGCCCTGCTTCTGGAAAGGGGAGACATACTTCATTCATTCATTCATTCATTCATTCAACTTACTTGTTTTAGACAACAAGGACTTTTTTACTCTGTGCCTTTCATGTGGAAGGCTTAGATGAAGGTATTGAAAGGGAAAGAACATGGACAAATGTCATTTCTCTCTCTAGGGAGGACGAAGAGGAAGGAATGGGGAACAGACATTTCCTGAGCATATATTTTGATGCTGCATTGTGCTGTTTTAGTTGAATCCTCAGAGCAGCCCTGTCATCTTTACGTAAGGGAAATGAGAATCACAGAGGTCAACACAGCTAACAAATACTAAGTCTTATGGCTGGACTTGAGATTTCTGACTCAAATGTTATTTTTATTACATCATGTTTATCGTTTATTAAAAGATAAAAAAAAGGACACATATGCAAATACTGTAATAAAAACCTACCTGTGAGTGTTGTGGGGTTTTGGAAAGAAAAAGGCATCTCTGCCTCACGGCAAATAATGGGAACAATCTGGGACCAAGCACTGGGTCTTAGTTCATCTTCTTGTTTTTTTTAGTGGTATGCGGGCCTCTCACTGTTGTGGCCTCTCCCATTGCGGAGCACAGGCTCCGGACGCACAGGCTCAGCAGCCATGGCTTACGGCCCCAGCCGCTCCTGGGCATGTGGGATCTTCCCGGACCGGGGCACGAACCTGTGTCTCCTGCATCAGCAGGCAGATTCTCAACCACTGCGCCACCAGGGAAGCCCCTTAATTCATCTTCTTAAGTGGGGAGCAAATCGTTATTCCACGTGTGATGTAG
The DNA here is from genome assembly GCF_026419965.1 of Kogia breviceps. Classification (NCBI taxonomy): domain Eukaryota; kingdom Metazoa; phylum Chordata; class Mammalia; order Artiodactyla; family Physeteridae; genus Kogia; species Kogia breviceps. The sequence goes on from NC_081324.1 coordinate 21,572,834, forward strand.
AAATGAATTCAATGCCAAAGGGCCAAAAGAAAAAGTAAATGGGCAGGAAGAAACACTGGAGAGAGAAAGAGCTCTGGGGCTTGACGTCTTGGGGCTCAGCAAGCAGAGAATGGACAAACATACAGAAGAAAATACCCCAGCTGGGCCCCAGGAGACAAACTATGTAGGTTAATGTCTCTCTCCACTCTCATTCTGTGGTTTCAGTGGTGGAAAATCTGCAAAAGGCCCTCATACCCCTCCTTGCTTTTGGATGGAAGAAATCTCTTCAGGGACATGTCAGTTTATAAATAAGACCTCCCCTACTGAAAGAGCATAGAGCGGGGGGGTTATCCTGCTGAGCAACTGTTGATGAAGCTGCTTGCCAGGAGGGTGACCTGGGGAGCCATGGGCAGGGCTAATTACAGAACAGTCAACTGTGTGCTTCTGTCAATCACCTGGGCAAGTTTGGAGAGCAGGTGTCTGGAGGTACAGGCAGGCAATTCCACTGTGAGCCGCACTCCCAGGCCAGGCAGAATGCAGCCTTTGATCTAGAATTCTAGACAACAGAACCGGCTTCCCTGTCCAGCCACCCCTTGGCTCAGCTGGCTAGGGAAGCCACATGGCAGCTGGATTCAGCCTCAGTTTTGGAATCATCTTTCTGCCCCTCCTTCCATTTTTCTGTCCTGTATTTTAGTTAAGTGTACACAGTTCAGGAGCCCCTACTGTCTATTGAATCTGTGGGGGAGAAGAAGTACAAATTCTGTGTCCTCTTCTCTATTTCCCTGTGTGAAGCCTAGCACATGGCACATGGTAGACATTGAAGAATTGATTACTGAATGAATGAATGAACTGCAGTGTACCCCTCCTATTTTTCATAAAACTCAAGTCTTGTGGTACTTTCAGGGGTTACATTGTGGGGACTGTTGACACCTCATTATTTCAATATGAAGAAAACGGTGGATAAAAACCCTGCTATCAATGCTGTGCTCGAACATACAGACGAATTTCCCCACAACTCAATAGCTTCCTCTCCCCTCTTCCTTTCAGAACAGGCTCCTTTGTCTAGTCCTCTATTATATGAGACTGCATGTGCATCTCTTTATTCTCCAGGCCTTATGTGCCCAGGTCCCACTCCTGAGTCCAGGCGTAGCCAGGTAAAGACAGTTCCCAGTGTGGTACTCACGGTAAATGGGTTCAAGACTCCAGGTATCCATGACTGGAACAAAGTAGAGGGAGACAAAGTTCCAGCTGGGAACGAAATGTTGAGTCTAATTCAAAGGCAACATGTAGACAGAGAAAAAAGAGGCTCTCCTCTTTTTTGGCATCTGAGAGTGCCAAGTGCAGAGAGAGTTATTTGCTAAGAACATGTCAAATAGAGCAGTTCTAGAATTTTGTCATGGTCAGCAAGGATGAGCCAGGCTAGCCTCTGTTCAGAGCACACCTAGCAGATCTGAGGATGCTGATTAGGAATTTAGACCCAGGTGAGTAGCATCTTTAAATCTGCCTGTGGGGGCTTCCCTGGTGGCGCAGTGGTTGCGAGTCCGCCTGCCGATGCAGGTGACACGGGTTCGTGCCCCGCTCCGGGAAGATCCCACATGCCGCGGAGCGGCTAGGCCCGTGAGCCATGGCCGCTGAGCCTGCGCGTCCGGAGCCTGTGCTCCGCAATGGGAGAGGTCACAACAGTGAGAGGCCTGCGTAACGAAAAAAAAAAAAAAAAAAAAAAATCTGCCTGTGGTAGAGGCCTAGCTGACACTCACGCACTCTGCTCTTTTCTGCCCTGCCCCCAGACTATGCTGGAACCTCTGAATTGCCCCTTCAACTCCTGTGCTTAAAATGTTCACTGAGCACGTGCCAAATCTCTTGCACTGGGAACACAGCAATGACCATGGCAGATGCAGTCTCCGATCTCTCAGATTCCATGGGATCCACGAACACTTTGTGCTCTTCTCACAGGCCTAAAGCATTAACCCAGCGTGACATCACTCCATAAAGCTGTCTGTGTCCATTTTATTCCCAGAGTTTCCCATCCAACACTGGAGCAGGAATCTGACTCCCCGGTTCCCCCTCCATGAACTCAGCCCCTTTCACTCTTTAAGGTTTTCCTGCCAACCAGTCCTGTAAAATGCAACAGTTATTATTCTTGGCTTATCAGTTTCAAACACTCTTCTTTAGATGACATTTTATTGTAGTTTTACCTCTATATCAGATGCCTGTTTGGGACTTTATCATATGCCCTTCACTCCTTCAGACATCTCCACCTTCCCCGTTTGAAGTTTTGGAAGGTCAAATTTTGTTCTCCTTCAAGGAGGCCAAGTACAAACCCTGGTGTTTCAGTGGGTAGTGTGTCCTCCCCTTCCCACCCTGTCCATTACTCCCTCCCCTCTCTTCTCCTCTCTGCTGGGTAGACCAGCTGAGCTCACTTCATCTCCTTTCTTCCAGACTCCACCCAGCTCGAGTAAATGAACAAAAATCAAAGAAGGTCATCTCTCAATGGTTTATAAGCCAAGTTACTGAGAGCTTCCAAAAGACTCCACTATTTTCTACTCCTCTGGGAAACATGTAAGGTCCTTTATTTCTTGAAACACATCTGGTGTTTGCACCTTCCCTGTCAATTTCTCTGTGGGGCCTGAAGGAGGCAGCTACTCAACAAACCCATTGCTCTGGCGTGACCTCAACCCAGAATCTCCTCCTTGCTGTTCTCAGTCTCTAACCTACTGATGAAGCTTTACATCAATGATAATTATTTAAATGCCCATCTCTCATGTTAGACTAAGAATTGCGTTTCCAGGTCTGTAGGGAATTGAATAGTGTCTCTCCCCTACCCCCGACAAAAAATTCCTTCCACATGGAATCTCAGAATGTATCCTTCCTTGGAAATAAAGGCTGTGCAGAAATAATTAGTTAAGATGAGGCATCTGGATTAGGTGGACCCTAAATCTAAAGACTGGTGTTTTTATTAAGAGGAAGAAGAGAATGACTCAGACGCAGTAACACAGAAGACACACACACACAGGGAAGAATGCCTCATAAAGACAGAAGCAGAGACTGGAATGACAGAGCTGCAGCACAGGACCACCAAGGATGGCCAGCAACTGCCAGAAGCTGGGAGAAAGACATCAAACAGATTCTCCCTCAGAGCCTCTAGGAGGAATCAACCCTGTCAATGCCTTGATTGTAGACCTCCAGCCTCCAAGAAATATGAGAGAATAAATTTGTTGTTTTAAGCCATCTAGTTTGTAGTAAGTTGTTACAGTAGCCCTAGGAAATGAATACAATATCTAATTCCTAGTATCTAATAATGCTGGTGGGATCCACCATTTATAAGCAGTGTGATTTTGGACAGATCACATTATCCCCAATGCTAAAACAGGGGTGATAAGGATGGCTCTCTCCAGAACTTCTGTGAGCACCAAATGTGGTGAAGTTATTTTAAAAAATGCTTTATAATCTAAAATGGATACCATGAATATTAGCGGTTGGAATTATACTTATGATTTCAGTTATATTATCAGGAAAGGAGGAGGGAAGAAAGGAGGGAAGTTGAATGAAAGCAAGGAAATGGAGGGGAATAAAGAAGCCAACTAATTGATTAATTCTAAGGTACCACTGTTCCTGTTAATCCCTTGAATCTTTTTATTATTTTAGAAGTTTATGACTTTCTTAATTCCAGATAATTAATTTTAGTTTCATGACATTTAGAAAGGGAGCCAACCAAACACTGGAATAGATTTGACTTTTTAGTGTCAAAGAGATAAAAATTAAGAGCCAATGTCTACTGAATAATTTCTAGGCGCTAAAATCCTACTCAGCATTTTGCCTGCACCATCTCATTTAATTCTCACAGCTCTATAAGCTATGGACCATATATTCCATTACAAATGAGGAAAACAAAGGCTCTAAGAGGCTTCACCATCTGCCCAAACTAACACAAGTCAACCCATTCCGTCTGACTTCTGAACCTGTGTGCTGAACCCCAACCCAATCCTATTTTGGTCTCATAACCAGAAAGGCCAGGAAATACACCTGCCCCCTGCCAGGATCACTCCCAGCTGTGACACTTACACAACCCATTTTATGGCCTCCCTGTGAGGATTCATGCCCTTCTCCAAACTCCCAAGTTCAATGGCAGGTGCATCACTGTCCGCTCACTAATGTGTACTTCAAGGCTGTTATTAACCTGCTGGAATCTGAGCTGCCACCTCCTACTTGGGCAATTTTCCAACCATTTAGTGGCATAATCATCAGAGACAAGGATGTAAACATTTCCTCCCCACAGCCTGGGAAGAGGGCCAGAGGACTCAGCCTTGGTGAATTCCCTGTGGGAAGCTACTCCTTGGGTAACTGTAGAATTGGGCTTATCCGGTGACAAATTTGGAGAGGCTGAAATGATTTCTTGCCCCCCACCCGACTTACTTATTTTATCAAGAGAACCTGTATTTAAAGTCGACACAGTTTTAGCAATAAAGAGAAGCAAAACACGGTACACATTATAACATGGATGACCTCAAAAACATTATGCTAAATGAAAGAAACCAGACAAAAAAAGGCCATGTATTACATAAATCCATTTATATGAAATGCTCAGAAAAGCAAATCTATAGAGACAGAAAGTATATTAATGGTTGTCTGGGGCTGGGGGTGAAAAATGTAAACCACAAACAGGTACAAGGGATCTTAATGGGTTAATGAAAATGTCCTAAAACTGGATTACGTTGATAGTAGCACAACTTAATATATTTACTAAAAATCTTTGAATCATACACTTAAAAGAAGTAAATTTTATGGTATGCAAATTATATCTCAATAAATGTGTCTTTTAAAAAAGCCAACTCAGGCTTTCTAAAATTCCTAAGTTGCTTGCTAACTGGAAATTCTAGAAAAAGAGCTCAGATATCAAGGAATAAATATATATTCCAATATCCAAAAGGGGGTTTCTGATTTGGGAAGCCTTGCTAATGTAACCGAATTTTCTTCTGGAAATGGAAAAAGAAGTATCTTCCATTTTACCCCACTGCATGATTCATCTGCTCCCTGACAGTAAGACATTGACTTTTCTTGGAATTGCATGGGAATCTAGTTGTCTGTAGTTCAAACTCTAACACTAGTTAGGTGAAAACTCTGGATAGGTTATTTTACCCCTTTGGACCTCATACTCTTCATCTGCAGGAGGAGATTTGGTCTATATTGTTAATTCTAAGATTCCTTCCAGTTCAGACATTGTATTATAATATTCACTACATGCCAGACACCATGCTAGGTAACATCTATGCTCATTTATTCTTCTCAACAACCTGAAGGAGGAAGAACTATTTATCCCATCTTACTGATGAAGAGACTGAGCCACGTGGTTGCATTTCTTACCCAAGATTTCACAACTACTAAATGGCAAAGCCAAGATTCAAGCTCTAAACCACAAGGCTTCCCAATTCCCTTCCAATCTCAAAACAGACAATGACACTAAATCGTTAGATCCCCAGAGTAGGGGAGACTAAGAATGCTCTCTTTAAAATTACATATGCCTGTCACATAGGCAAAAAATACAAATAATGCTTCTTAGAAGATACACACACTGCACTAAATACTATACAATGTTTCATAGGCAAATTAGAATGCAAATGCAACAGTACCCTAGACCAAGAATCCAGAATCTAGGTGTAGTTGAAGTCCTACTAAAATGAGTTATCACCTCACACCAGTCAGAATGGCCATCATCAGAAAGCCTACAAATAATAAATGCTGGAGAGGGTGTGGAGAAAAACGAAACCTCCTACACTGTTGGTGGGAATGTAAATTGGTGCGACAACTATGGAGGTTCCTTAAAAAACTAAAAATAGAGTTACCCTATGATCCAGCAATCCTACTCCTGGGCATATATCTGGAGAAAGCTCTAATTTGAAAAGATACATGCACCCCAATGTTCATAGCAGCACTATTTATAATAGCCAGGACATGGAAGCAACCTAAGTGTCCATCGACAGATGAAGGGATAAAGAAGATGTGGTACATATCTACAATGGAATATTACTCAGCTATAAAAAGGAGTGAAATAATGCCATTTCCAGCAACATGGATGAACATACTAAGTGAAGTAAGTCAGACAGTAAAAGACAAATTTCATATGGTATTGCTCATATGTGGAATCTAAAAAAAAAAATGATACAGAGCTTCCCTGGTAACGCAGTGGTTAGGAATCTGCCTGCCAATGCAGGGGACACGGGTTCGAGCTCTGGTCTGGGAAGATCCCACATGCTGCAGAGCAACTAAGCCCGTGTACCACAACTACTGAGCCTGCTCTCTAGAGCCCATGAGCCACAATTACTGAGCCCACAAGCCACAACTACCAAATCCTGTGCACCTAGAGCCCATGCTTTGCAACAACAGAAGCCACCGCAATGAGAAGCCTGTGCTCCGCAACAAAGAGTAGCCCCCACTTGCCACAACTAGAGAAAGCCCGTGCACAGCAGCAGAGACATAACACAGCCAAAAATAAATAAAATAAAATAAATTAATTTCTAAAAATGATACAAATTAACTTATTTACAAAATAGAAAAAGACTCACAGACTTACTTAGAAAACAAACTTATGGTTACCCAAGGAGAAGGGGTGGGGAGGGATAAATTAGGAGTTTGGGATTAAAATATACACACTACTGTATATAAAACAGATAGCCAACAAGGACCTACTGTATAGCACAGGGAACTATACTCAATATTTTGTAATAACCTATAAGGGAAAATAATCTGAAAAAAACCCTATATATGTATATGTATGTGTATGACTAAATGACTTTACACCTGAAACTAACACAACATTGTAAATCAACTATATTTCAATAAATTAAAAAAAATAAAGTTGAAGTCCTATGATTAAATATGCACACGTAAATATGAATATAAACCTATGCATGTATGTATGTAATATATATTTATAGGCATGTATAGCTAAAATTCAGGAATATAAGGCAATAAAGAGTTTTACTTTATTTCCTATAAGGTACAAAAGTTTGTTTGGAAGATACAAATAGGCAGGCAAAATGTAAGAATTTTAAAGCTCTTCAGTTGATTTATTATGGACAGCCAGCAGGATTTTTTCACCCGTAATTGTACTGGAAAGAAATGTGGCCTCATGACTGTAGCTATGAAGTCCAAAAGAGGTATTTCTACCAAGTAAATGCTGAGTCACTCTGGTGCCTAATCTAAGGAAATTTTCTCTAGGGATTTTCTAAGAGCATCACAGTTATCACACTGGTAAGACCTCTCACATGCCAGCCCTGCACCTGCCATGACCACCAGTACAATTGTGACCACTCACCACCATCATCACAACCACTCCACAGCGCTTACCCCACAAACTGCTCCAATCCATCTAGTGCCACTGTCTACTTCTGACCAGAGCACCTGTGTTTCTTTGATGAGAAGTGGTTCTTGCCCCCCTCTACCAGTCCCTGGATTTTTCAGGATAAATCCCAGTGGGCTACTGGGCTTTCAGTCACATGCAGGCTCAGTCCTTGAACCAAACAACATAAGCCAGATCAATCAACCCACTAGTAATTTGGATCTGGAAATAGTCAAGGAGGTGGTTAGTTATTATGAGCCATTCTGTGCTGGAAAGGTCCCGTGGATACCAGTGAGGACATGATCCTGTGGCTGGCTCATTTCAAAAGAGGATGTATCCAGACTGCCTACTTGGCCTTTTTCCTGAGCAATGGATTCTCTTCATCTTTTAGGAAGTTCAGTGATAAGAGGGGCAGCCAGTATTTCAGGCACAGACTCACTCTAGTCTTGACAATTTAAAGACAATCTACTCAGCTTTTCTGCCAATATCCTCTTTGAAGTTTCCACAAGTTTCCTTTCACTTTTTAGTGAAAGTTTAGTTTCCTCTTTTAGTTTCCTCTGAAGCTAAGGTCAGAATCTTTTGATTTGGGGCCAAATTCTCATATCCCACATTATTTCCTCTACACTAGATCTTCAAACTCTTGCGATCTAACCCTCAAATCCTGAGCCAGGTTTGGTATGATTTGGATTTTACCCTTTCCTAACTGTATGACCTTGGACAAGTTAATTATATACCCTTTGAGACTCCATTTCCTATCAAATGGAGATCCAAGAGGGCTACTGAGAGGAGAAAGTAAGAGAATGTGTGTAACGCCCCCCAAGTTCATAATGCATACTCAATAAAAGCCTGTGTCCCTCTTTCTCTGCTCTTTGGATTATACAGAGTCTGAGAGCAAGTAGTGAGTACTCTGGTGTGTTTTCCCTCAATTCCTTAAGATAGTCTAAAGAAGAAACAGATAAGTAATAGCAAAGCATATTTGTTGAAGGAATAAATAGCACAGTGCCATGAAATGCAGCAAACTTAGCCTCTGTGAACCCAAAAGGACAATCTTAATTAACCTCCCAAGACACAAAGCAGCCATGTTGAAAGCTTTTATAAAGACATTTAGCGTCCTTGTCCGTTACCTGGTTGTCATAGTACAGCTGTCACTCATATTATATACTATGGGGGAAGTGGCACGTCAAGAGCAGTAAAATAATTTTTACACTGTTCATAACTGTGGCCTGGTTCCCTGAATCTTCTAGAGATGCTATGGATTGCCTAGTATGTTTTAGTTAATTTTGGGGGGGCTTAAGTTAGCATATATTGATTTATGGTGCTTGCGGTTAAGAAACCTGATCGATACAGGAAGTAAGGCCTCAGGGAAAAGGGAAAATACAGCCTCAGGGAAATGATGATTTGTGAATCAGGCAGCTCATGATACGCAGTGCAGAAATCAAAGTTACCTCCTGTGGTCACTTGGAATGATGTGTCCATTGAAGGCAAGGCTTAGAAAGAACGCTCTGGCCTCTATGAATTTTTAAATGAAGAACTTCAGAAATTCTGGGATTGTAGAATTGGGGGGTATGCTCCTAACAGTATAGGACAACTTAAAGAAATAGCATGACAAGTGCAAAATACTAAATTCTTGGCTTAAGGCATAGGCCAAAAAAATCAGGAACTCTCTATGGATGTACTAAAATAATTTCTTATCTCTTATAGCTGCAGGGTTAAGACAGCTGAAAAACCACTCAGTGTTTGATCCTGCAGGTTAGTGAAAAATATTAGATGAATTCATCAGGTCTCTTTAGGGAAGTTGAAATAGTAAGAAAGAAGCAAATATAGAGAATTTGGGATGGGGGAATACGGGAAGATATAGATGGAAAAATACCCTGACACTTCATACCTACCATGACTCCCCTGGCAGGAGACCTTTTCCTTTGCCGTTTCAGTGGTTTCTTCCTTGCTTGAATACCCTGTAATGTCAGGTTGCAGCATCTGTCTTACAGAAGTGATGCAATTCTCATCCGGCTCTACTCAAATGCCCTGTAAGAGCTCCAAACAACTAGGGTGACTCAGAGATATGACAAAAATCAGACCCTGGAGGAAAGGTTTAGTCAAAGAAACTTCTAGAATATTAATAATTTTAAATCTGGAGAACATGTATAGGAATAGGTTCTGAGGACACTAGACAAAGGAGTAGAAAGTTGATTTGAAATAGGGTGAATGCATCGATATTGGTGCAGTTATCAGACACTGGATTCAATGTGTTGGCATAAACAACCGGGAGTGCCTCTAATTATTTGCTCAGTTCGTTGACCAAACCTGGATTCGGTACTGCCCAGGGTAAATGAAGTGGAGATGCCATAAATTCCTTAACATACAATATACAAAAAGAATGCAGAATCAGAGAGATAGAAATGCTGGAGTGAATTTATTCTTTGTAAGCCACTCGTCTCTTACATTCCCTAAGAGGACTCAGAAGACATTTTTTTTTCAACAATGCATTGAAAAATACATTATTGTGGAGATCACAAAAATCTTGGAAATTACTTCCTATATTCCAGACATGCTGGGAAAAGTCATCACAATTAATGTTGGTGTCTTTATTTCAGAGGAAATGCTAGCACCCAACATAGGAGCACCTCAATATATAAGGCAAAGGCTAACAGCCATAAAAGGGGAAATTGACAGTAACACAATAATAATGGGGGACTTTAACACCCCACTTACACCAATAGGCAGATCATCCAGACAGAAAATTAATAAGGAAACACAAGCTTTAAATGAGGCAGTAGACCAAATAGACTTAATTGACATTTTTAGGACATTCCATCCGAAAGCAGCAGAATATACTTTCTTCTCAAGTGCACATGGAACATTCTCTGGGATAGATGACATCTTGGGTTACAAATTAAGCCTCGGTAGATTTAAGAAAATTAAAATCATATCAAGCATCTTTTCCAACTACAACATTATGAGATTAGAAATCAATTACAGGGAAAAAAAAAACCCGAAGAAAACACAGAGGAAATGCTAGGATCCCTGTGTGGCAATGGCCAAGTACCATCACTTTTCTTCTAAAGGCAAGATAGGTTGGATAATGTAATGGGTGGCAGACCTGAGAAGTAACCATAGGTTCCATAGGTGATTTCCCATGGAAAAGACAGAAGGTGTACCATGCTTCACTATTTTTCAGGGTTATGTCAGCTATCTGGTTCTGGCCACACTTTAGTTTGTGGGGGTCCTGGTCATCTTTCTATCCCTACAGGACATCAGTTTTGTCCAATAAAATGATAAGTTCATGCTGAGACATGCTAAGTAAACTGGAGTTAACAGTTCCTAAGTGACTTGGTACAATACCTACATGCCAGCAGGTAGGAGATGATTCAATAAAAATACAGTGGCCTGACATTTCAGCAGACTCTCTGGGGGAATGATCTGGTTGATGTCAAGAAATACACCCTAAAGAGAAAGACAAGTAACTCCCGGCCCACTCTACAATTGTAATACGTCTATTTGTATTATGATGGCAAAATTTAACACATCTGGACATGTTTTTCTGACCCATGTACCAGATGATAAAAAAGTTGACAACTTTGCCCTCCGGAACAGTGATTTTCAAACTTTAGCACACATCAGAATCACCGAGAGAGTTTGCTTAAACAGATTCCTGGTTTAAAAATTTCTGGTGTTCCCTACTCATAGGGTTTCTGTTGCAGTAGGTCTGGAGTGTGGCTCAAAACTTTGCATTTCTGAAAGTTTTCATGTGATATTGACACTGCTGGTCCAGGGATCAGAGTTTGGGAACCAACGTCACAAAAGAACAAAAAGTTCTTCAGTTTGCTCAGTCTCTAATGTAAGTATCTTTGCTACTTCTGATCTAACGCAGGGGTCCCCAACCCCTGGGTCACGGATCTGTACTGGTCCGTGGCCTGTTAGAAACCAGGCCGCACAGCAGGAGGTGAGTGGCAGGCTAGTGAGCAAAGCTTCACCGGTATTTACAGCCACTCCCCATGGCTCACATTACCACCTGAATGGGCTGTAAATAGCTCCGAAGTATTAACGAGAGCCTCAGATGTCTTGACTCAATAAGACTCAAGACAAATTCAGATGGTGACATTTTCCTCTGTAATTCTTTTATTTCTGTACCCATTTAAGTGATTTCCAGAGCCTGCTAAATGTCATCTAAGTAAGCTTGAGAGACTATTTTGAAGGGATTTTTAAAAATGCAATTATACTTCTATTTGACAACACCATCTGCTGCCAGCATCTCACTTTGTTGGCTTCTGGTTCTGTTAACTCCTTCGTCACTGCAGTTATCTGAGTACTGACACCTCTTTTCAACACAAACCAATGCAACTGTCAAATAGTTAGGGACATGTATGCCCTTAGAGGGGCCAACATTATCATGGAGCTCCATAATACCAACTAATAGAAAGCCTAATATTTCTGCTTCTAGTATAAGAAGATGCGAAATTAGATACCTGTTATTTAGTAATTGTGACATGATTTTACTTCTGCATTATCTCCGGAGGTTGACATATTAGTTTAAGCAGGCCTAAGTGAAATACTGTTCATCTCTGCAAGAGAACTACTAATAAATATTTTTCTCGCTTGTGTCTCTGATATTAAGTATAGCAGACTACCAGTGTCACCATCACAATGAAGAGGGTAAATTCTCACTTCACAAACGAGAAACAGTACCCAAAGTTCTGTCTGCCCCAAATCTCTCTCCAGGACAAGGGATTTCTGAGTCTTCATCCAATCATAGGGGACGTGCTAGGGCTTAAAAATCAGAATGTTAAATAGCACAGACCTATGCTGGAGGCATTGTCTCTTAAGTAGTCCTTATTAACAACTTCACATTCTTTAAGTAAAAATATTTGTGAAATACCATAACTCCTCAAGGACAGTTTCAGGAATGAAGATTATCTTTTAGAGAAAGTTTGAGATTATATACTGCGAGATGAATTCTGAGACAACATGAGTTTGGGACTTAGTAGCAGGCTTAATTCCGCAAGAAACTAACTCACATGCTTTGAAAAGCTGTAGGTAGAAGTATGGCTTCACCAAGGGAGTTTAAGCTGCTCTAAAATGGATCTCAGCCCCTAAGCCACCTTAACTTGTTGTATATAACCAAGTAACTGCTTTGGCACAAATGATGGGCCAAGTCTACATCACTGAGAAGATCACATATCACTTATTTAAACAAAAGAAACACAATAGAAGTATCCTAAGAGATGAGAGAAGTCTGAAAAATATCTTAATTATTGGAAATTTGGAAAGTACTACTAAGAGCTCTCAAATTATGGAGAAAGAAACATCAACAACTAGGACTCTGTAATATTAGAAAAATTCATAATCACAAAGCTGGTGAAAGCTCCAAATTATCCAGTGGGACCTCACTGGTGAGTCAGACACAAACAGGGGCCCCCCCAGATAGAAAACACTGACATTCCTTCTTCAGGATTACACAGCAATGACTTACACTGGCCATTTAAGGTCTAAGAAGGAGCAGAGAGAACTGAAAAAGTCCTGAAGTGCCCAAAGCAAACATTTGCATTTTCTTCAGGTCTCCAAAAGACTTCAGCTAACTGGGTATTCTCACTCATGCTGTTTTTAAAAAACAGAAACAAAAACAAAACTCTCTTCCTGTCTTCTTTCAACGTGGCTAAACCTCTAGCCTATATTCTGTCTGAACCAGTAGAGGATCACGGCCACCTAATTTTCTCTCACCGAAAGCTTACCTAAGAGTATAACCCAATAAGATGTGACCTCGAGGTATACTCAGCTTGTCTCTCTCTGTGTCTCTGTCTCCCTCATAGTCACTGGGAGTTTCCTCCAACAGCATGAAGTGAATAAGGGACTTGGAGCCAGTCAGTTTAAATCCAACTCACAGCATATGATTGATTGCATGACCTTAATTTTTTTAGCCTATTTTCTCAAATGTAATATTCAACAGGGGCACCACTATGAGCCTTGATTAGATTTTGTTTTCTAAAAAAAAATCTGTAACTTTTTTGGGAGGGGACAATCAGAGAATTTGAATATGGACTGGATGTTAGATGGTGCTGAGACATTATTGTTAATTTCCTTAAGATACGATAACAGTAATATAACTAGTTGGGGTAATGTCCCTATATTTAGGACATGTATCAGACATATTTAGGGATAAAGTATCATATTGTCTGTTATATATATATATATATATATATATATATATATATATATATATATATATACACATTTTTTTTGCCGTACACGGACCTCTCACTGTTGTGGCCTCTCCCATTGCAGAGCACAGGCTCTGGACGCGCAGGCTCAGCGGCCATGGCTCATGGACCTAGCCGCTCTGCGGCATGTGGGATCTTCCCGGACGGGGGCACGAACCCGTGTCCCCTGCATCGGCAGGGGGACTCTCAACCACTGCGCCACCAGGGAAGCCCTGTAATATATTTTTTAATGATTCAGCAAAAGAATAAATAGTAGGTGGGTGGGGAAGAGGGAGAGATGGAGGAAATGGAGGAGAAGAGAGAGAGAAAAACAAAATGTTAATTATTTATGTTAACAATGGTTAAAACTACTCTAGTGGGGTACACAAGGTAACAATTATGAAAACTGCACTAATCCTTCCCAAGAAGTATCATGTCTTCAAGATTATGTTCTACGCCATAGGCTAGGAAACCCACAACCCACATTTTGCACACCACACACTACTGACATTGTACTCCAAATGTGTAACCTATAGAAAGATATGTATTTCCTGCTACGAGTCCAGACCAGGGCATGCTGAGACTTCATAGGCAAAAATGTTATATGTGGACTTGATCTCCTTATAGAGATCTAAATTTATTTGTTAAAATAGTGTAGAACTTCATCTTTTCTAACAGCTTCTGGACGTTCAGTCTATTCAACATAGCCTAATACACAACTTATTAAATAAATTTTAATAGCTATAATTTATAACTAAATAGATTCCTTTAAAATGTATAATGTGTTTCAGAAAAGGGAGGGAACTTAGAGGATGACAGGGATTTGTATACAGTATACCCCCCCTTAGATATATCACAATATGTTCAGTTTCAATAATACAATAGAGGTACTTCAGCATTTCATGAATAATGCATTCTTTGACCTTTTAGACTACTACATACTTGCATATCTAGAAGATATTTTGATGTATCCTGAGACCCTGAACAAAATATCACTCATCTTTGCTTGGTATTCGCCTGTCCCCAAGAATGATGACTCTACAGCTAGCTTGAGAGATGTGTATTTGATCTAATACAGATAGAATACTGAGACACTTCATCTTCTTTCAAGATTTCTAGATGAATTCACAAAATGTCAACATCATCTTCAGTTGACATCTCTTCCCCTCTTAGGGACATTCAATCCTTCCTGAGATTTTTCAGGACATAACTATTGCTTTAGTGTATATTTTTCCAACTTCACCACAATTGTAACTAACTTGTTTAAAACCAAGCACATCATTGATCTAAAGAATAAGGTCTTCAAACACCTTAAATGCCAATTTATGACGGCCATGCTTGTAATTTTCTATATATACAGTTATACTTTACCATGTATATTTATACTATACTGTATATACTTCTATAGCGTGGGAATCATGTCACCCCAATGAGGCAAAGAATCTTAACCACCATGGTCCAGTGGTGTTCTGATAAACTAGTACCAATCAAAACAAAACAAAAAATAAGCTTATATTTATAGATAGTATTTGTCAATTTTGTGGTGCACATACTTTCCATTACCAACTGTTTAATCACCAGAAGGCAAAATTCCTGAATATTTAACAATTGCCTTTCCCAAGGTGATACAAGACAGCTCTAGTAACCAACTAGTCCTGACCTTACTGCTCATATGATTTTCATCAATATATAATCAAACCATAAAATTTAGAATGTTGTCATTAAATATCAAAACCATATTTTATATATGTCTACAACACCCAGGAAGACTCAGGAACCTCAATCTATATTCATTCAATCCTTTGTTCATTCTGTCACTTAACAAATATTTACTGAATCTTTGGATCCCAATATAATTAGCATTAGTAACCAAAACAGAATCTCTGTGTATCATAAGAAAATCTGTGATAGATACTGGATTGTTTTTCCTTTTCCCTGAGAAGTTCCATATGTGAAAGTTAAATACTTAAGTAGCCTCAGACTCAGTTTTACCATATGTAAAATTAAATATATTAGGACTAATTACAGAAAGATAAAATGAACTAGAAGAGTACATATCTTCAAAATATGGCCACAGTATACCCTGTGCCACATGCTGGTCTATAGTGTGACCATTCCACTCAAGATCACATCATCAATATGTAAAGCCTTTGTCCCCTCCTCTTGTTTCTGAGCAGAGGTGAGAGCTGCTTAAGCCAATAGAATATGGTGCAAGTGACACTGTACAGTAGCCTCTGCTTGGGTTTTTATTACTTCACTTTTCTTCCTATTCATCATCATAGCTGTTTGACAATAAAAGAGAATTAAAGGTTATACTGATAAGTAGCCAAAAGATATAAAAATCCTTTCTATGAGACTTCAAGTAAGTAGCTGTTAAGTATTGAAATGAGTCCACTTTTAAGGGACTGTTTGCCACCTGACCCTAAAAGATTATAGACTAGTTTGAGAGTGCTTGTCCTTTGAGGTCTAGAGTATCATGGGACAAGATAGCACATGCGATGTTAACCCTCATATCCCTAGGGTTTAGCATTATTCCTGGCACTTAGTAAGCACTTAGGAAATATTTTTGGTGAATAAACAAGTGAGAACATAGACCCAGGAAGTAGATTCCAATAGTATAGACCTACACTGCTCAAGATAAGAATAATGCTTTGTTTCATTATAACTCACTTTGTAGGAGCTCTCCTTGGTGCTGAAAACTACATCTTGCCAGCAGTACTGATAATTATCATTATCAGTAGGGGCTAAGGGGTACATGGAAGAGATCCCTGCCTCCAAACACGAGTGGAAGTGTAGAATTCTTATTGTAGGGAGGTTTTGCGCCATTGTCAATACAACCAACTAATGCAATTGTGGATGTAGGGAGACTGACTAAACAATGAGACTTTTCTCCTCACCCAGAGACAAAGAGAGGCTAGAAACTGGGTCAAAGCAGTATAATCTTCAAACAAGAAAGACCAACATCCAGAAACAGAATATTTCGTTTCTAGTGTACACACCATTGACTAGAAGACCATTATATGTGCCTAAACTTGAATGTTATGGTTACCCTTTCCTTTCTTCAACAAAATTACTATGATGCCATACTCAGGACCTTGAATAACATGCATCTAGCATTAAGGTATTTTCCTTATATTCTTTGGTAGTATGTCTTCAATCATAAAAGGAGAAAAATCTCTGATCCTCCACAAAAGAGTCGTGACCATATTTAGCCAACCCAATTCTTCTGCCTGAAATATAAAAAAGGTCCTGCTGTTCTTGTTTAATACAAAATAATTCAAAGAAAAAAGAAATAATAACATATCTTTTATGGGGACTTGATTTTTTTCTGTTTACATAATTTAAATCACCCTAAGCTACCATCATATCCTAGGACTTACACCTCCATCCCCAAGCTTATGACTCCACCAACTTTACCACAAGTCTTCCAAAATTGCAAATTATGTGCTGAGCTTTTTCATACTCTGAAAGTATCTTAGAACTTCAAGCACTGAGATCGTAAGGACTGTATGAAACACTAGAAACACTAGTAAAGGAGGAGAACAGATATCAAAGGAAAAACAACACAGACTCTAAGAAATAAAGGGATTAAGGACACCAACAAGAATAGAAAAAGCAACCACTCAATGGACACCACTCAATGGACACACACTATGTGCAGGCTTTTGCCCAGGACTGTATACATTACTGCATGTATCCTCACAATAAATCTACAAAGTAATCTTATCATACCTATCTTCAAATAAAGAAACTGAGCAATAGAGAAATCAAATAATGTGGCCCTTTTCCACTTATCTAGTGAAAAGGGGACTAAGTTTTAGAACCAGGCACTCTGATTCTAAATTCTGTGCCTTTCACCAGTAAGCCTTGCCATAATGAATCAATACGAAATTCAAATTTCCAAGATAGACAGCCAACAGTTTTCTATCACTTTTTACTTTTTGATTTATCCAAGTAGAATTTAATTCCAAAATTAATGTTTCTTGTTTCACACATCTTATCTATTTCTCTAGGAAAACTAATTGGTTTGAAAGCAGGTCAGGATTGTTCTGTACCCACATTAGTGTCTAGAACCATACACTTATGGCCCCTGATGCATGTTCAAGTATTGATTCAGTTAAATTCTTAACCAGGTTTGAGTCTAAGCATTTTTTCATTCTAATTTTTAGAACAAGGATTCACTCAGAATTTTAAATTTAACATTTCGGATCTGGGGAAGACCTGAGAGAATAGCCAGTTACAGAAAGAAGATGTGACTTTCTCAAGGTCACAGAGCCAGTTACTGTCAGAGCTAGGAAAATCAGTGGGGGAATCAGGCCACTTTGGTAGGAGGTGAACAACAATTTCTCCTCCTGCAGATAGTGAGAGGAGGGTTGGGAGAGCATCAGGGCAAAGAAGTAAGCAAGAAATTAAGTGGTTACAACTGGGAGCAATTGAGGAGAGACGAAATGGGGACCTGGAGGAAATGTCTGATAGTTGGTATGTCCCTGTCATGGAAGCAGTAAAGTAGCACAAGGAAATGACAAGCTAATGGGAGGGGAGGCAGCTGGCACACGTTTTTCCTGAACTGTAGCTTTAATGATCATTGCCATTCTTGTCAGAATGGTCTAGTGTATTCAGAAAGCAGCAGTCCTCAGATTTCTAGTGGGGGAAGAGGTATGTCCTAAGTTGAACTGATACAGATGGCTGAGAGAGAAACCTTGGAGGGCCAAAATAGAAGATTTCCACATGGATTCAGCAGCAGGGACTGGGGGGAAGGGAACTACTGTGTGGATGTCACAGATAAGCAGATACCAACTTACCACAGATAAGAATGTTCTAGCAACTACAATATCCATCACCAGAAAGGATTGCCTTAAAGAAGAGCGGAATCACCTCCAGCCACTTGGAGCATTCAAGCAGAGGCTAGATGTCAGGGATGGGCTGAAACAAATTTAAATATCAAATTTAAATTTAGGCTTATTTTAACTTTTATATTCTTTTACAAATCCACAGATTCTAATATTTTAAATTAGCTTATAATTCAGTGTATCCCAAAGTTATCCAGGGGAATGCCACCCCACTCTCTTGAATTCAAGGCAAAGTTCTGCTCTAGAATCACCTGAGACCATAGACTAGAAATAATAACTTATCTCACATTTGTGTACAGCACTTTAACAGTTAATGAAGCTCTTTCATTTCTAGGACTTTATATGACCCCACACATACACACAGAGAGAACCCTAAGGAAAGTAAAGCAAAGGCAGTACTGTCATTTCCCATTAGGTCCAAGGAAATGGGGGTCATTCAATTACCTAATGGGTTATTAAATTTCCACTACATGGTAGGCACCTTTCTAGGTACTGGGGATACAGAAGTAGAAAAACAGTCCTAGACTCTATCTCATGAAGCTCACATTTTTAAGAGAGATACAGGCAATGAAAAGTAAATCAATATATATTATATCCTGAAGTGATAAATGCTATAGGTAGCAATGATTTAGGGTAAGTGTAGGTGAAGATTAAGGGTATGAGAGGTGCTACTTTATAAAGAGCTGTGAGGGAAGACCCGAGACTTTTAGGAGAAGATGGAGCAAGACTTGAGGCTGCCTTAAAAAAAAAGAGCACTATAGGTCCTGAAATAAGGGCATTTGGGGCATTTTCAAAGAATAGAAAAGAAGTGAGTATGGCTGGACTGAAGTGAATAAAGCAGGGGAAGGTAGGAGACTAGACCAGATTGGGCAAGGCACTGCAGAGCATTTAAGAAACTTTGGCTTTTGCTCTCGGTAAGGCAAAAAGCCATTGAACGTTCTGAGCATAGAAGCACATAACCTAACAGTTTAAAGGGATAACTCAGATTTCTATGCAGATTAGAGGCTGGGGGATGAACAAGGATAGGAAGAGTGTGAACTGCTAAAAGGCTATTGCAAAAACTCAGGCAGGAAGAATGATGTTTTGGAAAAGGCCAGTAGTGGTACAGATGGTAGGAAGTGATTGGATTTAGGACTTATTTTGAAGGTAGGATACTGGAATGAATGCTGGATGAATGAACATTATAATACAAGTCTTTCCATTTTAATCTAAACGGCATAATGCAATCATCGACCTTGGGCAAGTCATTTAACTCGGCATGATCTTCATCAGTTTAAAATCCAGACGCTCTTAACACTTGCAAACTCAGTACAGTACACTTCCCAGTTTAACACTTTTCAGTGCTAGCTCTGGAGCCTCTTGTACAGTACAAGGATGAGGGCACTGGAGATATTTTACCACACAAGACCTGCTTCTTAGACATGGTACAAACCCCTGCCTGTTTAGAAAGATGGTCACGCCTCCCACCATGGCACATATATGCAGTTAGTCACGCAACTACACACAGAGCTCCCTACACGTTCTTGGCATTGAGGTTGCCTGCTTTTGTCTAAATGTGTATCTGTAATACTCACAGGAACCCTGGGAGGTAATTTGGCTCATGGAGAGACCGAGGCAATGAGACGTAAAAGGCTGGCCTTCAGTCACTGAGATCTCAGTGGGATACGGTTTTGGTCTCATGTTCAGTACTATCCCTTCTTAGTCATTGAGCAGTGCTTTTTCTAAAATGTTCCAAAAAATATTCTTGGAGAGAGCCAGATGGATTCTGCAAACTGACGTTTTGGAGGTTTAAGAGTAAAATAGACAATTTACATGTTCCATAAAATGAGGAGGCAGTGGACTTGCCTTGCTGGTGGCAGTTTGCTTTCTATGCAATTAGAAATTGTTTTTGTTGCTGCAAGTGAGATTTACAATCTGTACTTCTGAACACAGTTTCAAAAAATTATGCAGGCCCCAGTGCAAGTTAGAGCTCATGTTAGAAAACTGGTAGACGGAGGTTTTCACTGGGTGGTTGACTGCCTCTTCTATCCCCTTCTATGAAGGCCACTCAAGAGAATATACTCTCAGCAAAACCTTTACCCAAACTACAAATAAACTGAAATTTGTGTTCAATTCCTTCCCTCTCATCTGCCCTTTTTTGTGTCTCATCTTCACTTCCTGTCTTCTTTCAAGACTCCTGGTTTGCTGTAGTCCCAGAATAAATGACCCCAAAACACATCCATTCACAAAAAGTCTTTGCTACTTTTTGATTGTTAAAATTGGACTCTGGACAGAGTGATTCTAAATCTAAAAGAATATATCTTAAGTGATGCGTGTAGTGTCCCATGACCTTATTTGGAAATAAGGTCTTTGCAGATGTAAATAGTTAAGGATTTTGAGACAAAACCATCCTAGATTTAGGGTGGGCCCTAAATCCAATGACGGGTGCCTTAGAGGAAGAGGAGACAGAGAAGAAGGTCATGTGAAGATGGAGGCAGGGACTGAGTGATGCTGTTGTAAGTCACAGCACACCAGGGGCCATCAGAAGGCAGAAAAGACAAGAAAGTCCCCTGGAGCCTTCAGAGGAAGTATGCCCCGAATGACATCTGATTTCCAAATTCTATCCTCCAGAACTATGAAAGAACAAACATGTTTTAAGCTGCCAAGATTGTGGTAATTTGTTATGGGAGCCCTAGGAAACCAATATGGTAGATTTGAACCATCATGACACTTGCACAGGGAGAAAGTTATGGGCAGGTGGCCTTCACTCAGCCCATCAAGTCACTTCATGGTGTACAGAACTACCCATATACCTACATTCAGGGACTCACAGAAATCTCTAGTTAATAGTATAGTTTCTGTTGGCTGACTGCCTAGATTGAACCCCACCCCATCACTCCCTAGATGCGGGGCTCTGGGCAAATATCATCTGTACTCCCTAGTTTTCCATCTGTAAAATGGAGCTTAAGACTATACCTTCCTCAAAAAGCCCTTGTGAAGATGAAGTGAGATTGCATGTTAAACCCTCAGAACAGTGACTAACACATACTAAAGGCTCAAAAATATCAGCCAATTTTTATTAAAAGAGGCTAGGCACTAGCCACTATGGAGAACAGTATGGAGGTTCCTTAAAAGAACTAAAAACAGAATTACCATATGATCCAACAATTCTACCCCTGGGCATATATCCAGAGAAAACTCTAAATCAAAAAGATACATGCACCCCAATGTATATAGCAGCACTATTTACAATAGCCAAGACATGGAAACAACCTAAATGTCCATCGACAGATAAATGGATAAAATCATGTGGTACATTAATACAACGGAATATTACTCAGCCATAAAAAGAATGAAATAATGCCATTTGCAGCAACATGGATGGATCTAGAGACTATCATATTAAGTGAAGTAAGTCAGACAGAAGAAGACAAATTTCATATGATATTGCTTATATGTGGAATCTGAACAAAATGATACAAGTGAACTTATTTACAAAACAGAAACAGACTCACAGACATAGAAAACAAATCTGTGGTTACCAACAGGGAAATAGGGGAGGGATAAATTAGGAGTTTGGGATTAACAGATACACACCACCACAAATAAAATAAATGAACTAAATGTATGTATAAAATAAATGAAATAAACATATAGCACAGAGAACTATATTAAATATCTTTTAATAACTACAATGGAAAAGAATCTGAAAAAGAATATATATATGTGTGTGTGTATATATATTTGTGTGTGTGTAACTAAATCACTACGTTGTACACCTGAAAAAAACACAACGTTGTAAATCCACTAGACTTCAATTAAAAAAAGAGAGAGAGAGAGGCAGTGGCCCCCAGTCTCCGCAGTCGCTTCAGGCGTCAGGTCTGGTGCAGGCGGCTCTGACTGAGCTTTGCCTGGTGGACTGACGGACGGACGCACGGACGGACGCACGGACGGACGCAAGGACGGACTGACGCGAGGCCGTGCTCCCACCGGCCTCCTCAGACTGCCCGGTGGCCGGCGAACGCCCCGGGCAACGCTGCCGAGAGCCCCAGCCCGAAGGCAGGCATCCTGTTGAAGACTTTCAAGATTTTTCTCCCTTTTGCAGGACTTATGGTTAAAGTTCCTGTGAGGTTGTATTTGTCCCGTAAATTACTGCTTTTCCAAAGCCTCCTGTTAATGTCCCCTGATGACGGTGGCTTTTACGCGACCACTGTCGCGGTGGCGAGGCTGCATGCGGTGCTGGCGGTGTTCGTGTTCATCGCGTGGAAGGAGGGGATGCCTGACTGGCGGGAAGAGAAAAACGAGGAGCGCGGCCCTTGCTTCCAAGCTGCAGGCCTGGCCGGGAAGCCCTGAAAGCGGTTTTATTTTTTTTCTTGTCCGTGTTTAAAAAAAAAAAAAAAAGTGTGGATTTTTTGTTTTGGGGGATTTTTTCTGTTTAAGTGGGGGTGGACGGTGGCGGGGAGGGAAATTAACTATTTACTGCAGCTTATACTTTGGTAAAAATGCGGGGCAGGGTGGAGGGCTGACGTTTTTCTCGACCGCCTGTTACGTTCCAAGTGCTTTTCGTTCTGGACAAAATGCTTTTGACTGCGATCATGTTTGACCCATGCAAATATTAGTGTCAAAATAGAAGCTAGGATAAAGTAACACTAATTCGTAGGTTTAGAATTAATTTCATATTAAAATACGTGTCATGAGGTAATTTTTAAGGCTTGGCTCAAGCAACAGTTTTTTTTTTTTTGTGTGTGTGTGTGTGTGTGTTATGCGGGCCTCTCACTGTTGTGGCCTTTCCCGTTGCGGAGCACAGGCTCCGGACGAGCAGGCCCAGCGGCCATGGCTCACGGGCCCAGCCGCTCTGCGGCACGTGGGATCTTCGCGGACCGGGGCACGAACCCGTGTCTCCTGCATCGGCAGGCGGACTCTCATCCACTACGCCACCAGGGAAGCCCCAAGCAACAGTTTTAAGAGTGCACCTTTATTGATGCAACTCACAGAGATGTGGATGTGCTGTTGCTGCTTTCTACCTCTGCCTACTATGTAGCTTATTATGACGATGAAATTGACAAAGTAAACCAGTATCAATGACTAGGTCCAGAAGACCTGGAAAAAGCTGAAATAGGTCCTGAACCCACTCTTTTTGGTAAGGCAAAGTTCTCCTGCATGCGACTGCACTACAGATATAAAGAAGCAAGTGGCTATTTCCACACCCTGAGAGCTGTAGTGCGCGATCCAGTAGAGGACGGAAAAGATACCCTTCAGTGCACTGCAGAGATGGTGTAGATCACCAAGCAAGCCATGGGATTAGATGTACCTATAACAGAGAGAAAGCTTGAGAGGAAGAGCAGTAAACCTCAAGAAGTCATCATTGGCATCAGATCTCAAAACCAAGGCTCTTTGGCCCAGGGAAAAATAAATTTAATGAGCAAATTTTCATCTCTAAATCAAAAAGTGAAACAGACCAAAGCCAATATAAATATTGGCAATCTACAAAAGCTAGGGAAATTTACAAAACCTGAAATGAAAGTTAACTCTCTAAAACCAAACTTAAAGTAAATCTTTGGGAATCAGATAGTAGTCTTGAAACCATGGAAGAAAACACTAGTATGATGGATAATAGAGCCCAGGCAGTCAGATGGGGAAATGTCTTCAGATAATGACTCATACCACTCTGATGAACTCCTTACAAATTCCAAGTCTGATGAAGACAGGCAGCTAGCTAACTCTTTAGAGAATGCAGGGCCAGTAGACTACGTGCTTCCTAGCTGTGGTATTATTGCTTCAATACCTCGATTAGGCAGTCGATCCCAGTCTATTAGCAACACTGATATTAGCATTCATGTTCCTTCAGAGGTTACTACTGCTCATGAAAGTGGGCTTGGAAAAGGTTATGAGTCTTCTCTGAAGAAAAGTCCTTTCTGCTGACAACATAAACAACATTGACTGGCTTTGCCAAGCCCGTGGATATTTATTGCCACAGATTTGTTCAAGATGCACAAAACAAAATGACCCAGCTATCAGAAACCAGGTCTGTTTCTCAGGCTAGTGAGGAAGGAAATCAAATGACCAATCAAATTTCTAATGAAGAAACGCAATTTGAATCAATGGAACAGATACCTTCTCTACCATCTCAATTAGATGTGTCTTCTTCTGCAACAGGCCCACAGCTTTTGTCAGTTGAACCAGTGCATTCAGTTGTATCTCAAAAGACCCCCGGCTCCGAATCTGGCACACTTGAACTTGAGAGAGGGCTTCATGTAACTCCTTCTCCTTTAGAGAGCTGTAGCAGCAGAGCAGTCTCTCCCTTTGCAAAGATTCGAAGTTCCATGGTCCAGGTTGCTAATATTACCCAAGCTGGATTAACTCAAGGGATAAGCTTTGCCATGGCAAGGGTTCAGAGGAGTCCTGCAGAACCTGAAGTAGTTAATGAAGTCCAGCAGAATGAACTTAAAAATATGTTTACTCAATGCAGACACAAATAATTCAGATTTAGTTTTTAGCCACTCAGAATCCTGTGGCTTTTATTTAATCCAAAAAAAGGAGGTGTCATATAACCTGTACTGTCTTTGAATCTAGGGATCACAAATTCTAATTGTTTATTTGGAAAGGTTTTAAAAGGAGACTGAGCCTGAGGAGATTTCCAAATTTGAGAGCTAGCACAATGGAAGTGCATCATTCTAGAATGTATAGACCTAAGTAGCTTATACACTACAGAGCAGTTTCTCTTTAAAAGTAATTCAAGGGCTTCCCTGGTGGCGCAGTGGTTGAGAATCCGCCTGCCGATGCAGGGGACACGGGTTCGTGCCCTGGTCCGGGAAGATCCCACATGCTGCGGAGCAGCTAAGCCCGTGAGCCATGGCCGCTAGGCCTGCGCGTCCGGAGCCTGTGCTCCGCAACGGGAGAGGCCACAACAGTGAGAGGCCCGCATACCGGAAAAAAAAAAAAAAAAAAAAAAGTAATTCAAGAATAAATTACTTTGGGACATAATAACCTGAACATTTTTTGGAGTGGTGTGGGTAGGTACAATGTATGAAGCAGACACAAAGGGTAGATGTGGATCCATTTAGATGATTAGCATTTTTCATAATTTGTTTTTTTTCTGTTTGTCAGTTCATTTCAAGGTAAATACTTAGTTTTTAGTGACTTCAAAGTGTTACTAGTATGGAGAAGCATTTTAATATAAAAACTATTGGTTTAGTTTTTGATGGCTTAACCATTCCCTATAAAGAGTTAATTGAGGGCTAATGGTGCTACAGTCAAGAAATGAATGCCCATTTGATCCTAATTTTCCCCACATTCTATTTAAATTTAAAATACTGCTACCTTGTACACCTCAAAGTCTAGGAGCATTAAGACTTGTCAGTCATAAAACCTGAGATGTCAGATGTGAATACCAGCACCTATTAATTTTGCTCTCTTTTCAGAAATGTTAAGAATGTATACATATTGGATACCGGTAATGCTTGAAAGAAGTCTTTCAAGTTGTAATTTTTTGCAGGGGACAGTCCATAACACCCTGTGTAGACAAGCACAACTGTTGAAAATTTAGTCTGAAGCACAATTGTGCTAAAACTTTAGGTTTTATGACTGTAACCTTGACCACGTGGAACCAGGGCCTTGTGTGTAAGCCTATACAGTAAGAAAGTTGCACACCTTATTCCAAACAAGTATTGGTTTGTCTGATATCTTTACAGTCTTACTCTGTTGAAGTGATTCTCAGTTAAACATTGTCTGTTTTAACTTTGATATTTCCACTTTTGTTATTTATTAGTGGTATCTTTTTTTGAAGTGTCAGATGTTGTGACTATTTAAAATAAAATATCATTATAATTTAAAAAGAAAAACACACAAAGAAACTAGGCAGTAATATTTCAACTACTAGTTTGCTTTCTGCATTCACCTTATTTGGAGTGAAACATTATTATAGAAATGTATTCTTTTTTTTTCTTTAATAGATCTGTATTGGAGTATAATTGCTTCACAGTACTGTGTTAGTTTCTGTTGTACAACAAAGTGAATCAGCTACATGCATACATATGTCCCCATATGCCCTCCCTCTTGCATCTCCCTCCCACCCTCCCTATCCCACCCCTCTAGATCATCACAAAACACCAAACTGATCTCCCTGTGCTATGCGGCTGCTTCCCACTAGCTAACTATTTTACATTCGGTAGTGTATATGTCGATGCTACTCTCATTTCACCCCAGCTTCCCCTTCCCCCTACCACTCCATGTCCTCAAGTACATTCTCAATGTCTACATCTTTATTCCTGCCCTGCAACTAGTTTCATCAGTACCATTTTTTTTTGTTTTTTGGATTCTATATATATGCATTAGCATACAGTATTTGTTTTTCTCTTTCTGACTTCACTCTGTATGACAGACTCTAGATCCAACAACCTCACTACAAATAACTCAACTTCGTTTCTTTTTATGGCTGAGTAATATTCCATTGTATATATGTGCCACATCTTCTTTATCCATTCATCTGTCGATGGACACTTAGGTTGCTTCCATGCCCTGGCTATTGTAAATAGAGCTGCAATGGACATTCTGGTACATGACTCTTTTTGAATTACGGTTTTCTCAGGGTATATGCCCAGTAGTGGGATTGCTGGGTCATATGGTAGTTCTATTTTTAGTTTTTTAAGGAACCTCCATGTTGTTTTCTACAGTGGTTATATCAATTTACATTCCCACCAACAGTGCAGGAGGGTTCCCTTTTTACCACACCCTTTCCAGCATTTATTGTTTCTAGATTTTTTGATAATAGCCATTCTGACTTTTGTGAGGTGATAACTCCTTGTAGTTTGGATTTGCATTTCTCTAATAATTAGTCATGTGGAGCATCTTTTCATGTGCCTCTTGGCCATCTGTAAGTCTTCCTTGGTGGGATGTCTATTTAGGTCTTCTGCCCATTTTTTAACTGGACTGTTTCTTTTTTTGGTATTGAGCTGCATGAGTTGCTTATAAATTTTGGAGATTAATCCTTTGTCAGTTGCTTCATTTGCAAATATTTTCTCCCATTTTGAGGGTTGTCTTTTTGTCTTGTTTATGGTTTCCTTTGCTGTGCAAAAGCTTTTAAGTTTCATTAAGTCCCATTTGTTTATTTTTGTTTTTATTTCTGTTACTCTAGCAGGTGGGTCAAAAAAGATCTTGCTGTGATTTATGTCAAAGACTGTTTTTCCTGTATTTTCCTCTAAGAGTTTGATAGTGTCTGGTCTTCCATTTAAGTCTTTAATCCATTTGGAGTTTATTTTGTGTATGGTGTTAGGGAGTGTTCTAATTTCATTCTTTTACATGGAGCTGTCCAGTTTTCCCAGCACCACTTATCGAAGAAGCTGTCTTTAGAAATGTATTCTTTTTTTTCTTAAAGAACTGGAGTCCTCGTCTTTGTTCTTCTTGAAGCACAGCTGTCAAAGGACAACAAGAGGGAAATTCCTTGAGAGCAGAATCAAGAACCCTTAGATTAGCTGGGTGAAGGTTCTTGACTCCCTATCGAGGAGGCAAAGGACCCTTGTACTATTCCCCATTTTATGAGTTATAGGTCAGTCTTCAAGGCAAGCAGGAGTTCACAATTTAGGTGGAGGCACAGAGGCTCAACTCTGTAACATTTCATCTCTTTTTAAAAACAGCTGAAGCAAATATGGTCAACATTACTATTTGATAGCACATGTGTCCTTCTATGCTCCTGTCTATCAGAAATATTTTTTTACCTTTATTATTTGAAATAATGACCTAAGTAAAATTTTAAGAACAGCAGTGAAAACAAATGAACCAACACAAATCAGGATATAAAGACTAAGAGTCAAGGGAAACCTTGTGGTCAAATTTCTGTTTGGACAGTAAAATAATAGATAAATATCTTTTTCAATCACAGAAACTGGTTAGGCAGAATAAAACTAGAAAATAATAAATAATAATAAGCACAGAAATCGCTTGGGTGGAAAAGAATAGGCAAGAGACACAAGAGCTGGTATTAATGCCAAGACCACCTTGGACTTCCCAGTAAGGATACTGTCACGAACATCTTTCTAGGACAAAAATCAATCTCCGAATATGGCCTCTTTGACGTAGAAGCAAGGAAGTGATGGACTGTTGGTTCCTGTTGTCAGGGAGGATGGCCTGTTCATCACCCAGCACAGTTCTCAGGACATCTCTTGTCCTAAATAATGCTTCTTGAATTGAAATGAGTACCTATGAAAGCATCTCATGTCCCCTAATTCTGGAGTGAGGCTAGGCAGGCTGCTGTCGGCGTCTGCAGCAGGGTGGCTGCAGACACACATCTTTAAATTGATCTTCTCTTCCATTCCCTACTCTTGAGATCACACTGAGCAGCTGTCCGGGCTCCTGCTGTTGCTTCTTGGAGCAGGAGCTCTGCGCAGCTGTGCATAGTGAGAGGCACAGCCTTAGGTGTGGGTCCTGGCAGCAGCCATGGCTCAGACTAGCAGAAATCCCTTCTTGCCGTATCCTAGTAAGCATAACTGATAAGTGATGCTGTTGAAATTGCTCCAGAGGCCGGATGGGAGGTCTGCAGCCAGCAAAAGTCTCCATCCCTAGGAATCAGCCACCTGGGGGATTGCCCTGGGCCTGGCAGCACGGACAGTGCTTCACTCAGAGTTCAACACGTGAAGCCCATGCGCATTCAGACAATCAGCTTCTCTCTGCTTTCCAACGTGAAAGAGAAGCGTTTCTTCTCTCTTCCGTGTCCTGCAACTGTTTTTCATGTGCAAAGCTGCAGTGATCATCCCCTGAGTCTGATTTCAGTGTGTAAAATGCTGGGACGAACATATATACAATGGAATATTACTCAGCCATAAAAAGAAATGAAACTGAGTTATTTGTAGTGAGGTGGATGGACCTGGAGTCTGTCATACAGAGTGAAGTAAGTCAGAAGGAGAAAAACAAATACTGTATGCTAACACATATATATGGAATCTAAGAAAAAAAAATATCATGAAGAGACTAGGGGTAGGACGAGAATAAAACACAGACCTACTAGAGCATGGACTTGAGGATATGGGGAGGGGGAAGGGTGGGCTGTGACGAAGTGAGAGAGTGGCAGGGACATATACACACTACCAAATGTAAATTAGATAGCTAGTGGGAAGCTGCCGCATAGCACAGGGAGATCGCCTCTGTGCTTTGTGACCACCTAGAGGGGTGGGATAGGGAGGGTGGGAGGGAGGGAGACGCAAGAGGGAAGAGATATGGAAACATATGTATATGTATAACTGATTCACTTTGTTGTAAAGCAGAAACTAACACACTATTGTAAAACAGTTATACTCCAATAAAGATGTTAAAAAAGAAAATGCTGGGCCGAGAGAAACATGGTAGGAAGCCTTTCACCCACCAACGGGCCACTGTACAGGCACTCACAGCCGTCAGGAGTTGAGAAGCTGTAGGAAGTCGGCCAGCCTCAGGGCCTCACACACCTTCAGTCTGGTACAGGGCAGGGCCTGGAAGCTGATTATCCCCATGGACCCCCTGTGGGCACACAGAACACAAGGATGCCGCTCCCAGGGCTAGAACACAAGCAAGAGAAAGAAAAAGTTTCTCCCTTGGTGGAGAGAGGGTGATGACCACCGCCCCAAAGACTTCGGTAAGTTCTTTATCTCAGCTCTCCTCTATCTGTTCTAAAGCTGTAACAACTTGATTTGCCTCCAGATAGCTGATGCCCTTAGAGTTCAGGGAAATGTATGTGATCAGATCTAGCCACGAGGCAGATGGCTTGAGCAAACTTTTCCCGAGGGAGAGAGGATTCACTGGCACTTCTGTCCGATCAGTACTGGGGCTGGGTGCATCGCAGCCACAGGAACCGTCCTCATAAGCTGAGTGGTTTACTTGCTATAAAGAGGTTTGTAACCAGCTCAGAGAATCACCAGGCAGGACTCCTCCGGGCCATCTGCTTCCTGCCTAACGTGCAAACCCTGATGCACACGTTTGCCTCCTGCTTTGCTATTGCTGGGGCCAATGCCACACTCCTCCCCATCTCACAAAGCACTTCCCCTGCAAGCAGCACCCTGCTACTCAAACCCCATGCCTTCAACTGAAAGGTTCTAAACCCATTCTCAGAAAGGGTGGCTTGTCAAGGCCCTGGGACTTTCATTCCTGTAACATGCACTGTAACGAGATGAACTAGTTACAAGTAGTTTATCCATTTATTAAAGCAGGTTCATAGATTCTCCTTGCAGGGGGCAACCTATTAGTCCTAAGATCTGAGTGTAATACACTGCATATTTCAAATGTGCTTCCTACAACTGATTCCTGCCCCAAATCAGAGTGACTTCACCTGACGTGTTGAGATGTGGATTCTCACTTGAGTGTCCACTGAACTACGTATGTGCTTCCCCCGCCCCCAGCCCCCATGCTCTACTCTTTGTGAGACCAGGGACAAGAGGTATTGGTTTATTTATGCTGTACCCAGCACATCTTAAAACTCAAAGTATGTGATGGACAAAGCGTAAATGCTTTGACGAATGAAGCAATAACCTGAAAACGCTAGGTTGAAATACCAAGTTAGGTTTTGGCTGCTGTTTGGTTTTTGTCTGTTTGGGTTTTGTTTATAGGTTTGTTTTGGTTTGAATAGGTGATCCTCAGGCAGAAGTGTACTGAAATGGAAGTTCAAGTTTAGGAGGGAAGACGGTCGCAGAACTGAGGCCCGCCTGACTGCAGCCACAGTTTGCCTGCCAGAAGCAGAAGTCAAAGACTTTCTCCTTTGCTTCTTTCTGCCTGAGAACACACCTGAAAATAGTTACTCTGCAAGGGTCCCGCAGAGCGTCGGATGTCCCTGCAGCTGTTCTTCACCAAAACACCATAACTAGCCGTCATGCCTTTCCCTGTGAAGGATTGTTTCTGTGTCCTGTATTCAACTGCCAGGGAGTATATTCCTCGAACTTCAACTTCAGCGGTTCTCTGCCACCACTTCTGTGGCCGGAGGCCTGGGGTTACTGGTCAAGTCCTCAAAATAGCCTTTTTAGACTTTCACAGTTTTTGATTGCTTCGGTCCGAAGGTGGGCTGTCCAGAGAAACCATGCGTGGGTCAAGCCCTCCATCGGAAGGGGAAGTCAGACATACTTTCACAGTCGTAGCATCCAGGCAAGTGCAGGCTTGGGCCAGCTGTTCCTCCAAATGCATAGCTGGCTCGTGGCCCCAATTCATGTGCTACGATCAGAGGAGGGCAGTGTGTGGGGGACACAGAGAGGAGATTGGACTCCTGAGCACCAGGCAGCAGGTCAGTCGCAGTCTGCCCCCTGCCCCGTGGTGCACAGCTCTCTCCTAGCACGTGTGCAGGGAGACAGAGGTACATCCGTCTGAGGTTTACTTTGCAGCCCAGCTGGGCAACTTGATACGGGCGATGATCGATGTTGACAGAAAATACATAGGGAGGGAAGGAGAGGAAAAACATGAGAGGGCTCGGCATGAGTGAGTAGAGGAGGGGAGGGGAGAGAATGGGTAGAGAGAAAATGAAAAGGAGATCTAAATATCAATCAATCTTCCCATCTGGTTGCTTTCCCCACCCACACTGCAGGCTCTAGCGGCACGCCCCACCTGAAAATGGACCCGAGAAAAGTCACTACCGAGTTACAGTCAGGCTTACTTTGTGAACGTTCCCATTCAGCATCCACAGTTTAACCCCTGGGTGAGCATTATTCCCTTTCACCAACATTCATGGTACCAGATACTTTAGATGTGTCATTCTTTTTCTTTTTTTAATGAAGTATAGCTGCTGTACATTATATGTTACAGGTGTACAGTATTGTGATTCACAATATTTAAAGGTTATAGTCTGTAATTACTATAAAATATTGGCTATATTCCCCACGTTGTACAGCATATCCTGTGTGTAGCTTATTTTATACATAATAGTTTGTAGCTCTTAATCCCCTAATCCTACATTGCCCTTCCCCCTTCCCTCTCCCCACTGGTTGTTCTCTATATCTGTGAGTCTGCTTTTTTGTAATATTAACTAGTTTATTGTATTTTTTTTTAGAGTCCACATATAAGTGACATCACAGTATTTGCCTTTCTCTGGCTTATTTATTTATTTTTACATCTTTATTGGAGTGTAATTGCTTTACAATGGTGCGTTAGTTTCTGCTTTACAACAAAGTGAATCACTTATACATACACATATGTTCCCAAATCTCTTCCCTCTTGCGTCTCCCTCCCTCCCACCCTCCCTATCCCACCCCTCGAGGTGGTCACAAAGCACGAGCTGATCTCCCTGTGCTATGCGGCAGCTTCCCACTAGCTATCTATTTTACGTTTGGTCATAATGCCTTCCAAATCCATCCAGGTTGCTGCAAATGGCACATCTTCTTTATCCATTCATCTGTTGATGGACACGTAGGTTGCTTCCATATCTTGGCAATTGTAAATAATGCTGCTATGAACACTGGGGTCCACGTATCTTTTCAAATTAGTGTTTTTCTCTTTTTTTCAGACATACACCCAGGAGTGGAATTGGTGGTCATATGGTAGTTCTCTTAGTTTCTTAGAAACCTCCATACTGTTCTCCATAGTGGCTGCACTAATTTACATTTCCACCATGAGTGCAGGACGGTTCCTTTTCTCCCAGGTGTGATGTTCTTTATAGTCAGTGCCTTCACATACATTATTTCATTACACTCCCTTAACAACCTTACAGGTCGCACAGAGGAGAAAAATTGTCTCCTTTTAAAGATGAAGAAACTGGGAATCAGAGATGTAAGTTCTCACCAAGCTCACACAGCTGTGGCAGAGGGAAGAATAAAACCCAGGCTTCCCGGCTCCGTTCTACACCTGTCTGTATAATGTTTATATATAGACAAGGGGACTCACTGAATCAGTGCAGGAATCCTTAAAGGATTGGCAGAGTTCTCAAGACATAGTCCTCGGTTACTATAATGTCTCATTGTTTTGGCTTAGACCACAAAGGTACCCACCAAATCCCTTGTCACCTTGCAGAGGGGAGGACAAGGAAGAGTAGCCACTTCATCTCTGACCCTTACCTTCGAACACCCACCACTCCGTTAGACTAGTTATGTTGTCACCTTGTGTGCTTCAAAGCGTGAGAGAAACACACTCCTTCACCAAGGTCTTGGGTAAAGGCGGTATGGGGGTCTATCACAAAGGAATACATTAGGGCTACGTTAGAGGTAAGACCCCAAAGACAGATGGTCAGAGAAGGACCCTGTTTTGAGGGAGGGCCAGGAGAGGGTAAATGCCACAGTAGAACCTCAGTGTTCTCTCTGATCTGTGAACAGCCCTGTTGGGGAAAGTTCCAAAGTAAACTGTAGATCTTCTCTCCCCATCCCCAGGTCCATGAGCGTAAGTTCTCTAAATATTAAATTTTTATATGTAATTCTATTAGTTACTACCTATATTTGTGTGTATGTAAATATTTAATATCTTCTTACAGAGGTGGCACCCAAAAAACAGAGAGGTTAAGTACCTTGTTCAGGTGCATTCAGCATATTCGGTGGTACGGCAATAAAGACTTCTGTGCCTAGCAACATTATTTATTATAAGTTGCTTATATTATTATACTGTCTCCCCAGTGATCTTGCAGGGTCTTTAATGCCAGGGTCTGGATCGTATGCATCTGTCCCATACTACCTTGCGAGTTATTAGACAAAGAAGAGATCTCAGTGGAGTTAGAATAACTAGGCTCCAATTGTGTCCATGGGCCAAGCAGGTCCCCTGTGGACCTCCGCTTCATCATTTCCAAAATGATTAGACTCAGTTCATGGGACCTCTTCCAGCTCTAACATTCAGTGATCCTCTTATGCCCCGTCCCTCCATTCCTACCCGACTGCAGAGCACAGCAAGAAAGAAGCTTCCTTCCAAATAAACGACTTGGGGCACCTCCACCCCTGTCCGCGGGCAGCCCCAGCACAGCGCTCTGGTAGACCAGGAGAAGGTTTAGGCCCCTGCCTCCCCCTCGCTGCTCCCTCTCCCCCGGCCACTTTCCCCCTACACACCTGTCTCCAGACCTTGGCTTCCTGGGTCACAGTGGGAAACTCCCACCTACCAGCTGGGTTGGTTTTATTCTTGAGAAAAGAGAACAGCTGGGTGATTTAAAGATGGAACTTAACGACCCACTTAACTAGTCAACTCTAGTTGTCAAGCCCTGAAGCTGCATTTAAGGACTGGAGCTGTGGATGTGACATGAAAGCCAAGAGGCCCAGATGCTTTGTTCCCAACCCTCCCCTGCCAGCAGGAGGGACTGCATACTTTATGAGATTTTTTCCAAAGAGCTTCTGCTGGGTTGCTTTGGTCTTTTTCTTCTCTTTATAAAAGGTATTTACTAGTGTGTGGTCTTTGAGCCTTTTGGCTTAGGGAAGAAAGAGGGTCAGCACGTTAACAAATTAGACATGTTCCCCCTGGCCAAGCCATCGAACGCTAATTTTTACTTGCTCTCAGCCTAACCCATCTTCCGCTCTGACAGTATCTAAATGATGGAAAGCTTTGTTCAAATTCATAAAATATTTTACAGAGGAGTAAAACAGATCTTACAGACCTGTTTCTCATTAAAAAGTCAATGCCGGGAACATCTGATGCTATAGAACTGTCTGATTCAACTTGGCAGGTCAATCCTGACTAATCCTATCTTCTGACTGGGTGAATTTATTTCCCCTGAAAATGATTTTCTCGCAAGCTGCCAGATTATGTACTCTAAACTTATATTTTTATAAGACATTACTAGAGTGTTGATCAAACCTAATTCATCCATTAAACAAAATTCAGGGAAAAAATCTACACTGCAAATTAATACTTAAAAGCCATAAGCAAGGAATTCTAAGTCCTATTAGAAATTGGATGGTGTCCTCAGCCAAAGAGCAGAGTAAGAAAGAACACTTGGAAGAAAATCTTTTTCAAGTTTACATAGTCTGTCTGAGTCCATAGCTGTTACAGTTGGAAAACATGAGAACCTACTTTTTCAAACTTTCCTTAGAATCAGTAAATTAAGACAAATACTACTATATGACATAAAGACCACTGGACCCAGAATCAGAACTGGGTTCTATGTTTAGTTCTGCCTCTTACTCATTTTGGGATACTAGGGGGAAAAAACACTTCCCCTTTCTGGGCCCCAATTACTTCATCTATTAGTGTAGGTTTCAAACTTGTCTTTTTATTGCATCCAGCAGTTTTATTCTTTGGCTCTCAATTTAAGTGTTAATTACATAGACAAACTTCTAATGTGGGCCCTAAATATTTAGGCCTCTTTCCCAAGGTCAAAGCCACACTCACCTTGTTAACCCTCACTTCGTCTTTAGGAATGCCTGATATGCTCTCTCATTTTAGAGTGCTGCTTTCAGAAATGTGTCTTTTTAGCTATTTTAATGTGTAATTCTTAGTGTTTTTTCTGGGTAAACTGTTATCCTAATACCCAAAACACGATTTCCCATGTTTCTCCAAATGTCCCCATTTTTCTTTCTGGGCAGAGCTAAGATTACATATCTCTGCCACCTTTTTTTTTTTTTTTTTAAACACCTTTATTGGAGTATAATTGTTTTACAATGGTGTGTTAGTTTCTGCTGTATAACAAAATGAATCAGCTACACATATACATATATCCTCATATCTCTTCCCTCTTGTGTTTCCCTGCCACCCTCCCTATCCCACCCCTCTAGGTGGTCACAAAGCACCGAGCTGATCTCCCTGTGCCATGCGGCTGCTTCCCACTGGCTAACTATTTTACATTTGGTAGTGTATATATCTCCATGCCACTCTCACTTTGTCCCAGCTTACATTTCCCCCCTCCCTGTGTCCTGAAGTCCATTCTCTATATCTGCGTCTTTACTCCTGACCTGCCCCTAGGTTCATCATAACCAATTTTTTTTTTTTTTTTAGATTCCATATATATGTGTTAGCATACGGTATTTACTTTTCTCTTTCTGACTTACTTCACTCTATATGACAGACTCTAGGTCCACCCACCTCACTACAAATAACTCAATTTCGTTTCTTTTTATGGCTCAGTAATATTCCATTGTATATATGTGCCACATCTTCTTTATCCATTCATCTGTTGTTGGACATTTGGGTAGCTTCCATATCCTGGCTATTGTAAATAGAGTTGCAATGAATATTGTGGTACATGACTCTTTCTGAATTATGGTTTTCTCAATATAGATGTCCCGTAGTGGGAATGTTGGGTCGTATGGTAGTTCTATTTTTAGAATTTTAAGGATCTCATACTGTTCTCCATAGTGGCTGTATGAATTTACATTGCCACCAACAGTGCAAGAGGGGTCCCTTTTCTCCACACCCTCTCCAGCATTTACTGTTTGTACATATTTTGATGATGGCCATTTTGACTGTCGAGAGGTAATATCTCATTGTAGTTTTGATTTGCATTTCTCTAATGATTAGTGACGTTAAGCATCCTTTCATGCATTTGCTAGCAATCTGTATACCTTGTTTGGAGAAATGTGTATTTAGGTCTTCTGCCCATTTTTGGATTGGGTTGCTTGTTTTTTTGATATTGAGGTGCATAAGCTGCTTGTATGTTTTGGAGATTAATCCTTTGTCAATTGCTTCATTTGCAAATGTTTTCTCCCATTCTGAGGGTTCTCTTTCATCTTGTTCATGGTTTCCTTTGCTGTGCACAACTTTTAAGTTTCATCAGGTCCCGTTTGTTTATTTTTGTTCTTATTTCCATTTCTCTAGGAAATGGGTCATAAAGGATCTTGCTGTGATTTATGTCATAGAGTGTTCTGCCTATGTTTTCCTCTAAAAGTTTGATAGTGTCAGGCCTTATATTTAGGTCTTTAATCCATTTTGAGTTTATTTTTGCATACAGTATTAGGGAGTGTTCTAATTTCATTCTTTTACATGTACCTGTCCAGTTTTCCCAGCACCACTTATTAAAGAGACTGTCTTTTCTCCATTGTATATTCTTGCCTCCTTTATCAAAGATAAGGTGACCATACATGTGTGGGTTTATCTCTGGGCTTTCTATCCTGTTCCTTGATCTATAGTTCTGTTTTTGTGCCAGTACCGTACTGTGTTTATTACTCTAGGTTTGTAATATAGTCTGAAGTTCAGGAGCCTGATTCCTCCAGCTCTGTTTTTCTTTCTCAAGATGGCTTTGGATATTAGGGGTCTTTTGTGTTTCCATACAAATTGTGAAATTTTTTGTTCTAGTTCTGTGAAAAATGCCAGTCGTAGTTTGATAGGGATTGCATTGAATCTGTAGATTGCTTTGGGTAGTATAGTCATTTTCACAATGTTGATACTTCCAATCCAAGAACATGGTATATCTCTCCATCTATTTGTATCATCTTTAATTTCTTTCATCAGTTTCTTATAATTTTCTGCATATAGGTCTTTTGTCTTCTTAGGTAGGTTTTTTCCTAGATATTCTTTTTGTTGCAGTTGTAAATGGTAGTGTTTTCTTAATTTCACTTTCAGATTTTTCATCATTAATGTATAGGAATTCAAGAGATTTTGTGCATTAATTTTGTATCCTGCTACTCTACCAAATTCATTGATTAGCTCTAGTAGTTTTCTGGTAGCAACTTTAGGATTTTCTCTGTAAAGTATCATGTCATCTGCAAAGAGTGACAGTTTTAATTCTTCTTTTCTGATTTGCATTCCTTTATTTCTTTTTCTTTTCTGATTGCTGTGGCTAAAACTTCCAAAACTATGCTGAATAATAGTGGTGAGGGTGGGCAGCCTTGTCTTGTTCCAGATCTTAGTGGAAATGGTTTCAGTTTTTCACCATTGAGAATGATGCTCGCTGTGGGTTTTTCATATATGGCCTTTATTATGTTGAGGTAAGTTCCCTCTAGGCCTACTTTCTGGATGGTTTTTATCATAAATGGGTGTTGAATTTTATGAAAAGATTTTTCTGCATCTACTGAGATGATCATATAGTTTTCTATCCATCAGTTTGCTAGTATGATGTATCACATTGATTGATTTGAATATATTGAAGAATCCTTGCATTCCTGGGATAAACCCCACTTGATCATGGTGTATGATCCCTTTAATGTGCTATTGAATTCTGTTTGCTGGTATTTTGTTGAGGATTTTTGCATCTATGTACATCAGTGATATTGGCCTGTAGTTTTCCTTTTTTGTGACATCTTTGTCTTGCACTGGTATCAGGGTGATGGTGGCCTCATAGAATGAGTCTGGGAGTGTTTCTCACTCTGCTGTATTTTGGAAGTTTGAGGAGGATAGGTGTTAGCTCTTCTCTAAATGTTTGATAGAATTCACCTGTGAGGCCATCTGGTCCTGGACTTTTGTTTGTTGGAAGATTTTTAATAACAGTTTCAATTTCAGTGCTTTCAAATTTCAGTCCTTGTGATTGCTCTGTTTATATTTTCTATTTCCTCCTAGTTCAGTCTCAGAAGGCTGTGCTTTTCTAAGAATCTGTCCATTTCTTCCAGGTTGTCCATTTGATTGGCATATAGTTGCTTGTAGTAATCTCTCATGATCCTTTTTATTTCTGCAGTGTCAGTTGTACTCCCCCTTTTTCATTTTGAATTCTATTGATTTGAGTCTTCTTCCTTTTTTTCTTGATGAGCCTGGCTAACGGTTTATCAATTTTGTTTATCTTCTCAAAGAACCAGCTTTTAGTTTTATTTATCTTTGCTATCATTTCCTTCATTTATTTTTCATTTATTTCTGATCTGATCTTTATGATTTCTTTCCTCTGCTAACTTTGGGTTTTCTTGTTCATCTTTCTCTGATTGCTTTAGGTGTAAGATTAGGTTGTTTAGTTGAGATGTTTCTTGTTTCTTAAGGTAGGATTGTATTGCTGTAAACTTCCCTCTTACAACTGCTTTTGCTGCAACCCACAGGTTTTGGGTCATCGTGTTTTCATTGTCATTTGTTTCTAGGAACTTTTTGATTTCCTCTTTGATTTCTTCAGTGATCTCTTGGTTATTTAGTAGTGTATTGTTAAACCTCCATGTGTTTGTATTTTTTATAGATTTTTTCCTATAATTGATATCTAGTGTCATAGCACTGTGGTCAGAAAAGATACTTGATACAATTTTAATTTTCATAAATTTACCAAGGCTTGATTTGTGACCCAAGATATAGTCTATCTTGGAGAATGTTACATGAGCACTTGTGAAGAAAGTGTATTCTGTTGTTGTTGGATGGAATGCCCTATAAATATCAATTAAGTCCATCTTGTTTAATGTATCATTTAAAGCTTGTGTTTCCTTATTTATTTTCATTTTGGATGATCTGTCCATTGGTGAAATGGGGTGTTAAAGTCCCCTACTATGGTTGTGTTACTGTCGATTTCCCCTTTTATGGTTGTTAGTATTTGTATTATTTATTGAAGTGTTCCTATGTTGGGTGCATAAATATTTACAATTATTATATCTTTTTGGATTGATCCCTTGATCATTATGCAGTGTCCTTCTATGGCTCTTGAAATAGTCTTTATTTTAAAGTCTATTTTGTCTGATATGAGAAATGCTACTCCAGCTTTTTTTAATTTCAATTTGCATGGAATATCTTTTTCCACCCCCTCACTTTCAGTCTGTATGTGTCCCTAGGTCTGAAATGGGTCCCTTGTAGACAGCATATATATGGGTCTTGTTTTTGTATCCATGCAGCCAGTCTAAGTCTTTTGCTGGGAGCATTTAATTCATTTACATTTAAGGTAGTTATTGATGTGTATGTTCCTATTACCATGTTCTTAATTGTTTTGGATTTGTTATTGTAGGTCTTTTCCTTTTCTTGTGTTTTTTGCCTAGAGAAGTTCCTTTAGCATTTGTTGTAAAGCTGGTTTGGTGGTACTGAATTCTCTTGGCTTTTGCTTGTCTGGAACGGTTTTAATACCTCTGTCGAATGTGAATGAGCTTCTTGCTGTGTAGAGTAATCTTGGTTGTATGTTTTTCCCTTTCATCACTTTAAATGTGTCCTGCCACTCCCTTCTGGCTTACAGAGTTTCTGCTGAAAGATCAGCCATTAACATTATGGGGATTACCTTGTATGTTATTTGTTTCTTTTCTCTTGCTGCTTTTAATATTTTTTCTTTGTATTTAATTTTTGATAGTTTGATTAATATATGTCTTGGCGTGTTTCTCCTTGGATTTATCCTGTATGGGACTCTCTGTGCTTACTGGACTTGATTGACTATTTCCTTTCCCATATTAGGGAAGTTTGCAACTATAATCTCTTCAAATATTTTCTCAGTCCCTTTTTATTTTCTCTTCTTCTTCTGGGACACCCTTAATTTGAATGTTGGTGTATTTAATGTTGTCCCAGAAGTCTCTGAGACTGTCCTCAATTCTTTTCATTCTTTTTTCTTTATTCTGCTCTGTGGTAGTTATTTCCACTGTTTTATCTTCCAGGTCACTTATCCGTTCTTCTGCCTCAGTTATTCTGCTATTGATTCCTTCTAGAGCATTTTATTTATTTATTTATTTATTTATTTTGTGGTATGCGGGCCTCTCACTGTTGTGGCCTCTCCCATTGCGGAGCACAGGCTCTGGACGCACAGGCTCAGCGGCCATGGCTCACGGGCCCAGCCGCTCCGCGGCATGTGGGATCTTCCCGGACTGGGGCACGAACCCGTGTCCCCTGCATCGGCAGGCAGATTCTCAACCACTGCGCCACCAGGGAAGCCCCCTTCTAGAGCATTTTAAGTTTCATTTATTATGTTGTTCATCACTGTTTGTTTGCTCTTTAGTTTTTCTAGTTCCTTGTTAAACGTTTCTTTCATTTTCGCCATTCTATTTCCCAGATTTTGGATCATCTTTCCTATCATTACTCTGAATTCTTTTTCAGATAGGCGGCCTATTTCCTCTTCATTTGTATAGTCTGTTGGGTTTTTAACTTTGCTCCTTCATCTGCTGTGTATTTCTCTGTCTTCTCATTTTGCTTAACTTACTGTATTTGGGATCTGTCCGCAGCTGCAGGTTTGTAGTTCCCGTTGTTTTTGGTGTCTGCGTCCAGTGGGTAAGGTGGGTTCAGTGGGTTGTGCAGGCTTCCTGGTGCAGATGACTGGTGCCTGTGTTCTGGTGGATGAGGCTGGATCTTGTCTTTCTGGTTGGCAGGACTGCGTCCGGTGGTGTGTTTTGGGGTTTCTATGGCCTTATTATGATTTTAGGCAGCCTCTCTGCTAATGGGTAGGGTTGTGTTCCTGTCTTGCTAGTTGTTTGGCATAGGGTGTCCAGTATTGTAGCTTGCTGGTCATTGAGTGGAGCTGGGTCTTAGCGTGGACATGGAGATCTCTGAGAGACTTTTCGCTGTTTGGTATTACATGGGGCCGGGAGGTCTCCGGTGGACCAATATCCTGAACTCAGCTTTCGCACCTCAGAGGCTTAGGCCTGACACCCGGTTGGAGCACCAAGACCCTGTCAACCACTCAGCTTGGAAGAATAGGGATAGAAAGAAAGGAAGGAAGGAAAGAAGGAAGGAAGGAAGGAAGGAAGGAAGGAAGGAAAGAAGGAAGGAAGGAAGAAACTAAAATAAAAAGTTATTAAAAGATAAAAAAATATAAAAATTTAAAAAACTATAAAGTAATAAAAAGAAAAGAAAGAGGAGAGCAACCAAATCAAAAAACAAATCCACCAATGGTAACAAGCACTAAAAACTATACTAAAAAAAAACAAAAAGGGACAGACAGAACCCTAGGTCAAATGGTAAAAGCAAAGCTATACAGACAAAATCACACAAAGAAGCATATGCATACACACTCACACAAGAGAAAAAGGAAAAAATATATATATATTAAGAAAAAAAGAAGAGAGCAACTAAATCAATAAACAAATCTACCAATGATAATAAGGTCTAAGTACTAAACTAAAATAAACATAAAAGCAGAAACAAATTAGATGCAGAAAGCAAACCCCAAGTCTACAGTTGCTCCCAAAGTGCACTGCCTCAATATTGGGATTATTCGATGTCTATTCAGGTATTCCACAGATGCAGACTACATCAAGTTGATTGTGTAGATTTAATCCACTGCTCCTGAGGCTGCTGGGAGAAATTTCCCTTTCTCTTCTCTGTTCACACAGCTCCCAGCTCCTGGTGTTCAGTTTTGTATTTGGCCCCGCCTCTGCGTGTAGATTGCCTGAGAGCATCTGTTCTTTGCCCAGACAGGACGGAGTTAAAGTAGCAGCTGATTAGGGGGCTCTGGCTCACTCAAGCCAGGGAGAGGGAGGGGTAGAGAATGCAGGACGAGCCTGTGGCGGCAGAGGCCAACATGACGTTGCACCAGCCTGAGGTGTGCCGTGTGTTCTCCCAGGGAAGTTGTTCCTGGATCACGGGACCCTGGCAGTGGCGGGCTGCACAGGCTCCCAGGAGGGGAGGTGTGGATAGTGACCTGTGCTTGCACACAGGCTTCTTGGTGGCTGCAGTAGCAGCCTTAGCATTTTATGCCCATCTCTGGTGTCCGCGCTGATAGCCACGGCTCGCGCCCATCTCTGGAGCTCGTTTAGGTGGTGCTCCGAATCCCTTCTCCTCATGCATCCCAAAACAATGGTCCCTTACCTCTTAGGCAGTTCCAGACTTTTCCCTGGACTCCTTCCCAGCTGGCTGTGGTGCACTAGCCCCCTTCAGGCTGTGTTCACGCAGCCAACCCCAGTCCTCTCCCTGGGATCTGACCTCCGAAGCCCAAGCCTCAGCTCCCAGCCCCCGCCCGCCCCAGAGGTTGAGCAGACAAGCCTCGGGCTGGTGAGTGCTGGTCAGCACTGATCCTCTGTGCGGGAATCTCTCTGCTTTGCCCTCCGCAGCCCTGTTGCTGCGCTCTCCTCCGTGGCTCTGAAGCTTCCCCGCTCCACCACCCACAGTCTCTGCCCACGAAGGGCTTCCAAGTGTATGGAAACCTTTCCTCCTTCACAGCTCCCTCCCACTGGTGCAGGTCCCATCCCTATTCTTTTGTCTCTGTTTTACCTTTTGCTCTACCCGGTACATGGGGAGTTTCTTGCCTTTGGGGAAGTCTGAGGTCTTCTGCCATCATTCAGTCGGTGTTCTGTAGGAGTTGTTCCACATGTAGATGTATTTCTGATGTATTTGTGGAGAGGAAGGTGATCTCCATGTCTTACTCCTCTGCCACCTTGAAGGTCTCTCTCTGTCTCCTTGAAATAGGCATGATCTTACAACATGCTTTAGCCAGTGAAATGTGACCAGTGTTGACAGAGCTAGTCTATAACTTTCTACATTATTTTCCCCTCTGCCACAGATACTGACAATATTGTTGAAAGTGGCTGCTCTAATGCCTTGAGTTTGGGAGTAGACAAAGGAGAACAGAACCTAGTCAACCAACAATCAACATGGTCCATGAGTATGAAGTAAACATTT
Organism: Kogia breviceps; assembly: GCF_026419965.1. Taxonomy (NCBI): domain Eukaryota; kingdom Metazoa; phylum Chordata; class Mammalia; order Artiodactyla; family Physeteridae; genus Kogia; species Kogia breviceps. The sequence goes on from NC_081324.1 coordinate 21,616,438, forward strand.
GGCTGGTTAAACCACTGAGATGTGACTAACAGAACTCCACTATGATAAAGACTATCATTTTGGTGGGCTGGTTAGAAGGAATAAAGGACTAGGCAAAAAATGTATATTCTAATTACCTGAAACAGAGTACTGTGTTATTAAGGGATTATGTTATGATATTGCTTTGTAAGTGTTTGCCCAGCAGCAACAAGAATGAAGCCTGAAGCCTTTGGGTTTTGCAAAATCAAGTACCTGAGAGAGATCAGGCTTGAGTCCAAAAAGGATGACAATTAGGGAGACGTCAAATAGTAAAACCATAGTAGCTGAGTAACAAGAAAAAATTTAGGTACAAAAAGAGCTGATTCTAAGATGCTCAAGAGGCAAATTACAAAGGGAGCCCCAGAATGAATGCTGAGAACAAAGAAATCCCACCGTGGGTTTGTTTCACTGTTCCATTCCACCTGTGTGCAGCTTTGCCATGCCTCAGTAAAGTGATCATAATTTTTGGTTCCTTTCTATCATCTGTAACCCACTAGGCAGTCTTAGGAAGCAGCCATGCATAAAACTAGCTAAAAGGGGGCAACTCAAACTCATCAGAAGATATGTTCTTGATTACTAACCTAAATATTTCTTATCCTTACTTTGTGTTTCATAACAATGCAATAGCATTAATTTTCCCTCACCAGTGTAAGCATCATTAATTTCTATAAGTTAAGCAAAGAAACACCATTAATTCCTAAACTCAAAACAGAGAAATCAACAAGATGTAGAGGCACTGCTTTCCTTACCAAAGTCAGCACCAAGGACAACAGTTCAATGAAGAAGGATATGGGCTGCTTCCATCAGCAGCTTCCAAGTTACCACCCTTCAGCATCTGTGGCCTACTTTGTATTTACCAAGCTATGGAACCTTGTGAACTATAACCAGGGTTATGATACAGTTTGTGAGAGGGAAAAACTTGGGGCAGGTGTGTAAGTGATATTCTTGCATCAGACAAATGAAATTAGTACCAAGTTCCCCGGCCTGCAAAATGAGGCCATGTGATCTAAATTGCAGATTTCCCCACCTGCTTCCCATGCAACATGGAAGGTGTAACTTTCCATTACTGCCATGCATTTTCAGTTCCTAAAGAACTGTTCTATGAACCAGAGAATAAGGACACTGCTACGACTGTGGGTCGCAAAGTTGGTTCCATATTAGAATTATCTGGGGAGCTTTTAAAACGCCTGCCTTCCAGTCACACCCAAGGTCAATTACTTCAGCATTTATGGGAGTGTGATCCTAGCATCAGTATTGCATTGCTTATATTATATAAGCCTCATCTGCCAAGTGATTACGGTTTTAAAAATCTAGTTCTGGGTCTTTTCCCTAGAGATTTTGCTTTAATCGGTGTAGAGGGCAGCCTAAGTATCAAGATTTTCTAAAAGCTCCACTGGATGATTCTAATATACAACCACTTTTGAGAACTACTGCTATGGAAGACAGAGACAAAGAAAAGTTGGAAGTGTTACCTCTCTAACCCTTGCTTCTGAAGGTGAGGGATAAAAGGCCCTTGAAGTGGTTACAAAAACAGAATTAACTCGTTGGATAAATTTATTAATTCCAAGCATTTACCAGGATATAAGTATGGGCCAAACACTAGTCCCAGGAGATACAAAATACTTTTAAAGACCAAATCTTAGAGCTCAGAATCTAGCTCAAGTATTATAATAATGTTTAATAAGTGTGATAGAAGGGGTAAATGATAGGTATCATAATGAAACACTGCCTCTACCTGAGAGGAGAGTCAGGATAAGTTTAACCCAAGCATAAGATGCTTAGATCTCTAGAAGAATCAGGAGCAAACCAGTTAGAGTATGGCATTCTAAGCTGTAGGAACAGAGCATGCAAAGTCACTGAAGTATAACTTGGCCGAGGCAGTTCTGTTTCCAAGTAGAGAACCTGATTCAAAAGTAGCTTGAGAAAGAAAGGAAATAAATGGGGAAGGAAGAATATAGGATTGAATCATGAAACCCAAAGAAAAGAAGAACTTCAATAGTCTCCTGTCTCTGTCCAAACCAAAGTATTTTCTCTATTATTCTTGCATTGGCTGAACTTGGCTATCCCAAAATGGTAGTTTGCTCCTGACTTGACATGTTCTCACTCCTAGCAATCAGCTCAAACCAGCTGGTATCTTTGAATCTCAGGTCCAAGTTCCTGGGAAGAGGAAATGACTGGTCCAACTTAGGTCAGGTGCCTGCTGTTGGTCCAATCAGCTATAGTCAGGGTCATATAGTACAAACATGGCTGTCAAGGCCTTAACTGTCTTGGGAGAAATGAGGATACAATTCTTAATGAGTTGGGCATTTGGTGGGCTAAGAAAATACCCCCAAATTTGTCTGACAAGATGTGAGGCAGTAACTCCAGGTTAGGAAACTAAATGCACTGCAGAAAGACCAGAGGATGGGTTGCACAGTGGAAGACAAAATTAAAGAGGAGTTGACCTCAACCAAGTATTACTAAATTAAAGCTGGGAACATCAAGAATAATGCATCATGACTAAGTGGGTTTTATCCTTGTAATGTAAGACTGATTCAAAATTCTTTTTTAAAAAAAATCAGTAAATGTAATTCATCATATTATCACACTAAAGAAGAAAACCATGTGATCATTTCAGTAGATGGAGACAAATGTTCTGACAAAATTCAATAAACATTCACGATTTAAAAAAAAATCTCTAACTAGGGATAAAAGCAAACAATCAACTTTATACAAGTAATATACAAAAAAACTACAGCTAACATCATATTAATAGTGAAAGCCTGAATGCTTTTCCCCTGAAATGGGAAACAAAGCAAGGATGTCTTCCTTCCACTCCTATTCAGCATCACATTGGAGGCTGCAGTCAGTGCAATAAGAGGTAAGAAAAAGAAATTAAAAACATACATATTAGAAAAGAAATAAACCCATCACTATTAATAGACAACACAATTATCAATATGGAAAAATCACAAGAAATCTTCTAAAAACTATAAAACTGAATTTTCAAAGTTGCAGGATTTCAGTATATAAAATTCAATTGTATTTCTATCTGTTGGCAATAACTAATTAGAAATTGAAAATTTAAGAATACAATACCATTTACTAAAGCACAAAAAATACACAATTCTTAGGGATAAATGTAACAGAAATATGTGTAATGTTTGTATTCTGAAAACTCCAAAACACTGTTGAGAGAAATCAAAGAAGATCTAAATACCATGTTCATAGATTAGAATACCTACTACTGTTAACATGAGAATTCTTCTCAAATTGGTCTCTACATTAAAAGCAATACCAATCAAAATTCTAGCAGGCAGAGTTGTAGAAATTGACAGATTCTAAAATTTATATGAAGAAGAACTAGGATAGCCAAAACTATTTCCAAAAAAAAAAAGAAAAGTTGAAAAACATCAACTGCCTGATTATGAAGACTTTTTTCAAACTACCATAATCTAGAGAGTATAATATTGGTGAAAGGACAAATACCCAAATGCATGGAACAGGATAGAGAGTCTAGAAATAGAACTCTGTGTGTGTGTGTGAAACTGATTTTTGCAAAGGCATAGTCTCTTCAATGAATTTTGCTGAAATAATTGAAATTTGTAGACAAAAAGGAAAACTTAACACATGCATTGTACCTTGTACAAATGTTAACTCAAAATGGATCAGAGATCTAAAAGTAAAACCTAAAACTATAAAACTGCTAGACTAAAATATAGGAGAAAGTATTTGTACCCTTGGATTGGGCAAAGACTTCCTAGATATAACATCAAAAGCATTATCCATAAAACAAAAATATTAACTTTGATTTCATCAAAGCTAAAAATTACTGATATTTGAGAGACGCTGTTAGGAAAATGAAAAGTCAACCTACAGACTGGGAGACAATATTTGTAAAACACATATCTGTTAAAAAATTATATCCAATATACATAAAGAACTCTCACAACTCAATGACAAAACTTATTATTTTTTAAAATGGGTAAACAATTTGAATAGATACTTCAAAGAAGAGATGATGGATAGAAAAATAACCACATAAAAATGCTCAGTATCACTGCTCATTAGAGAAATGCAAATTAAAACCATAATGACATACCATTATTTACCTATTAGAATGGCTACAAGTTTAAATATCAGATAATTCCAACTGCTGATGTGGATATGGAGCAACTAGAATTTCATACACTGCTGGTGGGAATGTAAAATAGCACAGCCACTTTGGAACACAGTTTGTCAGTTACTTAAAAAGTTAAACTAACCGTATGACTCAGCAATCCCACTCTTAGATATTTATCCAGAAGAAATAAAAATATAGGTCAATACCCACACTTTATTTGTAATCACCAAAAACTGGAAACAACCAGCCCATATTAGTTTTCTATTGCTAGAAAGCTAATACAAGTTGACAAATATGACAAGTTGACACAAATTTAATGGCTTTTATTTTTTTTTATTTTTTTTTTTTTTGCGGTATGCGGGCCTCTCCCTGTTGTGGCCTCTCCCGTTGCGGAGCACAGGCTCCGGACACGCAGGCCCAGCGGCCATGGCTCACGGGCCTAGCTGCTCCGCGGCACGTGGGATCCTCCCGGACCAGGGCACGAACCCGCGTCCCCTGCATCGGCAGGCGGACTCTCAACCACTGCGCCACCAGGGAAGCCCTTTAATGGCTTTTAAAAATGCACATCTGTTATCTCAGTTTCTGCGGGTCTGGAGTCCATGTATGGCTTAGCTGCTTAGGTTCTTGCAAGGCTGCAATCTCACTTCAAGGCTTGACTGGGGAAAAATTTGCTTCCAAGCTCACTTACACTCTTGCACCCCAGCTTTTTGCTGCCTGTTAGCTGGAGGCTGTCTGTAGCTCCTAGAGGCCACCCTCAGCTCTTTGTCATGTGGACTTCCTTAGTATGACTGCTTACTTTCTCAAGCCAGCAAAGAGACTTTCTAAAGTGAGTTTTCTAAGACAATCTTATATAGGTAACGTAATCAGTACAGTGACATTGCACTACCTTTGCCATATTCTATTGGTTTAAAAGAAGTCACGGGTCCCACCTGCACTTAAGGGGAGGAGATTAATCAAAGGCATGAACGCAGGAGGCAGGGACCGTGGGGACCACCTCAGAGTCTAGCCACCACACCATGCGTTCATCAGCTCGAGAATGGATCAGCACACTGTGACATATGCACACATGTACTCATGAAGTGTGAAATGCAAATAGTGAAATATACTACTCAGCAAGAAAAAGGAATAAAGTAACATGCATGACGTGGGCAGCTCTAAAATGCATCACAACCAAATGACAGTAGCCGAAGTCAAAAGACTACCCGCTGAATTATCCCATTTATGTGATGTTATAGAAAAGGCAGTATAAGAGCAGACAAAAAGATCAGGGGTTGCTAGGGGCTCGAGGTGTGGGGAGGGGATGGACTACAAAGAGGCATGGGGGAACTTAGCTGAGTAATGGGAATGTTCTCTACCTTGATTATGGTGAGTAGTTAAACAAATGTACACATCCTTCAAAACACATGGAACTATGCAACTAAAGGGTGAATTTTACTGCATATAAATTATACCACAATAAACCTGACTTTAAAAAAATAAAGGGACAGAGTGACAGAGAAGCTGGCAACAGATAGAAAACATCCCTTTGATGTGGTTCCCAGGGCAGTATGCCCTGGGAGAAATTTCTGGAAGGCCAATAATATAAACTATGTATTAGTACTATTCTAAAAAGTTTCCTAATAGGAGAACTGCTTATTTTAGGTAAGATTCAAATGCTTTCATTATTAAAAGCACATTATATATGGACAATATGACGTTGCCTAAAATGAAAGGGTTGATGCTCTGATGAGCCCAACTATAAAAATGAAAGTCAATTAGACTACCAAGAAACAAAACTATTTATTCAAAATTAACTTCATCACACAAGTTACGACAGAGGCAGACACAAAAGAGCCTCAACTCAAGTCATCTGCATGGCATCCTATCCCTGTATGCAGGGTTAAAAACCCTAACCCTGCCTAGCACATTTCTCTACCAGGAGGGACAGGAAAAAACTGGGGTGGAGGCATTATGTTCCTGGACTCAGCTCAGCCCTCTGATCAAATGTCTGTTAATAACACCCTGAATATGGAAGCAATGTTGAGAATTTACCTATTCTATCAGCTACAAAACAAACTGAGACACATCAGAGAGAGGAATTTTGACTTACTCCGAAAAAACAATGATGGCCGTCAAAGGCATATAAACATGGGGATGGCAGAAAAAGATTTGTGTTTTAGGAAAGATGACACTTCAAACAGGATGGATGCTGGCCTTCAGGGGGCAACACTAGAAGCAAGGAGGGCAGTTACATGACTCCAGAAAAGAAAAGATAAACAAAGGTTGTTACAATAGGAAGAGAAAGGAAGGGATTTTTGCAGCATTACTTGGGAAGTAGAGTTAAGAGACGATAGTGAAAGAGAGATGATGAAAGCTTATGCGTATGGCTTGAGTAACTTCATAGATTCTAGAGGAATAAAAGGGAATGAGGGATTGAGAAATTCATGTTGGAGGCTCTGAGTGTGAGGTGCATTCGATGAAAGTTTCTGGTAGGCAGGCGGATATGGTCTGGAGTCCAGGTAAAAAGACTGGGTTAAAGAAAGGCTTGGTGCTAACGTACAAGGGCAAGTGGAGACTATGGAAGACCACCTATCATAAAGGCCGCAAGCTATACTGAATATATTAGGTAGTGAATGTAGAATATGGAAATGGAAGTAATTGTGAACAAAGGAAAAGGGCTCTGCTAAAAGCCTTCTTCATCATTTCACTGAATGTTGGCAGATGTTTCTTCCCTCTTGATTTTTTGATTCAAGAAAACACAGAAGCACTGAGGAAAAGAGGAGAACATATGATAAGAAAGTGCTGTTCATATCCAAGTGGAGATAGAAATTACTCCAACTGGGAGAAGGTAGAAGAACGATCCAATAAGAAGAGACCAAAGGTCCATAGTCAGAGGGCCACAGCACAAGGCCAAGAGGACCTCCACTAACAGGTCAGAGTCACACCTTTGCCTGGTGGCTGTAAGAATGCTAACGTAACACTCAAGTTAATTAAAACCTGGAAGTCATCTAAATATCTCTAAGTTGACTGAAGTTTACTGTTGGTTCTCTTTCTTTTATAACCTTGTGGTACTTGCTTGCAAGTGAGGGCACTGCTCATTTACTGGTGAGGAAAATGACAGGCTTTGCAGAAATTTTCCAGCTGGCCTCAGCCCCCTGTGCCAGAAGGGGACTTGATCAACCATCCAGTTCATCCCTTTGTCTCCAAGGGAAAACAGCACGACTACCAAGGCATGTGCAACACAAGTCAATGGTCAGAAAAACTGCTGTGAAATGTTGCGTGGTGGGTACAGCACTGATCTGATAACCTTGAGGAGTCCTGGGTGGTCACCACAAGTCTGCCACTGGCTGGGTGAGCTTGAACAACTCGTTAACCTTCTCTGGCCTCAGATTCCACATCCACTAGGAAGAGGCTTGGCTGGTTTTGATAATAACTAGTATTTTTCTGGATCTAAAATTTAATTACTTGAATTATTTGTAGTTGCTTGCCCTCTTATGGGTTTTAATATCTCCATCCTTAAGATGACTGAAACAGAGGAGATCTAAATTCCCAGCCTCTGTCTCTCTGTCTCTCTCTCTGTCTCTCTCTCCGTCTCTGTCTCTGTCTCTCTCTGTCTCTCTCTGTCTCTCTCTGTCTCTCTCTCTCTCTCTCTCTCTCTCTCTCTCTATATATATATATATATATATATGCCAAAATAGCTTAAGGGTATCGTTTGGGAAACTTTCATGATATCTAAGCTAATAAGCCAGTGTGGAATCAAAAAGTAGGAAGTAGTGACCCATGCATATTTTACAATGAGAACAGCCAAGAGAACTCTGCATTATCAGTGATTCATTAGGAAAAACTGGTTCTTAGCTGGCCCATTTTCCAGTATTCTTATTTGTTAACTATGCATATTATATCATGTCCACTTAACAATCATGTTGCAGGCATGGGACACTGTGATGGAGTATTTCTAGTAACTGAATAGTTGTGTATAACAGTTCCCTGTGGATTAGAATAAAATTAACACCACACTAAACACAGAGATACTATGAGAATCCAGAAGATTAGGATTCTGACAAAAGCCTTCTGAAAAAAAGATTGATTTAGCTATAAATATTTATTGAGTGTTAAATACACATATATCTTTGTGGTAGGTATTACAGGGTTTCAAGTTTTTAGTTTGTTTGATCTTGAAAGGACATCTTAATACATTTTGACTTTTCAAATTGGGACCATTCCCATGCCTACCATGGAAGGTAAATTCTGTTCCATTATCAAGAAGTACCATGAGCAGTAAGGATCTCCTTATACTTAGATGACTCTTTGATAATATGTTAGACATTCTTATCCAAAATACTAAGTTTTTTTTTTAAACTCAGCCATTCAATTTCTATTTATTCCTGTTTGCTTTTTTCTTCTATAAGCTTATATAAGTTTTAGATGACTGTAATAAAAATATAGAAAAAACCTGCATTCTTTCCAAAAGGACTTCATGTTTAAAAATGTTCTTTATCAGAAAAACAAAATAAAAACAAGCACTTCGAATTTCCCCTTGAATACTTTCTCCTTGAGCCAACAGTTTGTGCTTGTGCTTCCTTTTGGGGTGGCTTCACTCTTTAGGGCTGTGCTGACATTTGCTTTCCATGCAGTGGGCAAGTCTCACTTGCTAACTGTCTGGTTTTGCTGCCTCCCATCAAAGCCCTGCAGGCTGATGCCCATGAAAGTTATAAGTGCAGTTAAGTAATTAGACGGATGCCACTGCCCAGGCTCCTGGCATCACCCCAGGGACAGGCTTCTTAGCAACTGCCTGAACTTTCTGAAATGTTTGAAAATTGCTCCTCGGCCTGGCCTCACTGGTGACTCCCCAAGTAGAAGGTATTGCTCTGAGCTTTGCGGTGACCCTTATCCCTAGGAGGCCTCCTCCCCACCCCCAATCAGGTTTAACCCCTTGTCAGCCCAGCCTCACTGTCCAAGGCTGCCTAGGGCTCTCAGCGGCCTCCACCAACCAAGGCTGCAACCTCCCCTCCCAAACAAGAAGGCAATTTCGTGCATGGATAAATATTTGGGGAGTAGGCCTTTCTCTAAAGAGCTGTACAAGATTCTAAACTGCTCTTTTGAATGTTTGAATCCTTAGCACATACCTGAACAAACACTGGCATAACCGCTTTAAAAAAACCACAAAAACCAAAGACCTCTCCCCTTCAACAGAACATTGCTCATTCCTTATGCAACTATTTGAAACTCTGAATGAGTAAATAAAATCTTCTGGCCTTTAAACCCCCATTTCTTGGCATTTAGATGATTACAAGTCTACTTTGGGGAAAGCATAAATGTTAACAATTCTTTTCTAGAGTTAGTTCTAATAAATGGTGTCACAGAAGGATCAGACTTGGACTCTGAAAGACCCAGGTGTGATTCCTATTCCTACTTCTTGCCAGTTGTACGTATGGGTGAGGCTCAATTCATCTCTCTGGTACTTGGTTTACCCAACTCTAAAATGGGGACAGGGCTGCTGTAGAAATTAAGATAATGCCAGAAGCATAGTAAAACCTGATACATATGCCAAGTCAGAAAAAACATTTCCTGACCAGCCCAGTTGCAAGGGAGCTGCATAGCCCTGGTCTCCCGCCACTCTTCCCCTCTCCCACTCCTTTGGAACTCTCTCTGGGGCCTCACAGGTCGAGCATCACTTTATGTGTGTGTGTCTCTCTTCTTCCACTACATTGTGATCAGTTTGATCTTCTTTGCTGTTGTTTACTCCCCATAGCGCCAAGTGCAATCCTTGCACCCAGCAGGCATTCAATAAATAGTAATTGGCTGATTGATTAAACTTGAATTTTAACACCTTCTCAGCACCTTCCTCAACTAGAGAAACCCTTATGTAAACACTAAAGCCATTTACCCAGCAAACATGAGTTTTTAGGAAAACTTTGCTTCTGTACAAAGAGCGTTGACTCTGGAAAGGAAAACACTTGGGTTGACATTCTGGTTTTGTCACATACTGAGTGACCTTTGCAAAGTTACTCAAACTGAGTCTTAGCTTCTTCATCTTAAATGGAGGCAATAACACGTATTTCACCAACTGTTGTAAGGATTAAATAGAATAACCTATTGGAAAGTGTCTGGTACATCACTGATGTTAAAAATTGTGAGAGTCTATAAAAAATATCATAAATAAATAATATGTAAATACCAAAAAGAAATTGCTTCTAATCTCTCATGGGTAAAACAATTTTAATTAAAGTAAGACATATTACTGATATCCACACATCCATGTCAAAATTGCCTACAGCTCACAATAAATAGCAGATTGAAGGTGGATAGGCAGACTTCATTGGATATGCCTACTAACTACACAAGCCAGCAAGAACACTAACTACTGTCAACAAGTGTTTCCTTGGGCGTGGGGGGGAAGGTTAGGAACCTGAATAATAATGTGGCAATAAAGACTCAATGTCTCTGCAGAGCAATCTTTAACCCTAAAGAATTCCAAAGAATGGAATTTCTGAATTGAGAAGGAAAGAAAATGGAGGATCTATTGGATATCTGCTCTCTGATCATTGTTCTAGATACATAAAGCTCTCTTTCCTTAGTTGATTTCTTGTATTACAGGTAGAAGAACTGAGATCCAAATAGTTAAGACTTGCCTGGTATCACAGTGAGAGTTAATATCAGGGCCAGGATTAGAAACCAGAAGCTGGTAATGAAGTCTTGGGTCCACATCGTTTTCACAGTCATTTCTTACTCATCAAGCAGGAAAAGTCCTGTTTGGGTGAACTCCTGCCAGACCATGTGGAAAGAAGATGGTTCCTCCCTTCATCAGCATCATGAAAGGGTCCTGAAAACCTGCCAACTCCCACTCATGCCCCCACCTCCATGGTTCTGTAGAAGGTGCTACAGAGCACTTGATGAAATTTTAAAATACAGGGCGATTAAAAAAATGACAAGGAACAAAAAGATCTAATCGCATGCTTTCATTTTACACTGGAAAAAAATTGAGGCCCAATAAAGCTAAGTAATGAGCCCAAAGTCACACAAAAAGACAGGAGAAATATGACTCCTATTCTAGGGCCCATATTCCAGGGTATTGCAGGCAAGAGACCAAGAGTTCTATTTTTTCCGTTATCTTTTATGTTTTGGAAACTATAGGTCAGTGGTTCTCAAACCTAAGCAAATATCAAAACCATCTGGATAACTTCTTAAAGGATAAAAGAAGGGATCTCATCCCAGAGTGGCTGATTCAGAGGTCTGAACTGGGGCCCAAGATTCTGCCTTTCTAACAAATTTCCAGTGATGTCGATTCTGCTGGTCCAAAGACCCCATTCTGAGGACCCCCTTTGTAGAACTGATGCTGGTTTCAATACTTTCACGCTTAGTACCAAAGCTCCTCCTTCCACTCTGGTGGCAAAAGGAGTATAAATTCTTATCTGACTTCCTTGGGATTGCAAACGTGGAAACAAATACTCCTGGACCAATGTAGTAATGGTATGGGCTCTTACTGGGAAACTTTTGTACATAACCTGTGCCATCAGTGGCAGGGCCTTGGTGACCAAGGGATTCTTCATTTTGTCTATTCCATATTCTTTCAGAGCAGTCACTAGCAACCTGTCCATCTGAGCAGTGCTTCTTAACCTTTTCCATGTTAGGATGTACCTAAAAAAGGTTAATGTTTGTACAGCACTGCAGTGAAAATATAGGCTCTACGTGGCCAGAAGCAGCCTGCCAATGTGTTCTGGACACCCCAGACTCTATGGCTAAAGGGATGAATATTTTCTTCTACCTGAACCGATTCATGGTACATGGTTGGGAAGCTTTGTTATATAATCACAACAAGCAGGACAGCTGAGACTTCAGTACTAAGGTTACATATTTTAAACATAGAAGACCCACCAAAATTACTAGTTCCCTTCTTATTTATGATAGCAATGGAATCCCAATTATCAGAAGTAATTAAAATACAAGAATCTTAAACAAGGAGAAAAGAAAGAGTCATTCAGAGGATGAACATATTTGCTAAATAGTAACTAAGGATATTAGAAATTGGGATTCCTTCCCAGTTCTTAAATTCTATGCCCAAATCTTAAGGCATTGTGTCTTTTTTACTGTATGAGAATTTTGACTCATTTTTTCATGTCATTAAAACCCCCTTGATGCTGATTTCACTGAATCTAAGAAAGCACTGCATGTTAGATGTACCATTACAGGATGTATCACTAAGAAATAATTCTGCCAATAAAAATCATGGTCCAATGCTTTTGTATCATCTAAAAGCAGAATTTTATAGAAGGAGCTCTTTTAAGCTCACTTAAACTTAGCCAGTTTCCATACATCACTCTAGGCATCCAGCAAGAGGAAAAATAAGCCAATTCTATCACTACTTCACATTCTGCATCTGACTCTTAACAGTCACTTCATGCCTCCTCCATTATATGTGTTCCTTTCTACTCTGTGCCATGACTCAGTTCATCAAAATTCATCTTTAAATTGATGAACTGTTATCTCTAGGATATTCTGCCAGGTCTCTAACATTCATTCATTCTGCAAGTTTTGATGTCCATGCATGCCGCAAAATGACAACTATAGCCCAATATCACTGGCCTATTATGATTGCAAGATGTACCCTAATTCGTACATGTAAAAATATTTCTTAAATGTGTCTCGGAGTTGATGAAATATGGAAATTTCATTTACTATTGCTGAGAGTTCACAGGAAAGCAATGCCCCTGAGTTTAAGGACAACCACACTTTTGTTTATAGAAGGATACCCTTTCTCAATGTAACAAAGCCCTTTTATGAGATTAAAAACCTTGTCTTTAAAAAAATTTTTGGAGTATACTTTTGAAGGAAACTCCTTTTGAGAGGGAAGGAAACCACACCTCGAAATCCTGAGCTGCTCATATTGATGCTGCCTCGGGAATAATCCTGCCATAGATGATTCTAGTTAACTGCTTTGGTAGCACTTAAGACTCAGCAAACTCAGCCTTTTGAAGGTATGAGACTTATTTTTTGATATGCCATATAATATTTATGTGTCAAAATTTTTCACCTGAGCCTATCCCAGGTTGGAATAAAACCCTTCCATCTCAGCTTACTTCCAACAGGACTCCTGGCTGAGAGCCATGCTACACAGTCACCATAGGAAGCAGTCTTTTCTGAGTGAAATAAAAATCCAGGCTGCTACCCTACTAAGATAGTCTTCATTCAACAAGTACCTTGCCTGGGGAGTAACTTCCATGTGCCCAGCACACTTTTTAAATCAGAGCTGCTTAGGAGTGAGGATTATAGATTATTATGGTAAAGACAGGGAGTCCTTCCATCAAGGAGCTGATGCTTTGGCAGAGAAAACAAGGCTTGGACACAGGAAATAAAGAAAAATCTAAGATTTATATCCATCTCAAATCTCCAGTTAAACGTGAAGAAGTTGTACAAATGCCAAGCAGTAAACAGTGTGAGTACAGTACTGACTGGAGTTATCAGGAGACATTCTGCGGTGAGCATGGGCATAGCCAGCTCCTGAAGGATGCACAGAATTCAGTTACACAGAAGGACAGCTCAAAGGAAACAAGCAAAGTTCAGAGACGGGGACACTGGACAGACATTTACAAATGGAGTTTGGTAGATATATGCAGATAATCCAGTTTGCACATGTGTTATCCTAAGCAAAACAAGTATGGAAGTGTAAAAAGTTGACATGGAGATTATTCCACAGACAGAAGAATCTTTATCATCCTGCCCAGAAGAGTTGGCAAGGCTATGGAATAAAGTCTAAAAAACAAGTGTCATAAAAATACAATAGAGGAGCTTCAAGATGGTGGAAGAGCAAGACGTGGAGATCACCTTCCTCTCCACAGATACATCAGAAATACATCTACATGTGGAACAACTCCTACAGAACACCTACTGAATGCTGGCAGAAGACCTCAAACCTCCCCAAAGGCAAGAAACTCCCAAAGTACCTGGATAGGGCAAAAGAAAAAAGAAAAACAACAGAGACAAAAGAATAGGAAAAGGACCTGCACCAGTGGGAGGGAGCTCTGAAGGAGGAAAGGTTTCCACACACTTGGAAACCCTTCGCGGGCAGAGACTGCAGGTGGCAGAGGGGGGAAGCTTTGGAACCACGGAGGAGAGTGCAGCCACAGGGGTGCAGAGGGCAAAGCAGAGAGAGTCCCGCACAGAGGATGGGTGCTGACCAGCACTCACCAGCCCCAGAGGCTTGTCTGCTCACCTGCCGGGGTGGGCGGGGGCTGGGAGCTGAGGCTCAGTCTTCAGAGGTCGGATCCCAGGGAGAGGACTGGGGTTGGCTGCATGAACACAACCTGCAGGGGGCTAGTGCGCCACAGCTAGCTGAGAGGGAGTCCAGGAAAAAGTCTGGAACTGCTGAAGAGGCAAGAGACTTTTTCTTGCCTCTTTATTTCCTGGTGCGTGAGGAGAGGGGGGTAAAAGTGCTGCTTACAGGAGCTCCAGAGATGGGTGTGAGCCGTAGCTAACAGAGTGGACCCCAGAGACTGGCATGAGATGTTAAGGCTGCTGCGGCAGCCACCAAGAAGCCTGTGTGCAAGTAGAGGTCACTCTCCACATCTCCCCCCTCCCAGGAGCCTGTGCAGCCCACCACTGCCAGGGTCCCATGATCCAGGGACAACCTCCCTTGGAGAATGCATGGCGTGCCTCAGGCTGGTGCAACGTCACGCCGGCCTCTGCCTCCACAGGCTCACCCTGAATCTGGACCCCTCCGTCCCACTGGCCTGAGTGAGCCAGAGCCCCTGAATAAGCTGCTCCTTTAACCCCGTCCTGTTTGAGTAAAGAACAGATGCCCTCGGGCGAACTACACGCAGAGGTGGGTCCAGATCCAAAGCTGAACCCCCGGAGCTGTGCGAACAAAGTAGAGAAAGGGAAATCTCTCCCAGAAGCCTCAGGAGCAGCAGATTAAATCTGCACAATCAACTTGATGTACCCTGCATCTGTGGAAAATAGACAAGGAATCATCCCAAATTGAGGAGGTGGAATTTGGGGGCACTTTTTCTCTTTTTTCTCTTTTCGTGAGCGTGTATGTGTATGCTCTGAGAGTAATTTTGTCTGTATAGCTTTGCTTTTACCATTTGTCTTAGGGTTCTGTCTGTCCGTTTTTGTTTATTTTTTTAGTATAGTTTTAGTGCTTGTTATCATTTGTGGATTTGTTTTTTGGTTTGGTTGCTCTCTTCTTTCTTTCATTTTTTTAATTACTTAAACAATTTTTTAAATAATTATTTTTTATTTTAATAACTTTTTATTTGATTTTATCTTCTTCTTTCTTTCTTTCTTTTTTTTCTCCCTTTTATTCTGAGCTGTGTAGATGACAGGCTCTTGGTGCTCCAGCCAGGTGTCAGGGCTGTGCCTTTGATGTGGGAGAGCCAAGTTCAGGACATTGGTCCACAAGAGAGCTCCCAGCTCCACATAATATCAAATGGCAAAAATATCCCAGAGATCTCCATCTCAACGCCAAGACCCAGCTCCACTGAACAACCAGCAAACTACAGGGCTGGACAAGCTATGCCAAACAACTAACAAGACAGGAACACAAACCCACCTATTAGCAGAGTGGCTGTCTAAAATCATAATAAGGTCACAGACACCCCAAAACACACCACCAGACATGGACTGGCCCACCAGAAAGACAAAATCCAGCCTCATCCACCAGAACCCAAGCATTAGTCCCCTCCACCAGTAAGCTTACACAATGCACTAGCCTTAGTCACTGGGGGCAGACACCAAAAACAATGGGAAATACGAACCTGCAGCCCCCGAAAAGGAGATCCCAAACAAAGTAAGTTAAGCAAAATGAGAAGACAGAGAAACACACAGCAGATGAAGGAGCAAGGGAAAAACCCACCAGGCCTAACAAATGAAGAGGAAATAGGCAGTCTACCTGAAAAAGAATTCAGAATAATGAAAGTAAAGATGATCCAAAATCTTGTACATAGAATGGAGAAAATACAGGAAACGTTTAACAAGACCTAGAAGAACTAAAGAGCAAACAAACAGTGATGAAAAACACAATAAATGAAAGTAAAAATTCTCTGGAAGGGATCAATAGAAAAATAACTTAAGCAGAAGAACGGATACGTGACCTGGAAGATAAAATAGTGGAAATAACTACTGCAGAGCAGAATAAAGAAAAAAGAATGAAAAGAATTAAGGACAGTCTCAGAGACCTCTGGGACAACATTAAACGCACCAATATTTCAATTATAGGGGTCCAAGAAGAAGAAGAGAAAAAGAAAGGGACTGAGAAAATAGTTGAAGAGATTAAAATTGAAAACATCCCTAATATGGGAAAGGAAATAGTTAATCAAGTCCAGGAAGCATAGAGAGTCCCATACAGGATAAATCCAAGGAGAAACATGCCAAGACACATGTTAACCAACCTATCAAAAATTAAATACAAAGAAAACATATTAAAAGCAGTGAAGGAAAAACAACAAATAACATACAAGGGAATCCCCATAAGGTTAACAGCTGATCTTTCAGCAGAAACTCTGCTAGGCAGAAGGGAGTGGCAGGACATATTTAAAGTGATGAAGGGGAAAAACCTACAACCAAGATTACTCTACCCCACAAGGATCTCATTCAGATTTGACGGAGAAATTAAAACCTTTACAGACAAGAAAAACCTAAGAGAATTTAGCACCAAAAAACCAGCTTTACAACAAATGCAAAAGGAACTTCTCTAGGCAGGAAACACAAGAGAAGGAAAAGACCTACAATAACAAACTCAAAACAATTAAGAAAAAGGTAATAAGAACATACATATCAATAATTACCTTAAATGTAAATGGATTAAATGCTCCAACTAAAAGAAATAGACTGGCTGAATGGATACAAAAACAAGACCCATATACATGCTGTCTACAAGAGACCCACTTCAGACCTAGGGACACATACAGACTGAAAGTGAGGGGATGGAAAAAGATATTCTACGCAAATGGAAATCAAAAGAAAGCTGGAGTTGGGCTTCCCTGGTGGCGTAGTGGTTGACAATCTACCTGCTAATGCAGTGGACACGGGTTCGAGCCCTGGTCTGGGAGGCTCCCACATGCTGCAGAACAACTAGGCCTGTGAGCCACAACTACTGAGCCTGCGCGTCTGGAGCCTGTGCTCCGCAACAAAAGAGGATGCAATAGTGAGAGGCACATGCACCGCGATGAAGAGTGGCCCTTGCTTGCCACAACTAAAGAAAGCCCTCACACAGCAATGAAGACCCAACACAGCAAAAATACATAAATTAATTAATAAATTCCTACCCCCAGCATCTTCTTTAAAAAAAAAAAACAAAAAAGAAAGCTGGAGTAGCAATTCTCATATCAGACAAAATAGACTTTAAAACAAAGACTATTATAAGATACAAAGAAGGACACAACATGATGATCCAGGGATCAACCCAAGAAGAAGATATAACAATTGTAAATATTTGTGCAGCAACATAGGAGCACCTCAATACATAAAACAAATACTAACAGCCATAAAACGGGAAATCAACAGTTACACAATCATAGTAGGAGACTTTAACAGCCCACTTTCACCAATGGACAGATCATCCAAAATGAAAATAAATAAGGAAACACAAGCTTTAAATGATACATTAAACAAGATGGACTTAATTGATATCTATAGGGCATTCCATCCAAAAACAACAGAATACACTTTCTTCTCAAGTGCTCATGGAATATTCTCCAGGATATATCACATCTTGGGTCACAAATCAAGCCTTGGTAAATTTATGAAAATTGAAATCATATCAAGTATCTTTTCTGACCACCACGCTGAAACTAGATATCAATTACAGGAAAAAATCTGTAAAAAATACAAACACATGGAGGCTAAATAGTACAGTACTAAATAACCAAGAGATCACTGAGGAAATCAAAAAATACCTAGAAACAAATGACAATGAAATCACCATGACCCAAAACCTATGGGATGCAGCAAAAGCAGTTGTAAGAGGGGAGTTTATAGCAATACAATCCTACCTTGAGAAATAAGAAACATCTCAAATAAACAACCTAAGCTTACACCTAAAGCAATTAGAGAAAGAAGAACAAAAAAACCCCAAAGTAGGCAGAAGGAAAGAAATCATAAAGATCAGATCAGAAATAAATGAAAAAGAAATGAAGGAAACGATAGTAAAGATCAATAAATCTAAAAGCTGGTTCTTTGAGAAGATAAACAAAATTGATAAACCATTAGCCAGACTCATCAAGAAAAAAAGGGAGAAGACTCAAATCAACAGAATTAGAAAAGAAAAAGGAGAAGTAACAACTGACACTGCAGAAATACAAAGGATCAGGAGAGATTACTACAAGCAACTATATGCCAATAAAATGGACAACTTGGAAGAAATGGACAAATTCTTAGAAATGCACAACCTTCCCAGACTGAAGCAGGAAGAAATAGAAAATATGAACAGACCAATCACAAGCACTGAAATTGAAACTGTTATTAAACATTTCCAACAAACAAAAGCCCAGGACCAGATGGCTTCACAGGTGAATTCTATCAAACATTTAGAGAAGAGCTAACACCTATCCTTCTCAAACTCTTCCAAAAGATAGCAGAGGGAGGAACACTCCCAAACTCATTCTATGAGGCCACCATCACCCTGATACCAAAACAAGACAAGGATGTGACAAAGAAAGAAAACTATAAGCCAATATCAGTGATGAACATAGATGCAAAACTCCTCAACAAAATACTAGCAAACAGAATCCAACAGCACATTAAAAGGATCATACACCATGATCAAGTGAGGTTTATCCTAGGAATGCAAGGATTCTTCAATATATGCAAATCAATCAATGTGACACACCATATCAACAAACTGAAGGAGAAAAAGCATACGATCATCTCAATAGATGCAGAGAAAGCTTTAAAGAAAATTCAATTCAACTCCATTTATGATAAAAACCCTCCAGAAAGTAGGCATAGAGGGAACTTTCCTCAATATAATAAAGGCCATATATGACAAACCCACAGCCAACATTGTCCTCAATGGTGAAAAACTGAAACCATTTCCACTAAGATCAGGAGCAAGACAAGGTTGCCCACTCTCACCACTATTATTCAACATAATTTTGGAAGTTTTAGCCACAGCAATCAGAGAAGAAAAAGAAATAAAAGAATCCAAATTGGAAAATAAGAAGTAAAGCTGTTTCAGTTTGCAGGTGACATGATACTATATATAGAGAATCCTAAAGATACTACCAGAAAAGTACTAGAGCTAATTAATGAGTTTGGTAAAGTAGCAGGATACAGAATTAATGCACAGAAATCTCTTGTATTCCTATACACTAATGATGAAAAATCTGAAAGTGAAATTAAGAAAACACCCCCATTTACCACTGCAACAAAAAGAATAAAATATCTAGGAAAAATCCTACCTACGGAGACAAAAGATCTGTATGCAGAAAATTATAGGACACTGATGTAAGAAATTAAATTTGATACAATAGATGGAGAGATATACCATGTTCTTGGATTAGAAGGATCAACATTGTGAAAATGACTATACTAGCCAAAGCAATCTACAGATTCAATGCAATCCCTATCAAACAACCAATGGCATTTTTCACAGAACTAAAACAAAAAAATCACAATTTGTATGGAAATACAAAAGACCCCAATAACAAAAGCAATCCTGAGAAAGAACAACGGAGCTGGAGGAATCAGGCTCCCTGACTTCAGGCTATACTACAAAGCTACAGTAATCAAGACAACAAGGTACTGGCACAAAAACAGAACTATATATCAGTGGAACAGGATAGAAAGCCCGGAGATAAACCCACGCACATATGACCACCTTATGTTTGATAAAGGAGGCAAGAATATACAATGGAGAAAAGACAGCCTCTTCAATAAGTGGTGCTGGGAAAACTGGACAGCTACATGTTAAAGAATGAAATTAGAACACTCCTTAACATCATACACAAAAATAAACTCAAAATGGATTAAAGACCTAAATGTAAGGCCAGAAACTATCAAACTCTTAGAGGGAAACACAGGCATAACACTCTATGATATAAATCACAGTAATATCCTTTTTGACCCACCTCCTAGAGAAATGGAAGTAAAAACAAAAATAAACAAATGGGACCTAATGAAACTTAAAAGCTTTTGCACAGCAAGGAAACCATAAACAAGACCAAAAGACAACCCTCAGAATGGGAGAAAATATTTCCAAATGAAGCAACTAACAAAGGATTAATCTCCAAAATTTACAAGCAGCTCATGCAGCTCAATATCAAAAAGACAAACAACCCAATCGAAAAATGGGCAGAAGACCTAAATAGACATTTCTCCAAAGAAGATATACATATTGCCATCAAACACATGAAAGAATGCTCAACATCATTAATCATTAGAGAAATGCAAATCAAAACTACAATGAGATATCATCTCACACCTGTCAGAATGGCCATCAACAAAAAATCTACAAACAGTAAATGCTGGAGAGGGTGTGGAGAAAAGGGACCCCTCTTGTACTGTTGGTGGCAATGTAAATTGATATAGCCACTATGGAGAACAGTATGCAGATTCCTTAAGAAACTAAAAGTAGAACTACCATATGACCCAGCAATCCCACCACTGGGCGTATACCCTGAGAAAACCATAATTCAAAAAGAGTGTAGAACAATGTTCATTGCAGTTCTATTTACAATAGCCAGGACATGAAAGCAACCTAAGTGTCCATCGACCGATGAATGGATAAAGAAGACGTTGCACATATATACAATGGAATATTACTCAGCCATAAAAAGAAACCAAATTGAGTTATTTGTAGTGAGGTGGATGGACCTAGAGTCTGTCATACAAAGTGAAGTAAGTCAGAAAGAGAAAAACTAATACCGTATGCTAACCCATATATATGGAATCTAAATAAATAAATCAAAATGGATATGAAGAACCTAGGGGCAAGACGTGAATAAATATGCAGACCTATTAGAGAATGGACTTCAGGATATGTGGAGGGGTAAGGGTAAGCTGGGACAAAGTGAGAGAGTGACATGGACATATATACACTACCAAATGTAAAATAGCTAGCTAGTGGGAAGCAGCTGCATATCACAGGCAGAGCAGCTCGGTGTTTTGTGACCACCTAGAGAGGTGGGATATGGAGGGTGGGAGGGAGGGAGATGCAAGAGGGAAGAGATATGGGGATATATGTATATGTATAACTGATTCACGTTGTTATACAGCAGAAACTAACACACCATTGTAAAGCAATTATACTCCAATCAAGATGTTAAAAAACAAAAACCACAATAGTCCTCGGATAGTTTTCCCATCTTCCAGGGATGCATGAGGCATAACAATAGCTCGAGTGAAAACACACTGAATGCATATGTTCTATACAACCAAATGTAATTACTTTTAGTTGTGTATACCTAAACACAATCAACTACTTATACTCCATATTACCACAAGTAATCTTGTGGCATTCATTCATACCTCAGGCATGTTTTCCACGCAAGTCAACTTTAGTCCCTCAACAAGAAGTTGTATTCTCCAAATGTTATCTCCATGTTTTGATGTCAGGCATCTCTTATTACAAAATATATACATATTTCAGTTAAGAATCTCCAATATTATCATATTAGTCTGGTGGTTCTCAACCAGGAAGAATCCTGCCCCTCTCTGCTCCTTCCACAAGACATTTGGGAAGGTCTGGAGACATTTTTGGTTGTCCCAACTGGGGAAAGAGATGCTACTGGCCGGGGATGCTGCTAAACGTCTTACAACACACGGGACAGCCCCTCACAACAAAGAATCATCTGGTTAAAAATAGCAACAGTGCCAGCTTTGAGAAACTCTGCTCAACTCCTAACAGTTTATATGCTAAAAAAATCAACCAGCCTCAAACATGTAACTTCCTCCTTCCCCTTGCTCTCCCCTGGATATTTTAAGAAATTGCCAAGAAGTTATCTCAAATGTTTTTTTTTTTTTCCCCAAGCCAAGTATTTTCAAGTTCAAGTAGCAAGATATCTCATAAACCATGGTTTTAAAAACGAGAGTAAATTATCGTATATAAAAAGAAGGCTGCGAGGGGCTGGAGTCCAGTGCAGACCTTGCCCATGTCCGCCCCAGGCCGTGCTGCACCCCATACCGTGCAGCCCCTACCTGTGGCCGCTCACATTGCATTGTGGCCCAAGTGACACCTTGAGGCCATGGGACCTCATCAAAACATGACAGTATGACCACTCTCGTGTCCAACTCTCCTCAGAGGAGCATGGTATTGGTAAAGCGGGTCTGGCCAGCTGTTAAGCAGGTGAGGACCCTGACAGGCTCTGGAGCTGTGGACGGCATTGCCCGGCCCAGGTGACATCCAAGCTGTGAGGCTCGTGGACCAGCCCGGGCTCTCGCTGGAAAAAAGGGCCATCACGGAGGCTTGGGAGGAGCGTGGCTACCACCTGGCCCCCTTTGATCTGATCAGCAACCGGGTAGCCGCATCCAAGTCTGGCGTGGGACTGACTGCTCCAGCCAGAATACATTCTCCGCAGAGGTGACACACGCCCAGGATGGCAGCATGGGGGGATAGGGTGGGGTGCCTGGCAGAGGAGGCTGAGCTCACTGAGGTGTGCATCTGCCCCTGGATGACGCCCAGGCCTGTACAGATAACCTGGATATCCCCAAGACCCTTGGGGTCATCTTTGATGTTGGACGGTTCCTCAACTGTGTGACCCCTGAAGTCCAGTGGTAGCTATATCCAAGGCTGCTTAACTCAAAAACTCAGCAGCATTAGGTTTCTAGAGAGGCTTTTAAGTGATTTTTTTTTTTTTTTTTTTTGGCTCTATCCTCATAGTCACTGCAGCAAACTGAAAAATGTCCCCTCCCCCCACAAATTCACATCCTAATCCTTGAAACCTGGGACTATTACTCTATATAGTACAAGATGGTCTTTATAGATATGACTCAGTTAACTATCTTGACATGGGGAGATTATTCTGGACTATCCAGGTTGACTCTACGGATACTCACGTGTGTCCTTATAAGAGGGAGGCAAAGGGAGGTTTGACAACACATAGAAGAGAAGAAGATGTGAAGACGAGCAGAGAAAGATTTTCAGATAATGACCGTGGAACCTGGCGAGATACAGCCATTAACTTGGGAATACTGATGGCCACCAGAACCTGGAAGAGGCAAGAATTCTCCCCTGGAGCCTCCAGGGGCTTGACTTGATTCCAATGATACTGATTTTGGACTTCTGGTCTTCTTAATTGTGAGAGAATCAATTTCTGTTGCTTTAAGCCTCCAAGTTTGTGGTAATTTGTTACAGCAGCTATAGGAAACTAATACAGTCACAAAATGACAGTCTCAGACCCAGGTATCACCTTCTCATACAACAGATTATGAGAGAGAAAACCTCTTCTCCTGCATTGATAATCTCCTTCCTTAAAAAGATAAAACTAGGTAGGAAAATCTTTCCCAGGAGCCTCCAGTGAATTTCTCCTTAGGTCTCTAGGGCCAGAATAATGTCATGTGCCTGCAGCTAAATCAATCACAGGAAGAGGAAAACAAGGTGACCACAACTAGCTTAAATCAATGGTAGTGCATCAGCTATAGCCCAGGGTGGGGGGTCACTGTTTGCTGAGTGCATTGTTATCTGGTCCAGACAAGACTTTGAGACAAGGGAGACAGGTCAGATAGTGTTTAGTAGGCAACCAACAGTGTCTTCCCCTTGGGGCCGAAGCACCTGCCCCAGCCCCTTAGCCCTGCCCCATGTCCTCACGTCTACTGTGGGACCATCACTGCTCATGGAAGTGCAGCTGTTCTCACAGAGGCCCCCACCACTGCCACCACATGGGGCTCTGCAAGACGTCACTGCCCTGCCCTCAGCTCCTCCATTTCGATCACTGAAATGTCCGCCCCTTTCATACAAGGGATGAGACCACTATGTTAGTCTTCGTGGTCAAGAAATAAAGTTCTCCTCATCATAGGGGGGCTACAATTTGAGATGAGAGTGATTTATCACCAGAAGAGAGGTGAGTGGGAAGTAAGATCAATACCTTATTTGGATTCACTTTTACTTATATCTTTTCTATAGACCTGGATTTTCACCGAAATTATTTTAGCAGCAGTGGTGACCCAGTCTACACCAAGCTGACTTGGACTCTTTCCAAAGTTCTCTGTGTCTGGCAGAGCTTGAGATTGCATCTTGCTTTCCCCTTTAAGCCTCTTCATCATTCTCCTTCACATTCTCACCCACAGCAGCAGCACAGCCTCAAGAAAAGCCTAATATAGTGTGTTCTTATGTCTTGGCTTTGGTCCTAGAGTGGGGGCGGCCAGGTCTAGGCTAGAGGCTGGTGCAATGTAACTCTCCCCCTACCCCTGACACTGTCTTCCTCCTGCTGCACTATGAGGGCATCTGGGCTGGAGGGCATGGGCAGAAGACAGTACTGTCAAAAGGAAGATACCCATCAAATGGCAAAAGCAACCTGCATTTCTAAGGTTATTGTGACCTGGCCACAGTGAAGCAGTAGAGGGGAAAAAAAGACTTGTTTACAAGGTGATGGTTTATAGGCAAGAGACTAAGATGCTGTCAACATCTGTAGCATACCCATTTATTAACATCCATCATAATAGTATAGGACCTTTTGTGTGTTAAAAATAGTCTTGAAAATAGACTCCTGTGCTTAGGAATCTCTTTCTAGCATCACTATAATAATTAATGTCTCTTGACAGATTTACCATTCTCTGAACATATTCTGAGCACCTTCTGTGTTCCAGGCACTGTGGCATGCACTGGGATATGGAGAATCCTCTAGGAGTTCACAATTCATTGAGATGCTTCTTCGATTTTTATTCTGAAATTCATACTTGCTATGTGCTATCATTGTAGACTATTTGTATATCCTCAAGAACATTATATCAAGGGATAATTTCAGCAATTTATTTTAGAAAAACAATAGGAATACTGACTTTTTAGAAAGTGTTTTGCCAAGCTTCACCCTCCCCAGAAGTCTCCCTGGGTGGAATGGCTTTGTTCCGGGAGCATCTGTGGTCCACGTGAGTTCATTCAAGCTATGATGCAATGAAGTAATTTTCCCCAGGTTACCACATGCTTTGGGGTCACTGCAGCACAGAGAATCTAGTAGGGCACCCCCCACCCATTTCCCACCCTGCCTGAGGTTATTAGAACGCATTGTACTCCGGAGGACCCACATCCTTATTGCTAGACACTTGGCTTTCTGATCATTTCATATTCAGTCAGAGATCCACGAAGTCCAGACTCGGCTAGACAAATGCAGGACAGCTCAGCAGAAGCAGTTTTAACAGGTGTCATTGCTAAGGTCTTGAAGAACCTTCCATTTGTCCCATCCTGGAAAAGCATGTGTTATAGAAGAGCACTACCTCTGTCAACAGAGAGTCTGGGGGCATATCCTGGTTCTGTCATTTGACTGGCTGGGTTTGCTTGGATAAATTAATGTCTAAGCTTCATTTCCATCTTATGATTTCTTTATAAAATGCGAATCATCATCATATCTACAGCTGAACCCACTGCTCAAAGAACATTTGCAGATTACTATTAATCTCAAGTAGAAAGCCTGAAAGATCATGAAGGACAGTTTATGCAGAGGAATCTTCTTTGCTTGAACCATTTCCTCAGTGATAAATTTCACCTTTTTATTTCTCTCTCCAGATGCAATCTAGACCCCAGGAACCTTGTTCTATGTGTTCATTGCTAAAGCATGTTGGACATCACTATTTAGCTACTTCAATACCAGAAAAGAACAAGAATTCTACCTCGGTAGAAAGAATTCTTCTTTCTATATCATCAAGTCTGGTTCAACATGTAACAGAATGTGCAATGTTTTACTTATCTAACTCCTTAAAGTTTGCAAAACCCTTTTACATACATCTGTGGTTCTCAAATGTTAGCATCCTTCAGAATCACCTAGAGGACTTATTAAAACACACATTATTGGCCTCACCCCCAGAGTTTGATTTATTGGTCTGAGGTGGGGCCTGAGATTCTGCATTTCCAACAGGATTCCAGGAGACGCTGATGATCTGGAGACCACAATTTGAGAACCCTGACGTATGTCATAGAGAAGTGGCCAATTCCCTACCGGCAATTACAAGAGGCCACGGAGAGCACGACCCCTCCCCACTTATTATTTGTGTTCTTTGGTTGAATCACTCCTTTGGGTTTAAACAGCAAGAGTCCCACTAAAGTGACAATGGGCTATCTGTGGTGAACAGTTCCACTAGTCATTACCACCACTGCCATTTTTTTCTCAGATGTTTTTCCTTTACTTTAGCTCAGAGATCAGGAAACTTTTTCTTAAAGGGCCAGAGAGTAAATATTTTTGGCTCCATGGGACATATACAGTCTCTGTTGCAACGACTGCAATCTGCCTTTGCAGAACAAAAACAGCCATAGATATTGGGCAAAGGAATGGATTCAGCTGTATTCCAATAAAGCTTTAGGCTGCCAGGCCACAGTTTGCCAAGCCCTAGATTAACTTCACACTTAGGGGCCTTAAGGAAGATACAGAAGGGCCTGAATCCTTTTTTAGATAGGAGAGACTTAAATGGGACCCTAAAAAGGGAAGTGATCCTTGGACCACCAATAAGCTTCTAAGGATGAGAACAGAGTCCCTCAGGGAGGTTGTAGAGAAGGATGGGAGGGTCTAAAAGAAAGAATTCTTCCCTCACTGACTTTAATTCCAGTGACCCTTGAGCTCACACCTACAATAGGAAGCTAGGAAGCTGTGAAGCTGCAGTTCTGCTTCAGGTCCATTCAGGTACAAGTCAAAAGGGAGAAGCCACCATTAACCCAAGCACAGTACGCAGCACCAGGTGATGGGAAGGAGGGGTCACTGTGGATAAGAGGACTCAATCATGTGGCCACCGGGGCAGCAGGAGAAAGATGAGCCTGAAGCAAAACAATTAGCAGTGCTCTGGTAGCACTTCACTCTAACACAGGCACTTACAAGCAAACAACAGGTAAGAAAAAAAGCAGAATAAATACCTCTTTCAAATACTAAAGAACCCTAAAGGATGTCTTACTGGGATAGATAAACAAACAAAAGAATTATTTGAGAACAGACAGCTGCTCAGAGAATCATTTTCAGCCTTTTTTGGAGAAAGTATTCCAGCCCCCAGCGAGGTCCAGAGCAATGGAGTCCATTAAGGACCACAGAGGGGCTGAGCCACAAGCATCACCAGTAAGCATCCTATCCAGAGGTTCTCCGTCAGTGGGGGAGGTTTACCACCCCTGGAAATCATGCTGGTCCAGGGCCCATTAGATTTAGATCTGGACTTGCAAACGTCTCATCAGAGCCTTCACTTGGTAGAGGGTCCAGAGACCTGATGGATTCAGGTGTAAAACACTGACTCACAAAGAATGTCATCTAAGGCCACTCAGCTGTGTGTGTCAGAGGCCAGATTTTCCCTTGTGTCTGTTCTGCCTCCTAAGCCTTCAGCCCTTCCACCATCCCATGCTGCCGAGGGATGGAGGCACACATTGTAATACTTAAAACGATGTTTTAGCTTCATTTTAGATTTCCATTTTTTACTCAGTTAACTGATCTGAAAAGAATTACAGTATTTCTAATATAATCTAAGCTGTCATTTGTTGAGTGTGCCACGGAGAGAATTTCAATTTTCTTTCAGATTAGTATTTGCCCACTGAATATTTAATGGGAAAGAGAAATTATTTTCTCCTTTTTTGATTAGAAAAAGTTCAGAATGGTGCTGTGAGGAATTAAGAAAGGCATTCGTATTGTCAAAATGCCCCGTCCCTGCCCAAAGACTTAAATGAATATTAACCCCAAAATGAAAATGAATTCTTGACACCCTAATGGTTGTATTCTTAGAATGGAAAAATATATATTTGAGGTACATGGCATTCTAAATAGGGGTTTGAGAGTGAGTCTCTTAGATAAAGATATTCAGGGACCTGGGTGTCAAGTTTGAGGAAAAGACATTCGGTCACTCTGTCTCATATTTTAGAGGAGCCTCCATCTGTTACACAACTTTTAGATGTTGAATTTACACCTGAATTACCTCGCTCTAAGCACAGCCGAAATTAACAACAAGGATCTCACTAAACTAAAGCCGGTATAACTGACACAAGCCAAATTTTTATGCATACATACTTATACATGAGAGAGAGAGAGGGAGAAAAGGATAGAGAGACAAAAAGAGATATACACATATAAGCTTTATGTTACATATATAAGCTACATATATGATATGCAATAAGATATAAATAGGGGAACATGGCATAACCTCCAGATATGTTACATAGACATTAAAATAATCATGACATAATTTGAAACAAGTATATTAAGTAGGGTAAACAGGAAAATGCATATAAATTTTTACATTAATTGTATTCTCATATTTAACTGCAACTTATCTGCAACTGTGTGGAATAATCATATGGATCAAATGGCATTTGCACCCCACACTGTATACACAGCAAGGCCCTTGGGACTTAGGGATGAGGAGGAAAACACAAGTTTTGTTTGAGCTGCCATAAAATAAAAATATAAAAAGCTCTGTGATGATCAGTCTTAGGAAAGTTGGGGATTGGAGGAAGAAGGACCTAAGGTGTTCCCTAGCTTGTCAGGATTCAAAAAATTTAGAAAATTAAGAAAAAGAATTTCCATATACCAGAAGATCAATTCCATTTTATCTTTCTGAAAATAAAAATAATTCTTTTTTTTTTTTTTTTCTTCGATGAGGTCCCTATGAGATGTATTGTACCTTAGCAGTCAAAAGTCGGGCCCTCTGCATGCTGGTGTGGATTTAATTGTCTTGTGTGATGTCTGTCTCTGTAGAATCACTGGTACTCCCAGTCCCACTTCTGAACAGATTTACTCTGTCATGGGAAGAAAGACCTTTATGTAGCCGGCATGATTCAGCTGGTCTGTGTGGCTGCTTATCTGAAACCACATTCAAAGCAAGCTAGCTCTCAGCCCTCAGAATTTTGGATTTTTTTCCAGCTTTAATGAGGTGAAATTGACAAATAAATTCTATAAATTTGAGGTGTACAATGTGATTATATATATATATATATATATATACACACATATATCTAATGTTGTGAAATAATTATCACAATCAAGTTAATACATCCATCATCTCACATAGTTACCATTAGTGGAGGTGGGGGGCAAAAGATAAACTTTAAAGGAGCCCTGTATTACATGGTAGAAATTTTCAAAATATTATATGGACTCACAGTTATTCTATGTCTAGGTCACACCAAGAAAATTGTTGGGGATGGAATGGGGATTGGGGGTGGAATGAATGGTCTAAAGAATGCCTTACTGACCAAAATAAATCCATTCTTTCATTTACACGACTTCATGTAAGTTCAGAAAAAACAAGTACTCAAGTCAGATGGAGGAAAACCTGCTTGACAGAAGTTCCTAGAAAGAAAAACAATCTGAGTTTTGTTTATCAGGGACTCTACGTGGGCCAAAAAGAATTTTTTTTTGACTTTTTTCCTTAAGGCAAATGCCATTTTTTAAAGAGTCAGAAGTATGGCCTTCCAACAGGAATAAACACGCAGACGTAGAGAATGGACTTGAGGACATGGGTGGGGGAAGGGGAAGCTGGGACGAAGTGAGAGAGTGGCATTGACATATGTACACTACCAAACGTAAAATAGATAGCTAGTGGGAAGCAGCCACACAGCACAGAGAGATCAGCTCGGTGCTTTGTGACCACCTAGAGGGGTGGGATAGGGAGGGTGGGAGGGAGACGCAAGAGGGGGCATATGGGGATATATGTGTACGTATAGCTGATTCACTTTGTTATACAGCAGAAACTAACACACCATTGTAAAGCAATTATACTCCAATAAAGATGTTAAAAAAAAAAAGAAGTATGGTCTCCCAGTGTGAGGTAGCAATGGCCAAAATCTGTCCGCATTCCCTCCTCCACCATTCCATTCCTCAAAACCCAGACCCTAGTTTTCCCCAGTAGGTAAGCTCTATCTAGATCACTGTGTTGAGTTACATGCATGTTTGAATGATTAGAACAAGTCTGGAAGATTAACCTGGGGGATCAAAACCTGGAAACCATGTCATAGAACGATGAAAACAATTAGCAGAGTTCATCTTGGAATAGAAAACCCTTAGTGGGGTGTGATGAATGTCTTTAAATACCTGAAAAGCTGCATGGCAGACAAAGCAGGAGATGTGCTCTGTTAGCATAGAGAGTAGAACGGGGGTCAGTGTGGCGATGACTTTCATTTAATCAGGTATGATTAACTAGATTCATCTAGTAATAAAATAAGACAATTGTGTAATGTAGTGGGCATCATCTCACCAGAAATATTACAAGAGACTGTGGGTAACGATCAATCACTGATGTTATAAAAAAAGATCAAAACGTAGGTTTTAGGACTCAAAAATGTTCATTGTGGTTCACCTTTACTTCTTATGCTGGAATCCTCTCCATAAATCCCCTGCCAGGTGGTTACTCAGCTGATGAGGATACTTGTCCACTGACAGAAAAGGCAACCCTTTGGGAGGAAGGTGGAGCCAGACTTAGATTTGTCACAGCGCGGTTGCAGGCTGTCTGTCTCAGATTATTTGAACTGATTGTCAAAAAACATACAGATTCCTTGCTGCCCTCCGTTACCAATCTCTTGCATGAGAATGTCTGGGATGGCGCCAGGAATCTACATTTTCAGCGAACTCCTCAAATTATTCTGATGCACATCAGAGTTTGAGAAACACTGAACTGGATGAACATAAAGGTCTTTCTGATGCCAAGAGGCTACGAGAAAGAACAGTAGGATAGGATTCTCAGTTTCCCCGCGAGGATTAATTCAATTCAGGGCAATAAAGATATTCTGTGTGAATAGACATCTGCAAGCTTTGGGGGCATGATAGTCTAACATGTAATGAAGGAGTGGCTTCTTTCCATGGAACAGTCCACTTTTCTCCAATGCCAGTTCCCTTGACACGATTTCCAGGGACTGTGACAAACTGGGACATCTTACATGGACACATTCTTGGCCTCGTTCCAAAACAAAACACATGGAGTATCACAAAATACTCGAGTATCATTGAGTATTGGCAAACGCTGATTTGCTTTCTTGGACCTTGAAATGCAAGTTTAAAACTGGGAAATACCAAATTTTATAGACCTTTAGAGAAACACCTGGTTAAATACACAGGGAGGATCGGGCCCATCCTAACCAAGTCATGGGCTCTTTTCAGTCAGGACATTTAAGGTCTTGGAGACTCTGAGCTGGACATCCCCTTCATCCTTACCTCCCATTTCCTCCTGTCACAAATCTTATACACAGAATGACTTGACAGACATGAGAAACCACAATCATGCCTGGTGAATACTGAAGCCCCCCCTTGGGTAATGATGCGTGGGACAGTGGAGCTCAGACGCTAAGTGCTCTAAGTCAAGTTTACAAGGGTTTACTGAGAACACACTTTATACCTGGGATTATAATTTGAGAGTTGAAAAGAAGAAAGATAGTTGAATCAAACTTCAGGAAAAAAATGAGATTACTTGCTACTCATTCCTAGAATTTTCACCCTCAGGAGACCTCCTCACCAAGAAGCAGGAAGTAATTTTCATCCCTTACAAATGCTTCCTCATAAAGTTTCTTTTCTCAAAATTCTGCCCCTTATCATTCATTTAAAAAAGGGGAGGGGGGCTCCCCTGGTGGCGCAGTGGTTGAGAATCCGCCTGCCGATGCAGGGGACACGGGTTCGTGCCCCGGTCCGGGAAGATCGCACATGCTGCGGGGCAGCTGGGCCCGTGAGCCATGGCCGCTGAGCCTGCGCGTCCGGAGCCTGTGCTTCGCAACGGGAGAGGCCACAACAGTGAGAGGCCCACGTACCACACACACAAAAAAGACAAATATTTAGTCTACACAGAATAGCAGCTCCAATTTTCTGGGAACAGTCCCACTCCTATGTTAAATGTGGGGCTTGAATATTTGGGTATCACCGTAGACTTACTGACAGTGTCCTGGGGTGACCACTGATAGCTCTGGGTCTTATTCCTCATCCAAGATGAGTCAATTTACAGTATTGCTCAATGCTTTTCAAATTTGGATAGAGATTGACTTTCAGGCTCTCTGTAGAAGCAAGGTGAGAGATACAGGGCTTCAGAGCTGCTGGTGGCCAGGATTCCAGCCCTGTGGCAGAATGTAATTTGCATCAATGAAGCCAACATACAGAAGAAGCAGAGAAGAAAGAAGAGCTGTTGGTACCCGCCTTATATTCAGTTGCACTGAAGCATGCCTATACAGTTGTCCTTCTAACACTGTGGTTAGGTACAGAAAATCTAGCAGGTTCCTTTCTGCATCCTAGTTTGAGCTGATTGTTCTTTCTTTCAACCAAGAAGAGTTTTACTAACCAACAGAGAATATAGAATTTCTAGTAACTGAAGTCCTGTTGTACACAGACTCATAATCCCCTCAAGTCTTATGCATTTGGTCATCTTTTCTGAAGACTGATGGAGAAAACCCTGTCAATATGTAGATTCAGTCATAATGTTAACTGAGTAACTAAGACCTGTAGCTAAGGGAATATTCTTGGAAATCATTAGAACTTGCAAAATACTTTTTATTTGTTTTTAAATGTAGATCAAAGTAAAGGATTTTTAGAAGTAGTTTGAAAATAAGAAGGGATTAAAGATGAATACTCCAGTCAATGTTTTCTGTAGTAACTCAGAGACGCATATTCAAAGCCCTGTGATATAATGAAATCTTATAAAATCCCAATTCTCTCCTAGGCTCTGTGCCCAAGTTAAAAATCCGTATCCTATTAAGATGTTTTCCTTACTTGGGGAAGAGTATCTTTAATCTTAACAACAACAAAAAACCTAAAGAAATTCACCACAGAAATGGAGCACAATATCAGTATTAGTCCATAAACAAAATACAGAATGTTTTGGTATATGGTATATTTGTATATGGGGGTAGGTAAGAGGGGATGGCCAAGGGTCGTAAAGACAATGCAAGGATAGGAAGGATAAGAGGAAGTGAAGAGAAAGAAATATTGGAAAACTTTTGGAAAGCAAATTAATGGTTAAAAGATACCTTATAGCTACCTGATGTTTACTGACACCCTGCAGGCTTATTTAATGCAAGATCTTTCTGATCTGGGTTTAAATATACACCAAACTAAATTAGAAGGAAAACCATGGATGGCTGGAAGGCATATAGCAATAGAATGGAATATAGACCTAAAACTAACATTAACCAGATAGATGAAGGAAATTTATCCCAGGGGGAAAAAATTCAAATAGGAAGATTCAAGTTTCTTTCTTTTAGTCATCCATCCATCCACCTCTCTGCCAGTATTAAACACCTACTATGCTTCAGACACTGGGCTAAAGACTAAGGAGAATACAGCCATGGATCAGACAACCCCTGCATGTAACAACTACCCCCGAGAAGGAAAAGGAAGATGTTAACAAAAATAGCTCAAGACCTAAGACAGCATGAGTGTCATGAGTGACCTAAAGTGTTCTCAGGATTTGGAGCAGCAAGAATCCATTTCCTGCTAAGAACTTCACAGTGAAGGTAGCATTGGAATGGAACTTTACAGGATGAGTTCACTTTCACAGTCATTGATCCAAAAATATGGGCTCCCAGAGCATGGAGTAAAATCCCTCTGTGTATTTTTGGTGGCTCCTAATATTTTGAGAGCATTGTAATTGACTTGTTTCCCTTCCATTTCCAGCTGTGAGGTCATGGATGTTTCATCTACTTACCACTCCCCTCTGGTTTCTTCAGAAGACGGATTGTTATAAAATGTGCTTTTCGAAAAACTGCTTTGATAGAAAGCAAGAGAGCTCAGCTCAGAAAGGAGGGATCTTTCCTGCATTTCGTGTGTATACATCAAGTCTCAGACACCAGACCCAGAATGTGCATTTCCTGAATAATTCTTTGAGTTGTCATGTTCTCTTGAAAACATGATCCAGATAGCATTCTGACCCACAAGTGGTTCTAGACCACAAGTAGAGTTCCTCACGCTCTTCATAACCATCAGAATCTGGGCGACAGGAAGACGCCCTCCTCTTCTTCTACATCCCACTCGTGCCTGTTTCCACTGGGAGGGCCTCTAGGGCAGTAGAAATGCAGAGCAGAGGATGAGAGCTCCCAGATAAATGCCAAATGGATTTTTTTTTCATGAACAAATAGAGAATTCCTTAAAACCAAACAAAATATTTATTGAAAAATAGATACTTGCCCTTAAGTTAAAGAAGGTGAGGGACATCCCTGGTGGCACAGTGGTTAAGAATCCACCTGCCAATGCAGGGAACATGGGTTTGAGCCCTGGTCCGGGAAGATCCCACATGCCGTGGAACAACTAAGCCCGTGTGCCACAACTACAGAGCCTGCACTCTAGAGCCTGCGAGCCACAACTACTGAGACTGAGCGTCGCAACTACTGAAGCCCGGGCGCCTAGAGCCTATGCTCCGCAACAAAAGAGGGCATTGCGATGAGAAGTCCATGCACCGCAACGAAGAGCAGCCCCCGCTCACCACAACTAGCGAAAGCCTGCACGCAGCAACAAAGACCCAACGCAGCCAAAAATTAATTAATTAATTTAAAAATAAATAAAGGTGAAAGGCAGTTCTTTTCCTCCCCTGACACTCTCTCCCCACCATCACAAGATCCAAACTGTTAGTAGCAGTGAGGAGATAGACACAAAGGAGTAATGTGTGCTTATTACCTTTAAAAAATAAACCAAGGACAAGAGAAAAATCATATAAGCACAAATTTAGGGAATTCCCTGGCAGTCCAGTGGTTAGGACTCAGCGCTTTCACGCCGTGGCCCCGGGTTCAATCCCTGGTCAGGGAACTAAGATCCCGCAAGCTGCGTGGTACAGTCAGAAAAAGAGGGAAGAAAAGCCCTCTAAAGGAATCAAACTGGCATCATTCTGTTCATAGGCAATCCTAGAAGCCTGAAAACCATGTGAAAAAAAAGAACTCAAGAGAGAAAAGAACAAGAACTCAAGAATTCTATACCTAGCAGAGTTACCATTCACCTATCAGAGTAAAATTAAATTATTCAAGGATAAACAAGAACTCAGAAAGTATTTTACCCAAGTATCCTGAGGAAAATTCTTGGGGGATGGTGGGAGGAATATTAATGAAACAACAAATGATCCAGAAGGGCTTTCAAAATGAGGAAAACTTAGAGTAAACTACAGTAAAGAATAAATAATATAATATACAGATATGATTATATCTAAAAGGGTACAGGATAGGCCTTGTATCTGTGTAGAAGCATGTTAGTATGACTCTCAGAGACAAATGTCTAAGGATTTTTAATACAATTTCACAACTCTGAGCTCAGAAGGTACTTAGACCAGGATGCGTCAATTCTGGAAACAGTGAAAAATGAGAACTGGGTTAGTGGCTGAATGGACCTTACTCTGCTGTTCTCTTTGGTCAAGTTTATACTGTATAAGACCAGAACTGAAGAGGGTACATCCAAGGTGACCAACTCAGTCTGGTTTTCCCAAGACTTTCCTGATTTTATCACTGAAAGTACCATGTCTGAGGAATGTGCTCAGTCTAGGCAAAGGGGATGGCTGCTCACCCAAGGTACATGTAACCCAGATGAAGTTGCCCTCACAAATAACCTATGCGTGGAGCTTCTAGGCCTGGAAGAAGACAAGTGTGGTTTTGAAAATGTATACAGCAGACGCTAACTGGGGTTGGGGAAGCGTGGGGATTTTTCCCCACCACAGGACATTTGGCAACATCTGGAGTTATTTGTGTGTCACAATTGGAGGGGGATGTGAAAGCCATCTAGTGGGCAGAAGCCATGTGATATTGGTAAACAGTCTACAATGCATAGGACAGTCTTCACAACAAAGAATTATCTGGCCCCAAATATCAGTAGTGCCCAAGTTGAAAAACTTTGATATAAAAAGCAAAATCAAGCATAAAAGTTCTAACATTAAACGAAAATATACTCAATTGCCCTATTGAAAGACAAACTGTCAGACTGGATTAAAAGCAGATCCTGACTCTAGGCTATTTGGAGGAAAGAGCTATACAATAAACTGATAAAGAAGTGTGATATGAAGAGACGAACAAAGGGATACCAGTCCAGTGCAAACAATATGAAAGCAAAGGAGGCAAAATTAATAGCAAACAACTTGTTTCTAAAGATTAAAAACAATGAACAAGGTAAAAACCATCAATTTAAATAGTAAACAAACAACCTTTTTATAAAAGACACAAATGGTCCTAAACTTAAGCTGTGTAAACCAAATAATGTATTAGTTAAATATGTAAACCAAAAAGTATTAAAAAAGCAGGAATAATTGGATAACTGTAAAATTCTACTGGAAAACAAAACTCTCTCCAGATTACTCAATTCTGCTAGATCAAAGCTAAAAAATATAAATGAAAGTGAAAATACAGTGGAATTAAGTGCTACAAAAGAACCTTAAGTCTTTCAGAGAACATACTTTTTTATATATTCTTATAATATATAAAAAAATTAAATATTTGAACACAAAGAAAACCTTAAAACTACAGCAGACATTTGTAGGCCGTATTCTCTGATAAGGCAATAAAATTAGAGAAAAAAATTGTGACAAAAATATGTTAGTTGCTTCAAAAAATGTTTTTAAAACTACTCACATAGTTCTGGCTAAAATGAAAATGGAAATTATAATTTATCTATAAAGCAATTAATTAAAAAGAAAATACATTATACCAAAACTTACAGTACACAAGGAAAAGAGTTATTTAGGAGAAAATGGATAGCCTTAAAAAAACTTCATAATTAATGAAGGAAAACAAAACTAGAACTAAGAATTTATTTTAAGAAATTTGGGGAGAAAGGGGAACATTAATTGATTCCAAAAAGAGGGGAATAAAGTAAAAGCTGAAATTTCTGAAATGTGAAATAAAAAAGTAATAGAAAAAATAGAGATATCCAAACCTAGATCTTTGAAGGATTAATACATTATAAAAAGCCATTTGTAATCCTGATTGTGTAAAAAGAGCAAAAATAAAAATGCCTGGACCTGAGACTGCAGTTAAAAGCAGAGATAGCCACTGGACCACCAGGGGAGTCCCTAAGACTCCCAATGCAGGGGGCCTGGGTTTGATTCCTGGTCAGGGAACTAGATCACGCATGCCGCAACTAAGAGTTCACATGCCACAACTAAAAAGATCCCGCACTCAGCAGCAAAGATCCCTAGTGCTGCAACTAAGACCCGACGCAGCCAAATAAATAAATAAATATTTTTAAAAATTTAAAAGCGGAGATAGGAGAGGAATTCTATTTGCAACTGTGGGGCAGCAAATTTGGGGGTCCTGGAGAAAATGGATTGCTTCTTGGTCAAACATAAACTACTAACATTTATTAAGAACCATCAAAAGTGAGATTATATCAATAATTATAGAAAGAATTAGGAAAGTCATTAGATATCTGTCTAACCTTTAGAAAATTAAGAAAAAAAACTGTTCTAAGCAAAAAATGGGAGTCTCTAATTCAGTTTTGAAATCAGCATGACTTTATTACCAAAAGTCAAAAAGATAGGATAAAAAAGAAAACTATGGACCAATTTCATTCATGAATATAGTGAAAATTCTAAGTACAAATTTATGAAACAGAGTCTGACAATACATGAAACGCAGTACACTATGAAGAAGCTGAATTTACTTCAGGGAAGCAATAATGTTTTAATACCAGAAAACATATTAGCATAATCAAAAACATAAAAATAGAGAAATTATTATACCTTCGGGTTCTGAAAAAGCATTTCACAAAATTCATCAGATCTGCCGAACAAAAGATTATAAATAAATGACTTTTTAAAAACATCTTTATTGGAGTATAATTGCTTTACAATGATGTGTTAGTTTCTGCTTTATAACAAAGTGAATCAGTTATACATATACATATGTTCCCATATCTCTTCCCTCTTGCATCTCCCTCCCTCCCACCCACCCCACTAGGTGGTCACAAAGCACAGAGCTGATCTCCCTGTGCTATGCAGCTGCTTCCCCCTAGCTATCTAGTTTACGTTTGGTAGTGTATATATGTCCATGCCACTCTCTCACTTTGTCACATTTTACCCTTCCCCCCTCCATATCCTCAAGTCCATTCTCTAGTAGGTCTGTCTTTATTCTCATCTTATCCCTAGGTTCTTCATGACCTTTTTTTTCCCCTTAGATTCCATATATATGTTAGCATATGGTATTTTTTTTTCTCTTTCTAACTTACTTCACTCTGTATGACAGACTCTAGGTCCATCCACCTCACTACAAATAACTAAATTTCGTTTCTTTTTATGGCTGAGTAATATTCTTAAGTTTGTTTATCAAAAACCACAAGAAGCATATGTAACAAAAATATTTCAATTAAAAATCAAGACAGGGCTTCCCTGGTGGCGCAGTGGTTGAGAGTCCGCCTGCCAATGCAGGGGACACGGGTTCGTGCCCCGGTCTGGGAAGATCCCACATGCCGCGGAGCAGCTGGTCCCGTGAGCCATGGCCGCTGTGCCTACGTATCCGGAGCCTGTGCTCCGCATCGGGAGAGGCCGCAACAGTGAGAGGCCCGCGTACCACAAAAATAAAAATAAATACATAAAAATAAAAATAAAGACAAAAATAAAAATCAAGACGAGCAGAAATCCATGATCACTACTACTATTTAAAATTGACTTGGCAGTTTCAGTAAATTCAATAAAGTGAGAAAATTAAATAACATAAATATTAAAAGAAAATCTGTATAATTTTATAGAGAGAAATTCATGAGATGCTAGTAAAAAAAAAAAAATTAAAACCTTACCATACTAAGGAGAGTTCTGTAAGATGAAGAGATGTAGGACAAACATATAAACAGAAAATAGAGCAATGGAACAGAATCGAGCACCCAGAAATAAACTCACACATATCTGGTCAATAAATTTATGACAAAAGAGACAAGAATATACAACAGGGAAAAAAATTTTCTTCAAAAACTGCTAAGAAAACTGGACAGCCACAGGCAAAATAATCAAACTGGACCGCTGTCTTACACCATACACAAAAGTTAACTCAAAATGGATTAAAGACTTGAATGAGAGGCCTGAAACCAGAAGACTCCTGGAAGAAAACATAAGAGTTAAGCTCCTTGACACGAGTCTTAATGATGATATTTTTTTGGCAGGGGGTGGAGCGGGGAGAATTTGCAACCAAAAGTAAAGGCAACAAAACCAAACAAGCGGACAAGTGGGACTATATCAAATTAAAATGTTCTGCACAGCAAAGGAAACCATCAACAAAATGAAAGAGTAACCTACTGAGTGGGAGAAAATATTTGAAAATCATATAAGATAAGGGGTTAATAACCCAAATATAAAAAAAATTCCAACAACTCAATAGCGAACAAGCAAAACGGAACTATCCAATTAAGAAATGGGTGGAAGATCTGAGTTGACATTTTTCCAAAGATGGCAACCAGGTGACGAACAGGTATATGAAAAGAGGCTCTGCCTCACTAATCATCAGGGAAATGCAAATCAAGACTACAACGAGATATCGCCTCACACCTGTTAGCATAGCTATTATCAAAATGACAAGAAATAACAAATGCTGGCAAAGATGTAGAGAAAAAAAGGACCATTGTGTCCTGTTGATGGGAATGTAAACTGGTGCAGCCACTATGGAAAACAGTATGAAAGCTCTTCAAAAGTTAGTGAGAAAAGGATCAACTATTTCATAAATAAGCTGGCACAGCTGGTTATCCAGAGAACAAAAATGAGCCCCCATTTTAAATTAAAAATTTTATATGGATTTAAGGCTTACATTTTAAAACTAAGTATTTAATAAACACCATGAAGGAACTAAATCAGGAAGTCTACTATTGTACAATATGGGGTTCAGAGAAACTTTGGACTAAAAATTCAGAAGCTAAGAATTTAAAACATTTTTGGAAAATTAAAAGTTAAAGAAGGGTGCACGTAGAACGATACCACAAATAAACTCAATATCATCTATGTGGAGGTAGAATTAACAGATGTAAGAAGAAAATTTTCCCTAGTATATCCAGAACGCTTATAAGTTACCAAAAAAGGCAATTCAGGAGGAAGAAAATTATGGATAAATGACATAAATGAAAATTTATGAACAAAAAACTAAATTGGACAAATATGTAAAAAGATTCTCATATTGATGAAAATTGAGGTAAGTGCAAAATAAATAATAGATGGCCATTTTATTGACATCAAACTGATACATACTAAAAGGGACTATAGTACCTAATGTTGGTAGGGTTATGGGGAAAGGGGGTTCTTAAATTAGCAGTAGGACTTAAAATGATGTGGCTCTTTTGGAAAACAATCCAATAATAGCTGTTAAATTGTAATAAAGTCTTTACTCCAACACTTTCGATTCTTCCTGGAAACCTTCTGCAGAATTGTTAGGAATGGACAGAAACTGGAAATAAATTTTTTGCCTACCACTAGAGAAGAGGCTGAACGAGGCTGAACAATGTTTCGCACTGTCACACTAGTGAATATTAGGTAGTCATTTAAAAAAATTAAAGCCACCAGATGAGAGATGTTGATGAAATAGAGTACAAAAAGCTGTAGAAAAACATTCCTTATATCATTTAATTCCAAACAAAGACTCAAGGAAAAATCCAGTATGTACATATGTGAGTATAGGCTCCTTAGATGAGTAGAAGGAAAACATGAGAGGACACAGCAGATTGTGTTGTGAGTTACTAGAAAAGGAAGGAGATAATGAAATTGATGTGCAGACTGGAGGGAGAAAATCAAAGGAACAAAGTTTAAAAATAAATGTAACAATTTGAAAAACACAGTATGATGAATAAATTTATAAGTTTAATTTTATGTGAATAAAAGTAACATGAAATCTAAGGTTAAATGGCAAAGTGAAAAAAAATAAACTTCTACTATTAGTCCTGCTACCTTTCCCCAGTAAGGTGACACAGTAATCACAAAAACAGAGAGAATGGCTCTACTTAGTAAATGAGGAAATTTACCTTAGATCAGACAAAAATCCACTTTGACATTAGAAAAATCAAATCATGATTCACTTTGTTATTCACTTTGTTGTGAATCATTCACATGATTCACTTTGTTAAGCAGAAACTAACACACCATTGTAAAGGAATTATACTCCAATAAAGATGTTTAAAAAACAAACAAATGTAAGAACATATAGGGAACGTTCCTTGACTTGTGTTTCTCACATCTCAGCAACTGCTTAATCTTCTATCTAAGATTTTTTCAATGTTCATATAAGAGCACTGGCATTTTTAAGAATTTTGGGGTTTGTCTGAAGCTGAGTTGCAGTATCTGGGTGAAATGGCTATTTTGTTTTGCAGATGAAGAGAGTGATTTGTAATCCACCTGAGATTACAGGCAACATAGAACCTGAACACTGTTGGGGAACATCAGGCTCCCAAACCAGCTCCTCCTTGTAGAAACCGACTCGTCTTCCCGGTTTATTCTAACCTGGGATGTATGGCCCCCTCCTCGCCTCACTCTTGTCCCGATCTACCCCCTTAGCCACCTCCAGATGCCCTTTTACTTGAAACCCTTGAATCCACTTCTTTTTTCTTATCATAATGATGATTTCTACATAAATAATCAATCAGTCAGCCAAGCATTTGATCCCATTAACTGGCCAGGGCTGCCCCGACTACGAAATTTTGCTAAGCTGTATCTGACACAGTCCTCTATAGAAGCAAATATATTTTTCCCAAAGCAATTATTAGACACTTTATCTTAGTTCCTGATTTAATCTTTTTTTCTTCTTTAGTAACAGAATCTAAGCAGCCTGATTGGAATTTCAAATGATTGTTACACTGAATCTGAAAGTCTTACAGAGAATGTAACATTTTTCTTATATTTTAACCAAGTACAGGCAAAGGGAAGGTCCTTTTTATCTAGCTGAACGTATGTTCAATATTATTAATTCAGACAGAAAAAAGAATATCCCACATCTTTGACTCTTTCATAAGATTTTTTAGTCTTTTGTTAGGTTCTCACTTGCTCCCTCTCTCAAAATTAAGTATACCGATTTTCCTTGCTTTCAGATCTGGTTTATTCTTAAGGGGTATGAAATCTCTGCTAGCACCTGCCAGAGCACACAAAAACTAGTTTGTTAGAAAGCAAGCAATTGCATCCTTTTATTTATTTGTTTGTCTATTTATAAATTTATTTCTAAACAAGAAAACGAGTTTGAGTTTAAAAAAAAAAAGAAAAAGAAAATCGAAGACTCTGTCACTATCAAGATCCATCGTGACAATTTCAAGAATGGGGTCTATCCCTT
Organism: Kogia breviceps; assembly: GCF_026419965.1. Taxonomy (NCBI): domain Eukaryota; kingdom Metazoa; phylum Chordata; class Mammalia; order Artiodactyla; family Physeteridae; genus Kogia; species Kogia breviceps. The sequence goes on from NC_081324.1 coordinate 21,658,809, forward strand.
GTAACACATAACCTAGTCCTAGACAGTATCTGGTCCAGTCTTCTCATTTGACAGTTGAGGAAACTAAGGTCCAAGGAGGTTTTAAGTAATATTTCCTAGCGACAGAACTTAACAGAGCAGAAATGGACCTAGAAGCTACTCCCTTCTCCAGGGTTTCCTCCAACACTCAGCCCTGTCCCCTATCATTCTATGAGGTCCCTGCCACCCAGGATTTGGGAGAGTTCTTTCAGGGTGGGACCAGCATGAAGGAAAGAAGTGGAAATCAAGGGAATGCAAAGACGTTGCCCTCATAGATGGAGGCATTTTCTTCTTAAGAGAGAACTGTGTCATCTTATTGAGAATTCTTGCACCAGACACAGTGGATCACAGGGTCTCCAGGAGCTCTGCCCATTGACATGTGCAAGTCATGTCCCTACCAAAGTTTACACACCTACCAGTTAACCTTTACTTTTGCTCAAATGCTCAGGCCGGCCCCAATCCCAAAGCCAATTAGTTCTTTAACTCAGAGTCGATACTTTTCACACATCCAACAATTGTCTACTATTTCTACATGAGTAATGAAGTGCTCAAGTCAAAATATGTAAAATTCCTATATGGGAAAAGAATCAGAAAAAGAATAGAGATATGTATATGTATCACTGAATCCCTTCGCTGTACACCTAAAACTAACATAACATTGCAAATCAACAATACACCAATAGAAAATAAAAAATTTTTTAAGTACATGTAAAGTTACTCTGTCATCCCTTCATAAAGAAACAGACCCAGTTGACATTGAGTTAGCTGGTTTACATGATGAATACAGGTCACAGATTCAAGGCCTGTAAGTTTTCCTGCAAGAGACTAAAATTTCAAACTTGGTTATCTATGTGCCCTCTTTACCAAATATATCAGGAAAGAGACTATGGATCTCTTGTTGCCAATACAGTATCTCTCCCAGAGAAACAAAGTAGGTGGAAAGTGTAACTATTGCATGCCAAAGATGACATGTTTCCATTATGAGTTACATAGTAGAGGTGTGAGGCTAACACACATGTCATCCAAGCTGAACAGTTCCTGGATAACTCCATTAACGATTATCAACTCGTTATTCCAAGTAGTGGTACTGGATAGGGTCTACGTGAAGACTACAAATCTTAAAAGTTATTTAACTCCTTTGTGACTTTTTTCCTCATCTTCCTCATCATAAAATAGGTTGTTTTTGGCTCCAATAGAACATAGTTCATAAACTGGTTAGCCTACTATCTGGCATATGCAAGCACTTTATTACTGAGGTAACATTGGTTTATAATATTACATGTTTCACGTATACAACATTATATTTCTACTTCTGTATAAACTACAGTGTGCTTACCAACAAAAATTTAGTTTCCATCTGTCACCATTCAGTTGACCCCCTTTACTCATTTTTGTTCCCCCAATTCCTTCCCCTCTGCTAACCACTAAGCTGTTTTCTGTATCTCTGTCTTTGTTTGGCTTATTCATTTATTTTGAGAATTTTTGGTTTGTTTTTTAAATTCTACATTTGAGTGAAATCACATGGTATTTGTCTTTCTCTGTCTGACTTATTTCACTTAGTGTAACACCCTCAAGCTCCAAGCATGTTGCAGCAAACGACAAGAGTCCATCTTTTTTATGGCTGAGTAGTATTCTTGTGTGTGTGTGTGAGTGAGTGAGTGAGTGAGTGAGTGAGTGTGTGTGTGTGTGTGTGTGTGTGTGTGTGTGTGTGTGTATGCACCACATCTTTATCCATTCATCCACTGATGGGCACTTAGGTTGTTTCCATACCTTGGCTATTATAAATAATGCTGCAATGAACATAGAGGTGCATGTATCTTTTTGAATTAATGTTTTTGTTTTCTTTGGCTAAATACCAGAGTAGAATAGCTGGATTATCTGATAATTCTATTCTCAATTTCTAATCTCTGTCCTGTTCTCCATAGTGGCTGCACCAATTCACATTCCCACCAACAGTGCATGAGGAATTTCCTTTTCTCCACATCCTTGACAAGACTTGTTCTTTCCTGCCTTTTTGATAATAGCAGTTCTAACAAGTGTGAGGTGATCTAATTGTGGGCTTGGTTTGCATTCCCCTAATAATTAGTGATGTTAAACATATTTTCATGTGCCTGTTGGCCATCTGCATGCCATCTTTGGAAAAATGTCAGATCCTCTGCTCATTTTTCAATCAGGTTGTTGGTTTTTTTCGTAGTTGAGTTGTATGAGTTCTTTATATGTTTTGGGTATTAGCCCTTTATTGAATATATGATTTGCAAATATCTCCTCCCATTTAGTAGGTTGTCGTTTTGTTTTGATTATTTTCTTTTAGGTCCAGAAGCTTTTTAGTTTGATGTAGTCCCATTTGTTTATTTCTGCTTTTGTTTCCCTTGTCTGAGGAGACATATCCATAAGTGAGAGCCCAGAAATAAACCCACACATCTGTAGACAAGAAATTTATGACAAAGGAGCAATAAACATATTCAATACAATAGAGAAAGGATAGTCTCTTCAATAAATGGTACTGGGAAAACTGGGCAGCCACATGTAAAAAAGTGGAATGAGACCTCTATCTTATGCCATACATAAAAATCAACCCAAAATGGATTAAAGACTTGAATGTAAGACTTGAAACCATAAAACTGCTGGAAGGAAACATAAGCAGTAAGCTCTTTGACATCGTCTTAGCAATTCAAGCACTTTAATAGAACTATTATCATTTCCATGAAAAGTCTTTATGTTGTATGTTCAACCCTATTGTTAAGCATTGTTCAAATAAAAATAGAGATAAGTATTACACACACACCTGGAAACAGAGACAATTGCTGAACTTACATTATGTGGTGTGTATTCTGAGGGTTTTTTGTTTTGTTTTGTTTTGAACATTAGAAGGCAAGGAGGTAGATGGAAGAACTGGAGTGATATATACATGTGTTACAAATCCATGGGTGAGAATCCATTTCTTGGAGAGATCCTATAAGCAGCAGCTGTCCTGTGGTCATCTGAATCTTTTATGTGTGTGTCAGGTTTAGAAAAAGAAAGAACCATGGAAACTTTTTCCTCAGGAATTAAGAAAATAATTTTCACAGCTGAGTTGTCCAGAGCAGTGGTTCTCAAACTAAATCATAATCACCTAGGTGGCTCATTAAAGCTCAGATCACCTGGCCCTTCTCCAAGATTCCAAGTCAGTAGATCTGAAATGGATCCCACAGACTCAAGTTTCTAACAAGTTCTCAGGTGCTGTGGCTGCAACTTGTCTGGAAACCACATTTTGAGGACCACTGTTCTGGCTTATTTGCCTCAGTTTCCCAGTTTGCTTTTCTGATGAAGGTCTGAATAGGGAGAACTGGTCCTGAGTAGAGACAGTCCTAAGCACGGCATTCTCACAAGCCTCTTCAAACCTTTCCTTGGTCATTTACCAGGCTCTATGGCCTTCAAATGTTATCAACAAACAGCTTTTTTGAAAAGGTAGTGAGGGAGACAGATAGGATTAATCTCTTAATTTGGGGAATCTGGAGAAAAATGACTCCTGTGTTTTGCTATAGATTTTGACATGTAGCCAGAGTTTGGCTCTGAAAATGAGAGTGACATCTCTACTCCAGGAGCCATCAGAAGCCACAGTTAACATACAGAAAGGCCCACTCAGACTCCACCAGCAGCCCAGATTCTTGTTCCCCCCGGGAATATTGATCCAAAGAATCAATTTTGCTTATAAATTAAAGGGGGTGAAAATATCTAATCATTAAAGCATATGAGATTTGGTTTAAGTGCAGAACAATTATGCTATATGACATGATAGCTTGCAAATCATTTGGAATTTTTTTTAATTTGAACTTGGGGAAACTTTAGTAATCAAAGAACAGGTGACACATTCTAAGGGATTATGCACGTGTTTCCAAAAGTGGGTTGCAGGTTCAAGTATATGAAAGAAATGATGCAACATGGATTCTTTGTAATATTTGTGTGACCCAAAATGTCCATTATTTTAAGAACTTATTAAGAGTAGAACATCACTCGACATAAAGGGCTGCCAGATATTTCCAGCGTCCCCCCAAGGTGTGGACCTCATTACTAGTCTTTTGTCCCATTTTCCCACTCCATCTGTAGCTTCCACTTGTCCATCTCGACTGCTTCCTGCAAAGCTCCTTTTAGATGACGAGCAACGGTCACTGGCATTAATAAAAAGAATCCATTGTCCAGATAATTACTGTTGCATCTGGAAGCCCCTAAATCCCAGACTTTGAGGCTCCAAGTGCTGTGGACATCAGGAATAAGGGCTTTCTCCTTTATCTACTCTGTGCCGCACTCTGTACCTACTTTGCTGAGCCAAGAGCATCTGCTGAGCATAGCAGCTCTTGAACAAGAGCTAATTTATTAGTTTGCTCCAGCTGCCTTAACAAGATGCCAGAGACTGGGGGGCTTAAACAACAGACATTTTTTTTGTTGTTGTTCTCTAGCAGTTCTGGAGGCTACAAGTCCAAGATCAAGGTGTCGACAGATTTGTTTTCTTCTGAGGCTTCTCTACTTGGCTTGCAGCTGGTGCTCATAGGTCTTTTCTCCATGTTCATATACTTCTGCTATCTCTTCCTCTTCTAATAAGCACACCAGTCATACTGGATTAGGGCCTCACACTAATGGCCTCATTTTAACCTAATTATTCCTTTAAAGGCCTTATCTCCACATACAGTTACATTCTGAGATACTAGGGATTAGAACATTAACATATGAATTGGGGGACAGGGGCTGGGGACACAATTCAGCCTACAACAAATAGTATCAGCTTCCTTCTTTAATGCTTCATTCCATAGGAGTCCAAAGCCCATTTGAGGGACCTGGTCTGAGGGGCAAAGTCCTTACGCCTTTCTCTTCCCTTTTTCCATCGAAACACGACTCTCACTCTACTATAAAGTGAAATTCCCATAAAAGTGAATGTAGAAAAATGGATTTTGGTGGAGGTGTGGCTGGAGAGAGGGATATTGTCTGTATCATCCAGGAATGTAGTGTTATGTTGACTTAAGTCTAGATATCAGCCTTTGAAGATGAAGTCTCCCTGCCAGACTATCTAAGCCTGACCTCTTCTTTTATGGACAAGGGAAAGCCCAGATTGATTAGGTGACTTTCTCAAGATCACACCGATAAACAGGGATAAATAGGACTCTCCCAATTCCTAATACCCTGCTTTTTCCCCACCACACATAGTTTCTTTCTAGAAGATGCTGGGAGCACTTGCTCATGGAAGAACACCAGGGTCCCCTCTGCTCTCCTTGCAGTCCTCAGAGCCCTCTCAGGGAGAATTCAGGCTGTGATGTTTCTGCGGAGACCTTCCATCAACATCACCCTCCCACAAGATACCTCAAAGAGGCCAGGGTTGCAGGGAAATGAAAGGAGCCCCTAACCACGCACCCATAGGTTCCAGGTGCCTGGATGATATAGATAAGAATTGTGGCTTACATACCTGAGAAAAACAACAGTGGCTCAGGTTTCCAATCAGAACCCAGTTAATCCATCATCATGTAGGCAACAACCTTTGCTTATCAATTAGCTGTATCCAGTCACACCCCCCAGATATTGCTTTAATGTGAAATGTCTAGAAATTTGAGGCTGGTAAGTTACTTTTAACCTCAAGCTTTAGATACTTGCCTCCATTGTCCAATTATAGCAATCTCTTTTAAAAGACAAAGTCCGCAGCAACCCCCAATAGGCCGCCCATTAGCAATGACTGGGTCATACAGCCTTTTCACATCTGCAGCCCCCAGCCCCCAGCCCCCATTGCTGTGAATCAGCTGCCCTTTTCTCTCCTCAGATTAACACCCTGTATTGAACGACCAACGGGTTCAGGCTGCTCAGCCAAGAACTGGAAGACCTGGGTAACGACAGTGAAATGGTTAGATTAACATTATTATTGCTAACACTATAATCCGCAGATATAGAGCCTATCTAAAACAAAGCATATATACATTGTAAGCCACATAGGTATTGAGAAAAGTTTTCTAAATTAATGGCATCAGAGAGGACAAAAATTATACAGTCTTCTGTCCAGAAGCTATCAAAATGCTCTATCAACTAATCAAAATCATTTCAAAGATGCCTACTAGCACAGGGCTAGTAAAATCAGTAACTTTGAAATCCTTCTGAATAATGGCCTTAGACGAGTAGTTTGGCTTATGTTTGCTCCCTTCTCCCCACCAGTTAGCAATGCCTTCTCCTCTTCCTCCCCTTCACCCAAGTCCTATTATTCTTCAGCATTAATTCACTCATTCATCTGCTATTTAACATACATCATGTACCAGGCATATTTCTCATCAGCTGGGACACGCTACTCTTACTTAGCTCAAAACATCCCCTTCTGATGTGTCTCAGGGTCTTTGTTATGCCCACAGCCTCCTGATGAAGGATCTCTTATGTACAAATGATTGTGGTTAATACCATAGGACCTCACCCACCACCCTGCCTACAGCTGATGGAAACAGAGATCTTTGAGACTGTCTGGTAAGAGCCAAGGATATTCAGTATTGGAGAGTAATGTGCAAACTCAATAAAAGGGGATTTTAATGTTAGAAACACAGGTATGTATGCAAAAAATAGAAATGAAATTGGGGAGACACGTCAAGAGAAGATAGTAATCAGAAGCCACAAGACATTAGAAGTCACAATCTAACAGAAGCCTTGACTAAGCAGAAGCCATGACTTCGAGTTTCTAGCAGAGACAAGAAAAAGAGGCAGGTGAGAAAGAGAAGCAAAGATGGGGCTGCTGCTGAGTCACAAAAAACAATGGTCTAGGAAAGTATTATTAATTCACAAGAGCTGCTACCGAACATCCAAAGTTATTGTAACCTAAATGATAAACAACGTTCGAGGCCTCCAGTAGGACTGCATCCACAACCACGGAGTATTTTCTTTGTCTTCTGTTATTCTCAAAACCCTAACGAAATCTGAGTGTGCCTCTTCTGCTCTTAAGGAGAACATAGAACCTATCTTAGCAGGTAATGGAGGGAAACACAAATATACCAAATATTACAGTACAGGTTGTAAGTGGGTGTTTCAGGAGCATAGAGAGGGCCTGAAACCAGGGAGGTATTCTTTCTTGGGCTGAGTCTTGAAGGTCTGATAGGAACTGGAGTCATGGAGAAAGGACACTTGAGGCAAAGATCATTGGGTACAGAGGAGCTACAGCAGGAAATAGTCTGTTGGTTCAGGAAACTCCAAGTGTTTTGATCTGGCTGGAGTGAATGCTAACTTGTGGGTGTGTCCAGAGATGAGCTTGTGGGGAGTCAGGGGCTGAAAGACAGCCTGGTGATAAGGGGCTTGTTATTAACAAAGGCTATAATTAAGCCCTATTGACCGTTGGGTTAAATTCTGCCTGACAGCTAATAGCCATCTGGAAAGGCACAGGGTACAAGACAAAGTCTAAGTTATTAAGATACCTCAGTTGGAGCCTCCCTATCCCCATTTCTTTCCCACCAAGAAAATCTGTTTCCATGACCCCTGACCTCATCCTAGATATTCTCTCCTTGTTCACACCTTTACCGCTGCTAAAAATGGCCCATTTCTTTCACTCTGTTGAAGGTTTCCTTTCTTCACTGCCTTATTAATACTCAGCTAAAACTTTCCAGCCTGGATCTGAGTGATAGGTCTCAATTAAGTACTTTAATTCTATGAGACACCCACCATATTGGTTGACAACACGGGCATTGCTCTGGAAGCCTTTCAATGACCATAGCAACTTACAAAGAATGAGACCCTTGAATCATCTACCTAGCAGTGTTCTGAAACTATCACTCCGGAGACTACTACTTCTTGGATACTTTGGGTGCCCTTACATTGAGTTGTTCTCTATTCCAGAAAGTGTTTTATTCCCATACACTTATTTCAAGATCCAGCTGAAAAGTCCCTTCCTCTGTGGAGCCTTCCCTGACAACTTCAAAAGGAAAGCTCTCTTATTCCTATGAGCTTCTTAATTATTTGTTGGTTCACTTGTAAATCATATACCAATTACCATATTCTGCAATATGTTTTACATCATCACCTTATATTACTTCACATGCATCTTTTTTTTCATGTTTCTTTTGTCTCAATGGGATCAATGGGAAACTCCAAAAGTCATGCTGTATGTCTTCCATATTCCCTACAGCCATGTAGAATGCCTCATACCTAACAGGTGCTAAGTAAATGTTTGCAGAGTTGACTTATTGCTTAATAAGATCATAAGCTGGGACTGCCTTGTGTGCAATGTCAGACTTTTAATTATAGTAACAGTGATTTCCAAAAGTTATTGAACATTTAAATCACCTAGGAACTTTAAAAAATTAGGCTGAGAAGGTTGCACCCAACACCAATTAAATCTGAAAGTCTGAGAGTGGGAGCCAGACATAAGTATTTTTTAAAGTTCCTAGGTGATTTCAATGCACAGTAATGTCTAGAAACAAGTAGATCAGCCTCAATGACTGGAGCTAGCCCTCCATTTAAGTGTGCCCCAACATTCATTTCAATGAAGAGTTACAGAGCCCCAGCCAAGTGCTAGACATTGTATTTGGTGGTGGGTATACAGCGGTAGACAAAGCAGACATGGCCTCTGCATTCATGGAACAGACAATCTGTTGAGTCTAATAAATCTGTAGCCCTGTCTTTCACTAGCACTCCTTTAGTGTGTCAATGTCATAGATGACCTATTTTAGGATGTGTGTCATTTGCATGTACTGACAGTTTTATCAGAATGATAATACACTTTCCCCGTTTGTTATAAACACTCTCTGGGCAAGCATGGGCTTCAATTATCTTTGCAACTTCCTTCAAAGAACACAGAACAGCATTACTCACACAGCAGAAAATGGTGATCATAAAGAAGAAGATGATGATGATAATGATGATGCTGATTATGGTTGTGGTGTTGATAGAAGTGGTGATTTAAAAAAATAAGAGCCACTAAATAGAAAAATTCTTTAAATTTCAGTGTCTAATTATATCTGTGTAAAAGAGAGAAAAGACCTAGCCAAAAGTTATGAATTCCTTTTGAATTCCCCATAGAAGGAGATTCTTTCTTTACATTAAACCTTGAATTAAAGTAATGAATATAATTTTATAAGCCTTATTTACTACCCTTAAGGGGAAATGAATTAGATGGCTCAATACTGAATTGATACATCCAAATGTTTTGGGCCTTATTGATGCTGTGATGCCAGCATACTAATTGGAAGGCTGCTCTAAATGAATCTTCTGGAAAGACAAAAACTAAATTATATTAGCCTAAATTAGCAGATTTTTCTGGTTTGGAGCCTTTCATCCCTCCTGATCCTTTGATTAATTCACCCACCTCCAGCTCATTTTTATACTTCTAATTATTCTCCACTGCAAGTGTTCTTGAAGCCCATTTGAGATGCTCTTTGCTCCAGAAGGGAAGCTGGAAGAAGAATCTGGTGCCAGATCATTTTGCTAATGGAAGACAATTATTGTGATTATCTCATCCTTGCTTAAAAGCTCTAATGGTAGCAGAGCAGCCTCCCTGACAGGGTGAAGTTTCAACCAAAATATGTTGATTCTCTTTGTGGAAAAACTTGTCATATTCTTCTGAGTGAGGAAAGACTACAGCTAATTCTTAGGGAAAGACTCTTCGAGTCACAGGGAGGATGCACCTAGGTCATTATCAACCCAGGTGCCCTGTAACCTTTGGTTTTCTCCTTGTATTAGAAGGGGTACTGGGGAAAAAAGCAGTGTAATGGGCACAAGCATTATTTGAAAAACATGGTGTGATCTTATAAATGGATTGTACTCATTTATATACAAGTTATACATGAGGCAGTTTTATAAATTTAAGGGATGTTATTAATATCTAGTGTCTTATTTTGGAGCAAATGCTCCAGTCTCGAATATTTCCTAATTCAGTGGACAAAAATCATAGCTCTGTTCTTTAACAGATGTATAACCTTGGGCAAGTTACTTCTTGCAACTTCAGTTTTGCCATCTTTATAATGGGAATTCGTTATTCCTACCATGGGAAAAAGATTCAAATTTTTCTTGTAAAGGTAGAGTAAGATTGATACCAAAACGGAAAAATACAACTGCCCACAATTTCAGGAAAAACAACAAACAAACCAAAACCCCTCTTACCATTTTTACATATGAATATTGATTCAAATGAACAAGAAATTAAAAATATTAAATCTATAGTACATCAGAAGCATCAAACACAATGACCATATTCATTTGGTAAAGTAAATGTGATGCAAGCCAGAAAAATGATAAGAAAAAAAAAGTTGGACTCTTTTATCCAAAAATAAAACATTTTTAAAGTTAAAATAATTTAAAAATTTTTAGTGCTAACTCAGGAGACCAGATAAATTGAACAGAATTGTAATGAATAGTCCAGAAATTATCCAAAATGTAGAGAGGAACTTATAATATTGTAAAGATGATTTTTAAACAAGGCAGTGAGAAAACAACTCAAGAAATTATGTTTGAACACTTGTCCAGCTATCAATGGGAGAATTAGAACTTCACTTGGATCTCAACCTCATTTCTTATACAGAAACATCTGAAAGCCTTTTCAAATAAGTCAGAGATGCAAACATAAAAACAAATATAAAAAAGCTTCATTGAAATTTTTTGTCATTTTGGTAAGGGGAAAACCTTTTAGCATTTAAAGAGATGCCATGAAATTTGTTTAAACTACTGGAGAAGGAAGGAATGAAAAGTATATATAACAAGTTTGAGAAACATTTCTAAGGCATATGGCAGAAAAGGGCCTAAGGTTTTAATGTATAAAGAGATTTCATAAATCAAGAAGATAAAGAAGAATAACTCAGTAGGAAGAAAAAAACAAGTATACAAGGAGGTATTTCACAAAAGGAAATGCAATTGGCCAATGAATAAGAAACTTGTTCACCACCAAAAATTTAAAAAACTGAGGTCCATTTTTCTATTCACTTGCTGTAGATTTTAAAGGTTTAATGATATTCAGTGTTGACTATATTGTGAGTAATAAACCACAGAAGGAGATAGAATTGACAGAAAATATTTTTCCCACGTTGGTAGAAATGTAAATTAGTACAACATTTTAGGCGAATAATCTGGCCTTGTTATGACGTGATTTCTTTCTCATTACGATTCCTACTCATCTTGTGTGAAACTTAAGATTTAAGCTATGTTAAGACATGGTAAGTAGTTCAAAATGGAGTCACACTGGCCAACATGAACTTTCATATTCGTTGTTTTAAAACGTCAGCTGTAGGACTGCAAGTGTCTTAGAGGGATAAACTGTTACTTCAGATAACACTCCAGACCAGACCAGAGACCACAGCTCCTGCCGAGAGGCCTCCTTCCTGAACCTCTCCTTGGACTGGTTCATTACCCCCCTTTCCCTACTTTGACTAACCTGTGTTGTGTTGTCAATTGTGTGCAATATACCAAATGATTTGTGAATTGAGCAGGAGCTACTGTTGCATATTTCTCCAATCCCATGATTCTTAACCTGCCCTTCCTGCTGGGCCCTGACAAATAGGTCCTATTCATCAACATCAAAATATGGATGTTCTTCATCCCAGCGATTCTACTTCTAGCCATTTACTCTCTCAGTATTGGAAAGGACACTTAGGAAACCACCGTAGCTCTTATGAGTTGGTTTGGGGATGGATAGTACTTGGGACTTTTCAGTTTACTCTTCAATCTCCTTTGCAAACTTAGAATTATCTGTTATCATTTGATTATTTGTATGTGTTTCTTATGTACAAAATGTGACTCTTCTGATATTTTAAAAAGTGGTTAATGAAGACAATAACACCTACTCTAAAGAGATGTGGTGAACATTACTGATAGTATGTACTGTGCCCCGAACATTTCTGGGCACATAGTAAATGGTCAGAAAAAAGATGGCTTTCATTAATATATAATTTTGTGAACAAGAAACATTCCAGCTCTTTTCCCTGACTCTGCCTTCTTTACTACCATCCTTCTTAGGTGACCATCTAGCAAAACCATAAGATATCCTCATTTCTCTTGTCTAAGCAATGTAACCCCATTAAATCTGGGAAATGAATAGAATTACGGAATAGAGCATACTAGCACTAGAGGAATCTTAGAGAATGTTTGTTTCAACTCTTTTGTCCTATTGAAAGATAGATAAATAAGATGATTAACACAATTCCCAGGGAGGGGAAGTGACTTGAAGGACCCAGCTTTTGAAGGCTGGGTAGAACCGGAACATGCACCAACGAAATATCCTGTTAGTGTTTGGGAGGAATATTTAAGAGTTTTTAAGAATATTCTGGAAAACAGAGAAGACTTATTTATGGGGAAGCAGGGACAAATGAAAAGAAATGCATATCTCCTACAAGTACCATGCATTAGTTCTGAAATGATAATTGTCACCACGTAAGAAGAAACCCACCTCAGGAGCCCAAAGGAAGTGCTCACTGTAAAGTGGGAATAAAGATGATGGCCTGCCAGGCATCGCCACTTCTGCTTTTCTTCTTTAGAATACATATGATAAAGAGCAAAGAGCACTGGAATAAGAATCCAAAGTCCAAGGGCCCAGCTCTTTCTCAACTCCCAATTAGCTTTGGAATTTTCTTAGTCACTTAACTGGAAAAAGAGCTGACATTTCTACTTCACAGTCCTGTTTTGAGCGTCAGATCAAAATAATTTGTTCAAGGGACTTCCCTGGTGGTGCAGTAGTTAAGAACCTGCCTGTCAACGCAGGGGACACAGGTTTGATAATCCTCATACCTCAGAGCAACTAAGCCCATGCACCACAACTACTGAGCCTGTGCTCTAGAGCATACGAGCCACAACTACTGAGCCCGTGTGCTGCAACTACTGAAGCCCACATGCCTAGAGCCTGTGCTCTGCAACAAGAGAAGCTACTGCAATGAGAAGCCTGCACACCGCAACGAAGACCCAATGCAGCCAAAAATAAATAAATTAATTAATTAAAAAAATAGTTTGTTCAAGTGCTTTACGAAATCCAAGGATTGTTCCAAGATAAGACATAGCTGACCCTTGAACAAAGGGGTAGGGATTAGGGGCACCACCCTGCCATGCAGTTGAAAATCCACGTTATAACTTACAGTCTGATCTCCATATCCTGGGTTCCTTCATATCTGCGTTTTCAACCAATGGCATATGGTGTAGTATTGTAGCGCATATTTATTGAAAAAGTCCACATATAAGTGGACCCGAGCAGTTCAAACCCGTGTTGTTCAAGAGTCAACTGTACTGTCATTGGTTAGCTTTCTTTTCTGGTTATGTGTTGCTTTTACTGAACAACCTCATTTAAATGGCACAGAGAGATGCATTAGAAGCGTTTTCATAAAAAGTGGATACACAGAACACATAAAAAGTGGATACACAGATGCATTATAAATGTTTTCATAAAAAGTGGATACACAGAACACACAAACCAAGGGAAGACTGCTTGCCTATGGTGCTGAGGATAATACCCCAAAGGAAGCAGGCTGTGAGCCCAGTAAAGGCTGTGATGTTGCAGATTAACCCTGGGCACTCTCAGCTGGCTGGCTGGCCATGCAGCTTCCCAGATTTGAACAGCCTATGGTCTCTTCAGTCCTCAGGGGTTGGTGTCCAAGAAGGGTATGCAGTGATGCTCCCTGACATACAACACAGACTCTACTGAAGACCCAGAAGTGAATTTGAGGGTTAGAGTCAAAAATCTTATTGCAATGAACTCAACAGCAACTTCCACAAGTCTTTGGTTGCACCTGAGGCAACAGCCTAAATTCATTGGCCTAGAATTAAATATCTACCTTGGGTTTCACTCATTCATTGTGCATTTATTCTATTTCATATTATATTTTATTTTGTGCTTACTTTGTATATCACTGAGATTAATCATCCTAGTAGCTTCCTAATTAAGACAGCATGGTAGACAATGTTTTAAGACCTTGCATGTTTGAGAAATGTCTATTTCTACTCACTTGAGGATCTGGGAATATAGAAATCTACGTCTTCCGACCTGAATTGTTGTGATGGGTAAGCTCAATTTGATTCTAATTTCTGACCTTTTGCAGACAATTTCTTTTGTTGAGTTTCTGTATTTGTACTTGTTTTTCATCTCTTGAAAACTTTAGGATTTTAGCATAATCTTTCATGCTCTGAAATTATACTATGATGTGCCTTGTTATCCGTTTTCATATAATTTTGCTGGGTACTTGGTGAGCTCTTTAAATATGGAAACTCATGTTCCTTAGTTCTGGAAAATTTAATTATTTCTGATAATTTGCTCCCATCAGTTTCCCTCTTCTCCCTGTCTGAGTCCCATTAGCCAGATGGTGGGCCCATTTGAATGATCCTACTTTTCTCGCCATTTCTCTCCTTTCAAGGACCTTTGTTAATGTCATCGTTAATGCCCTGCATCCTAAGAGATTCTCAACTTTATCTTATGTTGTTTTTTTTTTCCTGCTACTTTTAATTTTCAAAACCTTTTTACCCTCTGAAAGAACTGTTTTAATGGAATCTTATTTGGGGTCATATAGGATGTATCTTCTAGCTCTTTGAGAATGCTAATAAAATTGTGTTTCTCTATGTTCTTGCTTATGTGTGTGTCTGCCATCTCCCATGTGATGTCGGCTTTGCTAGAAACATGACTGATGACTCTTGGCTAGCCTTTCATGTGAAAGAGTGGGTCACTCAGAAACTAAATAATTAGATTATTTTCTCTTGTATTAATCAGATCCAAGAACATTTCCACATCTGCATGAAGGCAATTAACCAAGCTACAGTGAGGGAGCCTAGTGAGGGAAGGGATTCGGGAATTTCAAGGTTCCTAACACTTCTACATTATCTGGTAGTTACCAACTTGCTACCCCTACCCTTGATATGATGAGTTCCCAGCAGAGTCTAGGTATCCACTCTCCTGAGGATAATCCTCCACCCTTGTACCTGGGATTGAGGAGGGAAGTCTTTGAGATGGAAAGAGTAATGATGTGGGATATAAACTGCTTCTTCAGACTTCCAGCCAATCCTATTTTCAATCTCACTTTCGGGGGTACCTGATGGTGCTAACTGCTGTATCTTTTAGGGTTTCCAATACAAATCAAACTCTGCGCAGTTTCCCCCATTGCTGTCTTACATCCTGCCAAGACTGCTAAGTCATTTACCCCCTGTCCATAGATTACTCTCCTTCTGATACTTTGATGCTTTTGTCGTTCTTCATCTCTTTGTCCTTCAGGGTTGCAGTTGTTTTTATTTTTTATCCTTCTTGTTTTTCAGTAAGACTCGAAGAAGGCATAAAGATATATCTTTGTGCTTGATCATATTTATGTTTGAGCATATTTACCTAGAACTGGAAGAGAGGTTTTGAGGACACTAAAAGGTTGAGGGGAAGATCAAGCCTCCAGTGATTCATGAAATCTAAACATCTTATAGGACACTCATTAAGCAGTCACTTTCTCTTTTAAATACCTCAATATGCTGCCCAGTTATCTATTTTACCATGCCCATGCAACACAGCCAAATTCTAGGTTTAAAGTACCAGAATCTTAAAGGAGATCATATTCAAATGAAGGTCATAAATAATGGCTTGTTGAGTTTTCCAGATACTCTGAGAGGAAGTTAAAGAAAACAGTGCCTCTGAGCCAATAAATATTTAAAGGTACTGTTAAAATGACTAAGTTCAAAATGCCATAAAAAATTACATCAAGATATAAATAATTTCTCCCTAATGGTTGGACAGTGTGCTTCGAATAGTCTTTGGGTTTTAAATTAAGGGACAACGAAAATTTTAAAATGCAGCTAGTTATTCGAAAATGGGTCTTTCACGATTTTACCTTCTCACATTTAACAACAAACAGGCAGCGCGGAAACTTTTTATTTTTGTGGAGGAGCTGAACTTTCTTATTCATACTGAGATTGAAATATCAGAAACATAAGGCTGTACAAAAAAGCCATTCTCACAGGCGACCCCAAATTTATGGAATACCCCATCCAATATGGTGCTCTCTGGGTCCTCAGGGATATTTCCAAGAATTAAGTTAAAACCACTGACTTCAGGAAATGAAATTTCAGTAAACAACATTAAACAGCCTTGACAGACACGGGGGAATTATTAGTCTGTTGTTGATTTCTCCCTAGCTTTTCCCTGTCAAAAGCTTGGCATACACCTTCTACATTAATAAGAGATGAGATAACATGATGTATACAGAGAGCCTCTGATCTTATTAAATTGCAAGAGTATTGTTCATTTTGCCAAGGATTCAGGCCCTAAATCCTGTGGCTATCCAAAGACCTAAGAATAGCTCCCACCAAATGATGTCCGCACACAATCCGTCTTTCAGCTCCCACGCAACATGTTACAACATAAATGATGCCACCTCCTCCAGCACTGCATCCAGAACTCCAATAAACAACACCTGTCAACCAAAGTAGTTCTTAAAGGGCCCCCACAGCCTCTGGCTACCCATCTTCAAGGCTGGAAAGAGCAGGGCCTCATCCTGTCAGGTTCCAGAACATTGCTCTACGAAATATTGTTCATGCTCTTGTTCTGTGATCGCTCAACATCCACATGAGGAAGTTGTGAGGAGAAATCTGTTTTGACATGATGGTATTAATTGTCCCCAAAGTAAAATATTTTTACTATGACAGCTAATTTGAACAACTGCTGAATGTGTCCTAGAATAGATAGCTAAAAAATCATTATTAGAATGAAAATTTTTATCCTATTTCTCCTTACAGATGAAGTCATATGTAAGAGGCAACATCTTAAACAGACTCCTCCAAAAATCAACATTATCTCTCAATGGAAGAATTGCTTATCAGGTAAAGAGCTCAGAAATGGCTGTTACCTGCTCAAAAGTCTACTCGAAATCCCCCCACTTCCCATCTCTCTCACACACACATTGTAACATTAGCAGCGGTGTTTATGAAAATAGTGAATACTACAAATGCTTACTTTTTTAACATGATTGATTATTTCTGGTGTACAGAGCAATGATACTCAAAAATATCTATAGCTATCATTTTGTCTTTTAGCTTTATTGAGGTATAGTCGACAACAAAAAATTAAATATATTTAAGGTGTACAACTTGATAGTTGGATATATGTATCCATTGTGTAATCACCACAATCAAGCTGATTTACATATCTATCAGCTCCAGTAGTCATCAACTTTTCCTGAGTGTGATGAGAACACTTAAGATGCACCTTCTTAGCAAATTTCAAGTATAAAATACAATATTGTTAACTATAGTCACAGTGTTTTCTTTTAGATCTACAGGACTTATTCATTTTGCATAACTAAAACTTTGTAACTTTTGTATCCCAATTTCCCCCTCCCTTCAGCTCCTGGCATCCACCATTCTTCTCTCTACTTCTGTGAGTTTGACTATTTTAGGTTCCACATAATTGAGATCATACTAAATTTGTTCTGTGTCTGACTTATTCCACTTAGAATAATGTCTTCCAAGTTCATCCATATCATCAAAAAGACCAGATTTCCTTCTTTTTAAGACTGAATAATATTCCACTGTGTGTGTGTGTATATAGTATTCTACATAGTATACTATTCTGATAATAGTATTCTAACAAGTGTAAGATGATACCTCATTTTGGTTTTGATTTGTATTTCCCTGATTATTGAAGTTCAGCACCTTTTAATATACCTGTGAGCCATTTGCATGTCTTCTTTTGAGAAATGTCTATTAGCCCCTTTACTCATTTTTAAAAATTGAATTATTTGGTTTTTTTGCTGTTGAGTTGCATGAGTTCCTCATGTATTTTGGATATTAACTGCTTACCAGATATATGATTTGCAAATATTTTCTCCCATTCCATAGGTTGTCTTTCCACTCTATTGATGGTTTTCTTTGCTGTGCAGAACATTTTTAGTTTAATGCAATCCCATTTGTCTACTTTTTGCTTTTGTTGCCTATAGTTTTGGTGTCATATCCCCAAAATAGCATTGCTCAGACCAATGCCAAGAAAGTTAATCTTCTCTTTCACTATCATGCCTCATCCAGTATTTCCCTACATTTCCATTGCATTTCTCAAGGAACTTTCCTGACTCTATTCCATACCATATACTTAAAAATAATTCTATCATTATCAAACATTTCATATAAAATATTGGGGCAAAACAATGTTTAGTTACTCTGAAAGCCAAGCACAAGAATATCTATATGGAATAGCACTAAGTAATTAAAGAATCACAACAAAAATCTAAAAAGTAACCACCTTTTTTTAGGGCTCACACAGATTAAAAAATGAATGAATACCTTGAGACAAATGAAAATGGAAATATAAGATACTAAAACTTGTGGGATGCAGCAAAAGCAGTTCTAAGAGGGAAGTTCACAGTGATATATGTCTACATTAAGAAACAATAAAGATAACAAATAAGCAATCTAATTTTTCACTTCAAGGGACGAGAAAAGAGCAAACTAAGCTCAAATTTATTAGAAGAAAGGAAATAAAGAGAAAAGGCAGAAATAACTGAGATAGAGACTAAAAAGACAATAGAAGAGATCAATAAAACTAAGAGCTGTTTTTTTAAAGAGATAAAATTGACAAGTCTCTAGCTAGAGTCAAAAAGGAAAAAAAAGAGGACTTAAAATTAGACAAGAAAGAAGAGACATTATAACTGATACCACAGAAATACAAAGGGTCACAAGAGAATACTGTGACCAATTATATGACAGTAAGTTGGACAAGCTAGAAGAAATGGATAAATTCCTAGAAACATACGACCTACCGAGAGTAAATCATAAAGAAATAGAACATCTGAATTGACCAATTCCTGATAAGAAGATTGAATCAGTAATCAAAAACCACCCAAACAAACAAAATTCCAGGACCAGGTGACTCCAGTGACTAATTCTTTAAATGTCTGATAGAATTCACATCAATCATTCTCAAACTCTCCCCAAAAAATACGAGAGGGAAAAACGCTGTAACTCATTTTATGAGGCCAGCATTTCCTTGATACCAAAACCAGACAAAGACAGTACAAGAAAATTATATGCCAATATCTCTGATGAATACAGATATAAAAATCCTAAACAAAATACTAGCAAACTGAATTTCAACAATACATTAAGAGGGTCATACACCATGATCAGGTGAGGTTTATTCCAGGGATGCAAGAATGATTTAGTATCTTCAAATCAATGGGATAACATCACATTAAAAAAGAACATAAAAATAACATGATTATCTCAATAGCTGCAGAAAAAACAGACAAAATTTAACAACCATTTTTGATAAAAACTCTCAAAGTGTGTATAGAAGAAACATACCTCAACATAATAAAGGCATATATGACAAGCTCATAGCTAACATAATACTCAGTGATGAAAAACCAAAAGCTTTTTAAGTTCAGGAACAAGACAAGGATGGCTGTTCTCACCACTTTTATTCAATATAGTACAGGGAGACCTAGCCAGAGCACGTAGGCAAGAAATAAAAGGCACCCAAATCAGAAAGGAAGTAAAATTGTCACTATTTGCACATACATGCACTTGTACACTGAAAATTTTAAGACATTGATGAAAGATAATCCATGCTCATGGATTGGAAGAATACTGTTAAAATATCCATACCACCCAAAGCAATCTACAGATTCAATGCAATCCCTATCAAAATTCTTACAGTATTTTTCACAGAATTATTGCAGTAACTATTTTGCAATATATACAATCTACCAAATCATTGTGTTTTACACCTACAACTAGTAGAATGTTACACCAATTATATCTCAATTTAAAAAAATGAATGAATGGTTGAATGGATTAATGAAGACTAAGCAAATATTTCAATAATTCTGGGTAATTGTATCTTAAAATTTTATCTTACATTTTACTTGATGCTTTAAAGGATGACAGACAATCAAGCAGACTAGGATGAGATAACTGACTCTTGGAGTTAAAAGCAACATACAGAGTGTCTATTCTAAGTTTCTAAACTTTCAAGAAAAAATAAATATCAGAAAAATTGATTTATTTGAAGTATGGAATTCAGCCTTGGTAGAACAAGAATTGGCCCTCGTTCTTCTTGTTTCTCATACTATACAACACTGTCTCATAGTGATCTCTAAGGATCATCTCAGAGTACACAAGGGAAGAGCTGATTTTTGGTAGTTTCTCCCCACCTCTCTTGAAGAGACCCTTGACAGCATTTATAAGAAGGGAAATTTCCTAGCTCTGTCAAGTCACCTTTCCATTAAATAAGGCCTACTTATTGACACCTCTTAATGATACCGCAAAAACTCCCAGTAGAGTTGGGTAATTTCTACTGTTGGATCTGGGGCTCAGGGGGGTCAGAAAACTGAGTAGGGTCTGTGTTGATCTCAGAACTGTTATAAGCCCTCTTGAACTAAGCATTGTATCCATACATAATTGCATTAAAAAATCAGAAAGTAGAATGTGACACAGGGGGAGATTTCTTTTTTCCTTATATATTTTTCTAGGGAGGGAAACGTTTTCAGGACCTTCCAGAAAACTTCTTTTTGTGCTACTTGCCGTAACTTAGTTGTATGCCCACTAATACTTGTGGTGGGAAGAGCCTTCCCTCCAAGATCACATTGTCAGAGGATGGAACTTCTAGAATGGGAGAGTAAGGACCTCTAGAAATTCCCTCCTTAATGAAGGCAATGAGGCTACTGGCTCTATTATTTGTCATCAAAAACATACCTAAATGACAGAGGTATAAGATGAGAGGTGGGGCTACTTATGAAGTCTCAAAGTTTGAGTGAGCAGAGCCTGTCAGGGTAGAAAAGGAAGAGGCATGTGGTGTTGGCCTCAGATTCAAAAATGACTTATTTTCCATTGAAGTTATTTCAACATAGACATGTTTAGAGTTGAAAAGAGATGTATTTTTCTTTACATTAATGTTCAGTCATACCACCTAGAGTATACAATGAAATGTTAATCTTTTGATCATCTTGAAAGTAGAACAAGATTTCCTACTATTTTTTAAGTGATAAAAGTTTCAATGTGGTGAATGTTAAAGCTTACCACAGTTTTGTTGTTTTTTAATAACCCTTCTTTGGCATTTCTTCATATTAAAATAGACTAGCAATCACAAAAATGAAAAGGCAGGGCCCTCTCTTGACCACTGAAAGGCCCAGGTCCTCTGATTGCAGTTGTCTCTTTATTGACAATCTTGGTGTCCCAAGAGAGAGGAATGTGCTAAAAATCAGGCAGCTCAAGGCAAAACATTCATGGAGATAGTCTAAGAGACCTCAGTCACACAGCTGGGGAATTGTGCCTTCTTGGAACCCTGCTACTCAAGGTGTGTTCTGTGGACCAGCAGTATCAAACAACTCCTGGGGGTTTGTTAGAAATACAGAATTTCAGGCCTCATTGTGAAAGTTTTCTAAATCAGACTCTATATTTTCATAAGATTCACAGGTGATTCAAATGCACATTAAAATTTGAGAAGCACTACCTTAGACAACTTTTAACCCAATGACTTTTTTCCAGAGGAGGAAGCAGTTTTGAAGAGGATAAGTGACTGGACAAGGACTTCGTGGTAGGAAAGTCAAGATGTAATCCCAGTCTGCTCTGATCTCATCAATCTATTGCCATCTTTGGTTATGAAAGTTCCTAGAATTGCAGGTACAAACTGGAGAAATGACTAGCCCAGTGACCTGGAAAGGTGATGAATGGTACCATCAGTGAATTTGGATTTAAAATGTCCTTTTAGGCAATTCATCCCTAAACTCAGCTTCAAATAAATAAGTAAATTTATTTACTTAAATAAATAGTCAGTTGGCTCCATTGTTTCATTCATACATTCTTTACATAAGCATTTTTTTCTCTACTGTTTCAGGAATTAACCAAACTCTTACCAGTACTTCTTAGCAGTATTGGATGGGAATTTTCTTTTAAATGGTACTTTATTACAGGGCTAAAAGCTAGAGCTTGAAAAAACTGAGTTTACCATGTAGTAGACCTAATTTTATTCATTAAGCTTAACTCCAACAGAAAATCCAAAATAACAGTGGCTGAAACAAGTAGAAATTTCTTTTCCTCTCATGTAAATGTTGGCAGTCCAGGGCTGAGCAGCGGAGACAGGATGCCTTATCATTACCCCACCATACTTACCTACGTGGTCTCCACATAAAATATAGTAAGAAGGAAGAAGTGGAATTATCTTCTTCCTTAAAGGACTCCTCCCAGAAGTGCATTCACACCTGCCACTTAATTTCACTGACCACAACTTAGTTACCTGGCCAACACCCAGCTCCCAAGGGAGCTTGGTAATCTAGGCTTTATTCCAAGTTGCCATATGCCTACTATGACATGAGGTTTTTCCTTCTAACAAGATATGATATTATGTGATAGTTCTTGATGAGTGCTGTTGATCAATAATGTGACTTCCTTCTTTATTTTAACTGTTCATGCAGCCTCTATACTAACAACAAGAAGACATGAGAAGGAAGTCCATGAACTTCTGCCACTGTGAACCCTAGAGCTCTCCTTCATACAGAACAAACTCCCAGAAATGAATCCAGGTGTTCTAGCCCTCCTATGACTCCTCTTTTTGGATTTCCTTGCAATGCCTCTTTATCTTAAATCTGTGTCCTTCCATTTGTATCTAGAACTGATTAAGGCCGATTGTCAATTCACCAACACTTCCCAGATGCGTGTTAATAATACTTTATGGTCTGAGATCACAGTGTAGCTTTTCATACTCAGAAGTCTGGCTCTTTTAATCAAAAATCCCATCTCCATATCTGTTGTATTTATAGCACATTTAAGGAACCCGTTTTGATGCACTGAAGCTGAGCACTGATACCTTTGTTCCTTTCTCAGACATCCTTGTTCTAAAGCCATGAGAGGGCTCCAGAACCGCAAGTGCACTAAAAGGGGTGATGACGGAACACATTGGTTAAGATTTTAACATACTATTTGTCTCTCACAACAAAATAGGGAGTCTAGAGTTTCTTAAAGTTAACAGAGAACTTTGTAAGAACAGATTAGAACACACTGTGTTTAAATCCTAGCTCACCATTCCTTTCCCATGCAATACTAGCATAATTACGCCAATAGAGGATGAATAACACCTTCTTTTGGTCTGTGTTTTGTAGATTTTGGATCCCCCCCCTCCAAAAAAAGGCGGGGGAGTGATAGGATTTTACCTTGGGTACAGGCTGCAGTAAATTTTTTTTTTTTTTCATTTGCCTCAGAGAAACTAACAACACTTTCTGGTGTAGTTTTCCAATATTCTCACACAAGCTGTGGGGAACCACCCCTATTAGTATACCTCTATTAGCCCCTGTCCCCAATAAGGAAATAAGTATTTCTGGCTGGGAGGGGGGAAGAGTGGGAAAGACGGGGCGGGCTTAGGACCATTCCAATTAAAAATGTATACCTCCACTGGAAAGCTGGAAGCAGAGTACATAACATCTTGACATTGCTTCATATTCCTTCTGATACAAAGTAGGGGACTCTGGAACCATTTGGACCAGTTTTTACCTCAGTTTCCTGTGATTTACACTCACTGCAGTTCAAAGAATTGAAATAAAACCTCACCCAGGAGAGGAAGCTTCCCTAATTTTGGCAGATCTGAAAACAGATAGCTACTAAACATTTAGATCAGGGAATTGGCATGATCAGAACAGTATTTTATGAAGATTCATTTCTCCTAGGTAAGAAGAAGCCAAAAGTGTTAATATTCCCATTGAAACATGAGATTTTAAACTGTATCTGTGTAAGTCATCTTTCATGGGTACTACAACTCAAATGCATTTAAAACACATCTTTCAAGCATTTATTGAGGTAATTTAAAGGATCCATCTCATGGGTGGAATTTCTCATTTCTTTAATGACATTGGTCTTCCTAATGGATTCTGGAATATACCTGAGTAGATAACTTCTGATCCTACATTTTCAGTTGCCTATTGGTGCTCTTGGCATCTTACCCTTGTCACGTATGAAACTAACCTTGTCATTTCTCATGGAGAGCAGCCTCTTGCCCTCTCAGTGTCTGAGGTTCTTAGATAGCTCTATTCAAAGTCATCTTTGGCTCTTCTTTCTGTTTTCTAGCTGCCCATGTCCAACAAGTCCATCTTGCTTGCAAGATGTGAAAGACATCTACCCCTGCCTCTCCAGTCACTGTCCTAACTCAGTCTTCGGTGATGTCAAATCTGCTGCCACCTCTTTCCCTTTAAAACTGATTGTGTTAATCACTGATAGACCTTCTTGTACAGCCTTGAAAATGTCATTCTTCTTTCAAAGCTTTTTGCTGGTTCCATGTTCCTTACAAAGTCTGTAAGAAAGGGACTGCTAGATCTATGTATCTGGATACATATGTGTGTTTTAACAGTAATTTTTTTTATAAAAGTAAAGTTACACATAAAATAGATTATAAAAGTATCAGAGGGCTCCTAATGAAGCCAAGAGGAATAACATAACAAGAACTTCCCAATTGGACTTCCACTGGGAGCCTCCACCCCTCCACAAATGCTTTAGGGAAAACCTGAGTCATGTCTAAGAACCGTATTTTGAAAAACACATTAAAAAAAATTTATGATTTTCTTCTGGTTTCACATTCTATGATTAATGCATATAATCTCTAATATACAAGAATCTTTGTAATTCCTATACTTACAATGCATATAATATACTTAAATACAATGTCCATAGTGCTGAACCTTCTAAGGTGATGTAATCTCTCTTCATTGAACTCTGCAGACTAGTTAGAATTTATTAATCTCATGAAAGTTTTCACCTTCTATCTCGGGACAAACTGAAAAGTTTTTTGAAGCCAGGAACTCTACTAATTTAACTGGTAGAAAACAACCTTCAAACTAGTAAGTGATTTATTTAACTGAACTGGATAGAATATAACCTTTGGGCATATCCCATAATGCATCAGAGATCAAGGAGGGCTCACTTTTCTCCACAATTTGGAAAATATTTAAATTAAATGACTCTAAGGTGACTCCAGCAGAAGCAGATGGGAGCCTAAATAAAAATGAGACTTCCTTTGACCAAAATCATAATGATGCAAAGTTAGAGTCCACAAAACCCCCTTCACTTCTGACACCAATTACAAGCTCAGGGGTCCCCAAGACCACATTGGGATTCAACAATTTGCCACAAGACTCATAAATTCACAGAAAGATTTATACTTGCAGTTACGGTTTATTACAATGTAAGGGTACAGATTACATCAGCCAGAGGAAAAGACACATGGAGCAAAGTCCAGGAAAGTTCCAAGCACAAAGCTACCAATTGTCATCTTCCAGTGGAGTCATGGACAGCACTACTTTTTCCAGCAATTATGAGTGACAATATTCCTGGAGTATTACCAGTCAGAGAAGGTCGCCTGAGCCTCAGTATCCAGAGTTATTATTGGTACTCCATCACATAGGCATAGTTGACTGCCCAAGCACCTGATCTCAGTTTCTAGCCCCTCTGGAAGTCAAGCTGATATTGTATGACCCAAAGTACACACTCTAAATCACATTGTTAGACTCTAAGATGAGACTAGTCCCCAACTTGTATCACACTTTTAGATTATCTAGTGTAACCCAAGGCCTTCAGACAAACAAAGACTTTTCAAAGGTTTAGAGATTATCTCCCAGAAGCCCAAGGCAAAGGTCTGGGTGAGGTTAAATACTTTACTACACAAATGGTAACTGCGTAACTGGAAAATATAAAGGGAAAAATTCTTCACAGAAGCAAGCACTTTCACAACTCAGATTCAACTATTTAGAATGGAAGGGGAACCATGTGAGTGTGAGCATCCTGAGCTGCACCTTCTGGTTAGAAGATGCAAATGTGAACTAACACACCGTCTCCTCCAAAGTGGCCATTTGGTTTCTTCCTTAGTGAACCTAAAACGTTCTCTCTGGTTTCTTCTTTTTTTAAAATAAACTTACTTACTCACTTATTTATTTATGGCTGTGTTGGGTCTTCATTTGTGTGGGGGGGGCTTTCTCTAGTTGCAGCGAGTGGGAGTTACTCTTCATTGCGGTGCGTGGGCTTCTCATTGCTGTGGCTTCTCTTGTTGCGGAGCCGGGGCTCTAGGTGAGCGGGCTTCAGTAGTTGTGGCTCACGGGCTCTAGAGCACAGGCTCAGTAGTTGTGGCACACGGGCTTAGTTGCTCCACGGCACGTGGGATCTTCCCAGACCAGGGATCGAACCCGTGTCCCCTGCATTGGCAGGTGGATTCTTAACAACTGCGCCACCAGGGAAGTCCCTCTTTCTGGTTTCAATCCCAAGGATGTTGGGATGACAAAAGATTAGAGAGAACTTGGAATAGCCGATTCCAACCCAAATATGACTGTTGGGCTGCACCCTACAGGCCTACAAGCCCTGTAGTTGCCCAGCCTTGAGACCAAAGAAAGAGCCCAGAGACAGTGATGGGGACATCAATGGCTTATTGGACAGGGCATCTAACACACAGGGTGCTGGAGCAACACCACACCATGTGAGGCCGACAGCAGGCAGGACATACCAGCAGTCTTTGCTACTCAGGGGAGAAGGAGGCTACCACTTATAGGGGGAATTATGTCAGGTGGGCTCATTGGTTACCAGGGGCTAATTAAGCCTTATAATTAAAAGAATTGGATAGTCATGTGTGTGAAGCAGGGCCTGGTCAAGGAGGGCACGTACAGAGAGCAAGAGAACAGCCATCTTGAATGGCCTATCCATACAATGAAACTCACAGAATAATTCTTCCTTTCACAGCTAAAGAAGTATTTAAGACACGCTGCCTTGGCAGAAGTGTCATACTCAAACACCAAAATAGTAGACATCAGGAGGCTTTGCAGGAAACAAATTTCCTCCTCTGAGTTACAACTCCAAGAGGCTCCCTCTCCTCCCTTTGGCTACTCACTGCACTACTGGGATGGGGGAAGGGAGATAGGGTACTAACCTATGAGGAGAAGTAGTAAGCCCTATCAGACACCCCAAATCACACAGCTACAGCTTATTCAACCACCACCCTTAGGGGACTCAACTTCCCCACCTACATCAGTGCTCCCCTTCCTCACCGGAGGCTCTCCCAATGCTTGAGTACTACTCCTCTTTTTAACAGGTGTTTTACCCCACCAATTCTTACAAAGACCCAATTTCTCAAAGAAATAGGTATGATATTATTTTCAAATTCAATAACGACAAAACATTGAATTCAAACATTAGAATTTTAAAAGCACAACTAGAGATTCTGGCACAGTGACTTTAGTGCAGTAGAGCATAGTTTAGAGCATAGTTCTTTTTACAAAAGCCCTCCAAGCCATCTGATTGAGGCTTCTGGTTTACAACCCTAATTTATACTGCATGCTAAAAAATGAGTCTGGGTTAAGAGCTCTGAGAGATGAGAATATTTCCTCAGTTCTGCTTAGGCAACTTCACTTGAAATACTTGACCAAGATGTCTAGAGCTCTCCTCTGACAAGAGTAACTGCAGTTATACTATCTCACTGATTTTACACATACGAATAGCCAGTCATCTAGAGACCTTTTAAACAAAACAGAAGAGACACCACCAGGATCAAGAGGTGGCCAGCATGTGGAGGAGCATCTGAGACTCTCATATACCATTTGGAGGAGTATACATTGTTACAGCCACTTTAGAAAACTGGTAGGTTCTACATGCCTGCCCCACGATTCACACTACTAACATATAGCAAAAGGAATGTAAATGTATGTTCATCAAAATGTATGCATAAGGACTATCAGAGCAACATGCTTCATAGCAGCTCCAAGTTGGAATCAGCAGAATTGATAAATTGTGAGGTAGCCATACGATGTGTGACAAGACAGCAGTGAAGTAAGCCAAATACTGCTACATGTGACAACACAGATGAATGTGATTATGAACCAAAGAGGCCAGACACCAGAGTAAACAAACTATATGGTTTGTTTATGAACTTGTTATGACAAGTTATAAACAAGTTATGAACTTGTTTATAACAAGTTCAAAAGCAGACAAGACGAATCTATGATGATAGAATGAGAATAGTGGTTACTTTGTTGGGGTGGGAGAGGTCATGGGGGGGGTGTTCCTGAAGTGCTGGTCATGCTCTATTTCTTCATTCTTACTGTGGTTTCATGAGTGATTCACTGTGTAAAAGTTCACAGGTGTGGTCTGTACCTTTTTCTGGTTGTATTTTATGTTTATCATTTTATTCAGTATTTCTTAAAAAGAGGAAGAGAAGCACTAGTGAAAACTTCTGTACCTATTCAAGTGGGGTCATTCATGAGTGGCTACCCAATAATACCTGGGAACTCTGCAGAACCAAATAGACGGTAGGCAGTAGCTGACAGAAAACTTCCCATCTGGGATTTTCCCCAAGTTCCCAGCAAACCCTAGATCCTCAGTCTTCCCCATTCACATGTCTGATACTTGACCCCCCATTGCTCTAGGAAACAGGTGGGCCTCCTGAACTCAGCCCTCCTGAACCCTGTGGACACTCAGATCTCTTTGGAATGCCCCTAACACACTACTCCTAACCCAACTTTAACCTGCCAGCAATCTGGGGACACAAACTTGTTCTCCTGTATGCAATCCCCTTTTTTGATCCCTCTAGTCTAGAAAAAAAGTGAGGGTCAGGTCATAACTTCCTATCCTGAGTGATATGGGTAAACAGTTGGTTGAATGGGACCAAGGGTCATCCTTAATGGATATAGGGACCCTTCACCCTCTGCTGCAGTAATGGAACACATGCTCCAGACACTGAACCGATGCACACCTACCCAATGCACCAGCCTCTCCCAAATAAATGTCTAAATGTATCTCGGCCTTTGCAGGTATCTCTAGTGACAGGAAACATCACTTCATGGAAAGAGTTTAAGTTATGCCCTGACAAGCGCCAATATGGATAGATACAACAATATCCAACACTAATATAGTGCTGCCTATATGCCAGGAAATGTTGAGACAGGCAGGCAGGCAGACAGGCTTGCTTAATACTCCTGATGAATCCCACGAGATAGGTATTATTATTATTACCATCACAATCTTTTGCATATGCAGAAACTGCAAGGAGAGGTCACAAACCTGGCCACCGAGAGCAAGTGAAAGGAATTAACACCACAGGGCAGTCTGACTTCAGATTCTGTGTTTTTAACTGCTGCATCACACAGTCTCCAAAAAGGGAGAGGAGCACTGTACACCTTTGATTCTTCTCACTTTGGCACTTGCTGCTGCCCAGGCAGCCCTCAGAGATGTGCCCCCCACTTACCCACTCACCACCAGTCCAGCCCTGAAGGACCCTCCAGACTTGGGGCCCATAGCTTTCCAAAACAGGAGGGATGCTCTCCATCTCTATGCTCAGCTAGGGACCAAATGTGTTTGCATCTGAAGATTAATACTCATTTCCAGGCCACTTTACACAGATATTTTTCTCAAAACACAGCCAAAGCTGGACATTGGGGCCTAACTCTAGGTGCACCTCTTACCCTTGTTGGGGAGGAAGAAATTCTCTACCCTTCTACGTT
Source organism: Kogia breviceps (assembly GCF_026419965.1). Taxonomy (NCBI): domain Eukaryota; kingdom Metazoa; phylum Chordata; class Mammalia; order Artiodactyla; family Physeteridae; genus Kogia; species Kogia breviceps. The sequence continues at coordinate 21,688,199 of NC_081324.1, forward strand.
CTTCTGGCTGGTCTGAGAACTAAATTGACATCCAAAAGATTAACAGGAAAAAAAAAATCACATCAAAGTTTAATAACACTTAGACATGGGAAAGACCCAGGAAAATTGAGTAACTTGCCCAAAGGGCTGAAACTCACCTTAAATAGCATCTTCAGCTAAAGATAAAAGAGGATGTTGCCAGGAGTGGTTTGGGAGTCCAAAGGGGTGGAAGGAAATTCACATGGAGATGGAAAAGCAGAGGACTGGTAAATACAAGTTTGCTGGACAAGACAGAGACAATGGAACACAGAGAGGAATTTTAACAAACAGACTTTGCTAGGTTCCTAGGTCTACACGCCTATTCTTACTACGGTGATAGCTCCTTCCTGGAACAGGTTCTCTGTCTACATTCTTTAGGCAGTTAGGGGGAAGGTCAAAGTTTCTACCTGAGTCTTTTGGGCCTTGATTGCTTTCAGCTCAAAATAACCGACATGCCAAAGAAACACTTTTGGGTGGCAAATTTTGCTCCCCTACACACTCTACCCATAACCAAAATTCTACTGTTGAAACCATCTAGAATTTCCCTACATTAAGTTTCTCTCCAGGACCACTGTTCCCAGCATGGTACTACTGTCCCAATCAAACATAATAATTTTGAACATCATCAAAAGGAGGCTTTAGACCCAGTCCCTTTTCTCTCAGAAGCCTCTCCTGGGATGCCTGGTTAAATTTGTGACTCCACATAGAAATGGAGAGAAGGGCACTTACATAGGCAGCAATGTCTATATTTTTAGATGCCAATGGAACTGTTGATAGAAAGCTGCCTGCCTGCACCGTCCAAACCCCTGACCCATGCCCAAATCAGTGTTTCCAGAGGGGCCACCATGCCCCCAAGCTGTGATGTACTTTGCTGAGCACCAAAGCTGTGAGATAGATAAATCCTTGAAGGCAAAACCACCAACTAGTGAATACATATGAAGTCAGTCCACTATGATTTCCTGAGCACCGTGTGATGGAAGCTCTTTAGAAAACTTATGGAATAAAAACAGAGAATGTGTAATTTTACTAAATGGCATACTGTATGTTATGATTTAATGGCCAGAATTACTTTGTTGGGGGAACACTATCTCCCCCTCTCCTTGTATTTCTGGATATAGTGACCTCCTTTAGAGGAACACTTCTGGCCTCTCAGTGATTCTTTATGGTGTGACTAAGCTCATTTTATTGCAGAACTGTCAGGACGCAGCTAAACCTCCGCTATCTTTTACTGAAATCTGCCTTCTCTTTGGGGATCTTGGTCTACATTGGCCTGCAGTAAGCTTAGCATTAAAGATTCAGTTCCTGGAGCCAGGCCAGCAATTTTCCAGCGCTTCCTAAGACCAGATACGTATGTTTCCTTCTGGGATACAGTATAAGTCAGCCCTCTGTCATCTGGATGAGGCACATGTCCCAAAGAGATTTACCTCAATTAAAGATAAAATATGACTCCTGGGTATAAATCCAAAAACCAAAAGCCAAAGTACTAATTTGAAAAGGTACATGCACCCCAATGTTCATAACAGCATTCCTTAAAATTGTCAAGATATGGAAGCAAGTTGTGTCCACCAACAGATGAATAAAGAAGATGTGGTGTGTGTATACACACACACACACACACACACACACACACACACACACACACACACAATGAAATACTACCCAGTCATGAAAAAGAGTGAAGTTTTGCCATTTGCAACTACATGGATGGACTTGAAAGGTTTAAGTGAAATAAATCAGACAGAAAGACAAATACTGTATGTTACCACATATATGTGGAATCTAAAAAATACAACTAGCAACTATAACAACAACAACAGAAAAACCAGACTCACAGATATAGAGAACAAACTAGTGGTTCCCAGCAAGGAGAGGGAAGAAGGGAGGAACAAGGTAGCAGCAGGGGATTAATCGGTACAAACTATTATGTATAAAATAAGCTACAAGGATATGTTGTACAAACACATGGGATGCAGCCAACATTTTATCATAACTATAAGTGGAGTATAACCTTTAAAAATTGTGAATCACCATATTGTACAGCATTATATGTTACAGGTGTACATCAACTATTCTTCAAATAAAAAAGATAAAATGTATCTCCTGACTCCTTTCTTAGTTAGTTCTGAACCCCAATGGGAGAAAGTAAGATTGTTACTCTGAGAACCCTTTCAAGCTCCAGTGCTACTCCACTACCATAAAAGCTTCACCAGGTACAAGGACAGGAGATTTTTCTCTAGCAATTTTACTAGCATTGGATCAACTGTCCCTGAATCTCCTCCTGCTATTATTTCTCCTTCTGGTTTTTGCTGCTGATGCTTTGTTGCATTATTTTGCCACTCCGAGTTCCCTCTGGTTCCACTCAAAAGACCATAGCTCGGGCTTCCCTGGCGGCGCAGTGGTTGAGAGTCCGCCTGCCGATGCAGGGGACGCGGGTTCGTGCCCCGGTCCGGGAAGATCCCACGTGCCGCGGAGCGGCTGGGCCCGTGAGCCGTGGCCGCTGTGCCTGCGCGTCCGGAGCCTGTGCTCCGCAACGGGAGAGGCCACAACGGTGAGAGGCCCGCGTACCACACACACACACACACAAAAGACCATAGCTCCTTCAATTAGCAGTGCTCAAACATGGGCTGCCTCTCCAAGGCCGTCATTTAAATGAAATCTTTCCCAAATAGCTCTTCACTTTGACTGGAACAGGAAAATAAACACCAACAGATTATCACAGCTGTATCTGGCACAACCCTCCAAGGAGATCTAGGATTGCTTTCATTTTTCCAGATTCCCAAAGATATTTGTCTTCTGCTTTCTATCGCCCCAGCCTGGCTTTCATCAGGTAGCTTACTTAGGAATGAGCCAACAATACATCCCCTCCTCGTCCCTCCATCACTGAGGAGGCATTAAAAATTCAGCTGCCTCTTCTTAGTGAACAATTATCTCACTCATTGGCTTGATTCACTGATCTCTTAATGACAGCTTTCCTGCTGTTTCCTTTGAATGTTTAAAATATGAAACAATCCTGTCTTGTCAAGCTGAAAACTGTGGCTGAGTTTTCTGTCGCTGTTTCCAATAAATACTTTCAAGGGGTTTCAAATTATCCATCATCTGACAGCTCTCAGGAAGATTCTCTCATCTCCTTCAGGCATCAAAAGCCATTTCTAACCACCGTGCTGTCCCACTGATTACCCTCAATGATTTTCAAAATCGATTCCATTCTTCTCAAAGAACTTCCCTCCCCATCAATATTAAAGGGCGCTTTGAATGCACCCACACCCAGGAGGAAGGACTGTGTGTGACCGTCCTCCCCTGACCAGGATGAATTAGTAAACAGACTATAAAGATTAGAATGGTATACTGATCATATTTATTCAGCACTTAATGAGAAGATGCACACAGTAGAAAGATCTAGAAGATCTAGGATGGGGAGACCAGTGTAATTTCTGATGGGAGGCGGCAGAAGTACTATCTTCAGGAAAGGAAGTAAAGTAACGGAAAGAGATTCTGACTGGAAAGAAGTCAGAGGTTTGTGCTCTAACCTGTCACCGTAGCTCCTTTCTTTCCCAGGGAAGGATGGAAAGGCCAACTCACAGAAGGGAGTTAGAAAGGAATGCAGTCTGCAGTGCATTCATAGCCAGTGGAGAAAGAATGCAACAGCAGATAGAACCCTTTCCCTGCCACAGAGTCTAAAAGACTCAGGAAATGAGCTTTACTCATGGGAGTTACAGAACTGGAAAATGCAGTCTTTCATTGTCTTCATGACCAGAGGACCTCAACCAAAAGCCCAGAAACTAAAAGCTGAAAAGGGATGGAGGAAGATACCTGAGGACAACCTCTAACCCCAGGAATTAGTTCTGACTCCAGAATAAGGATTCTGAATGTTTTTAAAAACCAGTTTATTACCAAGTTGAAAAGTAAGATCAAGGTTGGATTAAACTTTCATGGTTCAAATTAGCAAGAAAAGAGAGTACCTCTGTGTATATTTCTTTGAAACTGGTACTCTTACTGATATTGAAAGTTTTATTTTTTTAAATATTTCTGTGCTTAACTTTATTTAAAAGTTGTGGTTTTTTTTTTTAAAGGAAAGCCATGCTTTTAGACAAACAAATCAACCTATGAGCTAAGCTCTGGGGTTCTAAGTAAAAATAAAAAGTGTTTCCTGGACCCTAAATGCTTACAAGCTAATTGCAGGATTAGTTATACCACCTGCCCTACTGAATGCAGTAGTAGGGAAACTAATGAATTCTTTCACTATGCATGTTGCCACCACCTCTAAAAGAGAATTAAAAATTAATTAAAAATAAGAGGGACCTCTTCTAGTATTCTTCATCTCACCATCCACCTAGCTACACAAGCCAGAGCCCTAATGGTCATCAACCCCTCACCCCCTTGATCTAATCTCTCACCGTGTCTGTGGATGTGACCTCCTCACAGTATTTTTAAGCCCGTCTGTCTGTCTGGAGTAGCCACCATCACCACCACCACCCCAGCTCTCTAATCTAGATCATTGTCTGGGTGACTAGAATAGCTTCAAACTGCTCTGCCCACAAGCACTCTGGCACCCTTCTAATCTGCCCTACAGACTGGAGCCAGAGCAATCTGTCCAAAATACCAACCTGATGATGTCACCCTTCCTCAAGTCTCACCATAGGTGGAGAATGTCCCCTCCCCTTCATCACGCAAGCCCTTGAAGGGCCATGCTCCCTGCCATAGGACTTTAAAATAAAGATGCCAGTCCTTCCTTCAGAGGCTAATCAAATATTACATTCCTTTTTTTTTTAAACCTCTGCCTCACAATGGGTAAAGTTTTACATTCATTTATGTGATTGTTTAACAGCTTGTTGGATGGATTAGTAAGTCAATAAGAAATTAAGATGGGATTGCAAAATGAGATTCACAAATAAAAGTGGTCAAGACAGATGTACAGAAACAGCTTTTTGATTTGGGTCTTCAGAGAAGAATAGTAGTCTATTAGGAGAAGAAATAATGTAGATTACTTGGGATTGAAGGAGTAGATATGGCTGCAATGTGGTGGTAAAGAGGACGGGGCTCTAGTAAGTTACCCAGTCCCATTCAGACTTAGCAGCTTTGGTCTTTGAAAAACCTACTTAACCTTTCTTTTCCAGTTTACTCATTTTGAAGAGGTGGATGAGAAGCATTTCTACCTCATGGTATGGAATGAGGTGTGGTATGTTAATACTTGGCACTATAACTGCCATATAGTAAATGCTCTTTAAATGATAGCTCATGTTATTATTTTTATACTTATCCACAGGTCATTAAAATTAAAGTTTAAGTCAACAAGTATACATATATCAAGATGCTATGTGCTGGTACTGAGTCAGGCAATGGGATGGTGATGAAAGATAAATTTACAGAAATATCCTTCAAGGAGCTCACTCATCTTCTATTGAAGGTGGTCACTGTTTGGTGGAAACTAAGGGGGGGGGAACATGACAAACATTGAAGGACAAGCTTCTTAATGGACCAATAAAATGACAACAACAAATACCCCACCAGGTACTAACTAGTACCTACATCCCAGCTTAACCACGGACAGTATTTCTGTAAAGCCTCCGACATGACTCCACTTTTTCCAACTTGCATGCAATTTGGGGAGCAAATCTGGTCCTTTGGGTACTGTCATCCTTGTGGGGAGAGTGCTCGTGTTCAGAGTCTAGTCATTGCCCCAGGCCAGGTATGTCTTCCTACCATTTAACAGGTCAGTATCATTTCATGTTTTATGTTCTCTTTGGTAATACAGATGGAAATATTAAAGTTCCAAAGCTTAAGTCAATTTGTCCAAGGACACAAAGCCACTCAAGGTTTGAATAAAGATTGTATAACTTGAGGCTGCAGGACAGTGTTCAGTGTACCCTGGGTAACTTTCTTTACACAGAGGTCATGGGAACCTTAAAAGGACAGTTACCTAAGGATGATCTAAGCAGGGGTAGAGAGATGGAATTCTGGAATGTTTTCTGAAATATTTATAAGCTTCGAAATGAAGAGTTTTACTAACATGGATAAGTGGATGATGTCAATGTCTTTAAGTAGCTGTTATCTGTGAGAATCTACAGAATACATTTAGTCACAGAATTTGGCAATTAAAAGGACCTTGGCGGTCATGTGGTTTTACCCCCCCCATACCACAAAGAAGCTTCTTTTTGCAGTAATTGTCAGAGAGTTTAGGAGGATACAGTTTTTCCAAAAACCCTACAGTCTCACAAGGGGAAGCCATCCTAGAAATCATCTAATCCAACCCCGCAATTTACAGGTAAGAAATGTAAAGCCCAAAGTGTCCAGGTGACACATTCAGGGCCATTGACCACTTATCTCCAGAGGTAGACCCAGAAAGCAGACCATTTGGATTTCAACTATACTGCCTCAATTTAAGATCTTAAAAAAATAAGGTAAAAAACAAACCAAAAAATTTATTTACAGATGATTTTTTTATTATTAGAAAAAATGCTGTTTGGGAATAGGAGGTTGTAAGAAAAAAATATGGAATTCCACCTTTAAAATGCATTCAAACACTTTGGTAAACAAATGTCCGGCTCCTAGGAAAACATTTCTGGCTTTTTACAGGTTCAGACACATGCAAATGTTAGGAAGAGTCTAACTGAAGCCCCGGAGAGTATTAACAGCACTATCTTAATTGTAGACAAAACCGTGACTAGGTTTCCCAGTCAGGCGGTATAAGTGCCAAATAGGGAACATTTCTAGCCTTTGTGGTGGGGTAGAGCCAAGTATCAGGGATAAAATGTAAGAACACGTCCATGGTAAAGATACTGTATCTTGCATCCTCACAAGGCTATTATTCTGTCCATTCTCCAGTTTTAGAAGTTGAGGCTGAGAAAGTTACTCCAACTTGCCCTAAATCCCCAAAAAGTGGCAGAGCCTGCATGTTTGCAGAGATTAGTAGTTAGTCTATAACTAAGTGGGCTAGAGTCCAGCCTCTTATGAAGCCTTTTAAAGTAGGATACACTTGGGAGAAAAGGAAATGGAGACCTACGTCCTGAATTTCAAAGTATACCACCCACCTCCTCTCTATCTAGTGGTTCACTGAATATAGAGTTCTGTCTGCAAGTGGTCATATTTCTTCCCTGTTACTACATGCATTCGGCCAGCACTCTCCTCAGCACTGTCTGGGCAGAAATCTCTGCAGTAAGTCTTAAACAACCAGGAGTTGTAATATGTTCAGTTAATAGGTGGCAAGGGACGTGTCAGATTGAGCTTTTTAATTTATAATTTCAATCAAAGTTTAGTGACTCCCTGCTGACCACAGACAGGATAAATTCCAAATTGCCTTGTGATATGCTTAGGCTGACATTCAAAATCTCCCACATCCTGGCTTGAATGTCCTGTTCCATATTCTGCCCAGCCATTACATTTTCCAAGCCTTCTACTCAAGCTAAATTGTCCTTAAGCTGTCTTCCAAGCATATCTTACACTACTCCACATCCACATTTTTGCTGAGACCATTCTTCCACATCCTCAGGTGTCTCTCTTTCTCATCATTTATCCAGAGTCTATCCTCCAAGATCCAATTCTAATTCTTATTTCTTTCATTTATTCAATAAATAGTTGCTACTTTTGTGTCAAGCCCTATATTATGCACTAAGTATAGCTAGGTATACAGTGGTGCTTCAAGCCCACATCCTAGTTGAGGGTTGGGGAAGGAGAAGGAAGAAACAGAAAAGTTAATATGCAATATCCAGATATGAAAATTGCTATGAAGGGAATAACTTACGATACAAAACAATTGTTTTCAGTGGAGTGGCTGTTCCCTACAGTGGTGGTCAGAGACCTCTCTGAAGAGTAGCCATTTGAGATGAGACTTAAGATATGAGAAAGAACCAGGTGTCTCAAGAGCATCCTGGTCAAGATAACAGGGTGTGCAAAACTTTGGATTGTGAAGGACCTGGAACCAGGATAACAGTGGCAGGAAGTGAGGTAGGAAATCTAACAAGCTTTCCAGTCGGCAAAAGTCTACCTTTCATCTGAATTTCTCTTACCATCTGTACCATCAAATTCTTTAGCATAAACTGTCTGCAATTATCATTTGTTTTTAATCTTATCTCCTTCCTTACATAGAAGTTCCGTGAGAGCCTGTATCCTAGTACTCACCAGCAATAAAAGCTCCAAAATGTACTCAACAAATAATTGAGTGGAAGATTCTAGTTCCTTAGGGGCAAGGCTTTCTATGTCCGATGTCAGAAGACAGAGTCGAGCACATGATAGATACAAAAAGTTCTGCTGATCGATTGGTTGATTTCCCCCCTTTGCTCTGGGAAAACTGATCTGTTTGCAGTTATTTTAACCCTGATAGGAAGACTCTGCCTTCAAGCAAGACTCTGCCTTGCTCCCTTTTGTACTGTCACAACCCTCTGAAGTCTTCACTGGCAACCACATCTCAGCCAATTTCTCCCTGCTCTAGTCACCTGGTCTCTGACTTGAAGCTGAGCCCATGTCAGTCAAAAAATGTTTAACAATTCTAAATCACGTATACATATGGTTGTTTTAATACATTTACTTAGAAAACATTCAAAAATAAATTGAAAGAATTACAATATTTAAAATGAATATTATAAAGAATCAAGCCATTTTACTCCAAAGAGAAAGCAACATGATTGAATAGGCTTTGTTATATTTTTAAGATCTCAGTTAAATACTTTGTAATACAGTGACTTAAAAGTCTGGGTCTAAGTTCAGTTTATTTCAATACCCAATTCAATGGCTCCATAGCTGAAAGTGACCTAACCTCAAGATTATATAAGTTTAGTTGGAAGAAATACATCATTTGCTACATTTAGTAAATATTCTTCTTCCCCCCCCACCCGCCCCCATGCTACCCACCAACTATTTAGTTAATAGATTTCTATTTCTTCCAATGTCAATCAGTTGCTCTTACAACCCAATTGTTAAGTTCTACTTTTTTTCTATATTTAGATAAATGTATTCAAGATACCCTGAAACACTCAACTGGGTCGTGTATTAGAAAATTGTTGCTATGCTTAGGAATATAGATATGTTTAATTATGACATAATTTATAGGAAAAAAAATAACAATAAACATTTTGAAACAGCTTTAAAAAAAAAGAACTCCTTCATCCACGAATTGGTGATGTTAGTGGTAATAATTTTTTTGGTCTTTGTATATCTTTTGGGGGTTACTTTCTTATTCATTGTTTTTTTAAAAAATCACCTTACCAACAGTAAAGTTTTTCACTTTAATTTTATCTCCTCAGTAACACACCATTCAGTACTATGAAAACAGCATTTGTCACCATAGAAAGTGCCAACTGATCTAGAACATGTCCAAGAATATATACACATACATAGTGTTTATCAGTGGGGTAAGCCTAAGTACTTTGCCATAAGGTAGTTCATGAATCACTGTGTGATACAAAAGATTTTCATGGTAAGCACACATATTAACATAGTATTACAAAATTTTTAAAGGACTTGCTATTTAAAACTAACTATATTGATGACATCCTACAACTCTGTGCACCTCAGGCTTCAATCGTTTTACTGAAATGTTCGGCCTATAAGTTGTGCAGTTAATAGATTTCACATGTGGGGGTCCTCTGGACCTAGAACTTAACCCATTTTTATTCCACTCAAAGCAGGTATTCTATCAGTGGACACACTTGGTTTTCTGATAAAATACTACTTAACATTAAACATACTCTTACTGTGGAGACTATGTCTCCTCTAGCATAACCTTTCTTTTTTGAATCACAGATTAGTCCTTCATTTATTTCAATATTTAAACCTAATTTACCAAATACCCTGAACACAAACTTGTTGAAAGCATATGCACTTCTCTTCAACTATACAGCAAACCTCCCATAGTCTATATTTAAAATTTTGTCTCTTCAAACCATCAGCAATGTTTTCTAATGTACCATCCAAGTATTCAGTGATAAGTGAGTTTAGTTTGTGATTTTTAAAAAATTCAATCAGACATTCTTGCCATAACAAAAAGAATGAGTATTTCCCCATTGGCATGTGGCTTTTTGCCTTTTTAATTCAGTAAGTAGTTTCAAATGGGGTTCCCCATGTGTGTGCTTCAGGTTGGTAAAATTTTGTAACATACCAAGTAGCATATATGACTTTAAAGTTTGCTGAACAAAATTATAGAAGTGTGCCTTTTGTTTTCTGGGTATTTAATTTTCAAAGGACATGTTAGCTGTTACAGCTACATGCTCTAATTAACCAACATCTCCTTTCTCTTGTTGCCTCTAAGATCTTCATTGTTTTTGACATTCTGCACTTTCCCTGTGGTATGTTCAGATTAATGTCTTTCATTAATTCTGGAACATCACTGGCATACTGCCTCCCCCTCATTCTCTCCTTTTGGAACTCTTATTAATAAATGTTAGACCTTCTTTTATCCATGCCTCTTAATCTTTCATACTGTTATCTTCTTACCTTCCTATGAGATATAATATGTAAATTTTTCAGGTACACCTTTCAGTTCACTAATCCCTCTTATCTGTATTTTAAGTCAATGGATGAATTTAAAAACAGATAAATTTCAATGATAATTTTTTTCATTTCTAAAATCTAATCTGGTTCTTTTTTAAATCATTTTTTTTCAACAATGTAGCATCCTGGCCTTCATGTTTTTGATGCCCTATTTTATGTCTATTAACTTTCAGCAAGTTTAATAGTCTCTCTGATAAATGAAGTACTTTATTGGGGGAGGGGATGAAGCAAAATCACATCTAACTGTTGCTTTTACTGACTGTAGCTCATGAAAGGCCATTTCCTTATGTGGCTTCTAATTCTGAATTGTGAGCTCATATTCAGTGAGGATTTGTCTGTGGGAATATTATGAAGCCTAGATTGAGGTTTCCTCCCTCCAAAGAGGTTTTGTACTTTCTCTGCCAGTTATTCAGGCGGCTTTCCAGCAAGGGACTTTTTAATATTAATATCCTTGTTAAAACATACATTTGAGATTTCCTAGATCACATAGGATATATAAATTTGAACCCGAAACCTGAATAATAGCATTTCTATATCCAAAAACTCTTAAGGGACATATACTTTTACCAAGACCCTAGAAACATAGGCAAAATTACTTGACATCTCCCTTGGGCAGAAGATTTTTCCTAGGCTGCTACCATTTTGTAATAAAAGCAACCAGTACTCCTTGGAGAAAAGGCCAGTTCCAGGGCTGGGGCAAGGTAGGTGTAAGATGAGCCTGGAATATTTTACTGTACAAGAAAGAAAGAGCTCAAAAAATAATGGGGATATATAAAAAAGATATAAGAGCCAGTTTTAAGGGCCTCAGACTGGCCAAATAGGGGACCCTTTGAGCTTCAAAATGATACTAATTGGTTATAATCCAAAAAATAGAAACCCATGAGTTCATATTGTTGTATTAAGAGAAGTAATTTTTTCTTATAGAATGTCAATTAATAAGCATAAGAGGAATTATTCAGTTAGAAAATCATCGATCGATGCTAAAATAAGTTGGTAAAATTTTGAGGACCAGGGTATTTACTTAGTCTCAAAGTATCTTTCCAAAAATTACTACTTAGATACAAAGGGCAAATAGTAACTCTATAGTGGATAAACTAGACAGACACCATCTTAACCAAGGGTCAAATTTAACATCACCAGTAATAGGACAAACCAACATCAAATGCCTCTGGATATGGTGTACAGAAATGGTCATATTATCATTTCCATGGTACTCCTGACCAAAATGCGTACCTGAATCTAACCAGGAGGAAACAGACAAATCCAAAATGAGGTACATTCTACTAAGTAACTGGCCTATACTCATGAAAAATGTTAAGGTCAAGAAAAACCAAGTAAGCCTGAAAAACTGTTTCAGATTACAGGAAACCAAAGAGACATGACAATTAAATGTAATGTATGATCCTGGATTGGATCCTGGAGCAATGATTATCAATTACATCAATGTTCAGTGTTCACAGTTTTGATCATTGTAATGTGGTTATCTAAGAGAATTTCCTTGCTCTTCCATGATACATAGTAACATGTTTGGGGATAATAAGACACAATATCTCCAACTTTTTTCAAATGGGTCAGAAAAAAATGCACACACAGAACACACACACAGAGAACATTAAAGCAAACTGAGAAAAATGTAAACAATTTGTGAATCTGGGTAAAGGGTATACAGGAAGTCCTTGTGCCGTTCCTGTAAATTTTCTTTCAGTTTGAATATCAAAATATAAATTTACCAAAAGAAGGACTCAAAAACTAAATAATCTCTTAATCCATTTTTCCAAGTGTATGTCAAATGTAATATATTTCAATATACTAAAAGCAAAAAAATGAGTAAGGACATCCCTCCAACCCTCTGAGTTCCTCCCTTACACTCTTGTGACACACATCTGTCACCCTGTTGAATGAGGACCCCAGTTTCAACCTCTGTGCTAACATCCATGAAACTCAATTTCTTGAGTTAAAATCTAAGTAGAAGTCGATATTTTCTTCCTATACCCAAATATTGTTTCATACAAGCTCAACACAAAATCCACTTTAGTCCCCACTACTCTAAAATCATACAGTAATAATTATGTAGAACTCAAATTGCTCACAAAATGTTGGGCACCATTCCAAATGATTTACATACAATTCCTTAAATGACACTTCTATGAGGGAGGTAACAGTATGACTCCAATGGGAAAACTGAGGCACAGAGATATGAAGTAACTTACTCTGATTCATGACCTAGTAAGTACTAGAAATAGAAACTGAACATAGGCAGCTCTGTTCTGGAGCCAACACTTTCAGCCACCATAATACCTTGTTTCTTCAAACAGTCTCTTCTGTATAGCAGTGCAGATACTTGTGCCATTTACCTTTGTATCCTTAGCTCTTAGCATACTACGTGACACCAAGTACGTCTCAACAGATATTTGTTTAGCTGACCTGACCACCACTCATTTAATGTTCTATTATCTTACATTGTTATTTACAATGATAGATGATACATACCACTACATATATAAATCTCATCCCCCCAACTGGGTCCCAGTTTTCTCCAGTGAGGGTCCTGAACTAGATAAATATTTCTCAGATTACGTCTAAAAAACAACGTTCAGTTCAGACCTTTGCATCCATCTTTGGTCAATGAGTCCTTATTGCCTGTGGACTATTGCCCTGATATAGCTCCTCAGTTTCCCTCCGCCTTGGCCCTCTAGATCATGGCTTTCTACCCATCAGCAGTCTGACAAGCCTATTCAAAGCACACCTATTATTTGTAAAGTTGTTTTTATAATGTTAAATATATATATGCGTGTGTGTGTGTGTTTGTGTACAAAGCATGTCCCCAAAGGGATAGTTCATGCTGTTATGTTTACTTTTAATATTTGAAAGTCCTGATTTGATTTCAAATATATATCATTGAGGGACACTGCAGTAACTTCTCCTTAATACTAAATATTATTTCAAAATCTGGCAGCTAGAAAAAGATTATTTTCTAGGCAAGAACCAGTTTATTATCCTTTATGTACAGATGTGCTGAGAAGATCTATTCTAATAAACAAGTACTGAGTATTTATTTATGGTAGTGATGATGATCATCAATATGGATGTGGAAAGCAATCAATGTCCTCATCAAGTAAAATTTGAGAAATTTAGCATTTAAGTCCAAGGCAGAAAAAGAAAACAAATCACATGGAAATAAACAAACAACTTCTAGGGTTTTTGCCTTGTTTTTCCAGTATGCACACAGTTTTAAACTAGAAAACCTAAAATGTAAAAATTACATTATTAAGAATCATATTTGGTCAGGGAAAAACACTAATTCTTTTATTTCAGAAGATTTTGCTGTTGTGGTACATTTTCTAAAGCGCATTGCCTCTGGAGATGATTAAAATGAAACAAAATAAACAAATGCTAGTCATCCTGTCCAAAGTAGAAGAGCTAAGTCCTGCCCTGAGGAACTATACAATTGAACATAACAAGCTGGAAATCTCCTCATCCATATGCAATTCTTTCATAAATGATTTGAGGTCAAAGTGTCACTTCCAGAACTAGGGCCCAGGGAAGTAGACAGTCCCTACCAGAAGAGGGTACATTCAAAGAAATGTTTAGATCTGGTTAAAGACTGACAAAAAGTAGATTTTGTGCTGAAGATTAAAATTTGAGATACATGAACAAAAAAGACAGATTTACTCCACAAGGCCTGGAAATCCATCTGAAAAAAGCAGCAGGAATAACGGATTTGCAGAATGACTCTACAAAGCCCATGATGGATGTGTCCACCCAAGTAGGAAAGGAAGGAGAGGACATGTACCCACAGGGCCAAGCTGCAGGCAGGTCTGAGGGTATCATGAGGAAGAGTCAATAGCAGATACTGGTGACCTGTTCCTAGAGTCTGATCCAGAGGCAGGAGGTGCTATCCTGGGGGAATAGACACCTAAGGCAGGGAAGCCTTTGCTGGGAATAAGGTATGACCCTGGTCCTAAAGAACTAGGGAAAGATGGGAGGCTGTCACAGAGGAGAGAGGCCGGAGCCCCGTTCCCATGGAATCACAATGTCAGTAGCACAGCATGATGAGTGGCAAGGCAGGGTCAAGACAGTTCCTGGCCCCTTCAACCTCAGCTATTCACAAATGGGACTGGGGTGGGGCTGACTTACTGGCTGAAGTGACCTCAGCTAGGAGTATTCAGGGACTCCAGGGACAGGACAACTATTGAGCCACCCAGCAATTCAACTTAAAGCCATGTTTGAGGGACACCTATGGCCCAGACTACAGAAGCCTTCTTTCTTCTCCCTCTCACTTCCCTTTCCCACCTGGAATTTTCTCTTACAGTAACCCATATTACTCAATGTTAAAATAGAGTCACCCTTACCCAGCAGGCTGTAAGCTTTGTGAGAGCTAGGCCAATGTCTACTGTGTCAAGTGTTGAATCTCAAACATCAGTTGAATAAATGAATGACTCTCCACCTTGCTGGACACATGGGTAGATTGTCCCCTGCACTAATAAGGAAGATAGGAAGACCCCCTGGTTGAGGCTAAATGGTTCAAGAAGAAGACCTTGCCTGCTGCTGGTACTCTGAACAAATGACTGATCTCTTTGCCTGAACTCTTAACTCTGCTACCTGAGTTACCTGTGTTGATCTCTGGCCTTTAACCTCAGCAGACCATGCCGAGCTTGTTTGCAGCTCTGGGCTCTGCTCCTATGGATTTCTCTAGATCTCCATTTGCCCCTGATGTGCCCTTGCCAGACAGATGTGCACCTGCTGACTTACTCTGATCTAGACAGGCCCCTGCTTCAGGTACCAGATGTCCATCCAGTGCAGCTGCAGCTCAGCCACTGGTTTGGGGCCACATCTCAGATCCAACTCTGTGTCCATTCTAACCCAGCCGACACCAGTACCTCCAGCTGGCAGGCTGGTAGCCAACAGATGTGATCAAGGCTGCTGTTAAGAACTTCCCCAAGGGGGGGTACCAAAATAAAAAGCAAGCAGCAGAACACCTAGAACTAATATAATTACACTGACAGTATATATGTGCAGCTAAATCACACACACATATATAAACATAGAATAAATTAACCAAAAGCTTAAAATGGGATTATTTCCACACCATATTTTATAACTGCATTCGAGTTCCTCAGCCAAATTACTATGGTGATGTCAAATGTTTCACTGCCATTCCCAGCAATTTGAAGGTCAAAAATTCTCTGCTGCCAGATTTTGGGGGAATTTTATGATTAAATCCTGGTAATGTAACTATACAATCCTTTGATGCGTGGTTACCCCTAGTGGTGGGTAGTTTCCTGGGAGACTGACACATTCAATGGTGCACGAGGCCTTCCCCTGTACCAGGGCAAACAGACCACAGGATACAGCTTGCAAACATTACTTCCACGATGTTATAGAAAGGTTCTTTGGCAGAAAAAGAGAATTGATAAAAGTAGATCTGCATCATGCACACCTGTAACCAAGAGCTCTGTCAATTACATGCTCACCTCCCATCATTCTCAGTCATCTTAAAGGAAAAGCAGCCCCCCAAACCAAGATCTCCACAACATGAACAACATGAACTGTATTGCTTATTCCCAGACAGATGGAAGCAATGTTGGCACTCTCACAACAGAACTCGATCACAGGGCAGGGATGTCAGTGAACCAGGTGCAAATTGCTCCACCATATATTTAAGGCATCAGCAGTGCACATGCCTCCATTTGATAAAATCAAGTTAAACCCTGCTCAACTCTCAGCCTGCCTGATATCAAACAAGAATCCCCAGCATTATTCACACAATTCTCCAAAAGCGGTCTTTCAGCCCACAGTTGCAGTGGCGGCTATTGTTGCTGCAGCCCCACAATGTACCGCTGGCACAAGGTTTGACCATCTGTCCGACAGTATTGTTCTGTCTAAAGCAGAGTCTCATTAGCCTAGTTTGCTGTCAAAGCCACTGCTGTCCATTGGATACTGAGCAGCCTTGCTTGTGGCTTGACTTTCTTCATGGGGGAGGGGGGGTCCCTTGCTTAGGCTCTCAAGGCATCTGTCCTCAGGATATGGCTCATCCAGGCACCCACACTGGTGGCCAGCCCCACCTCTGAGGCGTAGCCTTCCAAGGGCTCAGGAAGGTGTCCTCCCCTTGTCCCCAGCTATCATCTCGTAGCCCTCAATATGTGGTTCTGCTCTTTTCTTCAGCCTGAAGCCTCCGTTCCCCGCTCCCTTAGACTATCCAGCTTCATTGCATCAGAAGCCTTTTCACTTTTTGGCCTCGTGTGACTTGGCTTCTCAGCAGGTTTTCACAAAAGCCAGACACAACCTCTTGCTTGAGTCTCTTTCCCGCTTCAGCTTTCATGATGCCACACTCTCCTAGTGTTTCCTCTACCTTGCTGGCTACTCTCAGCCTCCACTGCCCAGTCTCTAAGTGTTGGGATTACTATTTGTTTACTTTAATAAACACTTAAATAAGATTTATCATTAATACTTGCTAGATAATATTTGTCGTAAATGCCTTTCACGTATCACCTCATTAGTGCCCCACGTTTCCGTTTTCAGACATCATCCCTATTTTCAACTTTCTAGGTTATCTCACCCGATCTCATGGCCTTAAATACCATCTCCTCCCTAACATCTCCCAGTGTATGTCTCTGGCCCCAGTGTTTCTCTGGGATTCCAGATCTGCTTCCCCAACTGCCTGCTCAACATTTCCATTGGCACATCTAATAAGAACCTCCAACTCGTTTAAAATTAAACTCTTCCCCTGCTCAGATATGCCACTCCCACCACTGCCTCGTATCCTGCAAGGCAAATGGCAAATCCATTCATTCTAAGATGCTCAGGCCAAAACTATGCAGTCATATTTGATTCCCTTCTCTCTATTTAACCCCCAACTAATTCATCATCAGATCCTTTTGGATCTACCTGTGGTCAGCGGACTCTGACCACTTGTTTTCACGTCTGCCATCCTAGTCTATGGCAGTAACACCTCTCTTCTGGGTTCGTGGAAGAGCTTTCCAACTGACTTTCCTTCCACTCTTGCCTCCCTAATGTCTATTCTCCACACAGCAGCCAGAGACGTCAAAGCCCTCCACTGGCTTCTCATCATACATAAAATACATCCAAAGCTCTTTCTACAGCTTAAGGCCTGCAGTGATTTTACCTCCATCGTCGCCCGGCCTCATCCTCAACTTCATTCCCCCAAATACGTTTGACCACCCTGCTCTTCCCCAAGCAGGTCTTTGCTCACATTCTTTCCTCTGCGTGGAATGTTCCTTCCTGAAACCTTTGCGTGGTTCACTCCTTCATTTCTTAAGGCCTCTGCTCAACTGTTACTTCCTTAGAGAGGCTTCTCGATGTTACCTAAGACAGCAGCTCCCTTTACCCTCTTCCACCTCTTCATACTACAGTGGTCCTCTGTATCTGCAGGTTTCACATCTATGGATTCAATCAACTGAGGGTGGAAATTTCACAGATACAGAGGGTGGATTGTATTCATTGTACTAAGCCATTGTATATATGGGACTTGAGTATCATGGATTTTGGTATCGTGGGGTGCTCCTGGAATCAATACCCCCCCATAGATGCTGAGGGAGAATTGTACTTACTTTACTCCATCACTATTACATTATCTTGATTTTTGTTTCCTAATACTGTACTACCTATACATTTGTTATGATTCATATTGATTCTCCCAATGGATTATAAGCTATTCGTATTCATCGTTTTATGTTTTTTGTTTTGCGGTATGCAGGCCTCTCACTGTCGTGGCCTCTCCCGTTGTGGAGCACAGGCTCCGGATGCGCAGGCTCAGCGGCCATGGCTCATGGGCCAAGCCGCTCCACGGCATGTGGGATCCTCCCAGACCAAGGCACGAACCCATGTCCCCTGCATCGGCAGGTGGACTCTTAACCACTGCGCCACCAGGGAAGCCCCTATTCTTATTCACTGTTTTAGTCTCAGTGTCTAAAAAAAAGAACCTGGCACCCAGAATTTTTTAATAAATGAGTTTTTAATCAATAATTTCCATTTTTGGTTTAAGCCAGTGGGAATTGAATTTCTGTCACTAAAAAACAAAAGATTTGACTTAAAAAAGAAATGTTTGCTTATGGTTGTTATTGCTGTTACTTAACCACATGAAAAAGGAATAATCCTAACCCAATTATAACTCCAACACCACACAGGGACGTGCTAGGGAATCTCTTCCAAACAGACAGTATTCTATTAAATTGGAAACTTATGCATAAAGAGAACAAAATGTCAAGTAATTTTGAAGGAATTGAACCATATAAGTGACTGCTATTTCTCAACATGAGGTTCCAGTTTTTTGAACATTTCCAGTTTGGGCTGTGTAATTAAAGAAGGGACAGGGAGACAGCTCGTGGTTCGCCACTACTTTAAATTGGTCACCTCTATTATACTGTGATTCTCTAGAATACCAGACTGTCAAGAAACTAACATTCATTTGTTCAACACCTATGTAATTCCTAGGATTCAATTCATCCCAGTTTGCCTGAGACTGTCTTGGTTTTAGAACCAAAAGGCCCATGTCTTGGGAAAACTCCCAGTCACACCAAGATGGCTGGACATCCAATAAAAATTACTCTTAGGATTTGGGCTTGAGCAACAGCGTAAATGGTAGAGTCATTTACCACGATAGAAACAACCTGGGAAGGAACAGCAGTCAGATATAATTAAGACTTCTTTTTTGAGATACATAGCAGGCACCCAAGTGGTAGTTGGTTAAATGAGTCCATACTTAAAGAAGAGGCCAGAGACTGAGTTATAAGTTTTGGACCCATCATCTTATTGATAACATTTTATAGTCTTGGAATTTACTACTATTACCCAAGGAGTGAAAAATGATAAACTATCTATAGACATCTCTTGAGGATTTTCACCATAAAAGAAGCTCTTCAAAAAAGTAGCTGAACAGCACGCCTCAGGCTGTTGTAAGGTCAAGCTGGCCTCTGCTGCCGCAGGCTCCACCCACATTCCGTACCCTTCCCTCACCTGCCACCCCCATGCCTGCCTTAGTGAACCACAGCCCCTTAATCAGCTGTTCCTTTAACCCCATCCTGTCTGAGTGAAGAACAGATGCCCTCAGGCGACCTACATGTGGAGGTGGAGCCAAATCCAGAGCTGAACCCCAGGAGCTGTGCAAACAAAGAGAAAGGGAAATCTCACCCAAGAGAAATTTGAGAGCAGCAGGTTAAATCTCCATAATCAACCTAATGTACGCTGCATCTGTGGAATACGTGAATAAACAACAAATCATCCCAAAATTGAGGCGGTAGATTTTGGAAGCAACTGTAGACTTGGGGTTTGCTTCTGCATGTAATTTGTTTCCAGTTTTATGTTTATCTTAGTTTAGTACTTACAGGTTATTATCATCGGTAGATTTGTTCACTGATTTGGTTGCTCTCTTCTGGTTTTTTTTTTTTTTTTTTTAAATATTTATTTATTTATTTATTTTTGGCTGTGTTGGGTCTTCATTTCTGTGCATGGGCTTTCTCTAGTTGCAGCGAGCGGGGGCCACTCTTCATCGTGGTGCGCAGGCCTCTCACTGTCGTGGACTCTCTTGTTGTGGAGCACAAGCTCCACACGTGCAGGCTCAGTAGTTGTGGCTCACAGGCCTAGTTGCTCTGCGGCATGTGGGATCTTCCCAGACCAGGGCTCAAACCTGTGTCCCCTGCATTGGCAGGCAGATTCTCAACCACTGCACCACCAGGGAAGCCCCAATTAAAAAAAAATATATATATATATATTTTTTTTTTTTTTTTCCTTTTTCCCTTTTTGTATATGTATGCTTCTTTGTGTTATTTTGTCTGGATGGCTTTCCTTTTAATATTTTTCCTAGGGTACTGTCTGTCTGTTTTTGTTTTTCTGTTGTTGTTTTCTTTATAGTACAGTTTTTAACGTTTGTTATCATTAGTGGATTTGGTTATTAGTTTGGTTGCACTCTTTCTTTTTTTAATTACTTTTAAATTTTTTTACTTTATTTTAATAACTTTTTCTTTTCTTTTCTTTCTTCCTTCCTTCCCTCCTTCCTTCCATTCTTTCTTCCTTCCCTCCTTTCTTCCTTTCTTTCTCTTTCTTTCTCCCTTTTCTTCCGAGCCATGTGGCTGACAAGGTGTTGGTACTACATGCAGGTGCCAAGCCCTGTGACTCTGAGGTGGGAGAGCCAAGTTCAGAACATTTGTCCACCAGAGACCTCCTAGCCCCATGTAATATGAAACGGTGAAAACTCTCCCAGAGATCACCATCTCAACGCTAAGACCCAGCTCCACTCAACGACCAGCAGGCTACAGTGCTGCACACCCTAAGCCAAACAACTAGCAAGACAGGAACACAACCCCATCCATTAGCACAGAGGCTGCCTAACATAATAATAAGCTCACAGACACCCCAAAACATACCATCAGATGTAGTCCTGCTCACCAGAAAGACAAGATCCATCTTAACCCACCAGAATACAGGCACCAGTCCCTTCCACCAGGAAGCCTACACAACCCACTGAACTCACCTTACCCACTGGGGGAAGACACCAAAAACAATGAGAACTACGAACCTGCAGGCTGTGAAAAGGACACCCAAAACACAGTAAGTTAATCAAAATGAGAAGACAGAGAAAAATACAGCAGATGAAGGAGCAAGGCAAAAACACACCAGACCAAACAAATGAAGAGGAAATAGGAAGTCTACCTGAAAAAGGATTCAGAGTAATGATAGTAAAGATGATCCAAAATCTTGGAAATAGAATAGAGAAAATACAGGAAACGTTTAAAATGGATGTAGAAGAACTAAACAGAAAACAAACAATGATGAACAACACAATAAATGAAATTAAAGATTTTCTAGAAGGAATCAATAGCAGAATAACTGAGGCAGAAGAACGGATAAGTGACCTGGAAGATAAAATAGTGGAAATAACTACTACAGAGCAGAATAAAGAAAAAAGAATGAAAAGAATTGAGGACAGTCTCAGAGACCTCTGGGACAACATTAAATGCACCAACATTCGAATTATAGGGTTCCCAGAAGAAGAAGAGCAAAAGAAAGGGACTGAAAAAATATTTGAAGAGATTATAGTTAAAAACTTTCCTAATATGGGAAAGGAAATAGTCAATCAAGTCCAGGAAGCGCAGAGAGTCCCATACAGAATAAATCCAAGGAGAAACATGCCAAGACATATATTAATCAAACTACCAAAAATTAAATACAAAGAAAATATATTAAAAGCAGCAAGGGAGAAACAACAAATAACATACAAGGGAACCCCCATAAAGTTAACAGCTAATCTTTCAGAAGAAATTCTACAAGCCAGAAGGGAGCGGCAGGACGTATTTAAAGTGATGAAAGGGAAAAACATACAACCAAGATTACTCTACCCAGCAAGGATCTCACTCAGATTCAATGGAGAAATTAAAACCTTTACAGACAAGCAAAAGCTAAGAGAATTCAGCACCACCAAACCAGCTTTATAACAAATGCTAAAGGAACTTCTCTATGCAGGAAACACAAGAGAAGGAAAAGACCTACAATAACAAACCCAAAACAATTAAGAAAATGGTAATACGAACATGCATATCGATAATTACCTTAAATGTAAATGGATTAAATGCTCCAACCAATAGACACAGACTGGTTGAATGGATACAAAAACAAGACCCGTATATATGCTGTCAACAAGAGAACCATTTCAGACCTAGGGACACATACAGAAGGAAAGTGAGGGGATGGAAAAAGATATTCCATGAAAATGGAAATCAAAAGAAAGCTGGAGTAGCAATACTTATATCACACAAAATAGACTTTAAAATAAAGACTATTACAAGAGACAGAGAAGGACACTACATAATGACCAAGGGATCCATCCAAGAAGAAGATATAACAATTGTAAATATTTATGCACCCAACATAGGAGCACCTCAATATATAAGGCAAATGCTAACAGCTATAAAAGGGGAAATCTACAGTAACACAATCATAGTAGGGGACTTTAACACTCTACTTTCACCAATGGAAAGATCATCCAAATGAAATAAACAAGGAAACACAAACTTAAAATGACACATTAAACAAGATGTACTTAATTGATATTTATAGGACATTCCATCCCAAAACAACAGAATACACTTTTTTCTCAAGTGCTCATGGAACATTCTCCAGGATAGACCACATCCTGGGTCACAAATCAAGCCTTGGTAAATTTAAGAAAATTGAAATCATATCAAGTATCTCTTCCAACCACAATGCTGTGAGATTAGATATCAATTACAGGAAAAAATCTGTAAAAAATACAAACACATGGAGGTTAAACAATGCACTACTAAATAACCAAGAGATCACTGAAAAAATCAAAGAGGAGATCAGAAAATACCTAGAAACAAATGACAATCAATACACAATGACCCAAAACCTATGGGAAGCAGCAAAAGCAGTTCTAAGGGGAAATTTATGGCAATACAATCCTACCTCAAGAAACAAGAAACATCTCAAATTAATAACCTAACCTTACAACTAAAGCAATTAGAGAATGAATAACCAAAAAAACCCCGAAGTTAGCAGAAGAAATCATAAAGATCAGATCACAAATAAATGAAAAAGAAATGAAGGAAACGATAGCAAAGATCAATAAAACTAAAAGTTGGTTCTTTGAGAAGATAAACAAAATTGATAAACCATTAGCCAGACTCATCAAGAAAAAAAGGGAGAAGACTCAAATCAATAAAATCAGAAGTGAAAAAGGAAAGGTAACAACTGACACTGCAGAAATACAAAGGACCATGAGAGATTACTACAAGCAACTATATGTCAATAAAATGGACAACCTGGAAGAAATGGACAAATTCTTAGAAAAGCACAACGTTCTGAGACTGAACAGGAAGAAATGGAAAATATAAACAGACCAATCACAAGCAATAAAATTGAGACTGTGATTAACAATCTTCCAACAAACAAAAGACCAGGACCAGATAGCATCACAGGTGAATTCTATCAAACATTTAGAGAAGAGCTAACACCTAACCTTCTCAAACTCTTCCTAAATATAGCAGAGGGAGGAAATCTCCCAAACTCATTCTAGTAGGCCCCATCACCCTGATACCAAAACCAGAAAAAGATGTCACAAAGAAAGAAAACCACAGGCCAATATCACTGATGAACACAGATGCAAAAATCCTCAACAAAATACTAACAAACAGGGCTTCCCTGGTGGCACAGTGGTTGAGAATCTGCCTGCCAATGCAGGGGATGAGGGTTCGAGCCCTGCTCTGGGAGGATCCCATATGCTGTGGAGGAACTGGGCCCTTGAGCCACAATTACTGAGCCTGTGTGTCTGGAGCGTCTGCTCCGCAACAAGAGAGGCCGCAAAAGTGAGAGGCCCATGCATCGCGATGAAGACTGGCCCCCGCTTGCCACATTGCCACAACTGGAGAAAGCCCTCACACAGAAACGAAGACCCAACACAAACATAAATAAATAAATTAATTAAAAAAAATACTAACAAACAGAATCCAACAGCACATTAAAAGGATGATACACCATGATCAAGTAGGGTTTATCCCAGGGAAGCAAGGATTCTTCAATATATGCAAATCAATCAATGTGATAAACCATAAGAAAGTGAAGGAGGGCTTTCCTGGTGGTGCAGTGGTTGAGAATCTGCCTGCCAATGCAGGGGACATGGGTTCGTGCCCCGGTCCGGGAAGATCCCACATACCACAGAGAGGCTGGGCCCGTGAGCCATGGCCACTGAGCCTGTGTGTCCAGAGCCTGTGCTCTGCAATGGGAGAGGCCGCAACAGTGAGAGGCCCACATACCACCAAAAAAAAAAAAGAAAGTGAAGGAGAAAAACTATATGATCATCTCAATAGATGCAGAAAAAGCTTTCAACAATTTTCAACACCATTTATGATAAAAACCCTCCAGAAATTAGGCAGATTGGGAACTAACTTCAACATGGTAAAGGTTATATATGACAAACCCACAGCCAACATCGCTCTCAATGGTGAAAAATTGAAACCATTTCCTCTAAGATCAGAAACAAGACAAGGTTGTCTACTCTCACCACTATTATTCAACATAGCTTTGGAAGTTTTAGCCACAGCAGTCAGAGAAGAAAAAGAAATAAAAGGAATCGAAATCAGAAAAGAAGGAGTAAAGCTGTCGCTGTTTGCAGATGACATGATACTATACATAGAGAATCCTAAATATGCTATCAGGAAACTACTAGAGCTAATCAATGAATTTGGTAGAGTAACAGGATACAAAATTAATGCACTGAAAGCTCTTGAATTCCTATACACTAATGATGATAAATCTGAAAGAGAAATTAAGGAAACACTCCCATTTACCACTGCAACAAAAAGAATAAAATACCTAGGAATAAACCTACCTAAGGAGACAAAAAACCTGTATGCAGAAAACTATAAGACAGTGATGAAAGAAATTAAAAATGATACAAACAAATGGAGAGATATACCATGTTCTTGGACTGGAAGAATCAACATTGTGAAAATGACTATAGTACCCAAAGCAATCTACAGATTCCATGCAATCCCTATCAAACTACCAATGGCATTTTTCACAGAAATAGAACAAAAAATTTCACAATCTCTATGGAAACACAGAAGACCCTGAATAGCCAAAGCAATCCTGAGAAAGAAAAACGGAGCTGGAGGAATCAGGCTCCCTGACTTCAGACTCTACTACAAAGCTACGTAATCAAGACAGTATGGTACTGGCACAAAAACAGAAATACAGATCAATGGAACAGGATAGAAAGCCCAGAGATAAACCCACACACATATGGTCACCTTATCTTTGATAAAGGAGGCAAGAATATACAGTGGAGAAAAAACAGCCTCTTCAATAAGTGGTGCTGGGAAAACTGGACAGTTACATGTAAAAGAATGAAATTAGAACACTCCCTAACACCATATGCAAAAATAAACTCAAAATGGATTAAAGACCTAAATGTAAGACCAGATACCATCAAACTTTTAGAGGGAAACATAGGCATAACACTCTATGACATCAATCACAGCAAGATCCTTTTTCACCCACCTCCTAGAGAAATGGAAGTACAAGGAAAGATAAACAAATGGGTACTAATGAAACTTAAAAGCTTTTGCACAACAAAGGAAACCATAAACAAGATGAAAAGACAACCCTGAGAATGAGAAAATATTTGCAAATGAAGTAACTGACAAAGGATTAATCTCCAAAATTTACAAGCAGCTCAGGGAGCTCAATATCAAAAAAACAAATATCCCAATCCAAAAATGGGCAGAAGACCTAAACAGACATTTCTCCAAAGAAGATACACAAATTGACAACAAATACATGAGACGATGCTCAACATCACTAATCATAAGACAAATGGAAATCAAAACTACAATGACATATCACCTCACATCAGTCAGAATAGCCATCATCAAAAACTAGAAACAATAAATCCTGGGGAGGGTGTAAAGAAAAGAGAACCGTATTGCACTGTTGGTGGGAATGTAAATTGATACAGCCACTATGGAGAACAGTATGGAGGTTCCTTAAAAAACTAAAAATAGAACTACCATACAACCCAGCAATCCCACCACTGGGCATATACCCTGAGAAAACCATAATACAAAGAGTCATGTACCACAATGTTCATTGCAGCTCTATTTACAGTAGCCAGGATATGGAAGCAACCTAAATGTCCATCGACAGATGAATGGATAAAGAAGATATGGCCCATATATACAATGGAATATTACTCAGCCATAAAAGGAAATGAAATTGAGTTATTTGTAGTGAGCTGGATGGACCTAGAGACTGTCATACAGAATGAAGTAAATCAGAAAGAGAAAAAAACAAATACCATATGCTAACACATATATATGGAATCAAAAAAAAAGGTTATAAAGAACCTAGGGGCAGGACAAGAGTAAAGATGCAGATGTAGAGAATGGACTTGAGGACATGGGGATGGGGAAAGGTAAGCTGGGACAAAGTGAGAGAGTGGCACTGACATATATACACTACCAAACATAAAATAGATAGCTAGTGGGAAGCAGCCGCATAGCACAGGGAGATCAGCTAGGTGGTTTGTGACCACCTAGAGGGGTGGGATAGGGAGGGGTGGGATAGGGAGGGTGGGAAGGAGGGAGATGCAAGAGGGAAGAGATATGGGAACATATGTATAAGTATAACTGATTCACTTTGTTGTAAAGCAGAAACTAACACACCATTGTAAAGCAATTATACTCCAATAAAGATGTTAAAAAATTAATTAATTAATTTAAAAAGGAAACAAAAAAACGTAGCTGCCCGAGCACACTGTTTCAACACCTGTGATGCATGATGACCCAGATATACTGAAATCGGCCTCAGGTGGTGGGACAAGTCTTTTTTTTAATGTAAAAGGCTTTTTGTTTTAGGGAATATAATATCCAAGCCCAGCATCCTCCGTTTTAGTTTTTCATTCAATCAAGTCACTCAGTATTGTAAACAAAATCAGTGGTTCATGGTTTAAAGTGGTCTCTGATAGAAGACTCTAGTACACCCTCTATAAACTTATCATCAGGATATACATAAAGATAATTTTTAAAAAAGATTCACAACTTGGAAACCAAGACTGTCAGGAAACATAAAAACAGAATGTGAGAGGAACTGACACTAATTATTAAGCAGATAGAACTAGAGCAGGAAAAACTCACCCAGCACAGCTAAACTTTGCTTCAGGAAAGAGAGAATTTGATAAAAGACACTTGTGACTTCTGGATTAAGATGGCAGAGAGAAAACAGGCATTTACTCTTGCTCCTTTCTGAATTTTTACTGAGACTACAGGATGCGTTTTATTTCAGATGTAAGACCAAAAGTAAGAAAAGAACATAAAAGTATAAAACATCAGCACATTTTTTTAAACTGAAATGTAAATTTAAAAGAGCCAACTTACTCACCAGACCTGAGCGTGCTAGATTCCCAAGCGCTGTGGGGAAAGCTCAGAAACAGCCCGATTTATATCGCAGTTGTTAACACCTGATAATCTCATTTAAGTATGGTGGCACCTGATGCTTCTGATGTAGTGGTGAAGGCGGGGCTACATAGAGGAGCATTCATTAAAAGTTTGTTCCAGAAGCTGTTAGTGCCTCAATTCCATCCCGTAATCTAGCAGCTAGATGCCTTTCCCTCTCCAATGCTGGCAGAAGAGGGAAGATTTGTTCTCTAAAATTGTAAAACAGCCATTTTTCAGACCAGGGAGAGTCAGGCACATTTAAGGGTGGGAGTATGCTAATGAGAACAGATGAATTCAGTGAATATTTACATCCAGAATGCTGAGTCCACCTCAAATGCATATGTATCCCTGTCTAAGTGTGATAACTAAAACTGTAAAACTCTTTTTCCAACATGTTATTTTCTTATTTTTTGGCCACACCACTCGGCATGTGGGAACTTATTTCCCCAGCCAGGGATCAAACCCATGACCCCTTCATTGGAAGCGTAGAGTCTTAACCACTGGACCACCAGGGAAGTCCCAAACTATAAAAGTTTTAGATGAAAATATGTGTTAATCTTTATACCTTTGAATTTGGCAATGATTTCTTAGATATGACACCAAATATACAAGCAATCCAAGAAAAAATAAATTGGACATAATTCAACATTAAAAACATTGGGCTTCAAAGGACTCTATCCAGAGAGTGAAAAGACAACCCACAGAGTGGAAAAAACATTGGCTTGGGCTTCCCTGGTGGCAGAGTGGTTGAGCGTCCGCCTGCCGATGCGGGGCATGCGGGTTCGTGCCCCGGTCCGGGAAGATCCCACGTGCCGCAGAGCGGCTAGGCGCTTGAGCCATGGCCGCTGAGCCTGCATGTCCGGAGCCTGTGCTCCGCAACGGGAGAGGCCACAGCAGTGAGAGGCCCGCATACCGCAAAAAAAAAAAAAAAAAAAAAAAAAGACAAAAAAAGCCACATTGGTTTATCATCTAGCTGGTAAAAACCTAGTATGAAGAATATATAAAGAACTATTATAATTAAACAATAAAATGATAGTAGCCCAGTTTTTAAATGGGCAAAGGGTTTGAACAGACATTTCTTCAAATGGCAATAAACACATGAAAAGATGCTCAACATCGTTAGTCATTAGAAATGCTAATCAAAACCACAGTGAGATGTCCACTGGCATGGCTGTAATAAAAAAGAGACAAGTTTTAGTGAGAATGTGGAGAAATTGGAGCCCTCACCATTGCTGGTGGAAATTTTAAAGGGAGCAGCTGCTTTGGAAAATGGTTTGGCATTTATTCAAAATGTTAAGCATCAAGTTACCACGAGTTCTAGCTATTTCACTCCTAGGTATATAGCCAAGAGAAATGAACACATATGTCCACACAAAAACTTGGATTCCAATGTTCATGACAGCATTATTCACAATAAACAAAAAGTGGTAAAAAACCAAATCTCTGTCAACTAATGAATGGATAAACAGGATGTATACCCATACAATGGAATATTACTCAACCACAAAAAGGAATGATGTTCTGATATATGTTACAGCACAGATAACTCTTGGTAACATATGCTAGTAAAAGAAGCCACGAAAGACCACATGTTGTATGATTGCATTTACATGAAGTGTCCAGAATAGGCTCATCTATAGAGAAAGTAGATTAGTGATTGTCAGGGGCAGGAGAAAAAGGGACAGAGGGTGTGACTCTAATGGATATGGGGTTTCTTTGGGGAATTAGCAGTGATCAATACACAGTGTTGTGAATATGTTAAAAACCATGGAAATATATGCTTTAAAAGAGTGAACTATGTGAATTATGTTTCAATAAAGCTGTTATTGGAAAAAAAAAAGATGACAAAGTTATAAAAAGAAAATTTTAATTAAAAAAATTCCCGGGCTTCCCTGGTGGCGCGGTGGTTGGGAGTCCGCCTGCCGATGCAGGAGACACGGGTTCGTGCCCTGGTCCGGGAGGATCCCACGTGCCGCGGGGCGGCTGGGCCCGTGAGTCATGGCCGCTGAGCCTGTGCTCCGCAACGGGAGAGGCCGCGGCAGTGGGAGGCCCGCATACCGCAAAAAAAAAAAAAAAAAAAATTCCCCCCTGTGTTAACGTATTTGGTGGGGAGAGATGAAGTAAAATTGTGTTAAACTTCTCACATATTCGTATTTCCCTTACGATTTTAACATTTGGAGGAATAAAGAAAGCTTTGGTAAAACATAAAGACAATAAGAAGATAAAAGAAAAAAAAGGACAGTATAGAAAATTTGTACCAGAAGCAGAGCAAAAATTAAATTAAAAAAAATAATAAAGAGTAAGACAAATATACCAGTGATCCCACTATATCAAAATTGGTTCAATTCTCCCACTAAAGACAAAAATTCTCACACAGGGCCATGTGAAAACCTAGCTATCTGTTGTTTATCATTATAGAGTCCCAATTCAAGTAGAAATGGAACAAACATTACTGAAGAGTAAGGTATTTTAAAATCTCTTTCATTGTCCTCTTTTTTTTTTTTTGTATATAGAAACCTTCATTCCCAGTCATCCCAGTTTAAGAACAGTCTATCCTTTATCCATTGCTCACTCTAGTCCTCCTGATGGGAAATGAATGTTCCTCATGGCAGACACACTTGGCTCCTTAAGTAACAACCATTCTTCCTTTTTCCTTGAAAATCCACCCTGAGTTTGTTAAAATATCAACCTCAGGGGAGGCCAGCTTCCCCTCCCCCCCTCAGCTAAGGAAAGGAACCCTGATTATTCTAAGCCAATAAATGTAACCTTATTCCTTTACCAGTGACTGCTTTAGGAAAGGACAAGTGACACAATTCTGAACAAAGAGACACGAGGGGAAATCTGCTAGGGACATTGTGGGAAAGTTTTTCTTTGTAAACGAAGGTTTCCTTCCCCTTGAATACTATTGTGTAAGATATGTTGCATCCAGAGCACTCTTGCAAACATGATGGGGGAGAAGTGTGTAGGTGATGATGTGAAGATTAGGTAGAGCAGAAAGATAAGGAAAATCTGGGTCCTTGATGATTTTGAACCATAAACTTAACCCCTAAAACAGCCATATTTTTGGATTTAAAAGATAACACGTTTTTGTTATCATTCAATCACTTTTTTTAAAAAAAACTCCCAGACAAAATCATCTTAGGCAACTCATTCTTTACTTGAGATATAAATACCCATAACTTTGGATAGTTTTATGTTTAGGTGATGGATTTAGGGAAGATCCACATGGAACTGAATTATCTGGAGGCTCAAAAATGTTTGAAATGATTGAAATCATCTAATTAGTGGTGGTACAGAGCACGGGCAACCAAAATAAGAGAGTAAACCCTCCAAAAGCAAACTTCAGAAGTCTCCCCTAGGTCTTTATTTACTAGTGATTCCAGTTTTTTGTGTGTGTGTTTGTGTGTGTGTGTGTGCATTTTAGGGATTTTATGATGATGAGATGAGTGTCAGGAATGGAGATTAGGAGGAAAATAGAAAAAACGTGGAAATATTGGGATTCATCTATAAAACATGGTGAAATCATCTTTTTTTTTTTTTTTTTTTTTTTTTTTTTTTTTTTTTTTTTGCTATATGCGGGCCTCTCACTGCTGTGGCCTCCCGTTGCGGAGCACAGGCTCCGGACGCGCAGGCCCAGCGGCCATGGCTCACAGGCTTAGTTGCTCCGCGGCATGTGGGATCTTCCCGGACCAGGGCACGAACCCGTGACCCCTGCATCGGCAGGCGGATTCTCAACCACTGCGCCACCAGGGAAGCCTGAAGTCATCTTTTTTAATAGGTCTTGAAATCAGGTAGAGTCAGTCCCATACTTTCTCAGAACATCTTGAAGCCAGTAAAACCCCCTAATGGTATGTGACCAAACTCTTCTCTAATTTCTTTTTACATATTGGGACCCTTATGTGTCATGAGTACAATGTAGTTAAATTATATAATAAGAAAAGATTAACAAAAACAAATTCAGTGACATGGAAATAAACACATACACAAAGCAAATGCAAACTCCTAAATTACTTCTGCTTCAAAGAAAGAATATAAACTAAAACCGCAGACTATTTAAAAAGTAATGATACTGAGAATGCAACTTACCAAAATTTCAGTGATATGGCAAAAGCTGTACTGGGGAAAAAGAAAATCCACTGCCTAAATGCTTTCATTTATTATAAGGAAGGAATAAAATCAACTTGAGAAACTAGAAAAATTGCAACAAAATTTATCTAAGAAAAATAGAAATGAGGAAATTATAATGATAAAAGAACAAAACAATAGAATATTCATGGGATTAAATAGCATAAATTCTTTTTTAAAATACAAGATCTTGGGTCTTTAAAATATATAACAGTGATGGATGGTAACTAGGCCTTTGGTGGTAATCACTTTGTAGTGTATACAGATCTCAAATTATAATGCTGTACACCTGAAATTTACAGTGCTCTATATCAGTTTCACCTCAATTTTTTTTTTTAAGACCAGAAATGTAACAGGATTTCCTGTTTTCAACCTCTAGTGACATTTCAAGTTATCAAAAAGTGGCAGTATGGGGCTCCCCTGGTGGCGCAGTGGTTGAGAATCTGCCTGCTGATGCAGGGGACAAGGGTTCGAGCCCTGGTCTGGAAAGATCCCACATGCCGCGGAGCAACTAGGCCCTTGAACCACAACTACTGAGCCCGCGCGTCTGGAGCCTGTGCTCCGCAACAAGAGAGGCCACGATAGTGAGAGGCCCGCGCACCGCAGTGAAGAGTGGCCCCCGCTGGCCACAACTGGAGAAAGCCCTCGCACAGAAACGAAGACCCAACATAGCCAAAAAAAATAAATAAATAAACAAACCAATGAACTGACATTAAAAATAAAAGTGGCATTATGAAGCAGCCTAATGAGGCGTACATCATATATAGTTTTTATTCATCTTCTACCAAGTGGTCAGCATTATGTGTGTTCACTTAGGAAGTACACAAGCACACACAGAAAAACACCAAACCATAAAGTCTAAAAGGTTATTTAAATGTTTCACAAGTACCCGTCTGGCAATGAATAAAATCACTTCTTTTTTTCTGTGCCTTTGTATGTGAAATATATATGTATAACATACACCTCCTGCCAGGGATTAATCAAGAAGTAAGTAAAAGTCTAAATACATAACATCAGAAATGGTGAAAATTCTCTAGAAACATATAAGCAAGCAAAATTTACTTAATAACAGGTAGAGCTCTTGAGTAGAGGAAGAACTATGGAAGAATTAGTCTCCAATGAATTATTTCAATAAAGATTGGTCCCAGATAGTTGCCTCAGTAAGTCTGATCATATATTTAAAGGTGAGATGATTCCATTTCGAATGAACTTCTTCCCAATTCATTTTGCAAATAAGACATAACCTTTGCATAAAAAAACACTTTTCATAATCATCAAGACCATTATCATCTGACTTGGTATTTGCATGCCACCTTACTGGCTGGGTTTTCCTCACAGTGTTAATGGGAATATCAAATGATAGATCCTGCAAAATAGTGTGTGGTCACAGAGCTGTAAACAGACACAAAAGACTGTTGACACCTCAAACTTCATATATACATGCACCCCATATACAGCATATGCGTATCATCTTGATTCTCACCCTTGCCAGGTGTAAAAAGATGTTTCATTCTGGCATTTTGGTTTGGTATAATATTTGCAAGGTTTGTTTTACCCACCATCCCTAACCTCATCTTTGGAAACAGCATCCTAAGTTTTCACTGTCTCCTTTTTCCAGCTCCGGATCTATGTGATTAAAGAGTTGCCAACCAGGTAAAGTGACTCGGGTTTTGCCAATGAGAACGTATCAAGGGATTTAAAAAATACAATTATCTGGAAAAAGGTACATTCACCTTTATGGATTTCAGGCACCAAGAGAGCAAGCTTAGGGCTGTCCACCATCATTTTGATCAGTGTCACTACACGGGCAGACTTTCTGTACATGAAGCCATCAGAGAGGCTGACTGCATCCCACACTGTGGCCTTTGCCTGCCTAAGTGGAGATGTTTGATCATTAGAGAAAACTGTCTTCTTTAGATAAGAGCCGAACTTGGCAAATAAACACTGCTGGAGGAGGTCGTGGGGAGAATGTGACCGCTGGTTGACCCTTGAGCTGGACTCGGGCAATAGGCAGCTCCCTGCCTCCTCCGGTCCTTGGAATGCATGTTCTGCCCCTGGTTCCCCACAGTGTGAGCCAGTTCCAAGGATGCAGCTTTGAGAGAGCACTGTTGCTGAGACCATCTGGACTGAATATGTGACTGAACCCTGTTAAGGCCTCTATGTAAACTTTTAAGATTCTGGTGGGCAGATGCAGAGATCTGCTCGTTTTGCAGCCACCCAAGACAAGACTCATATTAAGTTCCCTTGCTTGTTAAAACGCACTAATCACGTCACACTCAGCAGGTGAGTGTCCCATTTAGGGGTGGTGTGTGTATGTAAGAGCGAGAGCGAGAGCGAGAGCGAGAGCGAGAGCGAGAGCGAGAGCGAGAGCGAGAGCGAGAGCGAGAGCGAGAGCGAGAGCGAGAGCGAGAGCGAGAGCGAGAGCGAGAGCGAGAGCGAGAGCGAGAGCGAGAGCGAGAGCGAGAGCGAGAGCGAGAGCGAGAGCGAGAGCGAGAGCGAGAGCGAGAGCGAGAGCGAGAGCGAGAGCGAGAGCGAGAGCGAGAGCGAGAGCGAGAGCGAGAGCGAGAGCGAGAGCGAGAGCGAGAGCGAGAGCGAGAGCGAGAGCGAGAGCGAGAGCGAGAGCGAGAGCGAGAGCGAGAGCGAGAGCGAGAGCGAGAGCGAGAGCGAGAGCGAGAGCGAGAGCGAGAGCGAGAGCGAGAGCGAGAGCGAGAGCGAGAGCGAGAGCGAGAGCGAGAGCGAGAGCGAGAGCGAGAGCGAGAGCGAGAGCGAGAGCGAGAGCGAGAGCGAGAGCGAGAGCGAGAGCGAGAGCGAGAGCGAGAGCGAGAGCGAGAGCGAGAGCGAGAGCGAGAGCGAGAGCGAGAGCGAGAGCGAGAGCGAGAGCGAGAGCGAGAGCGAGAGCGAGAGCGAGAGCGAAGTTAACCAAAGTCTGATAATATTTCTTGCTGTACAGAGGTATAGTGTGGGCAGCTTCTCCTACTGCAGATGATCAGAACCCTGCCAAGAGAACTTCATTCGGTGAATTAAAATTGGTGGGAGTTTTTGTTTATCCTGCAAAACTTGTTCTTGTGCTTCAGACTGTTAAGTCAGACTTTTTCCATGGTTGAAACAAGACCCTATGAACTGAACTTGAGATTGATTTGAGTGGAGTTGGGGCTGGGGGAGGAGTGAGGAGGAGAAGGGGGGAGGGAAAAGCAATGATGAGAACTCTACACTGACATGACTCTGTTTTCCACATTTTCTTTTAACTGCTCTTCCAATATAGTCAGAAAAGGTGAAACTGCTTGTCCCTGTAGTGAAGAGGCCCTGCTATACAGTATTGTTTTGAAAAAATTGCAAGGCATGAAGTCAAGAGATCCTGACCCTGAATTCAAGAAGTCTCCTTTTTTTTTTTTTTTTTTTTTTTTTTTTTTTTGTGGTACACAGGCCTCTCACTGTTGTGGCCTCTCCCGTTGCGAAGCACAGGCTCCGGACACGCAGGCTCAGCGGCCGTGGCTCATGGGCCCAGCCGCTCCGCGGCATGTGGGATCTTCCCGGACCGGGGCACGAACCCGCGTCCCCTGCATCGGCAGGTGGACTCTCAACCACTGCACCACCAGGGAAGCCCCAAGAAGCCTCCTTTTATCCCACACCTAGGGAATCGTGATCCATTAAAATCCCAAGGTTGGTGCTGTGGTCTCCTTACCCCTGGGGAAAAAAAAAAAACCTTCATAGTCAAGTCAAGAAAGCAGGAATCACGTCACACTCAGCAGGTGAGTGTCCCATTTAGGGGTGGTATGTGTATGTAAGAGCAAGAAAGAGAGAGAGAGAGAGAGAGAGAAGTTAACCAAAGTCTGAAAATCAAGAAATACATGCTTACCATCGTCATGCTATTAGAAGAGTATGTAAATAACCTTATAGATAATGTCTTTGTCTTACCTTGATTTTATAGAAAGCATAGATACCTATCTAACCAAATTTTCAACTCTGGGCAGTGTCGGTGAAAATAATCAATAAACAATCTACAATAGGAATAGAAGGGAGTTTTATTTGAGCCAAAGTGAGCTCTACAACCCTGAAGACAGCCTCTTAGATGACTCTGAGGAACTTCTCCAGAGAAGCATGGTTTTCAGCAGTTTTGTATCTTGTCAGAACAAAGAACATCAAACAAATCAGGGATGCATTCCTTCAAAGTTCAAAAAAAAAAAAAAACAAACAGATCCGCACATACACAGCAAGTCAGTATGGCCTTGGCACCTCGAAGAGAATCTTATGATCAAAGGGGTACCAGCACTGACATCCCAGGAAGGGAGGCATTTAATCTTTATTTTTAGCATGGACATTCTTTACTTCTGGACAGTGTGCCCTTTTCTCTAATTATTAAAGCAGAAGCACAATGTATGTTTGATAGCCACAAACAGGCTGTTTCAGTTAGCACAAACTTAAAGTTAACGCCTATGTAAGCCAGAATGACTTCTCCATATCTCAACATGTGAAAATTTCTTTTATCAGAAGCCAAAATGAAAATAAACCTCATTTCAGGACAGCGGGAGGTGTAATGCAACACAGTGACGGTGTGTATGACAGAGGGGGTGAGTTAGATGACACCTTTCTATTTGACTCTGCACTTCTTTCTGGGTATGAAAATGTCCAGACTTACGCTGAGTTCATGGAAGAAAGAACAGTGTTGTGAAAATAGTGCAAAGTAGACAAACTTCCACTTCTCTGTTTACTCTTTACCTGGTTAAGCATTGAGTCGCTTGGCAACTATGTCTGGGCTTCCTCGGTTAAAAGGACAAAACACTGTACCTGAGGTTTGTTGTAAAACTGAAATAAGCTAATAAATGACACATGTTCAAGACTGCAGTAGGCTAAGAGGTGAGGCAGGTCAATTGGTGTGATTTTCTACAAATATGTTAAAGATACATCTGCAGTGTGGAAGAAAAGAGGCTAACGGGGGCTCATTTTTTAGAAAGCCAGCAAAGAAATATTTTCCTTAAGAGTGTAGGTATTGAGAAACTACATAATGTCCCAATGACTTTCCGTCAGAGACTCCCACAGAATTGGCAACATCCGTGTGACAGAAGTCAATTACAATTGATTCACTGGATCCAATTAACTCCCAAACTCAACACATTCTAGGCAGTCAAACACCCCAGCCTTGCCGCAGAGTTTCATGGGGCTCCCAGGGTGGGCCTTCTGCCAGAATCAATTTCCACTTTTCCCATTCTTCCCAAGGTGGTGTTAACACTTCCCTTGTGTGTACTGCCATCCTACAGGCACTGGTTACCAATCTTGCACCATATGATACTTGTAGGGAGGATAACAGGACTTAAAACAAGGAAAAGGAGACTCAGAGTGAGTATTTTACCAGACATCATTCAGCTTGTAAGTGTCCCAGTCAGAACTTAGATTCTCTAAGTGTATTTCTCATGTTCTTTTAGCCCAGAAGGGAGGTCGTAGGACTTTATTTGTTCCTTGGTTATAGTATTTACCAGCGTTATCTTATTTTTTTTACTTTCAGATTTATTGAGGCATAACTGGCAAATAAAATTGTGAAAGCCTATCTTCTAATTGGTGTTTCATATTAATGCACGGGAGAGACGGTTTCCTGAGAGACAGTCATGTTCACCTCTGGAAATCTCCAGCATTCACCACAGTGCCCGGGAGGTTTCTGACACTCAGTATTGAGTGGTTGGTTAGTTTAATGCTTTAAGTGGTAAAGATAGCATTTTATCAACCACGCTGCCTTGTTAAAGAACAAAAGGAGGCACCACCAACACTGCACTAAACATTTTTTGAACTGCGACTTTCTAAGAAATCTTGGAAGTTGGTTATCTGGGCAGTAAGTTTCAAATGCACCCTCCCCTCCGCCTGTTTTTCTTCCTCTCTAGCCCTCAGCCCCATTCCTCTGGCAGTATTTTTCCCTTAACAGGAAAAAGGCTATAGAGGAGACTGCTTGTATTAAAGAAATGTCTCAGCTCTTAACATCTTGCTTTAGCACAGATTTTCTTTCCAAGAGCTGTCTCTTGCAGGTTTCTTTGGGCTATCTTTGCCTGATTTTGTATCCTAGTAATTATCACGGTAAAAGATCATTCCTTTGCTCTTCAAATGTATCACATTACATTTGCTTCTATTTATACAGACCTCTTACACATAAGGGGTAGAGGCATAGTTATTTACATCTACATATATATGTATATATAATGGATTTTTTTTTTCCCACACAAATCTCCCTGGCTTGCCATCTCTTCTTTAAAACCTCCAGGCAGATTATATCAATGCTTCATCACACTTCCATTGTCCAGGCAACAGACAATACCCTGAATGGTTCCAAAAGAAAATCACTACCTGCTGATAGCCAGGGTAGATGTCACTTACCAGATGTCTGGCTTTCATTGTGCTAACTTGTTTAATTTCTGCACCCAGCAATGAAAGTGTTTTGATCCTTCAAAGCAGAATGTGCCGCTGTACCAATTGATTCCAAATGGCCTCTCTTTAGATTGAATTTTTATTTTATTTGGTTGAATGATTCTCTTTCATTGAAACCTGTATTTATGTGGGAAATTCAAATGCCTGCCACTCTGCATTTCAAGAAAAAAGAATCTTTGTGTTTATGAAATCACTTTGGAGTTGCAATTACCATTATTTGTCTCTGAGATACACAACATGTAATTGGGTTAACACTGTTAATGAGTGACTAGTGTTATTGTTAATGAGTTACTAGTGATAGTTTCAATGTTTCACCCCCAGCAGGTGGTAAATACAATATGTTAACACAGATAATTATGTTAATGTTGCAAATATCCACAGAGCAAGAAAGTCATTAAAAACATACAACTAAGAGGTTAAAAGGGACACACACGTGAAATGGACTTTTACCCAAAGATGCATGTCTCCTCTTCATAGAAACTTTGTTCTGTAACTCTGCGCCCAGTTCTGTTCATTCACAGAGCATCAAAATGACAAGAGGCTGATTTTATCTACAAACAAGAAATGCTGGAGAGGGTGTGGAGAAGAAGGAATCCTCCTGTTAGTGGGACTGTAAACTGATACAGCCACTATGGAGAACTGTATGGAGGTTCCTTAAAAAACAAAAAATAGAGCTATCATATTCCTGCAGTCCCACTCCTGGGCATATATCCACAGAAAATCATAATTCGAAAAGATACACACACCCCAATGTTCATTGCAGCACTATTTACAGTAGCCAAGACGTGGAAGCAACCTAAATGTCCATCAACAGATGAATGGATAAAGATATGGTACATACATACAGTGGAATATTACTCAACCACAAAAAATAATGAAATAACGTCATTTGCAGCAACATGGATGGGTGTAGAGATCATACTAAGTGAATTAAGTCAGAGAAAGACAAATATCATATGATATCGCTTGTATGTGGAATCTTAAAAAACTTATAAATGAACTTATTTACAAAACAGAAACAGCCTCACAGACCTAGACAAATTTATGGTTACCAAAGGGGAAAGGTTGGGGAAGGGATAAATTATGAGTTTGGGATTAACATATATACACTACTATATATGAAATAATCAGCAAGGACCTGTATAGCACAGGGAACTCTATTCCATATTCTGTAATAATTTATATGGGAAAAGAATCTGAAAAGGAATAGATATATGTATATGTATAACTGAATCACTTTGCTGTATACTTGAAACTAACACAACATTGTAAATCAACGATATTCCAATATAAAATAAATTTTTAAAAAAAGAAGAAGGCTGATTCCACCTGGTTTTGGAAACCATCAACATGGGCAAGTGATAGACTTTAATACTTTGGGCTTGAGATGCTTAACTTTGTAGGATAAACATTATCCAGGCAGTCAACAGGAATTTTATCATTCCATCCTGACAAAGTCATTGTGTGGAACATTTAAAGTAACAAATAGACAATCTGGTTCCTGTCTACAAGAAGCTTACAAAACCTTTAGAGAGACAAGATGTATATATGTGAAATGGTTGGCAAGACACAAGAACCAAACATGTAGTAGAGACAATATGGAACCTGCAAGAAAGAAAATGTGGGCCGGAGACACTGGAAAAGTTTTTATGAAGAAGGAAGTTCCTATCAGTTAGAGGTTTTTTGTTTTTTTTTTTTTGCCTGAAATCTTAGAATGCCTAACTAATAGGGGCTTCAACAGTGAAAACATATAATCTTTCACATATTAAGTTTGAAGTTAGGAAATTCCAGCACTGAAACAGCAGCTTAAGGGTGTCATCAAGGACCTGAAATGCTTTCTGTCTTTTCCTCTCTTCCTTCATCAAAATGTCAGTATTATAAAATATAGGATCACCAGGTGGCTGCTGCTGCTCTGACCATCACATTTTCGTCCATGGGCATCTAAAAGTTAGTGGGAAAAAAAGAAACTTCTTCTAAGAAAGGAGGAGATGTCCCTTCACAACTCATTGGCCAGAACTGCTGCTATGTTCAGCTCTTGAACCAGTCACCGGCAAAGGGGAATAGCAGTCATGATTGCTGTGAAAGGGTTAGGCCAGCTATGGCCTATTGAGTTGTACCTGGAGCAACTAGTGTTATGGGTCCAGAAGCAATAGAACCAAATCAGGCTCCTAATTAGTTAAAAAAAAAAAAAAAAAAGAGCAAGATGTTGAATAGGGAACCAAGAACTGAAGCAAGGCTCCCATTCGTTCCCAGGTCATGGTCTTTGTAGGAGCATGCAAACTAGAGGGTGAAAGGCTGAGGCTGGGGTAGAAATCAAGCGCCAAAGACTCTGCAATTAGGTTCCCAAGCCAGCTCCACACCTTCCCTCCCCCCCCCAAAAAAAAAGAGCAACAAGAAAACTATAGGCTTGAGGTATATTGGCTGAAAAAATGGTACAGCAGTGTCAGGTGGGTTTCCCATAGTACTTCTTAGCTGGTGATAACTTTTTGTCACTTAGTGTTTGCTGTATCTCTCAGATGATAATTTTGAAATAGCTCAGAGCACCAAGTGTTACATCTGAGACAGATTTACTTAGATAACTGAATTCCACCAGTGAATCATAGAACTCTGAGCTTTCCAACAACGTTGGCCCTACACATAAATGTTCACCAGAATGACCAGGAGACCTTTCCCAAACTAGGTATTACCAGACCCTGCACCAAGACCTGAGCCAAACTTCCAAGAGTTAGAGCCCATAAAAATTGCTCAGAGTGCTGTTAGGGCCATAAAAGCCAACTGATTGCTTGTTGTGGCAGTGCTTTCTCTAGGTTATGCCATAGTAACCATCTGAAACCCCAAATGCATTACAACTACAAGGGTTGATTTCTCACTCAGGTTACACCTCAGCTGTGGGTTGACAATGGCTCCATGGTTTTGCTCCATTCATCTTCCCCATCCTGAGGATCAAGTCCAGTATTTCTTGACCTTTTTTACTAAATCTGTGTACTGTATGTATATCTGTGTCCTGTATGTAAAAAGAGTAAGATTTTTTTGCCTCCCCAAAATCAATTTTACCCCACTTCGGGGTGCTGTCACCCCCATTGAGAGTGAATGATCTAAACTGAAAAAGTAGCCCCCATCCTATGCTCAGGGAAAACATTGATGGGTAAACCCTGGGATGGCTTTCAGAGGTTCTGATTTGACATGGCTATGTCATGTCTGCTCACATGCTGCTGGCCAAATCAGGTCACAGGGCCACCTTTGATGGCAATGGGGTGAGGAAGTATTCTCCCTCCACTAGAAAGCAATGAACATTAGATGACAAGTTATAAGGAGGGCAGAGAATAACTGGGAAGAGTAACTCAATCTAGCACACTGTATCCTCA
Source organism: Kogia breviceps (assembly GCF_026419965.1). NCBI lineage: Eukaryota > Metazoa > Chordata > Mammalia > Artiodactyla > Physeteridae > Kogia > Kogia breviceps. The sequence continues at coordinate 21,729,564 of NC_081324.1, forward strand.
GGTGGAGAAGTAGAAACAGAATAAAACTTGCAAATAAGATGGTACATATCACACTGCATCAAGAAACATACAATCAGGGCAGAGACAGGCAACTAACATGCTAGAATAACTAGAATTTTTTAGTTTGGGGGAAAAATTAAGACTAAAAAGGGTTAATAGCAAAGACAAAAAAATAGAAATTATAGCTTGGGCTTATATGATCCAATAGGTTCAAGAAAGAATAGAATATTAGAACTAGAGAATACCATAAAATGTGAAGAAACAATTATAGGACAAATGAGGTATCATTTCATTCATTTGCAAAATATCTGTTATATACTCACTGTGTGTGAATCCCTAAATTCATGACTAAGAGATAACCCAGAACTATCAACATGGCATTTTGCCTCTACTCAGATTATACTCCAATATGAGGAAGGTGGGATTTTTTTTTTCAAAAAAGAGAAATTTTCAAAATTATAAAAATATTTCCATGTATCAATCATCTTTGACCCCTAAGGCATCAAACGTCTGCTCCCTTCATTATTTTTGTTTTCTAATTATGGAAACATATATGAAATGTGCAGAGAATTATTCCTCTGTTGACCCTGGTCGATCAATCTTTTTACAGCTTGTTTTCAATCACAAATTACTTCAAACACAGTTGTCTACAAAAGACTTATAAACAGATAAATATCCAGGTTTTTAGACCACAACTTATTGCTTCTAGTATATGGCAGTTCACAAAGTCACAAGTGTCTCTTGTTAAACAATCACAGCCTTTGATAAGGAAACATATAGGGGCAAATATCTCAGAAGGACAAGAGAGCAGGTCCTTCCCTAGTCCTAGGGCCACTCTAGCATTGCCAAAACTTCACAGGTGTTTCTTTCTCAACTTCCTGATTCCTTCAGTGAAGCAAAAACTCTGTGTGTGAGTCAGTTTCATTCCTGTAACCAATACGGAAATTTACTGATCATATTTCTCTCTCTTCTAAATATATCTTGAATTCAGAGCATGTCTTTCTAGTCTCCCTCCTATTACTTTATTGTAGGCCACCATCATCTGCTTGAAAAACGAAAATGAAAACCTCCGAGCAAAACAACAGTCTTCTGTCTCCATTCTCTGCTCACTCCATCCCAGTCTCTACACAGTAGCCAGAGTAATCTTCCAAACATATTAGTCTATTCATGTCACTGCTCATCCACCATCTCCACAAAATAATTCAACAGGTTCCAGGAATCTCAGGCCAGAGGACGAATCACGAACCTGACGTAAGATGTGTGGTGATGTGTCCTCTGCTTACCTTTGTAGCGTCACCTCCCTCCGTTCAGCTCTCACACTTCTGGGCCCTTAGTTGACTAGCCCCTTAAGTAGATTGCTCCTCTCTCTTCCCCATCCCTTTCGCCGGTTTATGGGCCCTATCTTACAGCTCTCTGCTCTGTTGTTGCTTCCCCTTAGAAATCCTTCCCTTCCCACCCGTTTAAGACCAAAATAGGGCCTCCTCTGGTCTGTTCTCGTCACACACTAACCTCCTCCGATGTAGCCCTTATCACACTGCATTATCACTGGGCTGTTTCACCATTGTGACTTCAGAAACTACTCTTGTATCTGGCCCATAATTTCTATTAATAAATATTTGTTTAGTAAGTGCTGGAGGCATTGTGTTCTAGCCCAGTAAGAAGAGTGGGCAGAGCTAACTTGTAGCAGGGGACACAGAAGTAAATGGTTAATACAACCTGGCCATTTTGGGACCTAGAGAGAGTCTAAACCAACAACCTACCCATGGAGGTGGGAGCAAAGCAAAACTGAATCTAAAGTAAAGTGTATGTGACAGCTGTCAGTGGGTGATGACAAGATGGGGGGGACAGGTTTGGGGGGACAGAGCCATAAGTGATGCCCTGAAGCAAGTGACTCAGTGAAGAGGAACCTTTGATCATACCCCCATAATCTAGGCAGAATGGAGGTATGAAAACACTAACCCAGGTAGACAACACGACGGTCAAAAACACTTGGAGCTGACATAACCATCCTCAATGTGCGCTCCTCATGGGACTGTTGCCTTTAGGATTTCGGGTCAAACTTAAGTCAAACATTCCCCTATGGTGCCACTGGCCTCTTCTTTTCCTAACTGTCCAAGAATGAGTCTTCTAGAAAGACAATGTTTCTTATGAAGGGTTGGTACTTTCCCTGGAGCAGCCCCTCAAAACAAGCAGATAAGCCACCCACCTTAATTTGTATAGACTTAATAGTTCCAAAGCCTGGACCTCTATCATTTCAGTTTTTTAAGAGTATAGCCCTAAGGGGAACAAAATTTGTCACCCCAAAATGCCTCTTTGGCATGCAGATTATTTCAAGTGAAAAACAATCAAGAAACAGAAGACTCAGGAGGAAACTTTGACCTTCTCCCTAACTGCCTGAAGAATAATTTAGATAGAGGAATATTCCTGTTTCAGAAATAAAGCTTTCGCCAGAGAGAGGTGCAAAGAATATGGGCTAGATATGGTGGGGGGAACTCTTAGAGATCACAGTCCATTCTGTATCCCATTGCCTCTGCATTGCCCAGCAAACATTCGTTTACAAAACATTTGCTTTTCCAGCTCCATATGAACTGCCTTCCTCCCCCATGAAGTCCCAAACCACGACCCCCAATATCCTCTTTTGTCTTTAGCTGAAGATGGTATTTAAGGTGAGGGTTTCAGCCATTTTGGTGAGTTACTTGGTTTTCCTGGGTCTCTCCATGTACTCATGTTATTAAAATTTTGTTCAGTTTTCTCCTGTGAATCTGTCTCATATCAATTTAATTCTTAGACCAGCCAGAGAAACCTAGAAAAGGAAAATTTCTTCCTCCCCTAAATGTATGAACAAACTGCAGAACATCCATACAACAATAAACAACCACTCAGCAATAAAAGGGAATGAACTATGGATAGAAGCAACAAACTAGATAAATATCACATCCGTCACACTGAGTGAAAGAAGCCAGATCCAAATGGCTACATACCAGATGATTCCATTTTATGACATTCTGGAAAATGTAAAACTATAGGAACAGAAAGCAGTTCATGTTTGCCATGGGCTAAGGGCAGGAAGGGGTTAGCTACAAAAGGGTCACAAGGAAACTTTTGGGGTGACGGAACTCTCCCTGTCTTGATTGTGGCCATGGATACACATGTACACGTGACTGTATGCATTCATCAGAATTCATAAAACAGTGATAATGTGGATGAATTTTATTATATATAAGTTATACATCAACAAACCTAACCAAAAAGAGGTAAGTGGTAGGTGCAGTAATTAGAGGCAAAATCTTCCAAAGGCTTGCAATCTGGGACTCAAGGAATTTTTATTACATTTCAGAATCAAACTTCTCTCCTCTTGCAAAAAGAAAGGAAAAGGCTAACTCAAGGTCCATAGGCCTGCTGCCACGGAAGGTGGGAGACAGCATAAGCCATGCGCGCCCCCAAGCAGCCTCACCGTTAACAGGGCAAGGGCTCCTCGGGGTCTGGAATCACTTCAGGGTCAGGGGAGGGGCTGACGCCCCGCTGAGCTCCTTGTCTCTGTGTCCTGAGTTATCCCTCCTGGTGAAGGCTCCTTTAGCTATCATGTCACAGTTGTAGCCAAAATTCAGCCTCTTTACCCCAGTACAAAATTGAACCTCAGAGACAGAGTTTGGGTGAAGTAGAAAAGAATAGCTATGTTGCTTTGCCAGGCAAAGGGGGCCACAGCAGGCTAATGCCCTCAAAGCTCTGTGTCCCCCGACCTGGAGGGGTCAGTGAGGAGTTTTATAGCAATGGTTCAAAGAGGGCGTGATCAGTCTGTGGACATTCTCCTGATTGGTTGGTGGTGAGGCAATTGGGAGTCAGCATCATCAACCTTCTGGTTCCAACCCATCCGGGGTCTCAATGCAGTTAACTTCTCCTATCTGGTGGGAGGTTTCAGTCTCTGCAAAACAGCTCAAAGATATTGTTATATGTATCCCTTGAGGAGGAACCAGAACCCTGCCCCAAGGCTGCACTATTGTTTCTTGACTGCTCCTCCCTTGTCTCTGCATCTCCTCCCTTCCCTGATGAGCAACTGTTTGAACTTGACCTTGAAAAGTCAGGGAAGGTCATGGAGGCTGAATGAAGCCTATTTCCTGCAAACAAGAAATGGGGGATAGACAAAGGCTTTTGTGCCCAGGAGCCCCACAGAGTCCTGCTTGGTTTTCAGAGTGAGAACACTGTTCTCTCAGGATTATGTATTTCCCCCCCTCCCCAAGAGTGTCTGGATCTTCTTACTGCCTTTTACTCCCCACTGCCAGGGTATCTTTCCCTAAGCTACCAGTAGGCATGTCAGTGGCTGCTGGACCCTGCTGGGTGGAGGCTCATGGGCTGGGTCGTGGGAGGCAAGGGGAGTGGCATTTCCTGGGCTCTGCCACCGGTGAGGAATCCACAAGCAAGGGGCCTCCACAGAAACCAGAAGGATAATCTTACGGGCATTTCTTATACCATGTCATGATTAAAGAGTGTCTGTTTTGGGGAGAGGGGGTATTTATTTATTTGTTTGTTTGTGTGTATTTAACTTAGCTTTATTTGTATTGAGCTCCAGGAGAATAAAATGTATGGGAGGAAATAAATCCCTTCCACATATGTGAAATATAAATTACAAATACTATTATTCCCATTCACAAATTAGCAAAATGTGACTGAGAGGTTAGCAATTACTCATTTCAGGCTACATATCTAATTAATGAAGAGTCGGAAATAAAATCAGGACATTCACCTGGTTAAAGCAATCAGATTCATGTCATAGTGAAGGAAGCCCTGGGCTTAGCACTGGACACTTGCCTGCATTTGACTCTCAGATTGGAATCTGAGAGTCCAAATCTGAGAAAAGAATATATATATTCTTTTTTAGATTCTTTTCCATTATAGGTTATTACAAGATATTGAGTAGAGTTCCCTGTGCTATACAGTAGGTCCTTGTTGGTTATCTATTTTATATATGGTAGTGTGTATATTTTAATCCCAAACTCCTACTTTATCCCTCCTCCCCACCTTTCCCCTTTGGTAACCATAAATTTGTTTTCTATGTCTGTGACTCTCTTTTCTGAAAATAATTTCCTTTGTAACATTTTTTTTTTTTTTTTTAGATTCCACACTGGTGCTACCATGTAATGAAGTCCTCACAAATTCAACAGGAAAATGGAACAATAAAGACAATGCAGAGAGTTCTTTATGAGCTAAATGTGTTCAATTTTTTAAAAAATCCTTTATTCTCATCTCTCTTCCTTTTTTTTTTTCTTCCTTTTGGGGTATCAGAATTCCTTATAGAAAATGATGATAAAAGTTTGTTGCTTTTTGTTATTTGGTCAAGTATCACTTTTTGAAATTTTATTAATATGTGAGATCCAAGAGCTTAGGGACCAATAGCCCATAGGACTAATTTAAGACAAAACTGCAGAGTAGATAAAGTTTGACCATGTCACTCTCTTTCCAGAAACATTACTCTTTCAGACTACTTTGGACTTGCCTCTAGTTCCTCTAAAGACCTGCCCTTACCTCTTATGCAACTGCCATTGAAAATCCAATTGAATTTTTCAAGTAATATTTATTAATCAGCTACTAAGTGTCAGGTGTTGTAAAAAGAAATAAAATCCCTTTTTCTCAAGATTCCCATAACTTAATGAGGGAGACAGGTCCCTATGAAATAAAGCATAAGACAATCTTAGAACTATACTAGAGAAATTGTTTCCAGGCTAGAGATAAATGTGCTAGAAACCGAAAGAGGAGGGGCCTGGTTTCTGGAGAGGAAAGGAATCATGTTCCAACAAAAAGTTACAAAAGCTTTTGTGAGAATTTGTATCATTGGAATAAGCCTGCAGGCATAGATAGATACATACGCATATTTACACATATACATCTCCAAAGTGACTATGTGACAGAGAATGATATCCAGGCTAAGTAAGAAAAATCTACTTGGACAAAGTTGGGTTGCTATTATTTCGCATGCACATAATTTAGAGTGTTCAGGGAACTGCTGATCTGCTGCTATTGGCTATAGTTGGCAAAGTGGGTAACATTCAAGTGATTGTAAATGTAGGGTAACCAGAAAAAGTCACCAACCCAGATGTTAAAGAAAAAAACTAAACAAAACCAAAAATAAAAAAAAAATACTGTATCAGAAGGGCTTCCATAGGATTTGGTCAAGTTTTAAGACAAAGTTGTTAATTATCAATCAATAGTAAAACAACAACCAAAAAAGTATCAGTCTAGTATGCTGCTAACTTCTGGGTGTAAATCAATGTCTGTACAGCTTTAAGAATATAAAAGCACTTTGCTGTCTATGTGGGTTCATTTGTTTCTGCTTCGTTTTTAGTCCTGGAAAATCCTGAAGGGCAATGCAGTACATAATCTCCAGCTTGTCTGTATTGGGTCTAGTAAACCAGTTCATCCTTTCAGTGCCCTTTTAATTGGATCCATGAAGGTCAGTGTGTTTTGAGCCTATTAGCCTCAAGAAAATATTTCTGTCTACAAACGGTCAATGAACTTATGAAAAAAAATGTTTAACTTCACCAGTTATCAAAGAATACAAATTTTTAAAAAAGAGCAAAAAATGGTTTACCTATCAGATTGTAAAAGAAGAGTGAAAATGTTAGTGTCTGCTGTTTATGAAGGTGGGAGAATGTTCTCCTGTACGGCTGGTGAAATTGTGAATTGTCCCAACCAGAGGGCATTTGGTAATATGTAACAAAAGTCTAAAAAAATGCGCAAGTTGACCTAGTGACTTGTTGGAATTTGTCCTAAGGAAATAAACAGACATCTGCTAAAATTATTCAATAATTATTTAAACATATAGCAGTAGGATATTGTATCCAAATATTATAGCTCATCCATAAAATAGACGGCAATGCGGTCTTTAAAAATACAGATGCTAGTCTATATTTGGTGACATGAAAAGATGCTCACGATAAATGTAGGTAAGAAAAATAGGCTACAGAAAAAATATAACTGTGGTTCCATTTGAATAAAATATATATGTTATGTACCCAATAAAGACACACAATACACAAAGACAAATTTTGAAGAGATGTAAATCAAAATCTTAACCATAGGTATATTATGGGGGGATTATTGGCGATTTGATTTTATAATTTAAATATTTTTATTTTATACACTTCTATGATAAGTGGTCATAATTCAGTTGGGCAGCCGGGGTGGGGGTGGGGTGACTGAAGGCAGAAATCATACAGCAAATCAGAAACAGGCAATTGGGGCTTGGGCCAACTCTTCCACTCCCTAATGAAACATAAAAAGTCACTTTCTTTCTCAGGTCCTCAGTTCCCTCATATGAAGCATGAAAGGGATTAACTAGATATTCTCAAAGCCTATTCTAGTCCATTTCAGGCCCAGGACACTTAGAATGGTACCATGATATTTAAATACCAAGAGAGACTCAACCCTTGAATTGTAACCACCAGCAAAAACGTCTTAAGATTCACAACAGAGACATCGTTAGAGTTTAGTTTCTCTGTCTCTCAGTGGCCTGAAGAGGGGATTTGAGGGGGAGTGGGGAAGCAAAGGGACTACAGTGTGTTTTAAATGATCAATCTGCATGAGGACTAAATCACTAACATTCTCTTAAGCTTACCTCTCTCTGGGCTAGTGCACTGAACTGATGGTGGGAACACTGCTGAAGGGGCAAAGGCTCTAGGTAAAAATCCAGGTGAGCCTATTCAAGCCCATGGCCAGCCACGTTTAAAATATATACAGTTGTTCAAAGGGAGAGAAAGTGGGCTGATTCCATGCAAACCAGGACTATTACTGTAAAATTAAATTAGCAGTCAGTGTCTTCATCACCCTACAAATTATCCCAAACCATACCAAATAGCTATACGAGCTTTCATCAGTCGTCACCATTGCCATCACTGATTTGGAATCACTGACCTATAACGAAACAAGATTTCAGGAGGAATAAGGTCAAGCCATGCAGAAGAGAACTATTTAACTTCGGAGTAGCGTCTGATAACATAATGACACCCAAGGGACACTGGACGCATTCAGCCTTACTCACTTTTGAACCCCTTTCAATGCAGCTTCCCATTTCCTCTGAGTGTCTTCCCCTCCTTCAGAGTTTGTATCCAGTCTATACCATGTATAGAGGGCAACCAACATAACTTTCGGCTACGGATTTGTCCAGTTTCTTCACTGTCTTGTGAATTCAGCCTGTTCATTACTCATTGCTGCGTGAGGAATATACATCTCTCCTGTCCCTCTACCCCAGTCCATCCAAACCTTTTTCCTACGTTTATCATGGCTGAGATAGAGCCCCACTTCTGGGAGGAAGCCCTATATACCCCTTTGGTTTTCATCAGTTCTCCTCTGTTCTGGCCTGTTTTCATACATATGATGTAAACCTATCTCGAATCATATTCTGCCTCAGCAACTCTGAAATGTTTCATAGGTGTGTTTTGTGCCTCTAGAATAGAAGCTCTTTAGGGTAAAGACCAGGTCCAATAGTTCTCTGTATCCCTCAAAGTCTTTAATGGATGTTCTGTAACTCTCTTTAAACGAGTGATTAAGTACATGATAAATACACAAATATCCATGTGGATAAGGCATCAAGCCTAAAAGAAAATCAATAACCTTCAGTCCTCCTAAGAAATGTCCATTGGTTACTGGGGACACATTTTGACAGCATGGGAACTAAGAGAGGAATCTGGGAAGGCAGGAGCATCAGGTATCCTCAAGGTTGCCATATAGGGAGAAATTAATGAGGACTGGGATTGGGATAGAGGTGGGATTCCACACTGGAGAATGTGGGCAGGCTGATACAGACTTGAGGGAAGGATCATTGGACTTTGTAACCCTAACAAGTTCTCAAATTGAAGAGTCTCCTCTATCCCATATGGCCAGGCAGAAGCTGACCTAGTTGATATGCTGCCTTGACTCTCCCAATGTGTTTATTCTAGTTCTGGCCAGCCTGGCTAATAAAGTAGGCCCTTTCCTGTGGCTGCTAAAAGTAGCTGCAAGGGCAGTTGACCTTCCTCCAACCGGTAGATGAAAACCTGCTAATGGATGGACATCGGCGGCCCTGACCACACATCCCAGCAGTCCTCTCCCCACTCCTGCTCACTAACCCCTTTCACAGCTGGCTAGGACCAAGCAGGGCGGGCAGAGCTACTTGGTAGATCTGCTTTCTAGCTAATATCATTTGGAGTGAAGAAACTTTTAACCTTGTTTGGTTTTCCAAGATAAGAAGCAGAGGGTGATGCAAATACTGCAAGGTATACGTTATGTGATTATTGTGGATGCAAACTTGAAACCTGCCTGGCACAGAAGAGCTTTTAGATGAACTCTGGCTATCCCTGCCAGCCCAGGAAGTCTGTGACAACATGGAGAACAAATGCCCATTTTCAAAATGGCTGTAATTAAAAATGAGCACGTAGCACAGTGCCTAGCAAACTGTACATGTGTGTGGGCGTGCACGTACAAAGAGAGAGAAAGAGGATATTAACATGTTTGGTCTTACATTACAAAGCTATTCATAAGATTTTATTATTTAAAAAAAACATGAAAATCATATGATAGGAAGAAATTCTGCAAAAAAAAAAAAAAATTTCAAAGAATATTCTCCAAAATGTAAACTGATGATCTGTTAGGTATAATTATGGATACTTTAGATGTATTATCCTTTTCCATGTTGATTTTTTTTTACTATAAGCATTCATTAATCAGAATTAATTAGAAAAAAGAAAAAAAAATCTTGCCAGTTGGCTCTTTCCTGCACAGTTCCTCTCAAATCTGTGACATCCACTTTCTGATGTCAGGACATCTGGTGCTCCTACACACAACAGCTTGTTCTTGAATATCATCTGTGGCATTCTTGGGTTTTTGAGTCAGGCCACTGTGTTTCTTCTACCCGCCTAAAGCTTTAGAACCCGAGAGAAGCAGTTTAGGGCCCAGTTTCTAGCCAGGCTGGTCTTGAAGTTAAATAATGAGCCTTCTCATCTGTTACTCTCAGGCATATAAGCATCTAGCCAGGATCTTGCATACTTCTGCAAACAAAGGAATTGGAACATTATTTTCACAATTTTCTACTTGTCTAATCATGAAAGCCAAAGTGCATTTGCTTCTAAAATAAAGGGAAGAGAATCAAAGGTCATGGGGTGGTTGAGTTTCCTGCCCCATGAAAAGAACAAGGTGACACTGGGTGACATGTAACAGCACAGCATTAGAAATGGTACAGGAGCATCCAATTGTAATTAACCTTTGGAGCTCTCTGCCCTGGAATGCTACCAAGGCCAGTATCTTAGCTGGCTTTCAAAAATAGTGTTGTAAGGTGATGTGCATTTAAACCAGATCCCACAATTATACCAGGTGTGCTTATAGTATTATTAAATATTAGCACTATCCATCTCCCCAGACATGGGCAGGGGATTTCTGGCTAGTGTTAAGAAAGCACTTAAAAAAAAAAAAAAAAAGAGAGAGAAAGCACTGTAACACTGATGTATGCAACTTGGCTATAAGATTATGTGTTGGACAAAGAAAGGATATGGTAGCAGCCAAAGTCACTTGCATTGTTTAGCATTTTGCCATTCAGAAATTGCTCTCCCTTATACTTTCATGTAATTTCTAGAGCATTCTGTGAGGAAGGTATTAATCTTCCCATTGCACAGATTTGGAAGTCAAGGCTCAGAGAGTTTAACTGACTTGCCCATTATTACATAGCTATTGAATGGTAGAGCTCCAACAAAGATGTGTAGACTATTCATCTCTGGCCTCATCCTATATGTTGGATCAGTGGCTGATGATTGGAATTACTAAGTGAGTTTTTTAAAATAATGATGTCAGGGCACCCATCTCTCACCACCATCCCCCAGTAGATTCTGGTTTAACTGGGGCCTGAGATTTAATATTTTTCCTAAGGGTTCCTCAGTAGACTCAAATATGCAGCCAAGACAGGGAATCAAACTGTTAGATGAAAATGATGACCCACTATGATGTGTAATGTGCAGAATAGTCTGTTCCATGACACTATGGACCCTTCCCATCAGAGAAGGATGCAGATCGATGCTTTCAGGCTGGTGCTGTATGTTGCTTGCATAAGTGATTGCCTACTTGTTATAATTTGACAACCAGTGAAGGATACCGCCATATAAAATGGGCCCTCCTCTGTCCCTTTGCTGTGCCTGAAATAGTAGAGAGCTGCAGGGCTGGTGCAGGATCAGAGTCTGGGAAGCCTCTAATGGGCCAGGCAATGATCCTTCAATGGCTAGCTCATGGGCAGGTCCCAGATGTCCCATTGAAGAGACTGGATGGCCTAGGCAGCTGGGGGTCCTTGAGGATATTGGAGCACCAGGTTTTATTGCCAACTAGTATAGAGGTGTTCTTGTAATTTATCAGTCATTATGGCCATATTTGTGTGCACTAGCAAAGGTGGTATTCCATCTTTGAATATGTTCTCATCTCAATGTTTAATAATCAGGGGAGAGGCAGGAGTAGAAACCCCGAGTTGTAGTGTTTGCCAATTCCTATGGTGTAAATACTCTCACTATGGACAATTTTAAGCTACCAATGTGATGTCACTAAATATGGAGTTGGGAAGAGATGTACAGTAACACATGGTTTTATAGTATTTATATCATACAGATATACTAAGTGTATAACCTCAAGAGTATGAATACTAGTAAAATGTAGTAAAATAATTAGGACGTGAGTTTTTACCAACTTTAAAAAATACAATTTGTTTTATAAATTAGGAGTTTGGGATTAACATATATACACTACTATATATAAAATAGTTAATCAACAAGGACCTACTGTATAGCACAGGGAACTCTATTCAATACTCTGTAATAACCTATATGGGAAAAGAATCTGAAAAAGAATAGTTACATGTATATGTATAATTGATTCACTTTGCTGTACACCTGAAACTAACACAACATTATAAATCAACTATACTCCAATATAAAATAAAAATGATAAAATAAAATAAGATAAAATTTGTTTTATAAGTTTATATGATTTAATTTTTAATAAAGACTGAGTTTAACAACCAGCTAATAAAAGTCATGAAAATCTAACAGTTGACTCTCAGGAACCAGTACAATCTGACTTCGGCACACCACTGACCCACCCTCATCATTAGTGTCACTGTCTGAGGGAAAAGATTGGAAGGCCCCTAATGAAGACACTATAGCATGCCTGAAAATGGGCAACACAATCAACCAAAAGAATCCATAAATAATTTGTGGCAGGTTAATTTGTTAGATTGACTGTTGAATTGTTTTGTAATATCATGGAAGAAAAGGCAAATAGAGAAGAAGCTTCAGTATTCTCGTAAAGAATATAGAGGTAATAACACCAAAACTCAATAAGGTACATAAAACACAGTGACTAAAACATAGTAATCCCTACATAGATGACAGTCACTTTTACTTCTTTTGAAATAGACAAGAAAATTAATATTTAATGCACATTGTATATTTGTTAGATACTGTGCCAACAACTTCTGAAGACTGATGTGATAGCAAGAAAAATGGCAAATGAAGTATAAGAGTTACAAGATGAAGAACTAGTCCTTACCCCATCCATTGGCTGGGAGTTAGACAAACAGAACAGTAAGTATACGTAGCACCTGGTGATAAGAGAAAAAGGCATGGAATAGGCAAAGGACTGTTGAACACAGGGGTAAGCCACCAGTGTCTGGTAGGGGGAATAAGGACAGATACACAGAAGGGAAATAGTTTCATCTTGAAGACTTAAGAAGAGTCCCTTGGGCAAAAAAGGTGGGCCTTTTGGTTTATTTTTTTAAAAAAGCTTACAAAAAAGCTCAGGAAGGCCTGGAACATCTCTAAAAAGATCCTTTGATGGAGTCTAGGCTGCGTGATAGAGAGAAGTTGTAAAGAAGGTCTGAGAGAAGCTTGCCAAGGAGTTGGGACATTATTCTGTTGGCTATATTGGCATTATCAAGGGAAGGGAAATTTTGAAAATATGTTTTAGAAGACAATCTTGGCTACTCTGAAAGCAGTGTAGCAAATGCAAGCAGAAATAGAGACAAAGACGTAGAGAACAAATGTATGGATACCAAGGGGGAAGGAGAGGGGTAGCAGGAATTAGGAGATCGGGATTGACATATATACACTACTGACACTATGTATAAAATAGATAACTAACAAGAACATATGGTATAGAACAGGGAACTTAATGCACCATGGTGTCCTAAATGGGAAGGAAATCCAAAAATGAGGGGTATATGTATATGCATAGCTGATTCATTTTGCTGTACTGTAGAAACTAACACAACATTGTAAAGCAACTATACTCCTATATGAATTAATTTTTAAAAATGCAAGTATTAAATTTGTTTGCTAAGGATGGTGGCAGAAGACTCAGTTCAAAGACAATTTGAATTGTCCCAGAAATATGCAGAAAAGACCAGAATTACCCACTTCAGAGAAGTAGAGTTAGAGAGGACTGGAAAAATATTTAGAGGATTAAATCAATAAGACTCGGGGACTGATGGTGTTGAGTGGGCAGAGAGAGGGAGGACTAGGAGTCAGAGGTTTCTAAGTAGGGAAACGTGGTAGACTGTGATGATGTTACCTGAAACAAGGGAAGCAGTAGAAGTACAAGTTTTCAGAAATACAGTATGAAATAGCCCAGTGTGAAACCGCTAAACTCAGTGAGTGCAAACACCTGGGTTGTTTCTGTTTGTCTCCTACCTTGCATTGTGATCTAGTGACTTCTTTGTTTCAGGTTGAGAGGGGCAAATAGAAGTGTGCATAGGAAAGTGCTCAGGGCAACATGTATGGGAACGGATGCAAATAAGAATCCTCATTAGCATTTACTCAAAAAAAGTGTATTATGTCATGATCCCAGGACCCTAGGAGCCTGTGCGGAAGTTCCCCCACTGCCCCCAACCCCGAGCCTGGCCTTCTCTCTTCCAGACAGCAGTGTGGGACAGGGAAAACAGAGGGGCTGAACCACAGGGCAGTCACCTCTCCTCTTCAGCCAGAAAAGTATTAGGAAACGATTTATGGGGACTGGAATTGAGGACAGGCTAGCAGAATCTGCTTTCTGTGGCAGAGATAGGGTGGCCGCAGAGAGGCAGGCTGGAGGCCAGAGAAAGACCTGGAAACAAGGTGACCCTATATGGGGTCAGGATGTAAGATGGATTTTTCGGGAGCACAGGGCTAGGCTGGGGCGTGAACCAAGAGACATGGCCAAGAACAAGGCAGGAAAGTAAAAGGAAATAGGAAGTAAGGTGGAATAGATGTAGAGGAGAAACCCACTAACAGAAATCAGGCTCAGGTCGATCATAAACTCAAAGAAGCAGTGGGCAGAGTGCAGCTCTGCTGAGATCCGAGCAGTGTTCAGAAGGCTGATTCTCCTCAAAGTAGTTCTCCCTGCTCACGCCTCTTTTTAGCAGAATGCTGTGCAATCCCCGAGAAGCTCCTCCCAGGCCTAACAAGCAACAGTCATCAGAGGGGGCCAATTTTCAGCAGGCCAGAGGCTCGCCCTCTGGTTCAGGAATTTCACTGAGTGCAAAAGTCACCTTTGAAGTGCGTGCACTCTCTGGGTGACTGAAGTCACATTTACTGAATTTATTTCCTAACACTGCCCGGAGTCCTAGCACGGAGGATTCTGACCAAGACTCTGATGCCAATTAAAGTAATGGCACAGGGCTTCCCTGGTGGTGCAGTGGTTGAGAGTCCACCTGCCAATGCAGGGGACACGGGTTCGAGCCCTGGTCCGGGAAGATCCCACATGCCGCGGAGCAACTAAACCCGTGCGCCACGACTGCTGAGTCTGCGCTCTAGAGCCCACGAGCCACAACTACTGAGCCCGTGTGCCACAATTACTGAAGCCCACGTGCCACAACTACTGAAGCCTGCACACCTAGAGCCCGTGCTCCGTGACAAGAGAAGCCACCGCAATGGGAAGCCCACGCACCGCAACGAAGAGTAGCCCCCGCTCGCCGCAACTAGAGAAAGCCCGTGTGCAGCAACGAAGACCCAACGCAGCCAAAACTAAAAATTAAATTAAAAAAAAAAAAAAAAGTAACGGCACAAAGTGGCGTTACAGCCCCAGCACACTGTTCCTACTACAGGTGGCAACCTGAGAACATTTTCCAATTTCTGGAGGAGGTTAGAATGGTTATTATTAACATTCTATCCCTCAGTCGAATAGATCACATTTTTAATGATTAAGCAAATATAATCAGATACAAATCCTTCTCGAGAATTAATCAAGTCAGTCCAGGCTTTGCAGGGGTCAGCCATCCAACCCTGACCCTGAACAAGGCACTCTTTCCCCCCAGATCTCGGGGACAGTTATTTGGAAAATGAAGACGTTGTGTTACAGCATCCTAGATTGTCCTTCGAGTTGGTTTAAGGAATATAAATAAAAAGCCAGCAAGATTTGAAATGAAAGCAATTATATTTTGCTCCTGCATTTCACCTGTGTAGGCTGAACACATGGCCCTGATTTGATAGAGATGGTAACTCTCACAAACAAATTAGAAGAAAAGAGCCAGCATTTTTGTGGAGGGGTAAAGAATTGTATCAGAAAAGGTTAAGTCTTCCTCCAGCCTTGGCCCAGGTGCAGTTCCTTGAAAGGCAGCTCCCACAGCACACGTGCTGGTTTCAACAATGAAAATTCTGTGCCAGACACCACAGGGAACAGTGTGATTTCTCCCTCACCCAATGTCTTCCCAGAAAAGGGAGAGAGAACACAAGAGGCAGTGACCAGCACAAAGGAGACCTGTTGATTTCTTTGTCAGGTATGTGTTTGCTCTCACAGCGCTTGGTCAGGGTGGGGACCATCGAGTCCTGAAGTGGCACCACCTGGGACCACCGGGCAGTTGAGCTAAATACCCTCCTGGAGGATGAGACTTACTTTACAGCCTGAAATTAATGCTGCAAACACAGGGAACAGACAAAAAGAAAAGTTAAAACACTCATACTTTCTATGTTCTCAGTAAGAAATATGGCTGTGTGTACTGTTGCTGGGAATGTAAACTGGTACAGCCACTATGGAAACCAGTATGGAGGTTCCTTGAAAAACTAAAAATAGAACTACCATACGATCCAGCAACTCCACTTCTGGGCATTTTAATGAAGAAGAAACAGTCAAAAAGATATATGTACCCCTATGTCCACTGCAGCATTACTTACAAAAGCCAAGATACAGAAACAAGCTAAATGTCCATCAATAGATGAATGTGTTACCGAGTGCAAGCTCCCTCTGCTTGCCACAAGACAGGCCAATAAATCCGAGATGAGGTGTTGAGACAAGGAACACGACTTTATTCAGAAAGCTGGCAGACCAAGAAGATGGCAGACTACAGTCTCAAAATAACCATCTCAGCTGGGTTTGTATGCCAGTTTCTTTTATAGCATAGAGAGCAGGAGGAGATGAGGAAGTAAAGTAAAAAGGCCCTAAGTGTTGCAAATATCCCCTGAAATGGCCAGCCTCAGGGAGGGGATGTGTTAATTTCTTCTTTCTTGAAGCCGTGCATAGGTGGACAGGGTCCGGATGTTTCCCTGAACAAAGGCACTTTGGTTTAACAGTCAGGCAGAGCGGCAGGGTTCCCCGAGGCAGTCCCTTATGTAGAGACAGTATCCTTTCAGTGAACCAAAGCAATGGGAAGCAAAGGTTAAAGTAAAAGAAACAGATCCAACATGTAGTCAGATTTGGCTCTTCCCTGTTACAAATGGATAAAGAAGATGTGAGATATATATATTATATATATGTATGTAATATATATAATATATATATACACACACACATACACACAATGGAATATTACTCAGCCATAAAACAAATGAACACTTGCCATGTGCAACAACGTGAATGCACCTAGAGGGTATTATCCTAAAAGAAAATTCATACAGGGAAAGACAAATACCATATGATTTCACTTATATGTGGAATCTAAAAACCAAAACAAACAAAAACAGACTCATAGATACAGGGAACAAACAAGGTTGCCAGAGGGGAGGGAAGAAGGAGGATAAATGAAGTAGGTGAGGGAGATTAAGAGGTACAAACTTCCAGTTATAAAATAAGTCACGAGGATAAAATGTACAGCATGGGGAATATAGTCAATAATATTGTAATAACTTTGGAGACAGATGGTAACTAGATTTATCATGGTGATCATTTTGTAATGTATAGAAATACTGAATCACTATGTTGTATACCTGGAACTAACAGCGTTTTATGTCAATTACAGAACTTTGCTGTGTAAAAGAAGAAAACAAAGTAGCAAAGTTCACTTTTAAGGAAGAAAACGTGCACTTTCCAAGTGCTGTAGAAGTAAGGAGTTCTTTACTAAAGTACTATTCAGTATGGTAGTCCCTGAGCCCCTGTGGCTGTTTAAATTAAAATTAATTAAAATTAAAACTTCAATTCCTCAGTCTCAGTAACACATTTTGGGAACTCAAGAACCACATGTGGCTAGTGGTCACCATATTGGACAGCACAGATATAAAAGGTCTCCAGCTTTGCAGGAAATTCTACTGGATAGAGCTGGTCTAAAAAGCTGGATAGATTAAAGAACAGTAATTCATGCAACAAGTCTGCCTCCTAAATCACTTTTTACCTAGGACAGAAATTTAGTCTTCACTATCCGTTGGCTAATTCTCTACCGCCTCTGTTTTCTTTGGCTTTGGTACTTTACCTTACAGCTTACATTCAGCTCTCCGGTAATCAAAGTCACAGCACTGCAAAATTGGAGGACCACTTCCTCAGTGTTGGAGATGTGTCCCTCTCCTCCTTGTCTCTAAGACAACCCAGATGGCACTCAGGCAGCTCTGTAGCTCAGGGTCTCCACGGCTCCTCCTCACTTGGGTCTCCTTTCTGTGAGCAAATCAAGTCGTCTGCTCTCAGGGTCTCCAACCCCTACTTCTTAATTACCTCCTCCTTCAGGTTTTCACAGGATAAGTGACTCAGCAAAATGACTTTTTTTTTTTTGATTGATTGCTGGGAAGATGTTTTTATTTATTTATTTAGTTGTGCTGGGTCTTGGTTGTGGCAGGCAGGCGCCTTAGTTGAGGCTCGCTGGCTCCTTAGTTGTGGCAGGCGGGCTCCTTAGGTGTGGCATGCGAACTCTTAGTAGTGGCATGCACGTGGGATCTAGTTCCCTGGCCAGGGATTGAACCCAGGCCCCCTGCATTGGGAGCGTGGAGTCTTAACTGCTGCGCCACCAGGGAAGTCCCAGCAAAATGACTTTTTAAATAGGGTTTCACAGTTGGCGATTCAACCCCCATGCAAATTGTGACTGGGACTGATTTTTTTTAAGTAAACATACCAATACTTTTTCATCAAATTAGTGTTTTTGAAAATAATCACCCTAGCAGTTAACATACTTCTCCCAATTTTCTAATCATTGCTCAAATTACAGCTAGAACATTACTTAGGGGATTGGCTAGGGCAGGTGTGAGTGTACAGTGGAATTTTTTTTGAGGAGGGATGTGGCTATCTTCCTGCCCTCACCTCTTTAGGGTCTCTCCTTAAAACCTAAGAGGACACAGAACTTTTGATTTTACAAAGCAAGGTTACAGGTCTCCTGACTCTCAAAACTGTAAGCACATACCTCCAAAATTAACAAGGTCTCTCATGAGGTGCATAGGAGATGATCGCAAGGTGCATTTGTTTGCTTCTCATAGAGTTGAGATGTTTTAATTATTCTTTTTTTCTAATTACTGTATAAATGTGTGCACTTCTGTCCAGACTTCATAGTCACTTCTCTGCTGCCTTACATGCATGCACATCTGATAATGCTTACTTGGGAAGTTTCTCTCTTACATTGTTATAGAGTGGTCTTCTGTTGGCAGAATTGTATTTGCTGAGGACTGAATGTTTATGTCCCCCCTCTAATGCCCAGTGTGATAGTATTAGGAGGTAAGGCCTTTGGGAGGTGATTAGGTCATGAGGGTAGGGTCCTTATGAATGGGCTTAGTGCTCTTACAAGAAAAGACATGAGAGAGATGCTCTTTCTCTTTACCACATGAGGATATGAGAAG
Organism: Kogia breviceps; assembly: GCF_026419965.1. Classification (NCBI taxonomy): domain Eukaryota; kingdom Metazoa; phylum Chordata; class Mammalia; order Artiodactyla; family Physeteridae; genus Kogia; species Kogia breviceps. The sequence goes on from NC_081324.1 coordinate 21,748,559, forward strand.
ACAGCCATCTGCAAACCAGGAAGAGTGCCCTCACCAGACACCAGATTTGTAAGTGCCTTCATCTTGAACTACTCAGCCTTCAGAACTGTCAGAAATAAACTTCTGTTGTGTGAGCCACCCTGTCTTTTTATGAAAGCCTGAGCTGACTGAGAGAATATTATTTCCCCAATATATGTGACATATGTATTTTAGTGTTTTAAACCTGCATGTTCTGAGACAAATCTGATTCTTGGAACCCGTTCAAAAGTCACCTCGATTCTGAGTAGCAAAATGAATGGTCATGTAGGATTACAGAGTTTGAAATGTAAAATGAGGTAGGTTTTTGGTTGTTGTTGGTTTTTGTTTTTTTAAGTATGACCTACAAGTTACCTTCCAAGAATACATCTTTGAAGGGGATGGAAACTTAGGTTCATTTGTTAAAAATAAATGATTGAATAGCCTCATTACTTGATACTTATACCATGTGTGCAATACATATGTGTATTCCAAAAATATAAATAGATTTTTCCACAAACAGTAAATTATCTTTTCCCTTCTTTTTATACACACACTTAAGGTATATGAGCTGCTTCATTAAAGATACTGGATATCCCTGCAATAATTTGCAGATACCAGAAACTCTGTCAAAAAACACTTTTTTAACTTAATTCTGTTAATGCTTAACTTTTTGTTTTAACTCTGTTAAAGCCACTGTTAAGATGTCTAAAGAAAAGAAAAAGCTAATTTTGTGTCATTTTCTCCATATCCTGACAACCCATCCTTGGCTGTTTACAGAGCATAAAATCAGCTATAGTTTTTGCCCAAAAGACTCACAATCTAAATTGAACTAATAGTCTCAATGCAAACGTAAAGGAGAGAGGCCCTTGATAGAAAGATGTGGACAGGACTGAACATTACCAGCACCACCTCTCTCTGGGTGCAGGCATGCACAGCCCTCAAGGTGGGATTGTACTGGTTAGGTGCAGAACATTCCCAATCTGCCTGTTGGATATTACTGCCAAGGAAAGTTATCTCAGAGTAAAACATCACTGTTGGTCCTCCTCCAGTCTCCATGAAGGTACAGAGCATGTGGGCCTATCCAGGTGGTCTTCAGGTAGGAAAAGTGGTCAGGCAGAAACAATACCCAGCACCTCACCAGGAGTCTGATAATCCAGATTCATCCAGCCAATAAGCAGGATGATCTGAGTTAGGCCCAGGTGTTCCCTGTATCCCAGCATCTGTGTCTGAAAAAAATGAAGGAAGTGATGACACCCATCATCCTTCCACCTTGACAAACCACGACTCTGGAAGATTCAGGCCTGATTCCTTTAGGACAGTGTTTCCCTAAATTTGACAGACCCTAAGAATCATCTTGGGGCACTGGTTTAAAAGAAAAAACAAACAAACAGATTTTTTATTTTCAGCCCCAAATCTTTAGAGGAGAAGCCAGAGAAATTGAATGTTTAACTAGCAACTCAGGTGACATTGATGTAGAACCATGATGAGTAACAAGCCACCCTAAGTCGCCACTGTCTTACCTGGCTTTCATCTAATTTCAGAATGAAAAGTAGAAAGACTCTGTCTGTCTTCCTATTTCACAAACATGCCCATATATTTTAGCACCTAAAGACCAGAGCCATTTTGCTCATTGTTATTCTTCTATTGAATAAAGTAGTGAATCTCTAAATTTGTCCAGGGGTTTCATTAAATCTACTTTCATTTTAAATGAGAAAAAAAATGTGCTTTGCAAGCATTTTCAATTTTTTTTGGCTCTAGTGCTACTTTATCTATCTATCTATCTATCTATCTATCTATCTATCTATCTATCTATCTGTCTATCTATCTATCATCTCCAGATGAAAGGGATAAGGAGGAAGGTATGAAGGAAAGGAAATGGAACTCAAAACAGGCTTCAGCATAACCTTTGTTACCCGTGATCTCAGGAATGTCATAATTGACAATCAAATGGATGACAGTTAAGTCGATGATAGGAGTGACGCCTTCGTGATGCTAAATAATTAACTGATTGGTTCCATCTCCAGTTGTGAGGCCTGCCAGTACCTTTGCAACACAGGCTTATAGAGAAAGAGGAGAACGCAGGAAGGGCAGGACTGGGACCACCAATCCAGCTCTAGCTCACTGTCATGGGCGTGGTCAGTGAGTGGTCCATATCAGGGTATGCAGACCAGTCTGGCCATCTGGACTCAAACTCAGCCAATAGCTGTATCCAGTGAGGACCTGGAGGAAGACTGTAGGGTAACATGATTCCCTAGACAGTAACAAGACTATGCCTTAAGATCCTGTAACAGATTTCAAGGGTTCTTTCTCACAGTAACACACATATGCACATGCACATACATATGTTCTTCCATGCTGCATACCTAACTGGATATATCCACTATATCCTTTAGGGTACTAAGTAGGATTTTGAAAACAGAAAAATGAATCTGGCTCTCAAAGAGGCAGATATTGTGGAAGAGTGTCAATAAAAGTTTTTTTAAAAAGGAATAAAATGCCCAGATCTTTGGATGACACCAATAATCATACTTGTTCTGGAACTCCATGCCTGCAATAATCCCAGATTTTACTTGGTGTCTGAAATACAACCAATATCTGACCTTATTACTCCCTCTTTGCTTTCTAATGATTTGAGCAATATGTGGGTCCTATGCTAAGAATGACCAATAACTAAATGACCAAGAGTCAGTTTGAGTGGCAGCAGAAACCATAAAACTGGTCTGCATGAGGAAATTGTCTGGACTTGCAAGAGATCAGCTCAGCAGAGGCATGTGGCATCTGACTGCCCTTCCGTGGTTATGTTCTGGACCCCCCGGCACTGTACAGCCGTGAGAGAAGAAGGGATGGCCTGGGAGGTAATGATAGCTGCTGACTCAGCCACAGTTGGGACAGCACTTTTGCCGATGCATAAAGCATCTCTGTAGAAACATTTTATCCTTTGGTTAAATGTAATAAATATCCTCTTGTTTAAGTGGTAAGTGATTTGCTCTTGGCAATGCTTCAGAGAGGAAAATATCAACACCTTTGATCCATGGAGGAGGAAGACATTGGTCAAACACTAATGTATAGATACTAACTTCCAAGTGTGGTAGACCTTAGATGAAAAGAGGGCTCTATGCTCTGAATAAAGACCCTTCTGCAACCCCCAGAGTGGAGATAGAATGGCAAAATCCAAGCCAGTAACAGAAGGCATGCGGTGCAAGAACTAGCCATGGGAGAGGGGGCTGATAAGAGCTACACAGCATGTTCAGTCTCCACTTAGCTTCATTTGAGGGCGTCCAAGAAACACACACACCAAATAGTCCAGTCATATAAACATGACAAAGATCGGGTTAAAGACTGAGTTGAAGGAACCTGAAGATGCCCAGGGAGCACACCCAGGCATAGGGCAGAAATGACCAGCAGGTGGCGCCATACCCATTGCTCTTTTAGTGCCAGCCTCAGTCAGAGTTGGCTATTGGACTGGGCTAAAAGCATCAGTACAACCGGGATTAGCTGGGGAAGAACCAATAAGACCTTTCGAGCATTGAGGCTTGTTGTTTACTGCAGCTATAGCAACACTTTGCAGCCTTGCTCCAGTTATATCCAAGGCCGGATCTGATTGAACACTATTCAAGTAGAGGTATGGCCCAGGGAGGCAGTTATATAAATTGTCCTATAAAAAAAATGAAGAGTTTACTGTTCACAAGGAAGCCACTGTTCATTGTTCACTCTTATTCCACATCATCATCAGTATCTTTACATATGAATAAATATTGCGAGATTCAGGCCATAAGATTATTAAAATCTAACATTCTAAATTACAGTGATTGAAGATAAGACAATAGACCAATACTGTCTATGCAATGACAGTTTGGGGAGGTTAACAGAGTCACTGGTATATATACAAATATAATTATTGTTGTATCATTATATATAACCCCAAATGAGAAATTCTAGAAATCCTACCAATTGATAACATATAAGAAGTGGCCCACAAATGGATGATGTCAAACAACTTCTTAATATGCTCAGGAGCTTCCCCTTAGTTCCAGACTTTCTATTTCCCCAGTCTAACTGCAATCACTTTGCATAACATTTCTGGAAGCTTGTATTCCTGGCTTCAACCTGAATGCAAATTCCTCCCTACAGGATCACAGGGAGAGAACTGGCTTCTTGGAGATCATCTCATGATGCAGACACCAGGTGACACACAGTACTGCAACTCAGGACAAGACAATGAGGTTTGTATCATATCACAGAGCAAAGAGAAAGTAAAGTATTAAGTCTTCAAATATCCGCCAAAATTATTTGCAAAACACATCTCTAAAAAGGACATGCATGTGTCCAGAATATATAAAGACCTCTCAAAACTCAATAATACAAAACCAAAATTGGGCAAAGGATTTGAACAGTTAGATCACCAAAGAAGAAATACAAATGGCAAATAAGTACATAAAAGATGCTCAACATCATTAGTAATTAGAGAAATGCAAATCAAAACCATAATGAATAAACTTAAAATGGTTTAAAGACCTAACTGTAAGACCAGAAACCATAAAACTCCTAGAAGAGAACTTAAGCAAAACACTCTTTGCCATAAATGGTAAATGGTAGCAATATTTTCTTGGATCAGTCTCCCAAGGCAAAAGAAGTAAAGGCAAAAATTTAAAAATGGGACCTAATTAGGGCTTCCCTGGTGGCATAGTGGTTAAGAATCCACCTGCCAATGAAGGGGACACGGGTGCGAGCCCTGGTCCGGGAAGATCCCACGTGCCACAGAGCAACTAAGCCCGTGCACCACAACTACTGAGCCTGAGCTCTAGAGCCCATGAGCCACAGCTACCGAGCCCGTGTACTACAACTACTGAAGCCCACACACCTAGAGCCCATGCTCCGCAACAAGAGAAGCCACCGCAGTGAGAAACCCACACACCACAACGAAGAGTAGCCCCCACTCGCCGCAACTAGAGAAAGCCTACACGCAGCAACGAAGACCCAATGCAGCCAAAACTAAATACATAAAATAAATAAATTTTAAAAAATGGGACCTTATTGAACTTAAAAGCTTTTGTACAGCAAAGGAAACCATCAACAAAATGAAAAGACAACCTATGGAATGAGAGAAAATATTTGCAAATGGTGTGACCTACAAGGAGTTAATATCCAAAATATACAAGTTCATACAAGTCAATGTCAAAAAAACAAACAATCCAATCAAAAGCTGGGCAGAAGACTTGAATAAACAATTCTCCAAAGAAGGCATACAGATGGTCAACAGGCACATGAAAAGATTCTCAACGTCGCTAATTATTAGAGATATGCAAGTTACATCACACCCGTCAGAATGGTTATATCATCAAAAAGTCTACAAATAACAAGTGTTGAGAGGATGTGGAGAAAAGGGCAACCTCATACACTGTTAGTGGGAATGTACATTGCTGTAGCCACTATGAAAAACAGTATGGAGATTCCTTAAAAAACTAAAAATGGAACTACTATATGACCCAGCAATTCCATTCCTGGGTATATATCCAAAAAAAATGAAAACACCAATTTGAAAAGATACATGCACCCCAATATTCATAGCAGCACTATTTATAAGAGCCAAGGTATGGAAGGAACCCAAGTGCCCATTAACTGTCAATTGGATTAAGAAGATGTGCATATATATACATATATATGTATATATATATATGTGTGTGTGTGTGTATATACATATATATAATGGAATATTACTTGGCCATAAAAAAGAATGAAATACAGCCATTTACAGCAATGTGGATGGACCTAGAGAATATTATGCTTAGTGATGTAAGTCAGAGAAAGACAAATACTATATGATATCATTTATATGCGGAATTTATATACAAAAGAGAAACAGACTTAACAGGTAAAGAAAACAAACTTGTGGTTACCAAAGGGGAGAGGGACAAATTAGGAGCATGGGAGTAACAGATATAAACTACTACATATAAAATAGGTAAGCAACAAATATTTACTATATAGCACAGGGAATTATACCCATTATCTTGTAACAACCTATACTGAAGTATGATGTGCAAAAATATTGAATCACTATAATGTACACCTGAAACTAACACAATATTGTAAATCAACTATACTTCAATTTTTAAAAAACACAATAAAATGCCACTATGCCTTTTTTAGAATATCTATTTTTTTAATACTAATGACAACACCAAATTGCTGACAAGGATGTAGGGCATTAGGAACTCTCATACATTGCTAGTGGGAATGCAAAATGGTACATCCCTGGAAGATTGGCAGTTTTTTATAGAGTTAAGTATACGCTTACCATATATACGCTTACCATAATCTCACTCTCAGGTACTTACCTAAGAATAACGAAAATTTATGTTCACATAAAAACTGTACACACACACAAAAACTGTATGATTGTCAAAAACTGAAATGACCAAACATCCAAAAATTCATGAACAGATAAACAAACTGTGCTATATCCATACAATGGACTATTACTTGGCAACAAAAAAGAAATAAACTATTGATCATATAGCAACACAGATGAATTTCAAATGCGTTATGTTAGTGAAAGAAGCCAAAATCAAAAGGCTACATTCTACATGATTCCACTTATAAGACCATCTGGAATAGGAAAAATTATAGGACAAAAAGTGTCCATCAACAGATAAATGGATAAAGAAGATGTGGTACACATACTGTAATAAACTATAATGTAACAGAATCAAACATGTAACCGAATCACTTTGCTGTATACCTGAAACTAACACAATATTGTAAATTAACTATACTTCAATTTAAAAAAACCCACTTAGGCAAAAAAATAATGATACATAAATAATTTTATTTTTAAAAAAGACATAAAAAGACCCCAAATCCTAAGACATGTGGTACCTCGCCACTCAGTGTTTGCTCTATAAATGTCATTTCAGAAGGGGACATGATGAATGAGTAGTTCCAGATCCATATGCAATGTTGAGTCAGAAACAGTTTATAAACAGCTGGAAGAGCTATAGTGTGTGAGGGAGGAGTAGAAAGACCGTAGAGAAGTTTTTCTAGGATCTAGTCTCCTTTCAAGTGTTCAAGAGTTGCAAGTTAAGAATTTGGGTTATATTAAAAGCATTTTTGATTGTTGCTCTGTATTCTTTTTCTTGCAACACTGAGTCAGGGCTACTACAGTGGTCAGAGCTTTGTAACATGACAATTACTTGTGTTGAATTATACTTACATAAAGTAAAAGTACTATACAAATGCAGTGTAGCATCCATTAATATGGAAAAAGAGAGTCTTCTGAGAAAAAAGAAAAATATCCTCGTTCCCAGGGGTTGGGAATGGTGCAAGGGGTTGATTACAAAGGGACAGAGTGAGGGAACATTTGAGGTGATGGAGATGTTCTATATTATGATGGTGGAGGTGGTTACACAACTATACACATTTGTCAAAATTCGTATAACTGTATACCACAAGGAGTTAATTTTACTAGATGTTTAACAAACATGAATAAAATAAAGCAAAATTAAAAATTTATTTAAATGATTGATAAAAGTCAAAATCAACATGCAATTGTCAAGTTGAAAATTTAAATCAGGACACATTTTATCCCATGTTAATAGTTCTCCAGTAAAGTGACCAAAGGTTCATTTCCTTTTTTAAGTCTCTACCTTAAAGAATCTTTGTCTGAATTATCAAAACCTCAAGTTGAGGAGGTGGGTCAATCCTCAGGACATCCCAGAAGAGCCTCAGTGTTCTAGAGGAACAGTGGAATATCTCCAGTGGGTATCAGTGATGCCTGCTGCCATCAGCTTATAATTGGCCCAGTCTAATTTCTACTAATTGAAGACCAAGGGCATAAAATCCTTGCATGTGATGGAGCTTATCAAGAGCTTCTGATTCCTTATTATGAGTAATTTACAAATAAAAAAATGTGTCCTCCTTTGAAGTAAAGGAAGAAATAGGATTAGTCCCAGGTTCTTAAAGGAAAAGAAAAAGAAGAAGCATAAGGCCTGCAAACACTCAAACACATATGGAGGAAATGAATTCCAACCCAAAAGCAATAGAAAGAATTAGGATTTAATTTTTTAAACTCTGTATTTATATAAGAAATTCAGAACAAAATAAACATCCACAGACGTATTTCTTGGGGGAAATAACCTAAAAGTCAAAGTTTCCTAAAATATGTCTTTCAAGATCTCAAAGATAATTTTCCATCCAGTCAAAATAACCCCAGCTTCCTCCATGCCCCTAATATTCAACCATATTCACCTGTGAAAATCCTACCCATTCTTCAAGATACAATTCAAAAGAAAGACAAACATTCAACCTGAAATAACTTTGGAATTGCATTTCCTGGTATAGTTCTAGAAACTTGGCAAAATCCAACTTCGGTAATTCTTAATCCTATCACATGTGAAATCAAAAGGACCTAGTGAAGTTAAAAGAGCCCTACATCACTTGTTCTCAAACTTTAGCAGGCATTAGAATCAGGAGGAGGGCCTGTGAAAACACAGATGGCTGTGTGGGTCCCACCCCCAAAATTTCTGATTGAGTAGGTCTTAAGTGGGACCTGAGAATTTGCATTTCTAACAAGCTCCCAGGAGATATTCATGCTGTTTATTAGTCAGGGGAACATAGTTTGAGAATTACTGCCCTACATATTGTAAGAATCAAATAAGATAATTACCTGTAAAACTGTTTTATAAGGTATAAATTGCTATATTAGTAGAAGGGAGTCTTGTTTTTATTGTTACACTTACCCTGAGCCTTTAAGAAGTGTTCTCTGCCTCCCCAGCTAGATTTTAGTAGTTTTTCCTTTGAAAACTTTGCACTTCTTTTCTGATCTGCCAGTAGTCTGCCTAGGATTGAAGCCATTTTTATTCTGTTTTTATTACTCCAAATAGACTTCATTGAAATCACTGAGATCACTCAGTCCCCTGCAGCGCACAGCAGTGTCTAACACACAATGGGTATTCTGGGCAATAATTTGTTGAACTGAGTTGAATCCCTTATTATAAGAATACTGCTTTGCTTTCTGGTGGCTAAAATAAAAGTATAGTAGGAACATATTCCAAAGCATAATTTATTATCTTCCTGATGGAAAGATCACACTGAGACTGATACTCCATTGTCTATCTGAACAAATTATTGACATTGAATAAACTCTAGACTGTACCTACAAAAGTAATCATTGCTAAGAATAGTGTGTATGGACATACATTTTAAAAGTTAGATATAAGTTTCTTGATCAATAACGTAAGGCAGAGCATCCTGAGTGATAAACCACACATTAGGAATTCTAAGATGAGTGAGGGTGCAGATTTTCCATTCCGCCTCTCCCATTTGAAGCTAGATGCTTCGTGCCTCCTGCCTGCTTTCAAAGTCCACTGACATACGTTCTGTTGTGTATACTACAGTGTAGGGAACAATAACAGCATGATTCTTAACTAGCAGCTGCCCGAGCGAGCGTCATTATAGATGCTTGGTGCTGAAAACCAAGCACATGTCTTTTCCAGGCGGGGAGACTGAGGTAAGAAGGCAGGAGGAGAAAAGCAGCACAGAATAAAGAAAGTTGCTTCTGACTTTATTTTTGTAAGCCGGGTCACTATTTTGGTCTCATTTACATACTTGCCTGGGGGAACTCTGAGATGCCCAAGGCAGGCTGGGGGGGGGGCTCATTTGCATAATCCCTCTGAATTTCAGGGGGCGGGACTGTGGCTAAACCCCAGTGCCTACATTCAGGATAAAATTCCCCTAGGAAAGAGGTGCTGGCTCCTGGGCTGTGACTCTCTGAGCGGGTGATAGCCAGCAATCCAAGGGCTCCCAGGAGGGACGAGGAGCCAGTGACGCACAGTCATCCTGTGCATTTCAGTGTATGGAAAGAGTTTCGGTAAAATAAAGCAGCATTTTTACTGGCAAGACTCGTAATGCACAGGGTGACTTGGAGACCTGTGAGTTTAGGGCTGGGGTAACAAGCAGGAGGGCTGGCTGGTGACAGAGTAAGAAAGACTACCCGCCCCCCTACCCCGAGCAAAGTCAGAAGAGGAGTCGAAGCAGGACTGAACTAGAGAGGCTTTTTCCAAAGTTTATCTCATGGTAGACCGCTCAACTCCACCCCACCCCACGGGGACATCTCCAGCTTGATGGTTCTCTTGCCAGTCTGGGTATCACCAGGGAGCTTATTGGCAATGCAAAATCTCTGGCTCTACCCAGACGGGCGGAATCAGAAACTCTGGGGGCGGGATGCTGTGATTTGCTGTGTCGCGAGCCCTTCCGGGTGATTTTGATACTCTTGCTATCTCTCTAGGCAGAGGGGAGTTGGGGGGTCGACTTAGGTACCGTTTCTCTAATAGGGAGTTCCACCTCACAGCCCAAGACTTGGTTCTTTGAAGTCATTAGACTGGGGAACCCACCGATGCCCTCACTGTTCTAGAAAATACTTCATCTGCCTCTCCCGCAGGGCAGAGTTGAACCCTTTACCGAAGAAAGGTTCAGTAACTGTGCCAAATTGTTCTGACACGTCCCCCTGTGTCGCTTGTGATTCTTTCCACTGCTTCTTCCTCCTGGAGTCCCCTGTCTGTCCTTACAGATTAAATATGCTGCACACTCCCTTCGCCGCTTCTCAAATTAATCAAGTCCTCCCACACCCCCTGATTCCAGGTGTCTTACAGATACTTCAGCCCCAGGCAGGTGTTAAGTATCAGGGGCTTTGCTGTCCTGGCCAGTGTTCTGCAGATCCCCCAGGACAAGAAGGCTGCGCCCTGGTCTCTGTGCTTGCTGGCTTCATGTGTGAGGACTGAGCCTGAGTTCTGGCCAGTGGATGGAGATGAAGACAAGCGGCTGGGCGGGGGGGGGGGGGGGGGGGGGGGGGGGGACGTAAGCTGGGGCTCCCCATCTGAGCTGCTACTGATGTTTTCCTAAAGTTTCTGTGACCGGTCTCATCTTGCTACCCACAGGGTCGTGGAGGAGAGCATAGCTTTAGTTGGGGATATGAGAGCGATGCCATCCCAGCGTTCCCACTTAATTGGTGGGTGGGTTCTTCATAAAATAGCTTAAACCCCACCCCCATGCTTGAGTTTCCTCATCTGAAATGGTGATTAAAAATGTTTAACCATAAAGTTGTCTGGAGAATTAAATGTGGTAAGTGTTTATAGGAATGAAATGTTAAAAGTGTCTGAAATGTGCACGATGTGCCATAGAAGTTTTGCATCTAATAGTTTCCTTCTGTGGACATTTCCACTTAGTCAACATGAACATTTTACATTCTTTCTATTTCTTGTGAAATCATAAGCCTGGCCTTATTATGTAAAAGGCTAACTCATCTGACCTTGGCAGGCTGTGGCAATGAATGTCATTGCCAAAGGTATTTCCTCTAGCCCAGCGGGTCTCAGCCTTGGCCCTGCATTGGAGCCACTTGGGTGGGAAGTTTTACAAAGTACTGATGCCTGGTACCCACTCCCAGAGACGTGGATTTAATTGGTTTGGGGGCCGCTTAGGTATCTGGAGTAAAAGCTTTCCATGCAGAGCCAAGATTGAGAAGACTCCTCAGACCTTCAGTATGGGGGTGAGGTTTGAAGGTGAGATTCATTTACCACAAGTAAGCGGGACTGGTAGCTGTTCCTTGAAAAAAAAAAAAAAAGTATTTCAATGCTAAATAGGTTTTGGGAATCCTGGGTTAAATAACAGTCACTACTAAACAGCCTCTGTTTGCTATGGGGTTTTAAGGCCTTGGCTATGATAATGTACATTGCACATCAGTGTTTTACAAACTAATATAAGCACAGACACTTTTTGAGTGTGGACTACCGTGAAAAACTGACAATATATAAAATACATAACTAATAAGGACCTACTGCATAGCACAGAGAATGCTACTCAATGGGAAAAGAACCTAAAACAGAGTGGATATATGTATAACTGATTCACTTTGCTGTACAGCAGAAACTAACACAACATTGTAAATCAACTATACTCCAATAAAAATTTTGAAAAATAAAATACAAACTGGCAATCTAAGGGATGCACTTTTAAAAACACTAAACTGATGGCAATTCCAGGAACAGCGTGGGGAGCTGGGTGAAGACAGAGCCGAGGAGGGCTTGATGCCTGTCCTGCTGCTGACGTTTCCCTGGCAGAGACTCCAGCCAAAGTTACCCCCACTCACATCACTGAGAAAGAAGAGAGAACCCAAAAGTCACACTCATGTCCGTGTCCAAGGGGGAAAAGACTATACGGCTCAGTGGATGGTAGTAGACTCAGTCTCAGGCTGATCTAAACAAGGTACAATTTTTCTTGAAACTTGAGTTCTTGGTTTCCAGGAGTGGTTATGACTTGGGAACCATTTACATGATGGTGAAGTAGACAGAGCCATGGATTGAGGGTCCAGAAACCTGAGTGTGACATTCCGAAAACTGCCTTGACTCTCGGATTGAGTTTTCTTATTAGTAAAAATAAAACTGGGGCTAGAAGTACTATACAATCCGTAATCTCCATGATTCAATAGTATATGCTTTCCACTTCAACGTTATCTTACTTTATAACCATAGTGCTTTATGATTTTCAAAACATTTTCACATACATTGTCTCATTGGATTCACAGAACAACCCTGTCTGGTGAGCTGTGCAGGTTTGGTTATGCACATTTTTCAAAGGGGGGAAACTGAGGCCGAGAGAGGTGAACAGATCTGCCTGGGATGACAGAAGGCAGTGATGGATCCAGGTTGAAAGCACATGTCTTCTTGCCATGTGTTCTTTCCACTGCTCTGTACCTGCTTTAGAATCACAGACTCACGGACTTCTCTTGGGAGGAACCTCCTTTCCCAGGGATGCATGTTGCCATGTGAAGAGATACCACCACCAAAGTAGCACTCCCGCCTCTGTCATCAGAAACTCTCTGTCCCCGACAGAAGGTGGGAAGGTGACTGAACTGATTGGAAAGTTTAGGAGCAGTGGATGACTGCCCTGGGCTCAGTCCCTTCCGTGCTCCTCGTGGTGGGCAGCTGCTGAGTCTTGAGGGAGCCCATTATTCTCTCCTGTGGCCATGTGGCAAGAGGAGGTCCATAGTTTGGGGAGGGGGTAGGGAAATTGAATTCAGAGGAGGGTTAGCAGGTCTCTTAGCTGCACACTGAGTGGTGTCCTCCAGCAGACTTTGATCACAATAAAACCTCCATCATCTAGAATTTCAGAGTGTGGCTGTGTTACAACAGGCATGGGTAGGGAAATGGGGCATTATTTATTGGTTCCCCCCAAACCTTATACATTTTATAGCTGAATCAAATCTTAAGTTACTTGCTATAAGCTACTTCTATTGAAGGGAAACAGGTTTTATTAGTTTCCCCAAATCACACAGAGCTGATTAACACATAAGCCATGAGTAGCCTCACTTCTCAGGGAGGTGAAGGTGTCCACTTAAACATGATTTCTTCCAGATTTTTCACGATTACTTCAAGAGCTTATGCTTGCAGTATCCCACACAGAAGGACCATAACAAAATGAAGAAACAAATTTTGGAAATAAACTGATCTTAGATGACTCCCAATAAACCATCCAAGTAATCATCCTGGGGGAGGGAAATCACAATTTGCTGGCTCTCCCTAACCCTTTGTATAATTCGTATTTTGAGTTACACATGGAAGTATCAATTCAGTTTTACTGCAGTAAGAACTGTAAAATTCCAGTGGGTTACAATAACAAGCATTTATTTTTTGCTCATACTAATTGTTGGCAGCTATAGATCACTTGCTCTGGTTCAACCCAGCCCCGCTCTCCATGTCTTCTCTTTCTGGGACCCAGGCTGAAGAAGTAGTCCCTACTTGTGACATGCCATACTTATGGAAGAAGGAAAAGATCAAGAAAACTAGTAGAGTCTATAGTGCCTCTTACAGAACTTCTGTTCACACAGGCATATGGCACCGTGCCCACATCCCATTGGCCAAAGCATGTCACATGACTAAGCAGGGGAGGGGAGTAAACTGCTCCCACAGGAAAACTACAAGTCATGTGACCATGGGTGGGTATGTACATTTTTTTATAGGGAAGGAGGGAGCAAATACTTGGGGACAATAATACAATCAACCATGGAGTATGTTTTAATGTCCATGGTCTATAAAAGTTGTAATCTGGCTCTGTCCTTGAAGTGAGAGTATATCACCTTTGCCACACTCTGAAGAATCCTCCCCTGGAGTTGGAAGGGAGTTGAGAAGTGCACAGGGAGGAGAGAGCTGAGTCAGATGGAGGAGGGCAGCTCTGTAAAATGTGCTTTGCATCAGGGTCCACTAAAGAGGACACCCCTGCACAGTGTTTAGCTATCTTGCAGGTTATTCATGCAGAGGGGGATTGAGGTGTGCAGTACCACAGATAAACCAAAACAGGATAATCCAAAATTCATTTCTACTTGGCTGCTTTATGACTTTTATAAGTTTTGCAGCCAGCAAAGTTCCTCCTTGATTGCACTTCCCTGAGATCAATATGAAGAATTATTAGTATTCCCTAGACACACAGCAGCTGATGGGAAGAAGGCAGTCAAAGGACCACTAGGTAGAAACCAGCTAAATGAGTGAATTTGTGGACCAATAGACAATTGAGTAACTTCTTACTCCCAGCTGATTTCTAAGTCTTGCACAGGGACTAAAGGACAGCAAATCTCATGAGACCATCCACCTCCTTCTCCATATATGATTTTGTAGTAGCTTTATCTATGCCTCCCAGGAATCAAACTCAAGATTGACCAGGAGAGGACTCAGGAAAATTACAGCCCCACTTCATGAATTCAACTTGTTTTATTCACTCACGTATTAAGGAGTGATTGAGGACCTACTGGTTGCAAATGTGCAGATACTACCAGGGGGAGCTAAAAGTAATAAGGAGGTACCATCTCTGCCCTCCACCCAAATTATTGCTAGTGATGAACATTTTACAATTTTAAAGCACTTTGAAAGTTTTAAAATGCTTCATAGAAGGTAGTCAGAACTGTAGAAGCAGAAGTCACTGTGGCCAAAAAAGTGCCCCTCCATGATCTCTATCTGTTCTCAGGGATCTTGGTCATTCTTTTGAGCTTAGAAGGTACAGCATCCAGGCCAGGGGCAGGGCTGAGTCTGGGAGCTGGTGCTGGCTTACAAGTTTGGGAGACAGGACTTAGCTGAAATAGCTAAGCTATTAGGAATAAATCTAACAGAAAAACACTGATTCTCTCTCCAGATATTATTTTGCATTACCCACTACCTAGAAAACACAGAAGCATATGGTTTCAGAGAGGCAGGATTGCTGGGGGTTAAGAGCTTAAATTCTTACAACAGACAATGTAGGTTTAAAACCTGGCTTCTCCACTTAGTAGCTGTGTGACACTGGAAAAGTTATCTTACCTCCTTCTGTGACTCAGGTTCCTCATTTAGAACTAGCTCATCTAGAACCTCATCTAGAATTGTTTTTACTAGAATTAAAAACAGGTTATTTTTAAAAAAACAAAACAGTACAATTTATATTAGCACACACCCAAAATGTAATATTTAGATATAAACTTAACAAAATATGTACAAGTTCAATATGAGGAAAGCTACAGAACTGATGAATGAAATCAAAGAAGAACAAAATAAATGGAGAGATATTCCATGTACATGGATAGGAAGACTAGATGTTGTCAAGATGTCAGTTTTTCCCTACTTCATCTATAGATTCAATGCAATCCCAGTTAAAATCCCAGCAAGTTATTTTGTGAGTATTGACAAACTGATTCTAAAGTTTATGTGGAAAGGCAAAAGATCCAGAATGATCAACACAATATTGAAGGAGAAGAACAAAGTTGGCGGATTGGCACTACCCAACTTTAAGACTTACTATAAAGCTACAGTTATCAAGATACAGTAGTATTGGTGAAAGAATGGACAGATAGATCAATGGAACAGAATAGAGACCCCAGAAATAGACACACATAGAGTCAACTAATCTTTGGTAAAGAAGCAAAGGCAATACAGTGGAGCAAAGATAGTCTTTTGACATGTGGTGCTTGAACAACTGGACATCCACCTGCCAAAAAATTAATCTGGACGCCAACTTTATACCCTTCACAAAAATTAACTCAAAACACATCATAGATCTAAATGTAAAATGCAAAACCTTAAAACTCCTAGTCCAAAAGGGAGAGTATGTATGCATACATAGAGCTGATTCACTTCGTTGTACAGTAGAAACGAACACAACATTGTAAAGCAATTATACTCCAATTTAAAAAAAAAAACAAACTCCTAGAAGATAACATAAGAGAAAACCTAGATGGAAAAGCCTTATACAGTGAGGCCTTTTTAGATACACCAAAGGCACAATCAGTGAAAGAAATAATTGATAAGATGGACTTCATTAAAATTAAAAACTTCTATTCTGCAAAAGACATGTCAAGGGAATGGGAGGACAAGCACAGACTGGGAAAAAATATTTGCAAAAGACACATATGATAAAGGACTGTTACTCAAAATGTTAAAAGAATTCTTAAAACTCAACAATATGAAAACAAACAATCCAATTAAAAAATGGCCAGAGACCTACAGATTCCTCACCAAAGAAGAAATACAGATGGCAAATAAACATATGAAAAGATGCTTCATATGATATGCCATCAAGGAAATTCAAATTAAAACAGCAGTGAGATACTACTATGCACCTTTTCAAAAGGCCAAAATCCAGAAAACCGACAACATCAAATCTGACAAGGATGTGGAACAATAGGAACTTTCTTAAATTGCTTGTAGCGATAAAAATTGGTACAGCCACTTTGGAAGACAATTTTGTGATTTCTTACAAAACTAAACATCTTCTTACCGTACAATCCAGCAATTATGCTCCTTGGTATTTACCCAAAGGAGTTGAAAACTTAGGTTCACAAAAAATTGCACAGATATTTATAGCAGTTTTATTCATAATTGCCAAAACTTGGAAGCAACGGAGATGTCTTTCAGTAGGTGAATGGATGAAAAACTGAGGTACATCTAGAAAGTGGAATATTATTCAGAACTAAAAAGAAATGAGCTATCACACCACGAAAAGACATGGAGGAACTCTAAATGCGTATTATTAAGTGAATGAAGCCAATCTGAACAGGCTACATACTGTATGATTCCATCTATATGACATTCTAGAAAAGGCAAAACTATGGAGATAGTAAAAAGATCAGTGGTTGCTAGGGGTTTGGGTGGGAGAGGGTAAATAGGTAGAACACAGAACATTTTTACGGCAGTTAAAATGCTCTGTATGGTGCCATAATGATAGAAACGTCATTAAATATTTATCCAAACTCATAAAATATACAAGCATTAACTATAATGTAAACTATGGACTTTGGGTGATTATGATGTGTCAGGGTAGGTTCATCACCTGTAACAAATGTACCACTTTGGTGGGGATGTTGATAATGGGAGAGGCTACACATGTGTGAGGCCTGGGAGTATACGGGAAATCTCTGTACTTTCCCCTCAATTTCGCTGTGAACATTAAACTATTCTTAAGAAAAAGTCTTAATTTTTAAAACCACATTATGTTTTATATTCTTGTTGCTTGGTTGATTGCAAAGATAATTACCCCCTTTGAACAGCACTGACAATAAGATGGCTCTAACACAATAAATACAAATCTCATATACTTGCTGGTATACTAAAGTTCCAAAAGGTGATGTAAGTTCCTCCAACCAGACCTACCTGCAGAGCCTTTGATTTGGAAGCAAGGAAACAGGCAGGAATGGAACTTCCATTTTGCAGCCTGGAGTGGTGGCAGGAGCCACATGTTTCTGCAATTGAAAGAGGCCACTTTCCCATCGTGGTGGGGCAGTGTGGTTCTGGGATCAGTGGCAGCAGCAGCTCACTTACCAGGCCACTTCTGCAGGGTGTTTCCAAGAATTACTCTGGGAATCAGCCTAGACTTGTCCCTCTAGCCCTTACAATGACTAGGAGTTAGAGAAAGCAGCCTGGGCTCCAATCCCAGCTCTACCACTTACTGTGTGACTTCAGGCAAGCTGTCTAACTGCTTTATGCATCAGTTTCCTTATCTGAAAGATGAAGCAAATAGATCGTGAGGTATAAAGGAATTAAGCTTAGGGACTTCCTTCCAAAGAGTACTGTATGGAATGAAGAGAAGAGAGAGAGTAACTTCATAGTGGAAAAACCTGACAAATACTATCTCAGCCACATGATCAAAGTCAACAAACAATAATAAGTCAAATTGATAGTATGAGCCTGATACGATGTGATGAGAATGTCTGTTACCTCTGTGGTCTTCCTCTGGAAAACCCATAACCCCATTCTAATCATGAGAGAAACATCACAGACAAATCCAAATTCAGGGATGTTTTACAAAATACCTAACCAGTACTCCTCAAAACCATCAAGGTTATCAAAACCAAGGAAAGCTTGAGAAGCTGTCATAGTCTATAGGCGCCTAAGGAGACGACATGACACTTAAATGTAACGTGGTATCCTGAACAAGATCCTGGATCAGAAAAAGAACATTGGTAAAAAGCTAGGCAAATCTTAATAAAGTACAGACTTCAGTTAATTTTTTAAAAAGTGGATGAAGAAATTTTGGAAGAGGAGACAGACAATGACAAAAGCCTTACTGATATGAGCATTTTAAAGACACACACACAGCAATTGGAGGGGACAATCCTGCCAGACAAGAATCTTTCAGATTCTACAACAGATGCACAGAATTCTATCTGGTGGTGGACCGTGTTCTACCTCAGCTGAAAGATATGATTTTGACTGGCAGTAAGACCTGAAAAATCCATGTTGAGCAAATTCCCCAGCCAGAAAGTGGAGCTAAATCTGCTGTAAAGAAGACTCAGGAATTCGGGGGGTTAAATTTCATAATAAAATTAGTAGGACCCTGAGAAAGATTGGCAGCTAAAAAAATGCATCAGAAATCACCTTGAACACCTGGTTTAAGACTATTGCACAGCCCAACCCCAGCTGAGTAAGGCAAGAGATGATGCCAAGCTGAGAAATGGAGGAGCAACTGAAAGGACCAGAATTCTTTCTAAAATCTCTCAAGGGTAAATTAGAAATGGAATAAATACCAGCATTGGAATAAATGCTGGAATAAATACCAGCATTTCGAAAGGTACCATTTTGGTAAATACTAAACAGAGCTCAACTGAAAGAACAATTTAGAAGGATGTTAGAATTCGTGAGGTGACTCCAGTCAAAATTTAAGGCAAAGTATAATTTCACCACAGGCATACATATAACAATTATTCCAGAATATGCAAAAGATGCTTCTTGAAATGTATTATTACCCTTGCTTCTAAACAGTTGCTTTCTCATGTCAAATTATGTTTCATTTTCTTAATCTTCAAAACCAGATATACCTTGTAGAACCTGCTCAGAGGGTTTAGAAATACGTATTTATACAATATACATACACTCATATCTAAATGTATATGCACAGATATATGCATATCATGACTAACATGATTTAAACATTTTGGTGATTAATATAATGTTTAATCAGGGAATTTTAAGTGATCTTTAAAAAACATAATAGTCACTATCTCATTTGATCTCTTAAGGAAATTTTGTGATGATTCTCATCTTACAGAAGAGGAAATAGGCCCAGAGAGCTTAAGAAACTTACTCAAGGTCACAGAGTCAGTTAGAAGAGCTTGCAACATAATTAGGCTAATAAAACACATCCAGGCACATAAAACATCCTAAGAATAATTAGAAGCTTGTGATTTTCTGAATCAAATTCCCAAGCTCAAAAGATGTCCTCCCAACTAAAAGGAGGTCCACGCAGCAAATCATCCTGGTCTGCCTAAGAAATACAATTGGTTCTTTTTGAGGGTGAAAAACAAACTTACCTTCTTCAAGCTGGCAGATGAAGTAGAAATACTGGGGCAAGACTTTTACAGTTCATTACCTATCATCCAGAGCAACGAAGATTTGTGGCTTGCTGAAGGAACTGTTAGGCAGGGCTATAACAAACATGCCAGTAGGTTTAACTCTTTAGCAGCAGGCCATGTCAACAGACCAGGAGGCCACCAGCACCCAAACAAAGGCAATGAGGATGTCAGCCACCCTCAGTGTAGATTTCTTTGAGTCCTCAAATTTACAAAATTCTTCTATGTGTTTAGAAGATTTTTATATGCTTTCTGATGGCTTCCATTTTAAAATCAATATTTCTAAGCCACTTCTTGAACACTTATACTACAGAATACCACTTCTTGGTATTCTGCCCGTAACAGGTTGTTTACTCCGAAATAAATGTCAAAAGAATTGTCAGATTTGGACCAAATCTGTAACCCTGAAGGGCATAAAAAACAAAAACAAAACTCTGCAATTTGATTTGGGGGTCAATCAGTCATCTTGAAAAGAAATGGTGACAGGGACTTTTCGAATGGGCTAATCTTTTCTAATTGTGCCAGATAATGTTGCCGGTGACAGAACCAGTGGTTTGGGCCACTGTGTTTGCTGTTTATTTGGGTGAAATAAAGTCTTCTCTGTCCATTTAAATAATTAGTACCTGATATTAATTAATACTGTGTTAGATTTACTCAAAATTAAATCAGGAGAGCTTGCTTGTCACAGAAGGGGTAGAAACAGTTAATATTTGTCCACACTGAAAACTGCAACCAAGGCATATGCTGTTATTTATGGTAACAAACAATTATCCTTCACAATACAACTAAAAACAGAAATTGGATTCATGAATATGCTCTTATTATTCTTCCTCATTGTGGACATTATAGTCATTTTCAGCCTGAAACAGATTGAGAACGAGTGTTGAGTACATGCACGTGAGTGGGTGTGTGGGTGTGTACGTGTGTAAGTGTAAATAGTCAATAAAATGTAACTCCACTCATTCTTTTTTACTAAACACCAAATAATAGCATGTAGTGTTTCGCAAATGAGTAGGACAAATGTTCTGAAAATTTTAATCTAGAGCTAAGCTTATTACTGATATAATCTTTTTAGATAACTAATATAATTAATCTTTCAATGAATGATACACAAATCATTATGGCAATCTTTTGAGACCATTAAGTATGTTGTCAATGATCAACTATTAGACAGCTACGCATCTTGTATTTGAACTAGTATATAGGATGCTTGTGTTACTTTCAATAATGTAAGTATTTATATTATACCATATGTCACAGATATTGACACCTGTATTTCAAAAATGATTTACATCTCTGATCTTACAATTAATGGTAAAACTGTCAACCAGGTGGAAGTGGTAATGTAGGTGCCACTGCCCAGTCATTCCTGAACTTGGTCACAGATGTTCTACTATTATTACTTCAATTAAGTTAAATAATTTGTTTAGGCCTGAAACAAAGGGCATTGTAGCAGGAGACCCAAAATGCCATGCAGAACTTTTCCCTTTAATTTTTAAAAAATTTGTTTTATTTAATTAATTTATTTATTTTTGGCTGCGCTGGGTCTTCACTGCTGCACGCGGGCTTTCTCTAGTTGCAGTGAGCGGGGGCTACTCTTTGTTGTGGTGCACAGGCTTCTCATTACAGTGGCTTCTCTTGTTACGGAGCATGGGCTCTAGGCGTGTGGGCTCCAGCAGTTGTGGCTTGCTGGCTCTAGAGAGCAGGCTCAGTAGTTGTTGCACATGGGCTTTTTTGCTCCGTGGCATGTGGAACCTTCCCAGACCAGGGCTCGAACCCGTGTCCCCTGCATTGGTAGGCAGATTCTTAACCACTGCACCACGAGGGAAGCCCCCTTTAATTTTTCTCTAGTCCAATTAACCAAACTTTTTTAGGACCTCATGAATATTGGATTACGATTAGAAAGATCTTCCCCAAGATAAGATTTTAAACGTTCCAACATTTTATTTTTATGATTTTATCTCATATCCTTAAATTTTTGATCCCGTTGGAGTTTATCTTAGTATTCTGTCATTTCCCTGACATGTTGTATCCTCTGTTTCCTCCTATTCATTTTAAGCTTTTTCTAGGATTTCAATTACTTTCCTCGGTTTTCAATTATTTTCCTCTGGCCCATTCAACAATTCATGCACTGATAACCTATTATTTTAATCATTGGGACTCTAAAATGTTTTAATACATGGCAAAACTATTTACACTTCATTTATCTTCTTTCTTCAGAGTTTTTCTGGCTATACTTGGTCTTCAGTTTCCCATATGAGATTTAAAACACCTTGTTTCAAAAACCATTTGGAATGTGGATTACGTTAACTTTAAAAATGAACACGGGAGAATTCATGTTTTTATAATGTATAGCCTGCCTATTCGAGGATATGAGTGTGTCAAAGATGGCTAGCTGTTCACCAAAATAGTTCAAGGGTTGCTCCTGAAAAGTGGTTGCCTAGTTAAGGAGTACAGTTTCCAGCCACCATTATATCTAGGTGTGGTAATGTGAAGGTGAACCAATTTGTTGTGTTACTTCCAGGCCAGGGCATTTAGGAAAGGTGTGTCTTTGCCATGCTATTTCCCTTTCTGCAAGTTGCGGGGGCAGATGACCAGGTGGTTCTAGCAGATAAGAAATCAATAAGATGGAAGGAATGTGTCTGTATTACTTCCTTGAAAGTATAGAGATTTTTCTCTAAGACTTAGTTTAGGGCCAATTTTTGTGACTATTTTCTAGGAATATGAAAAAAACATGTATTCTTTATTTTCAGGGTATAGAGTATGAACTATATCCATCTCATTAACCTGTGAATCACTCCATTTTGTTTTTCTCAATGTTTTTGTTCACTTGCTCTATCAAAGAAGGAAAGAGCTGAGCAAAGGTCCCTTACTATTCATGTTTCTCCTTTTCTTGTTAACTCTTGTAATTTCTGCTTTATAAATTTCAGTGCCATGACATTTGATGTGTAGATAAGCATAATTGTTAAAAACTCATGAGTTGGGGGTAAAATCTTTAAAGACAAGCAAAAGCTAAGAGAATTCAGCACTGCCAAACCAGCTTTACAACAAATGCTAAAGGAACTTCTCTAGGCAGCAAATACAAGAGAAGGAAAAGACCTACACAAACAAACACAAAACAATTAAGAAAATAGTAATAACAACATACATATCAATAATTACCTTAAATGTAAATGGATTAAATGCTCCAACCAAAAGACATAGATTGGCTGAATGGATACAAAAACAAGACCCGTATATATGCTGTGTACAAGAAACCCACTTCAGACCTAGGGACACGTACAGACTGAAAGTGAGGGGATGGAAAAAGATATTCCATGCAAATGGAAATCAAAAGAAAGCTGGAGTAGCAATTCTCATATCAGACAAAAAGGATTTTAAAATAAAGACTATTACAAGAGACAAAGAAGGACACTGCATAATGATCAAGGGATCAATCCAAGAAGAAGATATAACAATTGTAAATATTTATGCACCCAACATAGAAGCACCTCAATATGTAAGGCAAATGTTGACAGCCATAAAAGGGAAAATCAACAGTAACACAATCATAGTAGGGGACTTTAAAACCCCACTTTCACCAATGGACAGATCATCCAAAATGATAATAAATAAGGAAACACAAGCTTTAAGTGATACATTAAACAAAATGGACTTAACTGATATTTAAAGGACTTTCCATTCAAAACCAACAGAATACACTTTCTTCTCAAGTGCTCATTGAACATTCTCCAGGATAGATCATATCTTGGGTCACAAATCAACCCTCAGTAAATTTAAGAAAATTGAAATCGTATCAAGTATATTTTCCAGCCACAACGTTATGAGAGTAGATATGAATTACAGGAAAAAAATACAAACACGTGGAGGCTAAACAATACACTAATAAATAACCAAGAGATCACTGAAGACATCAAAGAGGAAATCAAAAAATAGAAATGAATGACAATGAAAACATGAGGACCCAAAACCTATGGCATGCAGCAAAAACAGTTCTAACAGGGAAGTATACAGGAATATAATCCTACCTCAAGAAACAACAAACATCTCAAACAAACAACCTAACCTTACACCTAAAGCAATTACAGAAAGAAGAACCAAAAACACCTCAAAGTTAGCAGAAGGAAAGAAATCATAAAGATCAGATCAGAAATAAATGAAAAAGAAATGAAGGAAACAATAGCAAAGATCAACAAAACTAAAAGTTGGTTCTTTGAGAAGATAAAATTGACAAACCATTAGTCAGATTCATCAAGAAAAGAAGGGAGAAGACTCAAATCACCAGAATGAGAAATGAAAAAGGAGAAGTAACAACTGACACTGCAGAAATACAAAGGATCAGGAGAGATTACTACAAGCAACTATATGCCAATAAAATGGACAACCTGGAAGAAATGGACAAATTCTTAGAAAAGCACAATGCTTCTGAGATGGAACCAGGAAGAAATAGAAAATATAAACAGAACAATCACAAGCACTGAAATTGAAACTGTGATTAAAAATCTTCCAACAAACAAAAGCCCAGGACCAGATGGCTTCACAGGCATATTCTATCAAACATTTAGAGAAGAGCTAACACCTATCCTTCTCAAACTCTTCCAAAATGTAGCAGAGGGAGGAACACTCCCAAACTCATTCTACGAGGCCACCATCGCCCTGATACCAAAACCAGACGAATATGTCACAAGGAAAGAAAACTACAGGCGAATATCCCTGATGAACATAGGTGCAAAAATCCTCAACAAAATACTAGCAAACAGAATCCAACAGCACATTAAAAGGATCATATACCATGATCAAGTGGAGATTATCCCAGGGATGCAAGAATTCTTCAATATATGCAAATCAATCAATGTGATACACCATATTAACAAACTGAAGGAGAAAAACTATATGATCATCTCAATAGGTGCAGAAAAAGCTTTCGACAAAATTCAACACTGATTTATGATAAAAGCCCTCTAGAAAATAGGCATAGAGTGAACTTACCTCAACGTAATAAAGGCCATATATGACAAAACCACAGCCAATGGGTGTTCTCAATGGTGAAAAACTGAAACCATTTCTTCTAAGATCAGGAATAAGACAAGGTGGTCCACTCTCACCACTATTACTCAACATAGTTTTGGAAGTTTTAGCCACAGCAATCAGAGAAGATAAAGAAATAAAAGGAATGCAAATCGTAAAAGAAGAAATAAAGCTGTCACTGTTTGTAGATGACATGATACTATACATACAGAATCCTAAAGATGCTACCAGAAAACTACTAGAGCTAATCAATGAATTTGGTAAAGTAGCAGAATACAAAATTAATGCACAGAAATCTCTTGCATTCCTATACACTAATGATGAAAAAACTGAAAGTGAAATTCATAAAACACTCCCATTTACCATTGCAACAAAAAGAATAAAATATCTAGGAATAAACTTACCTATGGAGACAGAAGACCTATATGCAGAAAACTATAAGACATGGATGAAAGAAATTAAAGATGATACAAACAGATGGAGAAATATACCATGTTCTTGGATTGGAAGTATTAACATTGTGAAAATGACTATATTACCCAAAGCAATCTACAGATTCAATGCAATCCCTATCAAACTACCAATGGCATTTTTCACAGAACTAGAACAAAAAAATTCACAATCTGTATGGAAACACAAAAGACCCCGAATAGCTAAAGCAATCTTGAGAAAGAAAAATGGACCTGGAGGAATGAAGCTCCCTGACTTCAGACTATACTACAAAGCTACAGTAATCAAGGCAGTATGGTACTGGCACAAAAATAGAAATGTAGATCAATGGAATAGGATAGAAAGCCCAGAGATAAACCCATGCACATATGGTCACCTTATTTTTAATAAAGGAGGCAGGAATATACAATGGAGAAAAGACAGCTTCTTCAATAAGTGGTGCTGGGAAAACTGGACAGCTACATGTAGAAGAATGAAATTAGAACACTCCCTAACACCATACACAAAAATAAACTCAAAATGGATTAAAGACCTAAATGTAAGGCCAGACACTATCAAACTCTTAGAGGAAAACATAGGCAGAACATTTTATGACATCAATCAAAGCAAGATACTTTTTGACCCACCTCCTAGAGAAATGGAAATAAAAACAAAAATAAACAAATGGGACCTAATGAAATTCAAAAGCTTTTGCACAGCAAAGGAAACCATCAACAAGACAAAAAGACAACCCTCAGAATGGGAGAAAATATTTGCAAATGAAGTAACTGACAAAGGATTAATCTCCAAAATTTACAAGAACCTCATGCAGCTCAATATCAAGAAAACAAATAACTCAATCCAAAAATGGGCAGAAGACCTAAATAGACATTTCTCCAAAGAAGATATACAGATTGCCAACAAACACATGAAAGGATGCTCAACATCACTAATCATTAGAGAAATGCAAATCAAAACTACAATGAGATATCACCTCACACCAGTCAGAATGGCCAACATCAAAAAATCTACAAACAATAAATGCTGGGGAGGGTGTGGAGAAAAGGGAACCCTCTTGCACTGTTGGTGGGAATGTAAATTGATACAGCCACTATGGAGAACAGTATTCAGGTTCCTTAAAAAACTAAAAGTAGAAATACCATAGTTCCCAGCAATCTCAGTACTGGGTATATACCCTGAGAAAACCATAATTCAAAAAGAGTCATGTACCACAATATTCATTGCAGCTCTATTTACAATAGCCAGGACATGGAAGCAACCTAAGTGTCCATCGACAGATGAATGGATAAAGAACATGTGGCACATATATACAATGGAATATTACTCAGCCATAAAAAGAAACGAAACTGAGTTATTTGTAGTGAGGTGGATGGACCTAGAGTCTGTCATACAGAGTGAAGTAAGTCAGAAAGAGAAAAACAAATACCATATACTAACACATATATATGGAATCTAAGGAAAGAAATGGTTCTGAAGAACCTAGGGGCAGGACAGGAATAAAGACTCAGACGTAAATGGATGTGAGGACACAGGGAGGGGGAACGGTAAGCTGGGATGAAGTGAGATAGTGGTATGGACATATACACAGTACCAAATGTAAAATAGATAGCTAGTGGGATGCAGCCACATAAAACAGGGAGATCAACTCAGTGCTTTGTGACCACCTAGAGGGGTGGGAAATGTTGGATGGGAGTGAGATGCAAGAGGGAGGAGATATGGGGATATATGTATATGTATAGCTGTTTGACTTTGTTATAAAGCAGAAACTAACACACCATTGTAAAACAATTTTACTCCAATAAAGATGTTAAAAGAAAAAAACCTTATGAGTTGAACACTATAGGATAAATCTGGTTTTACCTTATTTAATTCTTTGTTTTTGCCTGAATTGTAGTTTCTAATATTAAGATCATTACTCTTGCTGGTTTACTTCCTTTTTTAAAAAATAAATTTATTTGTTTTTATTTTTGGCCTGTTGGGTCTTTGTTGCTATGCACGGACTTTCTCTAGTTGCAGTGAGCGGGGGCTACTCTTCGTTGCAGTGCACAGGCTTCTCATTGTCATGGCTTCTCTTGTTGCAGAGCACTAGCTCTAGGTGTGCAGGCTTCAGTAGTTGTGGCTCGCAGGCTCTAGAGTGCAAGCTCAGTAGTTGTGGTGCATGGGCTTAGTTGCTCCGCAGCATGTGGTATCTTCCTGGGTCAGGGATCAAACCCATGTCCCCTGCATTGGCAGGCAGATTCTTAACCACTGTCATACAGAGTAGAATAAGTCAGAAAGAGAAAAACAAATACCATAGGCTAACATATATATATGGAATCTAAGAAAAAAAAAATGGTTCTGAAGAACCTAGGGGCAGGACAAGAATAATGACTGACACCAGGGAATCCCTACTTCCTTTTTATTTGGTTTTGGATGTTTTTGTTGTTGTTGTTATGGGGTGGGAGGGTTGCTTTTTGGTTTTTTTGCATTTCTTTACTATACCTCTGCTCACCTCTTATTTTCAACTTTACTGAATTACTTCGTTTTTGTATGTTTCCTATACACCATACAGTTTGTTTTTGTCTGATCCAGTTTAAAATTCTTTTGGTAAGTGATTTAAGCCCATTTACATTAATATGGGAACTATGTTTTACCTAAGATCTGCCATTTTATTTTGTGTTTTCTCTCTCTCTCTCTCTCTCTCTCTCTCTCTGTCTCTTTAACTATGTGATATATTTTCTTTGATTGGATTTTTGGTCTTATTTATTCTGATATATAAAAATTTTATTTATAATTGTGTATAATCCCCATAGTCCTTTGTTTCTTTACAGTACATGTTAATTACTTATTCTGGGAAATGATAAAATTAGCACATTTCCTCTTCCCTGACCATGTAATTTTAGTTAATAATGTTATCTTTCTTACCTTTGTTTACCTTTGTACACTTAATTATGCCAATTTTCTAATAGGCATATTTAATAATAACTGTTGACTATTATTTAGTAAGACAATCAGCAAAACTATTCCACTGCCCACCTTGTTTCAAACTTCCTCTAAATATTTGTTAGTTGTAACACTTCTGTGTTGCCAGAACACAAGACTCATGTTATGATTCATTGGGCTAGTCTCCAAATGTGTACTAGTGTTAATTCTACAGTGAAATATATTCAATGTGTCCTGCCTTTTGTTGTAATTTTCCTAGTTATCTCTTAACTAAGGTAAGTTTATCTTATAGAAGTTTCTTCAAAAAGGGCTCATAATTATTATGTTCCCTTAGTTTTTGCATATTTATAATTTTGTACCCAACCTTATACTTCAAGGACAGTTTGGCTGCATAAAAAATTCTTGACTTATACTTTCTTCCTTTGAGGTTTCTTTAAGTGTTGCATCATTATACTTTGACATGGCATTTTGCTACAGTCGAATTTGAGACCTGCCTAAATTTTATTCCCTTTTGTTGCTTTGATCTTTTTGCCTGGATGCTCAGAGAATGTTTTGAAATCTTGACATCTAACAAATGTATTGACCCTGTCTCAATATTGACCATTCATTTTTGTGATTTTTCTCCTTTCTTCCTCTGTGTCCATTATCACGTTCTCCATGGGGCATGTTCTTCATCATGCTTCTTACTATGTTGTCTTCATTTCTGTGATGGCTGTTTGTTTCCTACTTCTCTCCTGGGATCTGATCCCTCATGTTTTGTCTTCTCTTACTATGTGGTCATTTCTCTCCCAAGTTCTCACACTTCTGTTGAATTTTTGTTTGTAGAGGTGATTGCTTTGTGTGGCTTCTTTTTCGTTTTTTCAGTTGTAGTAAAATATTTGGTCACAATTTTCTTCTACTTTGTGGAAATATTTTTCTGGTAAATGTTTGTCATTTGTTAGTAAGTTTTGGTGCTCTTTTGGTTTTTTTTTATTCTTACAGTACCTTTGTATTGATCTGGTACTTGCTCATCTTTTCCTTAGTCATCAGTGAATCCCTGGACCAGCTATTTGTAGGAAGTGCCTTTATTGGAGGGAGGAATGCCCTTTACGGTAACGGGGAGGGCTAGTGGGTATTCACAATGCAATCTATGACACCACAGAGAAGACACATCCTGCAAATATGACTGTTGGTTCAGTCTTTTTGTTTTTGTTTTTTTTATGGCTGTGCCATGTGGCATGCGGGATCCCAGGTCCCCTGCAGTGGAAGCACAGAGTCCTAAGCACTGGACCACCAGGGAATTCCCGGTTCAGTTCTTTATGAAGCTCCCATCCTCTGATTCTCTCTACCAAATCCTTTTTGTGAGAGCCTCTGCTCACATCTCTGATTTACCCAGTTCCCACAGCCACTGTAGTAAACAAAGGATATAATTTCTGTGCTCAGGATGTATCCGTTCCTCCTGAAGTGTTGGCGCTTTCTGACATAGCTGTCATCTCACCCTTCCCCATGCCTTGTCTCTTCATTTCATGCATCATTTCTCTCTGTTCTCAGCTACTTTGGTGACCCTTAACACATATTTTGGGATCTGTAAATCATACATGCCTCCAAATTTTACCAAAAATAATCTCCAGGGCTTTGTTTCTTTAATTTTGCTTTTGTCATACTGATAATTTCCAGAACAATAAGAGTAAATGCCAACTTATGAAGTCATATTCCTTCCATAGCTGAGAAGCCCTTCATTTCTCTCCTCTCCCCTGGTTAGTTCATCTTATACGTTGGTGTCAGGTGCTAATCTTTAGAAACACAGGCCTTTTTAAAGATCAATTTATCCATCTTCTCAATATACAGTAACTTCCTGCTGAGTTCATATTCTTTAACCTGCCATGCAAAGCTGGCTGGTGCAGGGCCCTATCCTCTATGTGTGTCTCCATTTAGTTCTTTCTTTCCAACCTCTTTATTTTGTGCATGTCATTTCCTTCATGAAAATTACCCTTCCCCTTCTCTCATCTTTACATGAAGTTCTCCGACCACTGAACCCACAGCTGAAAATCATTTTGATTTTATTCTTAACTCCTACAACATTTTTCTATACTTACCTTTGAGACTTTGTCTTTCTGACATTACAGTTATTATATACACATTTCTTGTCTTACCTCCTAGCTGGAAGGCTCCAGAGAAAACAATCCTGACTGTTATATCTTGGTTTCCCACAAAACATCCCACACAATAAAAATACTCCACAAATATGTGTTGAATAAATGAGATCACCCTCAATACTTAATAAGAATAGGAATAGGGCTTCCCTGGTGGCGCAGTGGTTGAGAGTCCGCCTGCCGATGCAGGAGACACGGGTTCGTGCCCGGGTCCGGGAGGATCCCACGTGCCGCGGAGCACCTGAGCCCGTGGGCCGTGGCCGCTGAGCCTGTGCGTCCGGAGCCTGTGCTCCGCAACGGGAGAGGCCACAACAGTGAGAGGCCCGCATACCGCAAAAAAAAAAAAAAAAAAAAAAAAAAAAGAATAGGAATAAATGCTCCTTTAAAGATGAATAATTTTGCTAGTTTGGGGACACCATCATTCCATGTGGTAAGGAATTGGGAATTTACTGTGTTTTGGTCTTTTCATAAAATAGAATTTTTAAAGGAACCATTTATCATTGAAGGTGCCAACTAATTGAGATCTAGCTCTCTGTGGCTTTACAGGTCTACATCTGAGCATCTCTGCAAGATTCTTCCTGTTTCCCAGGTAATGCCCTCTCCTGCCTCCTCTATCACCTTAACCCTATCAAGGCCCACCTAGGCTGATCCTTCCCTGAAACTTCCCCAACCTCCCAGGACTCAGGGATGGGCTTTATGAATTCTTACAGCATATTTGTTGACACGAAGCTCTTAGCAGAGATAATCTTACTCCAATAATACTATTGAAATGACTACATTTCTTATCTCCCTAGGTAGACTGGATTCTTTGAGGACAGGGACAATATCTTACATCTTTTGTCCTAAACTCTAATAACTGAATCTTGCCCAATAATATTAATAGAGGCTTCCAAGAAACTTAGCACAGTCCTAGAGATTGCTTCACCAGAGAGAATGGCCGGATGAAATCCAGTCACATCATTCAGACACATACAATTCTAACGTCCTTGTTCAAAGACAAGTCTACCATCATCTTTTTCTCTCTGACCTTTGATATTTAAGACTCAGGGGTGAGCATTTATCAGAGGCTTTGTATCCAAGCCTTAACCACCTTGAAATGGACAAGAATATTGAAAAGGTAATCTTGTGCGGGGTTCTGTAAACCAAAATGTGCAGCTGGTCACACCATTCTGACCGTGGTGAGGAACAGGGAGGGGCAGAGGGGCAGGAGATAAGGAAAACTGGAAAAGGAAAAATCATGGCAGGATTTATCCCTAGAGCAGTTGTGGGGTGTGTGTGTGTGTGTGTGTGTGTGTGTGTGTGTGTGTGTGTGTGTGTGTGTGTGTGTAATGATGATGAAATGACCCTTCCCACTCAGGTTATAATAGCTACCCCCTTACAGTGACCTTTGCCAAGGTCCCAGAGGGAAATAATAAGTTATAATTGTACAGAAAACAAAACATGACAATACATGAAATCAGTACATGAATTGTGAAGCGTAAGTCATGTGCCCCTCCACATTAGGGCAACGTTTTCCAGGGATAGAAACAAAAATAAAGCTAAACACTGAGTGCCACCTGGTGGAGAGATCTGCCACCGCACTAGGATCCTCCAAGGTGAGAGGCCAGGTGGAATGCAGACTGGATGTGACCATCTGCTCCTGTCCCCACCCCCATGTCATGGAGATCTCATGCCACTTCCCTAGCACATGGGGAACTGGGGGAAGTTGCCCCAGGCCCCACTCTCTGAGGATTCTTGTTATGAGTAAGGCAGTGACACGAGGGAAAGGGTTCTTGAGAGGGATGGGGTGATGTCATTAGCTGGCACAGTATAAACATCCGTACATACACACATACGATCCTAAATGACACCTTTCACCATCGCCTGCAAAGGGGAAGACTTTACACTCTCCCTTCTTATGACTTCATTGCCTTCAGGATTTCCCCTTGTCCTTGCAGTTCATTGTAAATCCTGGGGTGGGTGCCCGTAACACTAAGGCAGGGGGGATCCAGTGTGTTCAGTCCTGGCAACTTTCTAAGGATCTCCCTGGAAAAGGTGTATTAGTCATGCATTTTACTTTCTCTCCTAGCCTGTGACAGGGACTTAAATTTGCCGTGCGAGTTTGCCTTGCTCGGCAAGACTGCCAGAAAGGCTGGCACTGGACTCCTGGGTTCAGTGTTTCCATCTAGCAGCTGCCGTTTCGGACAAGCTCCTTGGTGAGGGAATCAGGAAGGCAGCATTGCTCTTCCTGACAGAACGGCCCCCTAAGAGGTTGTTTGTTTTTGAGCTGAGCAAGATAGGACTTAGAGCCTGGCCCTGCCTCAGTGACTTTGCAAAGGGACAGTTTCCTCACCATACTGACCAAACTGAGGCCACTGATGGGTCAGGAGCATTGCGGTTTCCAGGTCCCGGGGCCAGACAGAGGTCTCAGCAGAGGCCAGACTTGACAAAGCTGCTCCGGTGAGCTGCTGCCCTCAGCTGCCCTCCATCTGTACAGCTAGACGAGCAGGTGTTTATGTCAAGTGCAGCATCCAAGTCAGACAGACCCGGGTGGGATCCTGGCTCAGCCACTAACCAGCTCTGTTTTCTTTGTTCACTTAACCTCTCTGGGTCTCATCGTTTTCATCTATCACTGCTTTCCTCATGGGATTATTATAAGAACTCACAAACGTCAGTGTCTAGTACAGGTAAATATATTTTTGCCATCGGTATATTCCTCATTTTCTACAAAGCAGGCTTTTGTCCCCCCTTAGTAATAGAAACAGTTATTAAGCAGTTAAATGTGTTTTAGTGGTCTGTTTTTCATGTATTTTCTAAATTTAGTTTCCACATATGAGCAGAATTCACTGCTTACGGATCCACCATCACAGTCAATACAGAACAGATCCATCAACCCCCAAAATCCCTTCCTGCTGTCCCTTTGTTGTAATGCCTTCCTCACTCTCACTCTTTGGCAACCACTGGTCTATTCTCCACCCCTTTAATTGGGCCTTTTCCAGATGGGCCTTTTCCAGAATATTGTATTAATAGAATCATATATTATGAATCCTTTGGGGGGTGGCTTCTTTCACTTAACTGCTGCGCTCCATCCATGCTATTACACGCATTAATACTTCACTCCTCTTCACTGCCAAGTAGTCATAAGAACTATTTTAAGGGACATACCTGTCAGTTCTCCTGCACCTTCTTTCCTAGCTTCATAGGGTAATGCAAACTGTCTAACAGAATCCTAAAGACATTTATTTACAGGCATGCCATGCTGAGGCTCTTCCGGAGACAGAAACAAAAGAAAACGGTCCACGGGGAAGTTATCATCCCTGAGTGGCTAGCATCAAACCAGCTATGCCACTCAAATAAGAATGCCAGGCTGCTTGTCATGAGTGAAGCAATGGACACAATAGTCAAAAAGTAACATCGGGGTTTGGAAAAAAAGGAAGATCACTGGAGTGTCAAGGGCTTGTTCGTGGAGGAAGTGAGCTTGGAGTGAGCTTTGACGAAAGGAAGAGTTGGACAAGTGAAAAGCACTCAGGAGTGAACAGGGCAGGAACTCATGCTCGGGACAATATGGGATTTGGAATCTAAGGAAAGAAGGTAGTTAGCGTGGCTAGAACACAACTAGAGTAAGGGGAGACTGGTACTAAATGAAAGGAGGAAAGTGACCAGAGACCAGATTTAGAGGGACACCAGGCCACTGCAAGGACATTAGATTTACCGTGAGTGTGGTGGAAACTGCAGGAGAGGATCAGAAGATTGACTCAGTCACACTTCGATATTAATAGGATTATCGTGGCTCCTCAGCAGTGAACATTCTGTCAAGTCAGGCGTGGAAGCAGAGGACCAAGTAGGAGGCTTCTATTAACAATCCAGGTGATAAATGATAATGACTTTTGCCAAAATGGTAGGGTAGAGGTGGTGACAGGTAGTCAGGAGCTGGACATAGTTTGAAGGTAGAGCTAACAGATTTGCCGAAATAAGCCACCAGAAGGATGAAATTGTCATTCCTTGAGATGGGAAGATTGCAGGAAGATCAAGTTTGGGGTACAAAGAGCAGTAGTTTGGTTTTGGATGTGTTAGGGTGATGATGTCTCTTAGATGGCCCTTGTGGTGATGTTGATCTAACGCCAGAGCACTAAATGTATGAGTCAATGGGGAGGTTGGGGGTTGGGAAGGTTAGGGTGTCTTTCAAGCATAGGTGAGCAAACAGGGGTACATATAAGATGGGTCTAAGTGGACAGGGAGTGATGGGGGCAAGGCCTCGAGGAAGCCCCACCGTGATCCAGGCAAACAATGATAGAGATCTGGGAGTGGAATTGGAGGAAGAGAGACCCTTAGAGACTGTTTAAAGAATGACTGGCCTTGGGGATGAAGATAAATATTCCCTGTTAAAATCTTGGATGACTTCAAGACTGGTATTACCTTACTAGAAATAATGCTTAATGGACCTTGTTTACGTTTTACTGCAGAAACATTTTTTACAACTGATGAAGGCACACGCTTTATGTCATCAAAAAGGAATGAGTTCAATTTTTCTGGCCTCAGTAGAAAGAACTCCAAACGTTTGTTTTGTGACATTTTATCAGCAAATGGTGGTGTCCACTCAACTCCAGTGCTTAAAAAGCTCCAATTCCTCCTGCTTTCCTTGGAAACATCTTATCTTGAACAGTCCAAATCTGTAAACAGTCTCAAAGTGGGCAGCATGCAGAGTTGGAATAGATTCAAATACCTGAGTTCACTCTCCTGCTTTAAGGAAAGTAATTGAATCTTTCAGCTTTGATAATGACTCACAAGCTTTAAGGTCATCACCCTAAATATCACTGGTCTTTGTCCCCCGGGGAGAGAGACAATGTCTAAAATGCGCTACCCCACTGAGCCTAGAATTTGTACTCACCGTTGTGGGCTGACTGTTCATATCTTTAAAAATTTCCTTTTCTTAATACAAGCTAATTCTGTTTTCTAATAGTTCCCTGAGGAATGTATATTCTTTCCCCTAAAGGAAGACCTTCCTCAAGTTCCTCATCTCAGGGATGGTCCACTAACCATCCAGTCACCACATTTGAAGCTTGAGAACCATCCTCTGTCCCCCGTCAATATCTCAATCATCCCCCAGTTTTCCCTCCTCAGTGACTCTCTGGTTCATCCCTTCTTTTCCACCCCCCTTTGTCACCATTTTTGCTGAGCCTTTCCCACTTGGACGGCTGTCACCGCATCAAAACCAGTCCCCTAATCCAGCCTCCACTACTGTCACAGTGGTCTTACAAACCCATATAGTCTTGCTTCAAATCTGCAGCAATTTCCCATCACTTTAAGGACAAGGTCCCCACTCCTCAATATGGCATGCCTGGAACCTCCTGGGGTCATCCAGTTTTCTTCTCTAACCTTTGCTCCTGCCAGAATCCCTGTATGCTTCAGACCTCCCAGCCGCAGAACCCATCCCAGTTTCCCTAAGCAGGCTCATTCCCTCTTGCTTTTGTGCCTTTTTACAAGTGCTTCTTCTGCTTTGACCACTCTCTTTCATCTCCCTACAGAGATCTTCATCATCCTTCAAGATCCAACTCAAGCATCAGTTCCTTTGGCTCATCTCCCCAGCCGTGCCCCTCCAGCATGGAGCTGGGTGCTTTTATTCTCCTCACCCCATAACACTCTCACCTTCCTTTGCATCCTAGTTGTCCTCCCACTGAGCCATAACTGTTGGACTAACGCCCTGTTAACACGTGTGTGCGTTTGTGTGTGGTGGGGAGGAGTATACAAACACTTACACACAGTTTGCTTCATTCCTGCACCTAGAACGGTGTTGGCACCAAGTAAACATTCACAATATTTTATTCCATGAATGAATGAATGACCCAAAAGTTTTAGGTTTAGTGGGCTCTGACAATTTTGAGATGTTACTCTGAGGAGTTAAATGCATACAAAAATATATTTCATCTTTAAATCTTTAAAGGAATCATTCATTTTTTTCCCCCCTACTAAAGCCCTTCAGTTAAAACTTTCCACATAAGAATAAAGCCAGAACCCATGGCAAAGGTGTCTGAACTCTGCCATCACCAATCAATGGCATAAGCAGCTGCTTTTATGATGTCACTTTGGTCTCTAGGAATAAATCAACCTCAGTAGTCTTTAGAATCCAACCTGCTCATAAGTAGTTTGTCTAGTATATACCTGTACAGAAGTCTCACAGAGTAAGTGTTTTCCAAAAACCCTAATTTACCCCTGGGGACTATTGATGCACATGGGCTACTAGTGCAGAGAAAATGGAACCACAGGGTCTAGTTCACTTGGGCATGGAGCCTGTTCTACCTGGAGCAGGGGTTGCCTTCTCAAAGCTTAGAAGGGATCTAAATCATATATGCGATAGGATTTGGAGAGACTCTAGGAAAGCCATCTTACCCCCTAAATGTCTTCCTATCTGAGAGCCAAAACCCTTGATCTCCATCAACAGAAATATCCCAATTGGATACATTAGCCAAGGATTCCTAGGACAGGCAGTACGGTCAACTTCTACAACCCATGTCATGGATCACTTTCTCCAGGACAAGAGGACCTTGGAGCATGAAGTGAGCTTTCAACAGAGAGGACAGACTCAGAAAGGGAAGCAGGGCACCAAAGTTACACTTGTCTTCCCTTCGCAACCATGCCTGTCCCTTTTGCTATTCATGGGTGTCCTCACATCAAGGACATTCTCTACAATAGCCTTTCCATGTCCTGCTAAGCAAAATGACGGAAGATTCTTTTCGATAACCACAAATCTCCCGTGACTTCTGAAAGGTCCTGGCCCAAGTCTGGGTCTGAATAAGTTTTCAAAACCATGAGTCAAACCTGGCTGAGGACTTCACCAGCCTGGCTGAAATACATGCATCAAATGGCAAATAGAACGGCCACATGATCTCTTTCAAAAGTATGATTGTTCTTGGCAGTTGCATGAAACTTTTTCCCCCCACAAGGCAGAGCAAACCTGCTTTTCAGGAAATGATACTGTGCAATGTATAAGTAACCAGGATTCTGCTGCAGTCTCTGGGGTTCCCAATAAAGCTGATTTTCACACTTATCTCCAGTAATGCCCATGAATAACGCACATTTCAAACATGCCCTGAATAACAATCTACATAGAAAGAGATGGTGTTATGTCATGTCTTCCAAGGGAAGGGTTCAAAGTGCACAGAAAACAAATTAAACAGATGAAGAAAGCAGGGCGGGGGGAAGCCCATCAAAGAAATGGGGCTTTAATAAAGGGATGTGCTCAGTGGGAACAGACTCAAGGTAGCTGGGGCAGTGGTTTTGTGAAAGGCTTTGACAAGAATAAGGTACTAAATGCATCAATGTGAGGATTGATAAAGCCCACAATTGAAACAGGCAGTTCTAGACAAGGCAGGATCTGGGGGAGAGGGGAGACAGCGGGGAGAGTGGAAGGCATCTGCTATATCAGAAAAGATAAGAGAGGAGTCACCCCCAGGTGACTTTTGAATCCTATGAAAAACCTGCCAACAGCCTAGCACTGTGGGATTTCTACCAACTGCTTGTAGAAGAAATGAAGCCTGCTGGGTAGCTTGGATTATCAAAATTGGTCCATTTGCTCTCTCTGGATGCACAGTCCCTGCTTCTGGTGCAAGAAAAGTATGTCGAATCATGAGAATCACTAATGCCGAGTACCGTTCCTTAAGTACAGGCATTTGCCCTGTCAGTCGTTGCCGTGGCTTCCCGCAAGCCCACCTCCAGCCCCCACGAGGGTTCAGCTACCTCTGCCTCAGCACTGACTTTCTTAAATGCCCCCCAGATGCTGTGTAAGAAGAACAAAAAACATAGGCAAAAGAAAAAAGTAATTTAAAAAATAGTAAAGCAGAGACCCAAGTAGATGATGTCACTTTCCCTTTGGTTTTCTACATTGGAGGGTCTAGTGTTAAATAGTCAAATGTGATCAGACAAAGGAGACAGGTCTGGGTGTCGAGCAGACACTAAGGGTCTATGTGTAAGCAAGCAGCCTCAGCCAGGTGTAGGGATAGACGAGGATCTGGGGATGATCCTCTCATGATCCAGCCAGGTCTCCTTCCTAGGAGTCCAGCGAAACTGAAAGGGAGGAGAACATGAGCCAGTACAAGGGTCAGATGTTTATTTCAAGCAAGGAATAGCAGGTGGCAGTGGATGCTGACATAAGCCTCCTAGGAGTCACATTCCCCCAAACCCCTAACGAAGCAGTGGGACTCCCTGCCATATACACAGACCCCAAGAGAAGGCTGACGGCTCTCCTCCCTACTTGAGCTCCCTGCTTGAGGTGTTTTGGGACTCCCGGACAAAGGCACACCCACCAGGGCTCAGAGCTGGCGACCAGGGCCAGGCAGAGAAGCCATCCTCTGGAGAGCTCACGCCGAACCAGGTAGCAAGGGTTTCTGCCACGTGCTGTGGGCCAGCACTCTGCTCAGGGCTGGGGATGAAGCACTGTCCCCTAAGCCTTAAAAATAAGTGAAGGAGACACCAAAAAATGACACCGAGGGCAGCATTGTCTTAGCTGGGCTACTTGTATGAGCACCTCGATTAGCCAGTCAAGACACAAGAGTTTTATTGCACATCTACCAGCAAGAGCTGCAGTACTCATTAAGCCCCCCTGAATGTGGGTCCTGAGAAAGCATTGCCATGATAATGGGTATTTGGACATCTCGAATGATTTTTGGCTCCCACACTGTGCCAGCCCTTATTCACAAATGCGAGTGGGTTGGCTTCTTATGTTCTGGTCGGGAGAGAGAGTGAGGAAGTGATTGATTCGTGACCATTATTCTTCCCCTGTTCAGCTCCTTGTGACGGTGCTGACCAACTGAAAAATATTATTTTCACTACCTCCCAATGATGTCACCCGCATTTTATGTCATTGAATTTTTACAGCCCACTTGTCTTATTATGGCTGAGGTTTTAGTCAATTCTGCCTGAAGAGATATCTCGCTACTTATAAGACAAGAATAAGAGAAATTTAATAACATTCCAATAACATATATTAAATGTGGACATTGTTGGGCACAGCGCGAGGTATAGTCAGTCATGAGCAAGACAGGTAATTGCTGACTGCTTGGAATTCACAGTCCAGAGGGCAAGGCAAGCATGAAACAAGTCATATGAGTACAAGTGCTATGAAAGGGAAGCACGAGATGTATAGGCGGCATTTTGAATGATAAATAATATTAATCTATCTTTTGTCACTTTTTTACCAGAAGAAAAAGTATAAAAGAAGGGAGTTGAAAGGAAGGGAAGGAGGGAAGCAGGGAGGGAAGAAGGAAGGAAAGAAAGAAAAAAGAAAGGAAGGAAGAACGGAAAGAAGGAGAAAACAGAAATGAGCATGAGGGTATGTGGCAGCTGGGACCTGGTCTTAGGAACAGGGAGGCAATACGGAGTGGTGAGGACTGCAGTAAACTAGAGCTCACCCAGATCTACAGGCGATTGCCCAGATCTCCAGCTAACTGCTCCCAAGTGTAATTGCAAGGTCATTGTTTCCAAAACTTCCACTTGTTAAAGTAAAGCAACAATTCTGATTTTTTTAGGTGAACTGTCCTGATTTTTAAATGTTGACTCATATAAAAAAACTAATAAATTCCAAACCGGCCAAACCAAACACCTTGGCAGGTGGGATTCAACTCTTGAGGAGCCAGTTTGCAGCCTTGGCCTTAAATGGCATCATGGAAGGTTATAGATCTCAGAGCGCAGGGCCAGACAGATCTCATTATACCAGACCCTGGGCTTCTTCTACAGCATGGCAAATGCCTCACAGCAATTTCACATTCCTTATGTTTCTGCCTTATAAACTGACATAACATTTTTACCTCCATTTTTTTTTTTTTTTTTTTTTTTTTTAGCGGTACGCTGGCCTCTCACTGCCGTGGACTCTCCCTCTGCTGAGCACAGGCTCCAGATGCGCAGGCCCAGCGGCCACGGCCCACAGGCCCAGCCGCTCCACGGCACGTGGGATCCTCCCGGACCGGGGCACGAACCCGCGTCCCCTGCATCGGCAGGCGGACTCCCAACCACTGCGCCACCAGGGAAGCCCTACCTCCATTTTTGATAAGCTGAAGAGCTATCTTTTGAGAAGGACATTGGACTAGGTGACTTCAAAGGTCGCTTCTGAATCTAACTGACAGCCCCCATCTTGAAATTATGAGACTAATAACAGCATGACAACGATGAAGGCAATGATGCATTAAATACTTCATTTCCCGTGAGTTCATCTGTGTTATCTGGTTTAAATTACTCAATGTATTCAATCATCTTATTTAGGTAGGAAAAGTTATCGCTGAATTACACACTATGGGTAACATATAAGCCTCACCTGCTTATCTTTCCATCCATTTTTTTGGATGCTTGTGCTGGAGATTATAGACATGCCTAATGACTAGTGGCATTTTGCTTTACTGGCCATAAATGTTACCTTCAGGGCGAGCAGGTGCAGAATGAGACAGGCTGTATGAAAAGATCACCATTTCTACTCTGTTTCACCAGATTAACGCAGGGTGGCTCTGAAGTGAGCATAGTTTCTCTAGAAACTGACAGTCTAGACAGAGAGAGAAAGGATCTTTGCACATTAGCGGTAAAGCAAGAGCTACTTTAGGGACAAATTCACAGGAAAAGAGATGAGAGGTGCCAGGGAGTTCGACTCTTTTTCGTAGCAGAGATGGATGGAGTCGGGCCCCTGGTGAGGTGAGTCATATTAGAAAATGCGGGCAGGACAGAGGGTTTCCAGGTTTTACCTCCATCTGGCAGCCTGGGACGTGTGGGGAAGACCATGAGGGGGCTGGGAGGGTAACCAGCACAACCCGGGGCCTCTGACTTGTCTTCTGTCCCCACGTGGCTCTGGCATATTCTGCCTCCGGCCCAAACCACCGTGGCCAGCGTGCCAACCGCACAGTATCAGGCTGGCACATGGCAGTGCTCGGCACACAGCACTAAGGGCCTCTGCTCTTTGTGTTGGTTTCCGCCGGATCCCATTTCTCAAGGAACAGCAGGTCGAGAGCAGGGCTTTGAAGACTCCTGCTCAGGGCACTGTCTGCAAGCCAGCCTGCTGGGCGCACTTGGCCTTAGGCAGGTCCAGGAGAGGAGGGGGAATAGGCTGGGAGACCAGAGGAGGCCTGGAAGCCCCCTCTTCCCACGTGCCTTCTGAAGGTCTGAAACTCGCCTTTCTAAACCAGTTCAGGCAAAACAATTCAAGTTGCCTGCAGGCAAGGAGGCCTGGAAGCCCCCTCTTCCCACGTGCCTTCTGAAGGTCTGAAACTCGCCTTTCTAAACCAGTTCAGGCAAAACAATTCAAGTTGCCTGCAGGCAAGGAGGCGCTGTGGGGAGCCGCCTGATGGGGAGGCAGGTGGGGTGGGAAGGAAGGGAGAGAGGGCGGGAGGGAGACCCCATTTGGAAAGAAGGAGAAGGCTTTGAACTTGCAGATCTCTCCAGCTGAGCCAAAATCCACACTAAAGCAGCCCCAGCTGGGTGCCCAGGGGTCCATGAATAAGTGTTAGGGGGTGAGTGAGATGACAGCTCCCTGACCTTAATGCATTCACCCCAAGGTTCTGGCGGGCATCTGCTCCATAATTAACTCTAGGCTCTCCCCTCTAAGCCTCCTCCTTCCCCTGTGGTTGCTGAGACATTTGCCATAATTACTCCCCGGGTCTCTAGGAAGGAGTGTGCCCTTGGCTCGTTTGCTTCCTCCATCACTCCCGTTCTGGGCTGGGGGACAGCTGTCCTTGGCCAGCTGGGGGTTGGGAACA
Organism: Kogia breviceps; assembly: GCF_026419965.1. Taxonomy (NCBI): domain Eukaryota; kingdom Metazoa; phylum Chordata; class Mammalia; order Artiodactyla; family Physeteridae; genus Kogia; species Kogia breviceps. The sequence continues at coordinate 21,790,651 of NC_081324.1, forward strand.
CCCCATTTCCAGGGGCCACTGTAGTAGCCCATTCTCCCCACCACGGTTCATCCACACAACATCTGTTCTCCCACCAGGAGACTTACTGGGGCATCAAGGATGGAGGAGCATCACAGGGTACCTGAAGGGACATTTTCCACCAACAGATCAACAATCTATATCATGTCTAATGGCATGATCCGATGTGCCCATGGGTTGAAAATCACGGCAGTAATGAAAACTGATGAGGCTACGTGGCACACAGAAAAGGTTGAGAACGTCTCTCCAACAATTATATCAATATTATTAATATTAATAATAGCAATAATAATATCATTTATTCTAGATGAAAGAACAAGAAAAGCTGTCCATCGGGCTTCTTATTTATTCTCAGAATCTGTCCCCATGTGTTGCACCTACCAGGCAGACAATATATATTTTTTGAAGAGACAGATCACTGCTTTGTCACATACTTTACAGAAGTTGTCTCCAAATATCACAGCACTCATGAGACGTAAGTACTATCATCTCTATTTTAAGGTGAAGAAAATTGAGGCACAGAGAGGTTGAGCAACTTGCCTAATGCCACACAGCAAGTAAGATACAAAGTCAGGATTTGAATACAGACCTATGACACCAAGACTGTGGTCCTGTTTTGCCATGTTGCTGGGTCACTTCCCTGCATGAAACACTTTAGTAGGTCCCTGAAAGTGAGTTTCTTGTTCTTTCTGTTTATAATGTCTTATTTGACTGTCACTCATTGCTTTAGCTTAAAGACTCAGTGACAATGCCCACTAATTTGTGAATCTTTTATTAACGTGAATCATATTTTCTTTAACTCTGTATCACTACTGCATTTCACAAATACCTAGCACAAGGTAGATATTCAATAAATGTTTGTTGAATTTCTGTTTTACAAAGAACAATCCTGAGATTCAGAGATGGAACTCTCTTACTAGAGGCTATATAGCCAGGAAATATAAGAACCACAATTTGAATTAGAGCTCTACTGTGAGTCCAGGGACCTTTCCACTAACCCATGTACCACTGAGCTCCATGGACATCATTTCATATTATACAACAAACTGAAGTTCTATAATTATGATTGTTTCCATTTTTTCTGACATCACCTTTATATACCACCAACTAATAATCCTAAACTTGAGTTATTTCAGTTTTTATTATAATGAGAGTAAAGCAAGCTTATTATGGAATATTAGAAGAAAACAGAGAAAGGAAATTAAATCAATAATCCCAAAACATTTTAAATGAATATTTTCTTCCAATATGTTTATGCCTTTTTACATAATTTAGATTAGTCTTTACATAACTTGGGATTCTAATTTTTTTAGCTTAATATTGTAATATAAACATTTCCCTGCTTACTTCAGTAATTTCAATAATTTCCCTATTTACCATTTAAGTGACTTAAAATTATCATTTAATATGCTCAATAATCATTTTTAATGACTAAAAAAATCCATTGTATGAAGTACAGACTATCAATTAAACATTCTGCCCAATCCTAGATAATTTTTCACTATTAAAAATAAGAGTACAGTAAACATCTTTTTAAAATTCTTTCTGAATTTCAGAACACTTTTTAAGAGTAATTTTCTAGGAGACAAATTATCGAGTCCATGGGTATGAACATTTTCAAGCCTCTTGACATAGATTGCAAACTGCTTTCCAAATGAGTTGTGCTAATTTTTTTTTCCCACTAACAGTGATTTGGATTTTACCATCCTTTTAAATTTGACAATTTCTTGAAAATATGCACATACAACCATCATGTTTTGAATTGTAATAGGAAAATAATGTTAGAGATGGGAGGCCCCCTTCTCCCTCTCATACATTAGGAAACTGAGGTCTGGCCAGTTCCAGTGGCCTGCCCAAGGTCACGGCCATTTGGGGAGAATGAGCTGGTCTAGAGCCAGGTCCGCTGACCTCCACTTCCCCACCATGTCTCCCAGGGATCTAAAAACAATTTTACAATCTATTTATCTGTTCCACGGCAGTGTTGCACAGTTGCCATCACTTGACATCTTAATTTTTATTATGCCTTCGAGGGAAGCAGCTTTTGAAATATCTGGACCTGGCAAGTAACAAATTCCCTTCTATGGTGAGAAAAGGGTATTTCCTGATAACAGTCTTCTACCTGCCAGGGTTCTGCGGGGAACCTTGTATCTACTTACCTCTTCCTTCTCTTGGCTCAGGCTTCTGGAACTCTGTGAGTCCTGCTTGATACACAGCTTGGCAACTTTCACTACATCCTTCCCGTGGGCCTCTGCTTTCCTGTCCCTGCCCAGCACAAAGGCAGCCTCTACCTCATTTTCAACCTGAGGCCAAGCACAGCATTGCTCCTGCCTATCTGCCACATTGGCCACATTTCCCTGATTGCTAAGTGATTCATTCCAGGCTCTTCCCAGCAGGGCTGAGTGAGCTGCAAGTTTAAGTCTCCCCTCCAAGGCTCTGCCTTGTTCGCAGACACTGTAGGATCTGCCGTGGAGCCTTCAGATACACTCTCTCCACCAGGGCCTGGACGGCACAACACTGGGCCCATTGCTCACTCAGCGGGTGGCCTGTACTCTGCCGCAGGGCAGAAAGTACCTCCCCAACAAAGTCTCCCAGGTGACATTTCAACACCCAGCCTCTTCCCTCCAGTTCATGTTGCATACCATCGCAATGCAAAGTGGTCTCAACTTACCACTCTGCTCAGAAACCTTCCTATGACCACAGGCTGAAAGCGGTTGGCTTGGCTTTCAAGCCCCTCCCTATATTATAACACCTGCCTTCCCCCAGTTACTCAGGTTCATTGTATACCAGCCTAGCTAGGAGAGGCTTACAAAGGAAGGGGAGATAGTAAGGGGCTTGTACTGTCTACTCTACTGGAATGTTCTTTCCTATTTGCTCCCTCATCCTTCACAGCCCATTCATAAGCCACCTTTGAAGGTTTCCATAACCTGCCTTGCCTCTAAACTTTAATCTCTTTTCTCACTACTCCTAAGACACTTGGTCCACACCCCTGCAACGCCATTTTTCACACTGAACTGACATATTTTTTAAAATGTCTGACTCCCCACAACTAAGTATCCATGCTATTTTTTCAAAGGGCCTGTGTCTGTTCGTCTTTTTTATCTTCATTATCTAATACTTCTCGTGTACTTAGTGCATGAGCAAAATCAGGCAAGACTGAATACAGTGTGTAAGACAGAATTAAAGCTGGATAGAATGAACACAGGAATGAATGAATCATGAACACGTAAGTGGAAAAGAGTTAAGTGTCATACCCTAGATGGCACACATACACATTCCTAATACAAACCTTTAACATCCTTTAACATAAGGATGTGGACATGAAGTCATCTGATTGATCGGGAGTTTTGCAGGACACTGAACACGGGAAATTATCAACAAATATTGATCAATAAATGAGCTTGATAGTTTTTCACAGAAGAGCCCCAGGACTAAAACTGTAAAGAGTAAGCTCTGCAGTCAGAATAATCCATGTACCCTTGGCCAGCCAGAAGCAATTCTACTCTTTTTTCCATACCAAAGCATACATCATGAGCCATAGTGGTCACTGCTAGGCACCTATCACATCCCCCTAACCGGTCTCATATCTATTAAGCAGAGGAAGGCTTGGGTGCACAGCTAATCCATTTAGTAGCCAAGAGGAAATTCGAAGCCTAAGATTCCACACGTCTCTTGATCACCAAATAATACGTCAGCACTAAAAATATCCATGGAAGAATTATGTCTGGTTGGGCATTTGAAGAAGACTTTGTGCTCTCTAATTTGAGGATACTGGGGGAAATGTGACCATGTCATTTACCTGCAGTTCTTAAATAGGTAGAACATTCTTGCCAAGTAGCCTAAGAGCTGCTGGTAAAACATGTCACTTTTTCTTTCCCCTCCTCTTCTTCAACATGCATGTCTATCTTTTGTAATTGAATCTAAATATGGCATTGGGGTATTTTTAAAATCTAGAGACTGGAAATACTTATTGGAAGAGGCTGGTTTAGGGGTTGGGGGCTTGGCACTGGCAGCAGCTGAGGGGCTTGGAGACAATGGCAGGAGGAAGGCTGCCCAGAAGCAGAGAGAGTGTGGAAAAGGCCAGGTTTGGCTTAAGATCCTTAGCATCAGCTGCTGTAACCTGGCAAAATGGATAAGTAATTTTTTCACAGCCAGCAGTAAAATGAAGCTTATGGAAACAATAATGTCAATGTTCTGCCTAGCCAGTGAGTTAAATTAGAGAAGGGGAGATGTTTCCAACCAGGCCTGAAAATCAATGCACTTTGGTGGTCTAAGGATAGCCAGGAAGTTAATGGTATTTCAAGTTTTGAGTCAATGATGTACATCAGAGGTCAGCAAACTATGGCCCATGGCCCAAATCCAGCCCATTGCCTGTTTTTTAGGCTCACCAGAGAAGAATGGGCTTTACGTTTTTAAATGGATGGGGAGAAAAATAATCAAAAGAAGACTATATCATGACACATGAAAATCATATGAAATGTGAATTTCAGTACCTGTAAGTAAAGTTTTATTGGAACATAGCCACAAGTATTCATTGATATAGTGTCTATGGCTGCTTTCTTGCTACAGTGACAGAACTGAGTAGTTGCAAAAGAGACCATATAGCCTGCAAAGCCCCAAATATTTATTTGCTATCTATCACTTTCCAGAAATTTGTCAACCTCTAATATACATGATCAGAGAAGATGCGTTCAGGGTCCATCCCTTATGCAGTAAAGGCAACATGTAACACAGTACAAGGCACAAGCTTGAAGTTCAGAGAGAATTAGGAAGACTCCTGGTCCAGCTTCCCACTCTGTAGAAAGTCCTGCAGAAGCTACCCAAGAGTGAGGACTCACAACTTCCAAAAAGCCTAACCCTTCATCAAACACTTCAAGTCTACCTACTATGATTCTGATATTGACCTAAAGCCTTCCTCACCCCCACCCATCTTATATAGATAAGTTATAAGCTTTCTTTTTTTTTTTTTTTTTTTTTGGTGGTACGCGGGCCTCTCACTGCTGTGGCCTCTCCCGTTGCGGAGCACAGGCTCCAGACGCACAGGCTCAGCGGCCATGGCTCACGGGCCCAGCCGTTCCATGGCATGTGGGATCTTCCCGGACCGGGGCACGAACCCGTGTCCCCTGCATCGGCAGGTGGACTCTCAACCACTGCGCCACCAGGGAAGCCCAGCTTTCTTATCTATAAACTATTTCTACACTGAGAGAGCATTAACAAAAATCCTTTCTGATCAAAGAGGGGACTCCTACCACTTTCCATGGGTTAGCACTTTGTTCGTATTAAGGGGCTTTCACATACAATGTCCCATTTTGCCTTCATAACATCTCGCAGGGAATAGGCCCTCCTGATTATTCCTGTTACAGGCGAGGAATCCAAGGGTTAAGGTTATGGACTGAATTGTGCCACCCCCTCCCCGCCAAAAGCATATGTTGAAGCCCTAACCCTCAGTGTGATTGCTTTTGGAGACAGGGCCTTTAGGGAGGTAATGAAGGTGAAGTGAGGTCATAAGGGTGGGGTCCTAACCCCAAAGGACTGGTATCCTTATAAGAGGAGAAAAAGACGCCAGTGGTCTCTCTCTATATGTATATATATACACACAGAGAAAAGACCATATGAGGACACGGCAAGAAGGTGGTCATCTGGGCCCGGTGGGATGTGACTCAGAACCCAGATCAAGCCTTTCCTGACACTGGAAAGGCCCTTTTCCACCAGCCTGCCCACCGGGACAGAGACCTCTCTCAGGGTAAAGCTGGGCACTCAGTAGGGTGGGGTACTTGTCCCAGAAGAGAAGCCTCTGGTATTTCCACAGACTGTCCCAGGAAGCTCTGTCTTGAATAAATTTGATTTTCTATACCAAAAAAAAAAAAAGAAGGTGGTCATCTGCATGCCAGGAAGAGAGCCCTCCTCATCAGAAACCAACCCTGATTGCACTTGATCTTAGACGTCCAGCCTCCAGAACTGTGAGAAAATGTCTGTTGTTTAAGCCTCCCAGCCAGCAGTGCTTTGTTATGGCAGCCCAAGGAGACTAGTTAATATGGTTAAATGACATGGTCAAAATGAGGCAGCTCACCAGGGTCAGACCAGGGACCCATCACTCATCGCACAAATATTTATTTTTTAAACACCTACTAAGTGTAAGGAGTCTTATGGAGGAGACAGGTTTTAGGCAAAAAGTCACACCAAAACAAATAAAACTATGACTATAATAAGTGCTACCACAGACAGATTATATTCTATGAGATGTAAATAAGATGAGCTAACTTACTCAAGGTGGTCAAAGGAGGCTACCTGGAGACACGATTGGACTGGCAGCTAAAAGGCAAAGGAGAAGTGAAGGAGGAAAGGGAACATCCAGAGGGACGGCATGTACAAAGGCCCTGTGGTAACAGGAAGCATGTGATGATCAAGGAAATCAGAGAAGAACAATCTGTCTGGACCAGAAAGACAGGGGGAGTAACATGAGAGGAGGCTGCAGAGGCAAGAATTGGTCAGATTTCTCATGACCTTGTCAGCCATTTTAAGTAAGTGTGGCTTTATTTTAAGAGAATTTAAAAGCATTAACATGCTTTCAACATGCTAATGACTTTTAAAGGTTTCTAATTAGAAAGGATTACTCTGGCTGCAGGGTGCTAAACACTGGAGAAAGTCAAGGGAGCTGCAGGAAGCCTAGCTGAGAGATTGTTGCAGAAGACAATATGAGAGCAGCTTGTTCTTATGCCCATAGAGGGTGCTTTGAAAACGTAGAGAAGGAACTGGTTAAGAGAGCTGTTGATGAGGTAAAATCATCAGGTTTTGTGATTGATGCAGTATGAGGTTGAGAAGGGGATGTCAAGTACGTCTTCGTGATTCCTGTATATTTAATAGAATGAAGGAGACGAGGATGACATTGACTGAGATGTGAAGTACTACAAGAGGATGTCTCTGCTCTCCAGCCCCCAGAAACATACCTGCAATTGAACAAAGTTGGGTGTGCTAACTAACAAGGGAGAATGCATGACAGGGAATTGCAGAGCACCTCAGTGAGAGGGTGTTAGATGGGACATATTATAGAATTTGGGCTTCTCTTAGGTCATTTGGGGATTATACAAGGAAATGGGCCTTTGCTCTGCTTTGGGTGCTATTGGGAAGCGTGGGTGATTCTATGATTGTGTAACTTCATAATTCTTATCTAGAAGGCCATCAGGATGGAGTGATTGATAAAGCTGTGATTGATAAAGACAAATCAGGCTTATATTATCCGGGGTAAGTGATGTTTGGTCATTTCTGTGGTAGGGACATTGTTTATCTTTTTGTCTGTGTTCAGACGTGATTATGGAATGATCTTGCTTGTATCTTGTCTGAGTGGCCTTGCCTGATGCTGGTGTTCTTTGAACTTGTTTATGTCAAGCCGGAGAACACCACCGCTTAGCTATAAAGGACAGGACGCTCCCAGCAATGCCACAGCCTCCCTGATGGTGCCAGGCGAGTTCCCGCTGTCGGAGCTGCTTTCTTTTCTCAGTCACCCCTTTTGGTCAAGGACAGATAAAGTCGGGCTGCAGGACATTCATCTAGGATATTCCCATTGTCAACACTGCTGAGCTTTTGCTGATTAGGAGGTTGAAGAGGATGTAGTCTGTAGTGGGACTAGGGTTTGTCACTGCATTTCCCTTTGTGGCAGGACAAGTTGCTTAACATCTGACAAGACAATGGCTGCACAGTAGCATTTATAACTCCGGACAGGATACATCAGCCAACTGCAACACAGACAATTACCAGAAAGAGAAACAAAAACGGTACTTAGTTCACTCAATAGACCCTGAAGACAGGGACCTAGATTACCAAACCCAGGCAATGAAAACATGTCCCAAGTTCCAAATTGTGTTTTCTTGAGATCCAAATGGAGCCTAATTATAGATTTCTATTTAGGTGCAACAGAAAGTGTTTGCTGCAACATAAATTTGGCCAGCTAAGAAGAAATTAAGGGTGATGTGATTAGCCAAGAAAATGTAGCTAATGAATTTAAATTTAAACTGGTTTGTTGGGTTTCCAGAGCAGAATTTGTATTATTTATGATAGCTGATAGGGTCAGAGATAAGTTTCAGACCACCTTTTCCACCTGTATTATCCCTAATCTGATTGCAGCTTGCATAGCTATGCAAGAAAAGGCAGTCAATTCTTCCTCTTGGGAGTTCTCCCAAGTAGCCTGTATTTGCCTCTTTGGGGAGGTGTCTGGGTATTCTTTTCAGGGAATCGCATAAATCCATTGCCTAGAACCACATTTCCTCTGGCTGAGAAGAACAGAGTGAGTGCAAGAAGGCAATTATCGGTGCCAAGAAGAACAGTGACCCTCTTGCTGAAGAAGGTCTGACTGAAGTTGTTTCAGTTTGGGGTGAATTTTGTTAAAATTATCTCCTTTGAAATTATATATTTGAGTTTAATGTTTCAAACCCCTGATTGATTGCTCAAGTTAGAGCTGTGATAACAGTGGTTGGTGTTCTTCAAGAGGCTGAAAATGCCAGCTCTTGAGAAAATGACAGTTCTTTGAGAAATAATCAGGTTCACTGCACATCTGTCTTCAACGGAAAGGTTATCACTGAGTGCACAAAACTAACTATGATGGTCTTTCCCCCCAGCACTGAAGGTCCTTTATTACTAACTAAAGATCCTATGAAAAAAGAGGAGACATTTCATTTTAACTTCCTGTTGATGTCCATTTTCCTTTCACTAGCCATCTCATCACACACACAAAATATTTTGCTTGAAAATAAAGTCCTTCTGTATGGTTTGAATATTTCTTTCCTGAAAAGCAGAGGATGGAGTAGATGACATCCCTGTGTCCCCTGCCATCATTGGAATTCTATGATTCCAGGATTCCTAGACTGGACATAGTGAAAAATATTTAATGTGATACAATTTCTGCCATATAGGAAATTAATAAATATCGATGATTAATAACCATACAGCAGGACTTCTCTGGTGGCACAGTGGTTAAGAATCCGCCTGCCAACGCAGGGGACATGGGTTTGAACCCTGGTCTGGGAAGATCCCACATGCCGTGGAGCAACTAAGCCCATGTGCCACAACTACTGATTCTGTGGAGCCCGCAAGCCACAGCTACTGAGCCTGTGCCACAACTACTGAAGCCTGCACGCCTAGAGCCCGTGCTCAACAACAAGAGAAGCCACCGCAATGAGAAGCCCACGCACTGCAATGAAGAGTAGCCCCCGCTCGCTGCAACTAGAGAAAGCCCGCGTGCAGCAATGAAGACCCGAATGCAGCCAATAATTAATTAATTTTAAAAAAATAACCATGCAGCAGGATGGTGATGGTGATCATGAGGACACAGTTGCTGCTGACAGTAATTGTGAAGACTTCTACTTTGGTTGGGGGTGGGTAGAGGGTATAAGAATCATTTGAGTTCAATTTCCAAAGAATTTGATGAACTTTCCTCTTATTGGAAGTTGGAAATGAAACTCACAGATTCACAGAGGGAGGGAGCAGAGATGGCTTAACATAAAGGTGTTGCGTTTCAGTAGTTGTAAAATAAGGATTAGACCCAGGACCTCTAGGCCTAAGATAAGGATAATGTATTTGCAATCAATCAAAGGATTGATAATTTTCGGCCTCCCCAAAGGTTCACCTTATTCTTAAGAAAATGATTTGCAGGAGCCTAAAAGCTCAGAAACATACCATTTTCCATAGGAGAAGGTGAGCATTCACTTCCCCCAAATACAAAGGCTACATCCATGTAACTGAGTTGACAATTACACGTGGGACCATCTGGCTATATTTATAATTGGTATAATGAACAGCTCCTTGTTTCAGATATTAAAAGCAAGACTATTTAGCACATGCTAAGTGAGCATGAAGATAGACCCTATCTAGTCCAATGATGGAAATGAATTGAATAATAAAAAACCCACCAGGAGAAGCAACTGCTTGTGTGAATTTCAAGGAAACTCTTCCTGCCATCTGCTGTTGCCAGCATTTTATATCACCATATTTACCTGCTCTCTTCCAGAGCCCAGTGCTGCTAAGCTCTTTGTACAGAATAAGTTACTAGCCAGGAGAACAGAGTGACTGAAGAGATGGGAGTGAATACAAAAGCCCCTTCACCATCTCCAGACTCCGTGTGCTATTTTTACCAGCCAGGTAGACACTAGCCGTATAGGAATCAATGCTGGTCTTCTCCAGGAAAGCTTTCATAATGAAGAACAAAAAGGGACTAAAGAAGTGGTGACTTGCGTGGGCTCAGAGATCACCAGGGCCATCAGGTAGAGCTTCTTGGCCACACCAGTATCCGATTGCCCCCCTCCATGTCCCTCCTCCCCAGTACCCTGCAACATGAAGCCCAGAGGTAATCAGGTCTAAAGACTGGAACAAAGATCTGCCCAGAGTTAGAACATATGCCTGGAGGCATTGTCAGCAAACACCCTGGGGCCATTTATAGATGTCCCAAAGCCTGGGATAGTGTAGAAGGTCAGTAGAAGGGAAACAGGACTCTCATAAATGGAGAATCAGGCATTGGTGGTGGTGGTGGTAGAGGGGTGATTTTGATATTTCTCTCTCAAGAGAAGAGCTTAGGAGACAAGGTACTTAAATATGGGTCCAGGTTGGTCCCACCTCACAAGCTTACAGCAGAGAAAGCAGAATTTAGGGTACGTGAGTACAGGCGGCAAGCAAGCTCTCCAACCATCCCCCGGGGACCTGACTTGTTTGCACTATGTTCCCTGGTAAAGAGAAAGGGAAATCTTACCTTGATTTAAGCCCAGTGCCCAAGGGAGCTGCAGTGTGGCCAGATTCCCCAGAGAGAGGATAACCATGCCAACAGGGGGGTTCAGCCCTTCCCCAGGGTAGATGGTTTAGACTCCTGTGGAGATACTTTATGCATTTCTGGTGAAAAACAGAACTCCTGACAGTGGACCTTAGCAAACAACTTTCAACCCAGAGAAGACCTGATAGACCTCCATCTTGGGGCACCTTGTAGGGCCCCTACAGAAACCATGGCAGGGTTTCTCCGAGACCTGTGCTCAGCAGGGGCACAAACTGATTGGAGAACAGCTGAAGAGAAGCCAGATAAGCCACATCTGCATGCTCTGCTCCTGTCTCTGGCATGCAGCTGTGCCTGGCAAGGAAGAACCACCTGTTGGCAATAAAAGCCAATTAGATTCTGGGGTGAGGTCAGTCCCTGAGGGGATAACTAGTTGTTGACACAGCTCTATCAGGTTGGTTATTGGAGAAAGACCCTGAAGACTGGAGTGGAAAATAGCCTGGAGCTTGGAGATAAAGTTCTTAAGTTTTCTGTTTTGTTTTGATTTGGTTTTGGCGGGAGGGGGCAGTGGGAGAAAGGGTTCAAGAACATATGTAAGGGCTTCCCTGGTGGCGCAGTGGTTGAGAGCCCGCCTGCCGATGCAGGGGACGCGGATTCGTGCCCCGGTCCGGGATGATCCCACATGCCGCGGAGCGGCTGGGCCCGTGAGCCATGGCCGCTGAGCCTGCGCGTCCGGAGCCTGTGCTCCGCAACGGGAGGGGCCACACAGAGAGAGGCCCGCGTACCGCAAAAAAAAAAAAAAAAAAAGAACATATGTAAAATGAAAGCTGTAGGTCAAACTTCTCCCCCAGAGAAACGCATATACACATGACTTGCCTTCAAATTCAGGGAACCCACAGGGTCGCTGAAGCCCAAGTATGCACCCAAGGTTAAGAATCCCTGCTTAGGAGGCATTTTTGAACAGAACAGGTGTGGAGTTTATTTATAAGATATAATAACCTCACTGGCAATTTCTCAAAGTATGTTTCCTGCAGCACTTACATCACAGTCACCTCGTGCCATCACCTAGTTCTTGCTGAAAATGCAGATTCCTGAGCCCTTTCTCAGAATTAAATAATCAGGATTGTTCACAATAGGGTTCTGGAGTTTGCATTTTTTAAAGCACTCAGGTAGTATTTATACATTATATAGGTTAAGAACTTCTGAGAGTTAAGAATGACCCTAAAAAAGGTCTTCGGGGTCCAGCCAAAACCCAAGGCTGATACAATAAGATATCAGAAACTGATCACTAATTGACTGTCAATTGATTCAGGACCAAGAAGGTGGGTGGAGCTCAGGTCATCTGACTGATAGAGAGGAGGGGGTCCACCAGTACTGATTATGAGCCAACATTTGTCTAGCATCTGCTTTAGTCCAGGCACTTGAACATATGTGGTTTATGCCATTTAATTCCTCTCAATCATTCTTATATTATAGATGAAATCAAGGTTCAGAGAGTTGAAAAAAATTACATTGGGTCATGGAGCAGAATAAAGAGAGGAGCCAGGCCTTAACACAGGCAACCTGACTCAATGCTTGTGCATTTTTAATAATTACACCAAACAGTCTGCCTTTTATATGCCAAATTTGGAGGACACAAGAGAAAAATACTGAGAATACCGTGTCTCCAGTGATCAGGCAATACACTTCAGAACAAAAGAGTTATTCAGATAAAACAGGAGAGAGAAATACAAAATCTGGTAAATCCATAGGCAACAGATGAAGTTTGGGCCACATGTGCAGTGGGCAACAAGAAATGGGACTCACCCTTCAATTCAGAGTCACTGGAGGGGCTGCTAGAGAAATAGTGTTTTGAATCAGCTCTAAAGAGTACATATAATTTTGAATTCATTCCACCTTATGTAGAGCCTGAGTTTAAACAGACCAGAATCTCCCAAAAATCCACCTCATATATTACTTTAGATAAACAAGAAGATTTATGGGAGACAGAGAGAGGAATTCCTGAACAAAGATAAGTTTCTCGGTTCGTAATCCCCAATTCCCCAATAGACCTCAAAGGATAAAGCGAACTTTGCTGAGTGCTTACTGTGTGCCAGTCATGGTATTAACTCATTTAATCCTTATCCAAATATTTTAGGTGAGGTATTATTATTACTGTGCCCAGTTTTAAAATGACATAAGCTTGGCCAAGATGTAACAGGTAGGAAATAGTAGAGACAGGATTTAGACCCTGACAGTCCAGTGACAGCAAGCTCTCCCTAACCATCAGCTACACTGATCAGCTAGCCTAGATGGAGATTTAGGGAATTTGTTGAGTCCATTACATTGGAAGAGAAAAGTTAGAAAGACCACGTGTGACAAAAGACTTGGTATTCATTTGGGTGCACGCATGACCATGTTTTGAAAGTAAAGGGCATTAGGTGATCAGTTTTTGAGTCGACCTCTTGAGTAACTATGAGATTGAGGGAAGATGGACAACTGTTTATCTGTCTCCCTCTGTCTGGCAAACAACCCCATTTCCTGAGGAGAGTTTCTCAAACTTGAAAACATGTTTAGGGCTTCCCTGGTGGTGCAGCGGTTGAGAGTCCGCCTGCCGATGCAGGGGACGCGGGTTCGTGCCCCGGTCCGGGAGGATCCCACGTGCCGCGGAGCGGCTGGGCCCGTGAGCCATGGCCGCTGAGCCTGCGCGTCCGGAGCCTGTGCTCCGCAGCGGGAGAGGCCACAACAGTGAGAGGCCTGTGTACCGCAAAACAAACAAAAAACATGTTTATTCCAACTCTGAGCAATGTTTTGTTCCCTTAGAGTCTAGAGAATAGTCCTGAAGGTCACTGACCTTGTTTTAAGTGCCTCTCCTCTTTGCAATTCTCCCTGATTTTAATCTCACAATATGATGACCCATATTTTAAAAGCTGGATGGACTGACTGCCAAAAAACAAAAAGGGAGAGAAGGATTTATAGAGATGTATAACTGCTCACCCATGTGTCCACTGACAACCCATCATGGAGAATGATGCACACCTCCAGTTTCCTAAGAGGGCAGGGGGCACCTGTAGAGCCCACTAAGATGAGATAAGTGCTTCAGCAAGATACATCCCAAAATTAATGGTCAAAGTTCAGCTGCCCTTACAAGCTAATCTCTTACAGCCTCATGACTCACAAAACATCTCCTGCAAAAGTGTCCATATGTTTGCCAATGGAATGACATCAATCTCAGCTTTTTGTCAACGTTTTTCAGTAACTTCCTTGTGCTCTGTTCATTTCTGTAAACTTGTTGATCTGTAAGGGTTTCTCAGTTTTGCTTCAGATACTCTGGTTGACACAGGAATGCTGGTGCTTCTGGCTCTGTGTTCATCCAATGCCATCCTCAGCATGACAATAATAAGAGCTAACATTATTAAGTGCTGGCTATGTGCCAGGTGATGTTCTAAGCAATTACATCTATTTACTCATTTAAATCTTTTTTAGTAAGCACATGAATTAGAGCTGTTTTGTAGATAAAGAAATGAGAACACAGAATGTTCCAGCCATTTGCTCAAGACCACAAAGCTAATATGTGGCACAGCAGGACTCTGAGTCAGTTTGGCTTCAGAACTTGAGTGCTCAACCAGTATGCTATTTGTCACCAATATGTCTATACCTCAACCCTAATGTTACCTATTATAATTTTAACTTACTCACACCACACTACGAACTCACACGCATATATTAGCACATATGCTGGAGCAAGAAAGATTACCAGAAGATCAAAAACATTATTCAGGCAGTAATAACAATGGCTAATGGCATTGTGCATTCTTTATGATTTTAAAAGCATCCTTGCAAAGCTGTATAATTGACCCAGTTTTTTAACCCTCTGAATCAGATAAGTCAGGTAGATTGTTCAAGATCATCAGCAGGTCTCTGGACTTTTGAACTCAGATCTACCAAATTCAGATGTCCCTGCTCTTTCAACTACGACATACAGCCTTCTTACTAACCGCTAGGCACAACCAGCCTAGTATAGTGAAATGAACCCTTGGATAAAGTGTCTGTCATCATGGTAGAACTATTAACAGCCAAAGAAGGAAGGAAGCATTGTCCATAATTAGACATAAATTCTAGGCTTTAGGAAAAAAGTCGTTTGTAAAAGTTCAGAGAAAAGGTAGGTATGACTCCTTGGTGACACTATAAAAGTTAAAATGGCTAAAAGAGAAAAGGTTCACATAAAAGAATTCTATCAGAACTATCACTAATGTCTTAGTTTGTTTGAACTGCTATAACAAAGTACCATAGACTGGGTGGCTTATAAATGACAGAAACTTATTTCTCACAGTTCTGGAAGTCAGAGGTCTGGAAGTCATGGTCGGGTTCTGGTGAGAACACTCATCTGAGCTGCTGACTGCCAACTTCTCATTGTATCTTCAAATGGCACAAAGAAGGTCATCTAGCTCCCTGACCTCTTCCTATAAGGGCACGAATTCCATTCATGAGGGCTCCACCTTCGGGACTTAGTCACCCCTTAAGGGCTCCATCTCCTAATACCATCACATTAAGAATTAGATTTCAGTATATGAGTTTTAGGGGACATAAATATTCAGTCCATAACAAAAAATGACATTGATCAAGAAGAAAAAAGAGAAGTGTCTTTTTAAAAAGCAAACAAACAAAAACTATGCAGAGAGCTCTTGATCTCAGATTTTAAAAGAAATGCCTGAAATATGAAAAGAAGCACTTATAACCAAGGAATACTAGCCAGTCTTAATGATAACCAGGAAAAACAGAGTTGAAATTGCCCTGAGTCTTAAAAAGACAGTGTCAGGGCACTGAAAGGGGGCTTTGAGCTGAGTTCAGAGCAGGAAGAAGAATGAGGAGTGGAAGGGCCCCATGCTCAGGGGCAGATGCTGTCACGTTGAAAGCTAACAGAGGAAAACAGGACAATTTGGCTTCTATCTTGCTTTCTCTATCCAGGAAAGTGATCTTCAAACTGGGAAGGCTTGAACAAATATGGTTTGTAGGAAATTGAAACCTGTAGCAAGGAGACAATAAGAAAACACCAAGCCCCTCAAATGAGTTCAAGTCCACAGGCCCAGCTGCAGTGAGTGCTGGAGAGTTTGGGAGGATTTAGAGAACAGATACATGCTCCCATTTTTAAAAACAAGCAACGGATGGATTACAGAAAGATGAAAAGTATCAAGACCTGGAAATATTTTTTACGGATATATAGACTTTTATTAGGGCAAGCATTTCCACAAGCATAAAGATCTCTTTAGGACAAATAGATGGCCCAAGTATCTTTGTTAAGTAGTGATCAAAAATGAAGTAAAATTTAGCAAAATTAATTCCCGGACCGGGCCACGAACCCGTGTCTCCTGCATCGGAAGGTGGATTCTCAACCACTGCGCCACCAGGGAAGCCCCTGAAGTTCTTTAACACTGAGACCTAATCACATTGTTTTCCAAGTTAGAGTGACTAAAAATTAATGTGAAAACCATAATTAATAATATGACACATATGATACTGTGCTTTTCCAAAGTAAAGAAATACATTTGATGTAATATTTTTATGAATCACATTTGATATCACAAAATAAACTTTACTGGACAAAAAATGGTTAAAAAATCTCAGAAAAAAACAGACATAATGAAAAGATAGACATAGTGTACAAATAATGTTAAAATGTTGTCACAGGTATGGAAATGTATCATTTGAATATAAAAATGTTATAAAGCAAAAGGTTGTCAAAATACAGGAGAGTTATTTTGAAACACATGCAAAACCAAGATCATGAAGTAGTGGCAACTATTTCTAGTGTATAACAGATATTGAAATGCCGTGGGGGAAATGAACAGAAGTATCTCCTGAAGTGGTAGTGACAAAGGACAGAGGTGGTTTTCAGAAGTTCAAGGGACATAGCTAATTAACTTACCACCTCCTTCAAATAAAAGTGAGACTCTCTTGGGAGAATTTAAGCCCATTAGCAGACACATCTTAGAGCAGTTAATGAAATGTTTCGTATTTCAGCAGAAAAAGATTTCAACAGTAAAAATGACATAGGAATCAGAAGCATACTTTGCTGTGACACTTGGTAGTTGACATTTTCCCAGTGACCACAAGTGTGAGATCCTCATGAGACTGACGTTCCCCAGCTGCATGAATATCTGCACTCTCATTTCACCAAAGAACATGAACTCTGCTGGGTGCTCTGTATTCTGGGTGGAGAACTCCAACCAATTCTGTGTAGCCTAAATCAACATGGGCATCAACCACCGTTTTAAACTCATCACCCCACAGAGCTGGCCCAGCAGGCTTCATCTGGAAAATAACTGGCTCATAGACTCCTTGGGGTATTTTTTTTTTTCTATTTTGCACTATGGTACCCCATAAATAATCTCAAACTCTTGCTTGTCAATGAGAGCCAAATTTGGAATAAGAAATTGTTCTTGGCATTCCTTATTCTTGGCCGAGCCTTTCTGAACTTCAGCTCAAGGAGCAAAACTATCATACTTCCAAACGTGAAACACTTTATCCATTACGCCTCCAAATTCTGCACTCCAGAATCCAACCAAATCAGAGTGAGCTGTCTAAAGATGAATGGTTTTCCTAATTTTTCCTAGAAACTCATTTATCATTGAGGGTTTAAGGCGATAACTATAAAATTCATAGAACGTTCCATCATATTGTCGGGGGGCCCCCACAGCAAAAGATGAATGGATCTGAGGGGCAGGTGACCACGTGGCCAGAGCCCTAGTCAGGCCACCTTGGAGGACAAGCGTGGCAGAGCTTTGGGTGCTGAGAAGGGCAGCCAGTCAGTGGTCCTCCTGGGACTCCTCCTTTTACAGCTTTCCTAATGGAAATCGAGACCAGGCCAATTTTTGAAAGAGTAAATATCTTTTAATACTTAAAAGGTCATAATTAAACATAATTACGTGTGCCAATATCATTCTTATAAGGCAAGCTTTACCAAAGGAATCTTGTTTCTGTGTTGAGAGGTTATGAAGGTAAGTCAACACTTTCCTGGGTCAAGATTTCAAGACGCCATTGTCAAACTATCCCTATGGACAATATAGATAAACTTGGACTGAATGCCGGTTAAGTAAGGAAGTTTCCTAACTAGCTGAATGACTGAATGTATACGCTGTTGATGAACTCAATTCTGTCTGAACAAACGTACTGTGTGGTAAGGGGGGCTGGGGTATGCTTTTCTTGCATAAACCATATATTTGGCACATTTTTAATGACTCATATAGATATATAGAAATCAGCTACATATTTTGATGCAACTGTTTTGAAGCTATTTTGACAGCCCAGTGAAACAATTTAATTTTAAAGAATTGTTCTCAAGTGCCAATTAACATAATTACATACACACTCACTTCCTGATCTTCATCCCACTTCTGAGTGAATTTTAGAGGGGCAATAAGGTCAGATTCAGGGGTGAGATGAGGCTTTGTGACATTCATTATTCACGTTGCTAGGGCATGAAAAAAGATGTGTTTATATTTTGATGCACCCATTTCGATATGACCAAATCAAAGTAGTCACATCAAAATCCTTTTCCAGATCGGATTTCCATACATTTATCTGCATCACAGGTTTTGGAACTCTATAGCACTAAGGATCTATCTCTTCACTACCCCATGAGACATTTACTTTCCAGGTTGGCAAAAATTCATTGTGCTTCTAATATATTTGAGGACGGAAAGATGGAGGCTGGTTTTAGAGTCAATATTTGCTAGATCTCCACCAAGTCAGATGTCATCTTCTTGCTTTTGGGAATACAGGTAAAGATGGCATATCATTCCAGGTTCTTTGTAAGTAATAGAAATAGACCCCGGCTGACAAAGCCAGAAAGGACTTTATAGGAAGGCTACTGGGTAGGGCTTTCAGTAACAGAAAAGTCAAACAACCAGGTCTTGGGAAGGCCCACGGTCAGAGTAGCTCCAGGGAGCTCAGTAGAGAACCCAGACACAGCTTCTGCAGGAAGTACCATCAATAGCTTCAGTTCCACTGGCCATCTGTCCCTCTGTGTCTCTGCCCAAGTTTCAAATCTTGTCTCATTGCCCCCTGTCCTCTGATCGGGACTATTGCGGTCATATGGATGGAGGAGAGCAATTTCCCCAAGGTAAAGGAAGGGCACGGTTATCAGAAGAAAGGGGCAGTGTCCAGGAAAAGAAAGAAAAGAATAGACCCACTAAAGACCGAAACTTCAGTCAAACACTCATTTTCAAAAATACAGGTTTGGCCTCACCTGCTTTAAGTAAATAAGGGGTTTAGTTGGCTGCAAGCACAATAAGAGTGCTAACACAGCCTTGGTGGTCCCAGCATCAGTAAGACGGCACCCCTTCAGAGGTTCCAGCACAGCCATGGGACCTTCACCATGGCCCCCTGTGGTTCTGGGTGGCCCTCCTCTGTGATTCTGGTCTCTGGGACACATCCTCTCATTCATTCTCCACCTCTAGGAATGGTAGCTGCTTCCTGTAATTACGAATGTCTGGGTTATCTCACATTTGCCTTTTTGCCCACTTTGTCCTTCTGTAGCTATGTAAAAAGCTCCTGTGTTAATTTCCCTCTACTGGAAATGTTGAGAGTATCGCTATCTTCCTTTCTGGAGTCTGACTGATGCAAATGCTGAAAAGCCAGATGATGTCCACAGTAGGATGTTTGGTGAGGGAGGTTGATACCACGTGGTACTTGGAATGCATGTCTTGTTCAAAGGAAGACTTAGGGAATGTGATCACCAGCTTCAACTATCTGAAGAGCTTTCATCTGAAAAAGGGATTATATTTATCCCCTGTAGTTCCGGAGGGCAGAACTAGGATTAGTGAGCAGAATTTTCAAGGAAGCAGGTTTCAGCTCAAAATAAGGAACTGTCCTCTAAGCCCTTGAACTGCCCCCAATGGAATGCACTGGGCAACTTTTACTGGAGGTTAGTCAAGCAGAGGATTGCTTTTCATCCCTCTGAGACACTGAAGAGGTGCCCACCAGAGTGACACGTGGGGCCAAATCAACTCTTGAGGCCCCAAAATCCTGCTGCAGAATCTGTAGGCTTTAATTAAAGATTTAGTCATTTTCCATTGGAGCTCGAGGACAAAGCTGGGGTGCTTCGTGACCTGCAGAAAACAGTATCAATTATCCTCTAAGATTTATCTTGGCTCCAGGGTACTTTAAAACAATCACTCTTCCTCTAAGACTGAAAAATTCAACTTCCCACCATTGTACACCCAGCTGAAAGCAGACACCCATGAGTAGGAAGATTCCCCTCTCTGCTTCTACTGGGTTCACTCTGTGTCCCTGTGATTTATGCCCAGAGGTCCTTTGGAGGAGACAAAGGTGACGACAGCCCACAACTAACGGAATCAAAGGATTCGAGTGTTCTGGAAAGATTTGCTCACCCTTGTGAATCTCCATTGATAGATCCAGATCCCTGAGGCTGAGGCTTCCCGTATCAGTCCTGGATTCACAAGGATCAGCAGACAGTTATGAGGGAACCAGACAAGTCTTCGAAACCTTTATGAGATTATCTTCCTGCCAGCTTGAAAATCCCACCACCTTTGCAATTCTTGCTACAGCTGTCAATAGCTTGTGCACATCTGTACAGCCCACCCTTACTGCTGTTCGGGGCACACGAGTCTCAAAACAGCTCTTCTCCATACACCAGTTTTCCTTTCCTGGAGCAAAACCCCCTTCATTCGCATTGTGGCAGTTTGGCGGGTAGGTGGGGGGAAGGCCATTCCCCTTTGAGCCCTGCTAAACCAAATGTAGAAATGTAACATTCTCACCTCTAATATGTTCAGAAAATGGTAACTTCTAGCACACTAAAAGAAGTGTTCTGTTACATTTTCCAGTGGGAACACTGGAGGAGAAGGGAAACACAATGAGTAACCCATGGTCAAACCCCCAGATATAGGGCTTCCCTGGTGGCGCAGTGGTTGAGAACCCGCCTGCCGATGCAGGGGACACGGGTTCGTGCCCCGGTCCGGGAAGATCCTACATGCCGTGGAGCGGCTGGGCCCGTGAGCCATGGCCGCTGAGCCTGTGCATCCGGAGCCTGTGCTCCGCAGCGGGAGAGGCCACAACAGTGAGAGGCCCGTGTACCGCAAAAAAAAAAATAAAATAAAAAAATTAAAAAAAAACACAGATATAACAGTACCAGAAATTAAACATCATTTTGACCTAGTCCAGGGATGCTCCCCTCACTCACACAATCTTATTGCTTCAGAGAATCCTACATTATAAGAGAGAAATCCATAGCATTAAGAGATTTGGTGGCTCAGCCCAGCTTTCCAGAGAGCATGGGTTCAAACTGACATCAGGCCATGGGTGACCGGGAGGTTGCCCCTTTTGCCAACACAACCCTTCGTGGATCATTTTACTTTCCATCTGCTTCCCCTAAATTTGTCCCAATATTTTTGTCATTTTGACATTTGTCATACGTCTTACTCTAAGGGTGTGACTGCCCAGAAAACAGAGGGAAAATGCCCAAGAAGTGATCAGCAGAGCCTGGCTTGCATGTCAGCAACTGCCCAACTCTCCGGACTCCTGCCATGGGTTAGGGAGCCCAGGGTGCAAAATATCTTAAAACGCAGACACACCTGTATGCCTAAAAGCCCAACACGAGCCAAGAAAAATTTTGAGTTTAACAATATCCTCTTCCCACAGCCTGTCCCAAGAAGTAGGGCTGTAAGGCCATGTTCTCCTAGTGAAAAGCTGTTGGTTAGAGCCTGGTGCTGAGGGCAGTAGAGGGCAGGAAGAGAGAATATCATGGTGTGGTGGGAGGTGAGATGGAGCATAGGGGGACAGGGGCTTCTCTCATGGATGGGCCCCCCTATGGGACCAGCTCTCTTGCTGCAAGTCAGGTCAGCTTGTCTTCCAGCTCAAGAGCTCTGAATTGCGATGCTCATCTAATGCTCTCTGTTTCTTCTCCCTCCGACCCCTCTCTGACCGCCCCTCATATTGTCCCCCTCCCTGTCCCTTTATGTTCCTTGGCCCTCTCTCCGCCCATCCCCTCCAGTCTGAGGCAGCCACCTGGGGACCCTGCTATCCAATCATTAGCCAGGGCAGCTGCTCTACCAAGCAAGCTCCAGAGACGTGCAGCTGGAGGAATGGAGTCTTGCGTGGAGGAGGGGAGCTGGGGAAGGCCCACCGAACCTTCTCAGGTGGCCAGATGATGCCTAATTAGGCCCCCTGCTCTGGAGGCCTCACCAGATGGGCAAATGCCTGGCAGCCTCAGGGAGCCAGCAAGACGCTGTGGGAAGTCCCAGCGCACGGTTTTCTTTCCAGCTGCCTCTGCGGCTGTGCGGAAGGATGGTTAAAATAGTAATTGGCGCCTGGGGTCAAGGGGCCTCGCTTTTCCCTGCCAGGAGGGGAGATGCTCTGCTTCTCAGTGATGCAACCCCGCCACTCCCTCACCCCAAGGATCCCCTCCACCAGCCTGGAGTCTGAGTTGCTGATGCTGTTGATTGAAATGGGATTTCTTTTTGTTTTGGAAGCATGACCAGAAGAGTTGGCGCTGGGAACATTTTTCTAAACCTAAACAATGCACACTATGAATTCATGAAAGGTAGGATTAAACTAGAAGGGAGACATGAAGAAAATGCATGGGTTTCATTCTTTCTGTCTCCCCAGCCTACAAATGTGAGCCACAAAGGGCGTGGCAAAGGGAGGGTGAGGCAGCTGAGGACTTAATTTTGACAAATTGCTGTTTCTGGGCAAGGGAGAAGTCGGGAGCCAGTGAGGGAGGCGGGGTGTAGGGGTCCGCTCTGGTGGTGCAGATATTTTATATTTCAAGGCCTGTCCCTGGCCTGCAAAAGAGAACTGCCCTGTGGTTCTCCTAAGCTACCTGGCCACTGCGCCTCTCACTGCCCCTCAGCATGGCCATTTCTACAAGAAAAACATGTCATGGGGGACAGGCAGGGAAGCAGAACCTTTGACACCCTCCTCCCCCCCAAATTCTGCTATTCAGGTGGAGTTCGCCTTTAGGTGGAAAGGCATCAATGGAAATAATGAAGTTTACAAACATTAAAGGGAAAAAATGCAGGAAATGGAGCTAAAAATGGGCCAAACAACTTCTTTGCCCTTCCGTCTTCCTGCCTATCCCTAGCTCCTTGTGTGACGGAGAGCATTCCTTGCCTTTGATGAAGAAGTGATAGCAGCAGTGCTTAAGTTCTTGACTCAGATGGCATTTTTTTTTTTTTTTTTTTTTTTTTGCGGTACATGGCCTCTCCCGTTGTGGCCTCTCCCGTTGCGGAGCACAGGCTCCCCGGACGCGCAGGCTCAGCGGCCATGGCTCACGGGCCCAGCCGCTCCACGGCATGTGGGATCCTCCCAGACTGGGGCACGAACCCGTGTCCCCTGCATCGGCAGGCAGACTCTCAACCACTGCGCCACCAGGGAAGCCCCAGATGGCCTTTTTATAGAAAAGGAAAAGTCAGGAAAATACAAGAAATCTTTTCTGCCTGCCATCACAGCCCTCGCGCCCCCATTTGGGATACCCTATAAGCGTCCATATGGATTCAGGGGGAAAACCCATGTATCTCATTTGGTGGTCTTCTTTTTTAAGCTGTTGGAAAGTGAACTCTCCTGCCCAGTGGCAGTTGTTTTCTAGCTATTATATGCAGGGAAAATTTCCAAAATATAATGTAATAAGGCGAAGAAAACAAGCATACAAATCATTTATTATAATATTCCTTATTTACCCTTGTTATTAATGTCCCTTGTTTGTGGGACAAATTTGTGGACGGGACAGGCTGTGTATGATTACATTCTTGGCCAGCAGAGAACCAGGTTGGCGGCAGCACGTCTCTGAGAAATCTCAGCTCTCTGCAGCTTCTAGAGTATAACATATTTTCTGCGGGCTCAGGCTGATACAGCGGACATTTAATTGTTAATTCACCAACAGCCATCTGCTAAAGCGTAGACTCCCTGGAAATCTGGGGAAACAGCGCCACCTAGCAGCCCTAGCGCTAAGTGCTTCAAAGCTGTGTTGTTGACTGGGCCGGTGGAAAAGGCTGTCGGTTCTTTTGAGGTTGACCAAATTGGAAAGGTGGTCTCTCTCCAAATCCATCTCCGCTACCAATGAGCACAATGAGCTGGCGACAGCTTGGAGTCCATTTTGCTTCGGAAAAGCAGCTCAGCTTAACATTCTGGTTGGATAAGCAAGGTTTCATAAAATTTCATTACCATAGGTCATTTCACCTGTAAGACACTTTGGAGCTACACATTTAAAAGATGAGAAGATGGAGGCCCAAGGAGAACAAGGTGCTTCTTCAAGGTCACACGGCTATTTTATGGTTGAGCCAGGCTCAAAAACTAGAACCAATCCTGCTATTCATAGAATGGGAACCCTTTTTATAGGCTGGGCAGAGATGAAGGTAGAAATAAGACACAGAAGTGAGAGTATCCATCAGTAAGCCAAGGTCTGGGTCTCTCTCTGAATCTAGATATTGATAACAGGGATAAGGCAAGGTGCACAGTAAACACAAGGACAGATTTTGGCCCGTGTCTAGGACACAGGCAAACACCATGGACAAATCTTTGAGACGCCCTGCAAAATGTCACTGAAATGGCTGAAACAAATATTTGGGCTGTTCTCCAGCCCAGCCTCTCTGTGGTCTGGTCAGTCACATGTCTCCCTAAGAGGAAAACTATTAGAGATTTTAATTTGGGAAATAGGGGTTTTCAGACTCTCCTCCTCTAAAGGCCCTTTGGAGCTTTGACTTCAAATGTGTCAGATGCTCTTTCTCTCTCTCAGGGAGGAACATTGTGGAGACTCAACCTGTCAGAGCTGGAAGGGACCTTGGGGGTGACTCATCCCATGGGGCTCATCCTGAGTGCACATTGGAATTGCCAGAGAAGATGTTAAAAATGTCAGTGCTAGGGTCCCACCCCAGACCAATTAAATAAAATTCTCTAGTGTGGGACCTAGGTATGGTAGGTCCCCCCTAATCTGCGATTTCGCTTTCTGTGGTTTCAGTTACCCACAGTTAACTACAGTTCAAAACTATTAAATGGAAAATTCCAGAAACAAACTACTCATGGGCTTTAAATTGTGTGCTGTTCTCAGTAGTGTGATGAAATCTCGCACCATACAGCACAGGGTCCCCAACCATCGACATCATCATGGCTCAATCCAGGATCACCTGTTCCAGGTGACCTGCTTCTGACATGTGGTCTGAAGGTCCACAGCCTAATGTTATGTCACAATGCCTATGTCATTCGCCTCACTTCATCTCATCACGGAGATATTTTATCATATCACATCATCACAAGAAGAAGGTTGAGTTCAGTAGCACAATAAGATATTTTGAGAGAGAGATAGAAAGACTATACTCCCAAACTTGTATTATAGTATATTATTATAATTGATCTATTTTATTATTAGTTATTGTGAATCTCTGACTGTGCCTAATTTATAAATCAAACTGTATCATAGGTATGTATGGGTGGGCCCAAAAGTGCCTTCGGTTTTTTAAGCAAAAATAAAAGACACATTTTTCATTTTGACCAAGAATTTTATTGAACAACATATTCAGCCTTTTGTTCCACTACCTTCCACCAGTTTTCAGGCAACTTCATAATTCCATCTTCCCAAAACTTTTTACCTATTTGAGCAAAGAACAGTTCCAGGTGCCTTTTACAGTCTTCCAGGGAATTGAAAATTTTCCATTAAGAGAATTTTGTAAAGACCAAAATAAATGGAAATCCGAAGGTGCAATGTCTGGTGACGGCGGATGAATCAGAACTTCCCAGCCAAGCTGTAACAGTTTTTGCCTGGTCATCAAAGAAACATACAGTCTCACATTATCCTGATGGAAGATTATGCGTTTTCTGTTGACTCATTCTGCACGCTTTTCATCGAGTGTCACTTTCAGTTGGTCTAATTGGGAGCAGTACTGTTGGAATTAATCGTTTGGTTTTCCGGAAGGAGCTCATAATAGAGGACTCCCTTCCAATCCCACCATATACACAACATCACCTTCTTCGGATGAAGACTGGCCTTTGGTGTGGTTGGCAGTGGTTCATTTCGCTTGCCCCACAATCTCTTCCATTCTGCATTGTTGTACAGCGTCCACTTTTCATCAACCATCACAATTTGTTTTTAAAAAAGAACATTTTCATTACGTTTCAGTAGAGAATTCCAAGTGGAAATATGGTCAAGAAGGTTTTTTTCGCTTAACTTACATGGAACCCAAACATCAAAGCGATTCACATAACCAAGCCGGTGCAAATGATTTACAACTCTTGATTTGGGTATTTTGAGTATGTCGGCTATCTCCCGCGTGGTATAACGTTGATTGTTCTCAATTAATGTCTCGATTTGATCGCTATCACCTTCAACTGGTCTACCCAACTGTGGAGCAACGTCCAACGAGAAATCTCCAGCACAAAACTTTGCAAACCACTTTTGACATGTTCCATCGGTCACAGCACCTTCTCCATACACTGCACAAATCTTTTTTTGCATTTCAGTTGTGTTTTTACCTTTCTTGAAATAATAAAGCATAATAGGCCGAAAACGTTGCTTGTTTTTCTTCCATCTTCAATATTAAAATGGCTACACAGGGCTTCGCTGGTGGCACAGTGGTTGAGAGTCCGCCTGCCGATGCAGGGAACGCGGGTTCGTGCCCCGGTCCGGGAGGGTCCCACATGCCGCGGGATGTGGGCCCGTGAGCCGTGGCTGCTGAGCCTGCGCGTCTGGAGCCTGTGCTCCGCAACGGGAGAGGCCACAGCAGTGAGGGGCCCGCGTACCGCAAAAAAAAAAAAAAAAAAAAAAAAAAAATGGCTACACAAAAATTCACCCATTTCGATAACTCTTCTTTTAAATGCACGCTGATATGACAGTGGTCACATACAATCTAACAGAATTGTTTCAAATGAAGTTAAAGACAATAAGTGCTACTAGAGCCATCTTACAGAAAAAACCGAATGAAACTTTTGGCCCACCCAATATGTATAGGAAAAAACATAGTGTACCTAGGATTCAGGACTAGCCCTAGCTTTAGGCGCCCACTGGGGGTCTTAGAACATACCTTGCACAGATAATGAGGAACTATCGTATTAGTATGTATGAGGGATGCCAATAGGCTACCAAGGTTAAGAATCGCTGGCTTCTAGCCCAAACTTTCCTCCTAAAGATGAGAAAACTGAGCTGCAGAAAGGCAGAGTGCTCTGTCCAGCAACACACAGGGAGCTAATGGCAGAACTGGGGCCAGTTTTCTCTTCCTTGTCCTTAGCAGCTTGCTACAGTCCATTACACCACGCTCAGCTCCAAGCAGCCAGATAGCCAGCGTGGTCAAAGCCTGCAGACACAGCCCCGAGACAGCCGTCTGTGAGTGGTCATTGCACAGGAAGTGCTCTGAGCACTGTGCAAACTCAGCACTTAGGAACTTTGAAAGAAGAGATGTTGAAGGATTCTAACCAATGTGAGGGCACTTGGTCATATTTTTTTTCAACTATGATTTTTGGGACTGGAGAAATAACCACAGAATGGGTCTAGGGTCCCCCCTGGGCCCATGGTGAGATGGACCAGAGCCAGACTGACTCCACTGATCGCCTGATGGGTGGTACTTTGGGTCTCCAGCGTCCACTTGTCCCTGACAGTCTGATTACACCCCTTGCCCCCGTGCACAATCACCCTAGTATGCAGCCACAGGTCCCTTTAGTGAAGGTCAGAAAGAAGGTTCACGGTGTAAACTGTTGGCTGTGCAGCAGGATTTCCAAGGAGACCTGTCCTCCTCTTCATTCAAGAGGCTCTGTGTCTATACAATGACTCAAGTCTGAGAATTAGTTGAGGGATTTTTTACTTTCTATTGTGGTGATTCTATGCACCAGATCTAGAGCTTTCCCATTATGCAAATCAAGTAAGGCTTTAATAGCCTGCCCGTGTATTACTGCTCAAGGAACATAGTGATCAACTAGCCAATTCAATGGCTCTACAGGCCATTCTATTCTGATTACTACTTGGGTTCTGCAAACCCTTACAGTAAACACACTCATCTTGTCTTTAGCAATTAAATACCACCTCTTGGTGCTGGGTTTCAACATCTCCACTGAAGTCAGGGAGTCCTGTTTGATGGCAGCTGTCCACACCATCACTTCTGGCTCACAGAGGAGAGCCAGCACAGAGAACACGGGGGCTCCCTCACAAATGCATCTCCTCCAGCCTTGGTAAAGGGAGTGCCCTCTGGACCCTCTGAGGGGATGCAGTTAGGAGGTAGGTGAGCTGATCGCATATAATACATCTGCTCCAGCTTCCCCATTCCCCAAAGCTCTATATACATTCCTCTGTCTCACTGCCCCATATCTCTTGTCAGGAAGGTCTGGCCCAGGACCCATTACCTTACTGTCTTCATGACAATTCAAAACCCCAGAGATTCTAACATCAGCATTATGCAACCAAACCACATCTCCCAGGCTGCTTCTCAAACTTTAAAAGAGCTCCAAAATCCCATCAGAGTGCCCCAGGTTTTAAAGAAATCGCTGATCACGAGCTATGAAATGAAGAATTGCATCAATACCAAAAGTTTAGAAGAGAAGAATGATTCAGGCAATGTTAGCCTAAGATTCTCCAGGATGAGGCTGGCTGTGACCAGGAATCTGCGAGCAGGGCATCAGCATGAATGTTCCAGGCTGGGCTTCCCTGTCCCACTCCCAGTTCCACCTTTCAATCAGGGATGCAGAAAGGAAGGTGGAGGGGAGACAAATCTTGACCTTGTGAGGCCAAGATGGCTCGAGGGCTCATACCCTTTTGCCCTTGTCTTTGGCCTTTAGCATTGCTGAGAGGAAACACAGAAGCTTTATAGGATGCTAGGCATTGGCCACATGGAGAGGGTTTTGCATGGGGCTCCCCACTATACCCAGGGATGATGCCCGCCTGCAAGCCCTCTATCTGAATTTGGATGTTTTAAACAAAATAACACAGGCTGTCAAAGAATTCATTTCAGGAGTCCTTTTATACTGTCAGCTTATCATGTGGCTCCACCGTGAAACCCTGGGTTGGCTTGGTGTTTCACTCAGAATAGAGCCCAAGGATCCTTCCACGGGGCCCAGGAGCTAAGTGATCAGCGCCCCCCTTCCTCTCCGGCTCATCCCCTATTCCACTCCCTTGCTCACTGTGGTCCAGATGCGCTGGCTTTCTTGCTTCTCTTCAAACATGCATAGAACTTCCCCTGGCCATTCCCTCTGCTTAGCACACCCCTCCACCAACTCGGCCCCTGACCGTCTTTGATCTTTGTCCAAATGTCACCCGACAGCTTCCCTGACAATCTCCTTTTACAGTGCATCCTCCACCCCGCTCCTCTGCCTTTTTTCCATTACGGGTCACCTTCTGACATACTGTATACTTCATTTATTTTGATATTGTCTGTCTCCCGCACTAGAATGGCAGCTCCCTGTGGGCAGACATGCTTGTCACTTCTGTCACTGCTGAATCCCCAACCCCCAGAAAAATGCTCGGCATGTGGAAGGGGATCAGTGAATATTTTGTGAGTCGATGAATGAAACTACTATGTGATTGGCTCTGCGGTTGAGCCAATCACAGCTTAATAAATGGGATCCACTGAGAGCCAGAGGCAGCCAGTTTGCCTGCCTTTCCTCTCTACCAAAGTGGAACAATCTCACAGCAATCAATCCAATCAGTAAGGAATTGCCCAGGTCTGATAAGACACACAGACACTGCAGTTAACTTTTCTACGGCATTTCTTTTTTAAGTTCTTTAATTAAAACTACACATGGATGGTTAAAGCAAAATGTTTTCACTCTACCTAAGCTTGCCATATATCTGTGGTTTAAAAAGTGAATCTTGCCCCACTAATAATGTCCTTCATCATGTTGCTTAGAGGAGGAGGTTTCAAGGAAAAGGACAGTTATGATTGTGACTCCTTTTACACTAGACTAATAATAACTTTAGAAAAACAGCCCATGTTTAGCTCCACAGATGTGCCTTGAGGGGGACCCTAAAACACCTGAGGATAAAGAGTGTCCATTCACAAGAGGAGGCCAGCCACACTTGTTGGGCCCATCTGAGTATTATTCCTTTCCGCCAAATGAAAGCTTCAGCCAATGAGTTGCTTAGTTATTATAGGTTATTCTGAATTCAGACAGCTGTCTTGTGTCTGGAAATTGATTACAAAGTAGATGCATCTATCAACTGGGGAATTTCTGATATAAAATTCATTCTTTTATTTGTCAAACATTGACTTAGAACCTCATAGGTGTGTTGAATATACCAAGTAAAACACTTGCAGACACTCTGTGGATAGTAAGGAGAAAGGGGCCTTACTTGATACTGGGAGAGAGGGGTGCCAGGAAGGCCTCATGGATTATATTATTCGGGGATTTGGACAAGCCCCGAATGAAGTGAGGAAGAAGCCATGCAGATTTAGGAGGGAGAGCATTCCAGGCAGATCAGGTGCAAAGGCCCTGAGGTGGAAATGAGCTCGACATGTCAGGACACAAGAGGCTCCTTTGACTTATCTCCTTTCTCTCCTTGACTAGAATCCCAAAGCCTCATCCTATCCCAGAAGCCAGCTCCTCCTCTCTGGTAGATCCAGGGCCTTCCCAGCCCTCAGTCTGAACTAGACACCGCAGAGTAGCCGTGCCCCCAAAACTTTTGTTGCTAGGGCTCTAAGACTAGTTCTTCCAGGCAAACAAACTCCCTTTATCCTGCAGACTTCTGGCCTTTTAACATGGGCTTTCCATTGCTGACAAACTCCATAATCGAGAGGAGGTGTTAGCAAAACTCCTTCTATTCCTTAGCAGAACCCCTCCCATCCCACACCCCACCCTCCCACAAAGGAGCTTGAAATGTGAAGGGTAAGGGAGAGCTGAGCTGCGGGGAGGACAGGCTGGTGGGGTGCTCACTGGGCCCCCTTCTCATAGGCCTGATGAGCAAGCTGGACTCCCCACTCCTGCCATCACCCTCCAGGGAGGGGGTGGGGCGTGCATGGTGGGGTGAGCAGTGAGGAAGAGGAGGAGGAGGAAGAGGAGGAGGAGGAAGAGGAGGGAAACCACCTCCCTCTGAGCCAGGCTGGGATTGCAGATTAGGGACCAGAGTCCAGGCCAGACCTGCCTCCTGCAGGCTCACTCACCCTGGAGGGAAGTCACAGTGGGGAGCAGGGAGAGAGGAACCTTGCCCTGGGGTTCTGCAGCCTCTCCAGCCTCAGAGTGTTGGTCCTGTGAACAGTGTCCAGACCACAGTTTCTGCTGAAATGGGTCCCAGTTTATAAATGTACTCATGTTTTCACTACTGTTTTTCATTTGTCTCAGCTTCATTTCCCCCAGTTCCCAGTTCCATGCTTGTCAACAAGACTGTCCACTTATCTGAAGAGAAATGACATCAAGAGTGAATTTAAAGGCTGCTAGAAAGGCAAAGGGGGCCAAAATACCACTGAGTCATCCATCACCTGCTCACTACAGTCTTTTCTACTCTGATGTTAAGTACCTTCTAGACATTATTTAACTGTTGTGTAAACAACATGAGGTGCGTCTCAGTGTTCCTGTGCCGTGGACAAAATAACCTAGGCTCAGAAAGGTAGAGACACCTGCCCAAGCTCACACAGCTAGAAAAGAGCCAGAATTGGATACAAGTGTGCATGGTTCTAGAATCTTCTTGCCACTCAGTGCAAAGACACATAGAGGAGGAATAACTATATGCTGAACACCTGTAGACTGGTTAAATTTTCTACCTCACTCTCTTGGAATGAGAAACTGGTCATCACGACCCCATTCAGTTACTGGTAAGAGGAGCAGAAATGGGGGAGGAAGGTGCAGAAAAGATGCCAACCCAGAACAGAGCACTGCTGACTTCCTATGTTTGTTTGCCTGGGGCGGCTTTTCTTCTTTGTAGGATAAGGAGAGAGACGCCTACATTAGTCAGCACCTTCGCACAGCCCAGCTTCCTACCCTGCCTGGCAACTGGCTAGGCTGATGCATAAACAAAGGAAGGAGCTGCCCCAGCAGTGCGGGAAGGGGGCCATCAGGCCAGCCCTTGAAATTCTCCCACCCGCTTCCAGCCTGAAATTTCCCCTCATTTCACAAATGCAAACACAGAAGAACAGAGAGTGGGCAAAGCTGGCCCAGAAGGCGTTGCCAGTCAGGGCAGAATCAGGACCGGAAAGAAATGAGCTATTCACCCACAGTTCATTCATTCGTTCATTCATTTGGATTCATTAAAACGGCCAAGGCTCTGTCCTCATGGAGGTGATGTTCAAGTGAGAAAGATAGTTGATAAATGGACAGATACACAATACAGTGTAAAGAACAATATAAAGGAGTGTAGGCGAAGTCCTCCCTGGGGTGACTTGGGACAGAGACCGATTTCTCACCCGACTGAAGTGAGAAAATAAGGGCAAGGTTACTGAGAAGGGAATAACTTGCTGTGTGGGACAACAACAAGGAGACCAGAATATTCTGATCGGATTGAATGAGGGTAGAACTTACATTCAGAGGTAACTGGTGTTAGATCATAAAGCTCTATACGAAGAACAGGACTTTGGATTATTTTTTTAATAGTGATGCAAAGCCATGGAAGAGCTGAAAGCAGGGAAACATCATGATCTCCTTCAGGTTTTTAAAAATCACTCTTGCTACCATGTAGGAAAGAACCCGCAGAGAAGGAAAAGTGGAGGTGATGATGGCTTTCCTTCAAGATGAGCTCGAAGGAAAGAAATAAGGAGCATAAGAAGGGGTTGGACCCAGGGGGTGGAGCAAAAATGATTTGCTGATGTGTTACATATAGTATGTGTGATGGCTTTCAAGGAATACAACTTGGTTTTCATCCTGAGCATGTGATCGAACTGTGGCACCACTGTACAAACTGGAATCCTGTAGATGTCAGAATCTGGATGAAATTAAGTTTTGTATCTCCAGCGCCCAGAACAGTGGATCCCACATTGGAGTTTAATAAACTTAAATGATCAGATAAATGCAATGATTACTACATGTACATACACACAAGCACAAATATTTAACTACCCTGCTTCCCTTTGTCTTTTGCTATAGTTTTGCAATTATTTTAGTTTTTTTTCCAAAAGAAATCTTAATTGAAATACCAATATATAAAACAAACACATTGCAAACATTTATTCATGAACATTTATATTTGAGTTCAATTATGACATTTGCTTATGATAAAGTCAATCAATGAGGCCAAACAGTTCTGATACATACAGATATTTGAAATCAGATGATATGGATGTTAACTTCAATTTTCCATATGTTCTAACTTCCATTTGTTTCTGTTTTGTCTGGTTGCACCTTATGAAGAAGTAGTTACAAATGGCATAAGTTTTAAATGTGTTTCGTGCCAGTTAGTAACACCTTTGGCTACATGTAAGAAAAGAGTTAAATGTCAGAGGCTTAACCATAAGGAAGTTTACTTTTGATTAACAAAAATCAGTAATATAAAGAAGTGTACAGTTAGAAATAGTGTCTTAAAAGACTTGAACAAGTAATCCAAAGGTAGGAGCTACAGAACTAATTCAATAGTTTAACAGTGTCATAAGGGCCCTGGTCTTTCCATCCTTCCATCCTGCCATTCCTAGGCTGTCATTTCAGCCCTGGGAAGTCACTTTATGGTCATGGGCCATCAAAAAACTATCAGAAAACTAGATCAAAGAGTGGCCAGGACAGAAAGAGACCTTTCTTCGTGACTACCCTCTCCCTATACCAGGGAAACATCTTTCCCAGAATCCTCCAACAGAGTTCTTTTGTGTCTAATTTGCCAGACCACATGCTCACTCTTGGACCTTCACTAAGCTACAGTACTTTCTGACTAATAGCTGAGCAAGACCAAGGAAAAATTTCAAGAAACTTTTCAATAATTAACTTGGAAGCTTGAAAGACCAGTGGCAGAAACAGTTTGTGTAATGACATAAGTGATCGTACATATATAGAACTGGGCCACTTCCTGCTGTTCTCAGTGGCCAAAGATAACTTCGATTGGATATTTTCTGAAGATTTCAGAAAGTAGAAATAAATTGACACGAAGAAAAAAAATGCTAAAAATTATGCTTTCCTATTTATCTCTTCGGAGTCCCATTCAGCTGCTGTTTTCTCAGAATCTGTCTCTTTCCCTCAAACCTTCTTTAAGAACTTCATCCTCCCTAAACCCCTCCCTTCCCATCTTTCTTCATCCCCTCTCCCTGTAATCACTGGCCCAGTCTCCTGATTTCTCCATTTGCACTACCCGGACATTACCCTGATGAGTGCAAAAAGTCATTCAGACAAACTTACTTCACTGAAAGTAAAGAAGGCAAAAGGGCATAGTACCCCTGCTTCAGTATGTTTACCTTTGTCACATGATCATATTGAACAGCAGTTCCCATCTCCTTTCTCAGATATTGGAGTTAGATCAGAAGTGCCCCAAATTTACAATAAGGGCCAGAAAGCTACTTAACATTCAACATTATCAATATACAGCATAAGATAATTTATCATTCTATTAATGACTCAGCAACATGATATGAACAGGCTCTGAGCATCTACTTCAGTATGACCTTCATAAAATTTAGGGTGGAACACTTTTGTACAATATTCTGTGATTCATTAGATGCAGGCCTGAATTTTTTGTAAAGATGATAGCAATTTTCTTCAAGGTAAAAGACATGCTCATAGATGGTAGAAAAAGCTTTATCCTGAGGGCCATACTCTACACACACACACATACACACACACACACACAGAGTAAGCCTGATGACACAAAGATAGTAATCTCCAGTGTTAAATTTAAAATGGAAAATATTTGGTGTGAGGTTTTTTTCTTTAGTCTATAGTTTTTAGATGAACTAAAGATACATTATTTAAAAAAAAAAAACTCAGTTTATCCCATAGCAGGGTTAACATGAGTTGTAAACAAATAGTTTTTCACATTATTTTTCCAGAGACCCCTGCAAATATATAAATGTATTAACCAAGAAAAGTATCATATTAACGTGTTAACAAGAAAGACAGGTCTCCCAATAAGCTCTCAACCCTGCCTGTGTACAGTGGTTAGAAGGAACCCAGGCAATTCAGTCTGTGGACTTTATGCTGCCATCTCCTCTATAAGAGGGATGTTAACCCCTTCCCATTGGAAGAATTTTTAAAATGTAGAAATTCAGCAAAAAAAAAAAAAGAGACTGCTTGAAATGGAAGGAACCACAACTCGAGCCAGTGGAAGACCCCATTCCCCACCACGCACAGGCTATTTTGTAAAAGGTGTTTCCTGGGATTGTGGTTATATACCTCGAGGGCAAGGACTGAGTCTCTCGTTCTCCTCCAACATGGAAGAGTTAATTTACTAATAATAATCATGCCAATAAGGTAGCAGTGGTTGAACTACATAAGAGTCTGCTTTTCAGTTCAATTTTCAGCATCAGAAATTCAAATTATGGAGCATCCCCTCCAATGAAATTGAAAACTGAAAGACTGATTTCACACCAACCAGAATTGAAATTCTCTGCCTTGAAAACTCTTCAGGAATTCTTTATGCACTTTTGACTTGAAATAATGACTTTACTTCAAAATAAAGCAGCTATAGATCTTGAGGTTGGCTTGCTTTTTTAGTAACTGTGGGTTTTCTCAACCCGAGGCTGGAAAACTAGTCTGGCATTAATCATTGAATCAAAGGAGGTAACCAAGGTCATAGCCACGATCCCACCCAATTTGTTATATGGATAACTAATAGGAAAAGTTCTTTGTAATGGCAACTCTGTGTCCCAACCTGCTGCAGCCCTTAAGCCCCTCCTACACAAAAACTCAGGAGCTCTATGTCTGGTCTTGCCTTGCTCTCAGCCTTCTTAGCTGAACTAGAGGCCTTACTCAAGTCTCTGCCATCCAGTGGTTCTTTAGGCAGGGGACATATGTGACTGTGAACTTCATCTCAAAATCTACAGTTGGTTTTGCTTCTCCTGCTCCCAACATTCTACTCAACTCATCACCTGAGTCATGAGTAGTCATATCCCAAAATATAGCAATGTCAAGTTCATCCAATTATTTTCATATTTTATAAAGGTAAGTGTTCCCCCCTTTTAGAATCATACATTCTGATGACTAAAATTCATTAATAAATTATGTCTTTGCTCATACTTTGGTTCTTAATCTAATGCCTCATTCATTTAATTTTCCCAGTAGTTCTTAGCACATCAAAGAGCTGCTAAAATCCAATGTGGTTTTAACAGATAGCATGCTTTAGGGAGCAAATGAAAGAAAACCTAACTCAAATGATTTGGACAATGAACAAAAAAAATTAAATTCCATAACTATAAGAACACGGATAGATTAAGACATTAGTTTTAGTTCCCTCATTTCTTTGGGGACTCATATTTCTTCCTTCTTTCCACTCTGCTTAATTCAGCAAGTCAGCTTGTAAGTCTCCTCATGGTAACAAGATGGCTGCAACAGTTCCAGGTATCACCACCTGACATCACAACATCCAGCAACAACAATAGCAGGAGAGAAACTGTTACCTTGTTCACAATCCCCAGTTCATTTTTAACAGCCAGAAAATCTTTCACAGGAGCTTCAGAGCTCATCCCCAAACCCCTTTCATTGACTAGAATTGTACCACCTTCCCACATCTCAATTAATCACTAACAAAAGAGAAATGGGACCACCTAGTTATTTTAATATCAACCTTTATTTTTCCTGGGCTGAGATTATAGCATACCCTCCTTTAAAAAAAAAAGCAAAAAAAACAGAAGAAAGTGAAGCATTAAACAACAACAAAAAAGAAGAAAAGAGAAAAGGGGAATATTGGGGGCAACTAAGTCTTTTAAAATTGATTTTGGGGTCCAAAATGTAAATAAAAGTACATTTATCAATTACTATATCCCCAAAGCCACTATTTAATATGGTCAGATATGCTAAAAGCCAACCTCACAGTAAGGGCAGAAATATCAACAGAGCCATAAGAAATTCACTTACTACCCTTGATAAACAGGATAAAGAGTAGTATAATTTTTTATTGAGTAGCATAGACACCTCTATGTTTTAAGGTACACTGCCTGAAAAGTTTTTGAAATCAGAGTGATTATTTGTCATCTGACATAAAATCAAGTTACCATATAGGACACTGGATGCAGCCTATCTCCATTGTAAAGAGGTCCATAAATGCACTGGTATTACCTAACGATAAAAATCAATACATAAATACTCATTCTATGATTTCAATACTTATTCTACAGCTACAGTAATTAAAACTGTGTGTTATGAGCATTAGGGTAAGTAGAGAGATCAATGGAACTGAACAGAAAGTCCTGAATAGATCTATACATATATGGCTCGTTGATTTTCAGCAGACAATGCAAAGTAATCAAAAGGAGAAAAAAAAGGTTTCTTTTCAACAAATGGGGCTTGAACAACTGGATAAAAATGAACCTTGATCCTCACCTTGCACTATACATAAAAATTAATTTGAGATAGATCATAGACACAAACATCAAGGGAAAAAAAGCATCTAAAAGAAAACATAGGAAACTACTTTATGACCTGGGAAGAAGAAAAGATTTCTTAGGACACACATTTCAAGAAAAACTTGAACAAAAATGTTGATAGCAGTTTTATTCATCAGTAACTCCAAACTGGAAATAAGCCAAATATCCAACAACAGGGAAATGAAAAAATAATTTATAGTATATTAATAAAATAAAAAATTATCCACTAGTGCACCCAACAATTTGGATGAATATCAAAAACATAATGCTAAGTGAAGAAGCCAGACATAAGAGTATATATGCTGCATTATTCTATTTAGAAGACGTTGAAGAACAAGCATAGCTAACCCAATGTGCTACAATTAAGAACAGTTTGTACACACTACTACTGCATATAAAATAGATAAACAAGGACATGCTGTAATAACCTATAATGAAAGAGAATCTGAAAAAGAATATATATATATATATATATAACTGAATCAGTTTGCTGTACAACTGAAACACTATAAATCAACTGTATTTCAATAATTAAAAAAAAAAAAAGAAGGGCTTCCCTGGTGGCGCAGTGGTTGAGAGTCTGCCTGCCAATGCAGGGGACGTGGGTTCGTGCCCTGGTCCGGGAAGATCTCACATGCCGCGGAGCAGCTGGGCCCGTGAGCCATGGCCACTGAGCCTGCGCGTCCAGAGCCTGTGCTCCGCAACGGGAGAGGCCACAACAGTAAGAGGTCCGCGCATCGGAAAAAAAAAAAAAAAAAAAAAAAAAAAAAAAAAAAAAATACTAGTTGGTTTTCTCTGGGGAGAGAAGGTGGGCTATTGACTGGGAAGAAGCACAAGTGTTGATGGAAATGTTCTATATCTTCAGTGGGGTTGTAATTACTTGAATGTATACATGTATCAAAACTTACTGAATTGTACACTTAATATCTGTGCATGGTTTTTTTCTTTTTTTGGTAAAGTATTCCTCAATAAAAAAAAAAACAATGTACAAATGCATGAATACATGAGTACTGAATTATAAGTTGCATTTTTATTTTGCCTCTATTTTAGGATCTCTAAAATTGTGATATGTCTTTTAATTATGGCCTAAAGAAACTTTCCAGCCATCTGGCAGTGGATTTTTAAAAACTAATATCAATATCTATTTATTTAGCAAACTTTTTACTGAAGTATAAAATATATGCAGAGATCTTAAGTGTACAGCTTGATCATTTTTTATAAAATAGATACCCCTGTATAACTACCTCTGAAATCAAAATATCAAACATCACCAGCACCATGGAAGCTTCCCACCTCCCCCTCATTGCTGTATAGTGTTCCAATGTATGAATACACCACAGTTGATTCTGATACCAGCTTCTGGTGGTTTTAAATAAAGCTGCCAGGAACATCCTTGTACATTTTTGGTGCACATATGCATTTATTTATGGGTCATAAGGTAGGCATATATTCAGCTTTCCTAGGTACTATCTAATAGTTTTCAAAAATGGTGGTGCCAATTTGCATTTCACTAGCAGTGTATAAGAATGCCTGTTGTTCTACATCCTTGCCAAAGTTTGACATTGTCAGATTTGTGTTTCATTTTTTGTTGGTTGGTTGGTTGGTTGGTTTTCGAGTGTGTGTTGAGGACAGGGCAGGGGCTTGGCGGGGGAAGCAGTGCTGGTTGTTTGGGTGGTAGTTTTTTTTTTAACATTCTGTTGGTATCTTATTAACCTGCAGTTCAATGTTAACTTAAACTTGGATCATCAATTAATTATTGCTTTAATGTCTTCAAAAAGGTTACATGATAAAGTAATTTTATATGTTAGAAAGCAAAGAAACAGAGTAGCAGGAAATGTGGAAATGTCACAATTCAGTGTTCTTCTTATAAAGCAACAACCCAACAACTGAGTGCCATAAATGACCTATGAAAGAGTCCATGAAGCTGCATTTGGGATTGAAACACACAAGGGGGAAAGATATTAGGGAAAGATTGCTAGGCACAACTCCAGACGATGCAACTAAAAGCAGTAGGATTTGCCAAGTCTTCATGGTAACCACATGAAATAGACATCACTATCCCCATTGAGGAAACTGAGTAATTAGCAAAACTAGAACTCATACTCAGGTAGGTCACTCTTTCCATAAGTAGATATAAAAGAAGCAAAGAAAAAAGCCATGACCCTTGTCCATATTAGTCGTCATAATCTGTAATTTTCAAACCCATTATCTTAGTAGAACGCCGCCCAGCCCAACATTCTGTGTATCCAAGCAAGGCAGAGATAAATCCCTACTTTACTGTGAGAAAACTGAGAGGCTGATGGGTCCCTGTGGTTACAGAACTGGTTTGAGAAGCAGAGCCAGGGACAAGATCAGAACCCCCTGCTTCCCAGGACAGATTACTATGCTTCACTGTCATAGGAGAAATTAGCCAAGCACGCCTATCTTCCAACATCTGTCTCCCCTCATGCCTGAGCTACAAAGTGTGGGTGGGAGATACAAGGATTTCTTGGTCTGGTCTCCATCCCTTACTACATACTGCGTTTTCTTTTTCTCAGACAGCAAGCATCAAATGACTTGGAAGAGAACATTCACTCTCAGGATTTGGTGTTTTAATTGGTTCCTTCTCCCCTAAAGAGTCACCAAGGATATCAAATACTACTTAATGAGGAACTGAATAAATATTTTAGAAGTGATAGTCTTCTAGGGGTACATAAACCAACATGTTGGTTAGGTCTAGAGATTAAAATATCTAGCAACCAGGTAGGAACTACCTTGCACTGAAAGGGCATCTCCATTTAGAGCTGAGAGATGAACTAATCTTTGAACTACATCACTCATGGTAAGGATAAAGACTTCCCAGTCCATTGACTAACAAAGATAAGTGTTTAAGTAGCCTAATTATGCCTGAAGTGGCAAATCACCTTTCCAACTGTTCCTTTGTCTTCATAACAATTGGGTTGACAAGGCAGGAAACACCTTTAAAATGAAGTTTGTGTACATCTTGATTCATAGTAACTGTCTGAAGTAGAAAACATTTTTTCAACCAAGGGGGGAAAGTCCCAGCAACTTGGACAACTGGCAAAATAGAGTATATATTTCAGATTCATGATTTTAAAATGATATCCAAAGATTTGTTTCCAATGGGTGATGGTAATCTCTGCAAATAAATAAATGAGTCTCTAAGCCACAAGCAACACTGGGAAAATAAATGAGGTTATGGCTGGAGCCTGCCTGCCATTAAACAGTGGTCCCAAGCTGGTGGGAAAGCCCTCCTTGACCAGTAGGGCATCTTGGGGGTAGGCCACTGGCCCTGTGAGAGAGTAATATGCCATTTCTAAGGCTAGATAGGCTAAATCAACCCTATTGGTGGGGTCAACAGAGGCATCTAAGAAAATATTTTTAAAGGTTAAGAATACTTACAGGTAATAGTGAACTTAGAGACAATTGTGAGAGAAATTGTGAGACCACTGAATTTCCTTCAGTGTCTCCAACTTTCTTTTTTTTTTAAAAAGACTCTGGGAGGAATCATTTTGTAAAGTAAAGAATTCTCCTCTTATATAACTAGCTCTCCTCTCATCTGTGATGCTTTATATGTTTGGATTTTCATATATTGATTATTTTTATATATTGACTTTTTTACATTATGTGGATGTGAGAAAATCAATAATAGTCAAGGAAACGTGCATCAGATTATTCAGAAGCACTCTCTTTGATAATTCCCTTTTTGATGGCTGATCAGAGACAATATTCTCTCCATTGAGAGGAGTAGAAGGTTCCTATTGGAAAACCGTGAAATACAGAATGGCTTCCCAGATAATGTGGATCTTCATTGGGTTTAATGGACATTCAACCCTTCTTCTAAAATGCTTCGTGCAATCTTCTACAATGGGATTTATAAAACTGAAAGAACTTCTGTGAACACTAATATCATAGGATGCTCCTCAAAAAATTATTTTCAAAATAAATTTGGTGAAAGCTTAATTTTAACTCCCTGTTAGAGAGTCAAAACATATCTGCATAGTAGAGACTAGGAGAAATTCTGTAGTAAAGAAACCTGTTAACATCATTTCATGCACCATTTCCCAAACATTTATCCATGGAACTCACTTTTCTTATAATACCTAACAACTCCTCAAGTGTAACACTCTGGAAAATGTGCTTCTAGTTAGGAAAATGTTGAAATAGTCCAACTTCCTCATTTATTGATACTTGGTGGGTGGGAAAAAAACAACCACAGTGGAGAAAAGACACTCTTTTCAATAAGTGGTGCTGGGAAAACTCAACAGCTACATGTAAAAGAATAAAATTAGGGCTTCCCTGGTGGCGCAGTGGTTGAGAGTCTTCCTGCTGATGCAGGGGACACGGGTTCCTGCCCCGGTCCGGGAGGATCCCACAAGCCGCGGAGCGGCTGGGCCCGTGAGCCACGGCCGCTGAGCCTGAGCGTCCGCAGCCTGTGCTCCGCAACGAGAGAGGCCACAACACTGAGAGGCCCGTGTACAATTAAAAAAAGAAAAAAAAGAATGAAATTAGAACATTCTCTAACACCATATACAAAAATTCATTAAAGACCTAAATGTAAGATAAATATAAGACCTGAAACCATAAAGCACCTAGAAGAAAACATAAGCAGAACACTCTTTGACATAAGTCATAACAATATTTTTTGAATCTGTCTCCTAAAGCAAAGAAAATAAAAGCAAAAATAAACAAATGTGACCTAATTAAACTTAAAAGGTTTTGCACAGCACAGAAAATCGACAAAATGAAAAGACAACCAACTGAATGGGAGAAAATATTTGCAAATCATATGATAAATAAGGGGTTAATATCGAAAATATATAAGCAGGTCATACAACTCAATATCAAAAAACAAACAATCCAGTGAAAAAATGGCAGAAGACTTGAATAGACATTCTTCCAAAGAAGACATACAGACAGCCAACAGGCACACGAAAAGATGCTCAACATCGTTAATCATCAGAGAAATGCAAATTAAAACCACAGTGAAGTATCACCTCACACCTGTCAGAATGGCTATCATTAAAAAGAACACAAATAACAAATGTTGGCGAGGATGTGGAAAAAAGGGAACACTTGTATACTGCTGGTGGGAATGTAAATCGGTGCAGCCACTGTGGAAAACAGTATGGAGGTTTCTCAAAAAACTTAAAATAAAACTACCATATGACCTAGCAATTCCACTCCTGGGGATATATCTGAAAGAAAATTAAAACACTAATTTGAAAAGATACATGCACCCAACGTTCATAGCAGCATTATTTACAATTGCCAAGATATGGAAGCAACCTAAGTACCTGTCGACAGATGAATGGATAAAGAAGATATGGAATATTATTCAGCCAAAAAAATAATAAATTTTGCCATTTGAAACAACATGGATGGAACTGGAGGGTATTATGCTAAGTGAAATAAGTCAGACAGATAAAGACAAACACTATATGATATAGCTTAGATGCAGAATCCAAAAAATAAAACAAAATAGTGAATAAGAAAAAAAGAAAGAAACAGACTCACATATATAGAGAACAAACTAGTGGTTACCAATGGAAAGAAGGGTGGAGGGGCAAGATAGAGGTGGGGATTAAGAGGTACAAACTACTATGTATAAAATAAATCAGCTACAAGGATATATTGTATACCACAGGGAATATAATAACTATAAATAGAGTATAACCTTTAAAAATTGTGAATCACTCTGTTGTATACCTGAAACTTATATAATATTGTACATCAACTATACCTCAATTTAAAAAAAAAGTAAATCTGACGACCAAAAATATAAAAAAAAAACTACCACCTTGGGCCCAGGCATGGGAAGGGAGTTTTTCAAGTTGATCTATCAATTAGGACCCAGCACCTGATTTAACTTCTACCCACATTCTCTCTCCTCCAAATGATCCTGAGGACCACGCTCATCAAGGGCTCTTACCTGGCTTTTTGTCATTGGTAAATGGTAATATGGAAGAATATAGGGCAACATTTTGTCCTCTGGGAGGGGTACATGTCACTAAGCGAATCTGCTGATTTATCTTCCAGTATGGTACACCTCCTCTGGAAAGAATCACTCTGGTCCCATTCCAGTGTCATCATGGGTTAAATCAGTGAATGGGAAAGAATGGCAGGTGTCTGGCTATTCCGACCCTCAGTATCACAAGAGCCAGTTGGGGTATATAGTGGTTTGGATGAGAGAATGAGCCCTGGGCCATCCGACTGCTTGAAGAAAGGCCTAAGCAGCTAATGACTCCATTGTTCTACCTCCACTCACAAGGCAAAGCATCACACCTGATCATGTACTATTCAGGTCAAAGGTCATGGGAAATCAAAAGGACATACCCTAGCTGAGACGTTTTGTTCAACTGAAATTAAATTAATGGATTAAATACAACTAAGTATTTCTCAATTTTAAATTAAATTAAATGTAAAGTCTTTTCAAAATTTATGTCATCTTAAATCCAAACTGAAAAGAATTGTCCAGATTTCTAGTCAGTGAGAAGAGAAGGGGTTCCTATGATCTCATAGTCCAGCTACATCATTTCACAAAGCAGTAAAGACTCAGATAAAATGGCCACACAACTGACTGCGAAGATGACAACTAACAGACTTACAGTGCAGAGTTTTTTTTCTCTATAAGTATCACCTCCTAAGAGTCACTTAGAGTTGAAATACACCCTGCATCAGGATCCCTATGAGTGATCTTGTATTTATCATGTTGCTGTCCCTTTTTGTTCCTTCTTTTTTTTCTTTTGATCCCTAGCATGTTTACTTTTTCCTTTAAACTAAGCTTTCAGAGGTTCAAATTTTGTCTGAAAAAAAAAAAAGCTTAAGACATTATACTGAAAAAATAGGTATGGATTATTTCTGTTAGTGAATATTTTTAAGAGAATCTCTGAGTTTGAAAACAAAAAATTTTGGAGACTCATAAAATTGGTACAAATGATGTTTAAAAATAGAATGTGATGTCTGCCAAGAAGTTAAACAAAAAATGGCATACAAGTAATTTTTCTGCTTCCATGATACTTATTGTAGATTTCAAGTATTAACCAAGGCTGTGGTGGTTTTCTCTCTGGAAGCACAAGAAAGAAGCTTCCTGGTCCAGGGCTAGAAAAGTACCAATATCCCTTCCCATCATCATCTCCACCTCTCCAATTCACTCTTAAGCCCCAAGCACTCATCATAGCTATCAGCCAACAGGAAGCTTAGTCCTGTTCCTCTCACATGTCCCAATCCCACCCACCTCCCAGTCTATAATCTATGGAATCTCTGACTTTCCTTATGGAATAAGTGCTGGTCGTGGTTGAGCAGGAAATGAATGGGACAGGAACATGACTGCAAATTCTGAATAAGCCTAGCATCACCAATGCCATCTAGGGTCTGGGTGGAAACACGTTATCCCATAGGTGTTCTCCAAAACAGAGTTTTCTTCCTATTCCCAGAAGGCTAAGGCTTTCCCAAAGGGAAATGGGTACAGAGAGTGATGGGGTTTTGCCCACAGGATTTAGGACTCCTGATATCTTCATGGGCTGGGCAGCTTAGAGCCTGTGTTCTGGTTAGTCTGAGCCTCTCACAACTGGCGTCTCTCCCTGCACATCCCCCTGGGAGGCAAGGCTGTAGGTCTCCTAGAGCAGAGCCAGCCTCAAATATTCACAGGAAATGCTCAACATAAAAACCAAAATCCACTAGACCTGC
Source organism: Kogia breviceps (assembly GCF_026419965.1). Taxonomy (NCBI): domain Eukaryota; kingdom Metazoa; phylum Chordata; class Mammalia; order Artiodactyla; family Physeteridae; genus Kogia; species Kogia breviceps. The sequence continues at coordinate 21,835,495 of NC_081324.1, forward strand.
AAAATAGTTTGAGCTGCAGGAATCTAAGTAAAAGCAATGCCTTGCTAGAAATCTTATTCCCAGGCTGAGATGCTAGAGAGAAATTCACTTCTTCATCACCCACTGTCATGAATTAGCAAGGGGAAAAGCTTTCTGAGCCCACAAAGGGAGAGAAAAGAGTACCAGAGCTATGTCAATAATATCTGGGGAGTCCATGCAATTGTACATTCCTGATACACTAGCAGATTAAAGACATCATGATCACCTGTGAAGACACTATCAAGAAGGTAGCCATCAGATTTAATGCCCCTTAGTCCTTTATGTGTCACCATCCTCTCCCTCTTCCTCAAACCCACTGTAAATAAAGGATAAACTATATTAATTCACACTGGCAAGTATGTGATCATTATGATTTACTAACCCTCCCCAAAGTATCTGGGATATTTGTTAATTACTACTGCGAGAAGTGGTGGTCTCTTTTGGTAGCACTCTTTTTGATTTAACTAAAGTTTAAACCAAACTTGGAACCCTACAGAGCTGAGATCTAGTCCAGTTTGGTAATTTATTTTCTGTATAGAATTAAGGAATAAGGAGGATAATTTATATTTTCACAATGATTATTCAAAAAGAATATATGCCTGCCAAAACATCTGTCAGAGTGAACAGCTGTGGAATCATAGACTGATCAATCACAGCCTGGGGGAACTAGACTATAAAATGAATCTTGAATTATGACAAGGGTTTGATTTAAAATAGAAAAAATTATTAACTTCTTTTAGAATAATTTTGTTGCTCAGAGATGGTAACGTTTGGATTTCCAGATAAATTTTCTTCCACCATAGCTCTGGGTGTTTGGGTAATTTTTTAAATTTTAGCACTAAATTGTTGGGAACTTTTAGGTTCCAAAGGATCCCTTGTATATAAGAAGTGGAACATCAAAATGTGGAGGTCATTCACTTCTTTAATCTCAACAAATTTGCCAGTAAATAGGGAAAGGGGACTGCTCCTTAGTGAGACAAATTCCTAGTGGGTCACGTAGCCCTAGAAAAACAACAGTGGTGGGGGTACCCTCTGCTTCCTTGATTGTGAGGCTAAGGGCACAGGATGCACTATCAGACCTGTGCACCATTTTACGGAGCCATGAAAGTGGAGGAAGACAGCCTTGGAGGCTAGACCATAATGAACTCTGTTTCCTAGGACAGGATTGAGGAGGTGAAAAAAAGCTGTGAGCCTTAAAGTGAGCTAGAAAATGTAATTTCAGAAACATCTTCTCTGTATGTCCCTGTTTGTTTCATTTGTAAATGAATGGTCCATTTTGAAAACTGACTTACCTCAGTTGTGATAAAAGAAACAGGAGGAATGAGATTCCTCTCTGTTCTGACTACAACTCTAAAGAGATGCTGCCCAGTTTCCAGAGGCCAACGAGAAAAGGGAAACAGTAATGATGGAAGAGTATTCCAAAGGGAAGTTGAAACTCGGGACAAAAAGAGCTAGGAGAAAGACTTCATCTCCATAAAGCCTTTAGCAAGATGGCCTAGCTAAGGATCACCAATAGTAAGCAGAACCCAGGGGTATGAGGCCTGGCCCCTGGAGAATGGCCATGGGAATGTACCACTCTCTGCGTATAAAATGGACATATTTCTGTGGGAGGGTTCCTGTCAATCTCACTTAGAGACCTCATCTATTCTGGGCCAGAGGGGTTTCTCCAACCAGGAAAGGAAGGATCTAGGGAGCCACTTTTGAGGTCCCAGAGCTCTCTTGTCTACTGATTGCCTGTATCCTGGAAATGAATTAGTAAACCAGATACTTGGCAAGATCTCCAATTGACGTGAGTCTGATTTGATAATTCCATCCTGTGTGTCAGCTCACAGGCCATGGGCATCCATGGGGGACCTATAATGTACAAAGTTTGGGATTAATTTTGCCTTGATCCAGAGGGCAGAGGCCTAGGCTAGCACCTGGGCTATTTTATTAGAGATGCATTGTAGAGGCTTGAACTGAGTATGAACATGACAAAAGGTACATTTTAAGAAGGTGAATCTAAGAGTTTTACTCCAAGGGAGAATTGTTTCTTCCTGGAATCTTACCATCTTTTCTTTCAAAGAAGCTGGAAAAGCACTACTGTGCTTTCTCAGACACTAAGCCCATGCCATGACCTGTGTAGTGGACACTTTCAGTCTCCAACAATGAAGATACACTGTCGTCACCAGATGCAACTGGTGTTTAGGAGATGTGCCCTAGAATGGAAGACCTAAAAGGGGGTGAGGTGCGGGGGTGGCCGAGAGGTTGATCAGTTCTCCCTAGAGAAAGCTCTACACACATAGACTCGTAAATTCCAAATTTCAGGGGCTGTAACTTTTTAAACTGAGTTTTAAAGCACCTCCCACCCACAGCAGAACAAGCCTGCAAATACGTTATCCCTCTCTATCTTCACAGCTCATGTTATTGCCTCCCAGCTTACTGGTATTTCTGAATAAAAATCAGAAATTTCTTGTGTTGAATCAAAAGTCACTCACACACAAAGGATTTGTGGGATGTACCCCTCTACTCCACACCTAAGTTAATCATCCCTCCCCAGCAACCCATATTAACCAGTGTCAACAGGCCATTTTTTCTCCTTTCTTCAAATAATTCAAGTCAGATCCGTGACATTTTTAGGGCCAAAGGAGAAAGGAAAAAACTGAATGGGAAGCAATGTGCGGCAAAGAAGTGAAAGTTTCCCCAGGATGATATGAAAGAAAATAGAGATGGAAATCTGCATAGGTTTAAATTCCCAAAGAAACCGAGGGAGAGCTGATGAATATCTTCTTTTTAGAAGCTCTTTCCCAATACAGTGAAAAATCCATTCTCTTTAACTGGATCGCAGAAGGGAAACATCACTGACGCCACTTTCAGCAGATGGAAACACTCCACTTGCCTCACGGATATACTACAGCCTAAATACTACTGTTTCTCGTGTGTCTTGTTAACGTTTTCTGTACACTAAAGTCCTATGCAATTATACAGTGTATTTCCTTCTGGGAGCTTAAGGCCCTTGATGAAGTGCTTAATGCTTTAAAAAGCTATTTCCTGGCTTCCTCCCTGAAGTTCGGGTATTGAAGGAGCTGTCAGATCTAAAGAGGCCTATTCTTGTTCTCCTCTCCTGGATCAGACATCTCTTGTCACATTCTTTTTGGCCCTCCTTCTACCCTAGCCATTGCTGGAAACCAGCATCCTGGGAGTGTTCATGGACGGGCCTTGCCTCAGCTGCCCTGATGACCTCTTGCTTTCCACCATGGGTTCCTCTGACAGGGGGTGAGGGACACCCTAGTGCATGAGTGACCTTGAAGTAGAAGAAGTTAAGCCCATATGGTTTGGCCACTGTGGGATGTGAGCTGATTAATGAATGCTCTCTGTGTGGGGAAAACCACTGATTCTCAAATATGAACATGAATAAGTATCACCTGAAGAGTTTGTTAAAATACTAGACCCTGGTCCCCCCCACCCCCGACCAGACATCTGATTCAGGAGATCAGGGTAGGGCCCATGAATTTGCATGTATAATACAGTCAAGGTGATGCCAGTGCAGCTCACTCGAGGGCCACACCTGGAGAACAAGTCTGCCCTGTAGTCTGTACGGCTCTTCAAAGACTCCCAGCACAATCAAGGGCCAACCAATCCACAAGAATGACCAACACTTAATGTGCTTTTGCATTGCCCTTCCCCAGTCCTTCACTCCTGTTTCCTGGGATCACTTCCCAAATACCTTTTCTAAAATGTCCTTGCCTCAGGATGGACTTTCAGAGCCCAGACAAAGGCATGAACCATTAACCCCACTTGCCTTCAACACTCCTATGGGAACTTATTTGGCCTTGTTTCCCTGGAAAATGTAGGTATGAATCCTGCCTTCCCATTGCAGCAATAATATGTGATCAGAACTAACAACCTGATTCAGCTCTTCAAGCCAGTAGGGCGCTTCTCTGAGATCAGACATTCAAGGAAAGTTTGTGCTGCTGTTGCTGTTTTACACATTGAAGTAAAATGATTTGGTTTTCTAACTTTTTTTCTGATAGCTCTGTGATGTCCACAAGCTTACCAAGACTTCTCAAAACTTTCCAAAGGATCCCTCATTGCATCAGGGAGTGACATATAGCTTTGGGGGTTTTAATGTTGCCATGTTAGGTGTCTACCTAGCAGTCATTCGTCTCTTCTAAGTAATAGCACCTGTGCTCATGCCAAGTGCCCAGTCCCTGGGCATGAATCATGATTACCTATAATGCAGTCATGACTATATATACCACTAGTCACAACTAGTATATAGAACATTGCCTAAAGCTCATGTCCTAGCCTTCCTTTGCTGATGTGTGTGGCCAATCAGAAATCAAAGGAAGTTTTGGAGCACTTCTGAGAAATAATGTTTATCTCCCTTGAAAGAAGGAGAAATCATACAAAGACCTTTTCATGTTGCCTCCCTGCTTCTGGCCTTTGAATGCAGCCTAGCACCTGAAGCAATGGCAGCCACCTTGTAGTTATAAGGTCACAAGCACAAACGTGAAAAGCCAAACCGCCAAGGACTGCAGATCCGCTTAGTAATCCATGGACTGCCTGGCGCTGGACTTTGTGTTTCATCAGATAATTGACATTGTAACTGCTTAAGTCACCACTAGTTAATTTCTTTATTTGCATTGAAGTATTCCTGGCTTATATGTGACAAAGGATTTGCATCCAGAATATATAAAGAACTGCTACGAATCAGTACTAATGAGACAACCAGCCCAATACAAATAGGCAAAAGATTTTAACAGGCACTTCACAAAAGAAGATATACAAACGGCCAGTAAACCTACAAAAAAAAGTGCTCAATATGATTGCTCATCAGGGAAATGCAAATTAAAACCACAGTAAGAGATCACTACATATCTACCGGAATGCCTAAAAATTGTAAAGACTGACAATACAAGTCTTGACAAGGATGTAGAACAAATGGAACTCTCTTCCATGGCTGGTGGGAGTGTAAAATGGTGCAGCCATAAAACTGGATGCCCGCCTACACTGCAGGACAATTTTAACCAAACCACAGGATTTCGACCAAAACAACCCATGGCTTAGCATTAGTGACACCCAGGCCTGGACAGGACAAGCTCTGCCACTGCAGCAGAACCAGACTCCCCTACCCTCAAATCTCACCCATTCGTGTCACCTCGTCATGTCGTATCTTTTATCCTTTAGCGTGTCATGTGTGATATCCCCTAATGAATTCAAAGACAGAGTTCTTATCTAATAGATAGATTTAACTATTTTGGAACCCCAAATTAGTTACTTAGGCTGACAGTGACAGATGTAGTTATGGAGATAGGAAGTAAAGGTATTTTATTTTAGAACTTCTGTAAATAAGCTAGGAGTTGTGATAAACACATTACTTCTTAACCTCATAACTCCTTACTAAATAAATATGCATTTTATAGATTATAAGTAAACATCTGTTGATATGAACTGATTTTACAGTTAAGGCCTCAGAGAATAAATACTAAGATTTATCGATAGTTCTCCTCTGCATGCGCACATACACATACACACACACACACACACACACACACACACACCCCACACACACATACACCTCTCATTTCCCCCTTTCCATGTCAAAGCAGAAAGCATAGCAAAAAAGGGCAGAAGTGATCCAATAGAGAGAAAATACTTACAATGCCAGAGCAAAAGGGTATAATTGAAGGAACAACATCTCTGAGTAGGAGTTTGAGCGTAGAATACAGTGCACATGTGAAGGGTCTGAACTAAGTACATTGTCCATTATACAGAGAAAGATGATTAAGCAAATGAATAAAATGTGAGCTGGTTAGTATATATGGTGGCGGGAGCACAAGGAGGTTCCCCTTTCATTGCTTCTATTTTCTAAATAAAATCAGAAGCAAAGGCACTAACTGAATATAAGTTATGGGGAGGAAATGTTTGAGATTTGAAGAATAGAGAAGATGACATTTGAAAGAGGGAAAGTCTGAGTTAATTGGGGAAATATAGTACAATGTCTGGGTAGTTCCAAAAACCTCCTGAAGGCTGGCAGTCTTGGATTCTTCAATGTGTATCTTATTTAGTTAAAATCTTTCAGTGTGTATATTATTTGACATTGAATATAGTTGTGAGTAACATGTAAACACAAAATAACAATGTATGAACCAAGTGTGTTAGTTTTCTATTACTGACATTACAAATTACCATAAACTTAAAATAACACTAATATATTATCTTACCATTCCGCAAGTCCAAAATGGGTCTTAAGGGTTAAAATCAGGTGTTGATGGGTCACATTCAATTCTGGAGACTCTAAAGGAGAATCCATTTTCTTGCCCTTTCCAGCTGCTCTCACGCCCTTTCCCTCCATCTTCAAAGCCTGAAACATTACATCTCTCTGATGCTGCTTCCATCTTCAAACCTTTCTCTCTGACTGATTACATCTGGGAAAAGTTCTCAGTTTTAAGGACTCATGGGATTAGAGTGGACCCACCTGAATAATCCAAGATCCTCTCAGCAAGACCCTTAATTTAATCACATCTGCAAAGTCTCTTTTGCCAAGGTAAGGGAACATATTCATAGGCTTTTGAGATAAGGGAACAGACATCTTTAGGAGTCATTATTCTGCCTAACACACCAAGATAGAAGTTCATTTCTCTCTCACATAGAGTTCAGAGATAAGGGGTCTAGGCCTACATCACATTATGAGCATCATGATCATTAGGACCCAAACTCTACATCCTTAACATGTGACCACATTGCCCAAGACAGCTGCTCAGGTTCCAACCTTCACATCCATGTTCCAGCCAACTGGAAGGGAAAAAAACTTAAAGAAGTTCTCACACATATATACCCCTTCTTTGGGAATATTTCCCTAAAATTTTATAAAACAGCTCTGCTTACATCTCAACGGGCTGAAATTTTTCCATGCAGCCATGAATCCAGGTGCATTTCTACTAAGGAAAAAAGGGAGAAAGTGCTTCTAGGGTAGACAATTAAAACCCTCTGTCACAGCATGACTGGGTGGTTTCACCTCACCTGATCTCAAGCTTGTTATTGGATAGAATCAGGGTGAGGGTTTTGCCAGGCAAGTAAGAGGGACAAAGATCAAGAGAGCTGATGGTGTACACAAAGGAATGATGATAATAATGAACCAGTGGATTCAAGTCCATAAAGACAATAAGCGACAATAAATGAGACATTAGAAGGGTGATAGATGGTGAGAAAATAATAGGGTTATTACACTGGAAAGGAATGATTTGGAAGTAAAAGTAAGAAGCAAGGATGACAAAGAAGGCATCTACTCTCCTTCCAGGCACAAAAGAATGAGTGTAGGACTTAAGAAAGCCACCATCAGGGCGGGGTGAAAATAAAGAAGTGTTCTCAGGAAAGAGCCCAATTTCAAAGCAAGGAAGTAAAGGGAACAATCTGAGAGAAGGTTGAAGATCTAAGGGATTTTGATTATGACCGAGGTGGCCAGATTGTTAACTTTACAAACTGGAACAATTTTGAAAATGAAGGGGAACTCTGTTGTCACGAGATAACAGTCATAAACTGGGACTGTCCCAAGAAAACTAGGATGTATCTTCCTCCTACTTATGACTGACCTATAGTGACACCTCTGCTGCAACCGCAGAAGTCTGGATGCCACCATGCATTCTCCCAGCCACTGGCCTTAGACCTGGAGCTGCTTCCACCATCACCTGTGCTGCCACAATGGCTTCTCCACTGCCTCCACTGAGCTTCCTTAGCAACGATTCGAGTCTGGGGAGGGGGATCTGATTGGCTGAGCCTAGATCACAATCCCACACTGGCCGCAAAGGGGAATGGGAAAGTATCTGGCCTTTTCAGTTTGCTACCCCATCACATTCTCAAGCAGAAGGAGGATTCTGCCTCCTGCCATGACTCATGAGATGGGGGATTCCTCAAACATAGGTGCTTTCAGACTAGGCAGTCAAAAAAAATAGAAAATGTCCTATTAAGTCACCCGTTCCTCCTCCTTGGTTGAGGCCTTGAAAAGCATCCTCTGGGTCTTTTTATTTAATCTTATAAGACTCGATTAGGAGTTCAATTTAGGAATATTTGATTAATGATATAAATTCAATCAGAGCACATTTACTACTAATATCACAATAATTTAACATTGGAAGAGGTAATTGTGAGCAATAAATTCACTTTCTAAAATGCCAATTTTATACAAATAAAATCCATTTGAAATGGATTAGCTAATAGCCACTGACATTTTCTAATACAAGATGAATGATTTAAATTATTCTTAACCGGTGTTGCAGAAGGCTTGAAGTTTTCATGGCTTTTCCCATAAAACATGTTACGACTTCGTGCCTCCCTGTCCATCTATGAAGAGTGTGCTTAAGGCTTCTCAGAGCTCTGGGGGCATCGTCTAATCAGCGTTCCCAGAGAAGGTACAGGCATTCTCTTTGACCATGAACATACATGGGGATGATTTTCTTAAATACAAACAGGTACCTGTTAACTTAAAAGCTACATGTCAGCTTTATTTGGCACAATATTGCAATGCAGAATTCCTTTCACAGTAATAACAAAATAACAATAATAATATTGGACCAGATACTTTAGGCTGGATAAGTATCACACCCTCATTGTCTCCCTTCCCTCTTTATCCAGCCTAGTGTCAGGGCCCTGATAGGGGGTGACAATGAGGGAGGGGCAGACCTGGGTTTACATTCTGGGCTTTTGCCGTTAACTTGCTGTGTGTTCTAAGATTAATCAGGTAACCTCTTTTCTCCTTCCATTGAAAACATCTTTAGTTCCATTGCCCCCTCTCCCTTTTGCACACAGCTAGAAAAACCCTGATCCTTGTCAAACTGAAATATCTACACATCCTGGATCTTCTAACAGCTGAATGTTTCCGGGGCAGGGTGGGAACCACATGTATTATGATGTCAAATCATGTTCGTCTAATGGCATAAATCCCAAATAAACCCTAGACGCTGCCCAGTGATCCTATTAAATGTTTCTAGTAATTTCCCTTTTACATTCTCGGGAGTTATTTCACATCTTTTCTCTATCTTTGTATCTCCAGGGCATGTTCCCCAGTCACTAGCCCCACACTCAGCACTTGATATCCCCCCAAAGGCACTGAGAGACTGAAAACACTAAGAGAGAGGCACCTGCATCTTCCCACCATGTGATCCACCTGAACATGTAAAGCTACCTGAACACGCCCCCTCATTCTCCTCCTTCTTTCATGGTTCCTCCTCCCATCAAAGACTAGCTCCTACACTTGTACTCATGACATCATTGCTCCTTGATACTCAAGGCCTTTGTCCCTGCAATTGCCCCCTCCTCTGCGTCATCACTTTTCCCTCATGCCTGGTTCATCCCAATGATACACATGTAAGTTCTAGTTTAGTCCATTAAAAAAAAAAAAGCAAATGAGCACTTCTCTCCAGGTCCTACCCACTTCAAATATCCATTCCATTTCTCTGCTGAATTTCAAATCACAACCACACACTATATACTAGACCTTCTTCTGGCATTCAAACTATGAAGTATGATTTGGGGAATGGGGAATTCTTAACACTAAACCCCCTAAGTTCTCCCCATCAATGTGCAAAAGCCAGAAATTCCACTCTGAGACCTTTGCATTAAGGCTTTTGTTCTTGCTAAAAATACACTATCAGATCCTTTTTCAAATTTTCTGTCATTTAGCCCTTTGAGTAAATGAAGTATCCAATGACCGTGCTCATGTGGACGAGAAGAGAAAATGCATGAGAAATACTGCAACAAACCAAAAAACCTGACCTTTGCTAACGCTGGGGTCTTTGGGGCGCATACTTCCTAAGCCTGTCTGATGGTAGATCAGGCTGGGAAAAAGACTGGTGATTTGCATGGGCTCACCTGGGGTCAGACTGAGAGACAAGGAAGGGAGGACCAGGGGAAAGAGATGGGCTTGCTTCTGTCTTGGGTAAAATCCAGGCCAGGAGACAGAAAAAAAAAAAAAAAGCCTGGTGTCTAACTTGGACTTGGGATGTACAGGCAGGCAGCCAGCTGTCAGAACTAGACACTCCTACTGGCAGAACTGAAGCTATAACTGTGACCCAAATATGCAGGTATCTCAGCAGAGGTGGGGGTCTGGCTGACTGCAAGTTGGGGAAAGACTCGGAGCAAATGGCAAAATTGTGTCTAATTCTGAGGCTCAGGTCCCTAGTGTTATCCAGTCATCACCCCACACCTGAGTCTGTGGGTGTGGTCACTGTTCCTAACGAATTAGGCTTCCTGAAAAGAGGTAGGGTCCCATGTGGGCTAAACGAGGGCTGTCCACTGAGCTCCACACACCATGGGAGCTGGATCAATCAGACTTCTCACCTCTGGGCCAGCAGCTGCCAGGAGAGACTTCCTGACCTTGGGAGACTGACACTCGCTATCGGAGTTGATCTTGCTCTGCCTCTTTTCTATGTGAGTACAGCACTGTTCCATCCGGTGCTCAACTCTGTTGTGTTTTCCCTGGCAACTCCAATACCGAGATGCAGCAGGCAGAATGTGTGAACGTCCAGTCCTGGAAGCAGCTGGCACTGTGATGATCTTTGCTATCCTCCGTGTAGCTGGAGTCCTCCCCGGCATCGGAAAGCACTGCATGGTACTCTGCTTGACAATTTCCAATCACATTGCATTGGCTAGAACTCAGTCACGTAGCCACACTTAGATATAAGAGAGGATGGTAGAGGGTAGACCTTGGGTAGCTACTTCCCAGTGATGTATCTACATTAGGGAGGAGGAGCTAGCCATCTATGTCACGCTCTCAGAAAAAAAAAAAAAAAAAAAATCAGCAACCATTTGTAGAGCATTATTATAATTTGCCCAGCACTGCATTTTCCTTTCTCAAAAAGCACTTACATGCACACACCCCACATAAAATGAGATTTGACTCCTCCCAGAGGCATTTTCATTTTAACAAAAACTTAAGCCAAGAAATATTCCAGTCAGTGTAATTCCAGCTGTCAGCCATTCACCTGACAGCATGCATGGGGAGCTGAGGGCCCTCTCTGTTGCTCTGATTCCTCAGTGCAAAGAGCTTCTGCCAAGACACAGGGTCAGCCCTGTCAGGCACTCCCCAGCCATTTGAACACACAAAGAGAGTCCATGGTGAAGGGTGCAAGAACAAAGTAATGCTAGATCAAGGTCCTGCAACTGGTGTGCCCCCAACTTCTGAGTAAAGAAGAAGAGAAATGAAACTGACCCACAACAAACATGTAGCATGAACAGAAAATAAACCTTTGTTTTGTAAGTCACTGAGATTTGGGGATTGTTTCTTACTGCAGCACAATCTAGCCTATCCTGACTACTTCCCTAAATGAAGTCAATATTGTATCTCTTTCACAAGTTAGAAGACTCCTGCCTCTGCTTTAAGTAAAGGAGGAAAACTAACACTTATTGGAGGAAACAAACACTTATTAAGTGACTACTACCTGCTTGGTGCTTTACATATGGTGTCTTTTCAGTGTTTTAACAGCCCTGTAAGGAAGAAAGTATTACGCTTATTTTGCAAATAAGGAAGCTCTGACTCAGAAAAGTTAAGTAATTGTCCCAAGATCAGTAGTAAATGATTGATCTTGGAATTGAACCCAACCACCTATGTCTGACTCTCAAGTCCATACTCTCCATCCTAGAAAGTCATGCAGAATATACCTACTTCCATCCTTCTGCCTTTTACTTTTTTCTTCTGCTCTAGCAGGGTTTCTGTTCAGGATATCAGAAAGGAAGGCTCATAACAAGAAGAACTGGGAGTGAATGTCTCCAAAAGTGAGAAAGGGGATATTAACCCTGCATGAGCCGCAGTGGGGAGGTGCGACTCCAAGGCACCTGCAACAGGCCTCTCAGCACGGCTTTGCAACAGACAGTTGTTGGGAGCGCATCTCACATACCCACAAAGAAAATGCCGATAATTTAATGAAAATGAAATCATTAATTCAAATTGCATTAAAATATAATCTAGTTTATTTCAGAGAGAGGGAGGGTGCTGGTAACTGATTACAAAGAAGAGCTTTGATTTCTTGCTCAAGGAGTTACATATTTATAACCCCTTTAAAATAAATTGTCATGCAAGTGTCATGCTGGGTTCTGAGTCTCTGTTGCTCCCAAAATAAACACACGAGTGCAGCCTAGAGCAAGCCGCAAAGGCCCCCCAGGAGCTAAAGCTTTGTAATGATCATACCGGCACAAGGCAGGCCAGAGATCTGCCTGTTTATTCCGTTCACGCGCTAAACTAAGCCGTGTGCTGTGGATGAGAGCAAGGACACACACATCAGACTGTAACACTCCTCCCCAGCATAATATGACTCTAAGAGCAAAAGGTCACACAATTCTTAAGATAACATGACACAACACACATACACACAGACAAACACACTCTCAGCATATAAAATGTGATGTGCCTACAAATAAATATTTACACTGCCTTACATTGCTATAAAAGGAGTTTCTACCATATAACTACACAGAAGAACATGGATTTTTCAGGTACCCAGCCTCCTACCCACGCCACCAGCACCAGCTCCCTGGCCTGTGAAGTAGGAGGTTTGTCCCTGACTGAGGTGCCCTCCTCTTTCTGATCTCATTCTTTCACTTGCTCAGACACCCACCTTTCATTTCTGGTATTTATCTCATTCGAGTCCTTTACCCACCTTTCAGTCTGACCTTCCAAGGATCGGATCTCATTCATAAGCATCATCACAGGAAAGAATCTGTCACAGAGCCCCTCTCTCCAGGAATGGGCACATCAGCCCTTTCATGAGCATTATCTTCTGGATGCAATTTCAGGCACCTGTGAGCAAGGAAGGAAGGGGTTTGAGGAGGAAGGGGTCTCCATTCCTCCTAGATGGTCCCTGCTTTGCTGTTGAAGAAGGTTAGTCCTGAAGTGTCTCCATTCCCTTCTCCAGTCCCCCAAACCTCCACTATTTAATAGGTCTCAGATCCCCCAAATGCAAACAGTGCTCTGATTCGGTTGGGGGAAGCCAAGCAAACACAGAGGAGTAAACCATCATAGGCAAGCTTTGCTTCTGAGGGTGGGATGGGAGAAGGCCTTTCATGAAGCTGAGGATGGGCAGATCCAAACTGGTGAATCTCAAAGGAGGAGATGCATGAAAACAGGGAAGACACAAAGATAGGCGAGGGAACATTCATGAGGATCCTCCATTCAAAGGCCTGAGCCTGAACCACCCTTTGCAAGCGTGTATAGAGGAAAATCCTGCAGCTTCCGGTCTTTGACATGTCGACCCTCTAGGCCTCTAATGCTAAGAATCCTTTGTTATCTTCCCATAGCCTAGAGTGTTTGATCTGGGGAAGCCTGGTAAGGTGACCCTCACCTAGTCTTTTGGAGTTATAGAAGCATGTAGGAGACCTCTTCCAGGCATACAAGCCTGCACAATTCTAGTTCCTGGTTATTAAGTCCTCTCTACTGAGGTTGGCAGAGAACATCCCTTACAGAAAAACCAAGGACCGTGATGGATCCAGTTCATATGTCAACATGCCCGGCTATGACTACTCATTCTTCCTATTAATGTTCAACACATGACTGTGTAGTCAGACCTGGAGACCTATATATTTCTTAGTAATTTCATCAGAATTTGAATTCTTTCAAAATAATGTCACTGAATTGCTTGGCATTTTCATTATACAACATTATAATGTATTTACTAAATGAGAAAACACACACAAACATACAGAGATGACATGTTCTTAATAGTCAGAAAGTCATTCAAAGAAAGGCGGCTCAGTGGTTTGGAAAGGGAGGAATAAAAAGAAAAATGTTGATGTAAAATATGGCACACAGAGAAACCATTTTTCATATCCTTTTAAAGCACTACTTTTTTTCAAGAGAAGATGTACCAAAAGTCACATTTTAATGACTAGGTAGAAGTAACCTCTCTGCAAACAACAAAATTCATTATTTGAAGATAATGCTGTCATAACAATACTAAAAATGACAGGGAATTCAGGAAGATGACAGATGGCCCAGAAATCATACCCAACGAAACCAGACAAACGGGTCATTCAAAAGTTCCAACTTGGAAGCTACAATTCCGGTATGCTCAATTTTCAGTAAATTTAACAGGACTTGGATGACACAGTGAACTACACCTGAAGAGACTTAAGGTTTAGTCTTGTCTCTACCACTAATTACCTCCATGACCTTGAATAAGTCATTCAAAGTCCCCAGAAATCAAACACAGTGATCACCAAGAGCTTTCTACCTCTAATCTCTGTAAGTGGAAACTCATTTCGATTACAGAAAAAATAAATCTCAAACTTGAGGAAATTTTGAGTTTGACAGTAACGTGTTAACTGATAAAAATCCATTGGTGATAATTTTATTGAAATTAAAAGAAAAGCTACCATTTAATAAGCACTAATCAAATGCAAGTCCTCTATATATGTCACTCCTAATCATTATACTTGCAGAGAAATCTTATTATTTCTATTTTACAAATCTGGAAATTGAGACTCAGAGAATTTAGGTAAGCTGCCCAAGATTTACACAATTATTAAATGTTGGAACCAGGATTCAAACAGGGGTCTTTAAAAAAATTTTTTTAGCCACTTTTATTGTAGTCAGCTGCCAATTCTATTTATCTGTTACATAAAAATTCAAAGAGTAGAAGGAAGTTTCTCAGTTCTATGATGCAAAACTTCTGGGAATTATATTACGGACCATGACAGAGATGGACAGCTGACTACCAAAAAAGTGTGTCCATCTGTCATGGAAGTGTGACTGGGAGACACATAGCCAGGTACTACACTTCCCAGCACAACCGGACTTGCTCCAGTAGGGTCATGTGGCTGTCTTTCCAACAAAATATGAAGGAACTGAAAATTTTCACTTATAGACTATGACTTTTGAGACATACATGGGACTTTTGCAAACCTCCCTTCCTCAGCAGCCTGGAGCAGGGAACTCCAAGGCCATGAAGGATGTAAACTGCGGAGGAGCTTCAAGATGGCGGAAGAGTAGGACGCGGAGATCACCTTCCTCCCCACAGATACATCAGAAATACATCTACATGTGGAACAACTCCTATAGAACACCCACTGAACGCTGGCAGAAGACCTCAGACCTCCCAAGGTCTGAGAAACTCCCCACGTACCTGGGTAGGACAAAAGAAAAAACCGAGACAAAAGAATAGGGACGGTACCTGCACCAGTGGGAGGGAGCTGTGAAGGAGGAAAGGTTTCCACACACTAGAAGCACCTTCGCTGGCAGAGACTGCGGGTGGCGGAGGGGGAAGCTTCGGAGCCACGGAGGAGAGCGCAGTAACAGGGTGCGGACAGCAAAGCGGAGAGATTCCCGCACAGAGGACCAGTTCTGACCAGCACTCACCAGCCCGAGAGCCTTGTCTGCTCACCCGCCGGGACGGGCGGGGGCTTCGAGCTGAGGCTCGGGCTTCGGTCGGATCGCAGGGAGAAGACTGGGGTTGGCGGCGTGAACACAGCCTGAGGTGGGCTAGTGCGCCACGGCTAGCCGGGAGGGAGTCCGGGAAAAAGTCTGGAGCTGCCAAAGAGGCAAGAGACTTTTTCTTGCCTCTTTGTTTCCTGGTGCGGGAGGAGAGGGGTTTAAGCGCGCCACTTAAAGGAGCTCCAGAGACGGGCGCGAGCCGCGGCTATCAGCGCGGACACCAGAGACGGTCTTGAGACGCTAAGGCCGCTGCTGCCGCCACCAAGAAGCCTGTGTGAGAGTATAGGTCACTCTCCACACCTCCCCTCCTGGGAGCCTGTGCTGCCCGCCACTGCCAGGGTTCCGTGATCCAGGGACAACGTCCCCGGGAGAACGCACGCCGCGCCTCAGGCTGGCGCAACGTCACGCCGGCCTCTGCCGCTGCAGGCTCGCCCCACACTCCGTGCCCCGCCCTCCGCCCAGCCTGAGTGAACCAGAGCCCCCGAATCAGCGGCTCCTTTAACCCCGTCCTGTCTGAACAAAGAACAGACGCCCTCAGGCGACCTACACGCAGAGGCGGGGCCAAATCCAAAGCTGAACCCCCGGAGCTGTGCAAACAAAGAAGAGAAAGGGAAATCTCTTCCAGCAGCCTCAGAAGCAGCGGATTAAATCAACACAGTCAACTTGATGTACCCTGCATCTGTGGAATACAGGAATAGATAACAAATCATCCCAAACTGAGGAGGTGGACTTTGGGAGCAACGATATATATATATATATATATATATATATATATATATATATATATATATATATATATATATATATATATATATATATATTTTTTTTTTTTTTTCTTTTTCTCTTTTTCTGAGTGTGTATGTGTATGCTTCTATGTGTGATTTTTGTCTGTATAGCTTTGCTTTTACCAGTTGTCCTATGGTTCTGTCTGTCCATTTTTGTTTTGGTTTCTTTATTTAGTATATTTTTAGCACTTGTTATCATTGGTGGATTTGATTTTTGGTTTGGTTGCTCTCTTCTTTCTTTCTTTTTCTTTTTCTATTACTTAAAAATATTTTTAATCCTTATTATTTATTTTAATAACTTTATTCTATTTTCCTGTCTTCTTTCTTTCTTTTTTTTCTCTCCCTTTTATTCTGAGCCGTGTGGATGACAGGCACTTGGTGCTCCAGCCAGGTGTCAGGGCTGTGCCTCTGAGGTGGGAGAGCCAAGTCCAGAGCACTGGTCCACAAAGGACCTCCCAGCCTCACTCAATGGCCAGCAAGCTACAGTGCTGGACACCCTATGCCAAACAACTAGCAAGACAGGAACACAACCCCACCCATTAGCACAGAGGCTGCGTAAAATCATAATAAGGCCACAGAAACCCCAAAACACACCACCAGATGTGGACTTGCTCACCAGAAAGACAAGATCCAGCCTCATCCAGCAGAACACAGGCACTAGTCCCCTCCACCGAGAAGCCTACACAACCCACTGAACCAACCTTACCCACTGGGGACAGACACCAAAAACAATGGAAACTACGAACCTGCAGCCTGCAAAAAGGAGACCCCAAACACAGTAACTTAAGCAAAATGATAAGATAGAGAAACACACAGCAGATGAAGGAGCAAGGTAAAAACCCACCAGACCTAACAAATGGAGACGAAATAGGCAGTCTACCTGAAACAGAATTCAGAATAATGTTAATGCAAAATCTTGGAAATACAATTGAGAAAATACAAGAAATGTTTAACAAGGACATACAAGAACAAAAGAGCAAACAAACAGTGATGACCAACACAATAAATGAAATGAAAAATTCTCTAGAAGGGATCAATAGCAGAATAACTGAGGCAGAAGAATGGATAAGTGACCTGAAAGATAAAATAGTGGAAATAACTACTGCAGAGCAGAATAAAGAAAAAAAATGAAAAGAATTGAGGACAGTCTCAGAGACTCTGGGACAACATTAAATGCACCAACATTTGAATTATAGGGGTCCCAGAAGAAGAAGAGAAAAAGAAAGGGACTGAGAAAATATTTGAAGAGATTATAGTTGAAAACTTCCCTAATATGGGAAAGGAAATAGTTAATCAAGTCCAGGAAACACAGAGAGTCCCATACAGGATAAATCAGAGGAGAAACACGCCAAGACGCATATTAATCAAACTATCAAAAATTAAATACAAAGAAAAAATATTAAAAGCAGCATGGGAAAAACAACAAATAACATACAAGGGACTCTCCATAAAGTTAACAGCTGATCTTTCAGCAGAAACTCTGCAACCCGGAAGGGAGTGGCAGGACATATTAAAAGAGATGAAGGGGAAAAACCTACAACCAAGATTACTCTACCCAGCAAAAATCTCATTCAGATTTGATGGAGAAATTAAAACCTTTACACACAAGCCAAAGCTAAGAGAATTCAGCACCAACAAACTAGCTTTACCACAAATGCTAAAGGAACTTCTCTAGGTAGGAAACACAAGAGAAGGAAAAGACCTACAATAACAAACCCAAAACAATTAAGAAAATGGGAATAGGAACATACATATCAATAATTACCTTAAATGTAAATGGATTAAATGCTCCAACCAAAAGCCATGGACTGGCTGAATGGATACAAAAACAAGACCCGTATATATGCTGTCTACAAGAGACCCACTTCAGACCTAGGGACACATACAGACTGAAAGTGAGAGGATGGAAAAAGATATTCCATGCAAATGGAAATCAAAAGAAAGCTGGAGTAGCAATTCTCATATCAGACAAAATAGGCTTCAAAACAAAGACTATTATAAGAGATAAAAAGGTCACTACATAATATTTAAGGGATCAGTCCAATAAGAAGATATAACAATTGTAAATATTTATGCACCCAGTATAGGAGCACCTCAATACATAAGGCAAATACTAACAGCCATAAAAGGGGAAATTGACAGTAACACAATCATAGTAGGGGACTTTAACACCCCACTTTCACCAATGGACAGATCATCCAAAATGAAAATAAATAAGGAAACACAAGCTTTAAATGATACATTAAACAAGATGGACTTAATTGATATTTATAGGACATTTCATCCAAAAACAACAGAATACACTTTCTTCTCAAGTGCTCATGGAACCTTTTCCAGGATACATCATATTGTGGGTCAAAAATCAAGCCTTGGTAAATATAAGAAAATTGAAATTGTATCAAGTATCTTTTCCAACCACAATGCTATGACATTAGATATCATTATAGGAAAAATCTGTGAAAAATACAAACACATGGACGCTAAACAATACACTACTTAATAACCAAGAGATCACTGAAGAAATCAAAGAGGAAATCAAAAAATACCTAGGAACAAATGACAACGAAAACACGATGACCCAAAACCTATGGGATGCATCAAGAGCAATTCTAAGAGGGAAGTTTACAGCTATATAATCCTATGTTAAGAAAGAAGAAACATCTCAAATAAACAACCTAAACTTACACCTAAAGCAATTAGAGAAAGAAAAACAAAAAAAACCCCAAAGTTAGTAGAAGGAAAAATATCATAAAGATCAGATCAGAAATAAATGAAAAAGAAATGAAGGAAATGATAGCAAAGATGAATAAAATTAAAAGCTGGTTCTTTGAGAAGATAAACAAAATTGAGAAACCATTAGCCAGACTCAAGAAGAAAAAAAAGGAGAAGACTCAAATGAATAGAATTAGAGGGCTTCCCTGGTGGCGCAGTGGTTGAGAATCTGCCTGCTGATGCAGGGGACATGGGTTCATGCCCCGGTCCAGGAAGATCCCACATGCCACGGAGCGGCTGGGCCCGTGATCCATGGCCACTGAGCCTGTGCATCCAGAGCCTGTGCTCCTCAATGGGAGAGGCCACAGTGGTGAGAGGCCCATGTACCACCAAAAAAAAAAAAAAAGAATTAGAAATGAAAAAGGAGAAGAAACAACTGACAATGCCAAAATACAAAGGATCATGAGAGATTACTACAAGCAACTATATGCAAATAAAATGGACAAGCTGGAAGAAATGGACAAATTCTTTGAAATGCACAACCTTCGAGACTGAACCAGGAAGAAACAGAAAATATGAACAGACCAATCACAAGCACTGAAATTGAAACTGTGATTAAAAATCTTCTGACAAACAAAAGCCCAGGACGAGATGGCTTCACAGATGAATTCAATCAAAAATTTAGAGAAAAGCTAACACCTCTCCTTCTCAAACTCTTCCATAATATAGCAGATGGAGGAGCACTCCCAAACTCATTCTACAAGGCCACCATCACTCTGATACCAAAACCAGACAAAGATGTGACAAAGAAAGTAAACTATAGGCCAATGTCACTGATGAACATAGATGCAAAAATCCTCAACAAAATACTAGCAAACAGAATCCAACAGCACATTAAAAGGATCATACACCATCAGCAAGTGGGGTTTATGCCAGGAATGCAAGGATTTTTCAATATACACAAATCAATCAATGTGATACACCATATCAACAAATTGAAGGAGAAAAACTATATGATCATCTCAATAGATGCAGAGAAAACTTTTGACAAAATTCAACACCCATTTATGATAAAAACCCTCCAGAAAGTAGGCATAGAGGGAACTTACCTCAACATAATAAAGGCCATATATGACAAACCCACAGCAAACATTGTCCTCAATAGTGAAAAACTGAAACCATTTCCACTAAGATCAGGAACAAGACAAGGTTGACCACACTCACCACTATTTTTCAACATAGTTATGGAAGTTTTAGCCACAGCAATCAGAGAAGAAAAAGAAATAAAAGGAATCCAAGTCAGAAAAGAAGAATAAAGCTGTCACTGTTTGCAGATGACATGATACTACGCATAGAGAATCCTAAAGATGCTACCAGAAAACTACTAGAGCTAATCAATGAACTTGGTAAAGTAGCAGGATACAAAATTAATGCACAAAAATCTCTTGCATTTCTATACACTAATGATGAAAAATCTGAAAGTGAAATTAAGAAAACACTCCCATTACCATTGCAACAAAAAGAATTAAATACCTAGGAATAAACCTACCTAAGGAGGTAAAAGACCTGTACTCAGAAAACTGTGAGACACTGATGAAAGAAATCAAAGATGACACAAACAGATGGAGAGATATACCATGTTCTTGGATTGGAAGAATCAACGTTGTGAAAATGATTCTACTACCCAAAGCAATCTGCAGATTCAGTACAATCCCTATCAAACTACCACTGACATTTTTCACATAACTAGAACAAAAAAATTCACAATTTGCATGGAAACACAAAAGACCCTGAATAGCCAAAGCAATCTTGAGAAAGAAAAACGGAGCTGGAAGAATCAGGCTCCCTGCCTTCAGACTCTACTACAAAGCTACAGTAATCAAGGCAGTATGGTACTGGCACAAAAACAGAAATATAGATCAATGGAACTGGATAGAAAGCCCAGAGATAAACCCACACACATATGGTCACCTTATCTTTGATAAAGGAGGCAAGAATATACAGTGGAGAAAAGACAGCCTCTTCAATAAGTGGTGCTGGGAAAACTGGACAGCTACATGTAAAAGAATGAAATTAGAACACTCCCTAACACCATACACAAAAATAAACTCAAAATGGGTTAAAGACATAAATGTAAGGGCAGACACCATCAAACTCTTAGAGGAAAACATAGGTAGAGCACTCTATGACATAAATCACAGCAAGACCCTTTTTGACCCACCTCCTAGAGAAATGGAAATAAAAACAAAAATAAACAAATGGGACCTAATAAAACTTAAAGCTTTTGCACAGCAAAGGAAACCATAAACAAGATGAGAAGACAACCCTCAGAATGAGAGAGAATATTTGCAAACGAAGCAACTGACAAAGGATTAATCTCCAAAACATACAAGCCACTCATGCAGCTCAATATCAAAAAAAGAAACAACCCAATCCAAAAATGGGTAGAAGACCTAAATAAACATTTCTCCAAAGAAGATATACAGATTGCCAACAAACACATGAAAGAATGCTCAACATAATTAATCATTAAAGAAATGCAAGTCAAAAGTACAATGTGATATCACCTCACACCACTCAGAATGGCCATCATCAAAAAATCTACAAACAAATGCTGGAGAGGGTGTGGAGAAAAGGGAACCCTCTTGCACTGCTGGTGGGAATGTAAATTGATACAGCCACTATGGAGAACAGTATGGAGAGTCCTTAAAAAACTACAAATAGAACTACCATACGACCCAGTAATCCCACTACTGGGCATATACCCTGAGAAAACCATAATGCAAAAAGAGTCATGTATCACAATGATCATTGCAGCTCTATTTACAATAGCCAGGACATGGAAGCAACCTAAGTGTCCATCAACAGATGCATGGATAAAGAAGATGTGGCACATATATACAATGGACTATTACTCAGCAATAAAAGAAACTAAATAGAGTTATTTTTAGTGAGGTGGATGGACCTAGAGTCTGTCATACAGAGTGAAGTAAGTCAGAAAGAGAAAAACAAATACCGTATGCTAACACATTTATATGGAATCTAAGAAAAAACACACACACAAAAAAAATGGTCATGAAGAACCTAGGGGCAAGACTGGAATAAAGACGCAGACCTACTAGAGAATGGGCTTGAGGATATGGGGAGGGGGAAGGGTAAGCTGGGACGAAGTGAGAGAGCGACATGGACATATATACACTACAAATGTAAAATAGCTAGCTAGTGGGAAGCAGCTGCATAGCACAGGGAGATCAGCTTTGTGACCACCTAGAGGGGTGAGATAGGGAGGGTGGGAGGGAGGGAGACGCAAGAGGGAAGAGATATGCGGATATATGTATATGTATAACTGATTCACTTTGTTATAAAGCAGAAACTAACACACCATTGTAAAGCAATTATACTCCAATAAAGATGTTAAAAAAACACACACAAAAAACAAAAGAAACAAACAAAAAAGAATGTAAACTGCAAGGTGGAAGGAGCCTGGGGCCTTCAATCAGTGTGGAGTGGATCAGCTTGCCGTCCAGGACTACTGAATTATTACATTAGTGAGAAAAAGAACTTTTTAAATGTGAAACACTAACATTATAGGGTTTGTTTGTTATATCATCTAGTGTTTCCCTAACTCAGACAGGGTATCTCCTTATCTCTTTGCCCCTATGTTCCTCTAACTTCAACCTGTGTGCTGGGAAGAAGTGAAGGAGTTAGGGTAGGAGGATGGGAAGTTGCAAATTCATGGCTTAAAGGACAGCGAAGGGGGTTATAGAAAGGGTGTATCACATTGCCCCATCCCATTTACAAACAGTCCCATCTTGGTAATTATGACAGACACATACATTTAGTAATAAAGCCTTGGTGATTAGGATATGTACCGACACACATATTGCACCCACCTTCATAACACCCCAGCCACACATATCAATTGAGACTCACTACCCTAACATCACCCTTTCTGGTTCAACCCTCTATCCATCTTTGAAACCCATCTGACCCTCATGCAGAGGATAGATAAAAAAGACCAGACCAACACTTCAGCCATTCCACATTAGATTAACTAGGTTACTGTGTTTCCTAGGGATATCACAACAAATTACCACAAACCGGATGGCTTAAAACATTATTCTCTTCTACAGTTCTGGAGGCTAGAAGTCTGAAATCAAAGTGAGTTGGTGCCCCCTGAGGACTATAAGGGAGAATTTGTTCCATGTCTCTCCCCGAGCTTCTGGGGCTTGCCGGCATTCCTTGGTGTTCCTTAGTGAGGAAGCACGTGACTCCAATACTTGCCCCTGTCTTCACACAGCCTTCTTCCCTGAGTACCTGTTTACAAATTTCCCTCTTCTTACAAAGACATCAGTCATACTGGATTTAACCAACTTTAAACCAGTGGGATATTACCTTGATTACATCTCCAAAGATTCTATTTCCAACTAAGGTCACAATCACAGATTCAGGGGGTTAATCTTCAACATATAATTTGGGGGGTGGGGGGTGGGGCACAATTCAATCCACAACAGCTACTAAGGCAGTTGCTATCTCATAGCTAGGTTCTTCTAACTGGCCTACTGTAATCGCATCTCCTAAAACTAAGCCTTGTTGAACAAGGCATTTTGGAAGAAGTTTCAGATCTTACCCCCTCACACACAGGTTTTAGCCCTGCCTTTCTCTCTCATGTTCTTCCTGGCACTGGAGTCCTGGCTTCTGCAAGCCCCACCAGTGTCCCTTCCTTCTGCCCCTGAGCCTCCTAGATTAGACTCCTCTACACTTCAGCCTGTAGTCTTGAAACTGACTCCCCATTCATCTGACCCAGCCATTGCTAATGGACCGGACTTCCCAATCTGTCCATTTGACAAACTATCCCTTTACCCAATTAACCTCAGTGGAGATCTGTCCCAGGCCAAGCATATTTGCCTCTGATCTGGGGGAAGGAGTCAGGAGGGTACAAACAGGATTCTAGACCCAAGAAAGTGCTCAAAACAGGCAAAGCCCCTCCTGGAAAACCCAGAGGTTGCTGCTGTCATGGAGAGACTTGTGTATATGGAAGAGTCTGTGCAGAGTTTGATACCTGTGAAGCTGGGCAGCTCTCCAGATGCGGATACCCATCCTCATAGCCTGACATAAGTGCAGGATATGCAATTACCACAGACCAAAGCATCCCAGTGGTCAGAAACCCAGGACACCCAGTGTGAGTTCTGGAGAATGCACGTGTCTGTGTCCAGGTCAAGAAGGAGGCTGGGAAACGTGAGAGAGCAGAGCAGAGTATCGCTTTGGGTCTCTGTCTAATTATGTCCATGGTAAATCTAACAGAAAGCAGGTTTCCAGCTCAAATTCTCATGTGCGTCTTCTTGGGGCGGAAACACATTCCAAGGGACGGGCAGCCCTGAGCCCAAAGAAGAGGATGTGTAGGTGGAAACAGTTAAATTATATAGAAACACAAGACTTTTTTTTTTTTTGAATTTTATTTTATTATTATTTTTTATACAGCAGGTTCTTATTAGTTATCTATTTTATACATCTCAATCCCAATCTCCCAGTTCATCTCACCACCACCCCACCACCCCCCACTTTCCCCCTTGGTGTCCATACATTTGTTCTCTACATCTGTGTCTCTATTTCTGCCTTGCAAACCAGTTCATCTGTACCATTTTTCTAGATTCCACATATATGCGTTAATATATGATATTTGTTTTTCTCTTTCTGACTTACCTCATTCTGTATGACAGTCTCTAGGTCCATCCACATCTCTACAGAGGAGCCAATTTTGTTCCTTTTTATGTCTGAGTAATATTCCATTGTGTATATGTGCCACATCTTCTTTATCCATTCGTCTTTTGATGGGCATTTAGGTAGCTTGCATGACCTGGCTATTGAAAATAGTGCTGCAATGAATATTGGGGTGTATGTGTCTTTTTGAATTATGGTTTTCTCTGGGAATATGCCCAGTAGTGGGATTGCTGGGTCATATGGTAATTCTATTTTTAGTTTTTTAAGGAACCTCCACACTGTTCTCCCTAGTGGCTCTATCAATTTACATTCCCACCAACAGTGCAAGAGTGTTCGCTTTTCTCCACACCCTCTCCAGCATTTGTTGTTTGTAGATTTTCTGATGATGCCCATTCTAACAAGTGTGAGGTGATACTTCATTGCAGTTTTCATTTGCATTGCTGTAATAATTAGTGATGTTGAGCAGCTTTTCATGTGCTTCTTGGCCATCTGTATACCTTATTTGGAGAAACGTCTACTTAGGTTTTCTGCCCATTTTTTATTGTGTTGTTTGTTTTTTTAAATATTGAGCTGCATGAGCTGTTTATATATTTGGGAGATTAATCCTTTGTCCGTTGATTCGTTTGCAAATATTTTCTCCCATTCTGAGGGCTGTCCTTTCGTCTTGTTTATACTTTCCTTTACTGTGCAAAAGTTTTAAGTTCATTAGGTCCTATTTACTTATTTTTGTTTTTATTTCCATTACTCAAGGAGGTGGGTCAAAAAGGTCTTGCTGTGATTTATCTCAGAGTGTTCTTCCTATGTTTTCCTCAAAGAGTTTTATAGTGTCCCGTCTTACATTTAGGGCTCTAATCCATTTTGAGTTTATTTTGTGTATGGTGTTATGGAATGTTCTAATTTCATTCTTTTACATGTAGCTGTCCTGTTTTCCCAGCACCACTTATTGAAGAGGCTGTCTTTTCTCCATTGTATATTCTTGCCTCCTTTATCAAAGATAAGGTGACCATATGTGCGTGGGTTTATCTCTGGGCTTTCTATCCTGTTCCATTGATCTATATTTCTATTTTTGTGCCAGTAATATATTGTCTTGATTACTGCAGCTTTGTAGTATAGTCTGAAGTCAGGGAGCCTGATTCCTCCAGCTCTGTTTTTTTCCCTCAAGATTGCTTTGGCTATTTGGGGTATTTTGTGTCTCCATACAAATTTTAAGATTTTTTGTTCTAGTTCTGTAAAAAATGCCATTGGTAATTTGATAGGGATTGCACTGAATCTGTAGATTGCTTTGGGTAGTATAGTCATTTTCACAATATTGATTCTTCCAATCCAAGAACATGGTATATCTCTCCATCTGTTTGTGTCATCTTTGATTTCTTTCATCAATGTCTTACAGTTTTCTGAATACAGGTCTTTTATCTCCTTAGGTAGGTTTATTCCTAGGTATTTTATTCTTTTTGTTGCAGTGGTGAATGGGATTGTTTCCTTAATTTTCTTTCTGATCTTTCGTTGTTAGTGAATAGGAATGCAAGAGAATTCTGTGAATTAATTTTGTATCCTACAACTTTATGAAATTCATTGATGAGCTCTAGTAATTTTCTTGTGGCATCATTAGTATTATCTAATGTATAGTATCATGTCACCTGCAAACAGTGACTGTTTACCTTCCTCTTTTCCAACTTGTATTCCTTTTATTTCTTTTCTTCTCAGATGCCATGGCTAGGACTTCCAAAACTATGTTAAATAATGGTCGCGTGAGTGGACATCCTTGTCTTGTTCCTGATCTTACAGGAAATGCTTTCAGTATTTCATCATTGAGAATGATGTTTGCTGTGGGTTTGTCATATATGGCCTTTATTATGTTGAGGTAAGTTCCCTCTATGCCTACTTTCTGGAGAGTTTTTTATCATGAATTGGTGTTGAATTTTGTCAAAAGCTTTCTCTGCATCTGTTGAGATGATCATATGGTTTTTATTCTTCAGTTTGTTAATATGGTGTATCACATTGACTGATTTGCATATATTGAAGAACCCTTGCATCCCTGGGATAAATCCCACTTGATCATGGTATATGATCCTTTTCATGTATTGTGGGATTCTGTTAACCAGTATTTTGTTGAGGATTTTTGCATCTATATTCATCAGTGATATTGGTGTGTAATTTTGGGGTTTTTTTTGTAGTATCATTGTCTGTTTTTGGTATCAGAGTGATGGTGGCCTTGTAGAATGAGTTTGGGAATGTTCCTTCCTCTGCAATCTTTTGGAAGAGTTTGAGAAGGCTGGGTGTTAGCTCTTCTCTAAATGTTTGATAGAATTCATCTGTGAAGCCATCTGGCCCTGGACTATTGTTTGTTGGAAGATTTTTAATCAGAGTTTCAATTTCATTACTTATGATTGGTCTGTTCACATTTTCTATTTCTTCCTGGTTCAGTCTCAGAAAGTTACAGCATTCTAAGAATTTGTCCATTTCTTCCAGTTTGTCCATTTTATTGGCACAGAGTTGCTTGTAGTAGTCTCTTATGATGCTTTGTATTTCTGCAATGTCCATTGTAACTTCTCTGTTTTCATTTCTAATTTTATTGATTTGCATCCTCTCCCTCTTTTTCTGAGTCTGGCTAAATGTTTATCAATTTTGTTTATGTTCTCAAAGAACCAGCTTTTAGTTTTATTGATCTTTGCTATTGTTTCCTTCCTTTCTTTTTCATTTATTTCTGTTCTGATCTTTATGATTTCTTTCCTTCTACTAACTTTGGGTTTTGTTTGTTGTTCTTTCTCTAGTTCCTTTAGATGTAAGGTTAGATTGTTTATTTGAGATTTTTCTTGTTTCTTAATGTAGGATTGTATTGCTATAAACTTCCCTCTTAGAACTGCTTTTGCTGCATCCCATAGGTTTCGGATCATCGTGTTTTCCTTGTCATTTGTCTCTAGGTATTTTTTTATTTCCTCTTTGATTTCTTCAGTGATCTCTTGGTTTTTTAGTAATGTATTGTTTAGCCTCCATATGTTTGTGTCTTCTACATTTTTTTCCCTGTAACTGATTTCTAATCTCATAATGCTGTGGTCAGAAAAGATGCTTGATATGAATTTTCTTAAAACCCAGGCTTGATTTGTGACCCAGGATGTGATCTATTCTGGAGAATGTTCCATGCACACTTGAGAAGAAAATGTAATCTGCTGTTTTCAGATGGATTGTCCTATAAATATCAATTAAATCTATCTGGTCTATTGTGTCATTTAAAGCTTCTGTTTCCTTATTTATTTTCATTTTGGATGATCTGTCCATTGGTGTAAGTGAGGTCTTAAAGTCCCCCACTATTATTGTGTTACTGTCGATTTCCTCTTTTATAACTGTTAGCAGTTGCCTTATGTATTGAGGTGCTCCTATGTTGGGTGCATATATATTTATAATTGTTATATCTTCTTCTTGGATTGATCCCTTGATCATTCTGTAGTGTCCTTCCTTGTCTCTTGTAATATTCTTTATTTTAAAGTCTATTTTATCTGATATGAGTATTGCTACTCCAGCTTTCTTTTGATTTCCATTTGCATGGAATATCTTTTTCCATCCCCTCACTTTCAGTCTGTATGTGTCCCTAGGTCTAAAGTGGGTCTCTTGTAGACAGTGTGTATATGGGTCTTGACTTTTTATCCATACAGCCAGTCTATTTCTTTTGGCTGGAGCATTTAATCCATTCACATTTAAGGTCATTATTGATATGTATGTTCTTATTACCATTTTCTTAATTGTTTTGGGTTTGTTTTTGTAGGTCCTTTTCTTCTCTTGTTTTTCCCACTTTGCATTTGTCATAGAGCTAGTTTGGTGTTGCTGAATTCTCCTAGTTTTTGCTTGTCTGTAAAGCTTTTGATTTGTCTGTCAAGTCTGAATGAGATCCTTGCCGGGTAGAGTAATCTTGGTTATATGTTCTTCCCTTTCATCACTTTAAGTATATCTTGCCACTCCCCTCTGGCTTGTAGAGTTTGTGCTGAGAAATCAGCTGTTAACCTTATGACAATTCCCTTGTATGTTATTTGTCGTTTTTCCCTTGTTGCTTTTCATAACTTTTCTTTGCCTTTGATTTTTGTCAATTTGATTACCATGTGTCTCTGCATGTTTCTCCTTGGGTTTATCCTGCCTGGGACTCTCTGTGCTTCCTGGACTTGGGTGGCTGTTTCCTTTCCCGTGTTAGGGAAGTTTTGACTATAATCTCTTCAAATATTTTCTCAAACCGTTTTTTTTTTTCTCTTCTCCTTCTGGGACCCCTATAATGCGAATGTTGGTGCATTTAATGTTGTCCCAGAGGTCTCTTAGGCTGCCTTCATTTCTTTCTTTTCATTCTTTTTTCTTTATTCTGTTCTGTGGCTGTGAATTCCACCATTCTGTCTTCCATTTCACTTATCTGTTCTTCTGCTTCAGTTATTCTGCTACTGATTCCTTCTAGTGTATGTCTCGTTTCAGTTATTGTATTGTTTATCTCTGTTTGTTTGTTCTTTAATTCTTCTAGGTGTTTGTTCTTTAATTCTTCTAGGTCTTTGTTAAACATTTCTTACACCTTCTCAATCTTTGCCTCCATTCTTTTTGTGAGGTCCTGGATCATCTTTACTATCATTATTCTGAATTCTTTTTCTGGTAGGTTGCCTATCTCCACTTCATTTAATTGTTTCTCTGGGGTTTTATCTTGTTCCTTCATCTGGTACATAGCCCTCTGCCTTTTCATTTTGGCTATCATTTTGTCTGTAAATGTCATTTTCTTTCCACAGGCTGCAGGATTGTAGTTCTTCTTGCTTCTGCTCTCTGCCATCTGGTGGATGAGGCTATCTAAGAGGCTTGTGCAAGCTTCCTGATGGGAGGCCAAGACTTTTTTAAAGCACAGACGTCCTTTAGAGATCATCTTCAATTCCTTTTATCTTACAAATGAAGGATCGAATTCCATTTGCCTATTATAACACAGTGAGTTAGAGAGAGACAGAGACAGAGAATGAAATAATGAAATCCCTGTAGTTACTTTCTGGCCAGGTCGCTGACCAGGAACCAGGGGCAGGCAGAATTACAGGTCAACTTCACTGTCTTCCAAAGCTTTAAGCAGCAGGCTCTGAATGGGACGAGCTGACCTTGCTAGAAGGAGCCATTACACCCTCAAGGTTTCCCAGGACTCTGAGAGATTCCTAGCTTGGTCCCAGTTTGGAACACCCAGGCCTAACTTCAGGATCTAGAAGGTTGACTCTTCCCCATCACTCACTGGCAGGTGCCTTTTGTTGGCAGCACCTGGTTTTGGTGGAATCTCCTCCCATCTCCCAACAGCATTGAGAGCAACAACTAAGCTAAACAAATCTCAGCGCCATCACATGCAGCAGATCCCACTGAGTACTCTGTCATGCTTTTCAAGATGTGCTTAAAGCAGAAGCATCACCGAGACTGGGGCAACAGGAGGCTCTCAGAGGCCAGGCTGTAATCAGACCCTGTTCATTAGTGAGCCCAACCCTTCAGACAATCAGAGTGAGAAATGTTCACGCTGGTGTTGCCTGTGGTGTTTAATCAATCAACACAACAAGCTTGTTAGACTGGCCATTGCAGCAGGGCCCCCAGCTGCCTGCCAAACCATCCCTACGAAGAGCTTCTGAAAAAGAAACAAGGAGCAAAAGAAAACAAAATCCGACAAGCCGTATCTGTGTGATGGAAGGTGGCCCCCGTGGGACTGAGGGTAGCTTTTCACAGGGACAATGATGTGGAGCTGGGCCGAGCCCGGCTCAGAAGGTCCCTAAGGCAGCCTGTCCCCTGCTCTTTAAAGACGTGTGACATTCGAGCATGTTGGCCTTATGGGGTGGAGCAGGTAGCAAATCTGAAGAAGGGCTTCTCTCTGCCTCCATCTGTCCTGCTTCAGTCTCCCTGGATCTTGCATTCTGTCCTCCCTGGAGGGGCTGGATGCTCCTCGCTGCCAGATCCTCTCCCTTAGCTGCGACTTCCCCACAAACTCAGCATCACCGAGGGCGTTTGTGTTTGATGATCTTCAGTCTCTAGGAGGCACCATTTAACATGGGTCACTCTCGAGCTCTGTGCCATGCTGAATTCATTTTTAATGAGCTTCATTTCGGGAGGTTTTGTCAAGCAGCATGCTCCAATATGAGGATGGACTAAAAGGGATCTTCAAGAGCACTGAGTCCAGGGACTTCCCTGGTGGTGCAGTGGTTAAGAATCTGCCTGCCAATGCAGGGGACATGGGTTTGAGCCCTGGTCCCAGAAGATCCCATGTGCCACAGAGCAACTAAGCCTGTCTGCCACAACTACTGAGCCTGTGCCCTAGAGCCTGTGAGGCACAACTACTGAACCTGCGTGCCACAACTGCTGACGCCCACGCACCTAGAACCCATGCTCTGCAACAAGAGAAGCCACCACTCGCTGCAACTAGAGAAAGCCCACATGCAGCAACGAAGACCCAATGCAGCCAAAAATATAAATAAATAAATTTATTTATTAAAGAAATAAAGTACTGAGTCCAGGCTTACCATTTTTCAGAAGAGAAAACTAGGGCATTACAATAAAGTTTTAAATATATCACATCGACCAGATATATGATGCTGTATAGTAAACTATTAAAAACCATAACATTTGAAACTTTAAGAGTAGAAATCATAAAAGTTCTATAGAAGTTGGTAATGGCTAACGCCACCTTACTACTCTTATCTGTAATAAAAAGGTGATGTGTGAGTTTGCTAGAGCCCCATAACAAAGTACTATAATCAGCGTGGCTTAAACCGATGGAAACATATTCTCTCTCAGTTCTGGAGGCTAGAAGTTGGAAGTCAAGGTGTCAGCAGGTTTAGCTCCTTCCGAGGGCTCTGAGGGAGAATTAGTTCCATGCCTCTCTCCCAGCTTCTGATGATGGGGGCCAGTCCCGGCATTCCTTGATCTATAGAAGCATCATTCAAATCTCTGCCTCCACGTCACATGGTTTCCCCTGCATCTCTTCACATCATCTACCTCTGTGCACATCTCTTCTTCTCTCCTCTAAGAATCCCAGTCATATCGATTTAGGTTCCTCCCTAATCAAATATGACCTCATCTTCACTTGATAACATCTGCAAAGACCCTATTTCAAAATAAGGTCACATTCATGGGTGCCAGGAGCTAGAACTTCAACATATCTTTGGAGGACACAATTCTACCCCTAACAAGCAGTAATATCTTTCCCATCTTCTCACTCTTGAGGACAATAGATGGTAAAGGGCATTAAAAAGCATACAGTTTGTATACACACGCTGAAACTTTGAAAGCAAACTGTGTGTTTCTCAAAACACTTTCACATCTATTTCCCTTAAACATAGGGATGTAAAACATATATCCTGAGCCCCATGTCACTTCCTCCCTATGCATTATGACCAGAATCCCGTTGCTTCTTCAGAAACCCAATCTGTGTGTACGTAATGACTAGTAATGACTAGGGAGCAGCATTCCTTAGGCAAGTTTGATTTCACATTCACCCAAGCTTTCAGTGAAGACAACTAATGTCCACCCCACCAGTGGTTGGCCATCTTTAGTGACAGTGAGATCCTCTTGGGGGTGTGTGTGTCTGTGTGTGTGTCTGTGTGTCCATTATGAAGAACTGGAGAGGAAGGAGATTGGAACCAAACTGAGCTTCTTTTAAGGAATTTAAAAGATAGGAGAAGTCTTACATCTGTATCCTTGAAACTTTCCTTTCTGATCCTCAACTGCCTCATTGGCCACTTCTCTTCAGCCTCACAGTGACTCCTCATGGCTTTGATGATGAGATTGCTGGGGTGCAGGGGTCACCTCACCTGCTCAAGATTACCCAAATGGTGACTGGCAAAAACCAGGGCTCGGTGGGGTGTAGAACTTTCATTTTTCAGATTCAGAGCTTTCTTTGACATGCTTCAGCTCTAGAGAACTGAGATTCTCAGTGATGTAATTGGAAAGGTAGAGTCTAGACGGTCTCTAGGTTTGGAGTTGAAGTAAGAATGTCAAAGTCTAAGGAGAAAAAATTCAAAGATGGATCCTGTGAGGTTTGCAATGAGTCTAGCGACCCTCAACGAGTTCTGGCTTTCACTTATATCCTTACTGACCATTAAATGAAACTTTTCTTAGGACGAATCATGTTTAGAGTTCAACTCATAGTTTCCTCAGCGTGAACCAATGTCTGAAGCACCGGGTCTGACTGAAAGATGAGGAGGCTGTTTGGTCTCTTCTAGTTTATGTGTAATTCAATACCTATGGTGTGGCTAGCATCGCTCTGCCCTAAGCACTGTGGAGGTTACATAAGAAGCCCATGTCCCTGCTTCTTCCCTCAAGGACTTTAGACTCTCATGGCAAGACCTTACTTATATATCTGAAACAAAGAATTTTAAATGATAGCATAACATGCAGTGCTAAATAAAATATAATCAAGGCCCACGATGTGCAGCAGAAGCCACAGGCAGTCCACATAAGGAGGGATGGATATTGTGTGGGGCTACAGGGAAGACCCTCCATGAAGTCAGTCCTGTCCACCCTGGCTCGGCCTGGCTACAGTTTCTAAAACCTTCAACTTGCAGCTCCAGAACAATTCCAACCGTTATTCCAGTTTTTCTCAACGTTTTAACCACAACACACCGTAAGGAAAATACTGAGTACTCACAAAAACATCAAGAAACAGAACTGCTCTGGATTTGTTCCTTCTGTTCTTCTAGATCACAATCCACCGTTCTCCAGCTGATGCATGTGGACTGGATCCATAGACGACTCCTTTGCTCTCTGCCCAAAGGTGGGTTTGGCCAATGAGAGGCACCAGCAGGAGATGAGGGTGGCAGGAGGGGAGTAGGACTGGGCATTTTTTTATACTGGATCTCTCTCACCAGCTTGCTGTGGGAGGTCTGCCTGCCTCCTTGGAAGACATCTCACGGCTCCTGTCAGGCAGCCCTCTCCTTATGGTATTCTGGAAGTTCTCTTTCTCTTTATGTCTTCAGGCCTCAGAATGGTAAGGTCTCCCTGCTAATATTAGGTCCAGATACTGTACCACCTCTTGCTGCTTTTTATTAAACTCTCTTCAAGTTTAAACTAACTCCAGTTGTTCAGTTTGAGTATCATCTGTTTCCTGAAGGTATATCACTGATACAAATCCTCACCCTGACCAGGTGTGATGCAATCTGGTGTCCTTTATTCTATTATTAAAAACAAACAGATATATGTATATGTATACCTGATTCACTTTGTTATACAGCAGAAACTAACACACCATTGTAAGGCAATTATACTCCAATAAAGATGTTAAAAACACATACACACAAAAAAAAACTATTGTCTCTCACTTAATTGATTTCACAATCAACTAGTGGGTAGTGACCTATAGTCTGGAGAATAAAACTTGTTTTCATCAAAAATAACTGAACTTGTGGTTCTCACGTAAACCATATTCCCATCAGTGGGATGTTGGAATTAGTCTTATGGCCTAGATGAGGCCCTGGCCAACCAGGCATTCATTGATCTGCAGCCTCTCCTTTACAACTGGTCCCCTTTTGAAGGTCTCATCCTTATAACTGGGCCCCTTTCAGTCCTGGTTGCCAGTTTTACCTGGTCCCTAGTGGGCCTGTAACCTGGCCTGAGTCTGAGCCCCGTGGCCTGGTGGATCAGTTTCCTAGGGTTTCTGTAACAAACTACCACAAACTGGGTGACAGAAAACAACATAAATTCATTCTCTCACAGTTCCAGAAGCCAGAAACCTGAAATCAAGGTGTCAGCAAGGCCACACTTCCTGCAGAGGCTCTGGGAAAGATTCTGTTGGCTCCTCGAGCTCCTGGTAGTTGTAGGCATGCATCCCTGGGCCTGTGGCTTCATCAGTCCAATGTCTGCATGTCTTCACACAGCCTCCTCCTCTCTGTGTCTTTTCCTCTATGTGTCTCTTGTAAGGACACTTCTCATTGGATTTAGGGCCTACCTGGATAATCCAGGGTGACCTTATATCAAGATCCTTAACTTAATTACAACTACAAAGGACCATTTTCCAAATAAGCCTTTTTTTTTTTTTTTTTTTTTTTTTTACTTTCCTAGGGTCTGTGAATTAGAACATAGACACAGACATATATTTTGGATCCACCAATCAACCCACAACATTTGGTACTTTGACATAACCACTAGTTCTTGAAAGCTCTCATGCAGTACTTTATGCTTGTACATTCAATTTGGATGGACCCTGGAATCTAAGACACTGGCAGCCATCTCTCTAGAAGAACCACCACAGTTCAGAGATGACTAGCCATGACCCCACCAAACAGATCAGTACTTGCAGATGGCAATGCCAGGAAGATCAAGCTTTAAGCTATTCTATTTTGGATGCTGGTCACATTGTTTGACAGCTAACTATCTAGGTGTGTCCGTGCCTCTCCTCTGGTAATACCCAATGTCCTTGCTGAGATTATAATCTAGTGATAGAAGCTAGACAATAAACCATTGTTCAAGTGCTTCCCCATTTTTTCTATTAGATAATGTGTGTTTTTATTATTAATCTGAAGGAGTTTAAAAATAGATTCTAGATATAAACCTTTCATTTGTTAGATATGTTATGAAACTATTTCCCACCCTGTGGTTTGCCTTTTGTCTCTCATTATTTGTCTTTTGGTGAGCAAAATGTCTTAATTTTAATGTCATCAGATATATCAATTCTTTATTTATCCTGAGGTCTTAAAGATGTTCACCTATGTTACCTTCTAAAAGCTTTTATGTTTTGCCATTCACACGTAGGTCTATATATGCCTGGAATTGTTTTTTATATGTAGACTGAGAAAAGGTCCTATTTCATTTTTGTCTATATGACTCTCCACTTACCATAACTTAATTTATTTTAAAAAATGTTCTTTTCCTGGTAGTCTATGGTTTCCTTTGTCACAACTCAAGTCCATACATATGTCAATGAATATCTGGGTTATTTCTTCTGTTCCATTGATTGATTTTTTAATCCTTTTGCCAATACTACACTAACCTTGATTACTATAAATTTATAAATCTTAACAGTGAGTAGGCCAATTATTTTTTTCTTCAAGAGTGTCTCTTCTCAGTCTTTTAATTTTAGTACAAATTTTAGAATAAGCTTGTCAGGTTCTGGAAAACACTTTGCTGGTATTCTCATTGGAATTGCATTAAATCTATAGATCCAGTTAGAAGAACTGACATCTTTGATATATATATCTCCCCTAATGAATATATAGATCTATAGATCTGTAGTGAATTTCTGTAAATATTCTATGTGGAATTTAAAAGTAACATACATTCGGGGCTTCCCTGGTGGCGCAGTGGTTGGGAGTCCGCCTGCTGATGCAGGGGACGCGGGTTCGTGCCCCGGTCCGGGAAGATCCCACATGCCGCGCCAGGGGCTGGACCTGCGTGTCCGGAGCCTGCGCTCCGCAACGGGAGAGGCCGCAACAGTGAGAGGCCCACGTACTGTCAAAAAAAAAAAAAAAAAATTCTACTGTTGTTGGGTGCAGTGTTCTATACATGAGAATTAAGTAGTTTTGTTAGTTGTGCAGTTCAAATCATTTATATTATTAATAAGTTTTCTCTGTTTCTTCTATCAGTTACTGAGAGAGATATTTTATCATTTTCCATTATGACTGCAGATTTGTTTGTTTCTCTTAGCAGTTCTATCAGATATATATATATATACACATATATATACAGAGAGAGAGAGAGAGAAAGAGAGAGAAAGGAGGTGGAGGTATGTTATTAAGAGCATACAAATTAAAAATATAGATAACGCCAAAAATTCAGCAAGGAAATGGAGACTAAAAATGTAACAATAAATTTGGAAAAAAAAAAACCTAGAAATTATAGAATTGAAAAATAAAGCAACAACAAAAATTCCTTTAATGGATAGCTTTAGTCCCATATTAGACACAGCTAAAGAATTACTGAACTGAAAATTAGGTTAAAAGAATCTATCAAGTTTTAAAATGGGGGCTTCCCTAGTGGCGCAGTGGTTGAGAGTCTGCCTGCCGATGCAGGGGACACGGGTTCGTGCCCCGGTCTGGGAAGATCCCACATGCCATGGAGCGGCTAGGCCCATGAGCCATGGCCGCTAAGCCTACGCGTCCGGAGCCTGTGCTCCGCAACGGGAGAGGCCACAGCAGTGAGAGGCCCGCGTACTGCAAAAAAAAAAAAAAAAAAAAAAAGATTAAAAATGGACAGACAAAAGGATGGAAAAAGCACAAGAGTAAGTAAGAGACATAGAAGATGTAGTGAGAATATGTAACACATAATTAATTGCTATGTCTCAAAGAGAAACAAAAGCAATATTTGAGATATTTCTAAAACTGATTAATTAAAAAAGCGTAGGGGGGCTTAAATAGTACAGGCTCATCTTAATCCAATTTCAAGACTTGAGGATTTTGGTCTACCCAGAGGACTGGAAGTCAAGCTGGGAGAACTCTTTTATTTCTGATTAGCTCTCCTTCCCAGGGTGAAATCCGTCACAGATGCTAGATTCTTACTGTTTTTCTCTCTAGTCCCAGAAGGCTATGAAAGTACAGCTCAGAATCTCAGATAATGTATCAACTAATAACCAATAGGAAAACAGGAACCACTCTACATATTTCTAGCAGGGAGAAATTTAGTTGTTTATCACCAGAGAATTGGTTGTAAAATGTCAGAAGAACCAGAGGAACAAAAGGAAAAGAGTAGGTCACCCAGAGATCAGGAATCTGCTTCATGCCCCAGTTTGGAACCCACTAACCCACGTGATTGCCGCTGCTCCTGCCATTGCTGTGAAACTCACTCACTGCATCTAATCAGAAGCTTAGGAGTTAACCCCATTGATGCTGCAGAAACCAACACCAAAGCTGGGGCCTGCAGTCACTGTCAGAAGTGGGAAAAAAGCTTCTTCCTCTACAAGCCCATCAGCTTAAGATCACCCATAGTTCTATAAAGTCAGATTTATTTGCCGTTGCAACAAGAGAAACACCAGAGGAACCACGGGACATCTCACCAAACAACAGAAATGACAGAGTTACAGAATTTGGGGGAATGGTGGAGTTTCGGTGAACTTTAACAGAAGTGGTGCTTGGACAGCCTCAAAGCAAAACAGGGCTGCAAGTAAGGGATCATCTTCAGGTCTAGACTGCAAAGTGGATTCAGCATTCTGTTTCCTTAGAAACTAAAAAAGTTTAGATAGATATGGAATGCTGTGTCTAGCAACAAATTATCTGACACTCCACAAATGGATTGAAACTCGAGGTTCCTCCTCTGTAACACAGTGGTTCAGATCCTTTGGGCAAAAGTGAGATGTTTCATTCTTACTGATATAATTTCAAGTAACAAAAGATTTTTCACAGGTAAGAAAGCAGGAGTCCCTTAAAGAAAAAAGTCATCTAGAGTATGTCATACAGAGTGAAGTAAGTCATAAAGAGAAAAACAAATACCATATGCTAGCACATATATATGGAATCTAAAAAAGAAAAAAAAATGGTTCTGAAGAACCTAGGGCCAGGAATAAAGATGCAGACGTAGAGAATGGACTTGAGAACATGGGGAGGGGGAAGGGTAAGCTGGGACGAAGTGAGAGAGTGGCATGGACATATATACACTACCAAATGTAAAATAGATAGCTAGTGGGAAGCAGCCACATAGCACAGGGAGATCAGCTCAGTGCTTTGTGACCACCTAGAGGGGTGGAATAGGGAGGGTGGGAGGGAGATGCAAGAGGGAGGGGATATGGGGATAAATGCATACATATAGCTGATTCACTTTGTTATACAGCAGAAACTAACACACCATTGTAAAGCAATTTTACTCCAATAAAGATGTTAAAGGAAAAACAAAAAAGTCATTATGACTCTTTACAAGGGCAGCATGTCCTTGGAGAAATATCGTTTCCCGCTAATTTGCATTTGGTTTTATCTGTGGTTGTCATGTCCACCTGATGAATGGCGGGACAGATTTTACTTTCTCAGTAGGCATTAATTTTTAGATTCTTATTCCTTTCTTCCATGTTCAGTTTTCAACTAGTGTTTCGCATTGCCAGAACCTAACTGGAAGGCAGCTGGCAGGGAAGTCTAGGATGTGTCATTTTCAGGCTTTGTGCCCCTTGAAATGAACTTGAGAACCAAAAGGAACATCAATCCCCAGAGCATGTCTCTTCAAGTTTGGCAAATGCCCTCAAGGAAAAAAGTGTTCTTGAAAAAACGATCTCATCTTCCTAGTTTCCCATTTCTACCAAGATCTGAGTTGTTAGTTCCTACCATCTTTTTAGTTCTTTGACACTTCAAAGAAAATGATTTTTAGATTTGTCCCAGCTATTGTAGTTGCTTGAACAGAATGGTTATTTCGGTGAAATTATGCAGTTTTACCATTACCCACCTCGTCCACTTTCAAATTGATCTTTCACATTTCTGTCAAAATAATCTACCTAAACTCAGCTCTGATCATGTCAAGAGATAGACCCCCCACAAGCAAATGAGAAATAATCCCAACCAGTTTGTGGGCAAGAACATTTTGCCCATGATGCTGGCCTGGAGAAGCGCATGTGAGCTCAGGACATGGGCATTTTTATTAGATCACACTTATCAATGTCCTTACATTCAGTGCAACCTCCAAATATATTTTTCCAAGCAATGAATCATTTCAGTAAAATTGAAGCCACATGTTTTTAATTCACAGACAACTGACATGTTAACAAATTGTATGGTGAGAACTAGCTGATGGCCTTGAACCTTTCAAACCTTGCAGGAAGGCTTGTTTCTCCAGTTATTTTCCTTAGAAACATGAAGTTTATTATGCCAAGAAAAATGTCATGCACGCTAACTGCAAACTCTACATGGTTTCAAACTGCCAAGCCCTAGAGGGGCCTAGGTGTCTGCGGGAAGGGGCAGGGTACTGTAGCCTAAGAGAGCCCATGGCTCTCCCTTTACTGGACTGGAATTCTCCACTGTCTTTGACTTTTAGTTCTCACCTCCTGATCAGTGACATCAAATTTTTCATCCAATAGATTTTACAGTTACAAAGGGCTTTCTCATCCATTACCACACCAGATCCTCAGTAAAATCAAATGAAGTCGGCACCTCTAGCTAGCATTTTTATTCCTGTTTGAGGGGAAGATGAGACTCAGAGAAGTTAGCTGTCTTCCCAAAGTTTCAGGGTGTGATAGCCAGCCTCCAAGCTGACCCAATTGGTCCCTGGACCAATCATATTGTACCAGGATTAGGCTGTGTGAGCAATAGAAGTCAGCAGAAATAATGGTATGTCATTTGTAAGACTGGATGATAAAAAGTCTATGGCTTCAGTCTTCAGGATCCTCTCTCTCTCCATCTCCCTCTCTCACTACTCAAGTCATATCAGGAGGATTCTCAGGCCACCTCTGAGAGGCCCACATGGTTAGGAACTGAAGTCTCCAGCCAAAAGACAGCAAGGAACTGAGACCTGTGAAAAACCATGTGAACGAGCTTGGAAGTGGATCCTTCAGCCCCAGTCAAGCCTTCAGATAACTGTAGTCCTGGCCAATAGCTTAACTGCAACCTCATTATAGACCCTGAACCAAAACCACTCAGCTAAGCCATTCCTGGATTCCTTACTCTCAGTAACTGGCCCATAATAAATGTTCATTGTTTTAAGCTGCGAAGTTTTAGGGTAGTCTGTTACACAGCAATGGATAACTGATACACAGGGCTACAAATGTTCCACAGTGATACTGTATCCGTCTCTATCATCCCCAAGGTGAGAAATCCTATATTCAGTAAGAAATATAAGCATCTTTTAAACTCAAGACACATTAGACTTTTAGGTGATGGAGAAACTTAGAGAAAAAAAAATATGTTTTGCATCTGGCAATACAGAACAGATATAATATAATGCACTTTTTCTTTCTTAGAAGCTTTTTGGTAATATTATCTATTGGATCTCAACACAATAGTCTCAAGCTGGAACCACCCCTGCCCTTTAATGTCCACTTTCTAGGTCATAAATATGCCCACTAGCCAGCTCTCATCTACTATCGGGGCATCTACTTGCCTTCAAGGTGTCTTCCCTCTGAGAAGTAGTACTTCAGATACCTTTTCGGTACTTACCTAATGAGCCTCTAAATCATCTAAGCATCAGTTCTTAAAGAGACTTATGTGCTAGACCTCATGGAAATCTGGGCCACTGACAGTATTTCTGAGTCAAGTCATGCTCAGTGAACATCTAGGAGTCTGCCTAACAAGGAGCTCCTCTCTACCTTTTATCCAACTAATGAGCAGCCCCTGGGAGGTTCTTCCATCTTGAAGGGTTAGGGCTTTTGTTATCTATTTGGCAAACTCTCTACCCCAGCCAGAAATGGTCTGCTCTCTTCTCCACAAATCTCAGCATCTGGCCTCTGTTCCTCGTTATGCTCCTGAAATCTGAATGCATCCTTCCCTCCTCCCTCTCCATATCCTATCTGAAATTCTATCCACCACCCAAGGCTCGATAGACATCTGAGATTTTCCCTACCCTCAACTTCAACTCCTAAACAGCTCTCCACTCTTTGAAATCCAACGATCCATCTCATTTTCCCTATATTTCCCTGGATAAATGGATATTTTATTTCTATGACATGATTGAAACTCTTTGCGGGGTGGGGAGGTGGGGAATAAGTTATGGAGCACGTGCTCAGTGGTAGGCTCTCCTGCCAGGCATTCTGCATAGATTACCAAGTACATCGATGTCATCCCTCTGGGAGGGAGTTTAGTGAGTACTGCTGAGTATTTGATTGACTAGGAGGCTCATTAGTGTCTGCCCACCCCCAATCTCTCCAGTGAATTTTGATAAATGATACGAAGGTCTAGCTCAAGCCCCAGAGCCCCTAGATTGGACTTCCTTAGGCCTCTAGTACTCATGCCCATCATTGTCTCACTGCCTCCATTCCCTATCCACAGCCCCTGGAAGGAGTGGCTCTGAGCACTGCATGACCCCTGGCCACTACTGGTTGGACCAGGGATGGATGCCTGACCCAAACTGGGCTTTCTCTTCTTAGCCTGTGGAAGAAAGCAATCTCTAAGGGTCTGAGGAAGTTGGATCATGGGAGGTGTCAGACCTTTTAGTTAAAGGTCACAGAGTTTACACAGACTTAGAAAACAAACTTATGGTTAGCAAAGGGGAAAGGTGGGGGAGAGAGATAAATTAGGAGTTTGGGATTAACATATACACACTACTATTAATATAAATAAAATAGATAACCAACAAGGACCTATTGTATAGCACAGGGAACACTACTCAATATTCTGTAATAACCTAAATGGGAAAAGAATTTGAATAAGAATAGATATATGTATAACCGAATCACAACACTTTAAATCAACTATACTCCAATATAAAACTTAAAAAAAATTTTTTTAAAGGCCATAGAGTTTAATCAGCATTGGCATTGTGCCGAGATAACTCAGAATTACGAGGGAGCTGAAAATTCAAAATTAATTAGAAGAAACTGACCTGTCTGCAGTAGGAAGTACAGGAATGGACCAAATGCCCAAATAGCACTAAGAAACTTTGCAGTCCCCTGAGACTGGAGTGGGGTGACTCCATTCCTGACTTTCCCTAGGTCCCCTGTGGCCTGGCAGAACTTCATTTCCTATCCTGGGATGCCTTCAGGAGAGTCCCTTGTAGTCCTTCAATAATCTCCCTTTATATATGGACTAGTCTGATGGGTTTCTGTTCTTGCAATTAGCAAGGGTTGAATAAAACAATACCCAATATTTTTAAAGTTAAACAGGGGATAAGGGGTATCAATTCAGATTCATACTGATTCTGAAGTACTGAAGTTACCTTTAGGCCATAAAGTATACTTGTGTTATGGGTCCTAAAGCTTCTTATTTTATAGATAAGGAAAAAGATATCCAGAAAGAAGAAAAAGATACCCAAGTACACAGCAATTGATGGAACCAAGACTAGGACCTGGGTCCCCTCATATTGTCCAGGGTTCTTCTAGTACTTTGCCATCATTGACTCTGCTCTTTCCAATGACTATGTCTGCTGGGGAAGGCAAATAGGTCAATATTAAAGAGAAATAGCAGAGATCATTAGTGTCTCTCCTCCAATCTCACCAGTGGATTTTGGAGGAATTTTGCCTATATGTCAGGCAGCTAAAGGAAAAGATGAGAGTGGTGCTGATGCTGCATTTCTTAAAAGAGCTGGGTCAGAGACACAGAAGAGAGACATGTAATGAGGTTACTGGCTGCCCACTTTAAAATACAATTCATATGCATCTTAAGAGAAAACTATGAAGGAAAGTTTATCAATTTTCCCATAAAAACATGAGGTCAGGGCTTCCCTGGTGGCTCAGTGGTTAGGAATCCACCTGTTAATGCAGGGGACATGGGTTTGAGCCCTGGTCCGGGAAGATCACACATGCCACGGAGCAACTAAACCCGTGCGTCACAACTACTGAGCCTAAGCTCTAGAGCCCGCGAGCCACAACTACTGAAGCCCATGCGCCTAGAGCCCATGCTCTGCAACAAGAGAGGCCACTGCAATGAGAAGCCCGCCCACTGCAGCAAAGAGTAGCCCCCTCTCATTGCAACT
This sequence comes from Kogia breviceps, assembly GCF_026419965.1. Lineage (NCBI taxonomy): Eukaryota > Metazoa > Chordata > Mammalia > Artiodactyla > Physeteridae > Kogia > Kogia breviceps. Next base: position 21,878,629 of record NC_081324.1, read on the forward strand.
AGAGACAGCCCATGCACAGCAACGAAGACCCAACACAGCCAAAAATAAATAAATAAAATAAAAAACAAATCAAAACAAGAAAACATGAGGTCAGTCTTTTAATAAGAGAAAAATATTGCAACCTCAAGAGGAGCAATTGTGCTGAGCTGGCTAAATTGCCTACAGAATGCCCTTGTCACATACATCCTCCCTATAATGTACCCACTTGGTAATGTGGTGCTTGAAACAATCAAAATTATTTTGTGTTACAATGTATTATATTTCCAGTAATGGAAAAAAACATTTTCACTGGTCCTATCTCCTTATGTATTTTAGTACCTTAAATATTTTAATATTATTGCAAGTGAATGAAAATGTTCTTAAACATGTTTATTAAGATTTAATTTATTTAAATATCTCAAAGAAGTAAAGGTGAGACATTAAAGTATGGTAATTAGCCTGATAGATGGGCCAGGAGGATACTAGGGAAAGGGAAATGGTCCCACAATTAGCCCACAGCCAGTGATAAGTAGGCCTAAATACTAACAGAGAAACCCCAATCACTATGGATGAGAAAGAAGAAGCTCTCTCCTACCTTTAGCTATAACAAGAGTCACTACTAATGTTTATTGAGCATTTACTTTAGCTAGGCACTGTTAAGCAGTTTATATGCTCTGTTTTACATGATCTTCATAAGAACCTTATTTGGTAGATAGTATTACTTTTATTTTCCCTATTTTGTAGATTAAAAAATACAGAGCTTAGGGAAATTAATTAACTTTACCAGGTCTACTGGCTAACAAAAGATAGATCTCAGACATCCAATGCTCCAGGCCTTTCTCTCCACCTCTCATTGCTGTTTCATTCTAAACATCAACTTTATTCTTCAGCCTTCCCTCTGTCAGGAAACATGGTGGTTCTGGGGTCACAGTCATACAGTTAATTTGTACTATCTTAAATATTTTAATATCCTTAACAATATTATAACAAGAGCAATGGCAGTGGAATCCAAGAGAAAAAGTCTCTAGTTTGCATATGAAAAATTCCAGGGAAGATTTTGATTGGCCTAACTTGGTTCACATGCCCACCCCTGGACCAGTTGTTATGTTGAAGAGGTTCTATGATTGCCCATACCTGTGCCCATACCACATACCCACTCCTGTGCTCAATAAAACAGATGCTATGGTTGGCAGCATCACAGGAATGCCATTATTGTAGTAGGAAAGGAAGTGGATAGATGCTTGGCAGATAAAAAGATAGCCATACATTCACCTGTTGAGACAGAGGTAGACCATCGAGTAGAGAGTAAAGAGCTGTTCCAAGAAGATGAAGCATGAAGATGTTAAATAACACAATGCATCCAGAAATCTGCAAGTATTTTAGATATGTCTGGAGAACAGGATGTGTGTGGCAAGCGGGTTGAGATCTGACACTGAAGGTCCTGGAGAACTTTGTGTGATAACCTAAGGAGCTGGTACTTTATCCTGAAAGCAATGGTGAGTCGTGGAAGGATTTTAAGCAGGGAGGTAGTATGATGAGTTCTAATTTTGAGAAGACACAGTCTTAGGGCAGATATGCAAGAAAGGTTAGAATCAGAAAAATCAGTATGGAAACTGACAATTGTTCAGGCAAGAGAAAAAAGAAGTGGCAGTTGGACCCGTGATGAAGCGATGGAGAGGATCGATGCTAAGGAGGCAGGATTCATAAAAGAAAGTCTGAATCCTTACTGGGGATTAGATTGTCCAAGCTGTTCACTGATGCTCAACAACTTGGCTGCCCCAATGGGACCACCAACACAGCAATGAACAAAAAGTGTCAATGGAAATGGGACCCAAATCCTGCTAGTCTCCCAGAGTAGCAGAAGCAATAGTAAATGGAACCCCACCACCTACAAGCCTTAAGTTGAAACTGCTAGTTTTGTGATCTATAAAGGACATTTTAAGCCCAGAGCCTTGGAAATGGAATTTTGAGTACAAAAACTTTTCCTGTAAGTCTTTTAACCAACCAATAGAATCTAACACCTAGCACTCTCAGGACATAGCATGGCACATGAGAACTGGGCCATGAGGGCAGACAGAGCTGGGTTTGATTCCTGGTTCTGACACCTCCTATGTTTCCTTGGACCAGGAGATCTCTAAGCCTCTAAGCCCCAGTTTTCCCAGGAGATATTTCCCTGGCAATAATGCCATTTCTCTCTCAGGGGCTTTGTGAGGAATAAAAATAATAACACATGGGACAACAAAACAAACTTCAAATGTGGTTAGAAATGAATCTGTTTGAATCACTCATTTGTTTTGCTAAAGGGGACATAGGAACAAAAGCCAAAGTATGGGATATTCATGCTTTTTACTAACAAGTGAGTTCTTGCCATTTATATACTGAGGTGACAGAAGGAAGTTAAAATGTCATAAACAAGTTCATAATCAGTGTGTACATTAAAATTGAGGTGAATTAAGTCAATTTCTATAACATTTTCTAACAAAACACATTTTCTTCTTGAACTTATAATGAACAAATAGAATTTCTTACCCCCAAAAAAGTAAATTTTTGCAATAGTCACAGTCATGTGGTTAAGGGTTACATTCCATAGGAGATAGCTATAAATATTTGTACTTAAATGGCAGATCATCAGAGGAGAGTTTATTATTTTAAGCAAATAACATAGTGAGAAATTTAATTTAATAATTCAGAATACCTACAGATATGATTTCAAAAGAACATCTGTCCCACGTGGCTAAAGTTCTTTCTTGCTTGTCATTTTAGGGTAATTGACTTATAAATAGTCTTTAACCTCTTATCTTTAATTAAGACAAAGGAGAATGAACTAGCCCAAGGCTTTCTATTCCCATGGTCACTTGGGTTAAGTCTTCTTTTTAGCTCCTATTTGCTTTAAATCTGTTGAGATTTATAGCAATAGCTCAGCCACAATTGTGACTAAGAAAAATTGTGAATAGAAAAATATGGTTTTTAAGATGTGGTATACTCATGCAATGAAATATTACTCAGCCATAAGAAAAGAATGAAATAATGACAATTGCAGTAACATGGATGGACCTAGAGATTATCATACCAAGTGAATTATGTCAGACAGAGAAGGACAAATATCATATAACATTGCTTATATAGAGAATTTTTTTTAAATGATACAAATGAACTTATATACAAAACAGAAATAGACCCACAGACATAGAAAACAAAGTTATGGTTACCGAAGAGGAAAGGTGGGGAGGGATAAATTATAAGTTTGGGATTAACAGAAACACACTACTATATATAAAATAGATAACTAACATGGACCTACTGTATAGCACAGGGAACTATTCTCAATATTTTGTAGTAACCTATAAAGGAAAGGAATCTTAAAAAAATATATATATATATATATATATATACACACACACACACACACACATACATATACAACTGAATCACTTAGCTGTACACCTGAAACTAATACAACATTGTAAATCTAACTATACTTCTAGTTAAATAAACAAATAAATAAATAAAGTACAAAGAAAGAAAAATACGGCTTTTATTTTTCTTTTTCCACATATGGAAAGTACTAGCATAGCATGTGGCCTGGAGAAGGGGCTCAGGCATAGGCGATGGAGGGATGGCTCTGCTTCCTGTCTGGTCTTTATGCTCCCTCACCCTGCGAAAGCTGGCAGAGGAAGTCCGACCATCTAAGTCCTCCCTAGTGACTCTCTGTATGCCGTATGGCTCTTTCTAAATCTGAACCGGAAAATGGAGGCTTGTTTGGGGTCAACATAATCAGTAATCTTTCACGATAAGCCATCATAAATCATACATGTGGAATATCTACTTTCCTCCTAAAGAAAAAAGAAAGTAACTTCTTGCCTTTCCACTCACCTGGCTTCTCTTTGCTCTCATAAACTAGCTAGGATTCATTATAATAAAAGCAATGCCTTTCAGGCAACTAGAAGGGAAAAAACTCAACAAATTAGTACCAGAAACCTTCTCCAATTGAAAATACACATCACAGAATTCTAATACAGGTGACCCTGGATTTAAATCTGCTGAACTTGTCATACTCTCTACTTTTACATCACAGTCAGGACCAAACCCCAAACTGATGATTTCTAATTTCTGCAAGCAATGCTTCAGCATTCCGATCAGCAGCCTGAGGTGCTCACCACAGTTGGCAGTAGCTCGGCTGACATCATCTGCAGGTGCACTTAAAGTAAGTGAGTCTGTTGCAAACTGTTCTCTACTTTATCTTTGCAAATTTTCTTTAAACTTTTAAATTCCTTGCTCCTTACTGGGTCAAAGAAAAAGAAAACTTGATGGAATACACAGAATTTCAAATCTCCCTCCCCCAAAAGGCAAGACAATCCATCTCTTTGAAAGCGACACAAGAGAGTTTAACTTAATGGTAGGAGAAATGAAACCAAATGAGCAAACTGTCAAGCCCAGACTGTCACACTCAAGGCACAAACACAATTCTGAAGTTGAAGGAAACATATCTGGAGACTATGAAGAGTGCTGAGCCGATGCAATGGATGGTCTGTTAAAAAAATGAAAAGGAACTATTTATCAGATGGAAAACTCTTGCATTTTGTAATGGCTTGCTGAAGCCATGCTCCACTTCTTTGCTTAGTTGGATAGAGCAAGTAACCTTAGAAAGGATCTTCCTTAGTCAAGAAAGTATTTTAAGGGGGGCTCCCTTATCTGATAGGCAGTCACTGGTCTAGAAGTAGGTATAACAGATACTTTTATGCTCTAACAAGACACACTTTTCAAGTGTAGAACTGGTGCCAGCAGAGAGAATACCAAGTTGAATGATTTTCCTCAAGGCTTTTTGGGAAGATGGGGACAAAGTCACCCAACACCTGCTCCCTAAAATTCAAAGATAAGGAAGACTATTTAGAGTATACTAAGGCTGTCTGATCCAAGTTCTACTAGCCAGAGGAGACTCCAAGGACCCTAAAGGTAAACTCACCAACAGGACTGTGCTGGTGTCCCATTCTAACAGAAGAATCTAAATGTTCTGGTTCAGGCTGGAACTAGAAGCACTTCTAAATTTGGCCAGCTGACACCACGATTCCTACTTTGAAAAAGAAATGGGTAAGCTTGTGAATGTGATCAACTACAACAAAAAGCCCCCAGAGATCAAGCATGTGGCACTCCAAGCAGAATATGGTGAGTAAATGCATCATTCCACGGTCTAGAAGGGTCCATTGAAACATGCAAGACTAGTCTTCAGACGAGATATCATATAGCAGAGCCTCAGAAGCACCAGCAGGGCTGACCTGTTTCTCCAGTTATTGCACCAGAATTTTGAACTGATTGGGAAGTTGGAGACAGGGAAAAGTCCACAGAATAGAAATGTTAACTCCCTGCTAAAAGGTCATGTCAGGGATTGAACAATTAATTAGAGAACATTATACTAAGTGAAAGAACTCAGTACAAAAGGTTACACATTGTATGATTCCATTTACGTGCAAGTCCAGAACAGATAAATCCAAGGAGACAGGAAGTATATTAGTGGTTGCCTAGTGCTGTGGAGCGGGGATAGAGAGTGACTGGTAATGGGCACAGGGTTTCTCTTACAGACGATAAAAATGTTCTACACTTATACTGTGATGACGGTTATGCAGCTCTGTGAATATACTATAAATCATTAAATTGTACATTTGAAATGGGTAAGTTTTATGAGTGGGTAAATTTTATGGTATACAAATTCTCTCTCACTGAGAGATGTTGTAAAAGAGAAATGTACAAGTACAGTATTTTCTTCGCTCTGAAGGAATGGAGATATCGTCTCCAATGTGAACTATATAAACTTTAAAGAATCTGCTTATCTCATTTTTTCTCATAAAAAGATTCAGCAGGGAGGGGCAATATATTGTAGCAATTAACAGCATGGGCTCTGGAGTCAGACTGTCTGGGTTCAAATATCAGCTGTGTTTTGTACGGTTGTGTGATTCTGTGCCTCAGTTTCCTCATCTGCAAAATGGGATACAGTAAAATCTACCTTGTTGAGCTACTGGAAGGATTAAATAAAAGGGTTTAGCATAGTACCTGATGTGAAGTTAAGTGCAAAATGAATGTGTAATATTCAAAATGATTTTTTAAATATGGATATTTACTTGTATATAAAATAAATGTATATTTACTTGTGTATAAAATATTCTCTCTGCAGGGTCCAAGAAACTGATAAAGTTTATTGCATGATAGGGTGGCTGGGTAAAGGGCGTAGGAGGGAAACATTTCAGATTGCACAGTCTTTTTTGTATTTTCAGAATTTTGAATCAGATAAGTTTATTACAAATGCGATGAAAATTGAGTTTGATGAGTTTTCGAAAAATAAACAGAACTTTATTTGTACCGAAACTAGTCTGGCAGTCTATACTACTTGCACACCAGGCAACACTCTTGGTAAAGGCATGCATCTCATCCAGAGATAAATTCAACACAGGTGTGTTGGAAGATGCCCAGTGGAAATTTTTTTTATTGAAAGCAATAGATAATCTTATTGCTTCAGACAGAAAACTGGTTGATATAAAAGCGACAGGGTATTGTGATGAGGCGGTAGTTAGTTAGGAACATGGAAACCGTAACTAGACTGCTTGGTTTGAATTCCAGCTTTGCCACTGGTGGTTTTTTTTTTTTTTTTTGCGGTATGCGGGCCTCTCACTGTTGTGGCCTCTCCCGTTGCGGAGCACAGGTTCCGGACGCACAGGCTCAGCGGCCATGGCTCACGGGCTTAGTTGCTCCGCGGCATGTGGGATCTTCCCGGACCGGGGCATGAACCTGTGTCTCCTGCATCGGCAGGCGGATTCTCAACCACTGCGCCACCAGGGAAGCCCGCCACTGGTGGTTTTTAACCTCTCCATGCCTCAGCTTTCTCATCTGCAATGGGGATAATACTAGAAGAATTTTGTGAGGATTGAATGAGGGAACACTAAGAGTAGAAGCTAGAGCATAGTATGTGCTATATGAATGTGAGCTATTGCAGTTATTGGAGTTCCAGGGAAATCTCAAGCACTAACACAGAGGCACAGAATAATTACCTGAAGAGTTAAATGAAAACATTGAAAAGTCATGCTATCATTTGAGAAAGGTGATTCATGTTGACAAAAAAAGAAGTACTTTAGAGGCAAATGTCTTAGAAATGATGCACGTCTAAGGAAGAAAAATCAATAACAACTATAAGGCAAAAAATTATCAATAATTTAGTTGAATTTTAAAAAAAAACAGAAAGAAAAAGAGACAGGAGGAAGAGAAAGAGAAAGAAAAGGAGGAAAAGAATATGTTGCTAGAGAAAGGGTCTTCTTCTGTTATTCACTACCCGAGGATTTCATGAATGTCAAAATCAGAAATGAAAAATGCTGGGAAAGACAACTCTAATTGTGAACACTCTTCAGAGGTGCTTAGAGAATGAATAAGTTCCGTGTCGCTGGCAGAAGGTTTCCAATGAAGACGTATCTTTTGTTCACAATTCACTGGACACTTATTTAAAGACTTTACTGGACACATATAAGATCTTTGGGAAAAATATATAATAAAATCTGTTACATCTGGGGCACATACATAAAGGCGAAAATATTATAATAAAATAAACACATATGGATCTATCATCCACTTAATGGTTGGAGTATTATCAGAATTATTGTATCTACATGTGCTCTTACCCTTGCTCCTTCATTCCCCAGCTTCCTTCTCAATATACTGTTTAGTTGTTCTTGTTTTTAAGCATTTTAAAAATGGTTTCATTCGGTATATATTACTCTATGACTTATTTTCCTCATTCAAATATTCATTCAAAATCATACTTGAATCAAACATATATGATACACGGATGATACATTTATTATTCACTGATGTATAATATTCCATTTAAAAGACATTCCACAATTAATCATATTCCTGTCAGTGGGCATTCTGATTGTTTTAGAATTTTTGCTCTTACAAGCAATGTTGCTGTGAATAGGCTTGCATGTATCTTTCCACTCCCCCCAAGGTTTATTGAAGTATAACTGACAAATAAAAATTGTATGTATTTATGGTATACACTGTGACATTTTGATGTTCCTATACATTGTAAAGTAATGACCACTATAAAGCAAATTAACATACCCACCACCTCACATAGCTACCATTTTATGTGTGTAGGTTGTGAGAACACTTAAGATTTACTCTCTAAGCAAATTGCAAGTATAAAATACAGTATTAAGTACAATTGACCTGCTATACATTAGCTCTCCAGAACTTATTCATCCTGCATAACTGAAAGCTTGTACTCTTTTACCAACATCTCTGCATTTCTCCCATCCCTTAGCCCCTGACAACCACAATTCTACTCTCTGCTTCTATGAGTTCAATTTTTTTAGATTCCATATATAAGTGAGATCATGCATTATTTGTCTTCCTGTGCCTGGCTTAGCATAACATCCTCCAGGTCCATCCATGTTGTCACAAATGACCGGCTGAATTATAATATATATGGAGAGAGAGAGAGTCCCATTTCTTAATCCATTCATTTGTCAATGGACACAGGGTGATTCCATATATTGGCTATTGTGAATAATACTGAAATGAACATGGGAATTTAGATACCTCTTTGAGATATTGACTTCATTTCTTTTGGATATATACCCACAAGTGGAATTGCTGAATCATATGCTAATTCCGTTTTTAATTCTGGGAGGCACTTCCAAACTGTTTTCCCTAATGGCTATACCATTGAATGTGTTTTAGTATACATATTTAGAGTATTTCTTCCTGACATCTATGAGTAAAATTGCTCTTTGTAGAGAAAGGAAATGTTCAGCTTTACAGAGATGAAAACTTATTTTCCAAAATAGTGGTATTAACTACTTACACTCCTATAAGGAGTACATGAGAATTCCTATAGATCCACATCCTCATCTACACTTGGTATTAGCAGACTTCTAAATTTTTGAGTGTTTATATGTACCTAATTTGCATTCTCCTGATAACTAATGATGTAAATGTCTTTTCTTGTATCTGTCTGCCATTTGTGTTTCCTCTTCTGTGAAATGGCTTTAAGCTTTTTCCTATGAACTGAATTATTATACAATTATCCTTTTATCTCTGATATGTAATCCTTTGCAAATTATATTCATTTGCTGTGGAGGCTTCTCTTTTCATTTTTTTTTTTTTGATAAAGGCTTTTGATTTTTAAATTTTAATGTAATCTAATTTATCGATCTTTTTTTCTCTTTTAAAAAATCCTACTCTACTCAAAACTTCATAAGAAGTTTAAAAATTTTACCTTTCACATCTAGCTAATTAATCTACTTGGGAATTGATTTTTGTGTACAAGATAGAAAGCTAAATTCATATCTTTTCCATATGTATGGAACGTCAACTTTCCCAACATTTTTTCTTGACCCTTTTTTTTTTTTTTTGGTGGTGGTACGCAGGCTTCTCACTGTTGTGGCCTCTCGCGTTGTGGAGCACAGGCTCTGGACACGCAGGCTCAGCGGCCATGGCTCACGGGCCCAGCCCCTCCGCGGCATGTGGGATCTTCCCGGACCGGGGCACAAACCCGTGTCCCCTGCATCGGCAGGCAGACTCTCAACCACTGCGCCACCAGCGAAGCCCCTTGACTCTTCTATTTTTCCTTAACAATCTGCAACACTGCTATACCAAATACACAATTCCCCAACATGCTTGAGGCTGCTCTGTACTCTCAGTTTTCTTTCATTGGCCATTTTATTTATCATATTAACAATACTGTAGTGGTTTAATTACTACAGCTTTATAGTAATATGCTTTATCTTAATATGAAAGGAGAGTCTCCCCATCCCCCCACCTGGTTCTTCAGGACTATCTTGGTGATTCTCAGGATTAGCTATTCCATGCACTATTATAACAGATAACATTGGCCTCACAATAGGCTGGCTTATGTTCTAGTAACAAACAAGCCCCATATTTCAGTAGTTAAAAAAAAAAGTTGATTTCTTGCTTATGTTATATATCCTTTGCATCAGCAGTTTTCCATGAAGGCCCCCATTCTAGGAATCAGGCGAACAGAACAGCTATAGAAAGCTCATTGCTGGTCCACAGCAGATGGAAAAAGAGCTCTGGAGGGTGGTGCCCTGCCAATGCAATGCCCTAACAAGAAATGATACACACACTTCCGAACATAACTCAGTGGCCAGAATTGGTTATGGGGGCCCCACCAAACTCCAAGGAAGCCAGGAAGCACTATCAACCGTGTCTCTGGAAAGAAGCCAAAAACATTTGTTGAACTAATCACTACCACCTGCAACATTACCTCAAAGGCCTCAGCAGTCTTCCCACAGGTTTATAGATGGTACAGATAGAAACAGGGGGCTGAGGGTCAAGAGCCTGAATTCAGAATCTAAAGAATCCCACTCCATCATGTTGCTCAGGGTCTACTTGGTCATTTACATTGTGCAATTTTAGGTTCAAATTAAGACATGGGTTAAATAAACCTTTGGCAAATGCTGTGGAAATAGAATAAGTCACCTCTTTGAGAGTGGAAACTATTAAATCAGAGAATGGATTTGTTGTGCTTATATTAAAGGAAAATTATGAAGCAGGTCACTTGGATCTCAAATTCCAGAAACTATGATACTGTATTATAAACTCCTTTTTCTTTGTTAGCTAAACAGAAAACCTATCTGCTGGCTAATTCATTCATTATTACCAATTCATTATTTCTCTTACTGTTAAATTCTTTTAGCACAGATCTGGATGAACCAGCCTGAAATATGAAACATTTCAGATAACTGGAAAGTCATAGAAGGTAACCTGCAGTTGTTCATAAATTATACCTAATGGTAATAAGTTCATCACTTCAGGTAAAACAGAATTGACAATGATCTCACTCCACTGATTGCATTTTTCTTTTCCCACCTAGATCTGAGTCCATTGCAACACAAGGTCTAAAAATGGCCAGTGTAACTTGACAGTGTTTGAAATAGATATAACTGCAAACCCCCTACCACAGTTTACAATAAGTGCAAATTTTAAAAAGTGCCTATGATGGGCTTCCCTGGTGGCGCAGTGGTTGGGAGTCCGCCTGCCGATGCAGGAGACACGGGTTCGTTCCCTGGTCCGGGAAGATCCCGCATGCCCCGGAGCGGCTGGGCCCGTGAGCCATGGCCGCTGAGCCTGCGCGTCCGGAGCCTGTGCTCTGCAACGGGAGAGGCCACAACAGTGAGAGGCCCGCGTACCGCAAAAAAAAAAAAAGTGCCTATGACTATTTCTACATCTCAATACAACGTCTCATTCTCCCATAAATGCATAGAACTAATCTACACTGTAAAGTCCACAGTTGCTAAGCAACAGGCTATGAGTTCTCCTGACTGCCACCTGTCTCCAAGAAGAAAAGAAGCTACCACTCAATTCAGCACATCCGGTGAAAACATGTACAAACACAGACACTAATATAAACATAGTGCACTGAAAAAGAGTGTTGCCTCTAAGTCAGGCTGCCTGGGTTTGAACCTCCATTATTCTCTCACTTTTTAGCTGTGTGAACTGGAGCAATATAACATAGAAGCTAAGAGCTTTGGTTTTGGAATTAGTTTTGCAGATTCTGTCTCCTGCTGGCTATGAGTCTTTGGGAAAGATATTTAACCTAAGCCTCACTTTCCCCATCTATAAAAGGGGAATAATATTAGTACTTACCTCATAGTGTTATTGCAGATGTTACGTTTATTGCAGCATTATTCACAGTAATCAGTATATAGAAACAACCCAAGTGTCTGTGTCCATCAACAGATAAATGGACAAAGAAGATATGATACATATTATATATATTTGTATTTTTTTATATATAAAATGAGAAAGAAGGAAATTCTGCCATTTGCAACAACATGGATGGACCTTGAGGGCATTATGCTAAGTTAATAAGTTAGTAAATAATAATAAGTAAAATGAGTCAGGCAGAGAAAGAGTAATACTGTATATCATCTTCTATATGTGGAATGTAAAAAAGCTGAAGACAGAGACTGAATAGAATGGTACTTGCCAGGAGCTGGGAGGTTGGAGAAATGAGGGAGATGTGAAATGTTGGTCAAAGTAATAAGACAAATAAATTCTGGGAATCTAATGTACAGTATAGTGGTGGTTATAGATAATAATATCATATTATATACTTGACAGTTCCTAAGAGAGTAGATCTTTGATGTTCTCATCATAAAAAAATGGTAAGTATGTAAGATGATGGCAGTGTTAGCTAACTCTATGATATGGTAATCATTTTGCAATATATAAGTGTATCAAATAATTTTTTAAGTGTTTAGCAGGGTGTCAGGTGTATAGTAAGTGCTTGATGAATGATAGCTATTATTATAATAGTAGTATCGATATCATTATATAAATATACTATATTTACTATAGGGAAAATACTGTGATTGTCATTATAGATAGCACAAGTTCACAGTGATGGATAGATTGTCTCCACCTTCCAAAGATCACACTTTTTTCTCTATTGGCTCAGCTTGGCAATTTAGACTTTACTAGAAACATGGACATAGGATCCTAGGAATGGAATTACTCTCAATTTATAAATATGCAAAACATGAGGATCTAGAAGGTACAGCCCTCATGGGAAAGACTTTAAATCCACAATGGTAGATACCTACAGGGCAAGCAAACCCACTGCCTGGCCACCTGCTACATTATCTGTCCCAGGGGCTGCTCCTAGCCCAGGTGCCTGCAGGCTGTCCCACAAAACAGGTTGTTCCTCAAGAACACAGCCTGAATTCCAAGAGACCAGAGTCCTTGATTGCTTTTTTCAAGGATGTGTGGTTGTAACAGAGTGGGAACAAGTTTGGCTCAAGGTCAAAGGGAAGGCTTACACTATGGACTGAGGAAAGGATCTTACCCAAAGTCCCACAGCAGGTGGACTGCTGCCGTGTCTCCAATTTATAAACACTCTCAGAGTCAACAGAAATTTCCAGACTTTCCAGTTCAGTAGCACTAGGGTGTCCTGAGATAGAAGCTACAAGCATCTAGGTGCTTTATGATTTTATTAGGCATTATAGGACCTCCATACGGCCTCTTTCCTCCCAGTGCTGAGAAATAGTGGGAAACATTGGTGATCATGCTGAAGAGAATGAGGCCATAACAAAATTAATCTCTTCCAGGCCAAGGGTCACAGAGTCGGGTCTTTTCCACGGAGGCCTCAGTGATGATTGTACTACAGGATGCACATAACCTGCAGCCCAGCTCTGTCTATGGCTTTGTCTGAAGAACTGTGTTAATTGGTAACAGGTCACAGCTCTTCATCGCCTTCTCACTCACCTTCTACAAGCACCTTTGGCCTTTGCCCTCACCTTGCTGAAGCTCATATGTTCTGATGACAGATTTCCCTTCTACTCTCAGGGACTAGCCAGCTCAGCTAGCCACAACTCCCCACTTCCTGCCCAGATACCCTCTCATGAATAACCCCATTCATCCCATGCAGGGGAGAAACTGGCTGGTCCCTAAGCACTGATTAATGTAACCTCCAACTCCAGTTTCTTTCCAGCAAAGTAACCTGTTTTCCTCTCAACAGACCAGCCCATGAACTCAGAGGGGCTTGTGTGTATGATTTCATACAGCAACAAAAAGCCAAGAATTTCTCATTTATATCACCTATTTGTAACTGCTTATCCAACTTCTTCCCTTTCTCCCTTTTATTTGGTTGATTGGTTGAACTTGTTTCCCCTGACTGGGGGAAATTCAGGGTAGAATCAATTCAGATTTTATCTGATTTCTATCAAAGAGAAGATAAAACATATGGTCCTGATGGGCCTATGGGTGTAGTTAATTCCTGAAAGGATCCCAGCTCCTAAAAATGTGGGAAATTTTCTCCTTCTCTCTGTGTAAGTGATTGATGGGCCACGGTGATGGTCACAAACTCAGGAAGACCACAGACTGTGTGGGGGATGCGTTAAGTCATGGTGTACCGAAAACCTCCATTATTAGAGCCAAGAACTGGCTTAACTGGGGATATTTACCAATTTCCTATCTATTTTCAGGCACTGTGTTAGTTGCTGTTGAGAAACAAAAAGTTGTCACACTCTTCTTGTTATTATGGCTTACAATCTGTGGTGGAGAAGAAAAACATCCACAAAGACTCCAGTTCAAAGTGGAATGACACAAATGCCTTAAAAGCACAAAATAAAAGGAGCTGTGAGTTAACAGGGAGGGAAAGAGGCAATGACCAAATGGGACTTTGGAGAATGAGTAGGAATTAAACAGGCAGAAACCCTGTGCCCTGCTTTATTTGCCTTCATGATGCTAAACACAAGAAGACATGATGTTACACAACTACTAGTTTACCTGGCTCTCGTCTCCCCACCCCAGTAGAACAGGAGCCCCATGAGGACCTAGTCTGTGAGTGATACTCACTGACCCAGCACCAAGAGCAGAGCTTGTCATACAAATGAATAAATGACTGGAGAGTCAAAGCATTTAAAGAAGGAACAATCTGAGCAAAAGAAGACTGGGATCGAAAACTCACATTTACTGGCCATATTCTGTGTTAGGAATCATATAAGTGCTTTCAGTGTATCCTCCTGAAGCAGGGAAGGCACACTTTTTCTGGGCCAGATAATAAATATTATAGGCATTGAGGGCCATACAGTCTCTGCTGTTGCAGCATGAAAGCATCCAGAGACTATATATGAAGGAATGAGTAAAGTTCCAATAAAACTTTATTTACCAAAGCAGGCAGCAAGCCAAATTTGACCCACAGGCTATAATTTGCCAATGTCTGGCCTTTATAAGTCAAAGGCAAAGAAATTATTGCACTATATATTATTAATCGGTTTATGTAAAAATGTGAGACAAAGATATATTATCAATATTTGCATCATGAATTGATCACCCAACTGCACACATTTTAGACCCCATGTTGCACTAAGGAACAAAGTTTATATTCACTCACATTGACCTTCCTAGGCCTGAGTTGAAACTTGGCTCCATTCCCTCCACAACATTTTGAACAGTTACCAAAGATGATGAGCAAATTCCCAAACACATGGCAGAGACACTGGAGCAGATGTCCCCAGGAGAACTTCCTTACATGATTCAAATTTAAATCTCTATTTGAAATATTTGGATGACTCAGCCCTCTTCTCATCAAGGACAAATATATACGGGATAAAATAGTAAGCTCTTTTGTGGGGATTTCACACAGAAATCCCAACTATTAATATGCCATAGTCACAATGAGATGAAGATAGCAGCAAAATAATACTAACCAGGATATACTACTGCCCAGAATTTAGCTACTTAGGAGGCAGCTGATCCTTAACTCAAACTAGTTGGAAGAAAAGTCTATATAGGCACAGCCAGGGCTGAAGCAATTAGGCAGCTAAATTCAGGCTGTCAAGAAATAGAGTCCAAGGAAATCAGCTAAGGCATAAAGGGCCAGGCAATTCCCTGTGGGAAGGTCAGGGGTAAAATCTATAAAATTTAATCAAGACTGGAAGATTTAGACATCTAGATATTTATTGGCGCAGAGAAGTCAGAAAAGGCAGCTGATGGAGGAGAGGTGCAAAGCTGATTAGTGTCCCTGTTGGCCACATACCAGAATATTCTTCAGGTGAAGGCTTGCTAGCCTTTCCAATTCATACAGCTGTTCTAGTCATGTAGCCTTCTTTATTTTATGATCAATGAATGTTAACAAAGAAGACTTTAAAAAGGCACAACCAGGTTCTTTTATCCAACTTTGGATTAAATATATCAAGTTAAGTCCAAGGTATATTTCCTATTACCTTTCTCATTCTCCATTTCTACACCTCTTATGAATAAGAGAGTAATGTAAATAAATAAATAAACATGAATTACATGGCAGACCTATCTCCCCAAGTACCTGAGCATACAGATAAATTATCTTTCACAGCCTTCCTGTCAGCCCTCTGTCTGAGCTCTAGCCAATGGGATGGAAATAGGAAGTAATGTAATGCTTCTTCCAATCTGGGTCCATCAAAACTCTCCAAACATGGCCTCCCATCCTCTTTTCCCCTTCCAGCTGGCTGGAATGGAAAAGGTCCCCAGGGAAACTTGAGAGTCCTATGTATAACACGGCAAAGATTCAAGATTGAAGGAAACTGGATTCCTGAATCACTGTGTGGAGGAGAGCTGGCAGTCCAGAAGAACCATCATTGTACTGCGATATGAGTTTTCAGCCTCTGATATTGGAGGTGTATCTACTATAGCAGTTAGCATTACCTTAAGTAATGTGAGGCAGAAGAGGACATTTTAATATTGGAAAATTTTTGAATATATTACTTAACCTCACAGAACCTGAGCACTGAAAAAAAACAATGTGAAAAAAGGAATAAGAAGAAATAAGTGAAATTAGGTTAAAATAACATTTTCCTCATGTAAGCAAAGTTCAATCATATCTCCTATGCATATGGAAAAAAAGAAAGCAAACAAAATAGTTTTTTGGAACTGAGATAGGCCTGGAGGATCTACCCTGGTGTTAATTCCTGCAGACCATTGAGAAAATGGTAAAAATAAGAGACTTCAAAGATTGTCACACAGCGAAATGCATCTGAGGACCACTATCAGACATCAAAGAATGTATGCTTTTTCCTTTCCTTTCCTTCTGCCTGTAATTTTCTGTAATTTTTCTTTTTTTTCCTATTCTCTGAGCTATTATAGTATTCCTTAGTACTGCCTATCTAACATGTGATCATATATTTATTCCATGTATGTAACTTTTTTTTTTTTTTTTTTTTTTTTTTTTTTGCGGTATGCGGGCCTCTCACTGTTGTGGCCTCTCCCGTTGCGGAGCACAGGCTCCGGACGCACAGGCTCAGCGGCCATGGCTCACAGGCTTAGTTGCTCCGCGGCATGTGGGATCTTCCCGGACCAGGGCACGAACCCGTGTCTCCTGCATCGGCAGGCGGATTCTCAACCACTGCGCCACCAGGGAAGCCCGATGTATGTAACTTTAAATTGCAATTCCATTAAGTGCAGGGACGAAGTTTTTAATATTTTTCCTTTTGTCTCTCAGAGGCTCAAAATTGACTCCATCATACTCCTCAACTCATGATTCACAATCATCACTGACCTGTGACAAGGTCCTGGTTTGGTCTGGTTTGGTTTGGTTTATTGTTTTTCCTCTTTATCCTCTATCTCCAATTTCAATTTCCCTTTCCCCAACATAGGCACTCATTTTAGTCTATTTAATGCACATATTTCCATTCCATCATTCGTATTTTCATTCAGATGTGTACTCAGGCTAGAAAAATAGGTAGCATTGCTTTTGTGTGTGCATGTTATATACATAAGTGGTATTTCACTATCAATCTGTCTGTACCTTACTTTTAAAATTCGGTCTTTTGTTTTTGAGATCCATCCATGTTGTTACATGTAAATCAAGCTTATTTCTTCTGATTCATGTGTGGTATTCTCTAGCATGATAATTAACTTGGAATCCATCAGCATGTTATAAAAGTAAATATAATGTAAGAATTTGATGAGAAAGTTTCTAGTTGGCTACCAATTGTCTGGAGTAGTCTGGGATTTTATTAAATTTAAATACTTGGTTAATGATCTAGAATCAGAATTGGCAGTGTGTTCATTTCACTCATAAATGGTAATAGTTTTGGAAGTAAAGAGAATGGCAGGATGACACCCCCTCTCCCTGCCTGCTGTCTCTGTCATAATGACCTCTGTTATAATCTGATTGTAAATTTGCGAGAAAAGAACAGAAGAACCTTCCTGTTTTGTACGGCTTCTAGAAAACTGTGGCTGTTAGAGCAGTTCTTGGGAAAATAGTCGCTACTTACTGATGTTTTCACTTCAGTAATGCTTCCTCCAATCTGGGTCCATCAAAACTCTCCAAACATGGTCTTCCATCCTCTTCCCCTTCCAGCTGGCTGGAATGGAAAAGACCCCCAGGAAAACTTGAGAGTCATATGTATAACATGGCAAAGATTCAAGATTGGTGTAGATATCAAGCATACTATCTTTATCTTCCCTCTATCTACACCATGAATCACTCCCTCCTTCATGCAAAAGATCTGCAATTACAATCTCCTGAAACAAAAAGCTTTAGTTCAGTGATTCTTAAGGTATAGTACCCAGAGCCACACTGGCAGCTGAATGTCTTAGGCATTTGCTAAAACTGAAGATTCCAGAGCCATTCCCAGCTGAATCAGGATCTCTGGAGTGGGACCCAAGATCTGTACTTTTATAACCTCCTTTGGTGGTCACAATGCACTGTAAGGATTGAACCTCTATATCTTGAGCCAAGATAATCCTTGGCTGTCCTATTCAGAAATTAGCATAGTTAGTGTGCCCAGATTGTAATAGACTTCATGATTATAGAATGCTGAAATAGGAGCTGTTTACCTGTTTTATCTGATCTTGACATTTATAGCAAGAAGGCTCTACCTAGTCCAAGTATTTCTATTAGACAATATCCAAAGATACTGTTATTTCACTTGGGATTTTATAAAGATGACAGATCAGTTCAAGCTATTCTATACAGAAAACCATATTCCATTTTCTATACACACTTGCAGGTAAGTGAGTCTTGAACATAGTCTCCTCATTGAAAAAATGGTGAGTGCCTCTGAAAGAGGCCAAAGCTCATTGAGCCTGCATTCTCTTCTCTTGGGACACAGATGTTCTCTCTACTTTGGGAATTGTTTACATTCACCTTTGGGCACACTTTTGCCAACACTCGACCTAAGAAAGTAGAGGTCTGCCTATGCCCAAGCCCTCTCTTACTGCAACTGGAAGAGTTTTTTGACTCACTGTTACAGGCACAGATCCTTCCTACTGAAATCAAGGTAGAAGTGGGAGCCCTCATTGCTCAGAAAATGAAAGCCCCGCTACGGTCACTTTTTGTGCAACATCATTAAACACAACCCTCATGGTAATGAGGCTCATAACGGCTGGCACATGTGAGGAAGCAAAGGGTGTACACATCTCTGCCTCTTGCTCCGAGGGCCACTTTTGGAGGGTGGTGGGGGAAGACGGAGGCACAACAGGATCTCCAGGCCCCATGAAAAGCACCTGAGTGTGTACCAAGCCACAAAGCACAGGCTGGGCATCCTGTCTTCTCTGGCCACCACAAAACATCTGGTCACCAAGGACCTATAGCCTCACAATTCAATGAAGTCGTTTTGAAACAGTCTGATGCGGTTTGATGCGGTTTCCTTCATTGAACCAAGGTTCAGACCAGCTCATTATTTTTTGGATGATAGTCACTTCAAACAAATATTACAATCACCATCCCTGATTATCAACAAATTATTTGGAAATTATTAGAATGATTGGATGAACAATTTACACCTCACTGTAAATCACTCAATAAGCAGTGCTATAGCACATAAGCTTTAAACATGTATTATATGTAACATACATGTATTCTATTACTGAATGCTAAATATTTTGAATATCACCTTTGAGTGCACAAGTGTGTGTTTGTGCACATACAAGTGTGTTTAGGTGGAGGAGCATGGTGGAGATTAGTGTTCAATTTCTTTTTGCCCAGCTTTATGTAAGAGAAATCTGACTTTAGATTATAGAACCAACTTGATATTTTGGTGTAGAGAGGTTCTCAACCAGATCCTAATTAATAGATTGGCTGGGGGTCTGATCACTTTTTTTAATCCAAAGATGGAAAGAGTGGTGTATCTTCTTTCAGTTTATACCTCTTCAGAAAGTATCCATCCGTTCATCATGGCCCCATATAGTCCTTAGTCTTTGGGGCAACTTAACAAATGTTTGAAGACATCCAAAGATTTATATAAGATCCCAATTACCAGGAGAATATAGATCAAACTCCTTAACCACTAAGAGCCTCCACAGTCAGGTTCAAATATAGTTCATCATCCAGCAATCCAGCAACATACACCTTTATTCTATTCTTTTTTAAAAAAGATTTGTTTTTTGACGTGGACCATTTTTTTAAAGTCTTCATTGAATGTGTTACAATACTGCTTCTGTTTTATGTCTTGGGTTTTTTGGCCGTGAGGCATGTAGGATCTTAGCTCCCCGACCAGAGATCGAACCCGCACCCCCTGCGTTGGAAGGTGAAGTCTTAACCACTGGACCACCAGGGGAGTCCCAACCTTCACTCAATTCTAATTAAACTCTTCTACTCACAGTCTACAAAATGGGCTTCATGTCATATGCTGTCTTGCCTCTTTCCTTTGTCATCCCATGTACCAATTTCTCTGTCCTGTTCCAAACAGAATTACCTCCCCCATCCCTTTCAGCTTTTCCAAATCCTGTCCATTTTTCAGGTTCCAAGAAATGTCCCAGCTGCATAGCATGTATGATCTTCCCCCAGGTCCAGCCTTCAACAATCTCTACTCCATCTGAGTTCTTGTAGCACACACTAAATACTCATTTCCTGTTTATCATGCACTACTGTGATGTCTCAGTTTGCTCTGTTTTTATTTCCCTGTTGCATTGCTCTTATCTTTTCAGATGCATTATTTTTGCCATGCCTACATCGGCTATAAGTGCCTGAGGATGGACAAGCTATGTCTCATTATTTGTGGAGTCATCACAGCCCTGGGTTCAGGGCCCTGGACAAAGAAGCAGCTCGTCAAAATCCTCTTGCTGGATTTCTCTGCTGCTTCAAGCATTCTCTGTCAGTAAGCTTCCAGGCTTGAATAAATCACCTGTCTTAACCATTCAACCCCTCATACAGTGCTCAGCCTTCTCTCCTGGTAAATTTCTTTCTTCCCATTCATGACATTTTTTAGTAGAAAAGACGTGAACTACGTCACTTAAAAATAAATCTAATATCGCCTTTTGGGGACAGGAAAAAAAAACAGTTATTCTTGGCTCCAATATATTTTGAAACTGATTACCAAAGGTCAGAGATTCTGGATTGTAAACTCTGATGGATATAGTGAGTATTCTGAAGATGAAAGGCATTCCCCAAAGTGATACATTTTAATTCATGATTCTTTTTAGACTGACTCTCATAGACAAGATTCAATCTGTAGCAAAGGCACTTTAACTTTAAAAACAGCAGTTTAGCAAATCATTCCCAAAGATGCTCAAACTCACTGCCATAGTTCAGGAATTCATGACAGCCTTACTCTGCTTCAGGACATATACAGAGCTTTATCTGGAACGCAAGTTTCTCACTCAAACTTCTCTTAATGCAAAGAGACTCAGAACAGAGTGGTTGGGAAACAGTGGTTCTCTCTGTCTAATCCACTGAGGATTGATACGAGGAAAGGGAAGGTTTGCTTCGTGAAAATCTAGGTCCTTGGTGTAATCTTGCAGAACATTATACCTCTTCCAACTGTGATAGTAAGAAACTAGCACAAGTCAAATAGTTTTTTTTTATTCAATCTTACTTTCATCTCCACTGTAGCGATCGTCTAATATTATCCTTGCCTCATGGAGCTCTTGGGTTAATCCCAGAAGAGGTAAATATCATCCACAGCATCTGGGGAATAAATTAATGCTTCAGTGCCTAAACTCTGTTGCTTTTGAAATTACACTGGTTTGAAACTCACACTTTCCCTTGAATTACAATATGTGTTTCCCTGAAAGTTTATCTCTCAGGAAAACTCCCCCAATGCCAATTTAAACTCTGTTCCAAGCCCAAAATTAAATCACATCCTTGTGCAATTCAGATGTCATAAAAGCAGATAAAACTAAAGCTGAGTGAATAAAGGACACCAGTTCCCCTTGGAGGGAAATACAGTTTGATTTTTTTTTTTTTTTTTTAAGCTCGGAGACTTCTGAGACTCAGTTCTTATCATCTCTAAGATGTGCTGCCTAGAGATTTTCAGGAATTTGGGGGAAAAACGGAACAGAAAAATGCTTCCTCAAAATAGAAAACACATTTTAAAATCTTAACCATTGCCTTGAGGGCCTGTGGGTAGAACACTATCTTATCTGACCTGTTGTCTTTTGCTGCGTAACCAACCATTCCAAAACTTAGTGGCTTAAAATAACAGCCATTTTACTTGCTCATGATTCTGTGTGTAAACAATTTGAGCTGGGCTCAGTAGGATGGGTCTTGTGTTGATCTCACTTAGGGTCACTCGCGTACCTGCAGGTGTCTGGAGGCTTAACTGTAGCTGTTGGGTCTATGTGATCTCACTCACATGTCCTGTGGTTGGTATGCTGTGGGCTGAGTTACAGGCCTCCAGCAAGCTAGCGTGGGCTTCTTCACAGGGCAGCTGATTACTAGGGAATGAGAACAAAAGCCTGTGCCTAGGCTTAGAACTCTCACAGCATCCCTCCTGCTACATTCTATTGGTCAAAGTAGCCACAAGGCCCATCCAAATCCAAGGGTAGGGAAATAGAGCCCATTCTCGATATCAGAAACTGCAAAGGATCTGTGGCCCTTTTTTTAAAAAATTTTATTTTTTACGGTACGCGGGCCTCTCACTGCTGTGGCCTCTCCCGTTGCGGAGCACAGGCTCCGGACGCGCAGGCTCAGCGGCCATGGCTCACGGGCCCAGCAGCTCCGCGGCATGTGGGAATCTTCCCAGACCGGGGCACGAACCCGCGTCCCCTGCATCGGCAGGTGGACTCTCAACCACTGCGCCACCAGGGAAGCCCAGGGAAGCCTATCTGTGGCCCTTTTAAATCAACCACACCATCTGATTTCCACAGCACAGAGATGGAGGGGACCGAATATTCTGACCTCAGCAGAGTTTTATTTACTTTTCTTCATTTCTTCACAGGAAAGGAACATTTACTTTCTGACAACATCAAGATTATCAGTTTTTAAAAGACCTGAGGTTAAGGAATACTCAACATGGAATCAGAAAACAAATAATGAAAATCAATTATTCATGAACAAAAAGTCCAGTAGCTATAAATAAATATATATGTGTGTAATATACACATATATATACACATAAGAGGATATATTTATATCTTGACCATCAGAAGAACCTGGAAAAATTTTGCTAAATATTCATGTCAAGTCTCACCTCAGATATACAGAATAAGTGCTCGCTGGATCAGTGTTTCTTCTTTTATTTATTTACTTTTAAAATTAATTAATTAATTAATTTTTGGCTGCATTGTGTCTTCGTTGCTACACACGGGCTTTCTCTAATTGTGGTGAGCAGGGGTTACTCTTTGTTGCGGTGCACAGGCTTCTCACTGCAGTGGCTTCTCTTGTTGTGAAGCACGGTTTCTAGGTGTGTGGGTTTCAGTAGTTGTGACTTGCAGGCTCTAGAGTGCAGGCTCAGTAGTTGAGGTGCACGGGCTTAGCTGCTCCGCGGCATGTGGGATCTTCCTGGACCGGTGCTCAAATCCATGTCCCCTGCATTGGCAGGCGGATTCTTAACCACTGTGCCACCGGAGAAGTCCCTCTTCTTTTATTTTAAAAAAAAATTTTGCAAAGATACCCCAAAGTAGAATAATACCATGGATTCTCATGTATTCATCCCTCACCTTCAACATTGAACAACATTTTGCTAATTTTCTTTTATCTTTCAGTCCTCCCCACTTCTTTTTCTTTATAGTGTGTTAAAGTAAGTTTCAGAAAATATGATTTTTTCTTGATATGTGTATTTATTAAAGATTTCCCAGATGAGTGATATGCAGGTGGATGAGACAGAAACAGTTGGGGGTCACAGTATCCACCACGGGCTCCTCTACAATTCCCAGTCTTTATACCTGGGTCAGGGCCATGGGACTTGTCCTGGCCAGTAGCTAAGGGTAGCAGTAACTGGCATCCTTCCAACTTGAGGCATCAAGAGCTAGGGCCTCCTCCATTGCTCTATCCTCCTGTTTCAGTGACCTTGGAATTCTGATGTTCCAAGTGACATTGATACAGCATGGAGGGAGGCTGCTACTTCACAGCAGACTTTATGTGAGAAGCCTTTACCTTCTCAAGCTACTAAAACTGGGGAGTTTATCTATTATCTCAGCATAGCCTAGCCTGGTTGAAAAGAAGCACAATGTCAGGAGCCCTATTTGCTTCCAGCTTACCATGAGACCAGCGGCAATTCAGCAAAACTCTTTAAGCCTCAGTTTCTTCATCCACAGAATGGGTAGCAATAACACCTGTGGTGAGAGTGAGATAGTGGGAGAAAAACTGTTTAAAAAATTATAAATTATTATAAAATGTGGTGGTTTGTTAGATAATTGTTCAGGCTAGCAAAACCCCCTTCCTACCATCAAGAACTGAAAAACATGGTAAGGACTAAGTACAATTTGTCACACAGGAAAGGTTTTATTAGTTCATCCACAATAGTAGATCCACAATGTTACTATATTTTAAACTATTCACATTGGGATTGCGTGTATCTATATTCACAATTTTAAAACCTCAGCAGTAGGCCATATGGAAAAAGGATCATTTTGAACTGATTCATACAGTCTTTGTAACCCTGTGGGACGTAGTCCTGGGTGCTTGGAGGGGGTAGAAGGTCATTAGCCATAAAGTGTCCTGCACACCCACCCAAATTCATCTACATTCCAAACTCCACCAACATATTTAGTAGGAACAACAGATTCACATGAGAGTAGGGTTGTGATATAATTCATCTTCCAAACCCAGACATAGAGTGAAAGGAATAGTAGTAATAATAATGCAAGGATAACAGGTGTACCTGGGAACCTGGGAGACATGGTCCCCCTACACTTGTATACAAATAGAGGATAGGAAGAAAGAGTAGGAATAATTTCATAATTGATCAAGAGATAAATATTTATACCTAGTTTTTTATAAAGAGGAGGAGGGGAAGGAAGAGGGAGAGAGGAAGGAAGAGAAAATAGAGCAAAAATGAGGAAGCTGGAAAAGGAAGGATGAAAAGGGAAGGGAAGGGAAGGGGAGGGGAGAAAAGAAAGGAAGAAAAAGTACTGGTGCCCTAACCTACATCTATAATGGGATTAAACTGTGGGGAAACAGCTTTATTTGCCCAAACTGATGGGCCTTTGGGGGTAGCAAAACACACCCTTGAAGGTCAAGGAACTGCCCTCACAGGGCGTGTGACTTGACCACCATGACTGGGCATTTCTGAGAAGTAGATGGGTTTGGAGAAGATGATTGAATAGCCAGGAGGGCAGCCTTCTGGAGGCCCTGACAGCTAGGCCAAGAATTTTGGTTTTAATTCTTTAGGTTCAGCTTCTCAGAGTTCCCAGGTCCCTGGGAATACATACTGAGGGGCCAGAGGATATGAGAAGCCACAGAATAAACTAGATGCTTATTACTAATGGGTCAAATTTTTTAGTCATGGTGGCATATGTGCAGAGATTGAAAATTTTCACCAAAAATTATTTTACGATGATTACATTAAAACATTCAAAAGTACATTATGAAATGCAAAAGCCTTATGTCTTTTAAAGGCAAAACACAAGGATTCATTTTTTAAATGTCTGTTTGTTTTGCAATTTTGCAAAATTCGTCTATTTGAGCTGTGTCCTCAGGCCATGGAATTTTGCGTTTATTCTTTTCTTCAGAGAGAAGCACTTGGGCAGAAATGTTTGAAATGGCTTTTTTTAAGCAGCAGGACATCAGCAAAGAAGACAGCAGGGAGCTGTGACATAAATGTTGTCTTGGAAAGGTTAGTCTGGCACCTGTAGGGTAAATGGAGTACAGAGCAGTGGAAGCAGATAGGAGTAGACAATCAGGCCCACAAAAGACCAAGCAAGGAATGTTTGGGCCTGGCTGATGAGTTTAATTGGGACTGAGAATGGAGGAATGCCCCAGACGTCCCTCCTGCTACCCCCGAAACCAGTCCTTTGTCCCTGCTCTCAGCAACTTTATGATGTCTCTATACAAAGATACCAAAAAACACTAGACATAGGAGTTTTCTCTTGTAGCCTCAGCAGCCCATACAGGGCTTGGCACTTAAGAGGTACCCAATGAATGTTTGTAAGATGGGATGGAATTAAATGGAATGGGATGGGATGATGGGAAGGAAGTGACAGGATTTATTGACTGAATGAATAATTATGTGAGAAAGAAAATCCAGAGAAAATTGCTGGCCTGCCTTATGAGGAACAGCATGTAACTTAATTTGAAATGCAATGCAATGTGTGCACTATTATTAACAACAAAGATTCAGTATTGTGCAAACTAGGAGCTCCTTACATGTATGAAGAGCTCTGAATGTAAAAGCAAGGCACTGATGCTAGTGGTGTTATTATATCTCAGATGAAGGAGCAGTAATACCGGAGGAACTGGCTCTGGGCACAGACCTCAGGGCACTCACAATCAGCCAACCAGCCTCCAAAAACTACTAGAGGAATAGGACCTTGAAAAAGGCCAAGCAATGTATAAAGCAAGGTGAAGAACTCCCTAAAACCTCAGCAGCACCCTCAGGCTGGGCTCCCAGGTCCAGATTCAACTGCTTTTCTGTCTGGTTTCTGTCACTATGATCACTGACTATGTTATGTTACCTGGCAGAAGGGACTTTGTAGATATGATTATGATTACAGATTTTGAGATTGGGAGGTTATCCTGGGTTATATAAGTGGGTCCAATCTAACCACATTAGCTCTTAAAAATCAGCCCTTAAAAAGTCTGTGAGAGAGAGAGAGAGATGAGGCATGACAAGGACTCAATATATATTGCTAGCTTTACAGACAAAAGTATTCATGAGACAAGTCATGTGAGCAGCTGCTAGAACCTGAGAACTATACCCAGATGACAACTAGCAAGGTAAAAGAAACCTCAGTCCAACAACCACATGAACCTGAATTCTGCCAGGAAGCCTATATGAACCTGGGGACAGAATTTCCCCAGAGACTCCAGTAAGGAACACAGCTCTGCCCACACCTGGTTCTGACCCATTGAGACCTGAGTCAGACTTCTGACCTACAGAATTGCAAGATAATAAACTTGTGTCACTAAATTGTGGTAAGTTGCTATAATAATAATAGAAAACTAATACAATAGCCATGAAATGTATTTGTCAAAGTAAACAACTCGATGTACATAATGCAAGACAGACTTACAAAAGCCAAAGATTAAATTTATAAGCCAAGAGACAGACAAAGAAACAAACAAAATGGAACAAATAAAGAGGTGAAAGGTATACAAACAGTGTCAAGAGTTACAAGGTCAGAAGTGGTGCCAATAGCAACTTAATAAAAATCCCAAAAGGACAGGAAAAAGAGGCTGTAGGAGAGGAAATAATTGAAGAGCTAATAACTGAGAAATTCCCTAGTAATTAAAAATAATTATAATACAGATTGAAAGGGATCATAGAATTCCTAGCAAAGATATACAATAATATTTTTAATAAATAGAAATAAATAAATATACAAACCCACACCCCACACCTAGGTATATCAGAATTTACATCAAAACCAGAAAAGTCTAAACGTTTACAGAAGGCGAAAAAGCAAAACAAGAATCAGATAAACATCTATCTTCTCAAGAGATTACTTTTAGTGAAAAATAAAGAATAAGTTATATTTTCACTTTACCTGTAGGGGATAAAATAAAGATATTTTCAGTCAAAACAGGACTTAAAAGTATTCAAGCAAAAATAAAAATTAACCCAAAGGGAAGCAATGGGATATATAAATAAGTATATTAAAAGAAGTATCTAAATAAATAAATACAAAAATATATATTGATTAACTACATGGAAATAAAATCTTAAATAATACCTACAAGAGATCTAGAGCAGGAGAAGACACCAAAAGAGCTGAAAGTCTGGGAAGGTTCTTATTCTGTCTGAGGTGAAGACATTGTTAGTGATAAGCCTAAGACATTTATAGGGGAAAATGAGTATGAATGGCTCTTAATGAGTAGGAAAGACTAGCAGAAAAAATAAAAATAGAAGTATGCTTCTCACCAGTAGAAAAGAAAATAAACTGACAAAAATTCTTGTTCTTTCAAATAGGTGACAGCAAAATAGAAAAGTCAGCACAGGAAAAGAAATATAAGTAAGCATAGAAAATAGAAAATGCACTCTCATGCTCATAAATGTCAGCAGTATGTTTTAATACATTAATAACTATAATAAGTAGAATAATTAAACTCAGTGACTAAAATAAGGAGATTATCAGATTTTATCTTTCAGAACAATGCATCATTGTTGTCTATAGAAGACAAAGAGGGGGAGGTGGCAGAGAGAAGTTGAAAATGAAAAGATTTTTTTAAAAATACACAAGACAAATATGAAACAAACAATAACCTAAAAAAATTGAGTGGCAGTATTTGAAGTAAAAATTCTAAAATAACTCAAAGTAAGATTTCAAATGGTAAAAGGAAAAATATTATAAGAAGGTATGCAATCATAAACAGATATATGTCTCTTTTCTTCTTTTTCTATTATAATTATATAACATATCAATGCAACAATGGATAGAATTATAGAAGAAAGAAGCTAAGTCTATAGTACATTATAGTTGAAGATTTTAACACATTCATATCCAAAAATTATAGATTGGGCAGACAAAAGCCAAACATGACTAGATATTGGAACAGTCACCTCACAGTATATGATCCTTCTAGAGTAGGTATGAAATATTTTTTAAAACATGTATTAAGTGACAAAGGAAATACAAATTAATTCCAAATGATCACTATAAGACAGACTATGTTCTCAGACTTTTTAAAACAATTACAGACAACTAATAAAAATATAGCTGGATTATTTCATATGTATGGAAACTAAAATAATTATTTTTAGATCAGCCATTAGATAAAATGGATACTGTAAAGGAGTTGTGAAATACTAGAAATGAAAAACAATGAAAGCTATATTTGATAGAGTAATGAAATCAATCTAAGACAAGATTGAAAGAAAAATGGGGCAAAATGGAAAGAACACCAAAAAATAATAATACTGATTAAAAAAGATGTTTTTTTTCCTGTGAAAAGTCTAATAACACATAATTTTCTGGAAGGACTAATAAAGGATACAAATGAACAAATTGTAGGGAATATGGGGATACACTGCGGATACAGAAGTAATAAAGGCCATAAAAGCATATATGAATAACTACATGCCCATCTTTTTGAAAACCTAGATGGAAAGACTGAATTACTAGACAAATGTAAAATGCACAAATCAGCACAATAAGAAGTAGAATATTTGAAAAGGAAAATAATTTAAAAATAGAATGATAAAAAAAATTCTCTCCCACAATACAAAAAGCAGAAAAGAGGAAATAAAACAACAAAAATTAAAAGACCCACGCCTGGGGCTTCCCTGGTGGTGCAGTGGTTGAGAGTCCGCCTGCCAATGCAGGGGACGTGGGTTCATGCCCCAGTCCAGGAGGATCCCACATGTCATGGAGCGGCTAGGCCCGTGATCCATGGCCGCTGAGCCTGCACGTCCGGAATCTGTGCTCCGCAACGGGAGAGGCCACAACAGTGAGAGGCCCACATACCGCAAAATAAATAAATAAATAAATAAATAAATAAATAAAAATAAAAGACCCACGCCTGGATGGTTTTAAAGGTGTTTACCATATTTTCAAGGAATAGATATTTTATACATTATAAATATATAATTTACATGGACAATGGAAAAAGACAACAAAGTTGCCCAGATTTTCCAAAGAGTTGATACAAAACCCAGAAAGCACAAGAGACTTCTGCTTCCAACCAAGATGAAGTGAAAGGGACTGGATTTAACCTACCCACCTGAAACAATTTTTTAAAAAGAATAAAGACAATAGTATTTACACATTGGGCACCAGGCAACAAAGGACAGTAATCCACGAGAGAGAGGAAACAAAACAACATAAACCCTGTGATTGCCCCAGATTATTACCTGGAGGTAATTTCTAGACTGCTGTGTAAAACGGAAGAACCCTGTTGGAGTCTGGTGATCTCCTTAAGTTGAGGAGACAGAGCTAGTAGTATGAGAGACTAGACTTCACATGGAAAAGTACCAGATAAGATAAAGGTACACAGAGAAAGAACTCAAGAGATTGGCAGAGGGTCCCTGTGAAGACTTCAGTTGAGTATGTAGTACTCTGTATAATTTTCCTCATGTATATGAGGAAGTTACCTACTGCTGGGGAAAGAACTATCCAAAGAAGCAGAAGGAACAATTCTTGAAGCTCACACAAGTCCAGAAATAGCACTTATTCCCACCAGCCAGAGTGAAAGTCTTTGTAATACACTGGACATTTCACTACAGTACATAGTACTCAGAACTTGTATTGCTTCAGTGTTGGGCTAAAATCAGCCCTAGACAAAAAGCTTTTCTAGCCCTGCCTAACAAAAGTTAAAAGCAAAGCCTCAAAAGGAACAAACTGTTTCCAAGTAACTCATTTGCATCCTAGAACAAAACTTAAATATTCTTATAATAATACAAAAACTTCCAGTACCGTGTAAAGGTAAAATTCTGAATATATGACATCAAATAAAAAGTTACCAAGCATGCAAAGATATGGGTAAATATGGGCCATAATATGGCATAATATCTATCAATGGAAACTGGTTCATAAATTACACAGAACTATAGAATTAGTAAACAAAAATATTGAAACATGTAACTATATTCTATATGCTCAAGAATACAGAGGAAAGATTAAGCATGGTATGCAGAGACAGAGAAGAGTTTTTTTAAAAGACCCAACTGGAAATTTTAGAGATAAAAAATATAATGACTGTGATGAAAAAATACCCTGGAAGAAATGAATGCTATTTTAGACACTAAAGAAGAAAAGATTAGTGAACATGAAGACACAGCAATAGAAACTGTCCAAAATAAAACATCTGGAGACCAAAGATTGTAAAGAAAATGACCAGAGCACCAGTAAGCACCCTAATATACATATAATTGAAGTCCTTAAAGGAGAGGGAAATATTTGAAGAAATTATGGCTGAAATTTTTCAAAATTTAATGAAGAAAATAAACCCACATACCTAAGAAGCTAAGCAAAATAAATAAATTTGTGTTATATATATAAACATATGTATTTATATGTATACAGACACACACACACACACACAATGTATGGTCAAGAGGGAGAAATGAAAATATGCTGTAATAAGGTTGTTGTGTCACATGTGCCATTGTACAATATTCCCTGAAGTCATTGACAGGGTTCATGTAAGCCATAAACCCAAACACTGCCATTAAAAAAACAACAAAAAAAGAGGAACAGCTAACAAGACAATACAGGAGGCAAAATGGAACCATAAATTACACTCAGTTAGCTCAAATAAAGACAAAGGAAAGAGGGAACAAATAACAAATGGGAAAAACAGACCATAAATAGCAAAATGGTAGGTTTAAGCCCAACCATACCAATAATAACATTCAATGTAAATGATCAAAAAACTCTAATGAAATGACAGATTGTCAGATTGGATAAAAAATTAAGACTCACGTCATGTAATTAAATCTTGTTTACAATTATCTGAAGCTAGACTCTAATATACACAAAAACAAAGTACTTAAGCTTGGTTGTCAGGAATGCAATGACCATGTATATCAAAGGAAGATTGTACTTGGACATTAGTTCAGAACTTTATCATGAGATGGTCGACATTTTGCAAAATAACATCATTAATAGCAACACTCTCACAGCGTTTTGAGCCACATTTTCACATACCTAATCTGTCTGCATTTGTAGCTGTTATATTCACAGTAATTCTTTAAATAGGTGCAAACATCTGATTACTTTATTTCTCCTTTGTTATAGCCAATAACCAGTCATTTACATATTGAAAATGCATCATTCTATCATTACTTCTTTTTTATTTCTCCTCTGTATCACACTTAGGATTTTATATAGATGTTTTAAGATTATATATATTGGTGCCTTACGTTATATAGGAATTTTATTTCAGGACAACAAATATAACATTGAAGCTCAACCATATCAAGGAAAACTTCAAAATATTAACAACACTTAAAGGAGTTGTTCCATCTATTAGAACTGGAAACCACTGGCATAGACCAACGTCCATAAATCATAGTTAAGGCACCTGAGGCCTGGGGAGAAAAATGACTTATCCAAAGTCACACAACTAGATTCATACTCAAAGTGATCATATATACTGGATTTTTCAGGATAGTGTTCCTCATTTTCCCTACAAATCATTGAAATATCTTTACAATAACTCCTAGATAACCAATTATAAACCAAAGGACTGAAAATGAGGACACATGGTCACCAGTTCTTTTAAAATAACTCCATAAGGATACCATAAACAAGACCAAAAGACAACCCTCAGAATGGGAGAAAATAGTTGCAAATGAAGCAACTGACAAAGGATTAATCTCCAAAATTTATAAGCAACTCATGCAGCTCAATAACAAAAAAACAAACAAACCAATCCAAAAATGGCCAGAAGACCTAAATAGACATTTCTCCAAAGAAGATATACAGATTGCCAACGAACACATGAAAGAATGCTCAACATCATTAATCATTAGAGAAATGCAAATCAAAACTACAATGAGATATCATCTCACACTGGTCAGAATGGCCGTCATCAAAAAATCTAGAAACAATAAATGCTGGAGAGGGTGTGGAGAAAAGGGAACCCTCTTGCACTGCTGGTGGGAATGTAAATTGATACAACCACTATGGAGAACAGTATGGAGGTTCCTTAAAAAACTACAAATAGAACTACCATATGACCCAGCAATCCCACTACTGGGCATAAACCCTGAGAAAACCATAATTCAAAAAGAGTCATGTACCAAAATGTTCATTGCAGCTCTATTTACAATAGCCAGGACATGGAAGCAACCTAAATGTCCATCAACAGATGAATGGATAAAGAAGATGTGGCACATATATAAAATGGAATATTACTCAGCCATAAAAAGAAATGAAACTGAGTTATTTGTAGTGAGGTGGATGGACCTGGAGTCTGTCATACAGAGTGAAGTTAGTCAGAAGGAGAAAAACAAATACCATATGCTAACACATATATATGGACTCTAAGAAAAAAAAGTCATGAAGAGACTAGGGGTGGGACGGGAATAAAACACAGACCTACTAGATCATGGACTTGAGGATATGGGGAGGGGGAAGGGTAAGCTGTGATGAAGTGAGAGAGTGTCATGGACATATATACACTACCAAATGTAAAATAGATAGCTAGTGAGAAGCAGCCGCATAGCACAGGGAGATGAGCTCCGTGCTTTGTGACCACCTAGAGGGGTGGGATAGGGAGGGTGGGAGGGAGGGAGACGCAAGAGGGAAGAGATATGGGAACATATGTATATGTATAACTGATTCACTTTGTTGTAAAGCAGAAACTAACACACCATTGTAAAGCAATTATACCCCAATAAAGATGTTAAAAAAAAAAAAAAACCTCCATAGATAAGGTCTGCAATAGTAGCTAAAACCAACAAAACTAAACACCATAGGAGGACAGATACTCTCCTTTGTCAGCATTAAAAAATCAGGGGGGTGGGGTAGGGGAGGGAGGAGACAGTAAATGGGGAAAATCGTCCATAAATAAATAAATGTTTTTACTAATATACTATTTTCTATTAAAAAATAAACTTGTTTTGAAACTACAGTTTCACCAAAATAGTCTGGGTAGTGAAAATAGAAAATAATAAAAAACGCAATGATTCTCAACTAAAAGTATGCCCTGTCAGGGTGAATAAATCCAAAAAGCAGTACAGGGTGATAATGAGATTTTTATCAAACTTTTTTTTAGCAGTTACAGAAATACCAGTATAAATTCTCTTTAGTGGTTCAGTTCCTGAGTGCCCAATTTACCAGCAGCTGTCCCCAACCCTGTGACCCCAATATGGTACCATGTCCCTAGTGGTCAAGACTGCCACCTAGTGGCGGTTTTAGCACATTGACCTTCTGCCAACAAGAAGGGGAATTCTCCCTGGAATAGACACTTATTCTGGTTTTATATATCCTGTGCTGCTCACCATGCTTCCGCCAACACCATCATCCTTGAACTCACTGAATGCCTATTCACCATCAATATATCCTTCAACATTGCTTCTGACCAAGGAACTAATTTATAGTAGACATAAGGATGTACTGGTCTTATCATATATCTCATCTCCAGAAGCAACCAATCTTATAAAACAGAAGATTAGCCCTATGAAAATACAGTTAGAACAGCATCTTGGAGACAATTCCTTGCAAGAATGAGGTACTGTCCTGAAGCATGTGGCTAGCCATCCATAAATGGTGATCTTTCTCTCATTTTTCTCTAAACCTAGGCAGAGCTAGGCTTAGAAACCAAAACATGAACTTGGCAGTGGCATCTCTCTGTATTCTCCTATAGCTCTGATCGATACTGGCTTAGTAGTAATAGCCCCCACGGGGAAAATGTTGCCACCCTGGGACATAGCAAATTGTTCCACTGAATTGGAAGCTGGCCGTCTTCCAGTGTCTGGGAAATTTTTGCTTTCTCTCTTATTTTGGGTTGTAGTTGCCTGCTTTGGGAGGTGGCTTTGGCTTTGAAAAGTCAAGGTAGGGACCAGAGGAACGTAAAGAAACTAGTCTCTGCTTAAGACAGAAGAGTACTCTAGAGTTAAGGAGGAAAGATCAAAAGAATAGTCAGAATCCTTCTAGGGTTTACAACATGGTGAAACAGAGTGGATAAGAGAGTAGAGATTCAAAGTAAAAGCTAGTCCTGGAATAAATGGTGGGCATTAAACCTGAGCTTTTCCTGTACAGTGAGTGTACATATGCCTTTCTCACTATACAGATGAGCAAATTTATGCTTAGAGAAGTTAAATAACTTGTCCAAGATCAATCAGATTCAGTGCAGATGTGTCTGACTCCAGAATCCAAGGTCTTGAGGAATAAGACATACTATTTCTGACTCAAGAGGTCTCTGGGGAAACAAACAAGCAAACAAATAGATATCTCATAGAGAGGTGATCAGTGCTCCAGAGAAATTTTTTCAGCTGCTGTTTTGCTCCATTGGGGGTTGTAGGTGAAGACCAGGATGTTTTCAAGGTAACAGCATTGCTTGAAGAATGTGGGGAACCCATTGGAGAGGTCCTCTGCCAGAATTTTGCCAGGGTCAGCCTTGGTTTTGAGGACAAGCCTGAATTAA
This sequence comes from Kogia breviceps, assembly GCF_026419965.1. Taxonomy (NCBI): domain Eukaryota; kingdom Metazoa; phylum Chordata; class Mammalia; order Artiodactyla; family Physeteridae; genus Kogia; species Kogia breviceps. The sequence continues at coordinate 21,913,508 of NC_081324.1, forward strand.
AAGTATAGCTCCCAGGAAAGCAGATGAGTTTCTCCCAGGAATTCAGTATCAACTCACCCCATCCCCCTCCCACTCCTTTTTGGTAACTTCTCTAAAGGAACAGCATGGTGAACCTGAATTATGGAAGCTTTGGAAGGTGTGGAAGTTGTGGCTCTCACAAGTCAGCTATGGAGTATTTGGGGTGGATGTGCTAAAGAAAGGGAGACCAGGGAACTAAGGAACCCAACTTGCCATAAACCCCAGAAAACACAAACCAGACAGAAACGGCAAGCCTGTCCTTAATCCATGAGCGGGAAGAAAGATCAGTGATTCACTTGCAAACCTGCTCCAATTTGTTAGAACCTCGCTGTGTTGGAACCTTCAAGCCAGGGAACTGGATTGGGGCCCTTCCTTCATTTTCTGAAGATGGGGCCCTAACTGATTTAGCCTCCCCAAGACATATGTACACTGGGCCCAGCTCATTGGTCTGACCTGTTGCCTACCTTTCCCATCTGCACTTCTAGTTTCCTGTCACCTCTGGTCACTATGTATTACTCAGCATATGTTATCTTAAACAACTGGATTCCCAACTCCTCATCTTTAACTGTGGTGACTGAACATCTCCAAACTATTACCTGGTCCTCCAGACACACCTGCTTGACTGGAAAGTTCTTCATTCCTCCTAAAACCTGCAGGAAGTGGCTAAAGTGACACATTCATTGTAGTCAATGCCACCCACCCAAGGGAGGCAACATGGGTTAAGCCAGAGAAGTCTCTCCTACTCTGAAAACAGATCCTCTCAATGAAGCGAAATAACAAATGGAAAAGTTCCTTAAGCCGCTACCGGTATGTAACAAGTGCAAAATAGATAACGGTTCCTTTTCCCCTTATCTGTTGGTGTTTAACCTTTTAAAACAATTATTTAGAATATGGTGATATTTCTATTCTATGTCTAAAATGAAATGCACTTTTGATACGATCCTATGAAGCCCCAGGATTGTTGAGCCAGGGCTCAAATATTTCTACGTACATCTGGAAGACAAACTCAGAAAAATGTAGTCTGGTGAACTACAATTCACTCTGTAGCCAGACTGTTTACACGAGAATTTGCCTAACTTTGGGCTAAATCTAGGAAATAAATGAGTCAGAGTCACAGTTAAGCATGCCTGGGTAGCTCCAGATGGTCCAGACAAATCATATTTTGAGATACACTGATTAAGAATTTAATCATGCAGCAGCTAAAAAGAAGGAGGTAAATCTATACCTACTAATATGAAGCGATCTCCAAAGCACTTACTTGGTTGAGTAAAAAGAGAGTTCTAGAATGAATAACGTAGGGGCATCTGCCATTATTCTGTCCGCTCAGTAACAGCAACAAAAACTTCCTATTTGGGTGGACTTTTCTACCTTAGGGGGATACTTGGGAGGCAAGGCTCTACCTTCCACTGCGAAACTGAAAGGGGCAGGTATTCATTCTCCCCAACCCCAGCACTAGGAAATGAGTCAGGTCTGACCGACAGGAAGTTCCCGCTTGCTTCGTTTCATCTCAAGGGAGCAATGCAATGGAGGAGGGAGGGTAGAGGTCATCTGGTCCACCTCTCATTGGACTGTTCCCACAGGTTGTTAACAGATCTCCCCTTCTGGTCACACCCCTACACCCTCAAATCCCTTGTCACAATAGCCAGAGTGATGTAGGAAGAAGGCAAACCCAGCTGCTGCCCTCCCTAGAGCCCCGCACGGCTCACCTGCACATACAGAATGCACTCCAGGCTCCCTAATATGTACTCCGCCTCCATGATCTGGTCTCTGTGCAAGCCCCCGGACCCATCTCTTACCACCACCCAGCCCACCTTCACGTTAGACCCCACCCTTGCTGAACCCTCTGGGGTTTCTCAAGCCATCCTGCTCTCTCACCTTCCCAGGCTTTTGTCTGACTAACTCTTACTGTTCTATTCTCAGCTCACTCAGAGCTGCTCCTCCAGGAAATGTCCCATAACCATCGTCAGGGCCTCTCTGTGCCCAGCCTGCCCACCCTCTAGATGCCTCTCCTTTCTTCCACAGTCCACTCTGCATTCTTCTGTTTCGGCATTAATCACATTTAAAGTATGTAGGACTTCCCTGGCGGTCCAGTGGTTAAGACTCCACGCTCCTGATGCAGGGGGCATGGGTTCCGCCCCTGGTCGGGGAACTAAGATCTCACATGTTACACGGCACAGCCAAAATAATAATAATAATAATAATAATAAATTATGTACATTGTCTGTGGCTGTGTCCCCAGTGAGCAACTTGAGGACAGGAAACATGTCTTATTCATCTTGGCCTATAATAGGAAGTCTTTGTACCAGTGAATGACAAGCAAGAGACTTAGGATTTTTTCTACACTGTCTCTGTGCTGAGTTTGCTCTCCCATCCCCCGCAATGATTATTTTACCCCTTCTTCACACCTCTCATAATTCTGACAGATTTACCCAGCTCTTCTCTTCCAGACTCTCTCACCTCTCCCTTCATAAGAAAACCAACCAGAAGTCCACCAGAAGGAAATGCCTGCCCCCATCACTGCTGGACCTCCTCACCTGTCTGCATCTCCACCCACCATCTCCTGGCTTCCTCTTGTTACAATCGCTCCAGCCTCAAAATCCCAGCTGGCGGCGTCACCCCTCTCCTTCTCACCTTGTTGGGAACTGATCGCATCTGAATTGCCTCTCACTCCTTCAAGTATCTTCAACCTGCTTTCCATTGGCATTCAAACTGGCTCTATTCTCGCCATCCCTGGTGGCGCAATGGTTGAAAGTCCGCCTGCCAATGCAGGGGAAGCGGGTTCGTGCCCCGGTCCGGAAGGATCCCACATACCGCGGAGCGGCTGGGCCCGTGAGCCGTGGCCGCTGAGCCTGCGCGTCCGGAGCCTGTGCTCCGCAACGGGAGAGGCCACAGCAGTGAGAGGCCCGCGTACCACAAAAAAAAAAAAAAAAAAAAAGGAAAGAAAAAAAAAAACACAAAGAAGCCAACAATAGAACTGAAAAACTTGCCTTGACCCAGAGATTACACTACTTCTCTACTTCCCTTGACAGCCCAGCACAGGACACAGCAGCCGTGTCCTCCTTTCCAAAAAACTGTCTTCCCAGGGCTTCTGTGACTCCACACCCCAGCTTCCCTTCTGCCTTTCTGGCTCTTCCTCCCCCACCTGCTTTGCTGGCTCCTCTCTTTACCTGAACATGAGTGGAGTTAATCAGGGCTGGGACCTGGGCCCTCTTCACTCACTCACCATTTTCTCCCTTGGCAATCTCAAACATCCCACAGCCCTTTATGTGCCAAAGACTCTCAAATATGTATCTCCAGCCAAGGCCTCTCTTCTGGGCTTCAGATAGGACCATCAACCACCTATCTGCTATCTGTTATGAGATGCTTTGTCTCACAAGCATCTCCAACTTATCATGGCCAAAACTGAAGTCTTGGTCCTGCCAGCCCTGAGCCCTCAAGCAGTCTCTCCTCTGGCTTTTTCCATCTCAGTAAATGGCCCTTTCATCCAGGCAGTGGCCCGTGCCAGAAAAGTGGGAGTCATCTTGGCCCTTTCCTTTCCCTCAGTGCTTAAATCCAACCAATGACCAAATCCTGCAGGTTCTACTTCCAAGATAAATTTCCAGCGCATCGATCTGCACTGCCGCTGCCCTAGTCTGACTGACAGCTGTCAGCTCGCCCCTGGGCCTGGATTCCTAGAAACTCTCCTATCTGGTCTTCCTTCTCTGCAGTCTCCAGAAAGGTTCTTTAACCCACAAACATTGAATCTTAACATTTCCCCGCTTAAAACACTTTAATCACTTTCTATTGTGCTTGAGATAAAATTTAAAAACCCTTAACAAGCCCCATCAGATGTTATATGACCTGGCCCTTGCCTCACTCAGCAGCCAGAACACGTCATCCTCATCTCTGGTCACGATGTCCCAGGCACAGTGGCCTTTTTTCCTTTCCTGAAAATTACCATGGCATTTCTAATCCTGCCGCTGGCATGTCTTAACATGCTAATCCTATATCCCTCTATCCTTCCCCTGGCTAGTGTCTGTGAATCCTTCAGGATGAGTCCTAAATGCTCCCTCACCAAAAAAAGACTTCCCTCCTCCCCCAAGTTAAACATGATCTTAATTTTTCCTTCATGTAAGTTCCATACTTTACCATTATTTATTTATTCATGTGATTACTTGTTGAATGACCGTAAGCTTCAAGAAAACAGGGGTGAATGCTACAGCATGCAAAAACCCACAAACTGTATGTTTCCATTTATTTGAAATTTCCAGAATAGGAAAATCCCTAGAGACAGAAAGCAGATGAGTGGTTGTAAGGGTCTGGAGAAAGGGGTAATGGGGAACGACTGCTAATAGGGTTTCTTTTGGGGTGATAAAAGTGTTCTGAAATTAACTAGTGGTGATGGTTGCAAAACTCTATGAATATAATAAATACCACTGAAATGTACATGTTAAACGAGTGAACTGTATGGTATATAAATTATATCTCAATAAAGGTTCTTAACAAAATAAAAAGAACTGCCCTTGCCTTGCCCTCAAAAGCTGCAGTAAAAATATTACATCAACGCAAAGCAAAATATGGTAAGTGCTTGGAGAGAAGGCACCACCAAGTCTTTCCAGGATCCTCTGACCCACGGCTTAATCAGGGTCATCTGGACTGCTGATGCCAGAAGGGATTTCTGACTTGATTTAATTGGCCCTCTAGGCCTGACGCAGAGATAAACCTTTATTTTGGGAGAAAGAAAAAGGGATGCAAGATAATGAAGAATTTTCTTTTCACTCTCTCCTCCATTCTTCCCCTGGTCACTCCACAAATCTAGAAACAGCTTTCCCTTAAATAGATAGACGTCCCCCTGCACACACACATTCCAATGAAGCATCAGCTCATGAAAAAGACACACAGCCCAGTGTACTGCCTCCAACCCCGACTTTTATCCCAAAGTGAAGACTGACATAGACATCAGGGGAGGCCTGGAGACTGATATCAAACAGCCAGTAACCGGAAAGGTTTAATCTCAAATCTCAAATCTCAGTCTCTGATGGCTTGACATAAAATTGTGTATGATCTTTTCCCTTCATTACAAAAGTATATGTCGTTCTAGGCTTTTTCCATGCAAAAATTTATTTTAATATAATCATTATGTGTATAATTTAACATGTATAACATTATAATATAAGTACTTAACATGTTTTTACCTACCTTCTTAAGCAATTGTACAAGTTTATGACGTTCCATCAAAAAGATATTTAACAGTTATCTTAACTAATCCCTCATGGTAAGACATTTAAGTGGCTCCATCTTTTGCTGTTATGAAAATGCAGCAATAAACACATTTATACATAAAGCTGTTTCCATACTTTCCATACTACCATAGATTCCCCAAAGTGAAATTTCTATTCTAATGTCTTTCATTTTTTTTAGTCCCTTGGCAAAGACACATTACTTTTTTTATGTTGGGTTGAGTCCTTTCATCAGATTTTACAACTGCTTGTTTCTCAAAGATGCAAAGGCAAAACTCAAAACAGTGGAAGCAATATTCACACTTTCTTGATACATTGAATACAACTAAGTGCCATAGAGGAAAAACATCCCTTTGACACTGATGTTGGACGTACCATGTGCCAAACACAGAACTGTTTTGGAAATATTAACTCATTTAATTATTTCAATAGCTCTAAGAAGTAGTCACTATCATCATCCCTGTTTTGCCAACGAGGACACCTTGCCAAGGGCACACAGGTGGTAAGTGAGGGGGCCACAGTCATGGACACTGGTGGTCTGGCTCCAGAATCTGGGTTCTCAACCAGTATGCTGAACCCAAATTTGGAGTCAGAAGATCTGGGTTGGGGTTCCAGCTCCACCACTCACTGACCTATGGACAGGTCACTAAATCACTCCTACTAGTTATATTATCTCTTTTTCAAACATATGCACACATGACTTTACATGAATGCATATGTGTTACCAGATCATGCATTCCTTTTTAAAATATAAATTTATTTATTTATTCATTTATTTATATTTGGCTGCATTGGGTCTTCGTTGCTGTGTGCGGCCTTTCTCTAGTTGCAGTGAGCGGGGGCTACTCTTCGTTGCGGTATGCGGGCTTCTCTTTGCGGTGGCTTCTCTTGCTGTGGAGCACGGGCTCTAGGTGTGCGGGCTTCAGCAGTTGTGGCATGTGGGCTCAGTAGTCGTGTCTTGTGGGGTCTAGAGCACAGGCTCAGTAGTTGTTGCGCACAGGCTTCGTTGCTCCACAGCATGTGGGATCTTCCCAGACCAGGGCTAGAATCCATGTCCCCTGCATTAGCAGGCGGATTCTTAACCACTGTGTCACCAGGGAAGTCCCAGATCATGCATTCTTAATGCAGTCTTTTTTCCTTTTTAGCTTAGTTTCATTCTTCCCTTCTCCATCCCCTCTACCCTCATGGACCCATAGTCCATGTTAACAACCTAGTACTTACCCTTTCATGGTATTCTCCGTACTCACATAATCATGCACACACATATACTGCACACAAACTTATTTTGCATGAGTTATCATTGTTTACACAGAGCATATTTGTTTCGCTCAGGACCCAATCAAGAAAACAGAAACTACTACTCTAAGATAGTTCAGACAGAGAGAATTTAATGCAGGATACTGGTCACACTGGTGATGGGAGAGCTAAGAAGCCAGGCAGGGAATGGTGAGGCAGCCCAGAGGTTGGCAAGAGCAGTGAACCACTACAAGCTCTGGGCTGTAGGTGCAAAGGAAAGAGGCAGTGTTATTCCATTCCAGCAGCTATGGTCACCCGGTGGAAGCCAGCGCCAGGGCGAAGCTGTCCAGTGAGACCAGAGCCATGGAGGGGAGACATTGTTGTCACCATAGTGAGGTGGCATTTCCCCGTTCATTTAAGTGAATGGACATGAAGCAACTTTGTAAACCAGAAAATTGAGTAGTAGAATGTAAGCTTTATTGGAAATAGTATGTCACTGTAAGATGGCATGTATTTGAGAGTGATCCAGGGAGAGAGTGAGAAGAAGAGGTTGAGGAGGGTCAGCACATGTCAGGTCATGTGGGGGGCCTTGGAGAAATTCAGCTTGTAATAATCAGAACCATAAAACAGAGAAGGGAGAGAAGAAGCCCTATGGAAATCCATGCAGGGCCAAGACTGTAGTGGGCGCTATAAATGCTCTCCTGAGAAAGGAGCCAGAGACTTCCTTGCAGAGGTAACCTGTTTTAAAAACCAATGCGAGGAGAGAGGGAGGAGCCTCCACAATGGCAGCCGCCAGCACAGGCTTCATGTGGTAGAAGGAGCTCCCCTGTATGTGCTGCAGCCACCCTCCACCTCTCCAGGAGACTCTCCAAGACCAGCAGGTAAAGGAACAATCGTTTCCAGGATGCTTAGGGTGAAGGAAGACACACAGGAGACTGATACACAGACTTCCCACCTTACCTGTTTTCAGCTCCATACTCCACCCTTGCCTTCTGAGAGTTATCCTTAAAACTATCCAAAGCAGTACTAGGAGGACACGGAACTCATGTCTCTTCACAACTAGGGCACCTACCAGGCACCGGTGGGGGACCACGGACACCTAAGGGGATGGGAGGAACCCCCAGTGACCGGCTTGCAGGATCTTGGTTCCCAGACCAGAGGTCAGGCCTGAACTCCTGTGGTATCAATCAGAGTGAGGCCTCCCAAAGGTCCTCATCTCAGCACCAAGACCCAGTTCTATCTAACTGCCTGAAAACTCCAGTGTTGGACATCTCAGGCCAAACAACCAGTAAGACAGGAATACAGCACCATCCATCAAAAAAATGAAATGACAAAAAAAATTGTTACGGATGAAGAAACAAGGTAAAAACCTACAAGACCAAATAAATGAAGATGAAATAGGCAAACTACCTGAAAAAGAATTCAGAGTAATGATAGTAAAGATGATCTAAAATCTCAGAAACAGAATGGAGAAAATACAAGAAACATTTAACAAGGATCTAGAAGAATTAAAGAGCAAACAAATAGTGATGAACAACACAATTACTGAAATTAAAAATACTCTAGAAGGAGTCAATAACAAAATGAAATAAATAAGGAAACACAAGCCTTAAATGACACATTAAACAAGATGGACTTAATTGATATTTATAGGACATTCCATCCAAAAACAACAGAATACACTTTTTTCTCAAGTGCTCATGGAACATTCTCCAGGATAGACCAAACTTGGGTCCAAATCAAGCCTTGGTAAATTTAAGAAAATTGAAATAGTATCAGGTATCTTTTCCAACCACAAGGGTATGAGACTAGATGTCAATTACAGGAAAAAAAGCTGTAAAAAATACAAACACATGGAAGTTAAACAATATGCTACTAAATAACCAAGAGATCACTGAAGAAATCAAAGAGGAAATCAAAAAATACCTAGAAACAAATGACAATGAAAACACAATGACCCAAAACTGCTTTTGCTGGGATGCAGCAAAAGCAGTTCTAAGAGGGAAGTTTATAGCAATACAATCCTACATCAAGAAACAAGAAAAATCTCAAATAAACAACTTAACCTTACACCTAAAGCACATAGAGAAAGAAGAAAACAAGAAAAAAAAAAACCCAGAGTTAGAAGGAAAGAAATCATAAAGATCAGATCAGAAATAAATGAAAAAGAAAGGAAGGAAACAATAGCAAAGATCAATAAAACTAAAAGCTGGTTCTTTGAGAAGATAAACAGAATTGATAAACCTTTAGACAGACTCATCAAGAAAAAAAGGGAGGGCTTCCCTGGTGGCGCAGTGGTTGAGAGTCCGCCTGCTGATGCAGGGGACACAGGTTCATGCCCTGGTCCGGGAGGATCCCACATGCCGCAAAGCGGCTAGGCCCGTGAGCCATGGCTGCTGAGTCTGTGCGTCTGGAGCCTGTGCTCCGCAATGGGAGAGGCCACAACAGTGAGAGGCCCACATACCGCAAAAAAAAAAAAAAAAAAGAAAGAAAAAAAGGGAGAAGACTCAAATCAATAGAATTAGAAATGAAAAAGGAGAAGTAACAACTGACACTACAGAAATACAAAGGATCATGAGAGATTACTACAAGCAACTATATGCCAATAAAATGGACAACCTGGAAGAAATGGACAAATTCTTAGAAAAGCACAACCTTCTGAGACTGAACCAAGAAGAAATAGAAAACATGAACAGACCAATCACAAGTAATGAAATTGAAATTCTGATTAAAAATCTTCCAACAAACAAAAGTCCAGGACCAGATGGCTTCACAGGTGAATTCTATCAAACATTTGGAGAAGAGCTAACACCCATCCTTCTCAAACACTTCCAAAAAATTGCAGAGAAAGAAACACTCCCAAACTCATTCTGTGAGGCCACGATCATCCTGATACCAAAACCAGACAATGATACTACAAAAAAAAGAAAATTACAGACCAATATCACTGATGAATATAAATGCAAAAATCCTCAACAAAATACTAGCAAACAGAAGCCAACAACACATTAAAAGGATCATATACCATGATCAAGTGGGATTTATCCCAGGGATGCAAGGGTTCTTCAATATATGCAAATCGGTCAATGTAATACACCATATTAACAAACTGAAGAATAAAAACCATATGATCATCTCAATAGAGGTAGAAAAAGCTTTTGACAAAATTCAACACCCATTCATGATAAAAACTCTCCAGAAAGTGGGCATAGAGGGAACCTACCTCAACATAATAAATGCCATATCTGACAAACCCACAGCAAAAATCATTCTCAATGATGAAATACTGAAAGCATTTCCTCTAAGATCAGGAACAAGACAAGGATGTCCACTCTCACCACTATTATTCAACATAGTTTTGGAAGTCCTAGCCATGGCAGTCTGAGAAGAAAAAGAAATAAAGGAATATAAACTGGAAAAGAGGAAGTAAAACTATCACTGTTTGCAGATGACATGATACTATACATAGAGAATCCTAAAGACGCCAACAGAAAACTACTAGAGGTCATCAATGAATTTGGTAAAGTTGCAGGATACAAAATGAAATGCAAAGAAATCTCTTGCATTCCTATCCACTAAAAATGAAAGATCAGAAATAGAAATTAAGGAAACAATCCCATTCACCACTGCAACAAAAAGAATAAAATACCTAGGAATAAACCTACCTAAGGAGGTAAAAGACCTGTATTTAGAAAACTATAAGACACTGATGAAAGAAATCAAAGATGACACAAACAGATGGAGAGATATACCATGTTCTTGGATTAGAAGAATCAATATTGTGAAAATGACTATACTACCCAAAGCAATCTACAGATTCAATGCAATCCTTATCAAATTACTAATGGCTTTTTTTACAGAACTAGAACAAAGAATCTTAAAATTTGTATGGAGACACAAAAGACCCCAAATAGCCAATCTTGAGGGAAACAATCTTGAGGGGAAAAAAACAGAGCTGGAGGAATCTGGCTCCCTGACTTCAGACTATACTACAAAGCTGCAGTAATAAAGACAATATGGTACTGGCACAAAAACCTAAATATAGATCAATGGAACAGGATAGAAAGCCCAGAGGTAAACCCACACACATAAATCACATAAAGCAGGATACTATGCAGTGGATTTATTCAATAATCTGTGTAGTCTCATAGATTCAGAATGAGACATGGAGGGAGAATTACTCCTCTAGATTTTAAGAGGGCAGGTAGATTTGATTAAATGGAGAACTTTCTTAAAGAGATGGACCCAAGATAAGAAACTTCTCCCGTTATTTGTTCCAGTGCAGTCTGTTTAGGCCATGTGATTTTGTGTGTGAGCATAGCTATCTTAGATTCGGTACTTGGAAATAAACTTTAAGACAGAGTTTCATGCAGAAAGTTTATTGCAAATGTATTCAGGAGAGACATCTGTAAGGCAGTGGGGAAGGCAGGCCTGGGCTGAGGGGTAAACCTACCGGTAAAATTGATACAGCTATTATGGAGAACAGTATGGAGGTTCCTTAAAAACTGAAAATAGAACTACCATATGACCTAGCAATTCCACTACTGGGCATATACCCTGAGAAAACCATAATTCAAAAAGAGTCGTGTATCACAATGTTCATTGCAGCACTATTTACAATAGCCAGGACATGGAAGCAACCTAAGTGTCCATTGACAGATGAATGGATAAAGAAGATGTGGCACAATTATACAATGGAATATTACTCAGCCATAAAAATAAATGAAATTGAGTTATTTGTAGTGAGCTGGATGGACCTAGAGTCTGTCATATAGAGTGAAGTAAGTCAGAAAGAGCAAAACAAATACAGTATACTAGCACATATATATGGAATCTAAAAAAAAAAAAAAAAAATGGTTCATCTGGGGCAGAACAGGAATAAAGACACAGACGTAGAGAATGGACTTGAGGACAAAGGGAGGGGGAAGGGTAAACTGGGACAAAGTGAGAGAGTAACATTGACATATATACACTATCAAATGTAAAATAGATAGCTAGTGGGAAGCAGCTGTATAGCACAGGGAGATCAGCTCGGTGCTTTGCGACCACTTAGAGGGATGGGATATGGAGGGTGGGAGGGAGACTCAAGAGGGAGGGCATATGGAGATATACATATCCATATAGCTGATTCACTTTGTTATACAGCAGAAACTAATACAACACTGTAGAGCAATTTTACTCCTCAAAAGATGTTTTTAAAAAAAGATGGCATGTGTTCTAATTGCTAAAAATCTGATGAAAACACAGCCAGGCTAGAAGTTACAATCTAACCTGAGTGGACTGATATTCTGTGCACCAGGGAAATACCCACTGACTGGTGCTTTCCCACTCAGGGACAGTAGGTCCTAAGACCTCTGTCTGACTTTTCATCCTGCTCTGCTTCCCAAGGCACTGTTTCTCCACTTAGGATAAACAACAAACAATATTGAATTCATGCTTTATAGCAACACTGTCCTACAGAACTTTCCATAATGAAAAGTTGTTGAATATGGTAGCCACTAACCACATGTGGCTTGAGCTTTGAAATGTGGCTAGTATGACTGAGGAACTATATTTTCAATATTATTCAACTTTAATTCATTTAAGTTTAAATTGTCCCATGTGACAAGTGGCTACGGTATTCCACAGTGCAGCTTTAGAACCTCCCAATCCTTCCCTCACAAGAGTAGTATTTGTGACTTCTGAGAATCAACTGAATCTTTTTCAAGACACATGTACTTAACCCCACTCCAGATTCACTGAATCAGAACTGCTCGTGCTTGGACCACAATGGTCTGTGGCATTCCTTGTGGCTCTAAATTCTCTACGGGAAGAAGAGATGAAAAAACGGGGGCTTGCGTTGTGTTACCTTGAAAGTTTAGTTCATTAACTCACTTACTCATGAGTGGAGATTAAAATTTTTTGGAGTCATTTTTCCCCTCTTCTGGTCACCTGGCTGAGAATAACACTCTACAGCAAAAGAAATAAAAAAAGGAGGGTGGGTTTTAAAAGAGCAGCAAGCAGCCAAGAAAGTCCCAACAATTTGTCAACACCCATGCTTCCAGGGTCTTTGTGTTGGGCATCTCTGGGCAGCCCAGGGTCAGCATGATTGAATTAGAAAGAGAAGCCCACTGCCAATGACTTTGACAGAGGGTCACCCTGGCTGTTCGGGGGCAGTGCCAGGAGATCTGGAACTCAACAGGACCACAGTATGAAAGGGAAAGGGAGACCATGCCAAGATGGATTCGTGGCTAATGAAGCAGTCAGCTGCTCTAATTGCATGGTGGGATGGATAACAGTGCTGCTGAAAAGAAAATGATGAGGTAAAGCACTTATTAAATAAAAACACTGGGGTGAAGGTGACGTATTAATTTTCAAGGCAATGGACAGCTGTCGAGTCCTGTCACATAATTCCATTTCATATTAAACTTATTATGGGCAATAATGTAATAATATCAATGACACCCCTATTCCTCAACAGCCAAGAAATTGATGCTGAGCTAAAAACTTTCCAGTCCTAGAGCTAATCCATGACTTGAGGGGATAAAACTGGAATGGGGAAGATATGAAAAATTCAGAATGAGTGCTTCTAATACTATCTTGGGCACAATTGTTCCATGTTGCTAAGAAAGCGTTAGCATGCCCTCCTCTGCTCTGGATTCTGCCAGCAGCAAACTGGGAAAACTTCCTGCTCTTCATTACAATACCTTTAATACGTGCCAGCATGGATGGGTGGAGTCTTAGACACTCTGCCTTTCTCCATTCTCCTTGGAGAAAGGGTATACCCAATAAACAAATTAGGATTGACAGGAACTGAAGTGAAAAGCTCACATTTCAAAGATGAACTGAGGAATTTACAGCTGTTGGGTTAAAGCTTCCTAACTCACCTCTTTTATTGTATCATAAACCTCATTTCCCCAAGTCTGAAACTGAAAACTTTGAATGTCTTTCCATTGTCTCTAAGATGAGCCTCTCCTCCTTAGCCTGACATCAAAGCCTTTATAAAATGGCCCCAACATCCCTTCCTGTGTAATGTCACTGACTTGTCCCCCTTTGAGAGCCTTCACAGAATAATAAATGGGGAAACACACTGGCTACATAGCAATGACAAGTTAACTTTTATGAACAGCTGCCTCATCTGTAAAATGGATGAAGAGCATCAAGGACATAATGGAATTATTGTGAACATTCAGTAAAGCACCTGGCACAGTGCCTGGCGTATGAAATGCAGGTCCCCTTGTTCACAAGTCAGCCTTGTCTTCTCATTATTTCTAAAACCCACCTAGTAAGTTCCTTCTTCTCTTTAGCTCATGCCTATACCCCTCCCCACCATCACCTCCATGCTCCCACTAGGACCAACACCATCTCTGCCTCCCCGTCCTCCACTTAGCCAATTCCACTCTCCCTGTAAGGTCCAGGCCCACTGGCCTCCTTCCATGAAATCAGATTCAGTTTCCACATTAGGAGCAGGGCTTAGGCAAAACAGCCTTAAATAGCCTTAAATAGCCTCTCCAACTCTAACATTCCATGATGCAAAGAACACATAAATTTTGCTTTGAAGGTATGATTAATTGAAGCCTTAAAGTCTCAAAAAAAAATAGAAGATGATTTCCCCAGTTGGTGGGCAATGGGGAGAAAATGAAAATACTTAATAAATTCTTTAAAAATCCATATTACTGTAAATGGTCATTATTTTAAAGTCTTGTGTAACTTGGGGCTTATTTCATGCCAGATAACGGGCTCTATCATGTATGGAATTTTAAGTTTTCCTAGAAAGTCAGTGATATCACCCAGCTTCAGGATGATCAGAAAACTGAGACCCAAGGTCATTCACTTAGTAAGTAGATGACATGAGATCTAGACCATGGACGGTGACCATGATCTTGTATAGAATTCTGGAATCACTCTTTCCACTATGCTTAACTTCCACAAACCCACCCATTTATCAAGTGCTTTTGTTACACACAAAATCCTTGGTTAGCTATTGGGAAAGATGGGCACACGTGTGTGTGTGTGTGTGTGTGTGTGTGTGTGTGTGTGTGTGTATTTATATATTTCCTTCTCTTAAAGAGTTCAGAATCTAAAAAGAAAAAGAAAACACAGATATAAAAAGAATATAGCGAGAAGTCACAGGATGTGTCAGACTAGCATAGTATTTGAAGGAATTCAAGGATATGGGAGTTCCTTTCAACTAATGTGATCAAAGAGCTGTGTCCAGTGATCTAACTTTCCAAAATTGCATCTATCCTGCTCTAGAGAAAAGAATAAAACTCTAAAAATTCTAAATTCTTCAAAAAAACCCATCAGAAATGCATTTTTTATAATTCCTTCATATCCAACCTTTGGAAATCTTGAAATCTCCTCCCCAGCAATATTTCTTCTGTTATTTCTCACTGGAAACATGCTTAAGATAGAATATTAAATCAAAGCAATAAAGATGGAATATGTGACATCAGATTAAAGTGTAAAAGCTAATAATTCATCTTAAAATGACTACGATATACATGAGAAGATAAAACCTTTTCCTCAAATGGACAACAAAAATTCCTATTCACATTGAAAATTATTTTTGATCTTCTTTCTTGGTACCCAGAAACTAAGACAGTAATAATTTCCCATAAAATCCCTGATTTAATTATCCTTCTTTTGTAAGTTTGAAGTTCATCTTTCAGAATCCACTGTGACTTGTCAGAATTCTCCATATGAGCCACATCTACAAGACAGCCTTGTCCCTTTACAGTCACAGGCTCTGTGCAAAAGTTGCCCCCATAGACCAGAACTGTCTGTTACAGTTAACTGAAATTTTTGATTTATTCTTCACCTTGTTATCAAATATATCCTTAGAGCTGATCAACAGCAAAACATGTTGGGAGCTGGGCGCACCGGACAGTTTGGTTGATTTTTGGAAAAGAATAATAAAAATATATAACAGTTAAAAAAAAAATAAGAATGGGTTACACTTATTGAGTGCTCACTGGGTCCCACGTATAAGAACTTTACATATTTTATATTATTTCATGTTTTACATTATTTAATGGTGTTTTACAGTAATCTTCATACGTAACCCTATGACATCAGTAATATTATTTTACTCATTATGCAAATAATGATGTTGAGACCAAGGTCTCACAGAGATTAAGGGCAAAAATAGGACTTGACCCTGGAGTCCAGCTACTAACCGCTGGGCACCAGAGCCAATGTCAGAGCGTGAATGGAGAAGCCTTATCTGCTCAAATGTATCAAACCAAGAAGACATTTCCTCCCCTACCTCCCACCCTCCCCACCTCAGCCACAGAAACAATTTCATAAACATTCCTGCACCCCCAGTGGGCATGGGGGAGGAAAATGGTGGGCAGGAAGTGCTGATCTGGGTGAGGATGACTGTCTTGGGAAGTCAGGGACTGGCTGTGTATGAGGTAGACATGGGGGTGGGGGGCGCACATTGACTAGACCTAGAACAGTTCCTGTTGCTGGTGGGGCCTCTCTAATCTGCTCTGAATTGGCTCAGTAAGTACAGAGGATCCAGCAACATAGGAGCTAAAAATCTAAGGGTGCCTAGATATTATAGCCAAGTGTCCATTACTGTTGATGAGACAGACAGACAGACAGACAGACAAGGATGGGAATGGGAGCGATAGTGGAGCAAGAGCCACATTTGCCTCCTCTTCCTCCTGAGTTTTCTGTTTCTCAGCCTTCATCTGTGAGCACATGTATTCCTGTACTGGTTCTTTGGCACCCACTGTACTTCTCCATATCCTTCTTGTACTCAGATGGTCTCTCTTCCCTCCCCCCACAGCAGGCCCTCTTGCCACTGTACCACAATGCCTCATAATTCATACCCTTATGAAGTGCCCATCACTGTGGGAGATAAATGTAAGGGACCCAATTCCTGCTCTCAAAGAACTTACAGTCTAGTGGTAGAGGCCTTACAAACAGAATATAGGGTAGTTATGTTATGCTCACCACATCAGCCAGAATTCTTTCCATTGCAAGTGGTAGAAACCCAACTCAACATGGCCTACATCTGGACTTCTGATACACAGGACTATGAGATAATAAATCTGTGTTATTTTAAGCTGCTAAATCTTCAGTCATTTATTATGGCAACAATAGGAAATTAATCCATGCACCCAGCCAGCTCTGGAGGGGAAAAAGGTAATTCCACAAAGTCTACAAGTACACTGAGGAATTGGGAGAAACTACGGTACAACTAGGCCTATAATAACTCCAGCTCCTATCATTGGTGGGGCCTCCTGGACCTGATCTAAATTGGCTCAAGAAGGAGAGAAGTTCCAGAAAGGTAGAAGCTAACAGTCTGTGGTGGTGCCTGGAGATATCAGCCAGGTGTCCATTACTGTTAGTTAAATCAGGGATTGGCGAACCACAGGCCAAACTTGACCCACTCTCTACGTCCCAAGAGCTAAGTATAGTTTTTACATTTTTAAATAGTTTTTTAAAGCAAAAGATGAATATTTTATAACGTATCAAAATTACATAGAATTCAAATTTCTGTGCCCATAAATAAAGTTTTATTAAATGGAGGCTCTGAATGCCATTCTGACATGACAAAGTTTTCCTGAACTGATGGCTTTTTGTCCTGGAGCTGTGGTCTGGTCAGCCAGGGCAGCTTCTGAGTGTTCAAGGCACTAACCCTACAATTAAGAATTCTGCCCTACTGAAAAACAGGTTTACCTTTATCTGTGCAGGGGCCTCTGATACCTGTCAGATGGTAGAGTTAGGACTGATATGAGGCAGGCTGCAATAGGATGACCTACCAAGTGGATCCTAATAGATGTTCCCTGGGTTTCCATGGGGTTGGATTGTCTAAACATGGCTTCACTTTCTACTGTTTCTCAGACTTTCTTTCCATTTCTCCCAAAGCTAGAACGGGGGCTAGCTCCTTGTCAGTAACTGAAAGAAAGGATTTGTTTTTAAAAGCCTTTGAAGATAGTAGAGGATTTGTCAAATTAGCCAACAGTCCCCAAGCAGAACAGTAGTCATGCCCAGTTTAGCTGGCCTCTTAATAAATATCACCATGAAAACTACGTGCTCTGCATCACGGATCACCTTGTGTTATAACTGGCAAAAGTAGAATAATTTGGCCATGATTCAGCAGGTCACCTGGGGGACACTTCAGAGAAGATGGTGTTATTGAAGAATAGCACCCAGGTCAAAGAAAGTCCCACTCTAATCTCTCCATCAAGCCAACCCCTATCTGAAGGGTTTGATCAATTCTGGTACTTGAGAGCAAATGGTCTGGGTCTAGAAAGAATAGCACGTGAGAATGTTTAACCTACTGAGGAGAACCCTACAGGGAGAAGTAGACGCTGACTCCAATTTTTTTTTTAATCTGTGATAAGAAAGGTAGACCAGTCTTATATGTGGAATCTAATCTAATCTTCCTTTTCTGTGATATCACAGATTAAGAAAGACCAGAGCTACCTTTCTCACAGAAACCTGGACATGTGAGAGATGGAAAGAACATATAGTCTAACTGGGGCCCAAGAGGGGACATTTCCAGTGATCTGGAGGAATCCAGGTCTCTGGATTCTCAGCCGATGTTCTTCACACAGTACCACAAGCTCCACAAGCGTTTCTCCTGTTGAGCTTCTGAGCATGTCCCAGGGCCTTGCCCATGGAGAGTGAGGCAGAGCTACCCTCTTGGCTGACTTCCATCAGTCCCAGACATCCATGTCAGGTTGACCCAGCAACTTGCCTTCCAGGGCCAGTCTGGGTAGGTATCCCCCTCAGCCATTCTCTTCACCACAGATGAGAGCAATGCTGAACGTTTCTGGAACAATTTTCCTAATGAACCCACAAATTCCCCCTCCATCACTGCAGGGAGGTCAGGCAAATGATGATGATCCCATAATTTAGTATTAAGCATCAATGCTGCCCACACACTGAGATCAGATGGCCTCTCCCTTGCTCATGTTTCTGTGAGAATAAGAAAGGTTATGGCATGCATCCCCAGAGAGTGAATGTCACAGCTGGTGACTTTAAAAAGTAGAATTTCTTATGGGAATCCAGGAAGAGGCAGGGCAAAAAAGCACTAGACATGGGAAGGCAGAGCCTTAGGAAGCATGGAAGACTTCAGAGCAGAGAGACCTCAGTTCAAATGCTGGCTCCTCAGCACTATTCACAATGGCCAAGACATGGAAACAACCTGAATGTCCATCGACATTCAGGAACGGATAAAGAAGATGTGGTACATATATACAATGGAATACTACTCAGTCCTAAAAAAAAGAATGAAATAATGCCATTTGCAGCAACAGGGATAGACCTAGAGATTATCATACTAAGTGAAGTAAAACAGAAAGAGAAAGACAAATATCATATGATATCACATGTGGACTCTAAAATATGACACGAATGAACTTACCTATGAAACAGAAATAGACTCACAGATACAGAGAACAGACTTGTGGTTGCCAAGGGAGGGGGGGATGGGAGAGGGATGGACTGGGAGCCTGCGGTTAGCAGATGCAAACTATTATGTATAGAATGGATACACAACAAGATCTTACTGTATAGCATAGGCAACTATATTCAATATCCTGGGATAAACCATAACGGAAAAGAATATTTAAAAAATGTATGTACATGTATAACTGAATCCCTTTCTGTACAGCAGAAATTAACACAACATTGTAAATTAACTATACCTCAAATAAATAAATAAATAAATCATGGCTCCCCTTACTAACAGTAACTTGATCCTTCTTCTAAGTCTCTGCCCTTATCTGCAAGATGGGGGATAATGCCTGTACCCCAGTCTGAGAACCGAATGAGGCAATGTGTCTGCAGCTCAGTGAAGGACTGTTAGTTGTGTATACATATGAAGTAGGTGGGCATAACTAGGGAACACTAGAGGCTCAGTGGCCGCTACAGGACCTAGAGCTGCTTGGTCCCCTACTCCTGAATCCACATCAACCACATCAGGAGTGGATCACTTTGCCAAGTAGCTGTCTTCTCCCTCTCGGCTCTTCTGACATAAGAGGGGAGCCACTTAGAAAGGTCACATCAGCAAGGTAAACAGCGTTCCCGTGAGTGAGTCAGCTGGGTTAATGGGCTTGACTCTGATAGGGTTAAGTAGCCATCACTCATGCCACCCAGTGAATTCCTCCAGTCATAGAATCCACCCAACCACATAGCTGAGAGCTGCTCAGCTGGGGAGAAATAAAAGTTCTGATCCAAGATCCAAGTTGCAGAGGAAGAAATGGCGCTTTGGCTTCTGAACACTTCAAAGAAGGAAGGCTGGCCAGGTGGACACAGCCTCTGGGGACACCAGGGACAGCAAGAGAGAGAGAGAGGAAGCCAGATAACAAGAAATGAAAGGGGGATTGGAAAAAAGCAAGGGAAAGAGCCCAAAGGAAAGTTCCTCCGCTAAGGGACCTGGTGATCATCCTTTGTAGTCCAGCCCTGGTGTCAGTGAGGGTTTAGATTGACTGTGAACCCCTAGATCCCTGCAGAAGCCATAGTGAGATCACTGCTGGACTGGAAAGCTTATGCAGTTTCAAACAGGAAGACCCAGTTTGAGTACCGTTTCCACTTCTTGCTGGTTTTGTGACCCTGAGTAAGTCATGATCCTTTCTTTGTCCCTCAATGTCTTTGTTTGTAAAATTGAAGGTTAGACCAGGTGGACGCAAAGCTTTCTTCGGGCTCAGATTATAAGGGTCCCTGGAGAGGGCATATAACTAGAGAGAACAGCTTCCCTCCCACGTGGAGCCTGGGTGTCCTTTGTTTCTATCTCTCTGGGGGAGGGGACAATGGTTTTCTCTAGGATTCTCACTGAGTCAAGAAAACGATTACGTACCTAAGAGTCTTGATGGCCAAGGAACTCAGGCTATGAATTTGGTCCAGAGACTCTGTTCTGTAACAGACTCTTCAGATTCTCAGTAGAAGGAGATCTTTGCTTCAGCTGCTCTGAGCTGTGCGTGAAAGGGTGTGGGGCGGGGAGGAGTCAGGAGGGAGGGAAGCGCCTAACCCCCCACACAGTCTTGCAGCTCAGTGCATCTGCGTCCCTGTGTATCTCCAACACGTGCCCGCTCCCTGTCTGCCAATTTCCATGCCTTTTAGCACAGGTTCTCAGTTCCTGGACTGTTTCACGTCCCAGCTGGTGTTCTTTTCTCCCACAAGCTGGCTCAGAACACACAGCCCTGCTGTCTGTCCACCCACTTCCCCCAAAGCTGCATTCTTTCCCCCAGCCGTGCCATGCCACCCAGGCCCGGGTTGGGGGCCGGGGGGAGGCGGCTGTGAGCCCACTGTCCCTGAGGACCAAAGAGCATGCAGCCAATCCTAGTTCCCTAACTCGCACTTTCACCGAACGCACGCGCACACACACAAGCACCAGGAGATGGGTTCACACAGCCTCTATTTCAGCCTTCCCTTGACACACTTCTTTTTATCGAGATTCTTCTTCCAAATGAATTCAGTTGGTTGTAAAACTACAGTAAAGGACTGGATGTCTCCTTTCTATAGACATGGTAAATCAGTACACTCACTCGACACAAATTTGTGATAAGCCTACCGTGTGTCAGGCACTGGGCTGGTTAGGATGAATGCAGCGATGAATCACAGTCTAGAGAGTGTTAAGGACCAAACCACCGATGAGTGAGTCATTCAGAAACTGTTCCTTTAACAGACTTAGCCAATACATTCAAGGTAATGATCTTCTCCAGGGGCTCTTGTCAGTAACTCAGCTCTGCTGCTGCCTGAATCGCAAACACACTCTCCACGGCATTTCTTCCAAGGTTCCCTGTTCTGCCCATGACTCTGATGTAGCAGGAGGTGTGTAATCTGAGTGTCAGGAGGTGGGAATGTGGAAGGAGCACTGGGTAGGGGTTAGGAGCCCTGTGATCCAGCCCCAGCAATGCCACCTTTGTGACCTGGGTATAGCTATGTGTGGCTATGTGACCTGGGGAGGCTGGAGCCCACCGTTTCCAGTGTCCCCAGTATCTGCTGCATGCAATTCATCACAAAAAGAAAGAAAAGCAGAGTCTGAACTCTCCAAGCAGGGGAAATGACTGAGGAAACGACTCTCATATGGGAAGAGGGCCAAAGAGAGGTCTGTGGTACTCAGAGGAACCAAGGTGACTGAGGCTCCCCAGGGAGAGGCATTTGGGATACAGACAAGAGCAATTAAGCCAGCAGAGAAACCCTGCCTGGGTACTTGGACTGACACCAAGAATGACAGCATCATCTCACCCCAGGAGAAGCTTTATGAGAATATGGCTGCTGAAGACAGCAGACTTGATCATTAAAGGTGTGTATCTCTCTCTCTCTCTCTCTCTCTCTCTCTCTCTGTGTGTGTGTGTGTGTGTGTGTGTGTGTGTGTGTGTGTGCTTCTCCCTGACTACATCTGAGTGAAGGCTACTACCCCGTATCCAATCCCAGATCATCCTTCCAAGGATCCTGCCTTTGCTTTCTAATTGTCCTCCAGTCTGAGCTACCTTTATTTCTTCTTCCCATTTCCTTCCTTCCTCTGTTCCTTCCTCCCTCCCTTTCTCTCTCTTTGATAAGCACACATGATTTTTTTTTAACTCAGAATAAAATAGTACAAAGTGAAAAGTCTCCCTCTCTTCCCTCCCTTGCCTCCTACTTTTGGATCTCCCTCCCCCAGAAACAGTCACTATTACCATCTTTTTTTTTTTAACATCTTTATCGGGGTATAATTGCTTTACAATGGTGTGTTAGTTTCTGCTGTATAACAAAGTGAATCAGCTATACGTATACATATATCCCCATATGCCCTCCCTCTTGCATCTCCCTTCCACCCTGCCTGTCCCACCCCTCTAGGTGGTCACAAAGCACCAAGCTGATCTCCCTGTGCTATGCAACTGCTTCCCACTAGCTATTTATTTTACATTTGGTAGTGTATATATGTCAATGCTACTCTCTCACCTCTTAAATAAACTTCAAAAGGTGCTTTCTGCACAGACGGGCACTTATGTATTCATAGCACCCCTTTCATAGAAAGGTGCTGCCTTTGTTTTTTAAAGTTTTGTTCAGCCTCAGTGTAACTAATTTAATTAGTGTACATGTCCCCAGAAAGCTGTATAAATTAAATTCTATTGTGACAGGTGTGAACAGGAAAATAGTTATAAAAGTTATTTAAAAAGAAAAAATGTTCCAAGCCTTATTAGGCAATTTAAAACTGTATTTAAAAAAACAACAACTTTGGGTTAATCAAATATTCTTCCTCCCCCTCCCCATCATTTAATCAGTTGTGTATGTACTTTGGTATTGGGGGTTTCCTTCAGTTGAGCAACAGTGTTTGAACTGTTCTCACGATTTAAAAAATGCTTTATGACTTTTTGGATGACGTACATTTTATAGTTTTCCATAATGAGTCGAGAGAGCCCATCAGTACCCAAACTCCAGCAGGATAGTGGTGCCCCAGAAAAGCACACTGCAAGTGACCTAAATGAGGATCAAGTTGAGACACTATTCTGAAACTGCCAGCAAGAGATTCATGAGTAATGGATGAGTGAGTGCCTACCAGAAACCCAGCACTGCCTGAGGCTGTGTTAGAAATGTAAGGAGCTTACAGACTAGGTAAAGATAAATCTTCAATCAATTGGAAGGAAATCATAAAACATATCAGAATTACGTGCTGATTTCATGCAGAATTGTACCAGACTTCCAGTGTAGCTGGAAATCAGAGAAGGAAGGCAGGGGAGGTCAGTAGGACCAGAGGCATGGAAAGCCTTGCTGGAGACACTGGAAGTTGAGTGGACCTTTAAAGGATGGGTAACCTTGGACCAGGAGAGAGGAGTGTACATTACCGCCCTATGACTGTCATAACAAAGCACCACAAACCAGGTGGCTTAAAACAACAGAAATTTACTCTCTCACAGTGCTGGAGGCCAACATCGGAAATCAAGGTGTCGGCAGGACCGTGCTCCCTCTGGAACCTGTAGGGGAGAAGCCTTCCTTGCCTCTTCCCGCTCCTGGTGGTGGCCAGCAATCTTGGGGCTCATTGGTTTGTAAATGCATCAACTCCAGTCTCTGCCTCTGTGATCATGTGGCATCATCTTCTTTCTCCCTGTGTGTCTCTGTTTTTACATGTCGTTTTCCCTCTCTTATAAGGACATGAGTCATATGGATGAAGGGGCTACCCTACGCCAGTGTGATCTCCCCTTAACATCTGCAGGGACCCTATTTCCAAATAAGGGTCAGGACTTCAACATATCTTTCACAGGGGGACACAATTCAAACCATAACAAATGCCAAGGATTTTCCGCGTGACTCCATTTCCAGCCCACCTCACCTCCCCCCACCACCCAAAGTCAGTGTGCACTGAATTCAGCCTCTTCTTCTCCAAGGACCTCTACCCCTCCTAGTAACCCATGAACACATCCTCACTGTAGAATTTCTCATCACCCTGAACTCCTGCTCCTGCAAAATAGCAAACTCAGATGCTCTTGCCCGAGCCCAGTTTCTTGCCCTTCTGCTGTGCCTTCTCTCTCCCTTTTTCCTCATAACCACAGTCCCTCAGTTCCTCTTCCTAGTCTGCACCCACCTCCTGGATTCACATCCCTTTTCACCACCTTGGACCCCAGTAATTCACCTGTGCTCTCATCAATACCATCAACGTCCCTGCCTTCCTGACAGCCCATGAGCCCACACTTGAAGGAGGTCTGACTCTTCCAGCCATGGATCCATACTGTAGGAGAAAACCAAAAAAAAAAAAAAAAAAAAAAAAAAAAAAAAAAGTCTTAGCCTATTTACTCTTAGTAAATAAATTCAGTCTTAGCTGTGTCTTATCTTGTGCACTCTCATTCCCACTCGATACATTTTCCTGTTTCCCACATCAGCTTCCCAAACCCTTCCCACCCTCTCCAGTCCAAACCTTGTCCCCATTTCCTTTCCTCCCTCTGGAAATGACATATTTCTCTGTTATGTGGAGTAAATAGAGGTCATCAAATATAAACTTGTTTAACCTCCTCCTTCTAGAACTCAAAGTGTACACCCAGCTTTACTCTCATGTGGTCCCTCTTCTGAAGTCCCACGACATTTTTCATAAAGAGAACAGAATTCTTGTTATTGAATCCCTCCCAGAGGGCCAGGCATTATGCTAAGTGTTTTCATATATTATCTCATGTATATTTCTACTATGACACTTACATGATTCTATTTTTGCTTGTTTACTTTTCTATCTGACCCTCCAACTACAAGCTTCTTGGGAAAATCTCTTGGCCACCTCTACTCCTCATGCATTATTTCATGTAATCCTCTAAAACTTTATGAACTAAGTAGCGAACTGCTATTATCTCTACGTTACAGATGAGGAAACAAGCTCACCAAGGTTAAGCCACTTGGCCAACATGATACCACCTAGAAACAGCAGAGCCAGGATCCGGGCACGAGTCCACCCGGCCCCAAAGCCCGTGTGTCACCACCACATCACACTGAACAAGGGGAGGGGCTCAGTGCTAATGGAGGCCCAGACAGGAGAGAAAATGAGGGCCGCTTCCTGTTGGCTCCATCAGCCACCTGCATCCTCTCTAACCAGGAACCACCCTCAAGTCTGGGGTAAGAAATGTCTAAGAATTATTCAAGTTCAAAAGGGCACCCTTTCATTCATGCATTTAAGAGAGATTTAATGAGTGCCCCATGTGTATCAACCTGTGCAAGAAGCTGTGGACACAGAACAGAGCTGGGCCCTGAACCCCTCCCTCTTCACTCCCCACGGAACTTGCAGGCTAAGGACCCGCTCCAGGAAAGGCTCCGTCTACCAGAAGGTGGCTGTCCCCAGCCCCATGCACAGCCTGTCCACAGCCCTTCCATTTAGTTCGGGAAAATTTGGGCCCCATGGCAGACATACATCTCTTCCTTGCAGGGGGTTGGGAGGAGGAGACGGGGAGCCTGGGGAAAATGAGAAAAGGGTGGGTTGGACTCTAGTTTGTCCTTCCTCTCCTTGAGCAAGGCCACTTCCCGTCAGTGAATTTATGGATCACAGCTAGGGTTTGGAACCACTCCTGAAATCCCTAGCTGAGGAGGCAGAATCCCACACTAGCCCTAACTGCAGCCACTCACCTGTCCCCGCTGCCCTTATGAAATGTGTACTTATCTCCCAACAGGCTTCTGCTGGTACAAGGCTTCTCAGCCTTAGCTATTGGTGTTTGGATTGGATAATTCTTTGCTGGGTGGGGCTGCCCTGTACATTGTTGGAAATTTAGCAGTATCTACGGCTTCTACCCATGGCATCCCAGTAGCAACAACGCCACCATCCTACTTATGACCACCAAAAATGTCTTTCAGACATCACTAAATATTCCCTCAGGGTTGGGGGTGCAAAATCGGCCCCTGTTCTAGTACATTAAAAGTTGCTCAGATGGACAAAACTATAATTCAAAAAGATATATGCACCCCTATGTTCACAGCAGCAGTATTCACAATAGCCAAGACATGGAAACAACCTAAATGGCCATCAACAGATGAATGGATAAGGAAGGTGTGGTACATATATACAATGGAATATTACTCAGCCATTAAAAAGGACAAAATAATGCCATTTGCAGCAGCATGGATGCAACTAGAGATTATCATACTAAGTGAAGTAAGTCAGGCAGAGAAAGACAAATACCATGTGATACCACTTATATGTGGAATCCAAAATATGACACACATTTGTGTCCAAAATATGACACAAATGAACCTATCTATGAAACAGAAAGAGAATCACAGACAGAGAGAGCAGAATGGTAGTTGCCAAGCGTGAGAGGGTTGGAGAGGGATGGAGTGGGAGGCTGGGGTTAGCAGATGTAAGCTTCTCTACATAGAAAGGATAAACAACAAGGTCCTACTGTGTAGCACAGAGAATTATACTCAATACCCTATGATAAACCTTAACAGAAAAGAAATTTTAAAAAGAATGTACATATATATGTATAACTGAATCACTTTGCTGTACAGCAGTAACTAACACAACATTATAAATCAACTATATTTCAATTTAAAAAACAAGGTAAGAAAGAAGAAAAAAGATGATTAAAAAATACGGTGAGGATTGGTGCCTATGTTTTGGTTCGTAATGTCACATAGTATTATAATTGCCCTTTCTATGGTCCTAAACAGTAATAAAGCTTCAAAATTAAAAAAAAAATATGCAGATGACCTACAAGGTATCAAGTGGGGACCCACATGACCTGAGTCCCACAGAGAAGCCACTCTGAGGAGGAGAGCCCAGCGCAGCCAGGAATCTCCCTCGGAAGATGACCGCAGAGGTGATGGATGCAGCCGGCATCCAGACACTCAGCTCAGCTCAAACACGTCCAAGCTCAGCTCACCTGGATACTCAGGAATGCTGAGCCATCGAAGTGTGCCCAGAGTTGCAGGGCATTTGTAGCAAGGCCCACGACTGGATAGGTTACAGGTTAATCCTCCCTGAGGTCTCAAATCTGAATGGCTCAAACATGGGCTTTTTTCCCCCATCATTTCCTGCCAGCTACCTGGTCACCATCACTTCCTGAAATGCTTTTGTTAGAGTATCTTCTCTTTTTCTCACACCCTCACCTATAAAATGTGAACCTCCCCAGGAGAGCACAGTAAATCACTAACCTTTTATCTTGAAGTAACTAACAAATCCTTTGTCCTTAGGCCCTGGGGTAATTTGACAGGTCAGCCAGCTTTGATGGGAAGTTTTCTGTGTCTCCGGGATCTTCTCAATAAATGGCTTTGCAGCCATATCTTCTACATGCCAGGATGAAATTGGCTGATTTTAAGTGTGTCAATTTGAAGAGAGTTTTTTTCATCCTAACTCAGTGAACCCCAGAACTGGGGCAGCAAAGAGAGGAGGAAAGAGGAAGGGAAGAGGCAGACACTTGCCAATTTGACTTCCTACCTGCTTGTGACGAAGGCTGGTAGGGACTGTGGCCTGCTAGAATAGTTTCTCAAGGAGCAATCATTCAATAAGTATTGATCGACAATTTACTTTGTGCCAGACCCACTAGGATTGATTGGAACCAACCTCTTTTTCAGGACTCGTGTTAAAGCAGCACTGGACTCCATGGCTCCCCAGTAAGCACTGGATCATGTGCCACTGGGAGTGTCTTGCCAAGAAATGGGGTCACGTATCCTGCCCCAAATCAGTTCCGTTCTAACCAATTATAATACAGACTGGAAGGCCAAAGAGACCCTGACCCCACTGACTGCCCTGAAGAATTTCTGACCCTAAGTGGACAACAGAGACATTCTAGGAAATACCTGGGTCCTCAAGGTTTACTTCAGCTGACCCAGAGGCCCAGGCTGATGTCATGTAATTGTGTGGACCTCACCCTGGAGCCCAAACCACTGGGCGAGCTGAAGTCCATCCCTCGCAGTTCTCCACAACAAGGAAATTAACTCATTTGAATTAACATTCCACTCTCTGTGTTTCTCCCCTTCCTGCATGGCTACAGATGTCCAGAATTGGCTTGGCCACTGGGAGACCTACATTCCAGTGTTTCTCAATGTGGCATCCTAACCACCTGTGTCGAAGCCACTCATGAAGTGTGTTTAAAATGTGTGTTAAAAGGGACTTCCCTGGTGGTTCAGTGGTTAAGAATCCTCCTTCCAATGCAGGGGACACAGGTTCGATCCCTGGTTGGGGAACTAAGATCCCACATGCTGCGGGGCAACTAAGTCCGCATGCTGCAACTACTGAGTCTGTGGCTGCAACTAGAGAGAAGCCCATGCACCACAACAAAGAGCCCATGCACCGCAATGAAAGATCTCGCGTGCCACAACGAAGATCCCACGTGCCACAACTAAGAACTTACACAGTCAAATGAATAAATAAAAAAATAAATATTAAAAAAAAATGTTTCCAAAAAGCAGCCCCACCCTGGTCTAGATAAATCAGTCCCAAGGTGGTAAGGACCAATTATCTGATTATTTCAATCACACAGTAGGTGATTCTTACCCACACCGATTTGGGAATCGTTGGAAGGTAAAAAGAGCACAGACGCTGAGACCAGACTGACCTAGGTTCAAACCCAGACCTGCTAGTTCTGGACTGTATGACTTTAAGCTAGTTATTTAGCCTCTTCTTCATTTCTAAAATGGGGAAAATAAAGCCTTCTTCATTGGGTTTGTTATGAGAATCAATACAATAATGTGTAGAAATGGCTCAGTCCATTGTATGTGCTCAAGGATGGTAGGCTGCTGTTACTGTCTCCATAGTTTTGTCGAATTTAGACAAATGATCAAACCAACTGCTGCTCCTCAGAGTGCCTGGATCTTTCTGGAACCTTCTAGCTGCATTCCTGCTGCAGATTACAACAGCCAAAACTGGGAGAACATGATCCAGGATCATTGTTCCCCTCCACTGGAATCTCTGAGCTTCTGAGGACCTAAAAGAACTTTTAAGCTACCAGAACTCCCGGGAGGAAAGGCAGACAGATTGCTGGGGAGAAAGATCCTGTTAATCCATCCACTCCTTCATAAACTCTCAAGCCCCAGGACTTCTAAAGGCCCTGATCTCAGCAACACACACATCACACTGAACTGGCCTTGCCTGCAGCTCCACTGTGCCAGGACAGGTGCCTACAATGCAACTGACAGGCACGGTGTGATAAGCAAGCTATTTTCTGAGTCTGCACAAGGAATGTTTAATATCCCAGAGCTCATACAAATGGAAGAGGCTGCTAAATAGCAGTGTCAGAGAGTTCTGCGTAAGAGCATTATGCATTTTCAAGGAAATTATTTTTAAAAGCTTTCCACTGACAGTTTCTTCAAAGAGAGACAATTGTTCCTTTCAGAATTTCCTGTGTTCTAACATAGATGAGCAGCTTAGACCTGCTTATAGGGTGACTAAGTGCTCCTTTACGCTCTTATTTCTACCCTGGATTATTCTAAGCCCTCAGATTCAGAGAGAAATCAAGTCCCAAGCCTGGGCATTCAGCAGGAGGTCTCCTGATCACCAAGTTCTGAGCCGAAAGAGCAAGACTTCACTTTAAAAGGGAGGTTTCTCCAGGTGGGTATTCTTGGAACTAATCCTTATTTCATAGCCTCACCCATCACCATCCTAATTCATCCCAGGGTCCTGCGAGTGTTAATGTCCTGATACAGACTGAATGTCTGTGTCCCCCCAAAACTCATACGTTAAAAGAATCTTTAACGAGATGGTACTGGGAAGTGGGGTCATGAAGGTGGAGCCCTCAAGAATGGAATTAGTGCCCTTCTAAAAGAAACCTCAAAGAGCTCCCTCACCCCTTCCACCATGTGGGGACACAGCGAGAAGAGGGGACAGGCACCTTGTACCTGGAAAAAGGCCCTCACTAGATTCTGAATCTACAGGCATGTTGATCTTGGACTTCCCCGCCTCCAGAACTGTGAGAAATAAATTTCTGTAGTTTGTAAGCCACACAGTCTATGGTATTTTGTGATAGCAGCCCAAACCAAGACAGGTCCTATAAGAAGTTTGCCTAGCTAGGATTTTAAAGACTTACTGAAATATCTCAGGAATTTCAAACATAAGGGACTTCATCTGTGTTTTTGATTTTTGTTTCTTAATTTGGGTGGGGGGCACATGGATATCCATTATTTTATCCTATATGTCTGAAATATTTCATTTAAAATAATGTTTCCTAAATATCATATATTATCACTTACATGTGGAATCTAGAAAAATGGTACAGATGAACTTATCTGCAAAGCAGAAATAGAGACACAGCTGTAGAGAACAAAGTTATGGATACCAAGAGTGGAAGTGGCAGGGTGGGATGAACTGGGAGATTGGGATTGACGTATATTCACTACTATGTATAAAATAGATAACTAATGAGAAGCTACTGTATAGCACAGGGAACTCTACTCAATGCTCTGTGGTGACTTAAATGGGAAGGAAATCTAAAAAAAGAGGAGATATATGTATATATATATAACTGATTCACTTTGCTGTACAGCAGAAACTAACACAACATTGTAAAGCAATTATACTCTAATAAAAATTAATATTAAAAAATGTTTCCAGATATGCAATGAATATGCCCAAGAAAATGTCTTGCCAATAGTCCCTAATCTCCAAGGTATCAACAGCCTGTGACATGGATTCCTTCTCCCTCTCCTTTGATCATCCTGGCACAAGGTAACTATGAATTTCTACAAGACAACGTCTTTTGAGAGCAGAGACCTTTGAATTTCCAACATATTGCACAGGGATGGACATCTGGTAAGTACTATTTATTAAATGTTTTGTTCATTAAATTGAGTCCTTTAGAACCTCTTAGAACCACAGCTTTTCCTCTCTCTCTTCTCCCTAAACAGATCCACTACATGCTGGCTGAGGCCATTCCAGTACACATATATTTTATGACAGTGTGACAGAATCTTGAGCTGTACAATATGGATTTTATAAATTACACACATCCATGTTCATATTAATGAAGTCAGTTTGGCATGAGTTTAAAGCATAGCTAGTTTTCCGAAGTTTATTCTGTTCCCATACTCCCTTCAGTTATCCCTCTGCTTTTTTTTCCCTCTAGCCTATACACTTGAGTTATTTTTCTTCTTTCAAGGTCACCCCACTTCCATCTTCCATTTCAAAAAGCACTTGAACTCTGATCAAAGAAATGTCCTGCCTGCGCTTCCTCCCGTTCATGGCTCACAGCAGCCCCCTCCCAGCTCCCCTGAGCAGAGGGTCTCACCCAGCAATTTCCTGAATTCCCTGGTCACTCCTTCTCTCTCCTTCCCTCTTCTCAACCCATGGATTCTTGAAAAGTCCAGGTTCCCTCACAATGAGACTCCCCAGAGTCACCATCTAGGCTTTCCCACCCCAAGCCCTTCCTACTCCTCTGCCTTCCCTCATCCAGAACCAGAGGTCACCTCTGGGATCACACTTCCAGGTCACTGTTCCTCCTTGTACTCTTCTTCCTTCACTTGTGAGTGTAATAAGCTGGGCCAGGAATCTGCAGGCAAAAGGTTCTCCTGGCTTTCAGACACATCTCTGCCATGGAGCCATGATGTTCCCACCAGTCTGGTCTCCTCAAACCTAGATGTAGTCCATGATGCTCTTTGCTTTGACTTATGTGTACTTAAAATGGGAGGTGGGGGTACAGGCACAGCCTGTCTTTCTGGAACCCCACAATGCTGTCAACTTTTTCCATTCAACTTGTACACAGTGAGAGTCCCTGGGCCCACAGGTACCATGAGGGTACCTGGGTAGGGATAGCTTTAATAACCACCCTCCATAACCAACAGCTCTTCCTCTCTGATCTTGTTTGCCCAATGCCCATCACCCTCTATACCCCCATACCCCCATTCCTCTCCCACATCCAACAGAAGGGTCTGTGTGTCTCTTCAGCCCAAATTGTGGACAGAGTTTCTATTGTCTTTGTTTATCCGAGGGGCCACTCAGTGAATGTAAACAGATCATTGGAACTAGGAAATGTCTCCTAGCTCTGCACCACATGTATACCTGGACCAGCTGAGATACTCTATGATGCTGACATTGGCCTTGTTGAAAGTGATTGCACATCATTTCTCACTTACCTCTCACTCCCAAGACTTCAGCCAAGTAGCTGTGTCCTCCAAATCAAAAGTGATCTAAGTAAATAGATTTTCTGCTACAGGGTGGATTAAAATCAATTTCAGAAAAATAATATCCTTAATCATCTAATACTTAATTGACCCTAGATTGGGTGGTGTTCTTCAAGGACTAGGAATCAGAGCAAACAATTTTTCTGGAGATAAATTCACTGGTAGCTTTTCCCAATTTTGAGCTAAAGTATCTCACATTTGGTCATTTTTCATACCAAGGAGAGAAAGCAATCTCAGTAAGGGCTGAAATCAATAGTTTTGCATTCTCCAACTCCAAGGTGCCTGGGAAGACTCAACACTCTTCTCAAGGCTAGATGCCCATCACTAATACTGACTCTACATCAGAACACATCCACCTCTATGAACAATAATCCTTTTTCCCTCCCTAAGAACTTCGACACTGTCAGATTGATCTTTCATTGATGGCCACCTAGACATAAGAACCACAGTCAAAATCCACAGTCAAAAGTTTAGTATCTGAATAGATAATAACTGTATAACTAACAAATTCTTAAAATAATTAAATAATTAAAACAAATTCATGCAGCGTGTGTAAGGGAGAAGGAAGAAACAATAGATTTATTTCACTATTACTAAATTCATTTATAGAACACTGAACATTAAATGGTGAATATAATATTCATTGATTAAGGATATGAATTCACCAAAAGTTTTATTGGAAGAAATTGAGAATTAGAATTGTTTATGGTATGAGAGGAACAAAGGCTAATGCCACCAGTTACTTTAACCAAGTAGTATTTGGGTGACAAGAAAAGGGGGTGCTGATGCCTTAGGTTCAGTACCTAGAAGCTGACTCTGAGATGAAGATTTATTTAAGAAAGTGCTCCCAGGAAAAATCAGCAAGAAGGTAGACAAAAAACTTGTCTACTAAACATAGATGACTTTAAAGGTAAAAAAAATATGTCTTAGAGTCTTGTTATTCTCAGTGCGGTCTTTGACCAACAGCATTGGCAACACCTACAAGACTCTTAGAAATGCAGGATCTCAGGTCCCACTCTAGACCTACTGATTCAGAATTTGAATATTGAAAATATGTCTAGGCAGTTTGAATGTACTTTAAATTTTAAGAAGCATTTCCTTATATAAAGCTGGCTTACAGCTATGATCAATCTAAAAAGAACAAGAGATTCTAATGTCTACTGCCTAAAGATCCATTAGCTAACTCATATGTCCAATTTTTGTTTAAACTTTTGTTATAAATAAGGAATAATTATCTGTTAAAATTTCTTTCTGCTGTTAAATTATGAACTCTGAGAGGTCAGGGACTGTAATCGGTGAGATAGATAGATAGATAGATCTCCAAGTGCACAGTGAAGGTTCAGTAAATGTACTCGAGTCTCATCTCTTGGTAGCAATATAAAGCCAGCAAAAATGAATATTTCAAAAATATTAGCAATAACACTAATGGCTAATTCTGTAACAAACACTTATGGAATATCTATCATGTTCCAAGCATGTGCCAGACATTAGGGTGAAAAGATGAAATGAAGGAAAATAAGAGAGAAAATACAGAGGAGAAACTTATCAATAGAATAATTCAAGAAAAATTTCCAGAACTGAAAATACATTGAATTACCTGATCCAAAACGCCCACTGAATTTCTAACACAATAGTGAAACTAGACCAGGGCACTGTGATTGGGGGAAAGATTATACAAGTCTCCAGAGAGAAAAGTAAGTTACATACAATGTCTAAGAGATGACCATGGCTTCAGACTTTTCAACAGCAACACTAGAAACAAGAAGATGCTGTAGCAAAGCCTCCAAAATTATGAAGGAAAAGTATCTCCAACTTAGAATTGTCTACCCAGCTAAACTATCAATCAGAAATAAATTATCAGTCATATGAAGATGGAAAATAAAGATGTTTAAATACAAGAAATGGTTTAAAAACTTTACCTCCCATGTTCTCTTTCTCAAGATGTGACTAGATGGTACCAATAGAGTACCATAGAATAAATCAAGAGAGCAATAAATGCAAGAAAGAAAGAAGTGAAGGGAATTCCCAGGAAGACAATGAAGAGAGATCCCAGAATGACTGTTGTGCATCAGACAGAGAAGGCAACAAGAGCAGATTAGAGAAGAGTGACTCGGGAGATTGACAGCACAAGGATAGCCGCTGCCATTGTGCTATGCTCTTAATAACAGAATGCCTGAATGAGTCTGGTCCACATTCTAATCTATACCTGTCTTGTCTTGAACATGTGCTGATGAAATCCTTGCTCTCCCCACCATACTTGCTGCCTGGCCATTTTAGGACACTCATTTTGTTCCACAGAAATGTTCTGCTTTGACCTAGGCCTGAGAGCTTAAGATAAACTCTGGAGATCTTTGAAGCAAAAATACACAGCAGCCCACTTCCCATGCCTATACTCCTGCTGGATGTATAGTACCTGACCACACAAGAGCCCAACTAGGGTGAGCCTGGGGTTTCAAGGAATCTCTCACGACTTTGCTCATTCACTCTCCCAAAAGGAGCACCTATCAGCTCTCAGATTTCTTAGGGAATCTGAGACTGTTCAGTCTGTCATCTACTGAGAGCCTTCATCTGCTGCCTTTTCCTTGCACAGTTGTGTTTGTTCTTGCTACTCAGTGTGTCAAAACTAAATAATGTGTTGTTTAATAATACTTAACTATGTGATATAATTATAAAGAAAAGCAAGGGAATGAGTAACACAAAAATTAAGACAGTGGTTACCTCTAGTGGGGGAAAGGAAGGTGAATGCAATAATAAAGGGGAGTCTCTAAGACAGTGGTAATGTTGTACTTCTTAACCTGAGTGTTGGATTATTCCTTAAACTAGATATAGATATATAGATATATAGATATATAGATATACACACTCATTATACATTTTTATGCTATATTCTCTATGTATGGTATACTTCATAATAAAGCACAATTTTTTAAAAGGAAGTGGATTTGAAAAACTTTAAATAGATCAAATAAATAGGTAGAATCAGATGAAGGCAAGGGAAGATTTAAAGTTGAAGCCAGGTTCTCTGGCTTGGACAAAGGATTAAATAGTGGTACCATTTACTGAAATGGGATACAACCAGAGGAGTATATCTGAAAAAAGAAGATTGTACACAGAAGGGTGGAAGCCTTATAGAACTTCAAGGATGAGATATCTGATAGACAATAGAAATATATGGGTTCAGAACTCCAGAGAGGAGCCTGGGCTGAAGAAGTACATCTGGCAGTTGGAGGATATAGTTGGCAGTTAAAGCTATGACACTAAATGATATTGCTGAAAGAAGCACATCAAACAAGAAGGGAAGAACCCTATGGAGAATCAAGATTTGAGAGCTGGGACTTCCTTGGCCATCCAGTGGTTAAGATTCTACCTTCCAATGTAAGAGGCTCGGGTTTAATCCCTGTTTGGGGAACTAAGATCCCACAAGCCGTGGGGTGTGGCCAAAAACTAAAAAAAAAAAAAAAAAAAAAAAAAAGATTTGGGAGCTAATTGGAGAGACTTTGACTCAAAGTTCTTAGGGCTGACAGTGAAAGTTTATAACTTACTAATGGAGCTGTCTTGCTAAGGACATTTAGTTTGCATCTGGGTTTCATTTGGTTTGGTTTGATTAGAATAACTGCCAACACATTTGCCCCTTTGAGTCTTGGGAGGCTACAATTGATCAGTATCTAGGAGGGAGAAAGAGGATAAACCAGGACATGGACTCTCTTCATAAAGATGTAATGGTTCCAAAGACCTTGAGAAGTTCAACCAGAAGTTCACTAGTAGCAAATAAGTACCAGGTATAAGACCAAATGGGAAGGTAGGGATCAGGGGTAAGATAAGCAAAGGGTCAAGAAGAGAAAGCTTAGAGCAGGTGTCCAAGCAGATAGACTGGGATGAGGAGACCAACAAAAGAAGGTGTAAACAAGCATTGATTTGATACTAAAACCAAAGAAAAACATTACAGTGAAAATGAAACTATAGAGCAATATCACTCATAAACATAGAGACAAAAATTTAAAACAAAATATAGCAATCAAAAATAATATATATTATTTTTAAAGCATAATATACCAAATATGCCAAGTAGGATTTATCAAAGAAAAAATTGTAAAGGAAAACTGTCTCTCTACTCATAGTATTACTGATACCAAATGTGTGGATTTCCCACACCAAGCTATTCTCCAGTTTATTGCAGACATCAACTGGGTGTCCTACAATTTCATTCAATTCTGATACTAACTACTCACTGTTAGTACAGATCTCACAGGTTTAGGGCTCAGTCCCACAAGACTGTCCCCCACTTCAGATGCCCATTGCAAGCAGTGTATTCCCAGATTACCCACACTTCTGTTCTACTTGGCTACAAATTGGAGATTCCCATGACCCCTTCCTCAGGTTTGATAACTTGCTATAACAGCTCACAGAACTCAGAGAAACACTTAACATATGTTTACCAGTGTTTAATATAAAGGATATAAATAAACAGCCAGATGAAGATGTATACAGGGTGAGGTCCAGAAGAGTCCTGAGCAGAAGAGTTTCTGTCCCTGTGGAGCTGGGGTGTGCCACCCTCTTTTTATGTGGATGTGTTCACCAACCCAGAAGCTCTCCAAACCCTGTAGTTAAGAGTTTTTTTAATGGAGGCTTCAACATGTAGGCATGATCAATTATCATCTCAATCTCCAGCCCTTCTTCCCTCCCTGGAGGATGGGGTTGAAGCTGAAAGTTCCAAGCTTCTAATCATGGCTTGGTCTTTTTTGTGATCAGCCTCTATCCTGAAGCTGTCCAGAAGCCCACCAAGAGTTACCTCAGTGGAACCAAAGATGCTCCTATCACCTAGGAAATTCCAAGGGATTTAGGAGCTCCGTGTAAGATACTCCTATCACTCAGGAAATTACAAGAGCTTTTGGAGCTCTGTGTCAGGAACTAGGATCAAAGACTAAATATTAGAGCAAAAGATGCTCCTAGCACCCTTATCACTCAGGAAATCACAAGCATTTTAGGAGCTCTGTGTTAAGAATCAAGGGCAGAGTCCTGATGTGTGTGTGTGTGTGTGTGTGTGTGTGTGTGTGTGTGTATAGTGTCACAAATGGCATATGACATTCAAAAATCAGTGAAATTCACCATATCAAGAAACTAAAGCATTTGGCAAAATTCAACACTCATTCATAATAAGAAGGCTGGAAGGAAAGAAGGAGGGAAGGGAGGGAGGGAGGGAGGGAGGGAGGGAGGGAGGGAGGGAGGGAAGAAAGAAAGAAAAGAAAAGAAAAGAAAAGAAAGAAAGAAAGAAAGAAAGAAAGAAAGAAAGAAAGAAAGAAAGAAAGAAGGAAGGAAGGAAGGAAGGAAGGAAGGAAGGAAGGAAGGAAGGAAGGAAGGAAGGAAGGAAGGAAGGAAGATAAAGAAAGAAAGAAGGAAAGAAAGATCTGTCTCAGCAAATTAGTAACCTGACAAATGACATCTGAAAAAAAATGTACAGCTAATATTTTACTTAGTTTTGAAAACTCAGTGCTTTCCCCCCAATAGCAAGAAAGGCAAGGATGTTCACTCTCACCACTTCTACCCAACCTTAGACACTACAATAAAATAAGAAAAAAAGACATAAGCATATTGGAAAGGAGGAGTTAAAAGTATCTATTTGCAAGTAGCATGATCATGTACATAGAAATTCTTAGGGAACCTAGAAAAATGAGCTGTGACAAGTGCTAAAAGGTGAATTTAGCAAGGTCTCAGGACAAATGGTCACTATACAAAATTCAATGTATTCTATACACTAGCAATGAGCAATCGAAAATTGAAATTTAAAAACAATATAATATATAGTATCATCCCCAAACACAAAATATTTATGAATAAATTTAACAAAATATGTATAAGATCTGTAGCTAAAACTGATAAAGCACTGCTGAAAGAAACTAAAAAGATTTAAATAAGTGGAGAGAGATGCCATACTTAGGGACTGTAAGATTCAATACTGTTAAGGTGCCAATTCTCCACAAATTAATATACAGATTTAATGTTATCCCAATCAAAATGCTAGCAGACATTTTATAGAAGTTGACCAAGCTGATTCTAAAATGCAAAGAACCATAAATATCAAAACAATCTTTTTAAAGGAAAATTTTTTAAAGATTAGAGAATTTGTATTACCTGATACCCAGACTTACTATAAATCTACAGTACTCAAGATAGTGTGTATTGTCATAAAGTCAGATACATAGATCCATAGACCAGAATAAAGAATCCAAAAAATAGAAACATACATATATGGTCACTTGATTTTCACAAAGGCACCAAGGAAATTCGGTGAAGGAAAGGATAGTCTTTTCAACAACTGGTGCTGAAACAATTGCATATTTATATGGATAAAAATTAACCTTAACCCTTATCTCACACCATACACAAAAGTTAATTCAAAATGTACCATACATCTAAACATAAAAGGTAAAACTTCTAGAAGAAAACATAGTAGAAATCTCTGTGACCTTGAAGCCATCTCAGATAGGTTATGAAAAGCATAAAGCATAAAAGGAAAAAAATGATAAAATGAACTTTATCAAATTGAAACACTTTCATTTGATGAAAGACACCACTGATAAAATGAAAAAGTAAGCCACAGGGTGGGAGAAAATATTCACAATTCATATATATGCCAAAGGACGTGTATCCAGAATCTATTTCAAAACTCTCAATTTGATAAGTAATAAATCAAACAATAGAATTTAGAATGGGTAAATGACACTTTACAAAATAAGTGATTTAAATAGTCAGTGACCATATGAGAAGGTGCTCAATATCAATAGTCATCTAGACATGTAAAATAAAACCACAATGAAATACCTCTGCACACATACTAGCACTAGAATGGTTACAATTAAAAGTATTAATAATACCAAGTGTTGGTAATAATTTGGAGCAACTAGAATTCCCACACATTGCTGGTGGAAATGTGAAATGAGACGACTTTGGGAAAGTTTGGCAGTTTCTTATAAATTTAAAATATACATATTGGGCTTCCCTGGTGGCGGAGTGGTTGAGAGTCTGCCTGCCAATGCAGGAGACACGGGTTCGTGCCCCAGTCCGGGAAGATCCCACACGCCGCAGAGCGGCTGGGCCCGTGAGCCATGGCCGCTGAGCCTGCGCGTCCGGAGCCTGTGCTCCACAACAGGAGAGGCCACAACAGTGAGAGGCCCGCGTAACGCAAAAATAAAATAAAATAAAAAAATAAAATATACATATTATGTGAACTATCAACTCCATTCCAAGGTATTACATAATAGCCAAAAAACTACTAATAGTGGACAATCGACTATTTCAAATCTGAATTTACTATTTTCACTAACAAAGAAATGCAATCAACATTTTCCCCTTATAATTCTACTTCATTAGAAAACTTCTAGGGCTTACCTGGTTGTGCAGTGATTGAGAATCTGGCTGCCAATGCAGGGGACATGGGTTCGAGCCCTGGTCTGGGAAGATCCCACATGCCGCGGAGCAACTAATCCCATGTGCCACAACTACTGAGCGTGCGTTATAGAGCCCGCGCACCACAACTACTGCGCCTGCGCTCTAGAGCCTGCGAGCCACATCTCCTGAAGCCTGCACACCACAACTACCGAATCCCGTGAACCTAGAGCCCGTGCTCCGCAACAAGAGAAGCCACCACAGTGAGAAGCCCGCGCACCACAACGAGGAGTAGCCCCCACTCACTGCAACTAGAGAAAGCCCACCGCAGCAACAAAGATCCAACACAGACAAAAATAAATAAATAAATAAAAATTTTTTTTTTTAAAAAGGAAGAAAACTTCTATGCTCCCCAGTTTCTGGTTGGATAAGGAAACTCTTAGAAAACAGGGACTGTGCCTTATTTAGTTTTGGATCCTTAGTACCTAGTTTACTCCTGGCACATAGTAAATACTGAACAAATATTTGTTGGTCATGATATAATTCAGCACAATTTTAGGTCCTTCAAGGAACATGATATTACTTTAAATCACAACGTTAGCACAATTTATAACAGATGTGTTTCCCCTTCATCCTTTTCTGGGGACTCCATTAGAACCTCTCAGCATCTTCCATAGTGGTTGATGTTACCACTCTGCAGAGGTCTGGGATCAGGATTGTGAAGACAGCTGTTCCTCTTCTTATTGCCCTGGACTAAGATTGTGCAGCGATAAATGACGAAAACGCTAAGCAATAATAATTCAAAAATCAGAAGGGTTCTAGATCAAGTCTCAAAGGGAGCTAGCTGACAAGTCATTCTTTCCTCTGATTTAAGGGAAATTCTACTGCCAGATGTGAGAGCCTCATGAAATAAGAGAAAAGACAGTGAATTAGGTCCCTAGGTCTCCCAATCAAATCATTAATATCGAATTCAGTGGGGTCCAATAACTAGTTTAACTTGGGTATGATTCCAAGATTAATTCCAAACCATGACTGGGTAAGTAGATAATATAAAACTAAAGTGACAATAAGAATTATATTTCACTCTGAATTGACATTATTATTTTCAAGCTCAGCTCAACTGAGAAAAAAATCGAAAGTACAACGCTCTAAGCAGCTTCCAGGAAAATAATATTTTAAAAAAATCCTTACGACAAAGGTGGTTCACCCCTCTGTTTCTAAGCAGGAAGTGGTTTGGAACATCAGCAGGTAAACACAATTAATTGTTCCACTCATGGCAGCTAAGAGAGTCTTCCCTTCATTATGGCTGTTCTTGTAAAGAGGATGAAAATGCCAAAGTTCAAAAAGTGTTTTAAGATAACATGCAGGCTCCAAAAGCCTGGAAAGATTAGGGATCATTATAAAATGGAAATAGAAGATGGGCTATGGTTTTTCCAGTACAATCACTACATTGTTTATTCCTCTTATTTTCCAGTCTCTTTTATCATAATTGCTGTTTCTTGTCTTTGAAGAGATGTTTGGTGCTTGGCAAAAATCTCCAAAGGGCCCAGAAAGTCTTTCCTGCGGACTTTGCAAGTTTTAGTCACTGGTTTCTCAAATAATTGTATCTGTTATAAAAGAAGACACAGTCATCTTAACTTTCTAGAGATTGAAAAGTTTCAGACACACTTAACTGACGAAAGAAAGCTGCTTTTCAAGGAAGATGTATAGGCTGGATTTTGATATATCACACTGATCTAGGTTCCTCTTAGAGACTGCTCTTTATTATGTGACCTTGGCCTAATGACTTAGTATCACTGAGCCTCAGTTTCCTTCTCCATAAAAATATTATTGTTGGGATTATATAATGATCTAGGTAAAATAATGATCTGTGCCTGACACATAGTTAACCCTCAATAAAGGTACATTTAAGAGGATGAGGGAAGTAACTGGTCAAAGAGAAATGGAAAATGGAGGGAAATGGAGGGAAATGTGGGGAAGGAGAGAAAACACACAAAAATTAGAGAAGCCAGAGGAGGGGAAAAAGGTAAAACAAGGCACTCCACCCTAAAGTTCTAGAAATCAACTAAATATGAATATGATCTATGGCCAATTCATCAGGAGGGTACTCATACCAAGATTTCACAAGTTATCCTTTGCTTTGTGGATGCTCAATAAACTGACAATGACTTGTATGATCTTTGCTCATCCCTCACCTTATATTCCTTCAGAGATATTGGAGAACTATTATTTAATGGGATAGTAGGGAAAATTGGTAAATATTTAGGGCATCAAGTCTGAAACACTCTGAAATGTCCATTCCATCAATTGACAAATTGCCAGGTATTTGTTTCATTTGCATGGATGTCCTACCAAATGGGAAGTGCTCCTTAAGGGAAAATTTTGTCTCTGTGTCCCCAGTATGTGACACCCAGGAAGTCTCAATAAAGATTTCTTGAAATGAGTTAAGTCCAACATTCCATGGGGTTCAGTACTGGAAAAATAAGAAAATCTTGAAAATAGGTCTTTGTCCTCCAGGAATCAATACTCTAGAGTTGGAAAGTGAGATCAGTGCAGGCTGGATCAGTCTGGAAAGACTTTGCAGATTTCCTCAGCATGGACTACCTTCAGAAGAATCCTTGGAGGAAATGGGGCAGCATAAGAGTCTTAGTAGAAAGTACAATTCCCTCCTAATATTGACTCTCAGGACTGAGGCTCCTGAATGAAGGAGATGTGAGAGGAAGCTTGAAAAACACTGGCCAAGAGCATCCCAGGATGAACTAAAAAAAACTTAAAGGCTTTCCTGTCTGACTCTTTCATTTTTCAGATGAAGATGTTCAGACCT
Source organism: Kogia breviceps (assembly GCF_026419965.1). Taxonomy (NCBI): domain Eukaryota; kingdom Metazoa; phylum Chordata; class Mammalia; order Artiodactyla; family Physeteridae; genus Kogia; species Kogia breviceps. The sequence continues at coordinate 21,955,694 of NC_081324.1, forward strand.
AGAAAGATGAAATGATTTCTCGAGAGTCACATAGCAAGTTCAGACCTCAGGACCCCTGACTTCGAGTTTTTGCAATATTTGCTATTCCATGAAGACTTTTCTGTCTGTTAAGAAAAATCTCCAGTGATTAACTGAGTATCTGCCTCCCAGGCTCATCCAGTCCATCAGAGTGCCATCACTGGTGATTCACTGCTGTATTTCCAAACACCTTCTTTCTCTTAGTATTGGCATCAGCACTTTTGGTCCATCTATAGGAACAATGTTAATTATATTGCCATCTTAATCATTTCAGCAGAGAGAAATAAAATAGAGGAATGAGTATCTCTTCTTACTTTGGAAAAGAGTGTTTTAATCTTTTGTTTTGTTTTGTTATCCCTCATATACCCAACGAGCAGCCCCCAACATCGCCCTCCCCAGGCTGCAGCCTTCCTCTCCCTCAACTACATGTGCACTTATATCCATTGGGTTTTGTTCCAGCTCTTTCCTTGGCCTACAGCAATCTTCCCCAACTCCCACCCCATCCCTTTCTTCATCTACTCAACCAACAAGATGTCATTTAAAAATTTCCTCTTATGAAAGGCTTCTCAGTTACTCAAAATCATAACAAATGGTTCTTGTCTCTCAGACCCCAGACCCCAGAAGTGCAGCCTCTGCCTCTATTTCAGGTCTTAGATCCTCAACATAGATATCATTCCGATCACCCTCTAGATTTCAAGTCTCCAGGAAGCAGAGATAAGATGTATCCTTTTTCAGTGTTTCACAAAGTATCACAGAGGAGATGTTGAGTACATGTCTGTTCAATGAAGAGATAAATGAAATATCTCTTCCAATTTGCATATTTCAGAATATTTAGTATGTCTGAGGAACTATGTAAATTATCATATTTTAATAATTTCATTAGTGAAGGGTAGTTATAGGGTGATAACAGAATCCAACTCAAAAATAAACTTATTATTACTTTAGGAAATAATACTAATGAGTTTAAGTAAAGAAATAAATTTTTAAGAAAGGTTAACCAGGCCAACAGAGCAGCTGGGATTTGAGGTTCTCTGGCAAAGTGATCCATGATCCCTCATGATAAAGAAAAATAATGCAGGAAGGCCACCCTGACAGCACCACACAACTGTACAGTCAGGGATGCATAGCATCAGAGAAGGAATGGAGGCGGGGGATCACTATGGGAATTTTTATTTCAGGTTATACAGGTCAGTGTTTTGAGAATATTTTCTTCAATGTTTTTATCTCCACTTCCTTCCAAATAAAGTTTAAGGACACTAAAAGTAATATCACAAGGAAGTAGGGTGCATAGTAGGGCAATAATACTATTTTTCAAATTTGTGTCTCTGTGTATGAAGGATGAAGAAAAAATAGCACAAGAGGCATCGAGACTTCCCTGGTGGTCCAGTGGTTAAGACTCCACGCTGCCAATGCAGGGGGCCCAAGTTCGATCCCTGGTCAGGGAACTAGATCCCACAAGCCACAACTAAAGATCCTGTATGCTACAACTGAAGATCCTGCATGCCACAACTAAAGATCCTGAACACCACAAAGACCCGGGGCAGCCAAATAGATAAATATTTTTTTTTAAAAAAAAAGAACTAAAGTCATCAATGTCTCTAAGAGTGTTGAGCACCTGGAGATTTGGAGGGAAACTAAAGACAAATGGCCTCTCAGGTAATGACAAATTATTCATTTAACAAATATTTATTAAGCATCAAATGAGTGTATGGCACAGAAAGATGAAATACTAAAAGATTTTTCCTTAAAGACCTCACAGCCTATAAGGGAAAGAAAACATTACCATACATACTATGTTACAGCTCAACACCTCTTGATGAAGCAGTTACTATGTCTTAAAATTCTCCTGAATATTAAGGCTGGCTACATAACAGAAGATGATCGCTGCTCCCAAAGCACATATAATCTAGGCAGGGAGACAGGCAATGCATATGAAACAATTTGCAAACCATATAAAACATTTATAAGTAATTATTTTAATCAGGCAGTATGGCAAGTAATTTTGAGAATGGAGACTTACTTATAGCCTAAGATAATCAGGAGAGGCTCGAGGGAATAGAGGAAACCAAGAAACTTGAGGTAAGCCTTGAAAGATGACTTGCAATCAAGATCCATGGGAGGATGGAGTGAGGGGGTTCAGAGTCAAAAACATGACATGTAGAGAAGACAGTCAGGTGACTGAGTTGAGAGTAAGAAGTTTGCTCATGATTAAGTAATAGAAGTTCCATTTCAAGACACAGTAAGGGAAGATTTTTAAATGTCTAGAATCGCGTTCTAGAACTATGTGTCCTAAAAATTTGTTTGTCACCTGTTGGCATGTGGCACTGTATCAACCTTGTACAAAACCAGTTTGATCCACTTAACCTTTGAGGCTAGGTCCACAAACTAGGATGCATGCCAAGCCTCTCTCCTCCAAGTGAGGGTTTCAAGTCCTTTATCTAACTCCAGAAACCTAGGATTTCAAGAACACAATGATCAAGCCAGAGCAGAGGAGAATGTAAAATGTAAACACGGCAAGGTAGATAGATGCTGAAATCATGAGCAGCCCCATCCACAGCATGCTTAGAAGTGACTCAGGAAAGCATTTTTCCCCCATTTCTTAGTGACTATACAACTTTGAAAATGAGGTCTTTCAGCCTTGTTTTTCACAATACAGAGAAGAGAAACATTCAACTCCTTTGCAAAGTGGAAAAAGAATATGCGTACATTTTTTCCCATTCAACAATAACTTAGAGGCAGCTGGTGAGATTTTCTCTCCTTCCTTGTGCTGCCAGAAGCCATCCATTCTCTACCAGGCAGGGTCCAGCCATGAAAATTTCCACCCAATTTACAGTTTTTCAGACAGCTTGGAGAGGGATGAAAATGGCTTAGTAATGGGAATTGCCATAAAACTTATAATTATAGAATTGCTACACCGAACACCATAATGGAGTGTTTGTTTAAATCAAGTATCTGTTGACTCTCTTCAAAGATAAATGATGTATTCTACATCCCATTTTCTCCAAATGTACTAAGACAGCCTTTTTGCACAAGAGTGGTCCTTCCATCTTTCTTCCACACACCAGCTGCGCTGGCTGCGGCAAGTAACTTCGCCTCACTCAGGAACAATAGACAGACGCTGAGGACAGCCCCAAATCTAAGCCCAGCACTAGCCAGTAACACAGTCAATTAATACACTCTCATAAGACCTTCCAGGTGACTGGGCATCTTACCTAATAGAGATGCCAAGGGCAGTCCAGGGAACAAACCAGTCTTGCCCTGTATGACCTTGAGATAATCTGACATTTCTCTGCCTTAGTTGTTGCATCTGTCAAGTCAATTCATAGAATTACTGTATCTCCAAGATCCTCTAATGTTCTACAGTTCTACCCAAGAAGGAAAACTGGGATTCGAATTAAGCTCATACTCAAGTCCTTAAAGTTGGTTTCTCAGAGTTTATCCCGTAACGAACCTGCACCAAAGTCCTTGATGGAGAATTTCATGAGATGACAAAGGGATTTCCTCTCAAAATCTCTCCTCTCGTCTCTCTCCCCTGTTCTGTATCCTAGCTAATGGTGGGAAATATGCTTTGAAGCTCAAAGACACTTATGGAAAGAGGAAGAAACATTTTCCTTCTGTTTCCTATTGTTAGCCAACTATTCACAGGAAAAGAGATGTTGAGAGGATTCATTAGTTAATCTTTGTGAAGTGCTTTGCAGATGAAGAATGCTATGCATAGTGTTAAGGAACATTAATATTGGCCCAATTTCACACCAAAGAATAAAAGTCCCAGAATGAGAACACATCGCAACATTTAAAATAACTGAGAGCAGTAAAAGAAAGGGGGCCGTGACAGAGAGGGGCGATTCTATTTCGCTTAGTTTGGAAAGCAGGGAAACCCAACCAGGAAAGACAGGACACAAAGATCCAAAACAAAGCACTTGAAAGTACATGTGCTTTGAAAGAGAAAATGGGAAAAGTAAGGAGTAAGGTGTCTGAAGCCTACAGATTAAAAACTCCATCATACGAAGGAGAGAGACCTGGGAGGCCGGCTCTTTTATGGGGGCTATGGGAAAGAACAGTTCTGTGTTCTATCCTCTAAAGCCTTCTGGAAATCTCTCCTTCAAGGAGCAATCTGCTCCCACAGACCAGCAACACTGTAAACTGCAACTAAAAAGGATATTTTTACAATGTGCTCATTACTCAAGTCTCAGGGAGAAAATCATAGCCCAATTAGAACCAAGCAACTCAGGCTGCCATCTCCTGCTGAGAGAGGACGACTTTTCTTTTCTGCACAGCAAAGAGTTAAAGCCTGAACAAAGTACAGCCCAGAACTGAGGTACTTATCCTATGAATTCAGACCAAAAGCAACAAAATACTGGCTTTGTTCCTGGAGATTCAGGAAAAAGCCTGGGGCTAGCGCTGTTCCTTGGGATGGGAGATGCAACTCCCCATGCCTCCACATCCCATGGATTTTCAAACCCCTAAGCTAAATTTTTACCACCTAAGCTAAAATTCTGCTCAAGGCTGCAGATAAACCTATAGAGGACCCAGAGTCGGCAGCACGCTCAGATTCTGAGAATCACCCTTTGCAGCAGCCTCCGCTATTCTGGACCCTTGTTTTGCTAAGGAGGCTGTAAATCTCTACGTCCTCAATGCATTACATCTAGTATGTGTGGATGGTCCACAGAGAGTTCCTAATTAGACACACTGTGAATGGCTAGTGCCTGTCAATCAACTAAAGTTCAGCCATGATGAGATAAAAAAGAGTCTGTGTAGACACATCAACACGTAAGATGAATTGGATGATTTAACGACTGACTGTCCCCTTTGCGGGACACACACTGAAGGACTGTTGGTATTTGGAGTTGAAGGCAACAGAGCTTAAATGCAAGTGCCCCCGTCTTGACTTCTAGCTTTTTAACCTTGGAGAAGTTATTCAATCATCCGAAAAACATAAGGTTCTCATCTACAAAGTAGAAATTATAATAATATTTAACTCATGGAGTTGTGATTACATAGAATTTGGCATGAGAAAGCACTTAGGCCCAATCCTTGCACTCAATAAATGCTTATTTTTATTAGTAATTGGATTTTAAAATTTTATTGTTAATTCTATCTATATTAAGGACAAAATACTATGAAAATTTATTACAATCCCCTTAGTGACATGTTTTTATTTCTCCATATTCCCTTCCCATGTTTTATCCTTGTATAGATGTGTAATATGTATATTACACATCTATAATTATACTATGGATATAATTTTTGTTTTATTTTGTAACTTAAATTATGCCATAAACACTTTCTATCCTGTTCCATAGTTTCTGTAGTTAGAGTGTGTAAAGCCTCCATGATGTTCATCAAATTGGCAAACCACAGGTTACTAAAAAGCCCTTCCACTGGGGAATGGTGATGGTGTGGTAAAGAAAACACTGAACTTGGAGCTAAAGACCTGGATTTCCCATTTCCTCTTCCAAAGCACATGCACAATCCAAGTGCTTTGTTGTGGATCTTTTTGACCAGCATCCTATCTTTCTGGGTTAGCTTTCCCTGCTTTCCAAACTAAGCAAAACTTTCCCAACTCTCCCTCCCATTCTCACTGTGCAACCTTAAAGAAACCACACCATCTCTCTAAGCCTGTTCCCTCATTCCTAAAATAAGGAGGAAAAATAAAACCACCTGTCCCGGAGGGGTGTTGTGAAGATGAAATAAGATAATAGGTGTGAAAAAGACTTATACACTGTAAGTGAAAAAAAAAACAAAAAAACCTGTAAAACAAAAAACCACAGCAATGTGTTTTATAACTTTCTTTTTCTTTTAAATGATTTCCTTGGTATCATTTCGCAAGGAGGACTGTGTCCAAGAGTTTGTCTGCTTTTATGACTCATGGTAATACCTATTATTATAAGCTAAATTGCTTAAATTGAAAGCAAATGGATAAAAGTATGCTCAATCCATTATTCCAGTATTCTAAACAACTACACCCCAAACACAGAGATATGTGTGTATATGCATAAAATATATGTGTGCATGTGTGTGGATATATACGCATGTATATGCATATACATAATATATAATAGTATGTTTTGAGCAGTGTCAAGTTTGATACTAGAGAGTTGGAGATGAAAACAGGAATGTAAATAAAAACATTTCTGTGCCCTTTATTCTTATTTTATCAATATCCAGTCAAAATCATGGCATTTTAAAAATATGGGAAATCCAGCTTTTGCCATCCGTGAAGAAAAGCCTTTGATTGTGAAGTGGATACATACATACTTGCCCTGGCCCATGTTCCTCCATCCCATCTGCAGAACCTCCACAATGGACAGGACAGGCACCCACAAGGGAGAAGGGAAAGGAGAAACTTCCAAGGACAGGCTTTGGAGTAGCAGCCTTGGACAGAGTCCCTTAGACAGGATGGAAATGAAGAAAAATGAGGCTGTGCCAGCCAAACCCATCTGTGGTCCGAAGTGCTACTGCTAAAGGCATCTCTCGTTCTAAGCTTCTCCATCTGTTTAAACCCTCACCCCGCCCCCCGCCACCTTAGTGAAAGCTTGTTTGGAAATGTTCAGTCTCTTCTCGGGGTCGGTGAGCTAAGCGGGAACAGGGCTGTGTCTTCCCTCTGCAAGGCCAGGTCAGCGGGGTCTGTGTGCCCCTAGTAGCCAGATGTGTAATGGTGGTCACAGGGCAAGGGCTTGTCAAGACCTGGTGGACATCCAGGAGGACAGACATGTGAGGCCAGTGTCCTCTTTGCGTTGGGACGCAGTAGCAGACAGGCAGCACCCACACCCACTGGAAGACTGAGCTCAAGGATTCTCGTCTAAATCACTCCATCACACACATACACTAAGTCACAAGGGCAGAGCACCAACACCAAACCACAGTGACCTCGGGCCTCCAGAACAATTTTTCAATCTGGGCCTCATTTCTTTACCTACATACACCCTATTTTACTCACTTTGTGGAGTTTAGCAGTAGCATAGGGGATCCTCCTAATGAAGAGGAAGGTCCATGAATCTCAGCTCTAATCGAGAAACTTCGGGCAAGTTCGTCAACTCTCCTGACCCTTGGTTTGCCTCATTTATAAAAAGGGGCTAATTCAAACCTCCCTCATCAGATGCTCAAAGTCCCCTTAAACAATCAGAGTTATGTTGCCAAACACATTTTCTAAAACCAGCACTTAGAGCCCAAGAATATCATGCCTGTTTTATATCACCACTTGAAAGATCTGCACGCTCAGACATATTAAGAAAATAGTGTAGTAACAGAATTTGGGCTTTTATTGTTCTTTCCGTGAAATCCCTGATTTAATTTAGTCACACTGTGGACCCAAAGAGTCAAGTTCTGGTCTCAATTACTGAAATACAACTCTCAAATGGAGAAGAACAATCTCCTGAAACATAGTTGGGCTCCAGAATGCAACAGTCCAGCATGTTTACAAAAAAACAAAAACAAACAGAGAGAGGATGAAGAAATTGCTCTAAACTGATCATTTTCCAGAGAATGGCTGCAGCAAAATCACAAGAAGAGTTTTTAGGACCAATTTCCTATCCTGTACTGCAGATCATTTCAGTTCAGTGGAGAGTTATCAGAATCTGTATCCCCCTACATCCTTTCTCTTAATCCCAGACATAAATGAGTATATAAGGAGAACGCTACAAATAAATGACAAGCTATAGTCCATTTGGAGTATAATGGAGATCCATAGTCCATTTCCCAGGTTAATATCCTTGAACCATCTTCACACTGTAGAAAACTCTCTGTTCCCCCTCTCTTGTTTCCTCTCATGTTATTATTAAAGCATTGTACAAATGGCTCAGTCAAATTGTGTAACCCAAAACTGTGGGTAGAAGAGAAAATTCTGGTCTGTAAGATATGAGGGAAGACATTGGGAGAGCATTTGAATTTCCTGAAAAATTTATGTCAACCCTGCCAATTTCCCTCTCCTCCTTTCCCTTGTCTCTTCTCAATTCGTCCTTCCTTGAATACGGATGTGCTGACTGGAGCTGCAGCAGCACTCATGTAAACATGAGGAAAAAGGCAAGAAAACTGCAGACACACAGGCCTAACATAATACAGCCGCTGAACTAAAGCTGGCAATCACTACCTCTCAAATTCTTGTTATGTGAAAAATAAATAGATCTCCATTTGCTTAAGTCCCTGTGTTTGAGTGTCCCATTTTATTAAATTGGATGGAACCCAAATAGATATACATGACGTTTCTTTCCCTGTAAATCGTTTGGAACAGATGTTCTCCTTTACAGCTCCATGGGACCAGCTTCCACTCTGACACAGGCTCCTAATTACACCAGGTCTCAGAGCATGAGAGCAGCTACCTCTCAGTACCTCCCAGGCTCCTTGGATCCTTACCACCTACAAACATTTGTGACTGAAAGAACTGTAAACTCACCAGCCGATAACCTAGGTCTATTCAAGTTAGATTAGAAATAAAGCAGTCAAAACTGTATCAGGAGCCTAGTAGATAAGCATTCTTTAGAGTAAAACAAGTATCATCAATTTATCAATAGAAAAGAGACAAAGGCAAAGAAGAGAGAATGATAAAGAGTAACAAAAATAACTAGCAAACCTCTATGTCTTCATAATTAATAGGTAGCTGAACACAATCACGCTCTTTACAAAGTTGATGGGAAGAGTTCAACAGAGATAGCATTTGAAGATATACCTTCATAACTGCTTTCGGTTATTTCTTTACTACATGAGTGTCCCTAGAACCACTAGCACTTCCTTCCACCTCTTCTCTCTCCCTTACCTCCTCCGGGAAGAGTATACAGAATATACTCTAGAATCCTAGAATGCTCCAGAATAGTCTAGAATATAATATACTCTAGAATATAAAATCCCAGAGCCTGAGCTAGGAAGAACTTTAGTGGTCTTTTAATCCAAACTTTTATAAGCCCCTCTTGACATGTGATCACTCTGCCTTTGTTTGAAAACTCTTGCCTACTGCTCTCATGGAAGCCAAATTCCACAGTTTCACAGCTTTCCTTCCTGTAAAAAATTTCCTTGAGTCAAAGTCTCAAGGAGGCAGTTTCTTGTAACTGTCTCCAACCTCACTTAACAGCCACTCTACTGACATGGGATAAGCTTAACCCATTTATTGTGTGACAGATCTTCACAGGAGCTTTGAAAATCATTGCTTGGTGCCCCTTTTCCCTTCAATTTTATAATGTGTCAATATACAGCTGAAATATAGCTTTAGGAATGCACCATATAGTATGATCAAGGTACAATTAGAGTACTTTGTGCAAGTTCACCCCATGCACGCTTCTGTCTGGGGTATATCAGCTTTGTAAAATCATGGGCTTGATTTGTTTGAAACAGAGGAACAAATTTTTTCTACAGATAAATCTATTCGTACTTAACATACTAATTAAAAATCATTACGAATATGTGAGTCTATATATTTGATAAAATTTCATGGAATTACACACACACAAATGAGTGAATATTAAAACTGGTGAAACATAAGGCATATAAAGTACACAAATGCCAATTTTCTGCTTTCAATATGTACTGTAGTTATGTAGGATGTTACCATTGGAAAAATCTAGATGAAAATGTACATGGGACCTCTCTGTATTCTTTTTGAAAATTTCTGTAACTCTATAATTATTTCAAAATTTAGAGTTTAAAAAAAATGTTAATAGGGAGAGGATTCAAGATGGCAGAAAAGTAAGACGTGGAGATCACCTTCCTCCCCACAGATACATCAGAAATACATCTACACGTGGAATTTCTCCTACAAAACACCTACTGAACGCTGGCAGAAGACCTCAGACCTCCCAAAAGGCAAGAAACTCCCCCACGTACCTGGGTAGGGCAAAAGAAAAAAGAAAAAACAGAGACAAAAGAATAGGGACAGGTTCTGCACCAGTGGAAGGGAGCTGTGAAGGAGGAAAAGTTTCCACACACTAGGAAGGCCCCTCGCGGGCAGAGACTGCAGGTGACGGAGGTGGGGAGCTTCAGAGCCGCAGAGGAGAGCGCAGTAACAGGGGTGCGGAGGGCAAAGCGGAGAGATTCCCGCACAGAGGATTGGTGCCGACCAGCACTCACCAGCCTGAGAGGCTTGTCTGCTCACCTGCCGGGAGACGCAGGGGCTGGGAGCTGAGGCTCAGGCTTCGGGCTTCGGGCTTCGGTTGGATCCCAGGGAGAGGACTGGGGTTGGCATGTGAACACAGCCTGAAGGGGTTAGTGCACCACGGCTAGCCGGGAGGGAGTACAGGAAAAAGTCTGGAGCTGCCGAAGAGGCAAGAGACTTTTTCTTGCCTCTTTGTTTCCTGGTGCGAGAGGAGAGGGGATTAAGTGAGCCGCGTAAAGGAGCTCCAGAAAGAGGCGCGAGCCACAGCTATCAGCGCGGACCCCAGAGACGGTCATGAGACCCTAAGGCCGCTGCTGCCGCCACCAAGAAACCTGTGTGCGAGCACAGGTCACTCTCCACACCGCCCCTCCCGGGAGCCTGTGCCGCCTGCCACTGCCAGGGTCTCGTGATCCAGGAACAACTTCCCCGGGAGAACGCATGGAGCGCCTCAGGCTGGTGCAACGCTCGCCCTGCATTCCGTGCCCCTCCCGCCCCCCCAACCCCTCCTGAGTGAGCCAGAGCCCCCGAATCAGCTGCTCCTTTAACCCCGTCCTGTCTGAACGAAGAACAGACGCCCTTAGGCAACCTGCATGCACAGGCGGGGCCAAATCCAAGGCTGAACCGCAGGAGCTGTACAAACAAAGAAGAGAAAGGAAAATCTCTCCCAGCAGCCTCAGAAGCAGTGGATTAAATCTCCACAATCAACTTGATGTACCCTGCACCTGTGGAATACCTGAATAGACAACAAGTCATCCCAAATTGAGGAGGTGGACTTTGGGAGCAATGATATATATATATTTTTTCCCTTTTTCTCTTTTTGTGAGTGTGTATGTGTATGCTTCTCTGTGTGATTTTGTCTATATTGCTTTGCTGTTACCATTTGTCCTAGGGTTCTGTCTGTCCGTTTTTTTTAGCATAGTTTTTAGAGCTTGTTATCATTGGTGGACTTATTTTTTGGTTTGGTTGCTCTCTTCTTTCTTTCTTTCTTTGTATACTTTTAAATATGTTTAATATTTATTTTTTATTTTAATAACTTTTATTTTATTTTATCTTTTCTTTTCTTTTCTTTCTTTTTTTCTCCCTTTTATTCTGAGCCGTGTGGAAAGCAGGCTCCTGGTGCTCCAGCCAGGCATCAGGGCTGTGCCTCTGAAGTGGGAGAGACAGGTTCAGGACACTGGTCCACAAGAGACCTCCCAGCTCCACGTAATATCAAACAGTGAAAATCTCCCAGAAATCTCCGTCTCAACACCAAGACCCAGCTCCACTTAATGACCAGCAAGCTACAGTGCTGGACACCCTATGCCAAACAACTAGCAAGACAGGAACACAACCCCATCCTTTAGCAGAGAGCCTGCCTAAAATCATAATAAGGTCACAGACACCCCAAAACACAACACCAGACGTGGACCTGCCCACCAGAAAGATAAGATCCAACCTCATCCACCAGAACACAGGCACTAGTCCCCTCCACCAGGAAGCCTACACAACCCCCTGAACCAACCTTAGCCACTGGGGACAGACACCAAAAACAATGGGAACTACAAACTGCAGCCGGCTAAAAGGAGACCCCAAACACAGTAAGCTAAGCAAAATGAGAAAACAGAGAAACACACAGCAGATGAAGAAGCAAGGCAAAAACCCACCAGACCTAACAAATGAAAAGGAAATGGGCAGGATACCTGAAAAACAATTGAGAATAATGGTAGTAAAGATGATCCAAAATTGTGGAAACAGAATGGATAAAATACAAGAAACATTTAACAAGGACCTAGAAGAACTAAAGAGCAAACAAACAAGGTGAACAACACAATAAATGAAATGAAAAATTCTCTAGAAGGGATCAATAGCAGAATAACTGAGGCAGAAGAACGGATAACTAAGCTGGAAGGTAAAATACTGGAAATAACTCCAGCAGAGCAGAATAAAGAAAAAAGAATGAAAAGAATTGAGGACAGTCTCAGAGACCTCTGGGAGAACATTAAACACTTCAACATTTGAATTATAGGGGTCCCAGAAGAAGAGGAAAAGAAAGACTGAGAAAATATTTGAAGAGATTATAGTTGAAAACTTCCCTAATATGGGAAAGGAAATAATCAAGTCCAGGAATTACAGAGAGTCTCATACAGGATAAATCAGAGGAGAAACACACCAAGACACATATTAATAAAATTATCAAAAATTAAATACAAAGAAAAAATATTAAAAGCAGCAAGGGAATAACAACAAATAACACACAAGGGAATCCCCATAAGATTAACAGCTGATCTTTCAGCAGAAACTCTACAAGCCAGAAGGGAGTGGCAGGACATATTTAAAGTGATGAAGGGGAAAAACCTACAAACAATATTATTCTACCCAGCAAGGATGTCATTCACATTTGACGGAGAAATTAAAATCTTTACAGACAAGCAAAAGCTAAGAGAATTCAGGACCACCAAACCAGCTTTACAACAAATGCAAAAGGAACTTCTCTAAGCAGGAAACACAAGAGAAGGAAAAGACCTACAAAAACAAACACAAAACAATTAAGAAAATAGTAATAACAACATACATATCAATAATTACCTTAAATGTAAATGGATTAAATGCTCCAACCAAAAGACATAGACTGGCTGAATGGACACAAAAACAAGACCCATATATATGCTGTCTATAAGAAACCCACTTCAGACCTAGGGACACATACAGACTGAAAGTGAGGAGATGGAAAAAGATATTCCATTAAAATGGAAATCAAAAGAAAGCTGGAATAGCAATTCACTTATCAGACAAAACAGACTTTAAAACAAAGACTATTACAAGAGACAACGAGGGACACTACATAATGATCAAAGGATCAATCCAAGAAGAAGTTATAACAATTGTAAATATATATGCACCCAACATAGAAGCACCTCAATACATAAGGCAAATGTTAACAGCCATAAAAGGGGAAATCAACAAAAACACAATCATAGTAGGGGACTTTTAACACCCCACTTTCACCAATGGACAGATCATCCAAAATGAAAATAAATAAGGAAACACAAGCTTTTTTTTTTTTCTTTTTTTTGCGGTACATGGGCCTCTCACTGTTGTGGCCTCTCCCATTGCAGAGCACAGGCGCTGGATGCACAGGCCAGTGGCCATGGCTCACGGGCCCAGCCACTCCGTGGCATGTGGGATCCTCCTGGACTGGGGCACTAACCCATGTCCCCTGCATTGGCAGGCAGACTCTCAACCACTGCGCCATCAGGGAAGCCCAGGAAACACAAGCTTTAAATGATACATTGAACAAGATGGACTTAATTGATATTTATAAGACATTCCATCCAAAAACAACAGAATACACTTTCTTCTCAAGTGCTAATGGAACATTCTCCATGATAAACCACATCTTGGGTCACAAATCAAGCCTTGGTAAATTTAAGAAAATTGAAATCATATCAAGTATCTTTTCCGACCACAATGCTATGAGACTAGATATCAGTTACAGGAAAAAAACTGTAAAAAATACAAACAAATGGAGGCTAAACAATATAATACTTAATAACCAAGAGATCACTGAAGAAATTAAATAGGAAATCAAAAAATACCTAGACACAAATGACAATGAAAGCACGACAACCCAAAACCTATGGGATGCAGCAAAAGCAGTTCTAAGAGAGAAGTTTATAGCAATACAATTGTACCTTAAGGAACAGAAAATATCTCAAATTAACAACCTAACCTTACACCTAAAACAATTAGAGAAAGAAGAACAAAAAACCCTAAAGTTAGCAGAAGGAAAGAAATTATAAAGAACATATCAGAAATAAATGGAAAAGAAATGAAGGAAACGATAGCAAAGATCAATAAAACTAAAAGCTGGTTCTTTGAGAAGATTTAAAAAATTGATAAACTATTAGCCAGACTTATCAAGAAAAAAATGGAGAAGACTCAAATCAATAGAATTAGAAATGAAAAAGGAGAAGTAACAACTGACACTACAGAAATACAAAGGATCGTGAGAGATTATTACAAGCAACTATATGCCAATAAAATGGACAACCTGGAAGAAATGGACACATTCTTAGAAATGCACAACCTTCCAAGATTGAACCAGGAAAAAATAGAAAATATGAACAGACAAATCACAAGCACTGAAATTGAAACTGTGATTAAAAATCTTCCAATAAACAAAAGCCCAGGACCAGATGGCTTCACAGGTGAATTCTATCAAACATTTAGAGAAGAGTTAATACCTATCCTTCTCAAACTCTTCCAAAAGATAGTAGAGGGAGGAAAACACCCAAACTCATTCTACAAGGCCACCATCACCCTGATACTAAAAGCAGACAAAGATGTCACAAAGAGAGAAAACTACAGGCCAATATCACTGATGAACATAGATGCAAAAATCCTCAACAAAATACTAGCAAACAGAATCCAACAGCACATTAAAAGGATCATACACCACGATCAAGTAGGGTTTATCCCAGGAATGCAAGGATTCTTCAATATATGCAAATCAATCTATGTGATATACCATATTAACAAACTGATGGAGAAAAACCATATGATCATTTCAATAGATGCAGAGAAAGCTTTCAACAAAATTCAACACCCATTTATGATAAAAACCCTCCAGAAAGTAGGCATAGATGGAACTTAACATAATACAGGCCATATATGACAAACCCACAGCAAACATCATTCTCAATGGTGAAAAACTGAAACCATTTCCACTAAGATCAGGAACAAGACAAGGTTGCCCACTCTAACCACTATTATTCAACACAGTTTTGGAAGTTGTAGCCACAGCAATCAGAGAAGAAAAAGAAATAAAAGGAATCCAAATCGGAAAAGAAGAAAAGTTGTCACTGTTTGCAGGTGACATGACACTATACATAGAGAATCCTAAAGATGCTACTAGAAAACTACTAGAGCTAATCAATGAATTTGGTAAAGTAGCAGGATATAAAACTTAATGCAAAAAAATCTCTTGCATTCCTATACACTAATGATGAAAAATCTGAAACTTATATTAAGGAAACACTCCCATTTACGATTGCAACAAAAAGAATAAAATATCTAGGAATAAACACTTAAGGAGACAAAAGACCTGTATGCAGAAAATTATAAGACACTGATGAAAGAAATTAAAGGTGATGCAAACAGATGGAGAGATATACCATGTTCTTGGATTGGAAGAATCAACATTATGAAAATGACTATACTACACAAAGCAATTTACAGTTTCAATGCAATCCCTATCACACTACCAATCGCATTTTTCACAGAACTAGAACAAAAAAATTCACAATTTGAATGGAAACACAAAAGACCCCGAATAGCCAAAGCAATCTTGAGAAAGAAAAATGGAGCTGGAGGAATCAGGCTACCTGACTTCAGTCTATACTACAAAGCTACAGTAATCAAGAGAGTATGGTACTGGCATAAAAACAGAAATATAGGTCAGTGGAACAGGATAGAAAGCCCAGAGAAAACCCACACACCTATGGTCACTTTATCTTTGATAAAGGACGCAAGAATATACAATGGAGAAATGACAGCCTCTTCAATAAGTGGTGCTGAGAAAACTGGACAGCTACATGTAAAAGAATGAAATTAGAACACTCCCTAACACCATACACAAAAATAAACTCAAAATGGATTAAAGACCTAAATGTAAGGCCAGACACTATCAAACTCTTAGGGGAAAACATAGGCAGAACACGCTATGGTATAAATCACAGCAAGATCCTTTTTGACTGACCTCCTAGAGAAGTGGAAATAAAAACAAAAATAAACAAATGGGACCTAATGAAACTTGAAACCTTTTGCACAGCAAAGGAAACTATAAACAAGACGAAAATACAACCCTCAACATGGGAGAAAATCTTTGCAAATGAACCAAGTGACAAAGGATTAATCTACAACATTTACAAGCAGTTCACACAGCTCAATATCAAAAATACAAAAAACCCAATTCAAAAATGGGCAGAAGACCTAAATAGACATTTCTCCAAAGAAGATATACAGATTTCCAACATACACATGAAAGAATGCTCAACATTAATGCTCAACATTAATGCTCAACATTAATCATTAGAAAAATGCAAATCAAAACTACAATGAGATATCATCTCACATCAGTCACAATGGCCATCATCAAGAAGTCTACAAATGGGCTTCCCTGGGACGCAGTGGTTGAGAGTCCGCCTGCCGATGCAGGGGACACGGGTTTGTGCCCTGGTCCAGGAGGATCCTGCATGCCACGGAGCGGCTGGGCCCGTGAGCCATGGCCGCTGAGCCTGCGCTTCCAGAGCCTGTGCTCAGCGACGGGAGAGGCCACAGCAGTGAGAGGCCCACGTACCGCAAAAGAAAAAATAAACAAACAACAACAACAACAACAAAATCTACAAACAATAAATGCTGGAGAGGGTGTGGAGAAAAGGGAACTCTCTTTCACTGTTGGTGGGAATGTAAATAGATACAGCCACTATGGAGAACAGTATGCAGGTTCCTTAAAAAACTAAAAATAGAACTACCATAAGACACAGCAATCCCACTACTGGGCATATACCCTGAGAAAACCTTAATTCAAAAAGAGTCATGTACCACAATGTTCAGTGCAGCTCTATTTACAGTAGCCAGGACATGGAAGCAACCTAAGTGTCCACTGACAGATGAATGGATAAAGAAGATGTGGCACATATATACAATGGAATATTTCTCAGTCATAAAAAGAAACGAAATTGAGTTGTTTGTAGTGAAGTGGCTGGACCTAGAGTCTGTCATACAGAGTGAATTAAGTCAGAGAGAGAAAAACAAATACCTTACACTACCACATATATATGGAATCTAAAAATAAATAAATAAAAAGTGGTCATGAAGAACCTAGGGGCAAGACGGGAATAAAGATGCAGACCTACAAGAATGGACTTGAGGACACAGGGAGGAGGAAGGGTAAGCTGGGACAAAGTGAGAGAGTGGCATAGACATATATACACTACCAAATGTAAAATAACTAGCTAGTGGGAAGCAGCCACATAGCACAGGGAGATCAGCTCAGTGCTTTGTGACCACCTAGAGGGGTGGGATAGGGAGGGTGGGAGGAAGGGAGATGCAAGAGGGAAGAAATATAGGGATATATGTATATGTGTAGCTGATTCACTTTGTTATAAAGCAGAAACTAACACACCATTGTAAAGCGATTGTACTCCAATAAAGATGTTATATATATATATATATATATAAAACCCAAAATAAAGGAAGGTGCAACAACAGCAACAAAAAAATGTTGAATAGTCCAGAAAGAACCTAAGACCACCCTGACCTTCTTGGTATTCCTAGTACACCATTAACTCACACTGAGCTGTGTCACTGTTGTGATATTATTTACGTGAGTATCTGGTATCTTGTCCTTTCCCATCTGTCCTTGTATACTCGAAGTTTTAGAAAAATACAAATCTTTGATTTATCTCTTTTACATTTGTTGCATTAGTTTTCAACTCATTGTTCTGGCCTGTGAAGATCTTCTTTAATCTTGACTTTGTTATCCAGGAAATTAAATATCCCATCTTGACCTTTCTTCTGTGTGAAATATGAGAATTATGTCCTCATCAAGGCCAAGGGAATCCAAGATGACATGAGTGCATTAATCAGCACTCTTCATTCAGTAAACTATAAAGGCACTTTGATGTATACATCATCCAACTCTCGTTTTTCCATTCTGTCCACAAGGATATCATGGCAAATTTTATAAAACATGGATGAAGTCCTTATTTAAGGGGTTTTGTAGAGTTTCCCTAACCTACTGGTATAGAAGCTCCATTTGCATTTTAAAAACCATGAGCTCAGGGCTTCCCTGGTGGCGCAGTGGTTGAGAATCCGCCTGCCGATGCAGGAGACACGGGTTCATGCCCTGGTCCGGGAAGATCCCACATGCCGTGGAGTGGCTGGGCCCGTGAGCCATGGCCGCTGAGCCTGCGCATCCGCAGCCTGTGCTCCGCAATGGAGAGGCCACAACAGTGAGAGGCCCACATACCGCAAAAAAATAAATAAATAAATAAATAAAAATAAAAACCATGAGCTCAGAGGCCATAAAAGAAAAGGACAATAAACTTGACTACATATTTTTTTTAAATCAATGTGGCAAAAGAAAACCCATTAAGCAAATTTAGAGGACAAATCAAAAACTGGAAAAATATTTGCAACATACAATGAACAAAGGATAATTTAACTTATAAATATCATTTAAATCAATAATAAAAGGTTAAGCAACATATTAAAAGTGAACAAAAGCTATGAAGAGGAGTTCATTAAAAGAAAAGTATGAATGGTGAACAGAATTTTGGAACAATGCTTAAGCTTACTAATGAATAAATGCAAATAAAACACAAGAATATGATGGGTTTTTTCCTCTATTAGGTCAATTTTTTTAAATGCTAAAACCTAATAGTGGCAATGATGTGGGAAAAAACAAGCATTCTCATGTCCTGTTCAAGTGAGAATAAAGTGACAGAATCATATTGGAGGGCATTTTGAAATATTAAAATGCATGTACATTTTGATTGAGTAACTCTACTTATAGGAATTTATCTTATGGATATACTTGGAAGTACATATAAAATATATACATTATTTATTGCATCATTGCTAGCAATACATTTAAAAAAACATAAATAATATCAATTTTTTAAAAATATCTCTAAACAATAAAAGATATGAAGGAAGGCTATACAACCATTAAAGATAATGAGGTAACACTATGAGTGTTATCATGGAAAGATATACAATGAATTTTTTTAAGGCAAAGTACAGAATAGTGTACCTGCAGAAAGAGAGCAATCCATTTACATGTAAATTTCCTTTTCCAAAGATGCTCAACATCGCTAATTATGAGAGAAATGCAAATCAAAACTACAGTGAAGTATCACCTCACACCAGTCAGAATGGTTATCATCAAAAAAAGTCTACAAATAATAAATGGGTGTGAGAAAAAGTGAACCTCCTACACTGTTGAGGGGAATGTAAACCAGTACAGCCACTGCGGAGAACAGTATGGAGGTTCCTTCAAAAACTAAAAATGGAGCTACATGTGATCCTGCAATCCTACTCCCAGGCATATATTCAATGAAAACCATAATTTGAAAAGACACATGCATGCCAATGTTCATTGCAGCACTATTTACAATAGCCAAGGCATGGAAGCAACCTGAATGTGCATCAACAAAGGAATGGATAAAGAAGATGTGGTACATATATACAATGGAATATTACTCAGCCATAAAAAAGAATGAAATAATACCATTTGCAGCAACATGGACAGACCTAGAGATTATCATACTAAGTGAAGTAAGTCAAACAGAGGAAGACAAATATCATATGATGTCACTTATATGTGGGATCTAAAATATGATACAAATGAACTTATTCACAAAACAGAAATAGACTCACAAACATAGAAAACAAACTTATGGTTACCAAAGGGGAAAGGGTGGAGAGGGACAAATTAAGAGTTTGGGGTTAACGTATACAAACTGCTATGCATAAAATACATAAACAACAAGGTCCTACTGTATAGCACAGGGAACTATATTCAATATATTGTAATAACCTATATGGGAAAGGAATCTGGAAAACTATATATATATACACACACACATACACACATATATATACATATCTGAATCACTGGGCTGTATACCTGAACTAATGCAACACTGTAATGCACTGCGTCCTCACATGATCATATACTTCAATTAAAAGTTAATTATTTTTTTAAGAAACAAAAAAATAAAATAAAATAAATTTTCTTTTCCACAAGAATACACAAAACCTTTAAGAAAGCCAATGGGTGAGGGAGGGGAGTTCAGTTATCTTACAGTGGGATTATGGGCCATCTTTGCTTTCTCTTTTACACTTTCCTGTATTTAAACATAAGGAACTTTCTTTAAAAGCAGAAATGAAACAGCACAAAGATGATTTGGTATAATCCAGCTCTTTACAGCTCAGCTGTTTTCCTTGTTAAGTGTTCACACCCCACCCACCTAATAAAGCCTTCTAGATTTTTGCCAGAAATCAATGTCAAGTTAACTAAACTGTAGTTGTCAGGAGCCATCTAATTCTGATTTTTAAAAAACTAGAAAAACTTTATTTGCCAAAATATGGTTCTCTACGGTTTCTTGGAGCACCAACAGTAGTCTGTAATGATAACGATAAATTTTTCAATATGCTAGAAGAATGATTCTGAAACTCTTGGGGTCTCAAATCCTTTTGAAAATCTGATAAAAGCCATTTTCTTCCCCCTGCCCGGCCAATGCACATTGAAAAAAATATCTGTGTCTTATACCAGAGGGTTAAGGGACCCACTGAAGTCCATGCATGGAGTCCAGGTTATGAATTCCCTCATGTCAGAATCACCTGGAAGCCTTATTAAAACACAGTCCCAGAGTGCCTCAGTCAGTAGGTCTAGGGTAGACCCAAGAATTTCCAATTCTGAGAAATTCCCAGGAAATTCTGCTGCTGCTGGTCTGGGGACCACACTTTGGGAACCACTACTTGAGGATATAATCCACCTGGCCCTGGAGGTTTGAATATAAATGAAAACTACTAGGAGATGTCCTTACTACTTTCTCAATTCACTAGGCTTTCACTTTTCTTATAATCCTATTTGTCCATCCCTTTCTGATTTGGCCACTGGTCTCCACATTAAGGCAACACTGGATATTATAATGTTACCTGGCCCAACCTGTGCATCCTTGATTCTTCATCAGGCTCCACAAACTATAAGCTATTTTTCTTATTCTCAGCATTTTTCACAGGCTCCACTTATTTTCCTCATTAGCCCTCCTGATACTTTTCTCACACACCATTTTTAAAAATTGACCTTTGGTGGTCATTTGTCCCCATATTTTATATATTTGGGGGTGAAGAGGGTATATTTTTCCATCAAAACTCACCAGAGAGCTGCCTGGGTAACCTTTTTTATCTTCACTAGAATAATTTTTTTACCTTGAACCACTGCCGTTTTTGAGTCTCAAGCCTTGGGCTTATTTTTATTTTCCCCTTGAACACTGTTTTTTAAAATTCTGGAGTATATGCAGAGCTAACCCAACAGTCCAGTTAACAACAGATAACTTGGCAGTTGTAGACTTCACAATGGCATTTTCCCCCTGGGTTTCCAGCTATTTCCCTAACCAGCAACCCCCTCTTTAGTGAAAACTAGCAGTCCCTTCATTGCCTTCTCTCTCTTCTTGGAGATGACACTGTCCTTAATGAGGCTCCATCAAGAACTGATCATGGAGAATTTGGGGGAATGGCCCGACCAACACGAATTCCCCATTATGCCTGTGTGTCCCTGTGGTGGTTTTATGACCTACTTTAGGAAAGCATCACCATATCCTCTGGTGCCCACATGGGTCCATCTGTAAAATACTTCAAACAATACCTCAAAACAAAACCAGACCCTCATATATTTAAAAGAGGAAGTTGGAGGAGAAAAGTGTCACCCAGCTAGAAGAATGAGTGGAGCAGGACCTGTGACATCAACAGAGCAACCCAAGCCTGTGAGGTTGGTCAGTCTAGAGACACACAGACCCATAGGCCCTTTCTTCATCCAGGTCTGCATTAGTTGCCTGCTGCTCCAGTTACTACAAGCTTAGAGGCTTAAAACATGCATTTATTATCTTAATAGTTCTGGAAGTTAGACTTTGTCTAAAATCAGGGTGTCAGCTGGGCTGCATTCCTTCTAGAAGCTTCAGGGCAAATTGGTTTTCTTGCCAATTTCCTTGCCTCCAGTATCTAGAGGCCTCCTGCATTTCTTGGCTCATGACCTCCTCCTCACATCACTCTGACCCCTTCTTCCCTCATCCCATCTCCTTCTCTCCTTTGACCCTCCTGCCTCCCTCTTGTAAGGACCTTTACAATGACACTGGGCTCACCTGGATAATCCAGATGACTTTCTCTATCTCACAATCCTTAAATTAATCACATCTATAAAGTCTTTGTTTTTGCCACCTAAATTAGCATATTCACAGGGCCAAGGGTTAGGATATGGACATCTTGGGGCGCCATTGTTTAGCCTGCCACAGGCCCCAGAGTGAGATGCTACGACTCAGAAGATATAAGTGTCCCCTTGTAAGAAGGGTAAAGACTCAGGGCAAGGATAAAACAGAAGAGAATTTTCTAGCTGGAAGAGATCATCAGGATTCCACACATACACATAACATATACCCTGAGTTGTAGCTCAGAGACGTTAAATGACTTTCCTAAAATCACACAGTTAGATAGTGCCAGATCTGAAAACCATACATGTCCTGACTGAAACAAACTGGCATTTTAACATAGGCCATGTGCTCCCATATTCCAGAATGAGGTGCTGGACCATCCATGCAGGACATACAAAGGAAATGAACAAAAACAAGTTCTGCCACAACCCAGCACTGGAGAATTCACTGGAGGTGTGAATTTCTTATATAGAGAGTGTTGCAGTTGATGTACTGTGTTTTCACACACACACACACACACACACACACACACACACACACACACACACACACACTTATGGGAAGGGGGTGGGGCTTTCCACCTGGGAAAGGGAGGACCTTTAAAGAATAATCCAAGAGGTTGACTTGTGTTTCCCATGGCTTGGAAGACACAGGGACCAGAATACAATTTGAATCCTACAAAGTCTGAAGGAGTGAAGTGCAAACAGGGCCACACTGGGGAAAACCTGCTCTTTTAGGGTTTGTCTGGGCAGGGAGGCATGCATGCTCTCAAGGACAGCAGTGGTCTCCTGAAGAGAAAAGTCAGACCAGATCCTCAGGAGAGAGATTCCTCTATGGATGGGCTAAAAGATCCCAACAGAGCAGCACATCACCAGAACCCATGGGGATGGCACCTGAAGGAGACAGGAGTCGAACAGAGAAAGAATAGCCAAAGTGTAGTGGCTTCAAACAGCAAACTCTATTATCTGATGCTATTTCTGAGGGTCAGGAAACTGGGAGAAGCTTAACTGGGTGGTTGTGCCTCAGAGTCTCTCCCAAGGTTGGGGTTAAGATGTCAGCTGGGCTGCAGTCTCATCCGGTGGTTTGACTAGGCTGGAAGATCCACTTCCAAATACACTCATGAGACTGTTGGAAAGAGGCCTCAGTTCCTCACTGGCCGTTGACTGAAAGCCCAAGTTCCTCAGCATATGGGTCATTGACAGAGCTCCTCACAGGACAGCACACTTCTTTCAGAGCTAATGAGATGGCAAAACAGAAGCCACAGTGTTTTCAATAACCTAATCTCAAAAGTGACACCGTCACTCCTGCCATATTCTATTGGTCACACAGACCAACCAGGGTACAATGGAGGGGAAGGAGGTGGTACCACACAAGAATGTAATGTCAGGAAGTAGGGGTCGTTGGAGACCATCCTGGAGGCTGGCTACACAAACCTTATGAGAGAAAAAACCTGCATCTGGAACCCAGCATGATCAGAGGACACCAGCATCTAATGACCACCATACAATCTCTCCTCCCTGTGAACCTGGAGGGGCCAAAGATGACAATCCAGTGAGGGCGGAGGGGGAAGAAGAAGAGAGAAGAGGCTGACCATATCCTGCTGCCATACTCAGGTTTTATACGCTGAGATAGGGCCTGGCTGAGGGAGAAAAATGTTTACATTGGTTGAGAGTTTAGAGTTTTGATATTACATTGAACTCTGTACAGTGGCGGGAAAAGCTCTTGGACCTCCCCATGACCCCATCAAGGGAAGGCTGGTAGAGGGAAAAGGCTTTGCTTGGGATAAAGCAGCTTCCTGTTTGCACCCTACCAGGTCCAGCTCATTTAATAAAGTAATAACTAGTTAAACTCAAACCCAAGTGTCCCGACTGGGTTCAGGCTCCTTTCCTCTGCACTGTCCTGTCCCATAGAAGTTGTCCTGTGTCTTTTGGTCAGGTGATGGAGAGGAGGTGGGGAGAGGCTGGTAGGGGGTGGGGGCAGTGATGAGGGGGAAGAAACCAATCTATTGCTGAGCTTCAAACTAAACATACGCTTTCCTCAATGGAAGTGGCCACTAGCCTTCCTCTTCCCTTCAAACATATCTCCTGTTTTGAAAATCTGGTTTCTGGGGTTCCTTGGAGTCCAATGGGAGGCTTCTGCTAGCCCATTGAGAGTGATGACTAGAGAAATACACACTCCGGAATCTGCAGGTTTGGGCCTCTGATCCTCTAGGGCCACGTGGTACCTCCCTACCTGCAATCATGAAAAGTTTCATTCCAAGAGTACACACATTTATGTTCTCCCAAGTGCCATAATTGTCCATTTCCAGGAGAGCACTGACAGATCATAACTGCAAAAATAGAGAAGGTGTGGATAGTGCATTACCCTTTATGATGTGCCTTCACAAACATTATTACCCATCTCTGTGGGTATCAAAATATTCCCATTCTATAAGTAGTCAGGATCCCAAAGAAGTGACAAGTCTGACTCAGTCCCAATAGGTGAGTTAGGTTCTAATGACCTACTACTCCAGCTTAGCTCCGTGGCAGATTGGGGGAAGAGCACAGAAGATGGAGAAAACAAGCACCAGCCTTGAAAGATCTTATAATCCAATCGTCCAGACTCATGCAGAGTCATTTATTTATTTAACAAATATTTATTGAGTAATACCACGTGCCAGTCACCCAGCTAGGCACTGGGATACGGTGGTGAATAAGGACAAGTTCTTGACCTAAAGCAGCTCGTGGTCCAGTGGAGAAGACAAGAGAGTTAAGAGAGAAATATACCAGGTCAAAGCCTGGTGCAAAGTAGATGCTCATTAAATATTTACTATATTCATGAGTGCAGTGATGATGAGTGATTGCATAGAGATATAACAGAGCATGAACGAGGGGCTTGGGGTTCAGGAAGCCTTCCCAGAAAAGATGGTATGGCACATGTAATAACAACTCCTTATTATTAAAGAACAAACTGTATAAACTATGTGTTAGCTTTGCTACAATAGCAAGCCCCAAATCTTACAACAAGAGTTAATTTCACTCCTGTTCCATGCCAGCTACTGCTGGGAGTGTCTCTGGCCCTGCTCCATGTGTCTTCACATTCCAGGGCCCAGGCTGAAGGAGCAGCAACCATCCAGGACATGCTGTTCCTTCAGTGAGGAAAAAGGACAAGAGGCAACCACACGGTGGACCTTAGAGCTCTTGCTGGACACAGCACACACTGCGTCCCCTCTAAACACATGGGTCAAGTGAGTCACACGGCCAAGTCCCACAGCGAGCCTGTCCACTTCTCTCAGGAGTGTAGAGAGGGCACCACAGTCATGAGCAAGAGCAAGGACGCACATCCTCATAAAAGGAAGGGAAGAGAGAATAACGAGGACCATAATACAAGCTCCCACTCTGTGTTAGTCCGCTCGGGCTGCCACAACCAAATACCTCAGCCTGGGTGGCCTGAACAGCAGACCTTTACTGTCTCATCGTTCTGGAAGCTAGAAGTCTGAGCTGGAGGCAGGGTTGGTGTCTCCTGTGGCCTCTGTCTCCGTGACTTGCCCACGCCACCTTCTCACCCCGTCCTCACATGATCTTCTATCTGTGCCCACGCACCCTGAGTTCTCTCTTTGTGTCCAAAGTTCCTCTTCTTGTAAGGACACCAGTCAGATTGGATCAGGGTCCACCCTAAGGGCTTTGTTTTAACTTTATAGCCTCTTTAGAGACCTTATCTTCATATGCAGTCACATTCTGCTGGGGGTTAGAGCTTCAACGGAGGAATGTGGACATAACACACCCATCACCCACCATAAGTACCAGAGGTGTTCAAAGGAGGCTGAGAACACTGAGGCGCCAGGAAAGGCCTCCAGAAGGGCAGGCCCGGGCACTGGGTGGCGGTGGATGAGTGGAGGGGAAGGGAGGTGATTGTAGGCAAGAGAAGTGACATGACCAAGGCCCCAGGCAGAGGGAAGCAAGGTGAGCTTGTGGGCTGTTGAGGAAATGGAGCTTTTGAGACCAAAGAGTACAATGTGAGGCTAAAGAGATGGGAGGAAAGCAGATCCATAAAAACTTAGAAACCCTGAGCTCTGAGGGGGCAGCCCAGTGGGGAAAGGGTGAAGAATTTTAAGAAAGGGGGTGGTGTGGTTGAAACTGCTAATTTGGGAAGATTCCTCTCGAACTGTTGCTTGGGGTGGGGACAGCAGTTCACAGAAAGGAGACAAGGAACAGGGGGAGACGTAAAAGTCTTTATCAACAAAGAAAGCATGAGAGATATTTGCTCAGGACAAAAGCAAACAAGATTCAGAGCAGCGAAGTTTCTGACCGCCATCAGCCCAGGCTCTCCGAACAACATTTAGGCATTTTTCCCCTATCTCTTGCAGATGTGAATTCAAATTTAATGAATTTTGGTTTGCCCAGAGTTATGAAATAATTACAAAAATGTCACCTGAGTGGTCCAAATTCTACATAATATAATTATTATTGTGGGTTTTTATTAAAAGAGAAAAATCATCCAAATCATAAGGGAGAAATACAAGGGTTAATATCTGCCCCCCCCAAAAAAAGAGAAAAAAATTGAATTATATCTTCCTGCACCAAACACCCCCCAGCACCACCATCCTAACCTCCTCTTGGTGAGCAATCTCTGTTTAATTTAAATGAAGAGCCGACTGGGGGCCGGGGCGGGGAGGAAACAGGTCTAATTCTGTTCCCTGACAATGCTCGCTGGTCTCAATGGTGAACAATTGATGTTAAAAATAATGATGATAATAGTAATTATTCCTGCATGTCATGCTCAGTACGGGTCACACCACCATCCAGAATGAAATAATAAGCAGACACACAACCCCATACTGAAATATGCAATCATCAGAAAAGCTGCTTGCAGCCAGGAGAATGGAAGAGAATGTGGACTCGTTGGTATGCTCAAACGTGCAGAGCCCTGACAAGCCCTGCCAAGAATTGCCTGCTCAGGGCCTGTCAGGGAAGGGCAGGGTGAAGGGAGACAGCTGTCAGGTTCCCCCCCTGTGCAGCTCACAGTGGGCACCATGAACAGGTGTCAGGCAGTCATGTCACAGAAGCGCCCAGGACAATCCAGTCTCTCCACGCAGTTTGAACAGCCTGCCAGAGGATGGCATAAAGCTCCACCCATCCTCTCCAGGACAAAGGCTGCCTTCCAAGCGACAGCATTTAATTCAATAGCTCCCAGGATGGCTTTGCAAGATGATTCCTCTAAGAATGAATCGTTGTTGGAGGTGCATGCTCGAGTTTGCATGCTAGCTCCTATTACAGTGTGAAGAGAAAGCTGGAAGAAAGCATGTATTCAGAGCAGCAGAGGTGTCAGTAACATGAAACTGACTGTCCAGTGCCAAGAACCACAGCAAGGTCAGAGCTAGCACATCAGGCTTCCTGCCCGGAGAGTATCTAAAAACATCTCTGCATAGCTAGTGGGAAGCAGCCACATAGCACAGGGAGATCAGCTCGGTGCTTTGTGACCACCTAGAGGGGTGAGATAGGGAGGATGGGAAGGAGACGCAAGAGGGAGGGGATATGGGGATATATGTATATGTATAGCTGATTCACTTCGTTATACAGCAGAAACTAAGACACCATTGTAAAGCAATTATACTCCAATAAAGATGTGTAAATAAATAAATAAATAAAATTTAAAAAAATAAAAACATCTCTGCAGCTCAGGTCAGAGACAGTAGCTCTGCTAAGGACACTCTTTTTTTTTTGCGGGGGGGGGTGCCTCTCCCATTGTAGAGCACAGGCTCCAGACGCGCAGGCTCAGTGGCCATGGCTCAAGGGCCAAGCCGCTCCACGGCATGTGGGATCCTCCCGGACCAGGGCACGAACCCCATCCCCTGCATCGGCAGGCGGACTCTCAACCACTGCGCCACCAGGGAAGCCAGGACAGTCCTACATCTTTGCTTCCTCGGTATCCCCACAGCCCTCCAGGAAAGCAAGATGGCATCGTGGTCAAGTACATGCGCTCTGCAATCAGATGACCTAAGTTCAAATCCTTGTTTGTTGTATATGAACTTGAGGGTGAAACTTTGCATTTGTCTCTGTGGTTTGAAACCCTGAATCTGCCCTTTTATTTAAGGTTGGCAGGCATCTTAAACAGCCTGGTGAATCTGGGCAGAGCACTTGACCTGTCTATAAGTAGATGATGTTGTCATGAGTTCTAAGTAAGATAATGTACACAGTGCACTTAGCACTGGGGTGTGATGAGCCCTCAAGAGGCAATAGAAATTTTTAATCTCCATTACGGTTCTTATAACCTCATGTTCTAATTTTACAACATGTTTCTATTTTGCCCACAGTGTTCTTTTAAACAAAAATGTGAGTTCCTCCAGTTCCCGGGGCTGCATTTTACTAATGGATACATCCCAGTCCCTAGCCTAGTCAAGGCACTAGGCTGGTCAGAAACAAATATTTGGTGAATTAATGTGTGGTCAAAGTAATTGGGATGATCAGTCTAGAAAAGATAAAACAGGCAGGAAATAATGATTTGTTTCACAATTAGAAAGGAAAGGCTCCCATTTGGAGGGGAAAGTCAACTAGATCTAGGGTGTCCGGAGGAAAAAAAACCAAGATTGGAGATGGAAAGTTACAAGGAAATTAACATGATATCCCAATACAAAACAATTTTCTTAAGATTCCACAGGTGGGGGGGAGGGAGGAAGGAGCGCCTGCCTTAGAAAGAGGGCAGGGCTCTGCCTTGAACACCCCTCATCAGGGCTGGGAGGAAAAAAATAGAGGCTGCCCCATGCTGGATTTAATTAATCTGATACAGGGTAGCAACAGGAGGACATTTGGGTTCACTGCTGAAGAGTGAAGCAAAAACATATTGTGCCGTCTACCCTTTCCCTCCGAAATAATTCCAAACTCACACACACACACACACACACACACACACACACACACACACACAAAGAAAAGCTCTGGGAAGGGTTCCCTCCCTATTTCACTGTAGTGATTTTTAAAAAGATGTCCCCACGTGGGACAGTAGATGAGCAGTAGAGCCAAAGATGGGCCGGCACGGGGGAGAACAGCATGGATGTGCCAAAGCACTAGAAAGACTCTCCAAGGAGACGGGGCCTTGGGAAAGCATCGCCCTCTGTGTCTGCCAAGGCCAGTCTCCCGAGTCTGCCAAGGCAGTGCCACGGGGCTACCCCAGGAGCCGGAGAATGCCAGCCGTGAAGGACATCTGCCCAGACAGAGAAGTGATAGTCCAGGAATTCGGGACGTCTCCATCCTCAATTAGCCTGGCGGGCTTCAGGGCCGTGCCCAGCGCGACCAGCCTGCAGGGCTGCACTCTCAAAGCCAAGGCAGCAGAGACACTGACTCAGAGGCCAGCCTCCCGCGGAGTTCCCACAAGCGATTTGCAGCCCCCTGCTCTTGCGTGCTGGCTCTGAACTCACCGACATCAGAGCAAGCAGCTTTCTAGGCTACCACCGGCTGCTAATTATAGCGAGGCTCGTCACTGCACTTCCTTTCTCACAGGGCAGGAGCCGGGCTAGGCTGCGTCGTTGCACCTGTGCTGGTTACAGCTGTTTTCTGTGACTAGTGGAGTTGAGTTGGTTCAAGGGCAAAGCCACCGGTGCCCCAGGCTGCCTCTGACACAGCTGCTCACCCCTTTCTCCCTGCCTCCTCTGCCTTTTCTCTTTCTCCCTTTCTGCTTTCTTTCCCTGCCCCCATACACTTTCTCCTCCTTTTCCACTCTTCCCCTCCTAGAAGTTTCCATCTTCCTTCCCTACACCTCAGGTCTAGAAGTATCAGATCTCCTTGTAATATTTTACAATGGGAGGTGGCTGACCTAGGATCACATTTTGTTTGAAGAAGGGGATTATGCACCTAGTGTGTGCCAGGCACTGTACACGTCTATACAGGGTGTGCGTGTGTGTATGTGTGTGTGTGTGTGTGTGTGTGTGTGTGTGTGTGCACGTGCGTGGTTGTCCCCAAATTCTGCTAGGCGAGTATGGTCCATAAATTTCACTTCCCTCAAGTAATTTTTACTCTCATCTCCAGAATCTCTCAAAATGGACACTACCTATTTTCTCCATCTTTCCAGAACAGCCTCTCAAAACACAACACTGTGCCTGTGGGCTGCATCTCTCACTTGCTCGCCTTCTCAGGGGCTTTGCTCATGCAGTTATTGCCTCTCCCTTCTGAAGCATCAATCTCTCCCTCTTCCTGATCCTCCTTGCCAACTGACAAACATGCTTCAGGGTTTTTTCTTCATTGAACAAAGCAAAACACCCCAGGCTCCACATCTGCCTTGAGCTTCCAGCCCACATCACTAAACATCACAGAAAACTCGAGAGAGCGGTCCACACTGGCTCCATCTCCTCACCTCCCATTGGTCCATCCACCCATTCCCTTGGGATTCCCATGCCCTTTACTGATTTGCAACATCCTTTACCATGTTGCAAGTGATCTCCACGATGCCAGTTTCAGTGGTCCTTTCTCTGTTCTCATCTTACTCAGTTCTCTCAGCAGCAACTGACATAGATGTTCATTCCTCCTACTAAAAACTCTCCCTTAAATTCCACGAGCACACATGCTGGGCTCCTTCTCTACCCAATCGCTAAATATAGAAGCCTCTCACAATTCAGTCCCTTATTTTCTTCTCTTTCTCTTTTAAGGGGATCTCATCTAGTCTCATGTTTTTAAGTACCTTTTATACCAACTTTTAAATAGATGTGTACAGCTCCAATCTTGTCCATATCCAATAGGCAGCTCAAAAATATCACATCTAAATTGTGATTGCCAGAACTCCTTTCTAAGTCTCCTCTTCCCACAACATCCACCCCATCAGGAAATTGCAGCTTCACTCATCCCATTACATGAGGTACAAACCTATGCCTTCCTTTCCTTCACCCCCACCCATGTCTAATTCATCAAGTCCTATTTGTTCAGCTTACAATATACAGTCCAAATCTCCTCTCCAGCTCCACTGCCTCCACTGTAGCCTAAGCTGCCTTCTCTCCATTAAGACAACTGCAAGGGCATCCCTGGAGGCACAGTGGTTAAGAATCCACCTGCCAATTCAGGGGACATGGGTTCGAGCCCTGGTCCGGGAAGATCCCGTATGCTACGGAGCAACTAAGCCCATGCACTACAACTACTGAGCCTGTGCTCTAGAGCCCGTGAGCGACAACTACTGAAGCCTGCACACCTAGAGCTCGTGCTCCACAACAAGAGAAGCCACCTCAATGAGAAGCCCGCACACCAAAACGAAGAGAAGCCCCCTCTTGCCACGACTAGAGAGACCCCACACGAAGTGATGAAGACCCAACACAGACAAAAGAAATAAATAAAAATAAATAATAATAATGATAAAAAAAAGTTCTAAAAAAAGAAAAGACAACTGCAAGGAACGTTTTCTTGTTCTCCATCATTCTATCTTGCCAGCCTCTAGGCCATTCTTCACACAGCAAAGCAGAGGAATCCTGGTAACACACTCATCTGAGTACTCCTCTTGTAACAACCCCCCCGTGGCTTCCCACCGCTCCTAGAACAGTACCTGACACACAGCAAGAGCTCAATAAATAGCTGTTGGGTGAATGGCTAAATGAATGCTCAGCCAGGTTCATGTGACCAAAGCGCAAGAATGTATGATTTTAATTTGTCAAGGGGAGTTGCCTGTGTTGCGCTTTGCACATTGTTCAGGTTTGATCATTGTTTGGTGGATAAATAACAGTTGCCACCTATTAAGTGTGTCTAACTTATTAAGTGTGTCTAATACTAAACTATGAAGTTGGGTTTATCCATCTCCCTTATTTACATGAAAACACAGCTAATGAGTGCCAGAGATGGATTTACTTATTTTTTATTTACATTTTTTATTGACGTAGAGTTGATTTACAATGTTTCAGGTGTACACCACAGTGATTCAGCCAAATATATAAATACATATTATTTTTTAGATTCTTTTCCAATATAGGTTATTACAAGATATTGAATTTAGTTTTCTGTGCTATACAGCAGGTCCTTGGTGTTTATTTTATATATAGTAGTGTATATCTGTTAATTCCAAATTCCCAATTTTTCCCTCCCCCAACCTTTCCCCTTTGGTAACCATAAGTTTGTTTTCTATGTCTGTGAGTCTATTTCTGTTTTGTAAATAAGTTCATTTGTATCATTTTTGTAGATTCCACAAGTCATATCATATGATATTTGTCTTTGTCTGACTTACTTCATTTGGTATTATAATCAATCTCTAGGACCGTCCATGTTGCTGCAAATGACATTATTTCATTTGTTTTTATGACTGAGTAGTATTCCATTGTGTATATATAACACATCTTCTTTATCCATTCATCTGTCGATGGACATTTAGGTTGCTTCCATGTCTTGGCTATTGTAAATAGTGCTGCTATGAACACTGGGGTGTATGTATCTTTTCAAATTAGAGTTTTCATCTTTTCTAGATATACTCCCAGGAGTGGGATTGCTGGGTCATATGGTAGGTCTAGTTTTAGTATTTTAAGAAACATCCATACTGTTTTCCATAGTGGCTGCACCAATTTACGTTCCCACCACAGTGTAGGAGGTTCCCTTTCAGAGATGGGATTTAAGCACTGGACTGTCAGACTCCAAAGTTCACATTCTCTCCCTCTATTCAGCCAGTCATTCAACAAATGTCTTTGGAGAATGAATTATATGTTTACGTAGGTCCACCACAAATGTCGATGGTAGACCTTATCTTCAGGGGCCTTACATTTCAAGGACCATCCTCTCCCCAAAAGGGAAAGAATAAGTGAATAAACAAAAGGACTAAAGTCAACAGTTTTTTTTAAATTGAGGTATAGTTGATTTACAATATTATATAAGTTTCAGGTGTACAACATAGTGATTCAGTTTTTAAAGGTTATATTTCATTTATAGTTATTATAAAATATTGTCTATATTCCCTGTGCTGTACTATATATCCTTGTAGTTTATTTGATACATAGTAGTTTGTACCTCTTAATCCCCTATTCGTATATTTCCCCTCCCCCATCCCTCTCCCTACCGGTAACCACTGGTTTGTTCTCTGTATCTGTGTGTCTCTTTCTTTTTTGTGATATTCACTAGTTTATTTTTTTAGATTCTTCATAAACGTGATCTCATACAATATTTGTCTTTCTCTGCCTATTTCACTTAGCATAATGCCCTCTAAGTCCACCCATGTTGTTGCAAATGACAAAGTTTCATTCTTTTTATGGCTGAGTAGTATTCTGCTGTGTGTGTGGTATATATATACATATATATAACCACATCTTCTTTATCCATTCATCTGTTGATGGATACTTAGGTTGCTTCCATATCTTGGCTATTATAAATTGTGCTGCTGTGAACATTGAGGTGCATGTGTCTTTCTGAATTAGTATTTTCATTTTCTTCAGATATATACCCAGGAGAGGAATTGCTGGATCATATGGTAGCTCTATATTTAGTTTTAGTTGTTTAAGGAACCTTCATACTGTTTTCCACAGTGGCTGCATCAATTTACATTCCCACCAACAGTGCACGAGGGTTCACTTTACTCCACATCCTTGCTGACATTTGTTATTTGTGGTCCTTTAGATGTTACCCATTCTGACAGTTGTGAGGGGTTATCTCATGGTTTTGATGATTAGCGATGTTGAGCATCTTTTCATGTGCATGTTACCCATCTGTATACCTTCTTTAGAAAAATGTCTACTCAGGTCTTCTGTCCACTTTTTAATTGGTTTGTGTTTTTTGATGTTGAGTTGTATGAGCTGTTCATATATTTTGGATATTAACCCTTTATTGGTCATATCATTTGCAAATATTTTCTCCCATTCCGTAGGTTTTCTTTTCATTTTGTGGATGGTGTCCTTTGTTATACAAAAGCTTTTAAGTTTACTTAGGTCCCATTTGTTTATTTTTGCTTTTGTTTCCTTTGCTTTAGGAGACAAATTCAAAAAATATATTGCTATGATTTATATCAAAGAGTATTCTGACTATGTTTTCTTCTAGGAGTTTTATGGTTTCTGGTCCTACATTTAGGTAGGTCTTTAATCCATTTTGATTTTATTTTTGTATATGGTGTTAGAAAATATTCTAATTTCATTATTTTACATGCAGCTGTCCATTTTTTCCAGCACCACTTATTAAAGAGACTATCTTTTCTCCATTATATATTCTTGCCTACTTTGTTGTAGATTAATTGACCAGAATATGTGGGTTTATTTCTGGGCTCTCTATTCTGTTCCATTGATCTACGTGTCTATGTGTCTGATCTATGTGCCAGTACCATCTAAGTCAACAGGTTTAAATGGCCTACTATATGCCAAGTGCCATGGAAGGCACCAGATATGGTGACTATACCAGGGAGTCCCTGCCCTCAAGAGGCTCTACCAGCCAACTGCTTAATAAGTTCCCCCTGACTTACCCATTTCTGACTAATCACTTGATTTCTAACTCTCTCCCTTCAAACTATAACTTCAGATCACACCTTCAAATTATAAATAATGCCAGCATTGTTCAATATTATGTTGTTCACAAAAAGCATCTAAACGTCAATTACCTACTGAGCATATGTGTCATCTCTGCCCAAGACAGCATCAGTGATCTTGGCTTATAACCAGGGACTGTCTTAAACCTTAAGGAGAAGAGTCAGACCCCAAGGACTGAGAAAATCCCTCTGGAACCACGTTGTCTGTCTGGAGCTAAGCCTTCTTTTCATTACCCACCTGCTTCCCAAAGGGCCTTTTTTTTTGTTTTTAAAGGGAAGGGGATCTCTCCCCTTATTTTCTTTTAATTAATTTATTTATTTTATTTATTTATTTTTGGCTGCACTGGGTCTTCGTTGGTGTGCATGGCCTTTCTCTAGTTGTGATGAGCTGGGACTACTCTTCATAGCAGTGTGGGGGCTTCTCATAGCAGTGGCTTCTCTTGTTGTGGAGCACGGGCTCTAGGCACAAGGGCTTCAGCAGTTGTGGCACACAGGCTCATTAATTGTGGCTCATAGACTCTAGAGCGCAGGCTCAGTAGTTGTGGTGCATGGGCTTAGTTACTCCATGGCATGTGGGATCTTCCCAGACCAGGGCTCGAACCCGTGTCCCCTGCATTGGCAGGCAGATTCTTAACCACTGCACCACGAGGGAAGCCCCCAAAGGGCCTTTTAAGCACATCAGAAAGGGCAGCTAAGGTGCTCTGAGCAAAGAGAATGTGCTTGTATTTCCAAGTGAGGTTCACAAACGGCATTTGATGTGGGCCTCAGTGAATGGATCAGATTCAAACACAGAGGTGGGGTGACATTATTCCAGGTGACAGGAAGTGAGAACTTGAGGTGATAAGATGAGGAAGTACGATGGAAATTTTCTAAAAGGTGTATAAGGTGTTGGACCTAAGGTACTTTTGTAAACTATAAAGCTCTGTACTAATCTGAGGAATTACTTTCATTTGCTTAAACTATACCCTGAAACTCACCCCTCTGAATTAATATTTTTTTCTTCAGTGAACCACTCCTCCCAAAAGCAATTATATTCAGGAGGAAGAGCACTTAACCTACAGCATGCTTTCTGAGCGAGGCATTTGTTTTGCTTTGTTTTTTTAATATTAAATTGAAATAAAGTTCACATAACATAAAATTGACCTTTTAAAGTGGACAATTCAGTGGCATTTAGTATACCCACAATGTTCTGCAACCACCACGTCTAACTAGTTCCAAAATACTTTTATCTCTTCAAAATAAAACCCAAAGCTTGTTAAGAAGTTACTGTCCATTTACCACTCCCCGCAAATGGTGTCATCCACCAATTTGCTTTCTGTCTCTACAGATTTACCTATTCTGAATATTTCATAGAAATGGAATCATATAATATGTGACCTTTGGTATCTGGCTTCTTTCACTTAGCATAATATTTCAAAGTTCATCTATGTTATAGCAAGTATCAGAATTTCATTCCTTTTTATGGCTGAATAACATTCCATCATATAGATATACCACAATTTGTTTAACCATGCATCCATGGTGAACATTTGGATTGTTTCTTTCTATTAGCTATTGTAAATAGTGCAGCTATGAATATTCATGTACAGGTATCTGTTTGAGTTCTTGTTTTCAGTTGTTTTGGGTATACACCTATGAGTGGGATTGCTGGGCCATATGGTAACTCCATAACTTTTTGAGGACCTGAAAGAGTTTACAAATCCTCTAGCAAAGGGGACTGAGAGAACAGGATTGTGTTGCTGGGATGAATGAGAAGTGACAAGCCATGAAGCCCTGGATAGATAGAAGGTGGGGCTGTCCTGAGTGGAGTCCCAAGGTGTGGAAAAAGGAGGCAGGTATCCTGAAGGCCGCTAAGGAGAGAACCAACGCAAAATGTGCACGCAAAGCATATAGGAGGTGTTCAACAAGAACATGAATGAATGGGAGTTCGATGAATAGGAAGTAGGGGCAAGGTATACCCTAGCTCTCTAACAAACTTTCCTTGAGCTGTGATGAGCTCTTCCAAGCTGGGAACCCCAATCCTATTAGTTCAGAGCTATAGAAGTCAATCGGGCCCAATTGCTTGGCACTGAAGAGAGTTTCATATATTGGTAACTTCATACTGTTAACTCTCAAGTGGTCATTAAACTGGTCATGTATGTTTGCTTTATCTTGCCATCTCCTTCCTAATTTTTTAAAGAGCTGGGACCCTGACTATTCACTTGTTTATTTATTTGCTTACTTTCTTACTTATTTGTTACCTTCTATTCTGCCTAATAGCCTCAGCAGGGCAGGTCCTTAATAAAGGCAAGTTTCTTCCTTGATTGATTTTTTAAATCCCATATATAATGTGTATCTTTTTAATACAGAGGCTACAAACTACTGCCAAATTCAGTTTTCTGCCACTTAACTGTACAACTTGCCCTTGACATTTTTGTTAAAAGCTGTAAGAGTCTTCCTTATAAGCCTTTATCAAGTACATTCAGCCTTAACGTGGGCAGTCTCTTGTCAGAGCTCATCCCCGTGTAGTCAGGGGGAGGATGGTGATGACAATTGAGATAGCTGGGCCAAACTTCAGTTATCTTTTATTTCTTATGCATGGGGTTTATGCCTGGAAACCACAGCTTTCTGCCTTCGTCTTCCACTTGCATGTGTGTGGCGGGGGGTGGGTGGAGGAGGCCTGAAAAACACAGATTGAAGTTTGAAGTTCCTGTGACATGTCCAAGTAATCATATGCTACTATCTTTTTATTATGCCATGAAAATGACAAATATATATAAACTATTATTGATGTGGTAGATGATTAAGTAGGCCCGCACACTCCAAGATTAAAAGTTTAGGATAAATGAGACTTAGAGTAATCATTTCCCCCAGAAGTAGCGTAAGCTGAAAATATGGAAAAAAATCAACAGAAGTTTAAGACTTCAACAATGATCCACCCACTGTGAGTTATTTAGAGTCCCATCTAGCAGCTGTGTACGGAGACACTCCTAACCTTTGAGTCTAACAGCCTGAAGGCCAACCACTTCTTCCCACAATGCTTCATCCAGGTTCCCATGGGACAGAAATCTGAATGGAGGTAGAACACAGAGAGTACTCTTGGATCTGTCCAGGACAGAATTTCATCCATTCCAAATGCATGCCTTTGTATGTTTAGAGAGAGCTGGAGCTTGGCCATCTGTGGCAATTATTGGAGAATAAAATGAAAGACTGTCTTCATTACAGTGTGAGTGAGTGAAGTGTGTGTGTGTGTGTGTGTGTGTGTGTGTGTGTGTGTGTGTGTGTGTGTGTTTGATGAGTAGGGATGGAAATGCATCTCATGTACTGTGAACATTGATAAAATTACAAATGCACACACTCTTTGATCCAGTGATTCTGATTTAGGACCTGATCCTACAGGTGGACACTCACATGCATGAAATAATGTAAGTACACAATTATTCATTAAAATAATGTTTGCAAAAGCAAAAAACAAAAAAAGAAACACCTATATGTCCCTCATTAATGGACTTTTTTGGTTTAGATCATAAGCTGAGACATTGCCAATGAAAGTCTACACTCCTTAGTCCAGAGCCAGAGCCCCTCACGGTCTATCAGCCCAACTTCCAGCCTTATCCCTCAACTCTCTCCATAGCATTTTCACCCTCCATCTGAATGCTGAGCTTCTGGAAGACAGAGACTCTGCCTGAGACAGCTTCATATGTACCTGACTGACACAGTGGTCAGCACAGAACCTGCTATGTGGATTGATCAATAATGATCTGCAGGTGAATGGTTTCCGGTCCTGATGCCCTAAATTCACCATCAAGTCCTTTCTCCATGTTGCTCCTGCTGTCTGGAATAACCTTCCCCCTCTTCTGATGAAACCCTACTCACTCTTTAAGCCCCAGTTGAGTGACTTTTCCCCAAACCAGCACACTTCTCTCTCATTTCCCAGAGCCCTTTACCCTGTCTCCATCACAGGGCTATTCCCTCCATACCCCCATCAAATGTACATATCTGCAACCCTCTCAAATTATAAAATCCTTGAAAGCAAAAGCTACTTCATGTTTGTGTCCCCAAGGCCTGTCAGGGCTCCTGACACATGTTAGGTAACCAATAAATATTTGTTGTGGAAAATACATTGTGAAGGAAAAAGAAGGAACTCGGAGAATCTTCACTCATCATCTCCTATTAGCTCAGGAATCTAAATCAGCCTTCCTGCTCAATTAATTGCTACCTTGTACATCCAGAGATCCCAGCCTTTAGGACTTAGATAAAGAAGCAAAAATATTTTAATGGGGAGGAGGGTATATGGAGCCAATTAATTGTTTCCAAAATTCACTTATTCTTTGAGATGGACCAGAATTCAGGGTTTTTCTTATCAGGAGAACTTTCTGCAGTTTCTTTATTGAGACATGTCTTCGAGCTCCCTAAGCCACTGAATCCCCCATAAGAAAACTTATCAAGTGAAGAAATCCAGGTCAAATAAAAAGTTCAGCCGTGTGTAGGAAAGGCCTGAAGTTGGGGCAGCTGCCCCAGATTGCCATCACCACTGTGACCAAACAATGAGCTATTTCTGCCCTCTCCTAGTTGGGGAGGAAGGTTCTCCAAGAGGCAGAACTGATGACAAGAAGCCCCAAGCTGTTCAGGGACACTGATGCTGGAACCATTTTCAGCAGCAGTCAACATCCTAGCCAGGTGAACACGAGAAACCTGCTCTGTTGAGGGGCAGGCCTGCTTGATTAGCGAGTGACAGCAATTTCATTGATTTACTTATGAAGAGCCCATATGAATGCACTTCCGAAAGCAGTGATTTACTAACAGCTAGCTACTCCAAACTTGCAGTTTTAATGTTATCACTGCCCGCTCAGCCAGAGAGACAGAAAGACTTCCCCATAACTCACAAAGCCCTCAGTCCCCGGAGATTCACCATACTGTGATTTACAGCACCCCAATCCAAGAGGGAACAAAGGTGTTAGTCCAATGGGTTCATTGTTCATTCATTCATTCCCACCCTCAAACAATAATTAAAAAGACACAATTGCTGCCTTCAAGTAGCTCCTGTAGTCCAGTACAGAGGGTAAAACATGTACCTAATTAACACTAATTGATGGCAGTACTGTAGACTTCAAATGCTTCACATGGTTTAAAAAATGCCAAGGGAGACTGGAGGATGCAGAGTTCTCCTATGACTGGGTCCATCTATAAAAGCGTTGTGAAAAAGATGGTATTTGGACAAGCTCTGAAGGAAACGTGGCTTTTCCTGCATAGCATCTTAGAAGTTCATGGGATTAAGGAAGTAACTCAAGTAAGCATAACAATGTAATGAAAAGGCTGCCATATTGGGATGGAAGTGATATGGGATGTTGTCCCATAGCTGTCACTTGCATTGTAGATCTGTGATCTGGAGCAGATCTATGATCTGTGGGCATCAGTTTCCTCATCTAGAAAATCATCTACCCGATCATCTCTAGAACCATCCAGTTTGCCTTCTGCATGATCCCTTGGGGCCCCAGAGTGGGAGGTGATGGGTCAGGAAGAAAGGAAGGCAAATAGTTAGCCAAGTCTCAACTGCATGCATTTCACCATTTAACAGCGACATTTCAGAGCAACATTTGCCAGCAACACTTCAGAGGTTACGTGTGTCGACGCCCACACACAGAGGTGTGCCCTTCAGATAACGAGAGGTGTATATGGGTGGAGCAGGCGGGAAAAAGATCGGCTTATTTAAGCAGATTTTTAAATAATTTCTCAGGCTGGACATCTCCGGAAAGGGTGAGATTTCCACTCCACCAGTGTAGAGCAGGAGCAAAGGAGAGTTGAGAGGACGTTTGCTTTGGTGTTCTGCTTGCCCTGAACTGACACTGCAGAGTGAGCGCAGTAAAGGAGGGCGGCCAGGCAAGCCGTAGCTGCACCCCAAGAGCTCTAGGTTAGAGGCATCATCAAGAGAGCACAGTCCACAAATATGATGGCAGGAAAGTGCCAGAGGGTGATAAGGGGGTAGAAGAAAATAAGGGCTGAGCACCAGAGAAGAGGAAGCGCTGAAATAATTACCTTTCTTTGAAGAAAGTAAAAATATGCAGTAATGCCCCTCATGCAGGATGCTCAAAGCCCCAGAAATTGGTGACCACTTCCTTCTCTCCCCTTTTTAAACAGCAGGATTTCTAGATCTTCACGTAATGTGCAAGCGACTTCATGACAGTATGGTAGGGTCCTCCACCATAAACCCAGCACCCACTCATCTACCTAAGTTACCTTCCAGATTCTGTGCATTTGTGAAAGCCACGTGATCACTCATTACTGCCAGTTCCCTCCATCCCCAGACATGGGGAAAGAGGCAGCCACAAGTCCTAATGTAGACGAGTTCATCTATTAATACCAGTCACAGACATATAATTCACTATTCTGAGAAAGCTCTAGGCCATGGGCAGCAGTGGACCTAACCAGGGGCATCTGTATTTTTTAGGCGATATGTAAACAACATTGATTTGATGGGAAAGATCATCTGCACCAGTTTTAGAGGAAACGACCCAATGGAAAGTATTTGGAAAGACAAAAAATGGAGAAGGGAGTAGCTAGCAAGCAAATTCAGTTTTCTTGATACCTGGATGCAGATAAACGACACTATTTACCTAACATGGGTCTCTTTTGAAAAGATATTTATACTCAGGGATGTTTATTGCTCACTTAGCTTCAGATTTAGCCTGCAATCCTGTATTTGGTCGGCCCCTCCCAGGGACCACCTTTGACCAATCATTGGATCCAGCCTTCTGTCTCCAAGAGGTTGTCTGTGCAATAGACACATCTCATTTTTTACATGTTTAAACCCCCGGTAATATGCAACATTACGTTCTACTTTTCTCCTCTTAATATTACATTATAGTATTTCATAACTGCTTTAGTAATCACCATTTTTAAAATGACATAAGCGTTCTCAAGGGGATGTGCTATATTTACCAAACCATTCCCTTTGATTAATCAATTAGATGGCTTGCCCTTTTTCATTAGAAATAACGCACTGAACTGTGAAATACTGGGACTAAATGAGGGATCCCAGCGTGGGAGGGAAACTTCCTGGAGCCTTTCATCTAACCATGAAATCTTCTCTCAGAACTAACAGTTAGTATTTAACTGAGCACCGACTAAGTGCCACAAGAAGAATTCTCCAAAACTTCCACCACTGAGCTTACTAAGCAAAAATTCTAAGGATCAAGATCTTCCTTCTCATTTTCTTACCTGTCAACTTTTATTTAAAGTGGTAAGTCAGAAGCAGAAAGATAAATACCATATGATATCACATGTGGAATCTAAAATATGACACAAATGAACTATCTATGAAACAGAAACAGAATCACAGACATAGAGAACAGACTGGTGATTGCCAAGGGGGAGGGGGTTGGGGGAGGGATGGAGTGGGAGATTGGGGTCAGCAGATGTAAGCTTTTGTATATAGAATGGATAAACAACAAGATCCTACTGTATAGCACAGAAAACTATATTCAATATCCTATGATAAACCATAATGGAAAAGAAATTTTTAAAAGAATGTGCATATATATGTATAACTGAATCACTTTGCTATATAGCAGTAATTAACACAACATTGTAAATCAACTATACTTCAATTTTTTTAAATAAATAAATATAGAAAAATAAAGTGGTTTTAGGGCCAAAATCTGAGGAAATGAGACATTTGCTGTGTTTCTGAATGTTTTCATCTCAGCTGTAACCTAACAATATTCAGGATGCCATCTGTGGCTCGTTACATGTATATATTTTTGTTCCTAAAGACAGCCTTGAAAACGTAAGAAAACTTATTAAAACTGAAAATTGGCAAAATGTGATCCTGAACTCTCAAAAGCAGCAAAGCTCACGAAACTGCTGTGTGTAGATAATGCTGACAGGCAATCAAGAGGGGCCCGAGCAAGGCAGCGGGACATAGATAAAGAAGGGCGAGCGGAAAGCACGGGATTCAAAAATGACCTCAGAGAGGCCCAGAAGGTCCAGATTTTCCTTCTTAACAGATGAAACTGGGAAACACAGATTGAATTGCAAACAGGCAAATAAAATGAGAAATCTTTTGCCATGAACAAGCAGCCTTCAAAAGCTTTCAACTGCCCACAGAAGAAATTCCAAATTCCTGATCAGAGCAAGCAAGTCGAGGGCACACGCAACCCCTGCTCACACAGCTTTTACTGCAACCCAGACGGTTCCTGGCTTGCTCCCTTTCCCATGCCCAACCCACGCGTCTGCTCACCTGCTTTCTTCCACCACGAAGATTCCACCCCCTTCTCTCTAGAATCTGGTCCAAATCTGCCTCATCCCTTAAACCCTGCAGGCCGAG
Organism: Kogia breviceps; assembly: GCF_026419965.1. Taxonomy (NCBI): domain Eukaryota; kingdom Metazoa; phylum Chordata; class Mammalia; order Artiodactyla; family Physeteridae; genus Kogia; species Kogia breviceps. Next base: position 21,998,511 of record NC_081324.1, read on the forward strand.
TTCTAAAGTCAACCTCCACTCACTCATTCCCAAGCCCTCCCAGCTGGAAGCAATCTCCCAGACCCAGTCCCCACGCCGCTGTCCCGCTCCTGCTGGGCCTCCACATTCTCCAGGCTCAGCCTCTTTCCCTACATTGTGTCTTCTTGCTCAGCCCTGTCTCGCTCACAGCACTAGACCCCATGCCTGCCAACGGGAGCATCTCCATAAATGTTTGCCTTATTTTCTGAAATCAAACCAAGGACCAAACAGCATAGCTATCTTCTTAATTGAGGTGGACGTCGCATCACGGAGCCTGAAGAATTTTGATTGGTTAAGAAAAAGGAGCGATATGACGAAGGCAATGGAGACAAAATATGGGACCGCAGCCTAAGGACACAGTGACTTTGTGGGAAAATGACTTCATAGAAGTCATCGCTTCATCAGGAAAGGGCACTGGAGTTAGACGAACCACCTTCGCTCTTAGTTCTGCTTCTCCTGGCGTGCTCTCCCTGCCAAGTCCCAGCCCTGCTTCTAAGCCAGATAACAGAAGACTGCCTGGGGCAGGCGTGGTGATAACTCTGAAATTTTCTGATAAGGAGTATGTGGATGGCGATTTCTTTTTCTATCTTCTTTTCTTTTCCTTTTTCCTTCTATGCTTTGTTTCCGAGATCACAGAGTAAATTCAGAGGGGAGGATATATAAAGCCAAAATTGTGTGGGCTGTGCCTCAAGCAGGTGCTTCTAATGGGACGAAGTGGATCTCAGGGCCCAGGATGCGATGGCGCACCCTGCTTGGGGCAGTGAGACCACCCTCACCTGTGCGTGTGCCTGGAGGTGACGGAGGCAACACCTGAGTACGCTGAGTATGGGCGGGGAAGGGCTCCAAATAGCCTCCCCCGACCTGAGCCCTGCACTTTCTAAAGGTAAAGAAAGGTTCCAATGCGTACTCGTCTACCCACACCACTGACCTCCTGCCCCCCCTCTTCTCCAAGAAACACCTGAAGTGCATTCACATTGCTTTCCCCTGGTTCCCTGCCACCCATCCACTGCATTCATATGAACCTTGTTTTCCCTGCTCAAACCACTAGCCTAACCTCCTCCCACATCTCAGGAAGACAATGGCCTTTCCTCTTCCTACGTCCCTAAGATCAAGGCCATCGAACAGAACTCCCTGAATTCTCTCCTCCAGGACTCCCAGGATCAATCTAGCTATCATGTCTATAACCAAGCAGGACCCTGGGGGGGCCTTCCCAGAACAGACCACCTCCTACCCCCCATGTCCTCCACCTGCCTCCTGTCTGTAGGAAAACTTCAGCCTCCTAGGCCTTCCCCAAGTTCCGAGGAGTAAATGTAATCAGAGAAGTGAGAATATACAGAAAGAAAGGAAAACAGCCAAGCAAGACAAAATAATAATGGTTTAGCTATTAAACAAAGTCAAGGACCTTTAGTTCCTCCTCAAGGGCTATAGATAATATTCTGAGCCAAGTCCTTTGAGCTGTTTTGCAGATACTGAAACCGCCACCAGGTGGAGGAAGTTAACTGCATGCCGACCACAAGCACATAGACCCCAGATGGGTTGGAACCAGAAGGTTGATGATGCCGACTCCCAATTACCTTGCCACCAACCAATCCGAAGAATGTCCAGGAGCAGATCACACACCCCACAATCCCCCTCCCTCAGCCTGTCTTTAAAAACGTTTCCCTGGGACTTCCCTGGTGGTCCAGTGGTTAGGACTCTGCCCACACTCTCACTGCCGAGGGCCTGAGTTCAATCCCTGGTCAGGGAACTAAATCTCACAATCCAGGTGATGTGGCAAAGAAACACCTTTTCCTGAAAGCCTTCAGGGACTTCAGGCCTTTTCAGCACTAGCTGCCTGGACTCCTTGCTTGGCACCCTGCAATAAAGGCTGCACTTTCCTACACCACGACCCACAATCTGGTGTCAGTAGATTGGCTTTACTGTGCTTGGGAAAGGGGACCCAAGTTTGGTTCAGTCCCATTTTCATCTCGCCATTCTCTGAGGAAGGAGCCTCAGGATATATCCTCCCTTCCCCCACTTCCTCATTCTCACTTTCCCTCCCCTTCCCATTGTTCCTCCCCACCCATTCTAACACCGCAAATCAAGTTTTTCCATTTTTCTTTCTGCACCTGCTTTTTGTTTGTTTAACTGTATGATTCATTTAGTCAGAGAATTCATTTGGGTTGATCTATTTACAGTTTTTTCCAATTTTCATTTCCACTGGCCAAATATATTTCACATGAATGTTCAACATGTACTTGAATATATCATTAATTACAAATCAGCCAGGGTCAGGGGTTTTTGGTCCACTTCACCCCCATTTAAAAGATCATTTTAAAGACTATGTTGTCACTGTTATTTTAATTAAAAAAATTAAACTGTAATTTCACTCTTTCTACATTTCACCCATGTAATATTTTACAGTATTCACCAGTATCTTCTCCATCTTATGAATAAATCCATCAAAACTGATCTAATACTTTCAAATATTCAGTCCATTTGCATTGTTTCTTTACAAACTTATTATTTTCAGGGAGATAAACTTCACTTTCTACAACTTACTGTGCACCCCAAATTTGCTTTTACTGTCTTCTTTCACATTCTAGAACAACCAGACTTTTCTACTTTAAACAAAACTGCTCTCTTTTTCCCTCTTTTTTAACTTACTACCAATTTGCCTTCCCTCTTGCCTTTCAGACAGTACTAAAACTGTCAATGAATTCCTTAAGGCAGTTTCTTTCAGTCTAGATCCAATAAGTCATGTCATGCATTCATCCCTCCAAAATGTTACATTTCAAAACTGCAGTTTTCTTAATTGGCTCAAGAACAGTATGGCTTAGTTTCATTTGGTAAAATTGATGTGATTAAACACACACACACTTTTAACCAAGGAAGAAAAATACTTTAAGAATGTGTCAATTTGAAAAGGTGCCAAAATTTTTTTAAAAAGCAAATACTAAAATCTACTTTACCATAAAAAATAACAATTGGCAGGTTAAGTGAACAAAAAATGAGAAATGTGCACTGAAAAACAAACTAAGATAAAGTACTCCAGTTGATAAAATGGAAAATCTATTAAGTTTTAGTCTAGAAGTTATGTCTTCCAAATAAGTTATATGAATTTTGAAATACTACAAACATATATTCCATGTATAATTTAGGTGCCAATGTTAAAAAGTTCAAATTTTGCATGCTAAGTTTATTTTTAAAACACTGATAATAACCCAGTATTTGCAAAATTCTAAGTTTGGGCAAATATTGTAAATATCAGAATTAGTTGGTATTGTAAAGTCATGATGAATCCAGAATTAGGGGAAAATCCATTTCATAAATATTTTATTTGATTAAAAATACCAGATTTGGGACTTCCCTGGTGGTCTAGCGGTTAAGACTCTGCACTTCCACTGCAGGGGGCTTGGGTTCGATCCCTGGTCGGGGAGCTAAGGTCCCGCATGCCGCACTGTGTGGCCTAAAATCTTTTTTTAAATCAAAAACCAGATTTGCATGCTCTAAATGAACTGAAAATGTACACCATAAAAAAAACCCATTAATTTAACATCGTCTGTACACCTTTAGCTGCCATTAAAAAAAAAAAAAGGAACAACAACAACAACAAAACCATAGAAAATGCTAAGGCTCCCATGTGCACATTACAGAGACCAGGGCCATCGACTGGGCTGCTACTCTTGTTTTCCCATTAAAAAAAAAAAACCCTTCTCTCTCCAGCTCTTCTACTATCCCCCTGTCCTTTATTGCTAATTGTCTTGAAAGAGGAGCCTCCCATTCCCTGCTCAATTCTCTGATATGTTATTCCTCCTTACCTCCTCCAGTGAATATAAACTATATTCTCAAAAGTTATAAATTTCTTAATAGTAATTGCCAGAATCCAAATCATCCTTCAAACACCTCTTTGCAATTCCTGATTAATTACTAAATGAATTCCAAACTCCTAACCATGGCATTCAAGTCTTTCAGAACCTGGTGCCTCTTCTTTTTAAAAGTTAGAGCATGTTCCTTTCTTGCATCCCTTAGGATTCAGCCAAAAAAGACACACACTATGTTCTCTTTTGTTGAAAGGTCCTTTCTCCCCACCCCCCCCAAGCCCTACTCATTCTTCAAATTCCCATTCTCCTCCATGAATCCCTCCTGTTCTGATTCCCCTTTATCTGGGTCTCTCTTATGACTCTTATTCCTTCTAAAAGTGTATACTAGACTCTAAATCTCCTCGGGAAAGAGTCTTTGTTAACAAGTCCATGAATTCATTTCCTCAGAAAATATTTAAGGAATACTTGTGTGGGGAAGGAAGTTTGGGTAGACAGAAAATTGTGTTCCAAGCAGGAGAGTGTTGACATGATAGTGCAGAGAGAAGGGAGACACCAAGACGATCTATTACAAGGGGCATTTTACAAAGATTAATAAACAACAATAGTCAAATGCAGTAAGGAAGGCAAGTGGGGAGGGTGGGTATAGACCCAAAGACTACTTTGTCAATTCAGGTGCAAGGTAATGAGGTAAAAGACTTTGTGACCCACAATGAAATACCACTTCACACCCATTAAGAAGGCTATTATCAAAAAATATATATTGAAAATAACAAGCAATGGTGAGGATATAGAGAATTATAACCCTAGTGCATTGCTGGTGAGAACATAAAATATTGCAGCCACAGTGGAATATAGTTGGGCAGTTCTTCAAAAAGTTAAACACAGAATTTCCACATGACCCAGCAATTCTGCTCCTCGGTATACATGAAAAGAATTGAAAATTTTATGTTATGTATATTTTGCTATAATAAACAATTTTGGCCCTTGTCTGTCTCCTGGGAAATAACCTCTTTTGGGCTGGATATTCCAAAATCATAGAAGTTATTTCCCAGGAGCCAGGCAAGGGCCAAACTTTCTTTGAAATGTACAAGGTTTGGACAACCCAGACCTGCTGAATTAATCCTTTACTGCACAGAGGGTACAGTTGGAAGCACAAGGAAAGTTAGATTTTGTCTAGATCTATTGCAAAAATCCAGATGAGAGATAAGAGTGGTTTGAGCCAGGGTGGTAATGATGAGAGGCAGACAGATCTTGGCTATAGTTTGCAGGTGTAGAGCCATCAGGGTTTCTTACTGGACTGGGTATGGGCTGTGAGGAAAGAGAGTCAAGGATAACTCCAAGTCTTTGGACCCAAGCAGTTAGAGACATGGGGAAGGCCTAGGAGAAGCAGGTTTCGAGCAACAGCAGGGGAAAGACAAGTTTGACTTGCACTTGTTAAGTTAGCATCATTTCACATCCCAGTGGATATGGCCAATTAACAGTTGGACTTACAGGTGAGAAGAAGTTGGAGCTGGAGATAAATATATAGGGAGTCATCCATCCATGGGTTGAGTAAAGGGAATGAAGAGAAAATATCCAAGTACTGGGTCCTGGGTCACATCAATGTTGAGAAAGAATGAGTTAACAGAGATTTAAAAGGAGCCCCCAGTGAGGCAGCAGGGAAACCAAGATCGAATGCTGATCTAGAAGTCAAGGTAAGAGGTTTCCAACAAGCAAATGGTCAACTGTGTCAAATGCCTATGGGTAGGTCAAAGAGGAGATCTTTGAATCTATCAATGAATTTGGCAATTAGATGTCACTGGAGACCTCGGCAAGAGCAGTTTTAGGGGTAGTAGACATAAAAATCTGTTTGGAGTTGGTTACAGACAAAATAAAAACAGGAGTAGGGACAGTGGCAATTTATGGCTGTTGTCCTTGTCACGTTCTCCTCCCCACTGTACTGTGGCACCACCAACTGTCCCTGCCTGGACTTCTGTAACCTCCAGCCTGTAATGAATGCTGTCTATACATGCTGGCCTCTGCGGTGGGTGGTTCTAGGGAAGCCACGCTTCCTTTTGCTAGCCTGCCCCAAACTTCCCCTATGACACTACGTAAAGTACACTGTATGTGTGTAACAGACTTCACTGAAGTGTGTGAGTTAACCAGGGAATAATTAAGCCTGGACATCAAACACAACTATTCCCAGCATCCAAAGGGAAAAGGAATTAAAAATTAAAATCTCCATAAGGGATCCCCTCGTGTGTACACCTCAATTTCTAATCTTTCTTCCCCATCTCAAGATTTCCCCTCCTTCTGCCAGCAAGCAGTCACAGGTTGGTCTTACCCTAAGATTATTCTGCACCACCAGTACAGCAATTTTTGAGACACGGTAATTCCCTGCAATACAACTTGTAGAGTCTTTGTCATTTAGTCAAGAATAACACCATGGAGGGCAATGTGTAGTCACATTGCTCCAGATTTATAGCTTCAGAGCTGAGCCATTCCAGGCTTTAAAGCAATAGTTCTCAAAGGTTAGAATGCCTAAGAGTTATCCTGGGACTTGGCGTCAATGCGTATTCCTGAGCCCCAGCCCCAGAAATTCTCATTCAGTGGATTTTAGGTGAGGCCTAGGAACCTGATTTTTTTTTTTAAATACACTCAAGCAACTCTTATACAAGTGGTCTTCTGACTTCCCCAGTTAGGGGTCTGCAGTCTTCAAAAGTTCATTGTGTAATCTGTGGTGCTAAGTTTCTTCATTCTGGGTGACACCCCATTCAAGCTTTTTGGGCCTGCAGGACCCCATGCAAGAGATGAAAGGGAAAGGGCTGCGGGTGTGGTCCACAGAGGCACCTCTTCCCTCCCCACCCAGAGACCATACGTTCATCTACACAGAATGGAAACGTAACTTGAATCAAGCTACTGATGAAGCTTGATCAAGCTACTGGATCTGCTTTTTCAGCTGAGGTCAAAATAAATTCATTTCCCTGTCTCCAGGGCTGACTCAGTTTTGTAGGTCAGTCATTTGGCAAGCCCTACTGACCACAAGGTGAAATAAAATAATGCCCTCCTGAACCCAAACATCAGTTAGATGATATGCAGGACTCAAACTTGGTTATTTGCTGATGTGACACTTGGCCTCTCACTGCTATTGGGTTAGTGGTCAAATAGCATGATTGTGGCCTCTCCTTGAAGAACATTTACCTACCAGTGATCCTCCTAATACCACTTCCTATAACCTCAACTTCCTCCTCCCAGGAAGCATTTCCTCTTTGTACCTCTTCCATGACTTCTCCATTACATCAGTGACCACTGACAGCGAAGCAAAGTGACTTCTTTGAAAGATGGGGAACCCCATCCATCCTCAGACACAAGGACAACCTCAGCTCCTTCCAGAGCAGCTTTTGGCCTCCTGTAACGTCGGGCTGAAGAAATATTTTCTTAGGTAAGATTTCTACCTTTTTTAATATTGTAGCAGCAGAATGCTTTTTCTCTTTCAAATCTACAAAAAAAAAACCACTCATACACTTGAAGAAAAACCAGATAAAAGGAATTTTTATGGTCAAAGCAGTTTTTGGTGCTCAGAGCCCAGCCAGCTCTGCCTCCACCAGCCCTGGGCAGTGCTCCAAGTGTAAAGGGTTGAGAAGTTCCATCCCACGCGATAGATGCAGCTCAGAGGACCTATGCAGGCTCTCAACCTGAATTTTCCCAGCCTCCTGTATCATCTCAGCACAATGAATCCACCTGGGTCCCCATGTTCTACCTGGATGAGAAACCTTACATATCTGTGAAGCCCCACACCTTCCAGCTGACTGCAAACTCCTAAGATTGGACTCAACCCCTGAGACTCAGTGCTCAACGACAGGGCCCACAGCTCACCTCCTAGATCTGGGACATCTTCTTCCTGGGACCCACACCACCTCTCTCTTGCACCTGCCCCAGGGATTGTGCTCTCTGGCTTGTCAGAAGTCTGACTCAGATCCCACCCCCTCTTTGTTTTTGTGGTTTTTAGGAGAGATTTTTTTTCCCGTTTTATTGAGAAATAATTGATACACATCACTGTATAAGTTTAAGGCATATAGCACACAGTTTGATTTACATATATTGTGAAATGATTACCACAATAGGTTCAACTAACATCATCTTCTCATATACATACAGTAAAAAGAAAAGAAAGGAAAAAGGAAAAAGAATTTCTCCTTGTGATGAGAATTCATAGGATCTACTTTCTTAACTTTCCTGTAGATCATGCAGCAGTGTGACCTATAGTCATCATGTGTACGTTACATCCACAGTACTCATTTATCTTATAACTGGAAGGGTATACCTTTAGACCATCTTCCTCCAATTCCCACCACCCCCCGCCTCTGGTAACTACAAGTCTGACTTCTTTTTCTATGAGTTTAATTTTTTTTTTTTAAGATTCCACGTATAAGTGAGATCATACATTATGTGCCTTTCTGTCTGACTTACTTCACTTAGCATAATTCCTTCGAGGTCCATCCATGTTGTTACAAATGGTAGGTAGGATTTCCTGGGTTTTTTATGGCTAAATAATATTCCTGTGTGTGTGTGTGTGTGTGTGTGTGTGTGCGCGCGTGCGTGTATTGCAACTTCTTTATTCGTTTGTCCATTGATGGACATTTAGGTCGTTTCCATGTCTTGGCTATCGCAAATAATGTTGCTATGAACATGGGGTGCAGATATCTTTTTGAGTTCGTGTTGTGTTTTCATTTCCTTTGGGTATATTCCCAGAAATGGAATGGTTGGATCATATGGTAGATCTCTTTTTAATTTTTTGAGAAACCTCCATACTGATTCTCATAGTGACTGTGCCAATTTACAATTCCATCAACAGTGCACAAGGGCTCCCTTTTCTCCACACCTTCACCAGTATTCATTATCATTGTCTTTCTGATGATCCACCCCCTTCATCTTGACCCATTGTATTCTCCTCTTCCCCATCTTCATTTCTTAGACTTATATTTTTCTTTTCCTTATCTTGGTACTTCAGAGCTTTGCCCAAGCAGCCATTTCATAAGTTAGTAAAAGGAATTGATGCTAAAGTTTGTCTGCAAATAGTGGTAAAATAGGATACTGGGGAGAAAAAAAAAAAAGCTGCATATAAAAAGGCCAGGAATCTCTACCAAACATACAGGATTATTATAAATGCCAAGATTTCCTTCCTATGACAGACACACACCCAAGCAGAAAGAGAGTAGTAAAAGGGGTCAGGATTTTTTTCTTAGAGTTTGTCTTTTATATGCACCTGAATAAACAAGAGTATTTATAATTTCATAAATTTTAAAGTGTAAAGACCCAAACCTTTTCTTTAAACAGCAAATAGATGTAATGTTACAAAGTAATAATAGATTAACTCTCATCTTCGGGTTTTTTGAAGTACTTCATGCACGCACAAAATACTAAAATGTATACTTAAAGTAAAAAAGTTTCTGCATGCCTGAGATTCTTCCATCTTCAATTTCCAATTACTTATTTCATGATACTAAGCAAGTCCAAATAAGAAAGAACATCTATTTATTCAAACCAGTGAAATGTGGAAGAAAAAAATCTGTGTGTTCCATATAGGCATGTGCTAGGTAATGCATTTTTTAAAGATGAAAAAATACCCACAAAATTTGGTGATATATCATCAATGTGAATTGAGAACCTAAATTTGCTAATAGAAGACATCTTCAACTAATATAAAATATCTAGGATGCTAAATATTGATGTCAATGAATCTAGTTCATGATTATCCATTAAAATAGTGCCCCCAGAAACAGCTGAACCATACTTTTGAACTCTCCTAAGATACTTTAGATGCAGCAATCATTCCGATATCTAAATACTGGCCTCAGAATATGTCATATACAGATTATGTATAATAGTGTTCACCATAGACAGCATAGGAGGGCCAGGGATGCAGCTGGGCCTCAGATATAAATGGAGTCAGAAATGTGAATGCTGCCAGGTGTCCCAAATGGCTCATCTCTTTGTGTGGGTTTCATTCTCTTCTACCATATACCATCTTCTTCCACATAGCAGCAGGCATGACCTCCTCCATCCCCATCTCTAGAGAGAGCATGGGACCCCATGTCTCAATTCTTGGCTCTAAAATCCCAGGGAAGATCAGCTGAGTCAGGTATTCATCCCCAGACTAAACACTGGAGGAAAAGGCCTGTATAAAGACCCCTCCAGGAGCTCCCCCAGAACCAGGATTGGAAGAGGCATTTCCCAAGTAGTCCTGTTCTTGGCCACAGATGTCAAAACAGTCCCTAAATGTTTATGGTCTATTTGGTGAGACAATATGTAGAAACACACATAGAATAATGAAATACAGGAGCTATCCAAGGACAATACATGATCTCTTATCAAAAAGCTGTCATAGGAACCTTGAAAACATTATGCCAAGTGAAAGGAGACATTCACCAAAGAGTAGATAGTGTATCATTCCATTTGTATGAACTGTCCAGAATTGGGAACTCTACAGAGACAGGATGTGGATTAGTTGTTGTCTGGAGCTGGGCTGGGATGCAGGAGATAAGGCTGGGGAAAATGGGGAGTCATTGTTAAAAGGTACAGGGTTCTTTGGGGGATGATGAAAGTGTTCTAAAATGATTTTCGGTGATGATTGCACAACTCTGTGAATATACTAAAAGCCGCTGAATTGTAAACTTTAAATGGGTAAATGGTACAATACGTGAATTTATCTCTTTAAGCTGTTTAAATAAGAAAACAAGGTAACACAAAAAGGAAATGTTCAACCTTAAAATAGTAGAATCTTTGTTTTAAAAATGTGAAACTTTAAGCAAAATGGTAAGGTGTTAATAATGTTAACAAAGAAAATTTAAAAACTAAAATATATTTATAAACAAAATAAAGATCTATGCTGTAGGAAAGAGGGTAACTAAAATATTCATTTTAAAATGAGTAAATGTTAGGGTGGTAAGTCTGAAGATGAAAACTAAATTTGAAATAAATTTTAAATCTGACCTTTCATTTTTACATGTTTCTCAAAGTAACAATTAGCAAACAGCATAGGTTTTGGGGGGGGGGGTTTAACATCTTTATTGGAGTATAATTGCTTTACAATGGTGTGTTAGTTTCTGCTTTACAACAAAGTGAATCAGTTATACATATACATATGTTCCCATATCTCTTCCCTCTTGCGTCTCCCTCCCTCCCACTCTCCCTATCTCACCCCTCTAGGTGGTCACAAACCACCTAGCTAATCTCCCTGTGCCATGTGGCTGCTTCCCACTAGCTATCCACCCTACGTTTGGTAGTGTATATATGTCCATGCCACTCTCTCACTTCGTAACAGCTTACCCTTCCCCCTCCCCATATCCTCAAGTCCATGCTCTAGTAGGTCTCCATCTTTATTCCCATCCTACCCCTAGGCTCTTCATGACATTTTTTTTCTTAGATTCCATATATATGTGTTAGCATAAGGTATTTGTTTTTCTCCTTCTGACTTACTTCACTCTGTATGACAGACTCTAGGTCCATCCACCTCACTATAGATAACTCAGTTTCGTTTCTTTTTATGGCTGAGTCATATTCCATTGTATATATGTGCCACATCTTCTTTATCCATTCATCTGTTGATGGACAGTTTCCTACCCACATGCAGTTAATTTTCTGGCACACACTCTGATTATGCTTCTGAATGAGTGAAATTGAGAGTGTGATTTGGAGAAAAGGGAAGAGAAAGGAGTTAAGATTTAAAAAAATCATACACTCTACAAGAACTTAAAATATAAAAGCATTAGTAACTTCACAAAACCATCGAACACCTAATTCCACTTGTGAAAAAAACTGCAGACTCTTAGTCATTCTTTAAGGAGCACAAGCAGGACGAAGAGGTCCTTCGTTGCCCGCTGCCAGGCTGAGAATGAAACTCCTCCACTTGGTGATATTCCCTGGCGTTTGTATTTCTCAGTTTGTAAAGCAAGTTTTCAGCCATTTCCTTTCCCATGATCCTTCCCTCAGCCAACTGACAAAGGCAGAGCAGATATAATTGGTTCCACTGTAGAGATGAATTAATGAAGGTTGAGCAAGGGGCACTGCTGAAGAGAAGGAGCAGAGTCCAGGAAGAGGGCGTTAACTCTTCAGTTGCTAGATAGTATGAAGAGATGGAATTATCTGGGGAAGGTCCAAGGGGGAGGGGTTGAGAGGTTGGGCCAATGACTATCTATTGTATGTCATGATTTTAACAACCTGTAGTATAGCCAGCATTATGGTGGGTTCCTGTTGAATACCAGCCCCATTTCCATGGAATATAGACTAAAAACACCCAAGAGCAACAGTAAATGTTAAGACCTTCTGAGGCTATGTGCAGTTGGAAAATATAAGAACCTAGCTTTCCAGGAGCCTGAAATGTATAAAGGGGTTAAGAAATGTTTGTGTCCACTATTACTACTAATCAGCAGCATTTATTGTAATGGAGAAGGGAAAAGGCCTTAAAAAGTAGGGGGAGGGGCAAGATAGGGGAGGGGATTAAGAGATACAAACTATTATCTATAAAATAAATAAGTTACAAGGATGTAATATACAGCATAGGGAATATAGTCAATATTCTATAATAACTTTAAATGAAGCTGTAAAAATATTGAATCACTATGTTGTAGGCTGAAACTAATATAATATTATAAATCGACTACAATTTTAAAAGTTAAAATAAATAAATAAATAATAAAATGTGGCCATCCATATCTACCTGACACCATCAAATCACCCAAGACAAAGTTACTGGAGATTCTTGATGGAGTTAATCACTCTTGTACAGCAAACGACTAATCAATCTTGAGAATCGTATGACTTTTGACACATAGAATAGCAGAGAAGAGCTCAGCTTCTGGAGTTAGACTGTCTGGGTTCAAACCATGGCCCAATCGGTTACCAGCTGTGCTTCACTTTCCTCATCTATAAAATGGGGATCTTATCATCCATCTCAAAGGATTTTTCTGAGAATTAAATGAGCAAGTGCATGTTAAATGCCTAAGACCCAGTAGGAGCGCAATAAACATGAGCTATTATTATTAACTACAAGGGAAAATCCACCAGAACTGCGAAATTTCTGGACAGAGAGGGAAAGAAAGGGAATGATAATAATAACCCAGATGATCTGGAGATAAAAATTCTAATTACTTCTTTGCCTGAAACGAAGCTATTTTCATCTCTATTACTGATCTCTTTTTCTTCTGTTTCTCTTCTATATCTCCTTAGGGCCAAGAGGAATTGGTGAATATCCAGGAAACCAGATGATTAGGCATTTTCTCTAACTCATAAGATGAGGTGATTTCCAAAATTTACTCTCAGATTTGTTGATGTAACGGATATGTTCTACTTGTTACTAAATAGAGAAAAGCACCTAAAGAAGAGCTTAGAGGCAAGTAGCATTTTTGACATTAGAAGCAAGGTAGGAGGATGATGTGATGGATGTGGTTGGATGCTATCATCCCTTACAAATGCATGGATGCTTTTTTATGAGGCGAAATTGTTCCAAATGAATAAATGAAAAAGCCTTTTTAAGACTGTTGAAGATGATATGCCCAATAGATAATGTTTTAAAACTTATGTTGGATTACATGCCAAAAACTAAACTCTAAAGTAAAACAGACATTCTAAATTCTAAACGAGCACATACCTGGTGTTTACTAGGAGAGGAGGATTCTTGATGTGAGTTAGGCCTTGGCCACAGACACAGTCTGGCAGGGCTCAGCTCATGGGACCAGATGAAAGCCACACACCCAACGCTTCCTCCTATAGGACTTTCCCTCCTTTGTTCTTGCTAAAAGAATCTAACGGAACCAAGAAGAGATAAAGCAAGAAAAAAAAAAAAGGCCTAACTGATGTTGAAAGATATTTCCATCCCTGACTGTTTGCAGGGACTTGTTTTGATCACTAAAGTGTTCATTCCTGCTCAGTCCTGCCCTGGTGACCGGGAAAAATCTCTCTCCAAACTCAGGGTAAGCCAGGTATTTCCTCCCAGATTTACACAAATATGGAGAAGATCCCCTGATGAAATAGAAGTTAAATCTAACAAGCTTTAAGGCAGTGTGTCTCAAAGTGCTCTCAAGAAGCACTGGGGGCACTATTAGGGCCTTTCTATATATATATATATATATATCACATGTATTATTAAAGGTCATTCCAGCTGCGTTAACAAACTCCAAAATGAGTAATGGCTCCAACACAATAAAAGTTTATTTCTCTCTCACACAAAGTCCAAATGGGAGTTACTGATTGGACACAGCCTCCTTCATCTTGTGCTTCTGGCTATCTTCAATACATGGCTTTCAAATTTTCCTAGCTTGTCTACATCAAACCAAAGAAATGGGAAATAACACAGAGGAGTTCTCATTAGATATTTTTATGGGTCAAGTCATTTCTGCTCACATTCCATTGGCAAGAACTTGGTCATACAGGCAGAACATTATTACATGAGATGCAAGGAAATATGGCCTGGCTGTAGGCACCAGGAAGAAAAGGAAACAGTTTGGGTGAATAATAACCAGGTAGTTTTTGTGTATAGATTATATCATTGCCCCTTCTTATTCATCCCTTCTTGTTTCCACGGCCTTTTCCATGAAACCTTGCAGTGTCCTCAAACTGTGTGCTGGCATATTACCCTTTCTGTTGCCTTTGGATATGGTCATAAGTCTTGCTTTGGTCAGTAGAATGAGGCAGAAGTGACAGTGTGCCCATTCTGAACCTTAGCCTCAAGAAGCCTTACATGTTTTCATTTGCTCCTTTTCCTCTATCAACACCATGAAAAGAGCCTACCTAGGCTCACCTACTAGTCCCAGAAAAAGGATGAGAGATGTGGAGTGGAGCCAAGTCACTCTGGTTTAGCCCAACCCAGATCAAACTCACCCTTAGCCAACCCTCAGGTCCATGAGAATAATTACTGTTAACCACTGAGTTTGGAGATGCTTTGTTATGCAGCAGATTTGGGCAATAACGAACTGTTGCAATCTGCAACAGAAATCTACAACACAGCTTCACTATAGATATCACAAATAAGATGGTAACTCTTCCCTCAGGTCCCATTTTAAAAGCATATATTGGGCTTCCCTGGTGGCGCAGTGGTTGAGAGTCCTCCTGCCAATGCAGGGGACGCGTGTTCATGCCCCGGCCTGGGAGGATCCCGCGTGCCGCGAAGTGGCTGGGCCCATGAGCCATGGCCACTGAGCCTGCGCATCTGGAGCCTGTGCTCCGCAACGGGAGAGGCCATGACAGTGGGAGGCCCACGTACCGCAAAAAAAAAAAAAAAAAAAAAAAGCATATATTTTGGCCCCAGATTAAATTAAAATCATTTGAACTTAATTTTATAGATTACCTAACAAACCTTTGGTCTATACCAAATTGGAATGAAAATGTCTGTTTTAAATGCATCAGTACTTATATTGACCATTCATGATTTGATGGGAGGAACTAAGGCATTGTTGCTACTTATGATACTGAATAATATGGTTATATTTAACATCATTTTAATCTGTAGTCCTAATATACTTGATAAAGAAAAATTTTATAAGGGTAATAATAAAGATAAGAATATTATTCGTAAAGCTCCAAAAATATACTTTAACTTTGGTTCCTGTGGATCAAGTTGGACATGTCTATTTTGGTTATCCATCATAAGCCCAGCACTAGAACAATACCTGACATGTGGTAGGTTCAGTCAGTATGCCAAAGTAATGAGCATCATTTATCTATGAGCCCTGGCGCTTGAGGAATCATGAATATCTATATAATATCTACATGTTGCATATACAAACAAATATTTGCAATATGTACATGTTGCATTTACAAACATCTCATTCACTTTCAGTTTACTTCATAGAGATTTTATTTCACTTCAGTTCCTGAAAATCCTTGGAGATTCTGAGCCCAGATAATAAAAGATACCTAGATAAGTAAATTTTTAAATATACAATAAATTCTTGTCAGCCTTGAATTGATTCAAATGACTTTAAGAATATTTCCATTGATATGATGATCAAAACTGCCATTTCATTTTCATACGTTATTTATACATGCAGTTATGAAACGAATAAAACACCAGTTAAGAAATTAAGTTGCAACGTGTTGCCTCTGGAGATTTCATGAATTATGATAGCCATGTTTCCTTCTGAAATAACTAAAAGTTTATGTCCCTGAGGGATTGATAGTTTACAAGGAAAGTAACACAAGCTTTGGCGGCATCTAGCTTTTTTTTTCTGATTATAAAAGTAAAACCCATTTATAGAAAATCTGGGGGGAACCATCATAATGAAGTACATAGAAAACTGGATTAAAATACTGAACAAAGAATATCTCCACTCTAATTCAAAATCCCTTGAAACGGGAGAAATATACTATTTCAAAGGAATAAACATACAGTGCTAGAAAACCAAAAGGCATGGCATTAAGAGATTAGATAAGAAATCCTGCAAGGTAGAAAGCATAAAGATCAGACTGGCAAAGAAGTCCACATCCAAACATGCAGGTCAGGAGAAGGCTGCTGTAGAAATCAGAAAATTCCAGAGGCCAAACCCGCTCAACATCCACGAATTCCAAGAGCAGAAAGAGACATAGGGATCAATTCTCAAACTTTTTTTTCTGACAACAAGGCTGAGCCGTGGCTCCTGAGTCTGGGAGGGACTCTTGGAGCCAGCGTTGCAGGTAAAGGGAGAGAAACAGATCTGCAAATATCCCTGGGAGACCACAAGAAATGCAGTAGGAAGAACAAGAAGCAGGGACAGGCATATTCCAGTAGCGGTTTTCTTGCTAAATCCATGCGAACAGCTCTGTGATTTGGCTCTTCTGACTCTGAAAGATGCCCACAGTGCCCTGCAGCTAGTGAAGCAGGGTGGCGCCTCCAGCAATTCAATGAGTCCTCTTCCCAGGGACAATAGCTCCTCCACCCAGAAGACAGGATAGTCACAGACCACGCCCACTCAAATATGAAAGATTGACCATCGTATCAGTCAGAATCCAGTTAGGAAGCAGAAATCATACCACTTCTGTGAACAGAGAATCCACTATGAAGAATTGCTAAATAAATAGAAACAATTGGTAAAGGTAACTGCAAGGGTAAAAAGAGATGCTGACCCAAATGTCCGTCCGTGGAAGAATGGACAAACAAAATTTGCTATGGACAAACAATGGAATAGTATTTGTCCTTAAAAAGGAAGGAAATTCTGGCACTTACCACAACTTGGATGAAACTTGAGGACATTATGCTAAAATTGGCAATAACAAAAGAAGAAACACTGTATGATTCCTCTTATATGAAGTACCTAAAGTAGCCAAATTCTCACAGATGGAAAGTAGAAGGGTGGTTGCCAAGGGCTGGGGCTGGGGGGGGTGGGCGGGAGGCAGGGGAGGAGTAGGGAGTTATTTTTAATGGGTACAAAGTTTCAGTCTTACAAAATGAAAAGAGTTCTGGAGATTGGTTGCACGGGACAGTGTGGATGTACTTAACATTACTGAACTGTACATTTTTTAATGGTTAAGATGGTAAATTTTATGTATATATGTTTTCCCCCAATTTTTAATTTAAAAAAATGTCTCAATGTTTTCAGAGAACTCGAAGGTATCATGGAAGTAGCTAGAACAGGAAACAGGGCCTGAGGGAACAAAAGGAAGAGGTTGGGATTATTAACATTCAGAAACTTAAAGGAGGGCTCCGAGAGCCTGGGACCAGATCCCAGAGGATGGATCACCAGATGCCAGATGGCCAGTTTATTTGGGTAAAGTTTGTTTGTGCAGCCCCATCTCAGCGCTAACCGTCTCCAGTGATAAGCGTTGCTCTCCTCCTGGTACAGGGTAGGAGAGACGGATCACCTTCACAAAGGGAAGTTTATGTCCTGCTTTTAGGCAGGTAGCGGGTGGGAGCAAAGAGCTGTTTCTACATTTGCAGCTTCTTAATTGCCTTCAGCTGAAAACAATCCTTATGCCAAAGTGGCCGTATTTCGGGGCAGCATATTCTGATATGAGTTCATATTTCATCAACAAGAAAGAAAGGTACCAAATTCATTTATCTTAATATTGAAATTTCTACCATCTTTTAAAGCAATAGGCTACATCGGTACTAACTTTCTTAAGTTCTACTTAAATTTATCAATGCTCAGATTTTATTAAAAAAACAAAAATATTATTACATTATAAGATATATTACTCAATTTTTTCACCCCTATCTTCATGTTTATCTATATGTGACTGTTTATCTATAATACTCAGGAAATAGTCTCTCTATGTACTAGTTTTGATACATCCTGTCCCTCTCAATCGTTAAAATGTTTTTCTTTGTTTTCATTTCCTTATATTTATTGCAATGTCATTTTATCGCATATTTCTCATAGCATTTTGACATAGAAAAGTTTTCTCTAGTAGTTTTAAAATATTCTTAATCCTTTTTAAAGTCAATAGCTAAATTTAGATCCCTTTAGGTTTCTTATAACCTTTTGCATACATCAGTTCATACTAAATATCAATCAGCCTACAAATTCAATATTTACTTCTTTTTCTGCCAGTCTGTGATTCACTCTATTTGAGAATCTTCTGCTGTTCTGCTTAACTCTTCCGATGCATCTTGTGTCATATCGAAATTAAATGTAATTGATTTCACAACATTTCCCAACCATGTTATCGGAGAGTGGTTGCCGATCAAATTTGATATGCATTTCTTCAAAATATGCCATTTTTACACTGGTCCAGAGATTATTATACCTAATCTCTGAATTGTTCCCCCCAAATGTGATTGCACTTGGCACAGCTGAGGCCACATCTCCTAGTAACAAATTCACAGTTACAATTTAGTTAGGCACAAAGAATGGTTCTGAATATTTCAGACAAAAGTCTAGCTTGTGCATCTTTTTCTTTACCAAACATGTCAGTGCCATTGCCCTAGGCTGCCCTCCTTCGTCTTTCAAATTAATGCTGAATGCCTGAAGAAGATTTTTCAGTTCTTCAATAATTTTTTTTAAATATAGTTTTTGCAACACGTGTAAAATCAGTGAAATACTCATTTCAACAACCTCCTTGTTTTTTTGTCTTCTGGTTCAATGATATGTACAATAAATTTTAGTTGTTTAACACAACTTTTATCCCTGCCACAATCTGATCAAATTGACTTTGAAGGTTACATGGTTTTAAAATTTCTTGTGTGATATTTTGTGCCACTTAATCACCTATTAAATCAATAATGATACATTGAATTCTCCATCCTAGGTAGTGATAATTTGCTTCCTAATTTATTTTCCATCTCACATGCTTGGCCATTCTAAGCCTTCAATTTTGAAATTATTTCTGCTGAACCTAGAAATTATTTTTCAGTAAATACTGAACCACAGAAGTCCTCATTATGCTTTCTTTTTAACAGCATCACACCCATGTTCTCTAGCTCTGTCAATGTTCTGCATCTACTTGTCTTTGTGGAATACTATCAACCGTTTGCTATTTATTCAGCCTTTTTGTTCCCATCCAGTAATTGCATGTGAGCCTCTTTTTGTGCAAATGACATTTCATGATCGTAATTAAATCTTCACTCAGGGAAGAATGTGGAGTTGAAGGGATTTCTTCTGATCTGTTCAAGTTATGAATTTAATTAGAACAATTTTCTGACTCATTTTCTTTCATTTTGTATTAATAATTAAATCCTCATTAAATAAAAAATTTGTAATGCCTGTTTCATGTGAGTCAAGTTCAATGGAGATCTGCTTCCTTTTGTTGTTTTCAATCTATAAAAACTTAGGCACACTGTTTCTTTGAAAACTTTCTCTTTTTTCAGCTTTTTGCTTTTTTCTGAGCTATACTTTTATATTGTCAATTTTGATTTCTATACAATCTCAACTGGTATTCATTCTCAATTATCTAGGAACTTCTGCCTCTCAAATCTTCCCTGTACTATGAAATAGTGTTTGTCTCTGATACATAGCCCCAAACCTTTGTGGTTGCCTTTTTTCCTAGTGTACTACCTTTTTTTTTTTTTTGCAATTTTACTGTAAAATAGTCATAAAATTTACCATGTTAACCCTTTTAAGTGCTGTGATTAAGTGGCATTAAGTAGATGCATGGTGCTATGCAACCATCACCACTATCTATTTCCAGAACTTTCTCATCATCACAACCTGAAACTCGGTACTTGTCAAACAATAACTTCCCATTCCTCTTTCCTCCTCCAGCCTCTGGCAACCAAAATTCTGCTTTCTGTCTCTATAAATTTACCCATTCTAGATACCTAATATAAGTGGAATCATACAATATTTGTTTTGGGTGTGTGTATGACAGGCTTATTTAACTTAGCATCATGCCTTCAAGATTCATCTATATTGTAGCATGCATCAGAATTTCCTTCCTTTTTAAAGGCTGACTAATATGGTTGTGTATATATATATGTCTATACAACGTTTTGTTTATCCAGTCATCTGTTGATGGGCATGTGGGTCGTTTCCCCCTTTTGGTTATCGTGAATAATGCTGTTATGAATATTGACGTGCAAGTATCTGTTTACATCTCTGTTTTTGTTTTTGGGGTTGTTTTTTTTTTTTTTTTTTTTCGGTACGCGGTCCTCTCACTGCTGTGGCCTCTCCTGTTGCGGAGCACAGGCTCCGGACGCGCAGGCTCAGCAGCCATGGCTCACGGGCCCAACCGCTACATCTCTGTTTTTAATTTTTGGAGTACATACCTAGGTGTGGAATTTCCAGATCATTTGGTAATTCTATGTTTAACTTTTTGAGGAACTCCTGGTTGCTTTTCATACCTACATACTCTTCTACTGCTTTTATAGTGGGTTTCCACATGGAATATTTCTCTGGGTATTATGTGTGGGACAGAGCTAACTATATTTTATGTGAATGGATATTCGGTTGTCCCAGGCCCATTTCTTGTATAGTT
This sequence comes from Kogia breviceps, assembly GCF_026419965.1. Lineage (NCBI taxonomy): Eukaryota > Metazoa > Chordata > Mammalia > Artiodactyla > Physeteridae > Kogia > Kogia breviceps. The sequence goes on from NC_081324.1 coordinate 22,019,195, forward strand.
TTTCCCCTGCTTCTTTGAAACTCTAGCTTTATCATATACTAAATTTTCATATAAACGTGGATCTCTTTTTAGATTTCTACTCTTTCCATTGAGCCAATCTCCACAGCTGTGTGGGAGCCTACATTGTTCTTTTTTTAAACCATTCTTAGTTCTTCTCACAGATTTTTTTCCCTCTAGATGAACTTTAGACTCAAGTTCATGAGGTTTAATTAAAATTTTCCAGGGATTTTAACTGAAATTTTATCGATTGATAGTTGAATAGAAGAAATGACATTTTTATAATATTCAACGCTTGAATACAGAAATTGGTATTTTCCTCCACTTATTCAGGTCATCCTTTCCATCCTTCACTAAAGACCTACATTCTCTTTAATTTTTTTCTGTTTTGTTGCTATTAGAAATGCAACGTAAGTATATCTGTCTTTAAAATCCTCTAGGAAAAGATCTATTTAGGAAGAACAATATTATGCTTTAATCATTCTTGTATTTTTAGACACTTAAGCTTTTTAACCTTTTGCTAGTGTAATTTGGGAAAAAATATTATTATATATTTTTTCTTATAATCTTTAGAATAGATTCTGCATATTTCTGGATCAGAGAGTAGGGACAGTTTAGAGGTTCTTGAGGGCATATTCTTGATACACTGCTTCCCATTGCACTAAAAATTTCAAACTCTTCACAAGTGTCTACACAGTCCTCCCTGAAGTGGCTTCTGCCTCTCTCCAACCTCACTTCCTGCCACTTTCTGCTTCATCCAATTTAGCCCCACTCTACTGGCCTTCCCTTTGTTTCTTTTTTTTTTTTAATTTTTATTTATTTTTTGGATGCATTGTGTCGTCGTTGCTGTGCACGGGCTTTCTCTAGTTGCGACAAGCAGGGGCTACTCTTCATTGCAGTGCACGGCCTTCTCACTGCAGTGGCTTCTCTTGTTGTGGAGCATGGGCTCTAGGTGCACAGGCTTCAGTAGTTGTGGCTCATAGGCTCTAGAGCACAGGCTCAGTAGTTGTGGCACACAGGCTTAGTAGTTGTGGCACACAGGCTTAGTTGTCCCACGGCATGTGGGATCTTCCTGGACCAGGGATCGAACCCACGTCTCCTGCATTGGCAAGCGGATTCTTAACCACTGCGCCACCAGAGAAGTCCCTTTCCCTTTGTTTCTAAAATACACCAAACTTATTACCTAACACAACCAAATCTTATCTTATATTCACATAAACCCTCCATCTTGCAGCTGCAGCTTCTGGAACACAGGGTCTCCAAGATTACATCAGAGAGGAGAGGGGGCTGGAGAAGACACACTTGTTCTTAATTACACTGGCCGAGAAGCCACATATGTCACATCTGCTCACAGCCCACTGATCGAAACTAGTCATATGACCCAGCTTAACTGCAAGGAAGGCTTGAAAAAGTCAAGGAAGGCATGGAACATTGGGCGAGCACTGTCTTGTCTCTGCCATGATAGCCTCCCATTTGCCTTATCCTTTCTCTCATTTCTCTGCAAGTTGAATATTCTTTTATATATTTTATATAGCTATTAGTATCACATTTTCATCAATTGCTTGGGCATGTCCTTTCCCCAAGTATCTATAAAAATTCTTGCTATTTTCTTATTTGCTCATTTGAGCTATTTAAATATTAAGGCACATAGGTTATATTTAGTCTAAATCAAGGGCCAGTGGGCAAATGGGCCAAATCCAGTCCATTCCTGTGTTTAAAAATGAAGTTTTGTTGAAACATGGCCATGATCATTCATTTACATACTGTCCATGGTGGCTTTTACTCCACAACAGCAGAGTGAGTCATTGTAACAGAAAGACCATATGGCCCGCAAAACTTAAAACACTTCTTATCTGGCTCTTTACAAAACAAGTTTGCTGCTCCCTGTCTTAGAAGGTGGCAGAGCAATAAGATGAAAGGAACCTGGATCCCCAGATGAGCTGGTAGAGTAGAGACAGCCCAGCCAGCCAGTATGGCTCATCTTCAACTGGACATCAGAAGGAAACACACTTCTATCTTGCCTGTGCCCCCTAGATTTTCATGGTATCAGAATTAACTACAATGCACCATAATTAACCATCAGGTAACAAATCAGTTTGATAATGGATATATATTAGTGAGGTTAGGCTAGGTTACGTTGCACTAATAATAACCCTTAAAATCTTAGGTGCTTATAGGATATGTTTATTTCTCATTCATGCTATATGTCCATCCACAGTGAGTGAGCTGCTAGTCTGCCCTGCATCTTCTCACTCTAGGACGCAAGCTGAAGGAGGCTCTGTCACCCAAACCATCATTCAAACCATCTCTGTTACCCTGGCAGGGGAAGAAATACAGAAATCGTGAACTGTCTCTTAAAGTTTCCACCCAGAAGTCACATCCATCGCTTCTGCCCACGTGCTACTGACCAAAATAAGAGATGGGCTGTAACAGAGACCTGCCCCCCTATCTCGTCCATCACTTGAGTTTCCCTGGAGCCACAGTGCAAGTCCCAGCAAGCTGACAGCTTCCCACTTCGAATGCCTGTTTCTCTCTTCTATTCCCAAGGGATTCCAGAGCTTTCCACACACGAGTGTGATCCAGAAGTACAAGGATGTTAATGCCACAGGGGCAACTTTCAAACACTGGAGGATGAGAGTTGGTGATCAATGCCCCAGTATCCCTTTCCTCTGACAGCACAATGATGAGGCACAATCCACGTGGTTTCTTTGGGGTCCCAAACAATCCCCCATAGCTTTTCCCCCATTCCTGTCTCACTTGCCCACTTCCTCACTTTTGTTTCCTGAGGTCACTTCCCAAATATTCTACACTGCACCCAAGCTCTGTCTCAGGGTCCACTTTTATGGAAATTCAAATTAAGATAAACAGCTGTGCCTAACTTCAAGACAACAGGGGAAAACAATCTCAACAAGACACCAGGATGAGAGCAGCTCTACTGACTTCCACACTTCCAGGGTCTTCCTAAGCTTAGTTCTGGACATTTACGCACCACATGCTCCAGTCACAATGAACTATGCTTTGTCCCCTTGACATGCTGCCACTTTTCTGTCTCCAGGACGTTTGTCATGTTCTCTGCCTGGATTACTCTTTCTATCACATTTCCAATATCTGTAGTCCAGATTACTCCTTCATTTAAGACCCAAACTAAATACTGCGAGACTTCCCTGGTGGTCCAGTGGTTAAGACTCCACGTTTCCACGGCAGGGGGCCCGGGTTCGATCCCTGGTCTGGGAACTAAGATCCTGCCTGCCCCGCAACGTGGCCATAAAACTAAAATCCCATAAGCCGCATGGGGCGGCCAAAAAAAACCCCTCAAAAACCAAAAAACACACTAAATATTGCTTCTATACTGTTTTGTCTGATCCTGCCCCTACCTCCTGAAACGGGAAATAATCTTTCCCTCCTATAAACCTAGAAGCCTTTTACACTTCTCACTTCCTACTTTGTGATATAAATAGTTATTATGCTTTCCCTGCCTTAATCTAGTATAATCTCCTCAATGACAAAAAAATGTCTTTCTCAATCCATCTTTCTCTCTCCCATTGCCTAACACAGCACTAGAACATAATAAAGGCTGTTGGAAGGCTGTTGGCCCGTACAGGACTGGGAATGCCTGGTTTTCTTCAATTAGAAATTTTTTTTTTTTTTTTTTTTTTTTTGCGGTACACGGGCCTCTCCCGTTGTGGACCACAGGCTCCGGATGCGCAGGCTCAGCGGCCATGGCTCACGGGCCCAGCCTCTCCGTGGCATGTGGGATCCTCCCAGACAGGGGCACGAACCCATGTCCCCTGCATCGGCAGGCGGATGCTCAACCACTGTGCCACCAGGGAAGCCCAAGAAGAGATAACATCCAGCAGCCTCATCTTCTTGCTGAGGGAACTCAAAGGAGACCATCCATTGACATGTCCATAGACATCATTGGATGTGGATGCCCTGGCAAGGAATGAGAACAGGAATGGAGGTCAGGATGGGCCCCTAGGGGCTACTGGAGTTATTGGCACACCTTTTTCCAATGTCAAGGGCAGGTAACTCCCTGCTGGCCATGCCGAGGAGAAAGGCAGCTGCCTCCAAAAACTGTGTCTTGCCTGGAAGGAATTGTATGAACATTTCCAAAGGAGAAAAAAACTAAGAAATTTACAGTTGGCCCAAATTAGGATTTGTTGACTTTAACAAAGCCTTGTCCTTACTGGCCAATTGGAGAAACCTGGCACGTGGGAGAGATGAAAGATTTAAGGAAGGTGATTGGGAACTACGACTAGAGAGTGTGGGGAGATTCAGAGCTGGTGCAGTATTTGGTTATCTCTCCCCAGCATCTCTGGAAGGTCCTTTTCAATTCTTTTCCCAGGTGTTCATCTTAAGAGCCATGGAAGGGAATATTTTTAAAGTGTTGGTTTTAACTGAAGGAAATGACAAGACAATACATGTTTGCTTATCAAGGGCCATTTCCAAAACCACAGAGAAGGTGTATGTACTGAGAGCAGTAGTCCATAACTGTTTTTTTTTGTTTTCGTTATTTTCCCCCCTAAGGAGAAAAAATAAATTTAATTTAAAATTAATTTAAATTAATGAATACATTTTAACTTTAAATTAAATTTCTCCCTATTGAGAGATATTGAGTACTAAGGGCTAGGATTTTGTCAGTTTGGATTGAACTTTGGAGGGCCACAAACTATTGTAATATCTAAGGATTTTTTTATCCCCTGAGAACAAATTTTCACCCCTTCAAGGATATTATCACCTCTGTTGAAAATGCATAATCTAGAAGAGCAAGGAGAATTCTTCAACAGATTGAATAATAGCCCACAGGATCCTCGCACTCAATTTTCCCAGGTCCCATGGTACCTGGCGTCCTGGTGACACAATATACCCCAGAGCATGCGGAACTGAGGAAATGGCCCTGTTGGTGCCAGTGACCATCAGGACACAAGTGGTCACTGGGCTGCACATGTCTGTAAGTCTCTGCCTCAAATACTCCCTGATCTGAAATCAAACTATGAAAAGAAGAAAGCAGCAGTAAAGTCAGCACACATAAAGAGCTTTCAGAAAGCAATTTAAGTTTAAATGCCAGATTGATTAGTTAATATTTATTTTACACCTATTCTGTCCAACACCCTGGGATAAGACATTCAACCAGATTTGTTGATCTTAACAATGCCAGGCTTTTGTTGGCTATTTGGAGCTAAAACATTAGGAAGTTGCACGAGACTGAAGCTGGAAGTAGGCAGAGACCTCGGCGATCTTCACAAGGGAAGAGTTTCCATCTTTATACGCAGCCATTCAAGATGGATCCAGCAATTCATTTCTCCAAAACATCTTACTTTGCAAGCCTGAACTGACGAAAGTCCTCAGGGAAACAAAGGTAGGGAGATCCTTCACCAAGCTCATCTACATTCTAGAAAAGTCTAACAGGAAATGAATCAGAAGGTGCAGCAGATCTTATTAAATTTCTCTAGGAGCCTGGGCATAGACTATTTTGTGGAGCTGGGCTAATAACATTCTGGTTTGAAGGACCAAATGTCCTCACTGCGTATGATGATGTGTCTCTTTACATAAGTTATTTCTGATCCGAAATGGTGTTGCTTTGTCTTTCTGTCTTACTCTCTCAGTGCATTTTTACACTTCTGCCGAAGATCTGATACTCAGGAGAAATTAAAATCAACAGAGAAATTAATGGGCCAAGATTCTTATGTAACTATGGAACTCTGCAGGTGAATTCTTCTGTGGAGAAAATTGAGCTCCTTGAGGATATAATTAAAGGTAATTCAAATCCAGATGTGAGACAGGAAGATCAAGACAGAGGCTCAGCACTTAATTTCATGATGGGGGTGGGAAGAAAGGGAAGAGAGGAAACTGCAGGGAAAGCAAGTTATTAAGGTGATAAACACTTAAGTGTATTATGTCACCAAATTCACTTTAACCATATCAAGTCTATTTCACATCATTGGGCAAAACAAATTTTAATTCATGTGTGATACAAACATTGGGTGAAACCAGACAGCCAAAATTAATACACATAGATTTCAACATCAGCATTTAGGGAAGAGGCAGGCAGCATGTCATTATCACAGTCAAATGCACATCAGATGATAGATAACATCTTTTGGTTGAGATTTTAGCTGTATTTTATTAGGAACTGGGCAGAAACATTAATTTGCACAGACTTGAGAGTCATTTAGCATCTTTAGCAGTAGTTATACAAAATGCCAGAGGGGAAACCATCAGGCAGCTTTTCCAAATGAGCAGAACAGCACATTGGGATGTTGTTGGTATTTCTATACGTGGGAAATCTCAAAAATGCAAACGAAGGAACAAATTTAAGCACACATTTATAAAGTACGGGGGAGCCATAAGGATTAATTTGCAGATTTTTCTGAAGGTCCATTTATGATATATAAAGAGAAATAAATGTGATTTGACTGGCTTTTAACCACTTTTGAGCAATCAAGACTTGTATGAAGCATGCAGGTGTGCTCTGCCTTGCCTTCTCCAGGCACTTTCTGGTAATGCCTTAGATTTCCTAAGCAAGAAACCTTGAAATTATTTAACTTCATTGCTGGTGTTGCTTCTCTGGTTCCATCAACATTATCATTCACATGGGAAAGAGAGACAGAAACTGTCAGATCAAATTCAGTTTTGTAATACATATACTTAGTGTCATAAACAACTAGAAAAGAATACTTTGTCAGACACTCCACTATTTTGACACACTACCAAGTGAAATGAATACTTCAAACAATTTGATTAGTGTAGAAAGTGAGTCTGAATAATACTTGAATCAAGAAGTGTTTTTAAAATGAATATTTTCTGGTCTACTTGTTTTAAATCAACTAGACATTTTGCCACATCCCTGCTTCTCTTTGTGTTTTACGAACACAGTTACTTAATATCACCTCTCCAGTTGGGTCCATCCAAGGTGAAGTCAGGTGAAAAGGTAACAACTAACACTTGTCCACAATTATGAGTTTGGCATATTATAAGTGTTCAAGAAGTCCTACAGGGCTTCCCTGGTGTCGCAGTGGTTGAGAGTCCGCCTGCCGATGCAGGGGACACGGATTTGTGCCCCGGTCTGGGAAGATCCCACATGCTGTGGAGCAGCTGGGTCCGTGAACCATGGCTGCTGAGCCTGCGCGTCCGGAGCCTGTGCTCCGCAACGGGAGAGGCCACAACAGTGAGAGGCCCGTGTACCGCAAAAAAAAAAAAAAAGAAGTCCTACAAACTATACACCCTATATTTTCCAAAACAACTGGATTTTTGTTCATTGCAGCACTATTTACAATAACCAGGACATGGAAACAATCTAAATGTCTATCGATAGATGAATGGATAAAGAAGCTGTGGTATATATATACAATGGAATATTACTCAGCCATAAAAAGTACAAAATTGGGTCATTTGTAGAGATGTGGTTGGACCTAGAGTCTGTCATACAGAGTGAAGTAAGTCAGAAAGAGAAAAACAAATATCATATATTAATGCATATATGTGGAATCTAGAAAAATGGTACAGATGAACCTATTTGCAGGGCAGGAATAGAGATGCAGACGTAGAGAACAGACATGTGGACACGGGGAGAAGGGGAGGGTGGGATGAATTGGGAGATTAGGATTGACATATCTACACTACCATATGTAAAATAGGTAGCTAGTGGGAACCTGCTGTATAGCACAGGGAGCTCAACTTGGTGCTCTGTGATGACCTAGAGGGGTGGGATGGGGGTGGGGAAGTGGGAGGGAGGTCCAAGAGGAAGAGGATATATGTATATATATAGCTGATTCACTTAGTTGTACAGCGGAAACTAACACAACATTGTAAAGCAACTATACTCCAATAAATAAGTAAATAAAAACAAAAACTCAATAGTAGCAAATAATTAAAATAGGAGACAATAGGTACAAACCAATTACTCTCCTGAATAAATATAATCATTAACAATCTCAAAAAAATCATTCTTTCTGTTAAAAGTGATCTGTATATTGTATGTAACCAAATGCAATTTTAATTTTATGCATTTAATTTATAACTTAAAAATGTTTTATAAATATGAATATATAGATTTGGGGGTGGGGGGAGTCCTTTATCAGACCAATGCCCTAGTTTTTGGTTTGAAAATAGTTCTTTCTTAAGCACGATGTAGACAGGTCAAGAAGTTGCAACCTGGTAAATGTCAGTAGCTTGGATTATGGCATTAGGTCTAAATCAGAACATCTGGCCATGTCTGGAGATATTTTGGTTGCCACAACTGGGTGGGGGTTGAGAGTGCAACAGGCATCTAGTGGGTAGAAGCCAGGCAGCTGTTAAACATCCTACAATGCATGGGACAGCCCACCAGGACAAAAAATTATCCAACCCAAAATATCAATAGTGCCCAAAGCAAGAAACTCTGAATTATGGGAAACAAAACCAACTGGTTAAACATTTCTTCAGGCACAACTGTTGAGCCTCAGAGCATTTATTCATGTGACCAGGAGGTGCAGAGAAAGGAAAGCACTGAACTGGGAGTCATGAGGTATTTCTAGTCCTTGCTCTATTGAGGTAGTAAACAAAGACTTAATGACTTAAAATTTTAAATCAATGAACTTAAACAAGTTAAGTATTTACAGAGACTTGGTTTCCTCATAAGTTAAATAAGGACCCCTAAGATTTACACTTCCTAGAACCCTCAATTATGCTTTCCCATCAAACTAAAACTCAATTTCTTATAGTATTTTGCTATTCATAAAATTATTTTATAGCTATCATTTCCTTTGTTAAAATAACATAAATTTTAATTATTTAGTGATTATTTAAGTTGGTTTCTTTGAAGAAAATTACAATCATATCAATGCTTGGGATTCTCCAAGAGACAAGTTGCCTCTCCACCCATCAAGAGGTGGAGGCTACATCCCATCCCTTTGAATCTGGGTTGGTCTTGAGACTTGTTTTGGCCAATAGAATGAGTGCCAGGGCTTCCCTGATGGCGCAGTGGTTGAGAGTCCACCTGCCGATGCAGGAGACTCAGGTTCGTGCCCCGGTCCAGGAAGATCCAACACACTGTGGAGTGGCTGGGCCTGTGAGCCATGGCCGCTGAGCCTGTGCGTCTGGAGCCTGTGCTTCGCAATGGGAGAGGCCACAGCAGTGAGGGGCCCACGTACCACAAAAAAAAAAAAAAAAAAGAAGAAGAAGAATGAGTGCCAGTGCTGTGCTACTTCCAGCTATAGGCTTAAGTTGGCCACTTGTACACTCTTAGAGCCAGCTGTAGCATCATAAGGAAGTCCAGACTAGACTGCTGCCATGTTAGAAGCCACATGAGAAAAGCCCTAGAGGATGAGAAAACATCATGGATGTTCACCCCCAGCCAAGTTCCCACCTGAATGCAGCTGCATGAGTGACTCAGCCAACACCATGTAGAGTAGAAGAATCACCCAGCTGAGCCCTGCCCCAATCCTTGACCCACAGAATGTGTAAATCATACATCATTATTTTATGTTTGGGGATTTTGTATTTCGCAGCAATTGATAGCTGAAACAAAGCTTTGCTGGCAACTCAAATCTTCATGTCAATCTCATATACTCACGCTTTTATCTTCTCTTTCCGGAACAAAAAAACAGAGGCAGGGCTCTGCTCCCAACTATTCAGCGTCCCATCACTATCTTTTTTTTTTTCCTAACCAGAAAGGATTTCAACTGCAACCAAGTTATCAAATTCCCCCTCCAATGTATCTGCTTAACTTCACTGAGGAGGTTAGCATAATGTCATCAGAGAACTCAGGAAACCATATGGTACTGGACTAAGTCTCTATTTTCCCAACTCTGCCACAGGTGAACTCTGCCTCTTCTAATGTATACAAAATTCAGTCAACTCACAAAAGTCAATCAACTCACAGAACGGCTGAGCCAAGCCTGTGAATTCTTTGTTTCCATATAAAATACAGGCAGCTAATTGTTGAAACACTCAAATCTCCATACTGTCTTTGGTGTGCCTAATGCTGAGAAGGATTAAACCTGGGAAAAATTGTGATAAGATTTCAGGTACACTTTTGTCTTGATTCAGGGGATTTTATGTAAAAGTATAAAACCCTCAGTACAGCTGAGCAGTGGGCAGGCCTGAAGATGACTCACCAGGCCAGCCATGTTTCCACCATGGTCTACCTTTTGTTTTCCTGCTTCTTGCAGAAGAAAACTTTACTAGCAAGACTAGTGTCCAGCTACACTGAACACAGAGAGAATGGAAGAACGCTCACCCCTACTAGGTCACATAGCTTTGTCCTTTCCTTCTTATTATTTTCCACTGGCAAGTTCTGACAGGAAGATATAATAATTGGAACATTGGTTAAGAGAGTCATGGGTCCAACCAAGAACTTCTTGTCTAATTAAAACATCAGAGTTAAATTAAAAGGCCCTGACCCTTCTCCTAGAGTCCACAAAGCCCCACCCCCAAGCCCATAGAAAATCTAAATATCACATTTGAACTAGCCCAAGACTAGAACATCCCATACCCCACCTTCCATCTTTGCATCCAAACAGCTTTACTTTCTTTTTTTGAGTAGTAAATACACTCAAATGTAATATGATATACCCTGCATTTTTATTGTAAGAACATCACTTTGATGTTGCCAGACTGCTTTCTAAAGAGGTATTTCCTTTTATGTTGCTATCAGTTTTACCAAATTCCTACCAAGACAGAAAATAATTGTTTTAACACTTAAAGCTGGTTTAGCCGAAAGCTGGTTTAGCCGATGAGAAATGGTATTCTATTTTCTTAATTAGCCGTTTTTTTTTTGTTGTTGTTGTTGTTGTTTTTGTGGTACGCAGGCCTCTCACTGTTGTGGCCTCTCCCGTTGCGGAGCACAGGCTCCGGACGCGCAGGCTCAGCGGCCATGGCTCACGGGCCCAACCGCTCAGCGGCACGTGGGATCTTCCCCGGCCGGGGCACGAACCCGTGTCACCTGTATTGGCAGGCGGATTCTCAATCACTGCGCCACCAGGGAAGCCCAATTAGCCTTTTTTATATAGGAATGTATACAGTATTTACTTCAGAAGAATTATCTCAGAATCGAATTATCTAGACACTGAATACAGTCAGTAATTAAGACCAAAAGAAATCAAGATCCCCCAAATTTCCATACCTTTCCATTTCCATTCTTATACCTCATGCAACTGGAAACTTATCCACATGAAATAGTTAAAAGGAAAACGGTGTAAGGGCAAAGAAGGATGATAAATTCCAGCATATAGTTATTTAGTAAATGCAGTCAAAACGTGAACAAGTCATTCTTCGCTAAGTTCTTTGACATATGACAAGAATTTTAAATTGACTATTTTAGATAGTGGGCCACTGCAGTTATAGCAGGCAGAGATCAGGGAATTGTGTAAATACTATATTTCTGGAATCCAAAATCAGGAGAGCAGATGAACTTACACAAAAGATTACACAGCTGGAAAGCAGCCCAGGATTAAGCCAGCACTGACAATAACACAGTGTGGACTTGAGGCAGGAGACAGATGGGCCCCCGGGGCAAAAGGATTTGAGTCCTTCCTTGCAAGGATGGATACTCTGAGATGGGAGCAACAGGACAACTGAGGGAGGAGGCTGAGCCCTGCCAGATAGAAGATAAAAGACCACATATTCCTAATCCTCAAAGTCAGAAGACCTCCCCGACTTCACATGTGCAGAAAGGCTCCTTGGAGGTCAAAAGGGGAGAGATGTCAACTGATGCTCACTACCCATAGGCCTCTTCGGTAGAATCCATCTTGGCTAAGAGATGCACCCACACACGGGAAGATCCTGAGATACACCAAATATGGACACTGAAGCAGGCAAATCAAAATGATTGGTCAAAGGAAACACAGAAGAAATGTGCCATAAAAGTAACTGAAACTGCCATAAGGGCACAACTTTCTCTCTGAGCCTGCCCGTGTCTCTGTCCACACATACTGTACTCTTTTCTCCTAATAAATACTTTACTTGTTTCACTACTTTCCGTCTTTGTGGGAATTCTTTTTCTGCAAAGCCTAGGGCCAGGGCCTTGTCACTGACCACTGGTCTAGTGGCTAGGATTCGGTGCTCTCAGTGCCACCACCCGATCTCAATCATTGGCCGGGAATCGAAACCCTGCTTCAAGCCTCTGCAGGCCGAGGCCACCTGAGATCAGACTGTCTTTTAAAACATGCTAAAAGACCAGAGAAAGGCCTACAAATAAGGCCAAGAGAGTATAGGGCCTTCTGAGCCCCTGTGGAAGGGGTTTGAGATAAGGTGCGGGGCAGGGAAGACTGCTGAGCATTAACAAGCAGAGAAGTCAAGGGGCTTAAGGAAGAAGAGAAAGATTTTGGACTTGGGTGTGACAGAGTGTTACTGACAGTGAGAAGTGAGAGGTGACATGGTATTTGGAAGGCAGGGGTGGAGAACACAGAACAATGCCTTACCCTGTCCTCAAATAATTAACAATGCTTAGGAAACAAATCAAGGCCATGCCAAGGTCCAGGATTCATGGCAGTAAGTGTTCTAAACAGGAAGAGGGGCAGAAGCTCGGTGGGCACATTGGTGTTCAAGGAGGTTGGAAAGTGGGAATTAGATGTAAATGGGGAGGCAGTGGAGACTAATGGGGTGAGTCTCTAGACCAGAAGCCAGGGCCCGAGTTCTGGTCCTGCCCTCCTGGTCCCAGTTCTAATCATGTCAGCAACCTCAGACCTCCTGAGGAAGGAGGAGGGAGGGGACAATTACTAGGATCACCCTTGCTCCAGAGATCTGTGTCCTGAGGCCAAAAGAGTTGCATGGGAGGAGAGCTGAAAGACGGGGATGCCCAAACAAGTACATACGCTTGTGAATGAACCCCTTTCCTTTTGAAGATGAGATACTAAAGAATAGCTCAAACTACCACTTAAATTGCCCCGTGTCAGCCACAAGAGTCATAAAAGTATCCCCACCTTTCCTGTCTGCACATCTAGGGCACCAGGTACAAAGACGGTGCTGTTGAGAACTGTAAATCAACCAATCCTCTAAACCAGAAGTTGCAAACCAGGGCCCAGGCCCAATCCAGCCACCTTCTGTTTTTGTAAATAACGTTTCTCTGGAACAGAGCCATATCCTTTTGTTACATATTGTCTGTGGCTGCTTTTCTGCTACAAAAGCAAAGTAGAATAGTTGCAACAGAAACAGTATGGCCCAAAGAACCAGAACTATTTATTCTGTAGCCATTTTCAGGAAAAGCTTTGCAAGCTCAGCTCAAAAGCAATGGTTTTCCATGTGGACTGCACATTGGAATCACATGGGAAACCTTAAAAAAAAAAAATACTGGTGGCTGGGGCCCAACCCCAGAGATTTTATTCAATTGTTCTGAGGAACGGCCCGGGGCATCAGGGTTTTAAAAAGGTGTCCCCTACCCCATGATTCTAATGTGCAGCAAGCAATTAAAAATTCATTGCTGTGGGTTCCCTGAGGCAGACCATTTTAGATCTTCAGAAGGCAACATACCCACATTGTATCTGTGTCCCCTGTGGAAACAAGTTAAAAGCTAGTATTAGTGTTTCTCTGTTTTCATAAAGAAATGATATCACAAGTTTCCGCTTAAAGAGCATCTCTCTTTTGAGCAACAAAAGCCAGGCATTGACTATTCTGTTTCTCAATGGCTGTGATGAAAGACGCATTCAATGAAGTCTTTCTAAAATTCAGTGTCAAGGGGGAAAAGTGATTCTTCAGATAAATTTGTAAACTTCCATTTACTGAACAGCTAGAGCTATAAACCCCAAAGTCCTTCATGTTTTATCTTCACTGCCAGGATATGAATGTGGTACTTAATGGAAGGAACTAGAATCAGTCCAGGTACCAGGTATCTGGCACATCTATAGCTTTCATCCTATTATTGTTTTTGGTTTCAGTTATTTTTCACTGTTCCATTTGTTTTATCATTGATCAATTACTCAGATCCTTTAAAAAAAAAGACAAAAATTGGTCAATGAAGATGTCTTTCTTTAAAAAGATAAAAATTAGTAAATTAGTAAAATATATGTACTTTGTTAAAAAGAATGTGGTGGTTTTAAAACATGTCTGCAAATTTTTTGACACTCTTGCCATGGAGAAGTGGATCCACGTCCTTTCCCCTTGAATCTGTGGCCAACTTTAATGGCTGGTCTACTAATATGTTCATGAAGCTATGTGACCTCCAAGGCTAAGTTACAAAATATGATGCCACCTCCACTTCATTTGCTGGAACCACATTTGAATTCTGAGCCACCATGTAAAGTAGTACTACCACTCTGAGGCTGCCATGTTGTGAGGACACCCAACTAGCCCATGCAGAGAGACCACATGAAGAGGGAGAGATGTCTGGCCAGCGCCCAGATATTGTAAGTTCATGTTTATCCAGCTCCATTCCTGCCTGAGGACAACCACCTGAGATAACCCAAGTTAGAAGTCCCCAGCCATGCAATTCCCAAAACCCTGACCCACAGAGACCATATGAGTTAATAAAGCACTATACTTAGACTGCAGTAGGTAACAATAAGTCCATCCATATTAACAGTAACATGCATAATGACTTTATGTCTAATCTTCTTAGTTCCCCTTGTAACCTGATCTATTGTCAGAAAGTATCAGGTGGTAAGAACATTTATCCATTCACGAAAGACTCGACAATGAATACCAAGATTATTAGGGGAAAGGTTAATGGAAAGTGATTAGTACCATCCATAGTTTATTTGCTAACCAAAAAGGGGAGTATCTTCCCTTACAATGGAGAGATCTGGCTGTCACTATCTTTAACAGAGTAACCAATGTAGCATCACTAATAGTGGGACAGTCAGCCAGATATTTTGTGCTTTCTGATGTGATGCAAGGTGAAGTACATGGCATCATCATACGTGAGGTATTGTCAACAAAAAGGTCTAACTTAACCTTTAAAGTTAACTTGCTTCGTATAGGAATTAAAGGGAAGAGAGAAACTAGAGAAACAATACTGAGAGGAAACCATCAGACAAATCTAGAATGTAGGACATTCTACAAAATATCTTGCCTGATTTCACTTAGAAAAAAAAATAGAGGAAGTTACTGTTCTGGACTGAGAGACCTAAAAGGCATAACAACACAATGCAGTGTCATCATTGTTTGTATCCTGGCTTAAAAACATCTATAAAAGACATCATAAGGACGACTGGAATATTTCAATATAGGCAGGTTATTAGTGATTTTAAGAAAACAGTGTCAATTTGGTTATATGTGATAATGGCATTGTGAGTATGCAGGAAAGCATCCCCCCTTTGGAGATGGATGCTGAAGTTTTTAGGGTGATGTGTTATATTATCTATAAGTTACTTTAAAATGTTTCAGCAACCATAAAAGAGAGATGAAGTAAATTTGAAAAAAAAAATGTTAATAATTGTCAAATCTGCTTCGTAGATTGATTATGCTTATTCTATTATTCTTTCTACTTTGCTGTATGTTTGAAATTTTTCACGATGAAAAGTATTAAAGACTTAAAATCTTGTTGGGAGCATTCAGCTATTCTAACTTACACAACTCCTGCTATGGTTTAAAAATACTGTATATCCTCCAGAAAAACAGCGGGGAAGCACTCACTTCACTGTCACCTATTCTATCCAGGCTAACTTGGTTGAAAGAAGCAGAGACTTCCTTCTCCCTCAAACTTAATCCATAAAAGTATGAAACATGGGGTTTAGTATTGGGCTCAAATGATCTCATGAGGATTCCAGGATAGGAATAGAGAACACCCAGTGTTAGGGTGGAAAGGGATTAGCTCAAGAAAGCTCAGATAGAGACTACTTCCAGAATCAATGTGGTTCCAGGAACAGATATTCTCACCATCCTCTGCCAGAAGCATCATTTTTAATCTTTTTCTGGCTCCTTCTCTTTTTTCTCCCCGTTCTCCATATTTCAGCTCCTCTTTGCCATCGCAGCCCCTCCAGCCCTCACTCTGCTTGCAGGATTTTTAAGCTGCAGCACCAACATCCAATTGGCAATCATCCTCTGTGCTTCTTGGTTCCAATTCATCAGAGCAAGAACCAGATTGGCCCAGCTCATCACTGTGCACACTTTGATCAGTCCAATCAGCTGTGGCCACAGAGGAACTGGATCAAGTGATTAAAAAAAAATTTTTTTTAATGGCTACTGAGGCCTCAAGGGCTTTACATGGGTCATTTCCTTGTATAGTGTTATAAGCAGGGCAGACAATGATAACATCTCTAAAACATCTTCTTTTCTGTCCAGTAGAGATCATCCTGAGCTGTATAGACATTTTTGCAAGAATCTAAAGAAGATATTCATCTCTGCACAGGATCATCATGTCCCATTAGATCACTGTCTTGCTCTTTAATATAAAGCAGTGATGTCTGAGAACACAAGGTTTGTTCTGAATTGAACACTCACCTGAAAATAGGCGAAACAAGGAGATCAATCCTCTGCCTGGGTTTGAACTACACAAATCAATCATGCACTTTCATTGAGATCTAGTATTACCCAGGTGGAAAATATTGATTGAGTGAATGTCTACTGTATGCACCAAACTTTGCTAGGGAAACATAGGAACAAACACAGAAGAAGGCAAAGCTTCTGTAGGTAAGGATATGACAGTGTCATCAGGTGAGATGATATATACACTCTAGAAAATGTAAATAACAGTCATTTCACCAGACTAGAGTTGTCATAGGTCAATATATGTTAAGTGTAAAGTGAGTGCTGTGAGTGCAGAGAGAGGTCAGGTAAGCTGGAAAATTCAGATAAAAAGCTTTCTGGAAGGATTTTGGTCTTGAAGGACACATTTCAAGGTGGGGAGAACAATAAGAAAAATGGAAGAAATGTGTCAGGCAAGTCTGGAAAACAGTAAATAAACCTGGTTAGAGAAAAGGATTTAATTGTAGGCAAGTGGAAGGTGCTTTTGAAAAGGTAGATGGAGACTAGGTTACAGAGGAAGGATCCTGGATGTCAGGATAATGAGCTTCATCTTATCAGTAAGGCTTTGAAGTCAAGAAGGGACAGGATGAGATCAGTGTTTTAGGAAGTACTGGTGTTAGGGGTGGGTTGAGAGGCCAGAGATCTTTGCAATTTATAAAGTATTTTCACAGATGAGTCATCTAATTCTCTCCTGGCAAATGGTTTCTTACAAGGCTTTTAGAGGCTGGTGCAGGGCAACTTTCAGAAGTCTACACGACTAGAGTTACAGCAATTAATAAAAGTAAGTTACTGGCGCCAGAATGGTCAGACAGATCAATGAAGCAGAATGGAACATCTGGAAACAGACCCAAATATTTATATTTATATTTGTGTTTATAGATAAACTTAATATTTTACTGTGGTGGCCTTTTACATCAGTGAAGGAAAGAGGACAATTTAATAAACAATTTTAAGACAATTGCTAAGCACTTAGGGAAAAAAAATAGGTGAGATTTCTGCCTTACAACTTACATCAAAAAATCTTTTTGAATGGATAAAGCTATAGATCTCAAATGTTGGCACATATTTAATTACCTGGAGAATTTGGCATAAAGGGAGATTCCCAGAGATTCTGATTCAGTAGTTCTTAGGGGACCCAGAGACTGAGGTCTATAAACTATCCTTTGACAAACACTTGCTTAAAGATTTACATGTAAAAGATAAAACAATAAAAGCACTAAAAAATAGATGAATATTTATATAAATTTTAGGAGGTACAATGACATCAAAAGCAAAAAAACAAAAAAAACAAAAAAAACAAAAAAAAAAAACAACACACACAAAAACAAAACCCAGAAACCTAACTCCAAAAAAGTAAACACTTTTTAAATGTTAATATGATATACATATATATAATAAGATATACAAATACATATTAACACCAGTAAAGAGACCTCTGCCTCTGAAAAGATGCAGTTGACATACATTCACTACTCCTCCCCTTAAGTACAGCTAAAAACTCTGGTATTATATATAAAACAAATATAGGAAGACTGAAAGATAGAGAGAAGAAGGTACACTGGCTAGGAACCTCAAGACCTAAGGTGAGTTCCCCAGGTTTTCTTTTTGACTCATGAATTCCACACTGGGTGTTGACAGAGAAGCTTGCAACACAGAAAGGCCAATGAGTGCAGACAAAAAAGTCAGAACAAGAGCCTGCTTGCTCCAGCCAAAGAACGAGGAAAAGGGCAGCCTAGCAAACCAGAAACTTTTATACAATAACCCATCTACTCTTGTGAAACACAGCAGAAGAAGCTGCAGCCCCTATCCCTGCCAGCAAAGGCCAAGTGGAGAGCCTAGACTTCCACCCCAACCTGATGGAAACAAGGTCCCCTTTTCCTCCCTGTTGTATAGGGTCAGAAATGGCCTAACAGAAAGTCTTAATGAGTTGTAATGAGTTATCCCACCACAGTGTCTTTGGAGGACATGAAAAGAGCAGTAACAAGACACCTCTGCCCCTCCCAGCTATGATGGAATAAGAAAACTGAGTGGGGACCCTGAATTCCTGCCCCAGCCAGCAGTAACAGGGAGTCTCTCACTCTACATGTCAAAGAAGGCCAGTGGGGAACCTGGACTTCTAACCACACCTGGCAGTAATAAGGCAGTGGTCCTCTTTCCCTGCCAGAGCAGAGTTCAAAACACCCTGCTACAACAGAAGATTTAAATAAGGTCCAGAGTCTCATAACACAAGAACCTAAACATCCAAATTTCAACTGAAAATCACTCATCATCCCAAGAACTGGGAAGATCTCACCTTGAATGAGAAAAGAAAATCAGAGCAAGATGGAGGAAAAGAAATTCGCAGACCTCACACCTTCCACAGAAACACTAATCTAACAACCATCCATAGATGAAAATACCTTCATGAGAGCTCCAGAGTCCAAGTGAGAGGTTTGTCACCCCAGCAGAGCACAAAATCCAAGAAGAGCTGCAATGAAAAGAACAAAAAGAACAGTTGCACTGTACCTGCATTATCCCTCCCCTAAGCCAGCACTACTCAGGACCAAGACAGACTCCCTGGGCTCACAGTTTCTCCTATGGGGGAAAGAGCAAAGTGAGTACCTGGCTTCCCCAGCCTTTCAGGGTGCTGCCCAAGAGGCCCAGTCCTGTCTCACCTCACCCATTTTACTGGGAATCAGCACAGCCACATTGTGAGGGGGCAGCTAAGAACAAAGAAACCAGCTCACAGAGCTCAACAACTGGCACACCCCTGCTGGAATACACATTCCTCTCAAGCACACGTGGAATGTTCTCCAGGATAGAGCACATGCTAAATTACAAAGCAAGACTTAACAAATTTTAAAAGGTTGAAGCCATGTCAAGTATCTCTTCCAACCACAATAGATTAAAACTAGAAATCAATAACATAAGGAAAATGGGAAAAGTCATAAACATATGGAAATTAAATAGTACACCCAAGCAAATATTGGGTCAAAGAAAAAATCAAAAGAGAATTTTAAA
Organism: Kogia breviceps; assembly: GCF_026419965.1. Lineage (NCBI taxonomy): Eukaryota > Metazoa > Chordata > Mammalia > Artiodactyla > Physeteridae > Kogia > Kogia breviceps. The sequence continues at coordinate 22,038,572 of NC_081324.1, forward strand.
AATACCTTTAGATAAACAAAAAATGAAAACACAACATATCAAAACCTATGGGACTCAGCAAAAGCAGTATCAAGTGGGAAGTTTATAGCAATAAAGACCTATATTACAAAAAAAGAAAGATCTTAAATGACCTAAATTTACACCTCAAGGAACTAGAAGAAGAACAAACTAAACCCAAAGTTAGCAGAAGGAAAGAAATAATAAGGGTTAGAGCAGAAATAAATTAAACAGAAAATAGAAAGACAATAGAAAAAAATCAATGAAACTAAAATTTGGTTTATGAAAAGATAAACAAAACTGACAAACCCTTACCCAGACTAATGAAGAAAAAAAAAAAAAAAGAGAAGACTCAAACAAATAAAATGAGAAATGGAAGAAGAGATATTATAACTCTTGGTGGCATAATATATGCCAAAGAAGTAAAAAAGACCATAAGAGTCTATTGTGAACAATTATACATCAACAAAATGGACAACCTAGAAGAAAGGGATAAATTCCTAGAAACATACAACCTACTAAGAATGAATCAAGAAGAAACAGAAAGCTTGAACAGACCAATGACAAATTAGGAGATTGAATCAGTAATCAAAAATCTTCCAGTAAAGAAAAAATCAAGACCAGATGCCATCACGGGTGAATTCCATCAAACATTTATATAACTAATACCAATAATATTTTCTTAAACTTTTCCAAAAAAAAAATAAATAGAAGAGGAAACACTTCCAAACTCATTTTACAGGGCCAGCATCACCCTGATACCAAAGCCAGACAAAGATTCATAGGTCCCATTTGTTTATTTTTGTTTTTATTTCCATTTCTAAAGGAGGTGGGTCAAAAGGATCTTGTTGTGATTTGTCACAGAGTGTTCTGCCTATGTTCTCCTCTAACAGTTTGATAGTGTCTGGCCTTACATTTAGGTCTTTAATCCATTTTGACTTTATTTTTGTGTATGGTGTTAGGGAGTGTTCTAATTTCATTCTTTTACATGTAACTGTCCAGTTTTCCCAGCGCCACTTATTGAAGAGGCTGTCTTTTCTCCACTGTATATGATATGGGGAGGGGGAAGGCTAAGCTGTGACAAAGTGAGAGAGTGGCAGGGACATATATACACTACCAAACGTAAAATAGATAGCTAGTGGGAAGCAGCCGCATAGCACAGGGAGATCAGCTCGGTGGTTTGTGACCACCTAGAGGGGTGGGATAGGGACAGTGGGAGGGAGGGAGACACAAGAGTGAAGAGATATGGGAACATATGTATATGTATAACTGATCCACTGTGTTATAAAGCAGAAACTAACACACCATGGTAAAGAAATTATACTCCAATAAAGATGTTAAAAAAAATCCAGACAAAGACATCACAAGAAAAGAAAACCATAGGCCAATATCCCAATGAACATAGATGAAAGAATCCTCAACAAAATATTAGCAAACCAAATTCAGCAGTACATTAAAAAGAACATAAGGACTTCCCTGGTGGCGCAGCGGTTGAGAGTCCACCTGCCGATGCAGGGGACATGGGTTTGTGTCCCAGTCTGGGAAGATCCCACATGCCATGGAGTGGCTAGGCCCGTGAGCCATGGCTGCTGAGCCTGCGCGTCCGGAGCCTGTGCTCTGCAACAGGAGAGGCCACAGCAATGAGAGGCCCGCATACCGGAAAAAAAAAAAAAAAAAAAAAAGAATGTAAACCATGACAAAGTGGAATTCATCACTGGGATGCAAAAATGATTCAACATACCCAAATCAGTACATGTGACACACCACATTAACAGAATGAGATAATATTACATCATCATTTCAACAGATGCATAAAAAACTTGTTAAAATTCAACATTCTTTCACAATTTAAAAAAATCCTTTCAAAAAAATTAGGTATAGTAGGAACTTCCCTCAACACAACATGAACACATGTGAAAAGCCTATAGCTAACATGTTGAAAAAACTGAAAGCTTTTCCTCTAAAATCTGAAACAAGTCAGGGATGCTCTTTCTCACCACTTCTACTTAACATAGGACTAGAAGTCCTAGCCAGAAATTAAGAAAGAAAAAGAAATAAAAGTTGTCCAAGTTGGAAAGGAAAAAGTATAATTATTTCTGTGCATATGACATGATCCTATATTTAGAAAATTCTGGAGACTACACACACACATATCCACACACAAACACACACACACACATCTGATAAAACTAATAAATGAATCCAGAAAAGTGGCAGGATACAAAATCAACATACAAAAATTAGTTGCATTTCTATATACTAACAATGAACTAATTCAAAAAAAAAATAAAGAAAACAGTCTCATTTACAATAAATAGAATTAAAAAGAATAAAATGCTTTGAGATAAATTTAACAAGGAGGTAAAAGACCTGTACACTGGAAACTAAAACACCAATGAAAGAAATTTTAAAAGACACACATAAATGGAAAGACATTCCATGTTCATGATCTGGAAGAATCAGTATTGTTAAAACGCCAATACTACTCAAAGCAATCTGCAGATCCAATGCAATCTCTATCAAAATCCCAATACCATTTTTCACAGAAATAAAAATACAATCCAAAAATTCATATGGAACCACAAAAGACCCAAGTAGTACAAGCAATCTTGAGCAAAGAGAGCAAAGCTGGAGACAACACACTTCTTGATTTCAAAATATATACAAAGTTATAGTAATCAAAACAGTATGGTACTGGCATAAAAACAGACACTTAGACCAATGGAACAGAACTGAGAGCCCAGAAATAAACCCATGTATATACATTTAACTTATCTTTGACTAGGGGGCCAAGAGCACAAAATGAAGAAGATTAGTCTTATCAGTAAATGGTGTTGGGGGCTTCCCTGGTGGCACAGTGGTTAAGAATCTGCCTGCCAATGCAGGGCACACGGGTTCGAGCCCTGGTCCAGGAAGATCCCACAAGCCACAGAGTAACTAAGCCCGTGCACCACAACTACTGAGCCTGTGCTCTAGAGCCTGTGAGCCATAGCTACTGAGCCTGTGCACCACAAATACTGATGCCTGCGTGCCTAGAGCCCATGCTCCACAATAAGAGAAGCCACCGCAATGAAAAGCCCGCACACCGCAACAAAGAGTAGCCCCCAGTCGCTGCAACTAGAGAAAGCCCACGCGCAGCAACGAAGACCCAACACAGTCAAAAATAAAAATAAGTAAAAATAAATTTTCAAAAAAAGAAAAAAACAATGAACTCATAGAAAAAGAGATCCGACTTGTAATTACCCAGGGGGAAATGGAGGAAGGTGTTCAAAAAATACAAACTTCCAGTTGTAAGTACTAGGGACCTAATATACAACATGACAACTACTGCTAACACTGCTGTACAATATATAAGAAAGTTAAGAGAGGTCTCATCACAAGGAGAAAAAATTTTTTTTTTCCTTTCTTCTTATTGTATCTATATGAGAAGATGGAGGAATAGCTGAACCTATTGTGATAATCATTTCAGAATATACGTAAGTCAAACCATCATGCTATATACTTTACACTTCTACAGTAATGTATGTTAATTATTTTTCAATAAAACTTGAAAAAATTTTGCTAAGAGGGTAGTTCTTATATATATTGTGTTCTTTTTAAATAAATAAATAAATAAAGACAGTGGGTGGAAATTTTTGGAGGTGATGGATATGTTTATGGCATTGATTGTGGTGATGGTTTCACAGATGTATGCTTATCTCCAAACTCATCAAGTTGTATACATTAAATAATACAGCTTTTTACATGTCAATCATACCTCAATAAAGTGGTTTAAATAAAACTGACATTGCAGTAGATGGATGGTGCCCCCCCCCAAAAGATACATTCACGTCCGTATATCTTATTTTCCACACAAGATAACCTTGTGAATGTTACCTTATTTGGAAAAGGAGTCTTTGCAGATGTATTTAAGTGTCTTCAGATGAGACCACCTTGGACTACCCAGGTGGGTCCTACATCCAATGACAGTATTCTTATAAGAGACAGAAAAGAGCAAATGAACACAGAGGAGGAGAAGGCCATGTGAAGACAGAGGCAGAGACTTGAGTTATGGTGGAACATGCCAGGGAATGCCTGGAGTCACCAGATACTGGAAGAGGCAAGGATAGACTCACCCCTAGAGGCTTCAAAGGGAGCACAGCCTTGCCAACAACTTGATTTCAGATTTCTGACCTCCAAATTGTGAGAGAATAAATTTACGTTGTCTGAAGCCACCAAGTTTGTGGTAATTTGTTACAATAGCCCTAAGAAGCTAATAGACCGATGTCAACACAGAAATGACACAGCTGTTAGAATTATCTCACAAGGAGCATAAAGAAACCATCATATAAATGTTTCAACTAGCAATCACAAATATGTTTCAAACACAGGAAAATATAGAAAGGGTCAACAAAGAAACAGAAGATATAAAAAGAAACCAAATGGAAATTTTAGAAATGAAGAATATAGTAACCCAAATAAAAAGAACCCAGTGGATGAGCTTAACAGCAGAATGGAGATGACAAAGGAAAGAATGAGTGAGCTTGAAAATAGAATGATAGAAATGACCCAATATGAACAACAGAGAAAAAATAGATTGAGAAGGAAGGAACAGAGAGAGACCCAGGGACCTGTGGTTCTATTATAAAAGAGCTAGTATTTGTGTCATCGGCGTCCCAGAAGGAGAGGAGAAAGAAGGTGGGGCTAAATACAATTAAATATTTAAAGAAAAACAGGGAATGATGTTTTCTACATATTATAGACAAAAAGTTACTATCCCTGTGCAAGATCTATCTTAGGATCCTTCTCCACCCACATTTCCTTCTAGGGGATCTTTCCTACCCACAGGATCTCTTCTTAAATGAATTACAACTGGACAGGTATGGTCACTTGGTCCCAGGTTAGCTTATTCATAGGCTACCAGTGGCCCATGACAAAGCTCTCTGGACAAAAAGGGGTAGGTGACAGCTATCTGCTGAGCCAATCGGCTTCTCTTTGAACTGCTGCTATAAACTATAGCTCTTAAAAGTATAAACTTTCCTGTGGGCTGGGGAAGATGAGCATAATGATTGCATTATGATAAAACTTGCACACTAATTGACAAGAAATTGTGTTAACAATATACTGGTAAGTATGAAAAAGAAGGTATTAAAAACAGAATGTATAGTATAATCCCATTTGGGGGAATACATATGTGTATGTATGTATACATATACATACATATATACATATACATGTGTGCATACATATGTGTGTAAATATTTGTGTGTGTGTATATATCTCAAAAACATGAAGAGTGAAAGGAAGAAATTATCAGAGATTCTCTATCTTTTCTTTTGCTAATTTTCACCCTTTTTCTAACAATATGGGTTACTTGTATCATTTTTTAAGTAAAAATAACTTGAAAAATCATAATGATTTCTGTTCTGCTCTGTTTGAGTTTGGTTTTCATTTCAAATTCACATAACCTATAAATTCTAGTCTGGTGTAAGCTGAGACTAAGCTCCTGTACTGGCCAAAAACACCTTCCCCACACACACTAAGTGAGGCTGATTAGGGTGAAGCACTGTTTTTCTTAAGCTACATGTCTTTCATCAAAGTATTACTACCAGAGAACATTATAAACAGTGAGCAAAATAAAGGAAAACATGCTCGAAAGAATATTTGCTGGTGAAAAATACATGAAGTTTATTACATTTTTTTCTTTGAGTACACCCAAGTAACACATTATGATTAAACAGGAAAAGCAGAGTTGACCCATGTGTGCCACATGCGTACAGACACGCACCCCCTTAGAGACCCCAGTAAAATAGCCAGTATAACACAGCCGTATCCCCAGAACATGATCCCCCCCCAAGAGCAATGCTCATGTAGCTCATGTAGACTCGTGTAGGTAAATTAAAGCAGATGAATCTTTAAGAGTCAAGCTGTAGCTTCTACTCGAGTTTTATGGAGGCTCTCCAGGAACATTTACAACCTAAAAAAATCTCTTGCTCAGCTGGAGTAAAGTTGTAATTGGAAGCCTTTAAGATGACGAAAGAGTTATTAGAAATGTCATCACCACCATGTAAAGTGCCAGACCTGGTCATTCATATTCAATCCCCACTTGGCCCTCAATGGCAGGCATTGGCCCAAATTACCCAGATGAATTACATGAGCCCTTCCATCCATCTGGAACTCAAAGCATACTCGGTGTTATAAGAGAGAAAGGAAATGGACACTGGCCCCGGGCATGGGAGGTGTTCAGCATGTGACTGGAGTTTCCTCCTGTTGGCTCATTTAATCCTCACTTTCACCCTTCGAGCTCTCTATTATCTCCATTACACAAAAGATGACCAAAGCCAAAGTAAAAGAAGTTTGGGGGGGCTTCCCTGGTGGCGCAGTGGTTGGGCGTCCGCCTGCCGATGCAGGGGACACGGGTTCGTGCCCCGGTCCGGGGGGATCCCACGTGCCGCGGAGCGGCTGGGCCAATGGGCCGTGGCCGCTGGGCCTGCGCGTCCGGAGCCTGTGCTCTGCAGGGGGGGAGGCCGCGGCAGTGGGAGGCCCGCATACCGCAAAAAAAAAAAAAAAAAAAGAAGTTTGGGGAACAGATTTTAATTTAATTCAGTTGCATAGAAGAGGGGCTCTCAGAAAAGCAATGACATTCAAAGAAGTATTCAATAGAAGCAGCTTCCACGTCCCCCAGGGATGGTTTTCCTGAGCTGATGCTACTGTGTCCCAGCCCCCATCAACCCCACCTTTAGCTCCAGATACAGTTGAGCAATCTTTCTCTCCACACTCCTTGAATCCTGCTCCCAAGCAAGCCTGCTGCATTTGCGTCTTTAAACTTTAGCAGGCATTTAAACTACCACTCTCTTTCCTAGGGGAATTTGTACTTTAATCCTTAACTCCTTTGGTTTGGGAAGCAAAAGGAAAGTAGGAAGTGCTTTGAAGCAAAAGCCCTTTTTAGTCCTTGTGCAATCTCATCAGTAGGGGGCTTCCGACGGACACGCTGTGGGATAAAAGAGATGTTAGGAAACCCCACTCTCCGCATAGGCTACATAATTTTCAGGGTCCAGTACAAAATTTAAATGCAAGGTTTGTTCGGAAACTGTTAAGAATTTCAAGACTGTGTCAGCACAGCGTAAAACTGAGCACAGGTCGTGGCCCATGAAGCCAGCTCTGCCCACGCTGGGCTTCTTACCACCGCGGCCTGGGCCCCCTGCTTAGGCCCAGAGCTGCACCACTGGCCTCCCTCCCTTGGAGCTGCAGGCTCACATCCACCCCTGACTTCTTTCCGCCGGCGGCCACCCACCCACCCGCTCGACTCCCCATCTTCTCCCACCGTCCTGGCTACACGCAAGGAGGCACCTTCCTCTCCTGCCCCCAAGAACAAGCACACAAGCCCTTCTCGTGGTAAGGATTTCACTCTTAACTTCCATGCTACAACAGACAAGGGACAATAAAGATAGCAGACCAACGGGATATATGGAGCTTACTGAGTTCTCACGAGGGGTCCCTGGTCCCCAGGTTCAGATTCCCTTCTCAGACGTCTCAACAGAGACGCCTTCAGCTCGTATGTATTCCTGGAAGTGGAGCTCACAAAGCAGCTCCACCCTGGGGGAAGGCCACCTAAGGCAGAGTGGCAAACTGACTATGACACGGGACCCAGAGCGAGGGGAACCTGGCTGCAAACGCTGGTTAGGACCTACCTGCCTCTGGGCAAGTTACTTCCTTAAACTTCCCCAGGCCTCAGTTTCTCAATCTGTGACATGGGGATAAGAGCGCACTGAGGTAGGCGGGGCAGACTAAAGTTGGGACCCTCTCTGAGGAGGACGCAGCTAAAACCACAGACCCTGGCAGACTCAACCTCTTGAAACCTGCCCACCCAGGAGTCTCTCCAGAATTTCTACAGTTCCCAGTAAACAAGATAAAAGGTGATGAGCAACAAAACATGATTTTAGGAACACCATTTAGGGTTTGCCATGGGAGACCACCACATACACAGCCCCCTGTGTTGGACATCTGGTCTGCGGCTGGGGTGGAGGGGCTCAAAGAGGGTAGTGAATACAAACTTCTGAACCGAGGGTGAAACACTACGGTCCTGCAAGCCCCTCCGGCACCAGCTGCTGCAACATTTGGGTAAAAGCCAATAGTGGGTTTCTGACAGTGAGAAATCCACTGTGAGTCCTTTCTGTTAGGAGCCAGAGCACAGGGGGTCGCCAATGGGTGCTGCAGTAGCAGCAGCAAAGAGGGGCACGTGGCTTTAGAGGCTCCCATGACATTCGTCCGGCCCGTGTTCCCCAACACTGCCCCACTGCCCAGAGCAGAGCCTGAGACAAAGGCTTGCCTGCAGAGCGTTCATATGGAAAATGATCCCAGGGAGTGGGCATGAGGGCCAGGGGGAAGAGAACAGGGGCACGTGGCTGAGCCGCCAGGGTTACGAGTGACAGGTGGTCACCCCACTGAGATCTTCCGAGGCTTGTGACATAGGTCTCAGAAGGGTCTGCCTGGAGACGGAAGGGAGAAGCATTTATCCATTGACTCTTCTTCTTATGGGTCGAGGGTGGTCACGTGAACATTAACTCCTGCACTTCCCAGGTTAAGCCTCGCATCCCAAGCCCAGGTATCAAAGAAGACTCAAGGTGGGAAGAGAGAGGTATGAGGCTCAGGACAAAGATGGGCTCCCTCTCTGCACCTACGCAAAGCTCATCGAAGCCTGCTCGGAAGCAGCCACTGCCACAGGGGCTGATACAAGACATGGGGCCCAGAGGATTTGCAGTGTCCCACACAACACCCATCCAAGAGGGTTACTGTGAAAAGGAAAAGGGAAAAGGGAAGTGTCAGCTCCCTTAGCTCTGAGCCTAGCACACAGCAAGTGCAGAATCCTGGCTGGTATTGCTATAAGTGGTATTATTTGGACCCTTTCCTCCTTAAGTCTGAAGATATGTCCTGGCAGAACATTAGGGGTCCTTTTTCTCCTCTACTAGACCCTTTACATCTTGGAGCAGCTTCAGATTTGGTGACATCCAAGACCCCTGGACTTCTCTCTGCTCTGAAATGACACCCCTGGGCAAATCCCTGAAAGAATGTTCATTCCCACTGTTCTTTCTCCATGGAAAGCCCTACTTAAAAATAACCAAATGAGCACAAAACCCATGTGTACTTGAAGGGCTGTCTCAGAAGTGTTTGGATGTTTTTACCTCTTTCTTTCCTCTTTTAAGAAGAAGCCTATTCAAACAAGAGGTCATAATTACAAAGATTTCTCAGGTTTAAATACAGAGTAAAATAAATAACCCTCTGACTTAGAAACCAAAATGCTGTCGGGGGAAAATAACGAGAATGCTGACCAGCCCAATAAGACCAAGAAAATCCTCCAATACACAGCTTGAAACCCACAGGAGGCAAAGGGGTCATTCTCAGTGCTGCCAGTCTGATGTGAAGGACTCAACCGTGGCATTTGATTTGAATTCAAAGTCAATAAAAAATTGCAAGTACAAAGAGAGAGTCCCCATCTTAACCAGATAATTTATCCTCAAAAACCCTTGGGATGCTCAGACTTTGCATTTGTTCACTCTCTTTCCCCAGAGCAATCCCCTCTTTTTTCTCCCGTGGCACCAGTAAAACAGCAATTAATAGGAGCATATGGAGAATGGAGTGTTCTAGTTAATTGAATTTTCTAGTTAAAGAAAGGCTAGTTCCCTAACAACCCCTTCCGTCCAGTGAAGTTTCCAAAACATCGGAGACAACTTCCCTACTTTACAAAGTGGATGCTAGGGGACAGAATGGAATCTGTGTTTTAGAATTCAGTCTCATCTAAACTTTAGGCCTTCTTCATGCTATACACTTAACAGAACAGTGAATAGGAGATGGCACTGTTTGAGCATCAGACTTATATTCAAATCCCCAGCTGTCCCTTACTAGCTAAGTGACATTACACAGATTACTACCCTCTCTGAGCCTCTTTTTTTGATTATTCTTGAAATGGGAGTGATGAAATCTGCATCATAGAGGTTCCATGTGTCTGATACACGTAAGACACTCAGTAAATGGAGGCATCATGATTGTCCTCAGGGCTCGCAGTTTAAAGCTGTCGAAGAAGAGAGAGAAGGTGTAGGAGACGGTGCTGAGTCGTACTGTTGCCAGCAGGCCCTCTAAGAGTTTCTTTACTGCCAGAAAATTATTCTGTATCGACCTGTTTTTTCTTACTTGCCTCTTTCTCCAAAAAGAGAACAGAGAGAACTATAATCTGCTTAGCTGGTCTCACAAATTCATGAGTTTAAATGTCTTAAGTGTCTCTCTGCTCACCCTCTGTCTCGTACACATTACACATGAAGGACCAGCACAGCTCTTATGGTTATAGAACCAGAAGGCAGCTTCAAGACCAATGTGGCTTATGAGACACTCACGAGGCCCTGCCTGCTCAAATATACCCTCCCCCAAACCTGTCACATGACTTAAATTTCTTCCATCCAAGTTATCCCTTCGGGTTAAGGCATTTCTCCAGAGGGCTCCATTGGTTGACAAGGAAAGAAATCTCTTCTTTCAAGAGATTTGATCAAAAATTAGTTATCAGATTAACTAGTTCCTATCCAGGAGAAGTTCTGGTTCTCTGGTCTCTCTTCATCCTTGACTCTGTGCTAAGGCATCCTCATTCCTGCCCACGGGTTGGATCACCAACCTCTAAATCCAGCCCAAATCATTCCTCAAAACATCACACCCATTCAATGGCTTTAACATCTCCATTCAGATGCCTCAAGAGCACCCCATAATAATTCTACACCCACCCTGCTCCAGGGTTTCCTGTCTCAATGATTTGCACTACTTACCATCCAACCATGTAAGCTGGAGACCTAAGACGCATCCTTTATTAATACCTCTCCTTCACTGCCAAAGCACTAAGTCCTGTTGACTTTAACCTACTAAAGATCTTTTGAATCCATCTGCCTCTCTAAATCTTCACTGCCATTCCTTAATCCAATCTGATATCATGTCCCCCCCTCTAGACCTTCACTGTCTAAATGACATCCCCTCAAAATCGTTCTCCACGTTGCAGCCAAATCTCATCCTTATAAAAAATGACATTAATTCATGCCTCTCCTCCAACCAGATCATTTTATGATTTCTCACAATCATCAGGATAAGGTCCAAAATCTTTAACATGGCTTGTCCGCTGCAGTATGGGGACTCCACCCGTCTCTCCAGCCATGTATCTCCCCACTCCTCCCCTCCTTTCCCTGAGCCACTCTCGCCATCTTTCAGTTTTCCCACACACATTACGCTTTCCCACTTACAGAGCTTTGATAAAAGCTGTTCTCATGGCTTGAAATACTGTCCTCAATCTCATTTCTCTTCATGTAATTAACTCCTAATCAAGCTCCTAATTTTAGCTCAAACTGTAACTTTCTTAGAAAGTCTTCCATGATCCCCAAAGATAATCAGTGATTTGGTGAGAGGCTGGGCTACAAAACCATTGGAGGATAGATTAGGATCGACTGGAGAGTTTTCCTAAACATATTTTCAAAATATAAGTGCCTTTCAACCCTGCCCTAATCTAAGCTTGCTGGTTCTCTCTCAAGCGTACACACACACACACACACACACACACACACACACACACACACACACCCCACATCTATCACCAGATTTTCATTTGATACTCACATATGCCCCAGTGAGATACCATTAATTATTATCATTAGCCATTACTATGAGTGGGAGTGTGTTATGTGCTTCAGAAGCATGCAAGTGGAAAAATATTGAGAACTACCCTTCTAGATGTTCTTTAAAGAGTCTTCCAATGACAAACCTGTAATTCTCTGATGTGCAAGGTATCATGCTAGGACCAGACATTCCCATAGGCACTCTCTGGAAGTGAAAGGTATTAATACCCAGTAGAGCTGGGGTTGCCAGAAAGATGTCAGTTATATTTGAATTTCAGATAAATGACAAATAACTTTTCAATATATGTCTTAAATCTCTCATGGGATATACTTATACTGAAAAATTGTTGTTTATCTGAAATTCAAATTTAACTGATGTCCTATATTTTTATTTGTTAAATCTGACAACGCTACATGAGGCAAATCTTTGATAAATGGGAGATATGTGGTGGTTAAAATCTTCTCCCTTCCCAAGGACTGTCCTGAGACACAGTAGTTTGTATAATATGATGGGTCCTGCAAGATCCGGCAATCAGCATTCCTGGACAGGAAGCAGTGGCCGACATCCTCACATCAGCTTCCTCACCTTTCCTGAATGCCCTCTTCACTCCTGCTTCCTTGAGACCAAATTCCCTAAGAAGCTTTGGTCTCCATGTAAGATTTGGCCTTAGGTTCTGCTTCCTAGGAAACCCTATCCATCAAGAGGGAAAGGAGAAATAAACTGTGATTTATTCATAGGATGGAATTCTATACAAGTTAGTATATATGAGTTAAATTTATATGCATCAACATGGATAGATTTCAAAATTGATGTTAAGTAAGAATAACAAATTACCAAAAACATATATACAGTATTTTACTATCTCTTTCAATGCAGAACAATAGCTACATTGTTTGGAAGCATATAAATGTAGTAAAATATAAAATTATGGATGAAATTCAAACAAGCCAACTTAAGGAAGTTGGTTATCTCTGGTGAGGGAAAGAGGGAAGAAGGAACAAGGATGGGGATAGATGTAGAGAGATTTTAACTGTAACAGTTCATTTCTCAAAGAAAAAAGCTATCTGAAGCAAATACTGCAAAATGTTAAAACCTGTTCATTGTAAATGGTAGATATATGGTATATAATTCTCAATATATGGTAATATAAATCTATACTTTTCTGTATGGTTGACATTTCATAATTTTTTTAAAACCTAATGACATTTAAAATCAGCTGCTTCTAGATAGACAACAGGCAAATGAAAAGATGCTCAACATTGCTAATCACTGGGGAAATGCAAATCAAAACCATGAGATATAATCTCAAACCTGTCAGAGTGGCTATCATCAAAAAGACCACAATCAGGGCTTCCCTGGTGGCGCAGTGGTTGAGAGTCCGCCTGCCGATGCAGGGGACACAGGTTCGTGCCCCGGTCTGGGAAGATCCCACATGCCGCGGCGCGGCTGGGCCCGTGAGCCATGGCCCCTGAGCCTGCACGTCCGGAGCCTGTGCTCTGCAACGGGAGAGGCCACGACAGTGAGAGGCCCGCGTACCACACAAAAAAATAAATAAATAAAAAGAAAATTTTTTAAAAAACACACCACAGCAAGGGAGAGATGTTGGTGGGGCAAATGGAGTGGTCTCAAGGAAGATGAAAGAAGAAATCTAGGAGCTATAATAACATCAGGTGAAATTACTTACAAGACAAACCCCTCCTCTATGAACACAGCTCCTGGTGCTTTCTCTTCTTCACACTATCACCATTACAACCCGATATTTGCATGGCAGTGTTTTGAGGTCTCTCTCCTCTCAATCCTAAGGTCCATGAAGGTAGGAGCCACGTTTGCGGTGTCCACCACTTTATCTCCCAGGCCATCATATTGACTGATGCCTTATGGGACTTAATAATATTTGTGGAATGAATAAATTTATAACCACAGGAATAATCACCCCTTAAGAGTCAAATTGCAATGAAAGAAAGCAATTTCCAAAAATAGAATATAATTGAAAAAATTAATGGTTCAAGTAATAAGACATATGATGTCATTGTGCCTTGGGAGGTTTGCATGGAGAAGGAGAGATGTGGGTTGAGCCCTAACCCCGTCCCCACCCGCTTTGCTGTGTGACACCCAGCTCGACTGTGGACATTTCACTGCTATTCCACACTGAATATGACTCACTTGCCAAAGTTAAATACAGATCGTTGTACTTCAAGGTTCTCTGATTTTATTTGCAAAGTTTCTCTTTTGTCCTGTGGGCCTGTGATTAAATAGGAGAAAACTAATGTGATTAATAGGATCTTAAAGTTTTGATTCTGCAAATACCAATTTCTCTGAGTTGTACCTACTACCTCTTTAAAATTGACATGATCTTAAAATTAACTTCTTGGCATCCCAGGTCTGATGAATTCCTAACAAAATTAATTAAAACTCTTTGTAAAGACTATAGACACACAAACACACAGAGGGAGGGAGAGGGGAAATAAGAACTTGAACTTATACAACATCTTCAAAAAGGGTGCCTCTTTTATCTACCAAAAGGGAAAGAATGAGAAGGAAAAAAAACTTCCTCTTTAAAATTGGCATAGCCTAAACCTTAAACTTCTTGGCATCCCACGTCTGAAGAATTCCTAATAAAATTAATTAAAGCTCTTTGTAAATAAAAATATATATGTATGATGAGACTAAGACCTTGAATTTATGCAACAACTTCTAAAAGGGTGCCTCATTTATCTATCGAGAGAGAGAACAAGAGTAATAAAAATTCACTTTGAGTAACAAATGGATAAATATTAATAGTATTATTATCCTTGCCTATAGAATGAATACAAGAAGCAAAAAAACGATCAGGCAACTTGCCCAAGGTCACTCTGGAAGTCAGTCACAGGGATAAGAATAGAATCCAGGTTTCCAGTCTCCTGGCCCAAAGCGTTTCTTTCAGGGACATAAATTAAAAGACTGTTTAGGTCTCTATATTCTCCAGATGTTGCCATCTCCTCAACGTCCTTGGGCCGCCACCCAATGCTTTCACATTTTTTATGAAGTTAGATGAAAGTCTCCCTCCTCCTGACAGCTTTATTACCCCCAGAAACAATTATCTCCCTCTAACTCAGAAAGTTAGACTCAATTGTTGGTGCAGTAACCAAACAGGAGTCAAAGACATTTCTATGATTGATGCACCCTTCAGTGGAAAACAGCTGAAAATATTACTGCTTTGATATTCCCATTTTTTTCCAGGCCTAAAGGTTAATCAGTTGAAAATGTTACACACAAAGTCTTTTTTAAAAGTCCAACAACAAAGAGACTGTGTATGTTGGCAAACTCCTCCCAAGGCCAGGAAGAGTTGTTAACACCCAGAAGAAAAGTATGAACAAATGGGGGCAACGTAAGAATTTTCAAGATCGTGGGATGGTTTGGTGCCACGTCGTGCAAGGGCAGGCCACCAAGAGGGGCTAAAATTACTTATGAGTGTGACTGTCAGTCTCAAGGGAAGGAAAAAGAAAACATATACAAAAATATAGAGAAAATGAAGAGAGACAAAAGAAAGAAGAGAAATACAAAAAGGAAAGAATGAAGTATATGTTAGTAATAACTAAAATAACATTTAGAGCTTATAAAAGGTTTCGTGTAATGTCAAAACTCCTTCACAGTAGACATCATCCCAACTTGACAAACGAGGCTCATATGCCAAACGTCCGACTGTGAGGCCATAGATGGTAGATTCAGAGAGCATCCTTTCACCATCTCCACCAAGGACCCAAGGAAGCATCTACTGGGTCATATCGGGGCATTAAGATGAGACTCTGACCGTGGCCCCAGGGACTATGTGGGCACTCTCAGCAGTGTAAGGTAGTGTCAAGAGCCTCAGAAGCCCTCGCTCCAGACTCTGCACAAGTCCTATACCTACTCCAGCAACAGCAAAGATGAGAAGATTGCTTCTTCAAAAGTGAACAGTAAACAAGTGAACTTATTTACACAGCAGAAATAGAGTCACAGGTGTAGACAACAAACTTATGGTTACCAGGGGGAAAGGGAGAGGGAGGGATAAACTGGGAGATTGGGACTGACACACACACAGTGCTATATACAAAACAGATAACTAATAAGGACCTACTGTGTAGCACAGGGAACTCTACTCAATACACTGTAATGACCTATATGGGAAAGGAATCTAAAAAAGAGTGGATGTGCGTCTATGTATTACTGATTCACTTTGCTGTACACCTGAAACTAACACACCATTGTAAATCAACTCTACTCCAATAAATTTTTTTTTAATTTTAAAAAGTAAATAAATTTCATGGGTGACTTAAAAAAAAAAGGAATGGAATACAGCACAGCCGTGTAAAGAACTATTGTTGCATACGCAGACATAAACGAAGCTTGCATACAGAACATTGAGAACAAAGGGCCAGGTACAAAAGTGTACATTCTCTATAATTTCATTTATATGAAGTTCAAGAATAGGCAAAACTAATCTGTGGTGATAGAAGTAGGAATAGGGCTACCCTGGAGGAGGTGTATTGAATGGAAGGGGTCATGAGCGAGTCTGCTGAGGGCTGGAAATGTCCTACATTGTGATCTGAGCTTACACAGGACTGAACAGCTAAGATTTGTGCCTTTTCTCTATGTAAGTTACATCTCAATATTTTAAAAATAAATAAAATAAAAGGATGCCTTCAACAGAAATTGTTTACATTTCCAAGTTGATTCAATGACTAGCTGAAATCGGCTGCAGTATATGAATGAAAGTTCTGATTGGAAAGGAAAAGAAACGAACAATCTGGGGGGAGGAGAGAGGATGTCTTAGGTTTGGGAGGGACAAGCACAAAAAAATGCCATTGTGGGAGTTGGGGTGAGGTCGGGAGAAAGTGCAGAAAAAGAGATGAGGGGGTTACCATTCAGTTCAATAACATCCAGTCCATAAATAACTACTGAGCACTTTCTCAGTGCCAAACACAATGCAAAGTTCTAGGTCAGTTTCTCAAAGTGCGCCCGCGTCAACCGCATCCAAATCATGTAAGTTGTTTATTTAAAGGGCAGATTCTTGGGTCCTTCCCCTGATCTACTGATTCAGAAACTTAGTGGGCTGGGCCCCGGAATCTCATTTTCAACAGACACCCCAGGTGACTGTACAAAGATGAATAGTATATACTCTGCTCTGCACTAACCTCTCTGTCCTCAAGGGGATTAGGGGATGGAAACCGAGACATACAAACAGGTAATTTCCATGTAATATGGCAGCTACAATGACAGATATGCCAAGATGGCTAAAACCATCTGAGGGTGGAGGAAGGAAGGTAGGTCAAATCAGGCAAAGCAATGCCTGTGCTGAATCAAAAAGGCTGTATACCAATTAGCAGAGCAAATGTGGGTGAAGGAGAAGGTAGAAAGGTAATTGGTTTGCAAAGTGTGGTTCCCAGAGCACAGAGTTAGCATCACCTGGAAACTTGCTAGAAATGCAAATTCTCAAGACTATACCCCAGACTCACTGAATCAGAATTTCTGGGGGGTGGGCCCAGCAATCTGTGTTTTCAAGCCCTGGAGGAATCTGAGGCCCACTCAAGTTAGACAACCAGAACTGTCAGGGAGGCCGCTTCAGAGCCAGCTGCCCGGGTCTAAATCCAAGGCTCTGCAGCTTACTGGCTGAGTGACCATAAGTGAATTACTTAATCTCTTTGGGCCCCGGTTTCATCATCTCTGTAATAATATTACTTAATTCATAATTATTACATATAACATGCCTGGCACATAATAAGCGCCGTATACGTGTTTGTTTTTATTAGTAGGAGTGTAGACAAACGGACCAGCAGGAGCTTTGGCAGGGCTGTTTCACGGGTAGCTGGTCTCTGAGCATAGGGCATGAATCAGGGTGTGACAAAAGTGCTGGCAATGTTGGCAGGGGACAGACCATGGCATTTCATGTTTAAAAAAGAAAAAGACATCTGGGGACTTCCACTTCCAAAAAGATGGACTCCTTATAATTTTTCCTATTTCTCCTGCTAAGTACAATGAAAACCGTGGACATTAAAAATAAAATGCTGAGAAGTGGAGAGAAAAAAGCAGACCAGGGAGAGACCAGGACCCAAGGAATGACATAGTGATGAATTAACTGGATTTTTTCTGTTTTTGGCTTCACATTGTCCCAGACTTGGAGCTTAAGTAACTGGCAACCCAGAAATGCCATGGAGAGCAAACAAAAGAAGCCCAGCAAAAGCCTGCTCTCTCCTGCCAAAGGACCAGGAAAGGGGTAGCCTAGAAAGGCAAGACTTTTAGATGATTACTTCTCTACTCCAGCCAAACACCTGAAAAAACAGCTGTGGCTCCACCTTTCCACCCATGCCCCCAAAGACCGAGTGAGGACCCTCGACTCCCCCCTGCCAGGCTGTAGCCAGGTGCCCCAACCCCTGCACCAGGGAGGGGTCAGAGAGGCCAGGTAGGGATCTGGGACTTCATTGCCCATCAAGCAATAACAAACCACCCCTTCCTGGTGTCAATGGAGACTTTGGGGAGGCCAGAGCTCCCACCCCCATGCAGCAGTAAGGAGGAACACCCACCCTTCTTCTACCAAGGACCCCACCCCTTCTGAAGGATATCAGCATCTGATTTGTGATCTGGTACTCTAATTTTGCAAAAGTTACTGTTAGGGGAAACTTGGGAAAGGGTGCATGGGCTCTGGATGAATTATGTCTTAAAACTGAGTGTGCATCTACAGTGATCTCAAAATTTCAAAATTTAATTAAAAAGAAAACTTAACGAAATCATACGGCAAAGAGCTATGGGTTCTAAGCGAAGAGTGACAGATTAGATTTGTACCATAATCAACGTTTGCTGAGTGCAATTTCCAAACAGCTCGAGCCATGACAACCTCCGAACATCACTGAAATTCATCTGAGAGAGCCTTGGGCACACACGCTACAGGATGCCTGCTCTGGAGAAAGAATCTTCCATTTGGCATCATCAGAGCCCATGGCTAGTCTCCCTTCACCTATCAATTGTAGGAGAGGTCAGTGGAACCTAAAGGACAGTTTGAAGTTTCCTGGTTTCTAGGGTGATGAGCCTAATGCTGGTAGGAAGCCTTGGAGGGCAATGGATGGAATTGCCTATGGAGAGCAAGATCTTGTTTTGAGAGGCTCTTGTTTCTGACAAATATTCTGTGAACCAACACTGTTAACCCCAGCAGGATCTGAAAGTCTGAAAGGGTAAACACAAATCAATGTGACCAGTGACCAGAGGAGGCTGCGGGACACTTTTTTTTTTTTTTTTTTTTTGCGGTATGCGGGCCTCCCACCGCTGCGGCCCCTCCCGTCGCGGAGCACAGGCTCCTGACGCGCAGGCCCAGCGGCCACGGCTCACGGGCCCAGCCGCTCCGCGGCATGTGGGATCCTCCCGGACCAGGGCACGAACCCGCGTCTCCTGCATCGGCAGGCGGACTCCCAACCACTGCGCCACCAGGGAAGCCCCCGGGACACTTTTTTAACAAGAGAGACTTTTGAAAATAAAAACTGCAACTCACTTCCTGTACAATCAATTTATTTCCACTTGTACAGCTCTGGTTCCATCACTTCAAGCCCTGCCCTGGGGGGGATGGAGTTGCCCTGGCCAGCAACAGCTGAAGAAGGGAGGGAGAAGAAGAGAGCAGTCTGATGATTAACAAACACTTGTGGAAACCCTGCAGTGAAAACAAACCGTACTTGATGGGGAGTATTGAAGGGAAGATAAATCAGAGAGTGCTTGAGCTCAAAGAAGAGGGAGAGGTCAAGGTGGGCTTCTAGGAAGAGGTGGGGCTTTTGCTGAGTCCTGAGAGCAGACAGTACCCAGCTAGAGTCTGACACACATGGGGCCTGAGGGACAGAGGAAGGGACCTGGGGTGAGACAGGAATTCACTCTTAGGCAAGGAGTTTTGAACACAGGTCCATTGTCAAACTGGGGCTCATTGGCTGAGTTAGCAAAAACGTGAAACTAACAAGGATAGAATGGCAACATGAATCTCTAAGGTGATTTGTGCAAAGAGTAATAACAATAAAATTATTAAATCAATTTTTAAAAAACCTGTTGTGGTCACAGACTCTGTACTGGAAGTGTAGGTGGCTCAGCACAAATCCATACTCAATCCCAGTCCCGAAGGACATCACGTTCCGTAGTGGAAATGCACAAATATACAGGAAATAAGAGGTTTTCTGTTGGTGATGAGGAAATTGCAACATTTTTGTACAGAGTCTAGAATAATGGGATTATGTTTTTATTCTGATTTAAAATGTAGGGTTTTTTAATTCAGGTATGATGAGGCCAACAGATCAGGAGACAACTGCCATTGAAGAGACAGTTTGTCAGAATTCCCAAGAGGAGGGGGCGTCACATACAGAGTCACATGGGGAAGCACCAGGGTCAGTCAGGAGGCAGAAAGGGCAAACGGAAAATGTGGGCCAGCACCCTTAATGCGGTTTCCACAGGAAGGGACAGGTGAGGCAGGCTAGCAGGCTTAGGATTGACTTGTTTCAACAATTTCAGCAGGTGGACCTTCAAGATGGCGGAAGAGGAAGACATGGAGATCACCTTCCTCCCCACAAATACATCAGAAATACATCAACATGTGGAACAGCTCCTACAGAACACCTACTGAACGCTGGCAGAAGACCTCAGACCTCCCAAAAGGCAAGAGACTCCCAAACTACCTGGATAGGGCAAAAGAAAAGACAGACAAAAGAATAGGGACGGGACCTGCACCACTGGGAGGGAGCTGTGAAGGAGGAAAGATTCCCACACACTAGAAGCCCCTTCACTGGTAGAGATGAAGGGGGGAAGCTTTGGAGCCATGGAGGAGAGCGCAGCCACAGGGGTGCGGAGGGCAAAGCGGAGAAATTCCTGCACAGAGGATCCGTGCTGACCGGCACTCACTAGCCTGAGAGGCTTGTCTGCTCACCCGCCGGGGCGGGCGGGGGCTGGGAGCTGAGGCTCGGGCTTCGGTCAGATCGCAGGGAGAGGACTGGCGGCATGAACACAGCCTGAAGGGGGCTAGTGCACCACGGCTGGCCGGGAGGGAGTCCGGGAAAAAGTCTGGAACTGCCTAAGAGGCAAGACACCATTGTTTGGGGGTGCGTGAGGAGAGGGGATTAAGAGCACCACCTAAATGAGCTCCAGAGACGGGCGCGAGCCGTGGCTATCAGCACGGACCCCAGAGACGGGCATGAGACACTAAGGCCGCTGCTGCCACCACCAAGAAGCCTGTGTGCGAGCACAGGTCACTCTCCACACCTTCCCTCCCAGGAGCCTGTGCAGCCCGCCACTGCCAGGGTCCCATGATCCAGGGACAACTTCCCTGGGAGAACGCACGGTGTGCCTCAGGCTGGTGCAACGTCACGCTGGCCTCTGCCACCGCAAGCTCACCCTGCATCCGTACCCCTCCCTCCCCCCGGCCTGAATGAGCCAGAGCCCCCAAATCAGCTGCTCCTTTAACCCCGTCCTGTCTGAGCAAAGAACAGACGCCCTCAGGTGACCTACACGCAGAGGCGGGTCCAAATCCAAAGCTGAACCCCAGGAGCTGTGCGAAAAAAGAAGAGAAAGGGAATTTTCCCAGCAGCCTCATGAACAGCGGATTAAATCTCCACAATCAACTTGATGTACCCTGCATCTGTGGAATACAGGAATAGACAACAAATCATCCCAAACTGAGGAGGTGGACTTTGGGAGCAATGATATATATATATTTTTTTTTCTTTCTTCTCTTTTTGTGAGTGTGTATGTGTATGCTTCTGTGTGTGATTTTGTCTGTATAGCTTAGCTTTTTTGCTCCTAGGGTGCTGTCTGTCCGTTTTCCTTGACTTTTTTTTTTTAGCACTTGTTATCACTACTGGATTTGTTTTTTCATTTCATTGCTCTCTTCTTTCTTTCTTTTCCTTTTATTATTACTTTTAAATTTTTTTATTTTTAATAATTATTTTTATATAACTTTATTTTATTTTTTTCTTTCTTTCTTTCCTTTTTTCTCCCTTTTCTTCTGAGCCGTGTGGCTGACAGGGTCATGGTGCTCTGGCTGGGTGTCAGACCTGTGCCTCAGAGGTGGGAGAGCCGAGTTCAGGAAATTGGTCCACCAGAGACCTCCCAGCTCCACGTAATATCAAATGGCAAAAGCTCTCCCAGAGATCTCCATCTCAATGCTAAGACCAAGCTCCAACCAATGACCAGCCAGCTACAGTGCTGGACACCCTATGCCAAACAACTAGAAAGACAAGAACACAACCCCACCCATTAGCAGAGAAGCTGCCTAAAATCATAATAAGGTCACAGACACCCCAAAACGCACCACCAGACACAGACCTGCCCACCAGAGAGACAAGATCCAGCCTCATCCACCAGAACACAGGCACTAGTCCCCTCCACCAGGAAGCCTATACAAACCACTGAACCAAACTTGGCCAACCTTTGGAAGTTTTAGCCACAGCAATCATAGAAGAAAAAGAAATAAAAGGAATCCAAATCAGAAAAGAAGTAAAGCTGTCACCCTTTGCAGATGACATGATACTATACATAGAGGATCCTAAACACACTACCAGAAAACTACTAGAACTAATCAATGAATTTGGTAAAGTAGCAGGATACAAAATTAATGCACAGAAATCTCTTGCATTCCTATAAACTAATGATGAAAAATCTGAAAGAGAAATTAAGGAAACACTCCCATTTACCATTGCAACAAAAAGAATAAAATACCTAGAAATAAACCTACCTGAGGAGACAAAAGACCTGTATGCAAAAAACTATAAGACACTGACAAGAAATTAAAGATGATACAAACAGATGGAGTGATATACCATATTCCTGGATTGGAAGACTCAACACTGCGAAAATGACTATACTA
This sequence comes from Kogia breviceps, assembly GCF_026419965.1. Classification (NCBI taxonomy): domain Eukaryota; kingdom Metazoa; phylum Chordata; class Mammalia; order Artiodactyla; family Physeteridae; genus Kogia; species Kogia breviceps. Next base: position 22,061,031 of record NC_081324.1, read on the forward strand.
CCGAAAGCAATCTGCAGATTCAATGCAATCCCTATCAAACTACTAATGGCATTTTTCACAGAACTAGAACAAAAAAATTTCACAATTTATGGAAACACAAAAGACCCTGAATAGTCAAAGCAATCGTGAGAAAGAAAAACAGAGCTGGAGGAATCAGGATCTCAGACTTCAGACTATAATACAAAGCTATGGTAATCAAGACAGTATGGTACTGGCACAAAAACAGAAATGTAGATCAATGGAACAGGATACAAAGCCCAGAGATAAACCCACACACCTATGGTCATCTTATTTTTGATAAAGGAGGCAAGAATATACAATGGAGAAAAGACAGCTTTTTCAATAAGTGGTGCTGGGAAAACTGGACAGCTACATGTAAAAGAATGAAATTAGAACACTCCCTAACACCATACACAAAAATAAACTCAAAATGGATTAAAGACCTAAATGTAAGGCCAGACACTATCAGACTCGTAGAGGAAAACAGGCAGAACACTCTATGACATAAATCACAGCAAGATCCTTTTTTACTCACCTCCTAGAGAAATGGAAATAAAAACAAAAATAAACAAATGGGGCCTAGTGAAACTTAAAATCTTTTGCACAGCAAAGGAAACCATAAACAAGATGAAAAGACAACCCTCAGAATGGGAGAAAATATTTGCAAATGAAGCAACTGACAAAGGATCAATCTCCAAAATTTACAAGCAGCTCATGCAGCTCAATATCAAAGAAACAAACAACCCAATCCCAAAATGGGCAGAAGACTTAAATAGACATTTCTCCAAAGAAGATATACAGATTGCCAACAAACACATGAAAGAATGCTCAACATCATTCATCATTAGAGAAATGCAAATCAAAACTACAATGAGATATCACCTCACTCCAGTCAGAATGGCCATCATCAACAAATCTACAAATAATAAATGCTGGGGAGGGTGTGGAGAAAAAGGAACTCTCTGGCACTGTTGGTGGGAATGTAAATGGATATAGCCACTATGGAGAACAGTATGGAGGTTCCTTAAAAAATTAAAAAGAGAACTACCATATGACCCAACAATCTCACTACTGGGCATATCCCCTGAGAAAAACATAATTCAAAAAGAGTCATGTGCCACAATGTTCATTGCAGCTCTATTTACAGTAGCCAGGACATGGAAGCAACCTAAGTGTCCATTGACAGATGAATCAATAAAGAAGATGTGGCACATGGAATATTACTCAGCCATAAAAAGAAACTAAATTGAGTTATTTGTAGTGAGGTGGATGGGCCTAGGGTCTGTCATACAGAGTGAAGTACGTCAGAAAAAGAAAAACAAATACCGTATGCTAACACATATATATGGAATTTTTTTTTTAATGCTTAAGAAGAACCTAGGGGCAGGACAGGAATAAAGATGCAAATGTAGAGAATGAACTTGAGGACACAGGGAGGGGGAAGGGTAAGCTGGGACGAAGTGAGAGAATAGCATGGACTTATATATACTACCAAATGTAAAATAGATAGCTAGTGGGAAGCCGCTGCATAGCGCAGGGAGATCAGCTCGGTGCTTTGTGACCACCTAGAGGGGTGGGATAGGGAGGGAGGGAGGGAGATTCAAGAGGGAGGGTATATGGGAATATATGTATATGTATAGCTGAGTCACATTGTTATAAAGCAGAAAATAACACACCACTTTAAAGCAATTATACTCCTATAAAGATGTGATAAAAAAGAAAAAAAAATTTCAGCAGGCTCTGGGGCATAGGGGCTGTCCCTCGGTGCCCTGTACCTGGCCGAGGATTGATTAGAGCAGGTGGATACTGGTCCAGAGTGTAACAGCACTGGAGGAGGTGGGGGGTGGTAGGATGTCAACTCTGGATTGTTTGTTTACCTTGCATATGGAAGGCGTGCTGAAGGTGAGTTGTTTGCTATCTGTAGGGACCGGCAATAGGGAGAGGCAGTCCCTCCAGGGTCAGCAAGGCTCCAGATGTCAAAGCATCAGACATAGAAAATAAAAAGGCACGATTAATACATTCCCCAAGTATTTGTTGGCCATCTTCCGTGTGCGCAACACTGCCATGGGACCTGTGGATTCTCAGAAAACTCGTACCCATGTCCTTCACTGATCCTGAGAGAGCTCCACCTTCTTTTGAGGTGGTAGGTATAAGCTCATACAGCTGAAGTAACAACTCAAGAACTAGTAATTCAAAAAATGTACAACATGAATATTGCAAATCGGTGTTTCTCAAACCTAATAATGTGTGGATTCCTTTTCAAGAAAAATATTTTCCACAGATCCTCAGTGTTGACTTAAGTTATGTTTTATTATAATGTCACTCCACATGAAATGTGTAGTAAATGAGATCTGTACATCATGAAATTCGTTATAGACTTCTTAGGCTTACAGGTCTTATGGTAAAATCAAAACGAATTTTTAAATTACAAATAAGAATATAAAACAAAAGAAATTTAAAATAGCATTAATTTAATGTGATAATTGATGATGTTTTACTTCAGCTTGATTGACACTATTGGGCACGGTTGTGGAAAAATATATTTGAGCGTTTCCTGTTTTACTTGTCATCAACATGAATCTTCTGATTTTGAACATGACAAATCATCATTTGAGTCATTACCATTGAGTTCACGGCCATCATCACTGCTTTATTTCAATGACCTCACTTTTAACCACTGATGCATAAGAGAGACCAATTAATTAATGGAGAATGCAAAACTGAAAAATATCTACTAGCAGTGAAGTGTTATAAGAAGGTACATAGAGGGCTTCCCTGGTGGCACAGTGGTTGAGAGTCCACCTGCCGATGCAGGGGACACGGGTTCATGCCCCGGTCCGGGAAGATCCCACATGCCACGGAGCGGCTGGGCCCGTGAGCCATGGCCGCTGAGCCTGCGCATCCGGAGCCTGTGCTCCGCAACAGGAGAGGCCACAGCAGTGAGAGGCCCGCGTAGTGCAAAAACTTAAAAAAGAAAAAAAGAAGGTCCACAGAAAGAAAGAAACCACAGGATAAATTTGCTTACAAGGCCAGCATGGCATTGCCTTCTGCTGTTCAATCTTATATGTTATGCGCCCTCTGATCATTTCATTCCCCTCCACTCTTTTCTGGTCAAACTTCTTCAAAATCTTTGCTTATATGGCTCCCCGGGACATCATTTAGCCTTCAAGTGGCCCCACCAAGGCACTGAAATCTTAAAACGAAACTCAAGCAGGTGCATCCAGATGATAGCCTAAGCTTATTCTATTTTAAAATTTACCATTAAAACGAAAACATCCTTGAAAATTTTGAAGATACCTCCCCAAGGATAAATCTGGGGGTCTCCATAGGTACAAGGACCCCAGTTGGAAGGAGGGAGCACAGTGGGATGAAAGAGGGAGATGAATAAAGCTGCAGAGGTCATAGAAGGCTTTGGGGTGAGGATGTAGGTGCAGCTGGGAGAGAAGGTGGGAAGGCCTTCGAAAACCAAGGAGGAAGGAGAATGACCCTCCTGGTAGTAGGTATGGACCTCTAGGAACCACCAGACACCATCTGACGCCACTCTCCTGCTGGTATCCTGCCCCACCGGTCTTCTTTCAGTTGTTAGAACAGACAGATCTGTCTCTTTTAAGGTTTTTCCTGGCCTCGTTTCCCAGGATGCAGCTGTCAATACCCCACTCTTTTCCTAAGGCTGGCTTCTTCTCCTCCTTGAGCTCTTAATCAAAATATTGGTTTTTCAGGAAGGTCTTCTCCGACCACCTAATCTTAGTAAGGTTCCTCACCTTATTCTTTTCACACACCCACTCTTTTCCTTTGCAGCTGTGTTAGTTTCCTATTGCTGCTGTCATCAATTACCACAAGCTTAGTGATTAAACAATATAAATGTATCCTCTTACAGTTCTGGAGGTCAGAAGTCCTAAAAGCAAGGTGTTGTGTTCCTTCTGGAGGCTCCAGGGAAGAACCTGTGGTCTTCCTTTTTCTCGTTCCTAGACGCCGCCTGCCTTCCTCGGCCCATAGCCTCTTCCATCATCAAGGCCAGCAGAGCATCCTCTCATCTCTGTTTATGTGTCCATGGTCACATCACCTTCTCTGAGTCTAACCCTCCTGCCTCCCTCTTGTAAGGTCCCTGGGGATGACACTGGACCCACCCAGATAATCCAGGATAATCTCCCCATCTGAAGAGCCTTAACTAATCACGTTTGCAAAGCCCCTTTTGCCATGTAAGGTAACATATTCACAGGTTCTGAGGATTAGGACATAGACATCTTGGGGGGGGGGGAACCTTTATTCAGCCTACAACAAGGCTCTTATCACAACTCATAATCATGTGTCACTTTTTAATTGTCTATCACAATTAATAGACACACACACGTGTGTCTATCACACATGTCTATACACAGCAGATGTGGTTCCATGGATGAAAGAATTTGTGACTGCATTATGATGCCGGGTACATAGTGAATGCTGATTAAATATTTAATAAATGAATAAAGAAAAAAAAGAACAGTAGGAGATGTGAGGATGGAGGGCACGGCCAAGATATCTTCCAAGGAAGGTGGACATGGCTATTGTGTCTATGGCAGATTTCTCTAAAAAGTGGTCGAAAGCAAGCCAGCCTTGCTCAAGATGCCTTCCTTTCACAGCTCTAGAGTATATATCAACCCTAGAGAAGCACTCTAAGTGGTCCCCACATGACCAATCCTCATGGCTGTGAGAATAAGATGATGTGATTGTCAGAACCATCGGAACCACCAGGCTGGACTTGAGGAGGGACATTTTCGAAAAAAGGTGGTGGGGTTGCTGTTGCCAGGCCAGGGGGAAGGAATCTGGGGCAGAGAGTCAAACGATTTCCTGCCCAACAGCTTCCAGCACTTACTACTAGTAAACGGTATCAATACATTGTCTCAAATTTTTCAACCCTCTTTCTTATTCTTCCGTATGTAACTACCATCTCTGTTTCTGTCCTTGCTCTGTCCTCTATCTTTACCGTTTTTTTTTCTCTCCTCCAAAGTACATGGCTGATGTATAAAACTGAACTATTTATTTAAATGTGTTATATCTGCCAAATAAAGCTTTGTATTCCTAGCTCTTATTTTTAAAGCAAATGAGTTGGAACATTCTGCACTTAAGGGTGCAGTGAAGAGAGCCCTTGGCTAGAAGCTTGGGATGTTGCGATTTGGAACTAATCTTCTAACTAGCTGTGTGAAGTAGATAAGTCACCTGCCAAGACTTGGCTTTACATTTCTTTCTGGTCTAAACTTCTGTGATTGTAAACATCTCTAAAATTCTGTTACACAAAGGTAAAAAGTAACTAAAATGAGAGGAAAGGTGTTCATAATCAGGAAAGTGGGTTGCATATAATCCTGGGGTTTATTCTGTTTTTTGCTTTTAGGAATCACTGCCCCTCAGTGATGAGAGTGATAATAATAATAGCTTACATTTATTGAGGAATTACTGTGTCCTAGGCCTTGACTGTTTTAAGCAGTTTACATATATCATCTCACTTAATTCCCACTTGGGGATAATTAAAGCACAATTGACCAGAAGCCCGGTCCCTGCATTACAGTTTCCTGACAATTGTCTCTACCCATAAGAGTGGATCCTCAAATCAGGAAGGAGAAATATAGCTGTTTATCGACCTGCTCTAAATGCTACATTTGCACCCACCTCATTTAATCCTCACAACAACCTACATGACAAGCTTGAAAGTATTTCTCCCCTTGGTTGACAATCAGTAAATTTTTTTTGAAAGAAGATATGATAGGGTAAAGATGGCTACAAATTATTTGCTGCTCTCCTCGTCAAGAAGTGGGAACTACTTCCCTTTCCCTGGAGTCTGAGGTGACCCCACGACTTATTCTGACCAATCAAAGGTGACAGAAGTTACACAGGGCCAGTTTTAGGCTTAGCCTTGTCCCAGCAGCCTCTCCCTTTGCATTCTGAGAACCCAGCTGCCATGCTGTAAGGAATCCAAGCTATCTTGTTGCAGACGAAGATCACGTGGAGAGGCCCTACAGGATGAGACACCAGACAGAGAGGGGAAAAAAAGGGGGAGAGAGAGAGAGAACTGAGCCATGTAGAGGAACATTCCTGCCGACAATCAGTACCCAGGCCCCAGACATCTGAGAAAGGCCTTCTTAAATCTTGCAACCAATAAATCCACCACCTGAGTGCACCTACATGGAACACCCCGAAGGAGACCAGACCAAAGGAGAACTTCTAGTCAGTCCTCAAACTCATGAATAAGTAAATAATAAAGCATTGCTATTTTAAGGCACTAGTTTTGGGGTGGTTTGTTACACAGAATTATATGTGTAAAACATCTGTGTCAAACCTATGTGAACTCTCTCTCCTCCTCTCTGTTACACAGGGGCTTTGACCCAGTGAGAGCAATAAATGTCAGGGTTACTTAATTTAAGGGATATAATATACAAGGGAAACTGTTCTCCCACAGAGTACAGGAGTGTTCAGCCTGGAGTCCAATGGCACTGACTTGACGTCTTACCTACACCTGCAAACTAGACAGACAGCAGTTAAGATGAGTGGACGGATTTGGCCGTCCTCAACCATGGAAGCATACTGACACATCACCAGTCTGGCTGCTGCCGTCAGCATCACAAAGCGGGAAGAGCAAGCTGGTTTGTCTCAGTTACCGGTCATCTGCCTCCTCCTCTTCCATAAGGACCTTGGGGGTCCAGCATCCTTGGCCCGCGTGACTCTGGGTGACAGACAGTGACCCCAACAGCCACCCACACACAGTGCTTTAGGGTCCACCTAGGTACTGCCATCTTCTGGAATTGATCTCAACACCTCAAACCCCTAGATTTAGATCTTTTTGTCTACTCTAACCTACGTTGTGTGTGTGAGTTTTCCTGACTTTTAGATTTTTGCGCCTGTTCTGATCCCGTCTGTCTGACCTTTCAGGTTTAACAAGAATTTTCAGGCCTCTGGTTCAGGCCTGCTTAGGGGATGGTCCTTTGTCGAGCCTATGGCTACCCATGCCCTTGCATGGCTCAATTATCCCACAAGCATCCTCCAAGCATATACTAAGCACACCAAAGATAAAAGAAGCGTTAGGCTTGACCCCTGTCCCACCATCAGGAGCTGCCAAATTGAAAACGTCCTGTTCTCCATCTCTCCCAAAAGACTGTTGGGCTCCACTTAATAAATAACCTGGTAAATGGAAAGTTATATCCCATACAAGGACATCCAATTTGCAGTGAATCAGAAAACCATAAAATACACCTGATGTTGCAATTATTCTGCACAGAAGCCAATCAGTCTTTGAGAATTCATGAGCCCCTTTAGGATCGTGCAGAGCCTCTGGAATATCATTATGAATATCAGCTTGCAAAGCAGAGAAACACCAATTAGCAGAGATTTCCTATTGACAGAAAGCCAGCGAAACTAGCTCTCACTTGGGGAGAAAGAGAGACATTAGCAAAATAGAGAAAATAAGCAGAAATTAGAAGAGGGGAGAAAGCGTACATTTTTTTTACCAATGCACACTTTGAACGTTTCAGTGCCCAACCTTGTGATGAGGCAAGGGCGAACAGGGGTTGGTGTTCCCAGTAAGTGATGTGTCCCCACCAGACTTATCTTCCAGTTTCAGAACTGGAGTCGGGCTGGGGGAGGATTCCCTTACTTTCTTCTTTTGGAACAAAGGCTGTGCGTTGTTAGGAAAAGATGAAATCTTTCTCCCATCCTCAAAGGGGATCTTGGGAAGGTAATTACTCAAAGGAGATTTACACTTCCGATGTTTGCAATACAGAAGCCACTCCAAAGAGGGGTTTACAGATCACAATGCGACCAGAATCATCACACTGAGTTGTTAACAACACCCAGCTGAGCTCTGGAAATACGTTTCAGACTAATGTCCAAAAACCAGAGTGAGCAATTAGTCTTCCCACAGAATTATTTCAGGCCTCTAATTTGTTGAGAAAGGAATTCCTGGCTCAAGACTTCGCAAGGCTGCAGTAATTAAACTAACAAATTATAAGTACATTTATCTGGATAAAAGATATTCATCACCCAGAGGGTGTGACTGCCATAGCCCACGTGCTCAGAGCTCACAATTCCTCCCATCAGGCACCTATTTGCTCCATGCTGTGGGAACAGTTTGCTTAGAAAGGAAGGATTTCACCCGCAACGCCCCTCACTCAGGTCCTGTGTCTTTCCCAGCCCTGAATGACAGCTGCATAGGCGGCTTCAGGTTGCAGGGGAGAGGGAAGGAGAGAAGGAGGTTCTATACATTTTAATGCCTACAGCAGCAGGAAATGAAATCTCTGCAGTGTAAAGCTCTGTGGCCAGCATAAGATATTAGAAGAAATACCTAAGTGTTGTCGTAAATGAGAAAGGTCAAAGAATTATTTTTCTTCTTCATCTTTATGCAATTTATGGGGAAACTGGCATATCATTATTCAAAAATATAGAAATGAGACCATTACTGTTTCTTTGACTTCACTGGCTGAGTCCAACTTTGCATTTCAGAGCAGTTCCTCCTGGCAGGGGTGAGGGCATTTATGCTGCCAGGCTTATCCAAAGGTGGGAATAAAAATGATGAAGTTTGGGCCCTTGTCTGCATTCCTAGTTAATGATTCATATGTTTTGTAATGATGTCCACAATATCACCAGCAAACTAGACAGGCTCACTTGTTGTCCATGACCTCAATCATTAAGAAAATATTAAATAAGAGTTTCTACTTAATGTGTCTTTCAGGTTGACCCAGAGTATTGAAAAGCTTCTTAGGTTTAGGCTTTGTCATTGGTTCCCTGAGTCACGGCAGGCAGGGTGTTCTGGGGCCTAATCTCTTTGGAACTAAGAATAGGGAACAGAACCCAAGGTCCAGCATTGTAATGGTCAACATTTGCTTCCTCAGTCCTGGGTTAGCTGATTAATCTTAACTCTGGACTTCAATGAAGGTGTTCAGTTCCTCCACCTGAGCTCTCCTGCCCTGTGATTCCAGCCATTCCCCACCACCGCTACACACAGGTGCCTGCCCACACATGGACGCCATCAGTTGGTTGTTTGGTGTTATGGGCTGAATATCCTCCCAAAGTGTATGTGTTGAAGTCTTAACCCCCAGTATCTTAGAAAGTGATTGCATTTGCAGATAGGGTTTTGGAGGTAAAATGAGGTCACTAGGGTGGGCCCTACCCCGGTATGACTGGTGTCCTTATAAGAAGAGGAGATTAAAACACAGACACACACAGGAAAAGCCATGTGAAGCTACGAGCGGAAGACAGCTATCCACAAACCAAAAAGAGAGGTCTTAGAAGAAACCAACCCTGCCAGAACCTTGATCTTGGGCTTCCAGCCTTCAAAACTGTGAGAAAATAAATGTCTGTTGTTTAAGCCAGCCAGTTTGTGGTTCTTTGTTATGGAAGCCCAAGCAAACTAATACAGTTGGTCTATCCTTCAACATGCCTGGATGAGTTTATATTCACTGGCATATAAACTAAGTGAGAAGGTCATTGCTGGTTCCTGGCTCTGAAGAGCAACCAGATTCAATCAAAGTGCACTGGAGAGAACCAGAACTGGAGGGATATTCCAAGGTGATTAAGGAACCTGGATCATCAGCCTCTTCTGCATGTCAGTACCTGCTGGGCTGCTGGAGGGTATACAAGAGAGTCAGCAGGACTGAGAGATGTGGCACGATTGGATCCCCTAACTGAGCACCTCAAACCATACACAATGGCTAAAGGACTGAGCAAATTATACCGGATAATGTTTGCTAATTGACTGTTTTCAAAACTTACAGTACTCATCAATATATACAATGTGATATGGCTATCGAAACATTATAATGAACTCTTGGACTAAATTAGTAAATGTATAGTGTAGGTTTCACTAGGGAGGTGAAACAAAGTCACATCACCTCAAAAATATTTTGCTCAGCTCAGTTCCAAGGGCTTTGTTTCAACCAGATCATGAAAAACTAGAGAACAAGCATGTCAAAGTGTTTGGAAAGCACATGATGTGAGAGGCAGTTTTTGGAAATGAGTGTTTAGCCTGAAAGTAGGATGTTGCAAAGGATATAAGACAGCTGCCTTTAATGCCTGAGAGGGCTATCTTGCAGCTGTAGGATTAGACTATTTGTACAATACCCAAGGAATAAACCAAGACCAAAAGGCAGACATTACCGAGAGGGACTTCCAAAAGTTTTAAGAATAATATCCAGAATCCTGGGGTGGAGTTAGCTTTTAAGTATGAGTGGATTTTCTCCAAATTGAAAATTCTGAAGCTAAAATTCAAACATTCAATCAAGAAATATTTATCAAGCATCAAGAATATGCAGAGTTCTGGGCTGACATATGGGGAGGACTTCTGTGGGTTTTGTCTGCTCACCATCCTTATTTTGGGGTGAGAATTGCCCCACCATTATTTTCCCTGGTTATGGTGAGGTTTTCAGATAACAGTGCCCTAGCTCAAACCTACGTATAGTCACAACATAGAGCAAATGACCCAGGCTGAGCCATTCATGGTACTTCACACCCATGGCAAAAATGAATGCCAAGGGCTTCCCTGGTGGCGCAGTGGTTGAGAGTCCGCCTCCTGATTCAGGGGACACGGGTTCGTGCCCCCATCCGGGAGGATCCCACATGCCACGGAGCGCCTAGGCCCGTGAGCCATGGCTGCTGAGCCTGCACGTCCGGAGCCTGTGCTCCGTAACGGGAGAGGCCACAACAGTGAGAGGCCTGCGCACCGCAAAAAAAAAAAAAAAAAAAAAAAGGAATGCCAAGAGGAATGAATAATCCAAGCAGGTCCAATCAAGCCTTCTCTGAATTAGTTTGCAGATGTGGGGAAACATACGTGTGTATGTTAGATGTGCATTCACCTACATGTACTTTTTCCAGAAGGTTTGCTAAGCTGAAAAGGTGTGAAAATGTAGCTTTGAGTAGCCATTCTTCTATCGGAAAGACTGGTAAGGGAAGAAGAAGACAGACTGACAATACTGTTTGAGTTCCTAAATCCCACCAATGATTTTTTCCTCATGCATTTTTTTCCTTTTTTCTGTTTTCTTTTTTCTTTTATCTTATCCTGAACTGGATTTCTCTTCCTTTTAACCAGAAACACAAGTTGATATTTGTTAAATGATTAAATTGCTTTAGAGGAATCTAAGTAGTATAAGATATGGTCCCCACATCCAAGATTTTATAAAACTGACTCAATAAATCCTTTAAAAATGAATAGACAGATGGATAAATAGATAGACGGGCAGTTGGAGTATAAACAGTAAGTGTAATAGGAGTTCAGAGAAAAGAGAAATCTCTATAAGCTGTAGCTATTAGGGATGGTTTCAGGGAAGACAAAGAATCTTAAGATCCCTAAGGAGACACAGGAGCCAAAGAAGCCAGAGGTGAAGTTGGGGGAAAGGAGAAGGCTGCTTACCCCAGGCAAGGGGAATAAGGGACAAAGATCCAAGAAAACACATAGAACATTTGCAGCTCAGAGAATAGACCAGGTTCCTCTGGATTTGAGAATTCCTACATCAGATAAATAGAAAACAATATTGGAAAGGGAAATTGAACCAGGTGCTAGAATTCATCAAATGCTAGATTAGGTGTTTGAATAGTTTCAAGTCACATAAGATGCTTGAACAGGGAGTGGTGTGATGAAGATAGAAAGTGAAGAGGATAAAATTGTGTGGTATGAATTTGGAAACAGCTGGGGACAGGAAGAGTGCTCAGTCCCCGGAAATGATTCTGAAGTCTCTGATGGTGGGATTGAAGGTCTGAGGGGACAGAGATCCAAGCGCAGAACAAAAGAAGAGGACTTAAACCAGGGCTCAGTCTCACGTTGCCTCTTAAAGACACAATGCTTTTGGTGATACACAGAAACCCAAAGGACACACAAGGTGAATTGAGTTCTAGCTTCTTCTGCCCAAGAACAGATTGAATTTGGCTCATTTAGTTGCTCTAGCAGTTGTGCAACCAGCAGGGCACAGCTTCCCAGATGTGTTAACATTTTTAATCAGGAAAGGTCTATAAAGTATATTGGCCTCATTATGATGGATTACATGTGCCTCTTCTGAGCAAATACCCAGTAATCTTCCTTGGGACTGTGGGAAGAAAACTTAAATATCACTTTGGAATCGCTATCTGAGAATGACAAATAAATAACCATTATCAGCCAAAATCCAGAGAAAATACTGTCTGGATATGACTCCAGGGCTAGGGAGCTGATTCAGAAAGAAGTGCTTCTGCATTCAACCATTTAATAAGGAAACATTTGCTGAAGATTTACAGTGAATTACACTAAAATACTATGAAAATTTATAGAGTAAAATATAAAAACCCATTCATATATTTCACCTGATTTTACCCTTTCAGTAGTATTACTTCAGTGTTTAGGTGGGGAAAATGTGAGGCTCTGAGAAATGAAATGATTTACCCAAAGACTCCCAGTAGGTAATGAACCCTGGCTTGGAATTTAGTGTTTTGACACCAAGTCAAGAGGATTTGAAGTTATAGTACAACATACAGGAAGGGGGGTCAGGGCCCACTCCGAGCACCTACTGGGACATATCCTCTGTGCCTAGAGAATGGAAAGAGTAACCGTGAGTTGGACAAAGTCAAGTCCTAGCACTGCCACAAACCAGCTGTGTGACCTGGGGCAAGTCACTTCCTCTCTCTAGCACCAGTTCCTCATCTGGAAGAGTATATAATAGCCCAAGAGTAACAGAATGGAGGACGCAGCCTGGCAAGCTCTGCTCCACAAGTCTATTGGAGGAGCAGGGCTAGTGGAACTATGGTGTCCACCTGAGAACCACAGCACTGTTCACCCTAAAATCACCACGGAGACCCATGGGTAATAACATCCTAAAACAAGAGAGCCGGGGTGCTGAGGAAAGGATTGGAGGGAAATGTTGATTTAGAGTGTCACACAGTGTCTGTCTCAGAGCTAGTCTGCAAGCCAAGCTTAGCCTCCTCCAACTCATGCCTGAGTCTAAGGAGATGATAATAAATAATAACAACGAGGAAGAAGAGAAAGAAGAGGAAGAGGAGGTGAGTTGAATAAAAGCTAGAATTATTTTATTCAAATTTCTGTAAAACAGTGAATGTATGGGTGTGACATTGGACAAGCCACTCCATATAAAATGGGCAGATATACTGTGTGCCTCTTAGGATTGCTGTAGGATTAAATGTGGGATGCATAAAGCACTTGGAAGTGCCTGGTACATGATTCCTATCTTTTATGATATTGCTGTTACTGATATGGCTTTATTGCTTTGAAGCCTGGTAACAAACTACAGCACAATTGGTCCCTATTTGGGGTTTCTAGAGGACTGTTCTTATTTTGGCTTGGCCAGTATCCCTTTTTCTAATTACAGAATCTCTCTTTCCTATGGGAAAACTCATTGTGGTGGTTGGACGGGACCAGCACAACCACCTTCAACTGCAGGGAAGGCATATAGCCACACCTGGCCAGTGAGAGCATCCTACTCCCCTGGCCACAGTGGTGGGTTCTGGAATGGGCAGGTGACCACAGCAAAGCCAGTTCAGTCCCCTTCATGCAACTTGATATATGGATTCTGGGATAGAAAAAAGGTCTTTCTTTTTCTGGGACTGGGAGCTAAAATTACAAAACAGGCTCGGAGCAGCTCTGAGAGAAAAGCTTTGTGAGAAAGAAGCCAGGGAGAGGTCAAACACAGCCGAAAGGAGAAGAGTCCAGCCATGATGAACCCCGAGGTCCAGCTGCATAGGAATCTGGATCCACTCTTTGGACTTCTCAGTTAGGTGAGCCAACAAATTCTCTGTTGGGCTAAAAGCAGTTAAAGTTGGTTTCTGTCACCTGCAACCAAGAGTCCTAACTAATTCAGACTGTTGCTGGGGTAGGTTGGAAATCAGAACAGACCTGGCAGCCTGAGCACCAAGGCAGACCCCCTTCCATCTGAAACAGAGAAGGCATGGTGCAGGACCAAGAATGGCTTAGCATCCCAGCTGTATCTCGGCCAACTCCATAGCACATGTCACCATAGCAAACAAAAGTAGAAGAGGAGGAATTAGGCAGAGTCCAGGTATCATTTGAAAGGACTATCTACTAGGAGCCAAATTAAAAGTAATTGGGTTTCTTTTATTTTGTTTTTCCCATGAAATGCATCTTACTCTATCCTAATTTTCTTTCCCCATTAGAGGATGCCATTTGCTCCAGCCTTGGACTGGGATTTGGTGTTAACTCTAAAGGAATGAATGAAAGCATTTTTCCTCCCTTCCTTCCCTCACACTCCCCATGTGAATGTTCAGTTACCAAAAACTAAACCTTTCTTAGGAGGAAGAAGAAACAAATTTTGTGTCTGATGATCTAGAGCTGTCTATTGAGCCATTATGCTCTTCTACACATCATCAAGAATCATGTGATAGATCTTACAATTTATAAATGTATCAAGTCAACACACTGTACCTTATAAACTTATACAATGTTATAGGTCAATTATGCCTCAATAAGCTAGAAAAAGGAAGGAAGGAAGGAAGGGAAGGAGGGAGGGAGGGAGGGAGGAAATCTTGTGATAGAAAAGGAAGAGGGATTTTGCATGTTGAGAGAATAAAGAAGATTTTGGCTAGAACCAACTAGAGCAGGGAGGGGCCAAAGAGCAGAGGCAGTGGGTCAAAAATCCAGAGCCTTTGCCCATGTTTATAGGTGTCTACCCTGGAAAGTCAGAATTCGCAGACAGGGAGAGAAACTGCTGGGAGGAACACTACCCAAATGCCTAAAACCAAGCTAAGCCTATGACCTGACTCTGGCCACTTAGGCCAGGGACATTCACCAGGTTACTGTTCTTGGGTGGAGAGAGCATTGCTTAGCTTGCAGGAGGTCACCCACTGCCCAGGTCTAATGTGAGATGCAGCCAAGCACTGCCTATACCTCGAGTCTGCAGAGGCTACGTAATTTGACTGCTTTGAAGACCCTTCCCACAATGCCTCAACCAAGGAAACCACTAGACACCTCTCTGAGGGGAGGGTATTATGGAAACAAGTTCCTGTAACTCTACCTTCAGATCATGCTGGGTACCCTAGGGTCTCCAGAGCAAGGAGACAGAGTGAGCTAATAATCATCACATGAGTATTCTGTGGAAAAACCCTCGCAGGACACCCAAAGGGCAATCTACAGGGCGTCTGCATACTTATTTCAACTTCTCATGATTTAATGAAGTAGATTGCAAAATTTTCTTATTGAAAATCCATTTGGTAAAAATTTTGAACGTACACTCCCCAGTTACATATATATATATATACATATTTATATATTTATGGATTATGTACATGTACCATTGTTCTAATAATATGTATATTATCAAACACACTACCAAAAAAAGTACTTTTAAAAATACAATAAAAAAGCAGATAATATTACTACCAAATATCTTACTGAGTATATTATCGGCCAACATACGGTTAAGGTAAGGTTTGATGTTAGTAACAGTGATATAAATTTAAATTTTAAATAATATTCATTTCAGTTTGGGGGGCCAATCTTTTGTTGGATGATTACACTGTAACTATTTTTACCTCATATTGTGTTTCACAAAGAATTTGTGCTAAAAGTAGAAACGGTATCTCCACCATCTGCCCATCCTCTGCTTGCTGTTTGCATTATTCATGCCACCTTCAGCCCCTAGTTTCATTTTGGAGCTCTTTGAGCCACTCATCTATTTTGTGCATGGTAAATAAGATACAAACAAGAAAAACCATCTGTAAATCCACTTAATCTAGTAAGTAAACAGAAAAATACACTGGAAACAAGCAAAGGCGTGCAGTCCCCATTGTCAACACCAGCACCTGGGAGAGCCTCCACTCAAGCTTCAGGACCCTCAAGTCCTGGGAGGCACGTGGCTGCACACCATACACTCCAAGTGAGATCAGGGTGCAGTTGTCACATTCCATGGATAAATGCCAGGAAATGTCTTATTTGCTTTTTAGATTATAAAGAAATAAAATAGAAGTTCTACCATTTTCCCACTGGCTCAGTGGGTCAGTTACCACAGGCGCACTCACTTCACCAACGCCATCAGAGAGAGGATTAACCTAGACTTTGGCGATGGCTATGTCCCCTTCCAACACCTCTCCCCCTTATCACCCACCTTGCAGCTAAAAAAACACAGCTCCCATCACCAAATCTTTCCATGACACCTAGCAGATAAAGTCCAGACTCCCCAGCATGGCACAGAAACATTTGTGCCAAATCGCCATACCTTTCCAGTTTTATCCCTTCCTCTTTCTTCCACATGAACTCAATGGCTCACACCAGCAGTCAATTCCCTAACAAAACAGATTCTTTTAGGTCTTTGCAGTTGCTCTTTTCTCTGCCAGGAATGTCTAATTTTATCTTCTATAATATCCAACCCATCCTTCCAACTCTAAGTCATACGTTATCCACTCTGGAACCCATGGAATAGTCTTCATCAACTCAAGATAAAGGACAGTCACATCTTTATTCTTTTTCCGGTACATTATTTAAGCACTTTTGGGACTTCCCCATACCAATTTAATTTTTTTCTGACAAGTCAATGGGGCTTACTTCATCCCAGAAGGGTCAATGCACTGCCAAAGCCCTACAGAGAGAATTGGAGTCCTATCCCCACTACTACTGCCACCTCTCCTTGCCTCTCCTTTGAAACCTTGGGCACTTGTTCACTCTGTACGTATCTCACGATCACCTGTCCCCTGAACACAGCCCCATGGACACTTGTCCACTCTATCATGATGTTCCAGCTGGTCCAATCCCTTCACAGGCCCTGCACTTGGACTCCAGAGCGTCTTCTTCAGGTCCACACCCATCCATTGCTCCCAAAGCTCAATTCCTTTAAATGTGGTGGGTCCTGAAAAGCTTCCAGCTTCAGTAACACCCTGGGCCAAACCAAGACCCCATCAAAAACACTTGGCCCTTTGGGGTAAGCCTAATCACAAATGTAGACAACTCCTGTCTTCAAAATAATTTTATTTCAGGGGCTGTTACCCATTCCTGCGTCTGTCACTGGTTTCCTGTCTACCCTTAGCAAGCTGATCATTGCCTCCTTGACCACCAGCTCTGCAAACCAAGTGGTGAGGCAGCTTCTAAGCCACTCAGAAAAACATGGGTCTTGCTACACCTTTATTTTGGAGCACCCAGGAAACAAAGCAGAGCCCTCGATGTCTGTCTTTAGTTCTACCTGTACCGAAAACAGCTGGTGGCTTATCAGACTAAAGAAAAAGAAAAGCTAATCTCCAAGAGCGCACCAATCTCCACTTCATATATGTAGTCTTCCCTGACGACCCTCAACGTGCAGTCACAAGGAGTCAGATACTGCACCTTCCCTGTGGCCATTGCCTTTGCTTCATAGGTCATGTTATGTGCTGAACTGTGCCCCCAAAATCGCATCTGCTGAAGTCTTAATCCCAGTACCTCAGAATGTGACCATATATGGCGACAGAGTCTTTGCAGAGATGATTAAGTTAAAATGAGGTTATGAGGGTGGGCCCTAGTGCAATATGACTAGCGTCCTAATAAGAAGAAGTGTGGACACAGACACAGAGGGAGAAGATAGCCATCTACAAGCCAAGGAAAAAGGTCTCAGAAGAAAACAACGCTGCAAACACCTTGGTCTCTGATTTCTAGCCACCCGACTGTGAGGAAAAAACTTCTGTTGTTTAAGCCACTCAGTCTGTGGCACCTTGTTACTGCAACCCTAGCAAACTAATATAGATCGATCTCTCTATTAGGGAGTAAATGCCTCGTTCCTGGGTCTTATTCATCCTTGTAATTTACAGGGCCTTGCACAGTTCCTGGCCTGTTCTAAGCGTTCCTAGCATGTTAATTGAGGAGAGGAGGGAAGGATGGGGCAGGGGCAGGGAAGGTGGGATGATGGGGGCCTGAGTCCTGGAAATTGTCACTTTACAGTCTAACTTCCAAGTGGTTTAAGCTGTGTTCTACTCATGCCAAGAGGAATCACTTGGCAATTTATGTTAGAATTTTCCCTCTTCTTTGGCTTCTAACCATGCTTATATAAATCATGGGTGAGTCAGGACATGGGGAGGGCTTACTGTGGGCAGAGAACTGTGGTCAGAACAACAACAGGGTCTAGCCGTGCTGTCCAAGAGGAATACAATGTGTGCCACATACTCAATTTTTAAATTTTCTAATAGATACATTAAAAAACTTAAAAGAAATAAGTAAAATTAATTTTAATACATTTTTATTTAATCTGATATGTCCAAAACACTACCAGCTCAACAGGTAGTCAATATTGTTAAATATTAATGAGATATTTTACATTCTTTCTTGTAAAAGACTTCTGTAAAATCTCATTTTGTAACAAATGAGATATTTTATATTCTTTTTTGTCTGTCTTCAAAATCTAGTATGTATTTTACACTCACAGCAAATTCTGTGCTGTGATTCTAACTATATTTCAAGTGCTCACTACCCACGTGACTCGTGGCTACTGTATTGAACAGCAGTAGCGAGTTGATGGTTTATGACACAGACTTTGGAGACAGACGGACATGAGTTTGCATCCTGATCCATCACTGACTAACTGGACCTCTCCATGCCTCAGTTTCTGCGTCTCTCAAATGGGAGTCGATATGGATCTAATGAAGTAATCCAATAAAGTCCTCAGCACGGTGTCTGACATAGCAGCATCCTGGTCACCATGTGCCAGGCTCATGCTATGTAATCTACATGGTTATTACACAATGAACTGCAGTGGTTATTATTCTCAATGATTAGTGCTAAGGTGATGAGAGCCTATTTCTCCATCAGATGTCAAATGAATAAACCAGCTCCAGCTTGTTTTCCAACCTCTAAAATGGGAATAACGAATGAATCTACCACTAAAAATAAAAATGACCTCCCTGTTTAAATAGCATGACACCTCAAAATATTCATGTTAGTTTGGAAGTCTTCAGCTTACAACACTAGATCACAGCAATAAAGACAAAAGTTATAGCCTTCTCCTCTTTACATGTACTTTCTCATTAGTTCACTTCAATACACCCCTAGGCAGAGAATTGTTCTAGTCATTCAAATCCCTGAGTTGATCTGAGTCCTCTGGTGCTCATTTTTTTTGAGAGTGAGAACTTCTCCAAAATCCACTCAGCCACTATTTCTAAATTATGAGTGCATTAAAAGAGATACACCATTTTTTTGTGAGGTCTCATAACTCACCCTAACATAACACAGGTGATAAATGCAAGCAGGCGGCTCCCTTTAAAATATGTGTCATAGATATATTACTGTATCTACTGTATATTTTCTTGGCAGGCAATGAGCTCTCCTTCACCTTATGATAATAAATTATATAACCTCAGCAATAAAATAACATTAAATAACAGGACACAAATAAATCCTCATAATGATACTTTGTGCTTTGTAAATATTTTCAATTTTAGATCTCAAAGGGCTTTACAAACACAAATTAACTAGCCTTAGCAAAACATGGGATGAGATTTTTCCATCTCATATAGTGGTCCTTGACAAATAAAAATTATATATATTTAAGGTGTATAACATGATGCTTGAATGTATGTATACATTGTGAAATGATTACTACAATCAAGCTAATTAACATATCCATCATCTCACATAGTTATGTTTTTGTTTCTCTTTTTTTGCAGTGAGAACTCTTAGATCTACTCTCTTAGCAAATTTCAACTATATAGCATGATATTATCAGTTACAGTCACCATGCTGTATATTACATCACCAGAATTTATGCAACCCACATAACTAAACCTTTGTATCCTTTAATAAATATCCCCCATTTCCCCCACCCTCCTGACTCCGGCAACTACCATTCTACTCTCTGCTTTTATAAATTTGATTATTTTACATTCTACATATAAGTTAGTTCATACAGTATTTGTCTTTCTGTGACTGACTTATTTAACTTAGCATAATGCCCTCCAGGTTCATCCATGGTTTCACAAATGGCAGGATTTCCTTCTTTTTAAAGGCTGAATAATATTCCTCTGTCTATGTATATGTGTGTGTGATTTTTTTAAAAATCTATTCATCTGTTGATGGACACTTACATTGTTTCCATACCTTGGTCATTGTGCCCTAAAGCTAAAACAAGTCTCTTGTAAATATTGCTGAATCTTGTTTTCTTACCTATTCAGTCACTCTGTGTCTTTTGATTGGTGAGTTTAATCCATTTACATTTAAAATCATTATTGATAGATAAGGACTTACTCTTCCCATTTTGTTAATTGATTTCTCATTGTTTTGTAGTGATTTTTTTCCTTTCTTCCTCTCTTACTGTCTTCCTTTGTGATTTGATTTTTTTTTATAGTGATATCCTCTGATTCATTTGTCTTTACATTTTGCATATCTTCTAGAGATTTTTCCTTGTGATTACAATAAGGCTTACACAAAACATCTTATAGCAGTCAATTTTAAGCTGATAACAATTTAACTTCAATTGCCTACAAAAAATTTTACATTTTTCCTATTCCCTGCCCAATTTTCTGTTACTAATGTCACAATTTACAACATTTTATATGGTGTATTCATTAACAATATGGTAGCTATACCTATTTTTAATATTTCTGTCTTTTAACTTTTATACTTGAGTTAAAAGTGATTTATGCACCACCATTACAGTATTAGATTTTTCTGAATTTGACTATATACTTTTTTTTTTTTTTTAGCGGTACACAGGCCTCTTACCACTGCAGCCCCTCCCGCCGTGGAGCACAGGCTCCAGACGCGCAGGCCCAGCGGCCATGGCCCATGGGCCCAGCCACTCTGCGGCACGTGGGACCCTCCCGGACCGGGGCACGAGTCCACGTCCCCTGCACCGGCAGGCAGACTCCCAACCACTGCGCCACCAGGGAAGCCCTATACTTATTTTTAACCAGTGTTTTATGCTTTCATAGGTTTTCATGTTACTAATCATTGTCCTTTTATTTCAACTTGAAGAACTCCCTTTAGCATTTCTTATAAGGCAGGTCTAGTTTATTTGTCTGTGAAAGTCTATCTCTCCTTCATTTGTGAAGGACAGCTAACATGGTCTCCAGCAGCCTTCTCTGTAGAAAACTGCCACTTTCGCTCTGCAGAAAACTCCAGTAACCTTTGCGATCTCATTAGCTCTTAGTGCTGCCATGGTTCCCCTGGAGCTTTCACTATTGAGGACCCCACAGCATTTGCCATCACAAACACTAGCAGCCTGCCCCATAAAAGACCCCAGTAGCTCATCGCAACCACTAATGAGCCCCACAGCTTTCACCACTGAGGGTGCCACAGTTCTCCCCTTTGTGAACTACGGCTGCCTGAGCCACCACTCATCCCACCCACTGGAAGCTACCACAGTGCCCCAGCCCTGAGATCCAGCAACCACTTTGCAGGTGTCTATAACCAGCCCTGACCCCTGCTGCCACACAAATGCTCACTTCTAGCATTTACAACCATGCACATGCCTACACATGGCCAGACACAGGCCCCACTGCTGTCCCCCATCACTGCATACCACATATCTCCAGCCCCAGCCCCAGCCCTTCCACCACCTGCCCTGGCCATGCCTATCCAGGCACACTTGCCACTGGATCCACAAATACTGCTGAGGACAGCCATCACAGCCACCATGAACCCACCACAGCTTTTGCTACCAAGAGCCACATGGGGCCTTCTTCAAATGGAACCCAAAACACAAACAGCAACATGAAAGCACATGGAAGTATAAATCTCACTAGTAAAGGTAAATATACAGTAAAACACAGAATAATATAGTACTCTAATGGTGGTACACAAGTTAGCCATAACCCTAATACCAAAACTAAAAGACAAAAGTATTAAGAATAATTATAACCAGAAAAATTTGGCAACAGTCTCAACATAAAAAAAGGAAACTCTGACTTCAAGAGCACAAAGTATGAGGGGAATAAAACTGTAGAGGCTTTATATGCAATTGAACTTGAGTTGTTATTAAACTAAAACAGATGTTCATAAATACAAGATATATATGAACCTCATAGTAATCTCAAAGAAAAAACTTGGTAGATACACAAAAGAGAAAGGAATGGAACTAGATCACTATTTTTTTAAAATGGCAAATAAAAAAAGAAGATAGGAAGAGAAGAAGAGAGGAACAAATGAACTTCAAGACAGACAGAAAACAATTAACAAAATGACAATAGTACTGTAACTGTAAATGAATTAATTAGTACTGTAAATGTAAATGAATTAATTAGTACTGTAAATGCAAATGAATTAATAACTACTGTAAATGTGAATGAATTAAACTCTCCAATAAGTACTGTAAATGTACTTATTTACTATCAATAAGTACTGTAAATGTAAATGAATTAAACTTTTCAATCAAAAACATAGCAAAATGACACAGAGTGGCTGAATGGATTAACAACAACAAGTTCCAGTGTTATGCCATCAACAAGAGACTCCCTTTAAATATAAAGACACACATATGCTCAAAGTAAAGATATAAAAAAAGATAATCCATGCAAGTGGTAACCAAAGGAGAGCAGGGGAGGCTCTACTTGTAACAGGAAAAATAGACTTTAAGTCAAAAACTGTCTCTAGAAACAAAGAAAGTCATTATATAATGATAAAAGGGTCCATTCAACAGGAAGATATAATAATTATCAATATATATGCACCCAACCTCAGAGCACCTAAAAATATAAAACATATATTGACGGATCTGAAGGGAAAAATTGACAGCAAGACTATAATAGTAGGAGATTTCAATAATCCCCTTTCAAAATGGACAGAATATCCAGATAGAAAATTAATAAGGAAACTGACTTCCACAACACTATAGACCAAATGAACCTAACAGAAATATACAGAACTTTCCAACCAACAGTAGCAGAATATACATTCTCCTCAAGCACAAACAGAACATTCCCCAGGAGAGACCACGTTAGGTCACAAAACAAGACAACAAATTTAAGAAGATCGAATTCATACCAAGTGAATTCCGTACCATTTTCTCAGGCCACAGTGGAATGAAACTAGAAATTAACAACAAAAAGAAAACAGGAAAATGTACAAACACATGGAAACTAAAAAAACAGACTCTTGAACAACCACTGGTGAAAAAAAAATCAAAAGGGAATTTTTAAATACCTTAAGGCAAACAAAAACAAAAATACAACTTACCAAAACTTATGGGATTTAGCAAAGCAGTACAAAGAGGCAAGTTTATAGCAATAAATGTCTACATTAGAAAACAAGAGTGATCTCAAATAAGCAACCTAATTTATGAATCAAAGAACTAGAAATAGAACAAACTAAACCTGAAATTAGCAGGAGAAAATAATAAAGATTAGAAAAGAAAGAGAAATAAAAACAGAAAAAAAATCAACAAAATGAAGATAAACAAAATCAACAAAGCTTTAGTTAGACTAAGAAGAAAGAGAGAGAGAGATAAAGACACAAATAAATAAAAAATGAAGAAGACATTACAATGGATAACACAGAAGTTTAAAGGATCATAAAGAACTACTATGCACAATTATATGCCAACAACTTGGATAACCTAGAAGAAATGGGTAAATTTCTAGAAACATACAACCTACCAAGAATGAATCAAGAAGAAATAGAAAGCATGAATAGACCAGTAACAAACTAGAAGATTAAAACAGTAATCAAAAACATTCCAACAAACAAAAATGGCTTCACAGGTGAATGCTATCAAAAATTCAAAAAAGAACCAATATCAGCCCTTCTTAAACTTTTCCAAAAAATAGAAGAGGGAATACATCCAAATTCATTTTACAATGCCAGTATCACCTGATTCTAAAACCAGACAAAGGCAATACAATAAAAGAAATATATAAGTAATATCCCTGATAAACACAAGTGCAAAAATCCTCAATAAAATACCAGGAAATCAAATTCAACAGCACATTAAAGAGACCAGAGGGCGTCCCTGGTGGCGCAGTGGTTGAGAGTCCGCCTGCCGATACAGGGCACACAGGTTTGTGCCCCAGTCTGGGAAGATCCTACATGCCACAGAGCGGCTAGGCCCGTGAGCCATGGCTGCTGAGCCTGCGCATCCAGAGCCTGTGCTCTGCAATGGGAGAGGCCACAGCAGTGAGAGGCCCACGTACCACAAAAAAAAAAAAAAAAAAAAAGAGAGAGAGAGAGACCATAAACTAGGACCAAGTGGAATTTATCCCTGTGATGCAAAGATGTATCAACATGTGAAAAGCAATCAATGTGCCACACCACATTAACAGAATCAAAGACAAAAACCACATCAACATTTCAATAAATGCAGAAGAAGCATTTGACAAAAGTCAACATCCTTACACAATAAAAACTCTTAACAAAATAGGTATGGAAGGAATACACCTCAGCACAACAAAGGCCATACATGAAAAACCCACAGCTAACAATACAATCAATGAGGGAAAACTGAAAGCTTTTCCTCTAAGATCTGGAACAAGGCAAAGATGCCCACTCTCACCACTGCTATTCAACATCATACTGGAAGTCCTAGTCAGAGCAATCAAACAAGAAAAAGAAATAAAAGGCATCCAAGTTGGAAGGGAAGAAGTAAAATTTTCTGTGTTTGTAGATGACATATTCATTTACATAGAAAACCCTGAAGACTACACACACACACACACACACACACACACACACACACACAACTGTTAGAACTAATAAATTCAGTGAAGTTTCAAGATCAAATTAAAATATACAAATCAATGGCATTATATACACTAACAACAAACTGTCCAAAAGAGAAATTAACAAAACAATATCACTTACATTCACAGCAAAAAGAATGAAATACTTAGGAACTAACTTAACCGAAGAGGTCAAAGACTTGTACTGAAAATTATAAAAGTGATGAAAGAAATTTTAAAATACACAAATAAATGGAAAGATTCCATGTTTATGGATTAGAAGAACTAATTACTGTTTAAATGTCCATTTAATGCAATCTCTATCAAAATTTCCCAAAGAAATTTTTTACATAATTAGAAAAAACAATCCTAAAATTCATATGGGAATCAGAGAAGACCCCAAATTGCCAAAGCCATCTTGAGCAAAAAGAACAAAGCTGGAGGCATCACACTTTCAGGTTTCAAATTATGTTACAAAGATATAGTTATCAAAACAATATAGTACTGGCAGAAAAACAGACATACAGACCAATGAAACAGTAATAGAAAACCCAGAAATAAACCCATGCATTTACCATCAACTAATCTTTGACCAGGGTGCCAAGAGCACACAATAGGAAAAAGATAGTCTCTTCAATAAATGGTGATGGGAAAACTGGAAGTCTACATGCAAAAGAATGAAATTGGATCCTTATCTCATACCATATACAAAAATCAACTCAAAATGGATTAAGAACTTAAAGGTAAAACTCAAAACCATGAAACTCTTAGAAAAAAACATAAGAGAAAATCTTATTGACATTGGCTTTGGCAATAATTTTTTTGGATATGACAACACCAAAAGCACAGGCAACAAAAGCAAAAATAGACAAGTGGGACTGAATCCAACTAAAAGTTTCTGCATAGCAAAGGAAACAGTCAACAAAGTGAAAAGTCAACCTATGAAATGGGAGAAAATATTTGCAAATCGTATAATTAATGCAGGGTTAATATCCAAAATATATAAGAAATTCATACAATTTGATTCCAAAAATATAAATAATCTAATTTTATAAATGGACAAAGTACCTAAACAGGCCCTTCTCAAAAGAATAAATTCAAATTGCTAACAGATACCTGAAAAAATATTCAGCATCTCTAATGATCAGGGAAATGCTAGTTAAAACCGTAATAAGATATCATCTCACACCGGTTAGGATGACTATTACCAAAAAGAGAAAAGATAACAAATGCTGGTGAGGATGTGGAGAAAAGGGAATCCTTGTACATTGCTGATGGGAATGTGTGTTAGTACGGCCATTATGGAAAACTGTATGGTGTTTCCTCAAAAAATTAAAAATACAACTATCATATGATTCAGCAATCCCACTTCTGGCTATATAGCTAAAGGAAATGAAATCACTATCTCAAAGAGATATCTGCATTTCTATATTCATTTGCAGCATAATTCACAATAGCTAAGATATGGAAACAACCTAAATGTCCTTCAAAATGTTCTTCATCAGATGAATAAAGAAAATGTTATATATAGAGAATATTATTCAGCCTTTAAAAAGAAGGAAATCCTGTCATCTGCAACAATATGAATGAATCTAGAGGACATTATGCTAAGCAAAATAAGCCAGACAGAGAAAGACAAATATTGCACAATCTCATTTACATGTGGAATATAAAGTAGTCAAACTCATTGAAGCAAAGTGTGGAATGGTGGTTGCCAGGGGCTGCGGGTGGGGAGAAATGGGTGCTGTTCATCAAAGGGTACAAAGTTTTAGTTATAGAAGATGAATAGTTCTAGAGATCCAATGTACAGCATGGTGATAATAGTTAACAATAGTGTATTATATACTTAAAATTTGCTATGATAGGTCTTAAATCTTCTCAACATACACACACAAAAACCGTAACTATGCAGAGATGATAGATATGTTAATTAGCTTGACTGTGACGATCTTTTCACAATTTATACATATATCAAAACATCAGGTTGTATATCTTAAAAATATACAGTATTTATATGTCAAAGATCTCAATAAAGGTGTTTAAAAAAAGAACCATTACAAAGTAATAAAAAGACAATCCAATTTTTTTTTAATGGACAAAGAATTTTTTTTAACATCTTTACTGGAGTATACCTGTTTTACAATGGTGTGTTAGTTTCTGCTTTACAACAAAGTGAATCAGTTATACATATACATATGTTCCCATATCTCTTCCCTCTTGTGTCTCCCTCCCTCCCACCCTGGACAAAGAATTTTAGCAGACATTTCTCCAAAGATATATAAATGAGCAATAAGTCCATGAAAAGATGCTCAACATCATAAACCATCAGAAAATGCAATTCAAAAACCACAATGAGATACCACTTCACATGAACTAGGATAGCTAAAATCAAAAAAGATGTATAATAACAAGTGTTTAGCAAGGATGTGGAGAAATTGGAATCCTCATGCACTGTGGGTGGGAATGTAAAATGGTGCAGCCACTTTGAAAAACAGTCTAGCAATTCCACAAAACGTTAGACATAGCGTTACCATATGACCCAGAAACTCCATTCCTACATATGTACCCAAGAAAATAATACAATTTCATTCTACAACATGAATGACCCAATGACACATTATGCTAAGTTAAAGTTATGCTAAGTTAAAGAAGCCAGTCCCAACCGACCACATGATGTATGATTCTATTTATATGAAAAGTCCAGAACAGGAAAATCTATAGAAACAGAAAATAGATTAGTGGTTGCCTAGGATGAGAGAGGTGGGGTCAGGGAATGGGACATGATTTTTAATAGGAAGTGTTTATTTTTGGCATGATGAAAATTGGCACAATCAATATTATAAAATTGATTTTGAATATATTAAAAGTCATTGGTCAAATTAGTGAATTGTATGGTATGTGAATGATATCTCAATAAAGCTGTGTGGTTTTTTAATTTTTTTAAAGAGGAGGTTAAATGCAATGAGTTTTATCCCAAAAGAGAAGGGAAACATTAGTGGAAAAATTGGTACAATCTGAAAAAAGTCTGTAGTTTTATTAATAGTAATATAACAATATTGGTTTCTTAGTTTAACGAATGTACCATGGTAATATAAATTGTTAGCAGCAGGAGAAAGTGGGAAAGGGGTATACAAGAATTCTCTGTACTATCTTTACAAACTTCGTAAAAATACAAAATTATTCCAAAATTTTAAAATTACTTTTAAAATGTTAAGCAACACACACACACAATGATAATTTCATTATAATAGTATTCAAATAACACATACAAACATGGGAAACTACAATATATTGTTTGGTGACACAAGTGTGTAGCAGGACATGAAAATATTCATGGGCATGATAAACACTCAATTCAGGACAGTGATTATCTCTGGGCAGGAAGAGAGTGGAACAGAAACTGAAGACGTCTTAATACTTTCTTTTTTTAATGAAAAAATCTAAAGCAAATATGACAAAATATTAACATAAGTTAAATTTGATGAGGTGGTATGTATCCAGCATTTGTCATATTATTCTTTATACATTTTGATATGCTTAAAGTATTTTCTTTTAGACAGTATGAATCAGGCGACAGTTGAAGGCACCTTATGCATCAACTAGTAATGTTTGTAGAGAAGAAAGGTGTGATAAATGATCCTGTATGATCAGGATTTGGGTAGGTAAAAAAGCACACCAGTGTTAAAAATTGCTATTTCTTCACAAGCAGAGCACACAAATTTGTCCTAATAGACCACTTGGTTTTGTGGTTAGGACACTCACTGCCCCAAATTATATATGCTATGACCTTGGACAAGCCATCTAACCTCTTCATCTCTGGGGTTTCTCCCTGGTCACATGGTGATAATAACACTGTCTCTCACACTATGTTGGGAGGATTAAAGGGCATAATTCTTGTAGGCATTTGGCAATATCTGGAGATATTTTTGGTTGCCACAAATTGGGGAGTGGGGTGCTACCAGCATCTAATGAGCAGAGACCAGGAGTGCTGCTGAACAGCCTACAATGCACAGGACAGCCACCCAGAACAAAGACTTATCCTGCCCCAAATGTGATTTGTGCCAAGGCAGAGAAACCCTAATGTAGTATCATCTACCACAGGGCCTGGTGCATGGCCTACACCCTATGCTGTTAGCTGCCATATGATCATCATCGTTACTGTTGTAATGTAACACCAGAATAGACCTCAGCACATTGCTACATGGATATATCTTCTTTTGCCTTTTTAATAGGTGTTTAAATTGGCCCAGGCCCAGTATGTCCTGCAGCTGGGATGACTAGCTTTGCCAATCGTGCCTTTAGACTATAAGAGGTGTTATCTCTTTTCCTTTGCTAACAGCTCTGAGCTGGTCTTCCCTTCCCCTCCACCATCATTTTTTATTTACACTTTGTAGCTGCCTTAATTAACTCTGGGAAAGGTTTGGGGTGCCCTCTGATAGAAAGGACGTTTGCCTTCAAAGATAAAACTGTATCGTTATCTAACCTCCACCGCACACACGGGAAAGCAGCCTTCAGAAAGAGCCGCTCTGGGCAACGGGTGGCAAATTATCCACTGTTAACCTTGGGCTGCCTTTTAAAAGAAAACATTTTGAAAGGAAAGAAGAGAAAAGATGAAACTAACAGTAGCCAGGTAAGTTTTGGAACCACTAGCAGGATCCAAATTTAAGCTGCTGATTTAGTACATAATAGGTCAATCAACAACCACATTAAAATGGGGCAGAAGTGTGGACACCTAATCAATGTGCCAAAGTCTCAAAAAAAGAGCATTTTGTGTGATAAACCATAGTAACAAACTGAAGAGGAAAAACCATATAATCATCTCAATAGATGCAGAGAAAGCTTTCAACAAAATTCAACACCATTTATGATAAAAACCCTCTAGAAAGCAGGCACATAGGGAACTTACCTCAACATAATACAGGCCATATATGACAAACCCACAACCAACATCATTCTCAATGGTGAAAAACTGAAACCATTTCCTCTAAGATCAGGAACAAGACAAGGTTGTCCATGCTCACCACTGTTATTCAACATAGCTTTGGAAGTTTTAGCCACAGCAGTCAGAGAAGAAAAAGTAATAAAAGGAATCCAAATCGGAAAAGAAGAAGTAAAGCTGTCACTGTTTGAAGATGACATGATACTATACATAGAGAATCCTAAAGATGCTACCAGAAAACTACTAGAGCTAATCAATGAATTTGGTAGAGTAGCAGGATACAAAATTAATGCACAGAAATCTCTTGCATTCCTATAAACTAATGATGAAAAATCTGAAAGAGAAATTAAGGAAACACTCCCATTTACTATTGCAACATAAAGAATAAAATACCTAGAAATAAACCTACCTAAGGAGACAAAAGACCTGTATGCAGAAAACTATAAGACACTGATGAAAGAAATTAAAGATGATACAAACAGATGGAGAGATATACCATGTTCTTGGACTGGAACAATCAACATTGTGAAAATGACTATAGTACCCAAAGCAATCTACAGATTCAATGCAATCCCTATCAAACTACCAATGGCATTTTTCACAGAACTAGAACAAAAATTTTCACAATTTGCATGGCAACACAAAAGACCCCAAATAGCCAAAGCAATCTTGAGAAATAAAAATGGAGCTGGAGGAATCAGGCTCCCTGACTTCAGCCTATACTACAAAGCTACAGTAATCAAGACAGTATTGTACTGGCACAAAAACAGAAATATAGGTCAATGGAACATGATAGAAAACCCAGAGATAAACCCACACACATATGGTCACCTTATGTTTGATAAAGGAGGCTAGAATACACAACGGAGAAAAGACAGCCTCTTCAATAAGTGGTACTGGGAAAACTGAACAGTTACATGTAAAAGAATGAAATTAGAACACTCCCTAACACCATACACAAAAATAAACTCAAAATGGATTAAAGACCTAAATGTAAAGCCAGACACTATCAGACTCTTAGAGGAAAACAGGCAGAACACTCTATGACATAAATCACAGCAAGATCCTTTTTTACTCACCTCCTAGAGAAATGGAAATAAAAACAAAAATAAACAAATAGGGCCTAGTGAAACTTAAAATCTTTTGCACAGCAAAGGAAACCATAAACAAGATGAAAAGACAACCCTCAGAATGGGAGAAAATATTTGCAAATGAAGCAACTGACAAATCTCCAAAATTTACAAGCAACTCATGCAGCTCAATATCAAAATAACAAACAACCCAATCCAAAATTGGGCAGAAGAGTTAAATAGACATTTCTCCAAAGAAGATATACAGATTGCCAACAAACACATGAAAGAATGCTCAACATCATTAGTCATTAGAGAAATGCAAATCAAACTACAATGAGATATCATCTCACACCAGTCAGAATGGCCACCATCAAAAAATCTACAAACAATAAATGTTGGAGAGGGTGTGGAGAAAAGGGAACACTCTTGCACTGTTGGTGGGAGTGTAAATTGATACAGCCACTATGGAGAACAGTATGGCGGTTCCTTAAAAAACTAAAAATAGAACTAAAAATATGACCCAGCAATCCCACTACTGGGCATATACTCAGAGAAAACCATAATTTAAAAAGAGTCATGTACCAAAATGTTCACTGCAGCTCTATTTACAATAGCCAGGACATGGAAGCAACCTAAGTGTCCATCGACAGGTGAATGGATAAAGAAGATGTGGCACATATATACAATGGAATATTACTTGGCCATAAAAAGAAATGAAACTGAGTTATTTGTAGTGAGGTGGATGGACCTAGAGTCTGTCATACTGAGTGAAGTAAGTCAGAAAGAGAAAAACAAATACCGTATGCTAACACATATATATGGAATCTTAAAAAAAAAATGGTTCTGAAGAACGGACAGGACAGGAATAAAGACACAGACGTAGAGAATGGATTTGAGAACACTGGGAGGGGCGAGGGTAAGCTGTGACGAAGTGAGAGAGTAGCATGGACTTATATGTACTACCACATGTAAAATAGATAGCTAGTGGGAAGCATCCGCATAGCACAGGGAGATCAGCTCAGTGCTTTGTGACCACCTAGAGGGGTGGGATAAGGAGGATGGGAGGGAGATGCAAGAGGGAGGAGATATGGGGATATATGTATATGTATAGCTGATTCACTTTGTGATACAGCAGAAATTAACACACCATTGGAAAGCAATTATACTCAAATCAAAATGTTAAAAAAAAAAGAGCATTTTGGACAATAAATAAAAATGAAGACCTTTATCCTGAAAAGAATATTTCTATCTCTTGTTCTCTGCTTTCTTTTCTCACAAACCACAACAAAAAGCAGCCTGCAGGACTGGTACCTGTGAATTTTGATTAGATAATTTTCCACTGAGACAGAGAGAAGCAGTCATGTATCCTG
Organism: Kogia breviceps; assembly: GCF_026419965.1. Classification (NCBI taxonomy): domain Eukaryota; kingdom Metazoa; phylum Chordata; class Mammalia; order Artiodactyla; family Physeteridae; genus Kogia; species Kogia breviceps. Next base: position 22,092,971 of record NC_081324.1, read on the forward strand.
GATTTTAAAGACAAGCCATGGGATCACTTGAGTGCCAGCAACACTTTTAATTCTGCAACAAATGGCTTTTCTACAGGGAGCTTGCCGCATCTGTCTTCCTTTATTGTTTCTAGAGCTAGGTGTTAGCAGAGGGTCCTTAGAAAGAGGCCAACTCCACCGCTCACCACTAGGAGAAAAGAATTTCCTGAAAGTATTTCTGTTTTTTCCCCAGGGGACATATCTGACAAACGTGGTAAGAGGAGCCCAGAAATTCAAGTCCTGATTGGAAAACATAAAGAGGGAGTAGGGGAGGTATCTGAAAGACGGTGAGGCCAATCCCAAGGTGGGACATTATCTCTTTAATTGCAAGGTCTGCATATGTGCTTTCCCATCAGAGCTGAAGGCACCCTAGTGACAGAGGATGGGATTCAGTCAAGATGGTGACCAAACAGAGCTAATAAATCAACCTGTTTCAGGAACAAGAATAGAATAGAACTCCACACAGTAGGATCATGTGGTACCTGCATCCCTCATCTCTCCCCATATTCTCAGCCTTCCTTTCCTCTGTCCCATTCTGATTCCTCCTTCTTGGCTCACAGCAAGCCTCCTATGACAACCTCAGCCAGGATGATTGAGCTCTGCCTCTCCCCAGCATCCAGGACATTATTCTCATTGATTAGACTGGAATTTCATTATATTTGATTTAGCAGCTGTTATATACTAACCAGTATTGTTCTCTGATTCTTCTTTGTCAGTAAAACTTGTCTTCCCACACATTTCCAGGTCAAGGATTATCTCTTAACTTTTTACTTTTTGTTCTCTAGCATATAGTGCAAGCTAAAACACTCAATATTTGATAAACTGGACGGAAGTAAGTAACTCAGGGGTTACACGGCCTAGATTTGTCCTTCATCATTCACTTATACCTGGCACATGTGTGAGCATCAGTATACACAGATATGCTTTGTGGGCACAAAGGAGGAAACACAGACAATCTTCCAGCTGGTGCCACAAGCCCAGAAACTGTCAGATTTCTATACCAAGAAGCTCTGCCTTGAAGCCCTCTTCTCTAGAAATGAAGAGATACTGATTATCAAAGGGAGACAAAGAACCCAGGAGAGAGGAAGAGGGAATTAAAGCAAGTAACCTCCCCTTTGTCATCTGTTTCTCGAAAGACAGAGGAAGGAAGGAAGGAAGGAAAGGAGAGAGGGAGGGAGGGAGGGAGGGAGGAAGGGAGGGAAGGAGGGAGGAAGGGAGGGAGGGAGGGAGGGAGGGAGGGAGGGTTGGAGGAGGGAAGGAGGAAGGAAGGAAGGAAGGAAAGGAGGGAGGGATGGAGGAAGGGAGGGAGGGAGGAAGGAAGGGAGGGATGGAGGGAGGGAGGAAGGAAGGAAGGGAGGGAGGGAGGGTTGGAGGAGGGAGGGAGGAAGGAAGGAAGGAAAGGAGGGAAGAAGAAAGGAAGGAAGGGAGGGAAGAAGGAAGAGAGGGAGGGAGGAAGGAAGGAAGGGAGGAAGGAAGGGAGGGAGGAAGGGAGGAAGGAAGGAAGGAAGGAAGGGAGGGAGGGAGGGATGGAGGGACGGAGGAAGGAAGGAAGGAACTAAGGAAGGAAGGAAGGGAGGAGGGAAGGGAAGGAGGAAAGAAAATAACAAATGTTAGCATGGATGTAGAGAAATTGGAATCCCTATATACTGTTGGTAAAAGTGTAAAATAGTGCAGCCATTATGGAAAACAGTAAGGCACTTCCTCAAAAAATTAAAAATAGAATTACTGTATGATCCAGCAAGTCCACTTCTGGGTATATACCCCCAAAAATTAAAATCAGGGACCTGAAGACATATTTGTCCATGCATATTCATAGCAGCATTATTCACACCAACCAAAGGTAAAAGCAACCCAGTGTCCATCAACAGATGAATGAATAAACAAAATGTGGCCAGTACATACAGTGGAATAGTGTTTGGCTTTAAAAGGAAGGAAATTCTAACACATGCTTATGCTGAGTGAAATAAGTCAACCATGAAAAGACAAATACTGTATGATTCCATTCATATGAGGTACTGAAAACAGTCAAATTCATAAAGACAAAGTAGAATGGTGGTTGTCAGCAACTAGGGGGAGAAAAGTTTGGGGAGTTAGTGTTTAATGGGTACAGAGTTTCTGTTTTAGAAGATGAAAAGAGTTCTGTAGATGGATGGTGGTGACAATAGCACAAAAATGTGGATGTACTTAATGGTTAAGGTACCCAGGCTTCCCGGGTGGCGCAGTGGTTGAGAGTCTGCCTGCCGATGCAGGGGACACAGGTTCGTGCCCCAGTCCGGGAGGATCCCACGTGCCGCGGAGCGGCTGGGCCCGTGAGCCATGGCCACTGAGCCTGCGCGTCCGGAGCCTGTGCTCCGCAACGGGAGAGGCCACAACAGCGAGAGGTCCACGTACATCAAAAAAAAAAAAAAAAGGTTAAGATGGTAATTTCTACGTTATGCATATTTTACCACAACTAAAAATAAATTTTAATGTAGACCACAAGAAAGGGCTAAATAAGTGTTAGTTGCCTGGAGGTGGGAGGGAGGAGAAATATTAGGGGTGAATTTTCCCTTCCCTCAGAATGATGCAAAGTGTGACTGATCCCCAATCATACTGCTGCCCTCACGTCACCATCACACCTACCGATGGGGACAGACCTCCCTCCACATTTCCCATCACTCCCTTCAGTTCTTTGTTTGTGAGTTATCTTCATTCATAAGAAATATATACTCCATACGTATGCCTGTGTGTTGGGGGAGAGGAGGAAAGAGACACAGCTGACTCTCTCTAGGCCTGTATCCTTCAAAAGCGTTACACTGGATGGAACCATACCCCACCTTCTCAAACCCAGACACTGCCTTTATCAGTGAGCACCCAGGTGTGGCCACATACCCCCCCGCCCCCCGGTTTTTAATTAACCTCTTAGCCCACCCAAGTTAAGAGGCAAATTTATTTAGACTCAAAGCAGACCGTGATATGCCTGTTTAATTAGACATTTTATGTATTACCTCCGTAAGTTTATGCCTGTCAGAAAGCACTGTTAATTCAATCACTATCTCCCAATCACAACCCAGCAAGGACTTCAGTTGCTGTAGACACTTAAGCCCACAGGAGAAGAGGAAAAAAATCTATAAATCTATAATAGCCAATCCTGAGTGAGGTCGGTTAGCAAAGAAGGACTAGGACTCAACTTAATTAGGCAACAGGGCTTCCCTGGCAGTGCAGTGGTCAAGAATCACCTGCCAATGCAGCAGACACGGGTTTGAGCCCTGGTCCGGGAAGATGCCACACAGCAACTAAGCCCATGCACCACAACTACTGAGCCTGCTCTCTAGAGCCCGCGAGCCACAACTACTGAGCCCTCGTGCCACAACTACTGAGCCCGCGTGCCTAGAGCCCGTGCTCCGCAACAAGAGAAGCCACCGCAATGAGAAGCCCAAGCACCGCAATGAAGAGTAGCCCCCGCTCACTGCAACTAGAGAAAGCTGTGCACAGCAGCAAAGAACCGAGGCAGCCAAAAGTAGATAAATAAAATAAATAAATGTATTAAACAGATAAATTTATTAAACAAATAAATTAGGCAGCAGATTAATAAAGTTGAGCTGATGCTGACCATCTGGGTGGCAGGGAGACCCAACTGGGTTTTGTTACTGTTTGCTGGATGGCTCTCTGTTTCTTGGCCTTGGAAATCCATCCCTCGCTGCTTTATTTCCTTTTGGTTTTTAGCACTGGAGACAATGCCCAGAGCCTTCTTAAACATCAGTCTGCCACAGCTGGAAGAGCCCCAAAAGATCACCTTGGACATGGGGAAAGTAAGGTCCAGAGACAGTGAGCAGCCTGCCAAAAAGCTGGGCATGCTCAGTGACAGGGCAGGGGTGGAATTCAAGCCCCCGGCCTCCAGCCCGAAGCTCCTCCCACTGCACTGATCCACGTCCTTTCCACACACCACATGTCACCTGCGTGAGCATACAATATCATACACCCCATCCCGCCGCAAATCAGTCAGGAGCTCGCCATGGAGGCAGTCATTCATCAGCCATTTTCCATGGGTGTATTCACACCCCTTCGGTCCGGCTGTGTGTTTCTGGGTGTTTCCAGCAGAGACTCACAGGCCACCTTTGAGGAAAGGCAGATGTGGCTCTTTGGTTCCAGATTCACCTTAGGAACCAGACCTCACAGAGGGAGACCTTTCTTCTAAGAACACAGAAATAAGGATTTATTTTCCCACTTTGCCCCGGGAAAAGAAGGTTACATGAAGATCATTCCGTGTGCTGAGGTTAAATACTAACCCGTAAGGCAGAGAGGACCGCCAGAACCCCTCAGGGCCCAGCATCACGGAGCAGCAGCCAGCCATGGCATCTCCGTGGGCAGCAGGGCAGGCGTGTCCTCACACTCTCCACCCATCGGCACCAAGCAATTGCTTTCTAGATTTCATTTCAAAAGAGTCGATTTCCTTAGATAGCGGATAGTTTGAGAAATCCACTACGCCAGGAATAGAAAAGAGGGGAGAGAGAGAGGATCAAGGTGGCAGTGAAGGTTCTAAAATGCCCATGCTTAGCGCTAACTCACTGGCCTGAACCAAATGTCGGTAATCAGAGGGAATGTCATTAACATGTGCTAAGCTCACAGAGTTAATCAGAAATGTAGAACTTGAGGTCTGGATAATAACCTTCACTCACCACACGTTTCATGCTGCATTTTCAATGACCCCTTAGGAAATTAACTGTGCAGCTTAAATGAAATGTGTGGAATTCAGGAGAGGTTAAACCTAACACAGTCCACTAGCAAAGCTTCAGCATTCAGAAGTTTAATGAGGTGTTAATGGGAAAGAAACTGCCCTAACCCTTGCTAACCCAGACTATTGTGCACAACGCACGCAGAATCACAGAGCCGCCAGGTCCCCCGGATGCTTTTAGAAAGGCTGGGGCACTGAATCTTCTAGAAGCAGCCTGTTCAACTTGTTCTTGTCCCTTCCTACTCTGACATCTAGGTTTCCCAGACCCTCCCAGGAATGACAGGAAAATGTCACACTCCACGAATCTTTGTTTTGTTTTTTGCGGTACGCGGGCCTCTCACTGTCGTGGCCTCTCCCGTTGCAGAGCACAGGCTCCGGACGCGCAGGCTCAGCGGCCATGGCTCACGGGCCCAGCCGCTCCGCGGCACGTGGGATCCTCCCGGACCGGGGCACGAACCCGCGTCCCCTGCATCGGCAGGCGGACTCGCAACCACTGCGCCACCAGGGAAGCCCCACGAATCTTAATGTTTGGTTTTCTGGTTGTTTTGGTTGAGCCACTCACAAGATTGCTTCCTCCTCTCCCATATTATTCAACTTTTTCTTAACTGTGATTTTTTTCTAAATTAACAAACAAATGTCCTTAATGAAACAACTAATTTTTTATAAAGTGCACAATTTGTGAATTACATTTAAGCAAAACGGGCTTCTTGAAACAGAATACAGTGTAGATGTCTAAGATATGGATTCTCTTCCTACTTGGTCCATCGAACAAACTGACTGATCTTGCAAAAGTCACTTCACTGTTTGTGTTTCAATCCAGCAGTCATTCACACAATATTTACTACACACCCACCATAGCAGAGAAGGCTGTACTGGGTATCAGTTGGGAGGCATAGGAACGTATAGAATAGGGCCCTAGTCCCCATGGAGATCAAAGTATCGGTGTGAAACTCAGCATGTGCTAAGTGCTCAATGTCAAGCATGAGAATTCAGAGAGAAATCGCTTTGGCAGGAGGAGATCCGGAAAGGCTTAGTGGAGACAGCCACACCCAAGTTGGACTTTGAAGGATAAGTGAGATTCAACAGGCAGAAAAGGGGGAAGAAGATTAAGAGTAGAACCTAAGCAGGACAATAAAATAAAAAGTACGTTCAGAAAGCAGGGGTCCAGGTCAGCTGAGCTGGTAGCAACGGAGAGTAAGACCAAAGAGCCAGAGCCTATGAAGGCCAGGCTGAGGAGCTGAGACCCCATCCTCCATCAAGCCTCGTGTTTTGGGTAGAATAAAGCAAAGGAGAGAAGAGAGGAGACTAGTTTCCCAGCTGATGGGCGAGGTCAGATGTACACTAACAAGACACAAGTTAGCATGAGCACAGTGGAAACAGAAAAAAAATAGACTGAAGCAAGAAATATAACAAGAAATTTCATTCCAATTCCAGAGTTCATCTTGGGGATAAGGAGAATATTCAAGCTGCCTGAGGTTTCCAGGAAGGTGTTGAGGATAATGATGGTAATGACATTAAGAATTTAAGCTTGGAATCTGAAAAAGTGTGTGTGTGTGTGTGTGTGTGTGTGTATACATATATACACATATATATACATATATATAACTGAATCACTTTGTTGTACACCTGAAACTAACACAACATTGTAAATCAACTATACTTCAATAAAAATAAAATAATAAATAAACAAATATTTTAAGCTGGTTGGAAAGAACATTTTTCCATTTTAGAATGTTTGAGATTTAGGTGTTGGCTAAACCCGCAGGAGGAGGCCAACAAGAATTGAAATGAAGGACCGTAGTTTGGGAGAAATCCATCTCCAATGCCTCATCTGTAAACTGAATTTAGACAAGATCAGTAAGTTCTCAGCCCTGGATAGGCATTAGAACCTGCTGGCACTTTCTGAAAGCATGGATGTCCAGGCCATTCCCCAGACCAATGAAGGCAGAATTGCTGGGGGGAGGAGGGCGGGTCTCAGCAGGCAGCACCAGTAAGTAGTACGATGCACACAAGGAAACTTCCAGCCCTTTGACAATTCTCTTCTTCACCTTATTCTGAACAAAACTGTGGGGGGAAGGAAGTTCAATGACATTCAACTTGCCGGATATATAAAAATATTTATCTTTGATCAAGAATCCTGCACACTCAATTAAATATTCCAAAGTGAGGGCTGGTATCTATGTTCCATAGATTGGCATAGATTGGCATAGATTGTTGACTGGCAACACTTTTGTCCCCCCAGGAGAGAGCTACAGAAAACAAAGGGCTGAAAGGGAAAGAAGCCAGAGAAAGTCAGTGGGTTGGGTTTGGGGGTAGGGTGGGAGAGTGTTGGTCACAAATCTGGAATCATGGAGTGGCTGCAAGTCGGGGCAGGTTGGGATCTGTGCTGCCTGGACACATTTCTCCGCTATGGCCTTACTAATGATCCCATACACATTCTTTATTCCTTATGGCCTGGAAATCTTTTCCCATCTATTTTCTCATTTGATCTACAACCACCCTGTGAGCTAGACAGAACCGGCATTAATGATGATCTTCTTACAGGTGGGGAAACAGGCCTGGCGATGGGAAGTGGCCCTTGCCCAAGTCCCCCAGCAAGCAAAGCCGGGATTGGAAAGGACACAGGGCCCAGGCCAGGATTCTTCCCACGACAGTCTGCTGCCTCCAGAGAACGGGAAATCTAGAGAACTCAACAGAGATGTGGGCGAGGCTTCAGAGGCAAAGTGCTCTTAATTAAACATCCTATTGGTTGGTCTATAAACCTTGTCCTCCACCAAGTTTAGAACTAGAACTCAAAGTATGGAGCAAGACGGGCTGGTTTTGTTTATTTTTTCCCCACATCTCTTCTGTTCTTTCCTCTATCCAGTGGCTGGGGTGCCTAGGAGCAGGGAACTTGGAAAATGCAGTCAGAGCAGGAAGACCAAGAAGCAAGCAGTATGCATTCTCCAGAAGCTGGCTGATCATAATTATTAATCATCACTTAGCTCTGAAGAAAAGGCTGATGAAAACTCGGCTGGGGGTAGTACTGATGTGTCCAGTTTTATGCTTCCCTTGGGCACATGGCAGGTACTCAAATATTTGCCGAACAAGAACTGAAGATTCTACTCTGGGGACTTCACACTCTCTTGCAATGGAAAACACAACTTCACTTCAACCAAAAAATAAACAAACAAACAAACAAACAAACTTTACATTGTATTCCATTTACATCAATTAACATGACACATATAAGCCAACATAAACTCCCATACTCAGAGAGAACCATAAGGTTACATCCACTCTCTCAGGAATCAATGAGTTTTGAGATCCACTCATGCAAAAAAGGAGTGTGTTGTAGGATACACAGAAATTCCAGCACTAGAGACAGACCTCATTCCACCTCTCAGGAGCTATGTGTTCTTTCCCAGCTCTTTCTCTTTCTTCTCCACTTCTCTTTGGAGGATTCCTCTGCATTATATCCACAAGCCTGTGTCTATTAGGCCTTTCAGGATTCTCTCTGTTTCCCGGTTCAAATTCTCAAAACAGAGAACCTGATTGGGTGCTGGTCATCCAATGGATTGGCTGAACTTTGGTCAGGTATCCACCACAGGTCCAATCAGGGGAAGGGAGGGTGCCTGGTGTCAACATGGCTCCCTGGTCCCACCCCTCCTTCAACTGAGGCTATAGGTAGGGGAGAAGCAATTTTGAAAAGGAGGCTGTGGGTAGGACAAGCATCCAAAAACATATCTATTAGGATAATTGTGCTGAGAAGTCGTTTTAGCTTAATTACCTGAAATAAAGACCAAGTTTGTGGGTCCCTATACCTCCATGAATCTGCATACTACCTATCTGTGCATGAGTCTTATGCTCTATCTACCAGTACAAATTAGGAGATGAACCCCCTTTTAAAACTGTTATGTGTTTCAGGTGAGTTGGACCTTGAGTGTTGATTGCAGTAGTGGCTTTAAATTTTCAATATTCTTTCTTTGAAATAAATCTGTTTATACTCACTATGTTAATTGATGTAAATGATACACAATTTAGAGATTTGCTTTTCTGTCCCAAAACAGCAGACAGAAAATCAATCAGGAAACAATGGCCTTAAATGACACATTAGACCAAATGGATTTAAGTGGTATATATATATATATATATATATATAACATTCCATCCAAAAGCAACAACATAAACATTCTTTTCAAATGCACATGGAACATTCTCCAGGATGGATCATGCTAGGCCACAAAACAAGTCACAATAAATTTAAGATTGAACTCATATCAAACCCCAATGTAATAAAAGCCATTTCTGACAAACCTACAGCCAACATCATATTCAATGGTGAAAAGTTGAAAGCATTGCCTCTAAGCTCAGGAACAATACAGGGATGCCCATTCTTGACACTTTTATTCAACATCTTATTGGAAGTCCCAGCCACAGAAAGCAGACGAGAAAAACTAAAAGGAATCCAAATAAGGAAGAAAGAAGTAAAACTGTCACTGTTTTAAGATGACATGATACTATATATAGAAAATCCTAAAGACACCACCAAAAAACTATTAAAATAAATGAATTCAGCAAAGTTGCAGGATACAAAATTAATATCCTGACATTTGTTCCATTTCTATACACTAACAATGAACTATCAGAAGAAGAAATTAAGAAGACAATCCCATTTACAACTGAATCAAAAAGAATAAAATACCTAGGAATAAACCTAACTAAAGAAGTTAAAAACTTTTACCTTGAAAACTATAAGATATTTGCAAAAGAAATCAAAGGCAACACAAATAGAAAAATATACCGTGCTCATAGATTAGAACTAATATTGTTCAAATAACCATACTACCCAAGGCAATCTAAAAATTGAATGAAATCCCTTTCAAAATACCAATGGCATTTTTCACAGAACTAGAACAAATAATTCTAAAAGTTGTATGGAAACATAAAAGATCTTGATTAGTCAAAGCAATCTCAAGAAAGAACAAAGTTGGAAGTATCATGCTCCCTGATTTCAAATTATACTGCAAACTACAGTAATGAAAACAGTATGATGCTTATTTACCTCTCTGAGCCTCTTCACTTCATGTATAAAATGGAGATAACAATACCTATGTTATCTGTCTTATATATATCATATCTTATTAATGGTGACATCTACAAAAAAAAAGCTGTGTGACCTTGAATAAGACAGTATTATGCCTCAGTTTTCTCACATGTAAAATGGAGAAAATACCTAAATCATAAGGCTATTTGACTTTTCAAGAGGGAGAACCAGGGCTTCCCTGGTGGCGCAGTGGTTGAGAATCCGCCTGCCGATGCAGGGGACACGGGTTCGTGCCCCGGTCCGGGAAGATCCCACATGCCGCGCAGCGGCTGGGCCCGTGAGCCATGGCCACTGAGCCTGCGCGTCCAGAGCCTGTGCTCCGCAACGGGAGAGGCCACAACAGTGAGGCCCGCATACCACAAAAAAAAAAAAAAAAAAAAAAAAAAAAAAAAAAAAAGAGGGAGAACCACATTTAAGATGCTTTCTAATTAAATGTGGAGTCTGAATGGAAAGCTTTAGTAATATTCATTCTTTAAAAATTCAAGTTGAAAAAAATATCTGAACTAGGATTCACAGAGAATCTTGGAATGCAACTGCAACTTATTAATGCTCCAAAAATTCAAATGGAAAAAATATACTTGATTTTGGATTCAGAGAGAATCTCAGAATGTGGATAAAATGGAACTTTTTTTTTACATCTTTATTAGATTATAATTGCTTTACAATGTTGTGTTGGTTTCTTCCGTACAACAAAGTGAATCAGTTATATGTGTACATATATCCCCTCCCTTTTGAGCCTCCCTCCCACCCTCCCTATCCCACCCCTCTAGGTCATCACAAAACACCAAGTTGATCTCCCTGTGCTATACAGCAGCTTCCCACTAGCTATCTGTTTTACACATGGTAGTGTATATATGTCAGTGTGATGTGGATGGACCTAGAGTCTGCCACACAGAGTGAAGTAAGTCAGAAAAAGGAAAAGAAATACTATACATTAATGTATATATATGGAATCTAGAAAAACGTTATTGATGAACCTAGTGACAGGGCAGGAATAGAGATGCAGACGTAGGGAGGCTGGGATGAATTGAGAGATAAAATGGAATCTTGATTTCTTGGGCTGTGTCAGTAGCTTTTCCTGCCCAGCTTGTGAGCTGGGTAGTAGAAAAACAGCTCAGGAAGAGAAAAAAGTCTGTTGAGAAGTTGGGCTTGGAGCTGTATGGGGCCTGGCAGCTGCCAAGGGCACATGCCTCAAGGTAACCCAAACCCACAGGTGAAGAAGCAGCCACACACAGTGTTCAGGAGGGTGGCTGTCATCAGAGGTCTGGGTTGGTATGCACACCACATGGCTTTATGAAGAGCTTTGATGAGCTAATCCCTGCAAAAGCGCTTAGCACAGTGCCTGGATCAGAGGAAGCATTCAATACACACTAGCTATTGACACTGGTTTAGTTCAATAAACACATGGAGCACTGTGCCAGGAACTGGATAAAAAGCTGAATAAATCCAGTCCTGGCCCTTGAGAAAACATGCAGAGAAAGTGTTAAAGAATCCACCCAGGCACAAACCTACTCACAATCTTCTGGGTTTTGGCCAGCAGCCGTAACAAGAGCTCTCAGGCCATCATGAGTAGAATGCTTATCTCCTATAGATGTACTTGTATAAATGTAGGTTTCATTCCTGGAGAGCCCTTTATACCAGAGAAATACCATATATACTTCATGCAACTGCTGGTATGTGCTTTTTTGGATATCTGCTAAGTATTAAATGCAAATATTAAATCTAAATACTTAATATTAATCTTTAAAATGTTCTTTTGGGAGAATTTTTCAACATGGACTGGACTGGCTGAAGTATTTTAAAATAAGAATGCAATGAAGTTTAGACAAGAGATGACATCTCTTCCTGGTAAATCTCCCCAAAGCAAGAGGAAGCTTTTATTTTTTTTCTATCGGTCCCTAGGTTTTCAAACTGCATTCGAAATCATGAGTCATGTGTCTCAAATACTTGTCCTTGCCCATTTGATGCTCACAAATACCACTAAAAGTGTGTAAGCTGGGGAAGGGGCATTTTCCCTGGAAAACTTTTTCAGTGATCTTCTTTCTCAGATGTTAAAAGATGTCTCTATCCTCTGGATGATTCTAGCTCTTTTTGGTCTTTTTTTACTATTAACTCTCTTGTCTCAGTTAAGCAACCTGCTAGTTCACACAGCTGAGTACTTACACCTCTGAGTCTCCATTTCCTTGTCTGTAAAATGGGGATAATTAATAGAAACTACCTCCAAGGACAATAAAGTTATTACATATAAAGTTATAGAACAGAGTTATTACATATAAAGAGAGTTATTACATATAAAGCTTTTAGAGCATTACCTTGATAATAAATGCTTAGTATTAGCTATTATCATTACTATATTACTACTGTAAATTCTTCAGAGCTTCTTTTCATATCTGTACCTGCTGTTTCCATCAAATACTTCAAATAGGCCATGAGCTTTGTTTCATAAGTAAACAAAACCACCCTTTCTTTGCTTCTGTGGAAAATGTCTTTCTTTGATGTCTTACCAATCTCCACGTAAGCATTTTAAAGAGAAATTGTATCTTTATGCCAAAGTGTTTGCTTAGTAAAACGGCATATGAAATTTTCTCCCTCATGAAGCAGCTCATTGCATTTTTTTTGGAGATTACATTTTATTTATTTATTTATTTTATATTCAAAAATTTTTTAACTTTTAATTTTATATTGGAGTACAGTTGATCAACAATGTTGTGTTGGTTTCAGGTGTACAGCATAGTGATTCAGTTATACTGACACATGTATCTTTTCTTTTTCAAATTCCTTTTCCATTTAGGTTGTTATAGAACACTGAGCAGAGTTTCCTGTGCTAAACAGTATGTCCTTGTTGGTTATCCATTTTAAATAGAGCAGTGTATACTTCTCAATCCCAAACTCCCTAACTATCCCTTCCCCTGCCACCTTCCCCTCTGGTAACCATAAGAAAAAAGCATGCAAATGCCAAGGTGTTCTCTAAGTCTGTGAGTCTGTTTCTGTTTTGTAAATAAGTTCCTTTGTATCTTTTCTTTTTTTAGATTCCACATATAAGTGATCTCATATGATATCCATCTTTCTGTGTCTGACTTACTTCACTCAGTATGACAATCTCTAGGTCCAATCATGTTGCTGCAAATGGCATTATTTCATTCTTTTTAATGGCTGAGTAATATTCCATTATATACATGTACCACATCTTCTTTATCCATTGTTTATTCATTCATTTTATATTCAAATTTCTTTTTATTAAATTTTTACTGGAGTATTTTTACCACTGAGGGTTGCACTGAAAATCTGAGGAAATCTTATGATGATAAGAAACGTCAGAAATCAGAAGGCAGGACAACAGAAGGATGGAACAGCTAAAGAAGAGTGTTGACTGAGAGGCCTGAAAGGGTCCTATAGAAGGGGGGCTGCTAGCCTGGAGGCACTTCAGAATCATTTGCACCAGACCCTCCCTACTCAAAGTGCAGCCTGTGGACCAGCAGCACTGGTAACATCTGAAATGTAGAATCTCAGGCTCTATGAGACCTACTGAATCAGAATCTGCATTTCAAAAATATATCAAGGGGATTTGTGGACACAATAAATTTTGAGAAGCACCAACTTAGGCAACTTTTTAAAAATACCAATGCCCAGACATCTGTCCCCACATCAATAAAATCAGATTCCCTGAGGGTATGGCCTGGGTTTCAGTATTTTTTTAAAAATCTCCCCCCAGGTGATTCTAATGTGCAGCTAGGGTTGGAAACCCTACAGAAGAGGAAAGCTGAACTGGGTGTGGCAATATGTCCAGGCATCCACCTGGTGGAAATGGAAAGAACACCATTCTAAGCAGAAGGATGAGTGTGAGTGCACGTGCGGAGGGACGGTGAAGCCAGATGTCACGCGGTTTGTTGTAGCTGAAACAGAAGACAGAGTCATGGGAGAGGAGGCTAGACTGTCAGAGGACAGGTCATGCAAGGCGTTTAATAAGGACTTTAGAACATAACCTGCTCAGGGAGCCTTTGAAGGGTTTACTGAGCACTAGATTTTGTGTATCAGAAAGATCACTCCATCTGCTGTAGAGAATGGATTTGAGAGGAACTAGACACAGGACAGGAAGGCCAGTTACAAAGATAATGGATCAGGGACTTCCCTGGTGGCACAGTGGTTAAGAATCCTCCTGTCAATGCAGGGGACATGGGTTTGGTCCCTGGTCCAGGAAGATCCCATACGCCGTGAAGCAATTAAGCCCGTGCGCCACAACTACTGAGCCCGTGTGCCACAACTACTGAAGCCTGCGTGCATAGAGCCCATGCTCTGCAACAAGAGAAGCCACCGCAATGAGAGGCCTGCGCACCACAACGAAGAGTAGCCCCCGCTCACTGCACTAGAGAAAGCCCATGCGAAGCAACAAAGACCCAATGCAGCCAAAAATTAATTACTTAATTAATTTTTTTAAAAAAGATAATGGATCATTCCTGATAGAGACAAAGGGCCTAGATCAGGCTAATTGTATTGAAGTTAGAGAAAGGGGGACGGGTTCCAGAACTAGCAGGAGAGGCAAACTAGGCAGGACTTGATGTGGGAAGAAAGGAACTTCACTAAGAAAACTGAAGAACAGGAATAATCAGTTACAGGGGAAAAGTCTAGCATCCCAAGGAGGTGGCTACATGGGGAAAAATGTATAAGGGGGAGGGGGAGCAGAGAAGGGATTTTAGAGTCCGTGTAGCAAGACCTAAAGTTTGCCAGGGAATTCAGGGGGAGAAGGGGTCCCTGGGAACGGACCTGGCTCAGCTTAGGGGACACAGCTGTCTATCTCCCTGTATTCTACCTTGGCATTTGCATGCTTTGGTCCCAGTGGATCATCAGCTGCGAAAGGGCCAGGGCTTGTCCTTTGGTGCTTGTGTCCCAGAGCCGAGCCTGGTACCTAGCACATGGCAAACGCTCAACCAGTGTCTACAGGACGAAGAGAGGGAGGGGAGAGACACCCCCAGAGAGAATTTGAGAGAGCCAGGCTCTCCAAACCCAATGCAGTGCCAATCTGTCCACTTCTCACACTGCAGCCTGAGTAGCCTCTTCCTAAAGCCCTGATCCCAATGAGTGGATGAGACCAGTCCTTCCCAAACTTCCACATGCATCCGAATCACCTGCGGGTTGGGAGAGTGGGGGGAGGATGTTGGTAAAATGAAGATTCTGACTCAGTAGGGATGGGGTAGGGCTGAGATTCTGCATTTTGCTAATGATGTGCACTTTAAGTCTCAACGAACTGCTTAAAAGGAACAGACCTGAAACCTGTAGATCAGGCAGCAGCAGTTAGGGTAACCTGGAAATTTTCCCCCAAATGGTATCTCTATTCTTCTGGCTCTTTTATAAGAGAATAAAGATCAGACCTATGAGCAGATGAAGAGATGGTGTCCCACCTTTGGGCTCTGAAAGGCGTGGAGGTGGGAAATAAGACTCATGTGTCTAAGGCGGAAAAATATCAAGGATTCACTGGGCTGCAGGAACAGCAGAAGGTGGGTGTGAGATCTCCTCCTGAGGCCAGACTCTGATTCAAGAGGGAGGGTGTGGGGTAGGCCTATTTCTAAAACCCCCTCCCCCTGGGTCCTGCCTTCAACAACAGATTTTCTTATCTCTCTGCACTCTGAATTCCTTTCTATCTGCTGAAATCAGGATGATTACAGCCTTTATCCCTGCCATTTCTGGAATCTCTAATCTTGTAATGCATTTAAAATGCATTCATGTAACTGCCTTCATCCGGCTTGCTGCAGCTGGAGACGGGTCTGATAAGAGAGCTCCCCTAACTGCCTGCAGATAGGAAAGGGAATTTGGGGCAAGCACAAAGCATGGAGGGAGCTACATGCAGCATCACGTTCCCCCGGCAGTTCTCCAAGTGACGCTCTTCTTGCAGCATATCCAGGCGGGCTTCTGGCCAATCTCTTCTCTATCAGGGCTTACAGCAGACCAGTACATTTTCCTGCATGCACTTGTGCAAAAGTAAATTACTCTTCTACCTTTGAAACTCCTCAGTTGAACTTTCAAGGTCCTCCCTCATCTGTGTAACCTCACCAGCCACCGCACAGGCAGGTCAAGCTCATTGATATCACAACTGTTTTTTTTGCTTGTTTATTCTTGCTAAGGATGCCCCCCCCCCCCCCTGCCTATTTGTTCTCCAAGGTGCAGCTCAAGGCCTGCGCTCTCCAGGAAGCTCCCCTCACCATCCTCTTTAGAGTCCCGGTTCCCTCCTGCCTCCTGCCCTGAGTCAGCAACACAGAACTTCAGAGAGCACTGTAATCTGAGAACTTCTCTGTCTCTCTGTAAGTTTTTCTACTCCAACAAGACTACAGATTCCCTGAAGGCCTGGACCAAGTCTTTTTTCTTTTGCATTCTGCTCAGAACCTGGTAGAGTGACAGGCCTGCATCGGTAGCCAGTAAGCGTTCCCTCATTTATTCCATTATGCATCGCTGACCACCTATTTTTAGGTGGTGAATTTGGTGCAGTGGATTTTTAAGTGGCACGCAGAGTTTATGGTTTGCAAGGGCCACAAGATTCATAGGCCAAAATTTAAGGATTTGGTGCTAAACACAAACTTATTTGAGAATTTTATGTCTTCTTGCCATATTCCTCTCCTTCATCCTTATACCCTAACTAATAGTGGAATTAGGAGCAGCAGCAATAGTCATAGAAGTAGTAATAGTAGTAGTGGTGGTGGTGGTAGTGGTAGTAGTGGTAGGTGGTGGTGGTAGTGGTAATGGTGGTGGTGGTGGTGGTGGTAGTGGTAGCAGTGGTAATGGTAGTAGTGGTGATGGTGGTAGAGGTGGTAGTAGTGGTGGTGGTGGTGGTGGTAGTGGTAGTAGTGGTAATGGTAGTACTGGTGGTGGTGGTAGTGGTAATGGTAGTAGTGGTGGTGGTGGTAGTGGTAGTAGTGGTAATAGTAGTAGTGGATCCTACCCAGTCTGTCCCCCCTCGTTGCCTTTCTGACCTCTCTTATCCCCTCATCCTCTGCACTGCAGACAACTGATCTTCCTTTTGTTCCTTGAACACACCAGGCATGCTTCCACCTCAGGGCCTTTGAACTTGCTCTTCCCCAATGAGGCACATGGCTTACTCACTCACCACCTTCAGGACTTTTCTCAGAGGGAAACTTCTTGGTGAGGCCTTCTGGACCACGCTATTTATAATTACAAACTCTCCTATACTGTTGGTAGGAATGGAAATTGATGCAACTACTATGGAGAACAGTATGGAGGAGCCTTAAAAAACTAAAAATAGAGCTACCATATGATCCAGCAATCCCACTCCTGGGCATACATCCAGAGAAACCATAATTCAAAAAGATACATGCACCCCAATGTTCATTGCAACACTATTTACAATAGCCAAGACATGGAAGCAACCTAAATGTCCATCGATAGATGAATGGATAAAGAAGATGTGGTACATGTATACAGTGGAATATTAGCCATAAAAAGAATGAAATAATGCCATTTGCAGCAACATGGATGGACCTAGAGACTATCATACTAAGTGAAATAAGTTAGACAGAGAAAGACAAATATCATACCATAGCACTTATGTGTGGAATCTAAAATATGACACAAATGAACTTATTTATAAAACAGAAATAGACTCACAGACATAGAAAACACACATGGTTACCAAAAGGGTAAGGGGGAGGGGGGAGGGATAAATTAGGAGTTTGGGTTTAGCAGATACACAATACTGTATATAAAATAGATAAACAACAAGGACCTACGGTATAGCACAGGGAACTATACTCAATATCTGGTAATAAATCATAATGGAAAAGAATCTGAAAAAGAATATGTATATATGTGTGTATGACTGAATCACTTCGCTCTACACTTGAAACTAACACAACATTGTAAATCAACTATACGTCAATTAAAAAAAATTATAATCCACCCATTTGCTCCCCTCCAACACTATCTCCCTTCCCCGAGTGATTTTTCTCCATAACACATATCACCGTCTTATGTCCAAAAAAATGGATTTCTTTATTGTTTGTAATCTGTCCCTCCTGGTGGAATGTAAGCTACATGATGGCAGGAAGTTTTGTAGGTGGAATTCACAGCTGTACCTCCATTGCCTGGAACAGTGCCAATTACATAGTAGGTGTGCAAAAGCATTTATTAAATGAATAAAAAAACAGATCTTCCCAAAGTGTATTATGTGAACCATGGGGTGATACTCTAGATGATGTTAGGGAACCTATGGACCAATTATTTTATAGTCACATATTTAATAATATGTTTAAAAAATTGAACTCGAACATCAAAAACAATTCCATGGATATAGTTGCTTAGTATGAGCTTAAGTTATTTAAAGTGAATAAATTTTAAACTGTAATGGTAAATTGTAAGTGATTGTTCAAATAATTAAAATATAAAGCAAATAGTAAAGAAAAACATTTGATAAATAGAAACATAAGTTCCACCCAGATGTTACAAAATCATGACAGTGGTCAGCAAAAGACTGAAATTTGACTCCTACTGGGTTAGAGATAGGTCGGTAATCTGATGGTGCTGATACTGTGAATTTTTCAAAAACTCTAATCTCTGTGTTAATCATAATGCTGTTTGGTTTTCAGTATCTCTGAGATGTGCCAGAGTAGCATTTCTATCCATTGAATATATTGGACTCAGAATTTATTTCAGTTTGGTGTTCTGTGCAAACCTAGTATTTGGTTAGCAATGAAATAATGAATGGCAATAATAATAGGTAATATTTATTTATAATAATGATAAGTAACTCTTATTGCTAAGACTTTTAGATTCATTATTGCATTCAGCCCTCACAACCTTATGAAATAAGCAGTATTATAATCTCACTTGACAAATGAGAAAACTAAGGCTTAGAATTCCATGAATTTGCTCAAGATATCACAACTAGCAAATCAGCTGCAATTCAAAGCTAGGGAGTCTGAATTCAAATCTAATCTTTTAATCATGAAGGTTTTGCTTTTCAAACTATGATATTTATCATTTTATTTATGAATTTTTGAACTACACAGTAAAAAAAAAAAAATCAAGCTTCTCTATTTTTTAGGAAACCTATGAATGAAGATGAAATTAATATATTTCCTCCTACCATCTTTCCCTCCTCTCTATTACCCAATTTTGGTTATTACATTCTTTTCTGCTATTTTTTTAATTTTACACGTCTATATGTATTGATATCCTGTTGCTTGATTTATAGATTTAAACAATATCTTTGGACCCACCACAAGAAATGAGAAAATTCATAAATACTTACATTGCCCACCTTATCATTCTCTCTACCATCTGATATTTTTAATTATTTTTGTACATTACCTTTCTTTATAATGTTCACATTGTGTTCTGAGCCATAATTGCCACTGCTGTTAGTTTTATTGCTGCATTTAGATAGATTCAATCCCTACTGCTAGTCCTTTCTGCTCTAGCTCCTCCACTGACCTTTTATACAACTAAACATCCTTTAGTAGTTTTTCAAGGTCTTATGAGGACTATATTCAGCACTGCTACATACATCTGTGCAGGTTGTGCATGGCAGATTTCCAGAGAGCATCATTCATATTACAGTCTATGGAATGCCATATATACATAGGACACATGTGGCAGCCTTGACTACATTCTTTTTTATTATTTATTTTTTTATTGAAGTATAGTTAATTTACAATGTTATGTTAGTTTCTGGTGTACAGTAAAGTGATTTAGTTGTGTGTATATATATATATAGAGAGAGATATATAGATAGAGATAGAGAGAATATATATATTCTTTTCCATTACGGTTTATTACAGAATATTGAATATAGTTCCCTATGTTATACAGTAGGACTTTGTTGTTTATCTGTTTTATATGTAGTAGTTTGTTAATCCCAAGCTCCTAAATGACTACCTTCTTCAAGTTCTGTCATATTTGAAAATGTCTGTCATTGTTTATTTACTTTCGCACAGTTTGCCTGGGTGTAACATTTTTTTCTTTCCCTGGGGACTTTCTAATTATTGCTCTAATCATTACTGGAATGCTTTCTAACATTAACTAATACCATGGAGAAGTGCGATATGTAAAGATGGCCCGTGTGCCAAACTTGATTTTATGGATTCTTAAAAGTTAGATGATAGGGTTTTTCTTGGTTTTTGTGTTTTTTTTGTGGTACGCGGGCCTCTCACTGTTGTGGCCTCTCCCGTTGCGGAGCACAGGCTCCGGACGCGCAGGCTCAGTGACCATGGCTCACGGGCCCAGCCGCTCTGCGGCATGTGGGATCTTCCCGGACCGGGGCACGAACCCGCGTCCCCTGCATCAGCAGGTGGACTCTCAACCACTGTGCCACCAGGGAAGCCCGATGATTAGGGTTTTGCTGCTCTGATGGGTTAGAAATAACATCTTATTAGTAGTAGTATTGATGGACGTGTCCCTTATTATTCCTTTTATTATTTTATTATATGTGTATATATTGATATTATATAATACGTTATATATAATTATATATTATATGTAATTAATATATTATATTTTATATATTTGCTTGCTATTAAAAACAAAGTTGACCATCTTTTCATGTGTTAAACCCTTTTAATTTGCTTTTCTGTGAGCTGGTTGTTCATGACCTTTGTCCATTTTTCTACTGGTTTGTAGGTCTTTCTCTTGATGATTTCTAGAAGTTCTATTAGAGAGATTAGGCCCTTGCAGATCAAGACATGCCTCCTCCAGCAAACTTCACTTGAGTTATATACTAAGAGAGACTAAGAGTGCCAGCAAAGTAGCAGACGCAAAAGGGGTTTAACTTGGGGGACATGACATGAGATAAACCACAGCAAAGGAAGGAAAGGGTTAGCCATCCATATGCTTGGTACTTCTTATTTGGGATCTGTGAAGACTTTAGCTTGTGAGGGGAGAATTCACTGTGTGTCCTGAACATGGTGCTCTGAGCCTGCCAGTTCCATAGCCCCCTTAAGAGGGAGAGGCCAAAGCAATCATTTGCCTCTAAAGCCAGGTAACACCCTCCACCCCCTACAAAACTGGGCACCTGACTCCAAAAGCAGCCCTCTGGGGACTTCCCTGGTGGTCCAGTGGGTAAGACTCTGCACTCCCAATGCAGGGGGCCTGGGTTCAATCGCTAGTCGGGGAGCTAGATCCCACATGCATGCCACAACTAAGAGTTCACATGCCACAACTGAGATATTTCAAGCCACAACTGAGACCTGGCACAAAGAAAATCAATAAATAAATTTTTAAAAACAAAACAAAACAAAAAAAACAACCCTCTGAAGTCTAGGCAAGCTTTACTCAACAGAGATGGCTGGTGACTAACTGAACCAATTAGATTCTTTCATAATGAGCCTGTTCATGATACACTCAAAGAGGGAGATAGACACAGAGCAGAAGTAGAGAAGCATATGGTGAGAAGGACAGCAGAAGCACAAAGAAGCAGAGAGAGACAGAGAGTATAGCTGAGATGTGAGTATGGTATTGATGTTAGGGGTGGGAACAACCAAATGACCAGACCCACGCAGGCAGTCACTGAGTCCCGTGGTCAGGAGAGCTTGCTCTGCACCCTGAACTGTGTTCCCAGTCTGTGGAGTCAGGCTAAGTGACAGGTATTTGTCAAAACATATCAAATGGTAAATTTAAGATTTCTGCATTTCATTGTATATAAATTTTACCTCAAAAGGGAACAAAAGAACCATAAACAAATATTAAACTCTAATAATATTCAGCTGAAGTGTTTGGACTGATGGGTTCTGATGCCGGCCATTTAATTCAAAATGCATCAAAAAGAAGATGGTGTGAAGATGGAAAAGGAGGAGCAGATAGATGGATAGATATGTGGTAAAGGTACTGCACTAAAATGTAAATGGTAGAATCTGAGTGGTAAGTATATGCATGTTCACTATAAAATTCTTCAAACTCTTCTGTATTTTGAAAATGTCATAAAATCTTATAGATAAAAGCTTTGGGGAATGGCTAACTCATGGAAAATAAATAGTCAGTTACATCAAAATGAATCAACAGAGGAAGAAAAGAAAACAGCACAGAAATTAAGTGAAAGAGAGAACCAAAAAAAAAAAGTCCTGGGTTCAGAGTGAATAGGCCTCAATTTTAAAAGAACAAAGATTGGGAGCCATGAGGAGAGAGCAATCAAAGGAAATGTGTAGGTCTTAATAAAATTACATCTATATAGAAAAAGCACAATTTAGAAATACATAAAAGTAGTAAAATGAAAAACATTAAAGTCACAGTTGGTATGGCCCTGAGAGAGAAGAAATTGGATGTGATTTTAGTACAAGAAATAAAGCTTAATACCTAGAGAAAGTTTTATTATACATAAAGAGAGTGGGTTTTAGGCATCTTCCCACAAGTCAGTAATAGGGAAAGGGAATCATGTAGAGGTAGAATTTTGTTTAATATACAAAATGAGGATGTTAGGAAGAAAGAGAATCTCAGTTGCCAGATGTATATTTATAATGCTGCATATGAATGGGAGCCTGGGTATAATAATAAAATGTGTACCTGCCTCCCAAAAGTCATCTTTCCTCCATACAAGAATATTTCAATTGCATGTTTAAAAAAGGCAGACACGTGAGAAGCCATCAGAAATCAATCTGTAATAAACAGGGTCTCTGGGCAGAGTTTGGGAAGGCTAATTGAAGAATTCATGACAACTGGGCTACCCATAGAGTCAGAAACTGAACACATTTTTGCTGTTTACTAATGACATATTCAATAAATATTTGGGCAGAAAGGGCACCTATGAAGCTACAAATATAATTAGAAATCTTCTAAGGCTTTGTGTCCTGATCTGTAAAATGGAAACAATTCTCAAGTGTCTGACTCATTGTAAGTCCTCAATAAGTGTTTCTACTGATTTGTGAGAAAACATGAATAAAGATGTTTACTTACATACACATGCCTAGAACACCAGAAAGGGAAGTAGATTGGTAGAATTTTCTGGATTGTGAAAGAGAAAGAAAGAAAGATTAGAGACTATAAAGTATAAGGTGTAGGATAAAGTTTTTTTGAACATTCCATAGTAATTGCTGAAAATTATTCAATATATAGTAAATTTGGTAGAATTTAGACCGAGCTAGATTTTATTACATCAAGAAGGAATTTTTTTGGTCAACAAAAGAATGATGGAGGGAAGGGAGCTCCAAACGTCCTTGAAGATGTGAAAGAGTTGTGATACATGTTAAAATGCGCACAACTGATGGAAAGAATAAAGTCACATGTTTGCTTGCTAGTTATAAAGTGGCATAGGCTCGTTGTTAAAAATTCAAACAATACCAAAATGTATAAGGCAGAAAGCCAAGGTCTCCACCTTCAATTAGATAAATGAGAATTTTAAAATAAAAGTAAATACTCCTCCTCCAACTCCCAGGACAGCTTTTAATCCATGAATTGGTCACTCCAATTTTAATCCATGAAATAGATGTACCAATTCAATCAGATTTCTGGGCTGGGGCCCAAGCATCAGTAGTTAAATCTTCCCAGTTGATTCCAATGTGTAGCAATTAGAGAACCAGGATTTGAGAGCTATGGTTCTCCAAGGGTAGACCTCAAATCAGCAGCATGGGCAACACCTGGAACTTGTTAGAAATGCAAATTTTGGGCCCCGAGGCCCACTATAATAGGTGTTCTGAGACCAGTTTCCAGAATTGGGTGGGGAGGGTAAGTGTTCCCCCCATACCAACAAGGAGCCATTCTCCAGACACCTGTTGGGCATCCTAGCATTCAACTCAATCTGACACCATCTACCCAAAGACAGTGCCAGATTCTACAGGTTCAGGGCCCAGTCCCACAAGACTGAGCACCCTACCACCACCGCCACTTCCGACACCCAGTTGCAAGACCAGTTTGTTACCCGTACTTCTGACCAACTGGTTATACATCAGAGGTTCCCACGACCCCCTCCTTAGTTTTGATTAATTTGCTAGAGCAACTCACAGAACTGAGAGAAACATTTTACTTACTGGTTTATCATAAAAGAATGTAACTCAGGAACGTCCAGATGGAAGAGGAGCACAGGGCAAGGTATGTGAGAAGCATCACACCCCCCGAGTCACGTATTCACCAACTAGGAAGCTCTCCAAATCCCCTCCCCTTTGGGTTTTTATAGAGGCTTCATTACACAGGCGTGCATGATTAAGTCATTGGCCAATAGCGATTGATTCAACCGCCAGCCCCTCCCCACTCCCCGAAGATCAGGGGCTGGTAGTGAAGGTTCCAACCCTCCAATCACAGGGTTAGCTCTGCAGGCAACCAGCCCCCATCCTCAGATTACCTGGGGTCATTCCAAAAGTCACCTTATTAACATAAGGTTTCATAACAAAGACGTTTCACCACTCTCATCACTTGGGAGATTCCAAGGGTTTCAGGAACTTTGTGCCAGAAAAGACCAAATATATATTTCTTGCTATAAATCACAACGCCACACACAAAATAAAAACTCCAGACGGGACCCAGCGATGTGTGCTTTAACAAGCCCTCCAGGCAATTCGACGCAGCTGAAGGTTGAGAACCCCAGTCTTAGGAGGCGAAAGGCGGAGAGGTTGTGATAAAGGGTGTATTGAACAGTCACTAAGATTTGCATGATATTTACAGTTTAAGGGTGTAACCTGCATGTTGAGCAAGCATCATTTGTGATATAATTAAAACACAACTTTATTTTATCTTTCACTTTCCCTTTAAAATGTAGGAGTACATTTCACCTGTTCCTAGACGGGAATATGGTCAGATCCCATGACTGTTCTGCTGGCTCTGAGGCAAAATCTCCCAGTTCAGAAATTATAAGACACCTTCACGGTGAGACTTCCCCGTTACCCTCCCAGACCCGTGGGAGGTGGCATGATGTCCCCCACGGACTGGCACACGGGGAGAGAAGAGGGGAAGGGATAAGGAGGGACAAGAAGCTTTCCTTGTGACCGAGAGCTTCCGCTCTCCTGGCCGGTAGGTGGACATTTAGAGCCACTTCTTCCCTCACAGGTGCTTTCTTGGACCCACTGGAGGCTACTCTGCTGGCCCCTCTGGCCACACTGCTCCTCTGGGCACTGTTCCCCATCAGCCATGGCCCTATGTGGTCCACCCCACATGGACTCCATCAGGGCATCTTCGCTCTCTCCTTACCTTCACCAGGGACAGGGCAGGGTGATACATAGCATGAGGTCAACAAACCTCTGACCCCCCCAAGAAGTCTTCATGTCCCCTTAGTCCCCCAAGTCCCCGGGAGTGCAGGCAGCCCACCTACCCTGCTGCTCCTGGTCCTCAGGCATAAATCAGGTCCCCCGAGGTCAGCTCTTCCCCAACTGCAGGGACACACATCAAGCTCTCTGAGTGGTCCCCTGGGAGTCACCTGCCCCCACTGGACCTCTGAGGGTGTGGAGATTCACATAATGGCAGCAGTCCTCGCTCAAGAAAATTCTCCTAACACGGACACAACATTGTAAATTAACTATATTTCGATTTTTTTTAAGTAATAAAATAAATTCCCTCACCCTGTCTCTGTCCTCCTGCCTCTCCACTCTTTTTATTACCTTAAAACTGGTGAGGAGTTCAAGACATCTTGAACCAGGTTGGGGACATTTTCTTGGTAAATTGTCCACGTGGTGATTTGGTTTTGGAATAGAACATGTATCATGGCTTGAGGACTGTATAGAAACTTCCATTTTAACATCCTGTTACATAAGGAGGTTCTCATGTGATCCAAAATAACCCGGTGAGGTGTGTGTCATGATTGTAATTATTGTCCAAGGTCACACATCAGAAAGAAGCAAGGAAGAGACATGGACTCAGATCTTCCAGCTCCAAACTGTGCTCTTTCAACTACCCCATGAGATGGACCGAATTTGCTGAAATAGAAACTAGAGATGAGACATGAATATGTGTAAATAGCATTTATTAAGGCTGAGGTCCAGCTTGAACTGACAGCCCCATGAGTACAGAACCGGAACAAGAGTACTCCTCAAACATGTTCAAGAACCAGAAAATGTAAATAAAATGGCATCTTAGTTAAGCTTTCTTTGACTAGAAATAATAAAGGCCAACACTTGAAATAAATGGATATGTTCACTACCTTGGTCGTGGTGATGGTTTATACATATGTCAAAACTTAGTAAGTTATCACTTTTAAATATGTACAGTTTATTGTATGTCAACTTTACCTCAATGAAATTGTGTTTTAAAACTCAAACAGCAAAAATAAAGTGGGTCAGCATGGGACTTCAAAGATACAATATTGGGGATAAGGACACTCAGGGGTAACAGAAATGTGAAAAGGTCAGGGGGAGAGTTAGAAGTACAAAACGCTTGTTACAAAACAGGATCATGAGGCAAGAAAAAGGAGAAAGTGAAAATTTGGGGTTTAGTGTCCCTAAGATATGGATATTCAGTGTCTGTGGAAGCTTTATTGCCTTTGTTAGGTGGTAGGAAAAGAGTTGCCAATATTTAAATATATAATATGAAACATATTTTAAAACTCTTTTAAAGATCCAATGAGATCAAGTATATATTAGCACCTTGAAAGGTATAACTGGCTAGACAAATGTAAGTGGTTATTAATCATATAAAATGTGAATAGTTAATACAGCGTTTCCCCAGCAGACACCTTCTCTTTTCATGTGTAATTAAATATCCTGCACATCTTTCAGGATGTGAGAACTTTCCAAAACAGTCTTGAGTCCCAGATGTGGATGTATTATGACTATATTGCCATAAGCCTCTTTAAGCCTGGCTTCTGAACTGGCTGACTGTGTCCATCACCAGCAAGATTCCTGACTGATGCAGAAGCAGGGGGGCATCTCGTGCCACAGCTGTGTTGAGTTGATTTAACTTGTCCAGCCATCTGTGACAGGGAAAACAAGCTTCCCACATGTGTGTGAAGTCAACACATGGAGGGCTGGGGATGGCTTCCGTCCCTTCAGGGAGATGCAGGGCCTGCAGCTTCCCTCTCAGAGCAACCTTTCAAAAGGTTTGCAGACTTTTGGAACACATTTTCCAGAAATCTCTTTAACCCTTCACAAGCCACGAGCACACATCCCTTGCCTGGGTACTTCCAAGCAGGTGATTCTCAGTGGAGAGCCACGATTCTTACGTCGTATCTGGTGACCACGCCTGGCATTTTTCTCAACAGAGGAGGGGGCAATGTCGGCCTATGTCCCTAAGTGCCTAGGACATTTTCTGATACAGACTGGGGACTCAAGAAGCATTTGTGGAAGGAAGGAAGGGTGGGAGGGAGCAAGGAAGGAAAGGAGGGAGGGAGGAAGACAGAAGGCAGAAGTGAATAACTCTCCTTGGAGGAAGCCAGGGACCCTGCAGAAATGCCCGTATGCAAACATGTGACAGCACTCTGGGAAATGTGGGAGTTTTGCAAGATGTTCTTCACCAATAGAGATTGAGTGCCTGGTGGGAATATGGACAAAGGTTCCATGATTCAGGTACACTGCCCTTTGCCCCAGATTACACCTGACCTGAAGGGATAGCCAATAAGATGTAAGTGGAAGCCTACAGCATGGAGCTTCTGGGAAAAATTTGTTTCCTCATTTAAACAAAAGAAAGCCTTTCCCTTTTTACTGTTCTTTGTCCTCCCCTTCTTCTTGCCCGGAATGAAACATGATTTCTTAGATGAAAGAGTCATGTTGCTCTCCTGAGGACAAAAGCCACCCATTAGGGATGGCAAAGCGGGAAGAATAATGAGGAAGACTGAGTCCCTGATAGCACTGTGGATACTCTGCATCGGTTCTAAGACTGCCTTCCTTCAGACTTCTTTTTATAGGAGAAAAACAAAACTTCCACCTGGTTTGTCACAATCAGGTTTGTATTATAAGCTGTTAGATGTAATTATAATGGGTGAATCAGAATCACAACATGGACGCAGGCTCTCCTGGAAGCCAACCCATTTGGAGGAGAATCACAAGTATGTACCCCCATGGGTGCACTCCCATGAGTTTGAGTTATTGTTGTAAAGTATGGACTCTCAGACTCCTAAGTAAGGGGACTAAAGAAAGAACCAGGGCTTCCCTGGTGGCGCAGTGGTTGAGAATCCGCCTGCCGATGCAGGAGACACGGGTTCGTGTCCTGGTCCGGGAAGATCCCACGTGCCGCGGAGCGGCTGGGCCCGTGAGCCATGGCTGCTGAGCCTGCGCGTCCGGAGCCTGTGCTCCGCAACGGGAGAGGCCACAACAGTGAGAGGCCCGCGTACCGAAAAAAAAAAAAAAAAAAAAAAAAAAAAGAAAGAAAGAACCAGGCGAGGGGCTGGAAGACCCCACTAAGGTTGTCATAGAGTCAGTCAATGCCCTGCCTGAAGGCAGGACTGGCTCTACGGATAGGGGATGGAGCTGGTGGGATATAGATGTAGTAGGAAGACAGCTTTTCAAGGAGACACTGAGAAGGGGGGAACAAGTGTTGGGGCCACTGGTCAGACTGTCTGCGCCAATGATTCACATTGGTTCTGGCCAACATGGCAAGATGATAAGAGATGATGGCAGAAGATGGTGTGTCATGGGCGAGAACCAAGACCTCCATATTCCAGCAACAGCTTCCAAGCTAGAGAAGAAACAAGCTGAGAGAGACAAGTGGGATTGGTTGGACTTTTAGGCATAACTGTCAATGGCCCTGATCAGCTCTTTGGAGACCAAGACACCAGGGAAGTATGGCAGATGCTCTTGGCTGACTACCCTACATGCATCCCCTTAACCCTTCTTCCTCACTGCAGAGGAATGCAGTCACTCACTTTCTCAGCTTCCCCAGCAGCTGGGGAACGAGCATTTGACCCAACCACGGAACCTGAGCAGAAGTCCACCGGGCGGCTTCTCAGCAAGCTTCTCCTCCTAACTAATGCATTTTTCTTCACTTGACCTAGGTTGGGCTTGAGGCTGGGACTCAACTTAGTCTCGAATTGGGTTAAACGTGAGTTAGCAGGTGAATATCGTTTTGCTATCAGGACTTTGTCCATCTGTCAATCATCAACAAAATCTTTTCTTTAAGTCACCGTTTTGTAAGAAGACAGGCTTCTCTGGTGTCTGGAAAGCAAGAAACATTCTAACAACCCTCCCACGTGCACCCAGGGGGTTCTGGCAGTCCGGGTAGGACAAAGGAGAGCCGCAGTGACTCCACTGCAGAGCAAGCAGGATTCATTTCACTTCTGGAAGTTGAAGGGCAGCAGATGCAACTTCCAAACTGTCTGGAGTGAGCATTCCTGCTGACAGTATGCTCTCCAGGGGCTGAGGGAATGCGGTTAGGGACTGCCACCTTCTCCCCTGGGACTCCTCAGATGATTTCCGTGTTCTGTTACTACTTTCAAGTGCCTGGGACCCACCCCCTATGGATAAGCCTTGATCCCTTAATTGCTGTCCTCAGCGGCCACAGGGATGCTCTGGAGAGAGAGGGGAGGGGCTTCCTCTGACCTGCGGGCCAGGCTCTCCCCTGTCACTCATTGGCCAGCACTCCTCATGGCTCCTGTCCAGCGTTTCCATCTCCCTGACCTCGGAGCTGTCACCACTGTCAGCCCTTCACGCACTGAGGGAGGCAAGTCAGGGGACCACCAATGCACTTCCATGTCAGAACCAGATTTTGACAAGACCCCAAGTAGTACTGCCAGCTTGCCTTGTTCTTGGCTTGGTAGTCACACTTTTATAAGCCTGAGAGGGATTTAACTAGAAAGGACCCATCAGCAAAAATGGCTCACCACACTGTGTGGATCATAAAAGCAGTAGGGTAGACATCATTTTCAGCAGGCGGGCAGCCTCCCAGGCAAGAAGCATGTCAGAATGCAAGTGAGTTTGACTTATTTTATCACATGCATATCCCTGAATCCGTTCCAATAAATAAAAAGGGAAGGATTTGTAAGTTAAGTTTAACTCTTGTGAGTACAAGGTTACTCAAAACACCCCTCACATCTCTATTAAGAACGGTTTTAGAGGAGGACGCTCTTTTTTTTTTTTTTTTTTTTTTTTTTTTCGGTATGCGGGCCTCTCACTGCTGTGGCCTCTCCCGTTGCGGAGCACAGTCTCCGGACGCGCAGGCTCAGCAGCCATAGCTCACGGGCTTAGTTGCTCCGCGGCATGTGGGATCTTCCCGGACCAGGGCACGAACCCGTGTCCCCTGCATCGGCAGGCGGACCCTCAACCACTGCGCCACCAGGGAAGCCCTAGAGGAGGACGCTCTTTAAACAGGCCACCTTCAAACCTTCCTCGAGACTGCTCGCGTGAGGGAGGGAGTATTCCCTGCAGATGACTTATTGACTTAGTGTGTGTCAGCTCAAGTCCTGCACACTCATTGGACATCTCCCCTCGGCTCAGCACTGAGAAGTCTGCTGGGGGAACTTCATAAGAAGGGTTGCCCCCGTGAACCTGAAGCTCCTTTCATGATAAGACTTTTAAGCAGGAAAGGATAAAAGAATGACTATAGACGGCACCCGAGGTCCAGATGGAAAATGATAAGCGTGAGCGTCTGCCGAGCCCCCTTGTCCCTCATCAAGTTGACCATCACCCACAATGAAGCCACTCCCTTTTTGTCACTGAGGCTGCTCCCTCAGCACAGTGTGGCCTTCCTCCCCGCCTCCGTCCGTAGGACCCACCTCTTCAAAGGCCACCTCCTCCATGATGTTCCCAGATGCCCCAGTCAGAAGGAAGGGCTCTGTCCACCAGACTCTCACTGCGGGCTGCTTACACCTCAAACCAGGAGCTCCTTACTACAGCTTAGTGGTGAGAAGAAGAAGAAATCAGAGGTGAATCGTTCCCAGAGCTCAGTATTCTTTTTTTTTTTTTTTTTGATTTTGATTACACAAGTAATATATGTGTTTATTGTAAAGAAGAAAAAGAGAAACAAAGGGAGAGAGGGAGGAGGGAGGGAGGAATGAAGAAGAGAGAGGGAGGGAGAGAAAAAGAAAGAAAGAAAAGAAAGAAAGAAAGAAAGAAAGAAAGAAAGAAAGAAAGAAAGAAAGAAAGAAAGAAAGAAAGAAAGAAAGAAAGAAAGAAAGAAAGAAAGAAAGAAAGAAAGAAAGAAAGAAAGAAAGAAAGAAGGGAGGGAGGGAGGGAGGGAGGAAGGAAGGAAACAAAACTCTTAAACAGGGCTTCCCTGGTGGCGCAGTGGTTGAGAGTCTGCCTGCCGATGCAGGGGACACGGGTTCGTGCCCCGGTCCAGGAGGATCCCACATGCCGCAGAGCGGCTGGGCCCGTGAGCCATGGCCGCTGAGCCTGCGCGTCCAGAGCCTGTGCTCAGCGACAGGAGAGGCCACAACAGTGGCAGGCCCACCTGCCACACACACAAAAAAAAACCCCATAAATACAAATAAAACTTTCTGCATTTCCACCTCCCAGAAATAACAGATGTCAATATTTTGGTAACCCTTCTTTCTAGATGTTTTCCTACATATATATAGATAAAGATAGAGTTGGAGATGTAAGTATAAATATGGAAAGAGATAAGGCTTCTATGAAAAAGAATGAAATAATACTGCACTATGCAGTTTTGTGAACTGCTTACTTCCTTTGGCAAGGGATATTGAGCCTCTTTCCATGTCAAGAAATATCCTTTTAATGTCAGGCAGGTCAGCAATTCAGCCTAATGTGCATGCCATTTTCTCCATCGATTAGATACAGAAAAAGAAGCCACCAAACATAAAGATCAGACTCCCTCCGGAGCTGTGCCCTCCTGGGAGAGGCTGATCATGCAGCTTTGCACACAGGCAGTCTGCCAGCTCAGCACCTGTGCACAGGCCCAGCCCCCAAAATGTGGGCTTGGGGGCTTAATACCCAGTCCCACTCTTACCTTGCACTCACTCTGGCCTCAGCAAGGTTTGAATCAAGCAACCATGGGACAGTCTCAAAGGTCAAGGGATCTGTGCCTCATTTCTGGGCACTGCACAGAAGTGTCTGCTGGGGACAGTGCAACATCCACACCAACCAGCCCTGAATCAGGGAGCAGAGTTTTAAGGAAAGCTGCTCCAAATCTTCAACATCATATTTACTGACTTCAGAGAATTCTGTGGTAAAAATATGTATATAGGTCTGTTTATTTACCCAAATCCCATTATACATTTAGGATGTGTCTTTATTATTATTATTATTAAAAAATGAATCACTGTGAGCACATTTGCCAGAATGTGCACTCTCATAGATATTTCCTAAAGATAAATTTCTAGAGGTAGAATTGCTGGATCAAAAAGGATCAAATTTTTAAGGCTTTTAAAATAGCCAGATTAGCCAAGGTTATATCAATTTTAGATTTGTGTTCCAAAAAGCTCAGAAGGAATGGCCTCTACCATATCCTCACCTTCGCCACCGCTTGACAAAAATAAAAGACAGGGAGAGACGACCACCCCGCCTGTTGTCTTAATTCATAGTCCTTTGCTAGAGAGAGTGAATATTTCTACAAATAGTTATAGGTTATTTTTATCTCTTCTGTGAATGCCCCTAGTCCCCTTGACGTCCCACCATGAGGACACAGGATAAGAAAAAGGAAACCTGGTTTTCTCTGCTCTGAAGGCTTTGCAAGAGTCAGAAGAGAAGTCCTCCAGTCCTCAGGGGTCCCCTCCACCCCAGCCCACACCCCTAGCCTACTACCCAAGTTTGATGACAGAGGTGCAAAAACCTGGCTCTGGTCTGATGAAAAAGTGTTGGCCTTTTTAGTCTCAAGCTCTAGGACTTTGAAGCCACTTCACCAGAGAACAAGTCTACTCCAGTGGGAAGGGCCCTCCCAGCCACCTGCTTGCCCCTCCTCTGCCCTCTGCACCAGAGCTTAGCCTCAGCTTCTCCAATCACGACATCTTCACTCCTTCCACCCTAAAGTTCCCAGATACTGGGAGACCAAGACTGAAGTTGTGTGTGTGTGTGCACACGTGTGTATGCCTGTATCTGTGTGTCTGTGTGTGTGTGTCTGTATCTGTGTGTGTATGTGTGTCTGAGTGTGTGTGCATGTGTATGTGTCTCTGTGTGTCTGTGTGCGTGTCTGTATCTGTATGTCTATGTGTGTGCATGTGTGTGTGTGTATCTGTGTCTGTGTGTGTACATGCATGCATGTGTGTCTGTACCTGTGTGTCTGTGTGTGTGTCTGTATCTGTGTGCCTGTGTGTATCTGTATTTGTGTGCCTGTGTGTGTGCATGGGTGTGTGTGTCTGTATCTTTGTGTGCGTGTGTGTGTATCTGTGTGTCTCTGTGTGTGTGTCTGTACCTGTGTGTCTCTGTGTGTGTGTCTGTATCTGTGTGTCTGTGTGTGTGCGTGAGTGTGTCTGTGTGTGTGCATGAGTGTGTGTGTCTGTATCTGTGTGTCTGTGTGTGTGCATGAGTGTGTGTGTCTGTGTGCGTGAGTGTGTGTGTGCGTGAGTGTGTGTGCGTGAGTGTGTGTGTGTCTGTATCTGTGTGTGTGTATTCAGCAAGGCTCACTGAGGTTGCAGAGCCCTGTAACCAGTGTTCTTAGAGACACAGAGATTTTAAAAAAGAGAAGAAGGCATGGTCCTCGCCTTCAAGGAACAGACAGTCGAGCAAAGGAGATGGCCTATGTTCAGATCATAAATAATAATGACAAATATCAGCATTTTGTAGATCCCACAAGAGGTGAGGCCAATGTGCCGCAGGAGGCCAGCTTCAGGTCTGGAAAATTGAGGAGGGTTTCACAGAGGAAGTGGAATTTCTGCAGTGGAGATGGGGAAAGTCAGGCCAGGACGAAACAACAGCCTGAGTAAAGGCACAGCGGTGGGAAAGCACTTCTAAGAGCTGCTGAGTTCTGTTCAGTGGAGGGTTGACAGCCTGAGAAGGAGGAACAGAAGATAAAGGCGGCAGGAGGGCTGAGGGCAAACTCTGAGGGCCTGAATGCCCGGCCAAGGAGCAGGGAGTCTTACCAACCACATCTGAGCAAGGAAGACATAGTCAGATGTGATCGTCTATAAATTGCCCACAACTATGTTTATTCAGAGATTATACAACCAACCAAGAAAGACAAGAAAGACGTAAATTGCCTATTGTGTTTGAAAAAATAACACTAATTCTTACCATCGATGTAGGCAGACGTCTGTCTATATCCATAATAATGGATACACGTATGGTCCCACACGTGTCATTTTCATGTGGGGATATTATTCGCTTACAACCCAGAAAGCTTTATGTGTGCTCCATCTTTGTAGTTTATTGGTATAATTCTGTGAGCTGCTCTCCTCCAAGATTTCCAGGCAGAAGGAAGAGTAGGTGCTCCTTCTGCACCCAGGTCCTCAAATGCATCTGGGGAGCTGCTGCCCTCACTTTCCTCCCGTTTTCAACCCCAAAGGTGCGTCAAGCCAAAGCCCCCTCCTTCCTCCTCTATCTCCTGAGCTCCTCCTCCCAGCCAAAGAAGGGTCCTTATTGCCTTCCTGTGTGATGAGAAACCACCTATATCACATCCTACCTTGTTCCCTCTTCTATTGCTCACCTGCATAAATTCTAAACTCTAGACCTCCAGCGTTGGCTCTCAGAGAACCCACAAACCCCACTTTTCTCAAAGAAGCTGGCTCTGCACATAAAAATCTTGCAAATGAAAATCACAACTGGTATCTCTGAAGTGCACTTCGAGACGCTATCTTGGAAGCCAGGAACTGAAACTGGTCTCTACTCTTCAGCTAGATTCTGCAAAGCAGAATCATAAAGGATTGAACTTTGCCCAAAGAGAGGTCTGACCGTTAGCCTGGGGAGTTCATCTCTAAGCCCTTGGAAAGTTCTGCCTTATAGGAATGTCCTTGCTTACCTGGGGGCATCAAACCACACCGGAAAGTCCAACAATGTGATTTTTGGTGAGGGCTTTGAGATAAGCACTGTCAGCTCAGCTTCTGAAGGAGCTGGAACCTGAGGTCAGCCACATGGGCCATCATTGACCATGGAGCCCAAAGAAAAACTCGGGACACCAAGGCTCAGGTGAGCATCCCTGGTTGGCAATCTTCCACACACACTGTCACACATCCTTGCCGGAAGAGTAACCCTGTCCATGACAGTGGGGGAGGATGACCAAAAGCTCCCACACCTGGAATTTTCCTAGACTCTGCCGCATGCCCTCTTCCCATGGCTGATCTTAATCTGTATCCTTTCCCTGTAACAGACCATAACTGTGAGCATAACAGCTTTCAGTGAGTTATGTGAGTACCAGTGAGGTATTAAACCTGAGGGTGGTCTTGGGAACCCCCTGAACTTGCAACAGGTGTCAGAAGTGAGAGCAGTCTTGAGAACTGTTTCTCTAATTCTGCACCCCTGATTCAGTAGATGCCTCAGCCTCGCTGGGAAGAGAGGGCTGGAGAGCAACCAAAATTACCAGCAAGGAGAATTATAACAAATAACACATCAAAATATTGTCCCATCACACATATTTAAAAAGAAAACGAACACTGTGTAGCCATACCTGGTAAGTGCTAATAGTGAGGTACATACTAGGAGTGGTACTGAATTCAGAAGAGGGAACATGGTGGGTAGAAGTGGCTAGAGAAGGCTTCTTGGAATTGGTGGGACTTGAGCTGGGATTTTGAGAATATAGAGAAATTAAACAGGCAGAGTGAAGAAGAGCATTCCAGGTAGGAAGGAAAGATTTATATCAGCTTGCCAAACTGGCGTATCATTTAGAAGTCTGGGGAGGAAAGGCTACAGTGAAAAATTAGGGAATTATTAGCCTTGAAAGTTTCCTGATGTTACTTACCTCCCTGAACTCCCTCATTAGCTGATCACTGTAAAAATCTTTTCAAGATGTCAACACTCACCTTGCTAATTTGGAATACAGAGGCAAGGCTCCTACTCTTGATTCTTCTTTGATCTTTTCCACATGCTAAATATACATATGAAAGAGCAAACTGGCCATGAAAAAAAAAAGGTGTCAGTGAAGACCTCAGTGGCATCAACACACACAAGAGAACCCTGGCAATTAAGAAGGCTGCGGTACTACCCAACTCCAGGAGGTACCATTCACAGAGGAGGAAAGTGAACTGTGCCCCCTAAATTTGTGTGATGCTCCTACCCTCGTGGGTAGGGAAAAGCTTCAAGGCTGCAGGTCTGATAAGAGATTGCTGACTCTGATAAGAGGAATTACAAAACATGGCCACTCATACTGAAGGCCATACCATAATTAAGACTAAAGGACCACACACACACACACACACACACACACACACACACACACACACACGCACACCCCAGGTGGCAATTAGAGCTATGGGCCAGTGTAACTTTATGGAGGCACAGATACCAATGATAGCAGAGACCTGTTGTTTAGAGGAGGTAATCAGGAGGATCATAGCTTCTCTCTTCAGTTCAGCCTAGCGCTGAGAGCAACCATCAACCAGGGGGCTCAGTGGCGCAAGAATTCAGAAGCAATAAACCTGAACTTGCAATATTCCCACCTGTCTTAGTCAGTTCAATTGATAGAGCACCCTAGACTGGGTGGCTTATAAACAATAGAAATTTATTTCTCAAAGTTCTGGAGGCTTAGAAGTCCAAGGTCAAGTGCCGTCAGAGTCCATGTCTGGTAAGAGACCTCTTCTTGGTTCATGGATGGATTTCTTCTCACTGTGTGCTCACATGGCAGAAGGGGTGAGAGAGCTCTCTAGGGTCTCTTTAATAAGGATATGAATCCCATTTGTGAGAGCTCTGCTCTCATGACCTAATCACTTCTCAAAGGCCCCACCTCTTAATACCCTCACATTGAGGGTTCGGATTTGAACATATGAATTTTGAGGGGACATGAACATTCAGTGCATTGCACCACCCCACCTTGATATCTGGACCATTTGCCATCTGTTTCCTCAAAAACACTATAGGAAATAGAATTTTCCCTTTCAACATGGCTTATAACATTTTTAGGGAGATCATGAACACCCCTCTGAGAATTTGATAAAAATTCTTAACTCTTACCCCAGAAACACACACACACACACACACACACACACACACACACACACACACAGAGTTTGTGCAAAAGTCCAGACATCCTGAAGCCCATCTCTGAAACCCTGCTGCTTTCCAGAACCAAAATGTAATCTGCTACTCAATGTAGAAAGTCCCTTCCTAATTAACACTCAGCACGGCACTTACCTCCATCAGGAGTTTTGTGGGTTTTTTTAAATTTATTTGTTTTATTTATTTATTTTTGG
Source organism: Kogia breviceps (assembly GCF_026419965.1). Taxonomy (NCBI): domain Eukaryota; kingdom Metazoa; phylum Chordata; class Mammalia; order Artiodactyla; family Physeteridae; genus Kogia; species Kogia breviceps. Next base: position 22,129,862 of record NC_081324.1, read on the forward strand.
CTGCGTTGGGTCTTCATTGCTGCATGCGGGCTTTCTCTAGTTGTGGCGAGTGGGGGCTACTCGTCTTTGCGGTGTGCGAGCTTCTTGTTGCGGTGACTTCTCTTGTGGAGCATGGGCTCTAGGAGCACAGGCTTCAGTGGTTGTGGCACGCGGGCTTAGTTGCTCTATGGCATATGGGATCTTCCCGGACCAGGCCTCGAACCCGTGTCCTCTGCGTTGGCAGGAGGATTCTTAACCACTGCACCACCAGGGAAGCCCTAGCAGGAGCTTTTGAATTTTAACTCTGGCATAGTGTCAGTGTGGTAATTTACTTTTAAAAGACTTTGAAAAGTATGAGCTATGTAATGTGTTATAGGTGATTAGGTAGCATGTGAAAAGCCCTGAGCAAGAATCCACAGTTCAGAGGTAGCTACTAAGCCCCTAAGATATTGTTACTTAAATCTACTCCACAGGTTTGTTAAATAGCATAAAGTGGGAAGCTGCCGCATCGCACAGGGAGATCACCTCTGTGCTTTGTGACCACCTAGAGGGGTGGGATAGGGAGGGTGGGAGGGAGGGTGACGCAAGAGGGAAGAGATATGGGAACATATGTATATGTATAACTGATTCACTTTGTTGTAAAGGAGAAACTAACACACTATTGTAAAACAGTTATACTCAAATAAAGTTGTTTTAAAAAAAATATACTCCACAGGTTTGTTAAATAGCATAAAGGATGTTAGGAATAATTTATTTTGATGAAATAAGTGGTATTCAAGAAATATGGTTGCTATAAAAATTATCCAGGCTTCTTGAAGACATTAATGCTAATTGAAGTAAACCAGATACAAAAGGACAAATACTGTGTGATTCCATATATTCGGTACGTAGAGCTGTCAGATTCGTAGAAACAGAAAGTAGAATCATGGTTGCCAGGGGCTGGGGGATTGGGGGAGAATGTTGAGTGTTTAATGGGGTCAGAGTTTCAGTTTCAGATGATGAAAAAGTTCTGGAGAAGGATGGTGGTAATGGTTGCACAACAATATGAATGTACTTAATGCCACGGAACTGTGGCACTTAAAAATGGTTAAAATAGTAAAATTTTATGTTGTGTATATTCTACTAAAATTTTTTTAAAAAAATTATCCAGGCCCTTCCATGCCTACATGAATGAAGGATAAGGATCAGGCAAGCCCAGGACCTAATACCTTTGGGAAAATCTTTAGAGAAGTCCCTGTGCTCTAAGGGACTCCAACAAGTACCTTGTGTGAAAACGTTAATTCAGTGTGGATGCAGTGATTTATGATGGCAAGGACAGGCAACTTCGGACTCCGAGTTTGACTTGACTTCCAAAGTCATCAGAAGTCATGGCATTCACCCTGAAGTAACACTCTCATGAAGTCAATGAGAGGAGCCTCCTCTGAGTTTCCAAGAGCAGGTTGCATGTGTGCTTTTATGCTTGTGTATCTGGCAGAATTTTGTCAAAGATTTGCTTTCATTGTCACATCCCACCACTAGCCAGCTTGTGGGGGACTATATTCCCCTCTAATCACTCGAAGCTGCTAGTATTTTACCCAAAGAACCTGACAATTGCCGAACAGGCCAGATTTGCCTAAGCCGCTCCCCAAGTTCAGAACAAACTCAGGGCTTGACCTCCAGCCAAGAATGCAGCAAAACAAACAGTAGCTCAGGCCTCCACCCTGGCCCCAGTAATGCAGACAGCTGCCCAAGGGCTTATGCTAGGAGGGGAGAAAAACCACAGAATGAATAGAGTCTAATCCTTGTCTCCACCCAGAGTCAATAAGAGAAATTATAGCCACATCAAAACATTTTAGGAACAGCTGTAATATTTTACTAGCTGTTGGGGATTATAAAAAGAAAAGGAAAAATAATATCTATTTAATTAAGGAGTTTACCCAGTTATTCATCAGGAAAGATAAATGCATGCTGCAATATAAAAGATAGATATACTGTAGATATTAAATGTTGGACTATACCATAACTAAGGTAAAACTCATAAAAATCAGAAAATTGTTAATTCTCAAAATTCAGAAGTATTGTGTTCTAAGAGAACAAGGAGTGAAATTGCAGTTAGCAATAATTTGCTCCAGAGAGCAATTAATTTGCTCTTTTGGTTACCAGCCAATATTTATTCAGCTTGTGCAATATACCAGACAGTTCTGAGATAACATGCAAAGATGAGGATGGCATGGTCCTTTTTTTATTTCTTTCCCCATCGGAGTTCATGGTTATTAAAGGGGAAGCAGAAACATAAAAAAATAATTTAGCAGTTGAAGTTTTTTTCCCCTGACAACACTAGTGACACCAAACGTAGTGGTTTTCCACATCAACAATCATCCTCTGACACCAACTAGGCATCCTACAGTTTGATTCATTTCTGACGCTAACCACCTGAAGCTAGCATCAGACTCCGCAGGTTGAAGGGCTCAGTCCCACAAGACCTCCCCTTTTTCAGAGGCCACTCACAAGTGTCTGGTCCCCATACCTCTGACCAACTTGGCTACAAAGTCAGAGCTTTGGACAGCCCCTCCCAGATCTGATAATTTGCTAGATTGGCTCACAGAACTCAGGAAAGTGCTTAACTTACATTCACTGGTTTACGATAAAGAATGCAACTCAGGAACAGCCAAATGGAACAGCCTAGGGCAAGGTATGGGAGAAGGGATGTGACACTTTTGTGCCCTCTCTTGTATGCCACCTTCCCAGAACCTAGATTTGTTCAGAAACTCCCTGAATCTCCTCATTCAATAATTTTTATGAAACTCACTCTCCAGCCCCCTTCCCCTTCCAAGAGGTGAGTGAGTGGGGCTGAAAGTTCCAATACTGTAATCATGGGGCCTTTTGGGTGACCAGCTCCATCCTAGAGACCCCTCCCTAAGTTATCTTATTAGCATAAGTTCAGGTGTAATGAAAGGGGCTCATCATGAAGAGCAAAAGACACTCCTACCACTCGGGAAATGTCAGGATTTTAGTTTCTCTTTGTCAGGAACCAGGAACAAAGTCCAAATATATTTCTGTATTATACCACAGCGGTAAAATAAAATATTCAAAGTGGGTTCCCTGTGGGCACTAAGAAGGACCTGGACAATTTTATTGGGGGAAACGGGTCAGGAAAAACCTCAGAAGGGAGGCTGTGGTTGCATCTTCAAAGATGGCAGGTGTTCACAGGATAGACAACAGAAGAAACGACAAAGGAAACCAGGGACTAGGAATGTCCCAGCACCGCACATAGGGACAGAGGAGCTTGCAGGACCTACTGCAGGAGCTCTCCACTGGTCTCCTGATTCCTCTGTGGCCCACATTCTCCACCCAAAAGCCACAGGAATCTTTTTAAAACATGCATCAAATCTTATCACTATTCTGTTTTCAATCCTCCAAGGATTTTCCATCCCACCCTAAATAAAATCCAAACCCCTTGCCCTGGTCAGCAAAGCCCTACGCGCTCTGGCCCCACCTGCTCCTCTGTCCTGAGGTAACAACATTCTCCTGCTTTGTTGGCTCCATTCTAGCTTGACCAGCCCTGTACACTGCGCTAATTTCCATCTGAGATGGCAAATTTATATGTCAACTTGACTGGCCACGGGATGCTCAGGTTACAGACTGTTTCTGGGTGTGTCTGTGAGGATGTTTCCAGAGAGAGAAGTATATGAGCCGGTGGGCTCAGTGAAGAGGACAGCCCTCCCTGTGTAGTGGGCATCACGCCATCCACGGGGGGCCTGAACAGAACAAAAGGTGGAGGAAGGAGGAATCGCCTTCTTCTTGCCTCACTGCTGAGCTGGGACATTTCGTCTCATCTCCTCGTGCCCTTGGAATGGGATTTATACCATTGGCTCCCCAGGTCTCAGGCCTTCGGACCTGGACAGCATGACACCCCTGGCTTTCCTGGGTTTCCAGCTCATAGACACCAGATCATGGGACTTCTCAGCCTCCATAATCACATGAGCCCATTCATCATAATAAATCTCCTTTTATATATAAATTAATAAAATACATAAATATATACATACACAAAAAAATAGATGATTATAGATATAGTTATATAGATCCTACTCGTTCTGTTCCTCTGGAGAACCCTGACTAACACACTATCCGGCATCTTTGTGGTTGTGGTACCCCTTGGGGGCAGTGGAGAACTTGTCAATAATGCTAAGAAAGAAGGTCAAAGGTAGAGTAATGAAATGGTTCACAGCACAGGCTCTGATGTCAGATTGCCTTGGTTTAAGACCTCATTCTTCCTCTTGTTAGCTATGTGAAATTACTGAACTACTCTGTGCCTTTCTTTCCTCATCTGTAGAATGAATTTCCTGAACAAAAATAGTGCCAATAGTACATCACAGTTACTGAAAGAATTAAATGAGTTAATTCTTGCAAAGCATTTAATATAGTACCTACCACATACCATAAATTTTATATTTCTTATTATCCTATAAATGAAGGTGGAAGGCATTGAAGAATTTTGAGCAAGAGAGTGATAAGATCAAGTTTCCACTTTATCATATCAGTCTGACTGTGGTTGAGGGTGGAGGAGGTAGATTTGACCAGCTAGGTGACTTTTACATTCCTTTATTTAGTAAACTCTGATTTTAGACAGGCAATGTGCTAGATGCTGGGAGAGTTACCATTATCACCATATGGCTTTGGATTCAGCATCAAGCCCCTAGTCTAAATTTTCCCAACACTTGCTAAGATGGCCGTTTTGAAATCTTCCCCTGCAAATGGATTGGCTCAATTCTAGATGTGGGTCATTCTTTTTTTTTTTTCTGAATATAGTCACAATTTACAATATTATATTAGTTTCACGTGTATAGATCTGGGTCTTTCTTAATTACATGGCAAAAGGAAAAGACATTGAGCTGGAAGTTGAGTCTAAACTCTGGTCTTCATCTGAAAACAGGGGCAGTCACTTCTGCCCTGATGACCTCACAGAATTGCTGTATACACAAAATAATTGACAGGGATGGCTGAGGAAAGATAAACTCCTACTCTGGTTTGGGTGGGTTGTTGTTTTATATTTTTAATAAAAAATATTATATCCATATGGACTAAAATTCAAATAGTACAATGAAGTATAAAATTAGAAATGAAAGTCTTCTGCTCTCTCCACCCTCAACCTATATTCCCTCTCCACAAAAGGTAGTCATTGTTAACACCTTTTCATTTATCCTCTCTGAAAAAAATTTTTGCATGTATCTGCATTTTACATGTATACAATTTTAAGATTTTACCCAAATGGGATCATGGAGGTTTTAAAACATTAACGCTACATTCTTTGACATTCATCCCATCCAAAAGGAGAATATATTTCCCCTCCCTTTGAATCTGGGCTCCTAGACTGCTTGACCAATAGAATATGGTAGAAGTGATGCTGTGCCAGGTTCTTGGCCCAGGACTTAAGAAACTGGAAACTTCCACTTCCTATGTCTTGAGAAGTTTGTTCTTGGAACCCAGCCCCATGCTGTGAGGAAGCTGAGAAACCACATAGGGAGGCTAAGAGTAGGTGTTCCAGGCAACAGTCAACATCAACTGCTAGATGTGTGAATGAGAAAACCTTCAGATGATTCCAGTTCCCAAATATCAGGTCACCCCCAGTCTTTAAGCCATGCCAGCTGACTCTGGGTAGAGCAAAAACAAGCTGTCGCTGTCAAACTGTAACTACTTGCAGATTTGTGAGCAAATTTAATGATTGTTGTAATTTGAAGCCAGTAAGTTTGGGATGATTTTTATGCAGTAACAGAAAACTGGAGCACAGATCATATTTTACCCATTGTTATGAAATTCCTTTTTTGCTTTTAATAAAATATCTTAGAGATCTTTCAACAACAATACATACGTTGTTTATTTTAATGATCTAACACTTCACTGGATGGATGTTGTGTATTAAATCAATCAATTTCCTATTGACGGACATTTAGGTTGTTTCCAGCGTTTTTCCATTTAAAACAATACTGCAATGAGCATTTTAGCATACTTTTTTGGTATATCTGCAGGAAAATTTTCAAACAGTTAAGTGTTGGATCAAAAGGAATCTGCATTTGAAATTTTGATAGATATCACCAAATTCCAGATCTCCTCCCTAAAATAATAAAGGCTGCATCAGTTTACACTCCTACTCAAATAAAGCTGGGGTTCTCTGAGGAAAGAAGAAGAGGAGAAGCCTTCAGGGTTCCTCTGGGGCCATCCTACCTTCGTAAAGCCTCAGGTGGTATATAGTTATTTTTCCAAAATTAACTAAAACTGAATTTGGTTCATACATTTTCAAGGACTATAAACTAGAATGCTCTCAATCTGAATTAAAGGAATGCAAACAAAAGAATAAATTTTAAAATACTTATTCACTTAAAACAACAGTAAAAATTTTTAAATACTTAAACCATTACTGCTACCACATTTTTATGGAAAAACAAAAAAATAGTGAAAATAGAGACATTGTTTTTATTTTTGCAAAATTAATATCTGGCTTAATAGAAGACAGCTGGATTCTCATCTGTTCTTCTGCACTCAATCAGCTGAAATATGTTGTTTTTGTTGAGATAAATTTTAAAAATCCAGCCTCACACAGATATGTAGATAAAAAAGGAGTATTTTAATAGCTTCTCCCAATAATTGTGGATATTCTTCTCTAATATTACACTGAAACTTGACAAGTGATATATACTTAAACATTAGCCGCCATGTTGAAGTCAAAATCAACTCACTAAACTTTTCATACTCTGTTACATTAAAATCCACAGATGTATCTTGAATTTTGAATGGCTCTTTTACCCGCACATGATTTTGTAGCATCATGCATTCATCATTTGAGACATTGGTTTACTAAGCTAAGCAGATCTTATACATGTTGACATGTTTCATTATACAATATCAAAAAAAAATCACACTCATTTATATCACTACCATTCCCATAATAAAAGTCCTTAATGATTGGGAAGTTGTCAAGATCACAGTGCCCGGGTAAAAGTATTTCAAAATTCTAACTTTTGCTTGAGATTCTAATTTTATCATTGGTGGTAAATATTGTCAGTTGTTTTCCTTTAAGTAAAAGACTCACTTTGTTCATTTTCAAGAAAATATCTGCCAAACACCTATGTCTGAATAGCCATAGTTTGTCTGATAGTTGTTCTTTCAAGTAAAAATATTCAGTTGGTGGAGGGGGCACTAGCTCAGCTTGTAACACAACATCAAAAGTGCTTTTCTTTGAGACAATCATCATACTTTTGCTTGCACAAAATATTTAAAATATGTGTGCTTAATAAAATTCAGAGTTTCTCCCAGTTTATCAAGTAATTCTTAGGTGCAATTGGCTTTTTTTTTTTAAACTACTAACATAATTTGATGTCATTACCATAATTCATGCTAAAGTACCAGGAGTTTTATCCATCCACCACTGATTTTGCATCACCACCACTGGAAAAGTCAACACAGTAGAAAAGACAAATAACATCTTGTTATTATTATGAAAATAGTTTTGACCTTGCAGACCCCCTATAATGATCTCAGGATCCATAGAGATATGCAGACCATACTTTGAGAACCTCTAGCCTAAGCAAATCACAGTAAATCCATTTGCCTTGCTGTTGATTGATGCAATTCCAGCCAATGAGATATGAGGACTCATTGGGGGATTCTGCCAAAGTTCTCCTTACTCTTAAAAGGGGTCCCAAGACTGGAAGAGATATTTGCACATCCATGTTCATAGCAACATTATTCACAATAGCCAAGAGGTGGAAAAAAACCAAATGTCCATTGATGGCTGAATGGATAAGCAAAATATGGTATATAGACACAATAGAATATTATTCAGCCTTAAAAAGGAAAGAAATTCTGGCACATGTTACAACATGAATGCATCTTGAAGACATTATGTGAAATGAAATAAGCCAGATATAAAAACAAATGCCGTGGGTTTGCCTGGTGTCGCAGTGGTTGAGAGTCCGCCTGCCGATGCAGGGGACGCGGGTTCATGCCCCGGTCCAGGAAGATCCCACATGCCGTGGAGCAGCTAGGCCCTTGAGTCATGGCTGCTGAGCCTGCGCGTCTAGAGCCTGTGCTCTGCAACGGGAGAGGCCACAGCAGTGAGAGGCCCGCGTACCATACAAAAAAAAAATACAAAACAAATGCCATAAGATTTCACTCACATGAATTATGTAAAATAGTCAGTTTTACGGAGACAGAAAGTAGAATGGTGGTTGCCAGGAGCTGGGGGGAGGGGAAAATGGAGGACTTCTGTTTAACATGTATAGAGTTTTAGCTTTGCAAAATAAGTAAGTTCTCGAGATTAGTTGCACAACAATGTGAACTTAACACTACTGAACTGTACACATAAAAATAGTTAAGATGTAAAGTTTCTGTTGTGTGTGTTTTACCACAATTAAAATTTTTTAATTTTTAAATCAAATAAAATTTTTAAGAAGGGTCTTTAGAATGGGGGAGCAGATTTCTTTTCTAGCCTTTGGTTGATGATGTATAGAGAAGTGATACTTAAGCCATATTGCAATTCTGAGAGGTTAAACTCCAACTTTTTTTTTTTTTTTTTTTTCGGTACGCGGGCCTCTCACTGTTGCGGCCTCTCCCGTTGCGGAGCACAGGCTCTGGATGCGCAGGCTCAGCGGCCATGGCTCACGGGCCCAGCTGCTCCGCGACATGATCTTCCCGGACCAGGGCACGAACCCGCATCCCCTGCATCAGCAGGCGGACTCTCAACCACTGCGCCAGCAGAGAAGCCCCTCTAACATTTTGATAATAGCAGAGCAGAAGGATTTAATAATGGAAGAGCCTAAATCCTTGATCACATGATAGAGACCGTAAATTAACCAACTTGGAAACTCTTACTTGCCAACCTTACTATGTAAGGTGATAAATTCTTCTTTTTGCCTAAGAAATGTTCAAACTAATATTACTGTCACTTGTAGATAAAAGCATCCTTAGCAGTACCAAAATGAAAGTACCAGAAAGGCACAGAATGAGCGTGGCCATTCCTCTGCCCCTCACCCATGGTGTAATCTTGGAAAAATCATTTTATTGCACCCTTCTGTCACAGTAGGAAGTTGAATTAGATGATAACAAATGACTTTCCTATTACTTTTAACAGATTTGCTATTACATATGCTAGAACTTTGGTATATCTTTAAAGTTGCTTATCCAAGTTGGTCTTTTATGGCAACGTCAATAATAAGATTTATTCCTGTTAGAAATAAGTACTTTCTCATGGAAGCAACCTAAATGTCCATCGACGGATGAATGGATAAAGAAGATGTAGAACATATATACAATGGAATATTACTCATCCATAAAAAAGAACGAAATAATGACATTTGCAGCAACATGTATGGGCATAGAGATTATCATACTGAGTGAAGTAAGTCAGACAGAGAAAGACAAATATCATATGATATTGTTTATATGTGGAACCTAAAAAAATGGTACAAATGAACTTATTTACAAAACAGAAATAGAGTCATGGATGTAGAAAACAAACTTATGGTTACCAAGGGGGGAAAGGGGTGAGGGGTAAATTGGGAGATTGGGATTGACATATACACACTACAATATTTAAAAATGTAGCTAATTAGAACCTACTGTATAGCACAGGGAACTCTACTCAATACTCTGTAAAGACCTATATGGGAAAAGAATCTAAAAAAGAGTGGGTATATGTATATATATAAAACTGAATCACTTTGCTGTACACCTGAAACTAACACAACATTGTAAATCAACTATACTCCAATAAAAATTAATTAATTTTTAAAAAAGAAAGAAGTACTTTCTCGTCCTGCCACTGACTTTCCTTGAAACCACTCTGAGGATTGACCTGTTTTAGGAAGCTTGAGATGACAGGTGTGGCTACCTTGTGTCAGAGAGCAAGATATGTTACTAACAGGCCTGCTACGTGGGCAGAAGTGATGAAGGTCTCTTCTCCACAAGAAATCTCAGAACTTCTGTGAGTTATAGCCCTTTATCTCCCTACTGGAAGTTCTCAGGCCTAAGTGTTGAGGGCTCTAACAAGTAGAGTGCTGGAAATATGTGTTTAGGGAGGTCTGTGTGGGGTTAGACAGCAGTAAAACAGTTGAAGCCTGTGTAGAACTTAAAGAAAACAGTCCTTTATTGCTAGATCAAACGACTCTGGCCAATATCACCCTAAATCATTGCTGTTTTTCAGTGGGAAATAAAGTCACTTAGCAGCGATTGCCTTTGGTTATTGTTATTATGAACCATATATTTTTTACCTCTCAAGCAGGTGAGACCAGGGGAATTTCCAAATTGAATATTGAATTACAGAAAATAGTGTCTTCATGGAACATTGTCCAAGGTCACTGAAATTCCACAGGAGGATACTTGATTGAGAACACTGTTTAGAAGTGAGATTGTTCAAACAATTGCAATATTGTAAATGTTTGATGGTTGACAAGCTTAGCATACAGTCAAATTTTGCTAAGAAATTCTCCCAGCAAACCAGAAAGGTGTTGACTCTTACAGCTCTAGACATAGGGGTTGATTCTCAAAGTCCAGGAAGAGTTGATTAAGAGCTTTCCTTTAACAGAGAATCCTTGGAATTTCCCTAATCTCCCCTTACTGGCAGGACTCTTCCTCTGAGTAGATGTTCAATGTATTTTTGAGCTTGCTCCTCCCCATTCCCTCCACCTTACACCTAGAGCAGTAGGGTAACTAATTATCTTTGTCATGGCTGGAGTCAGAAGGAATAAAGATGGTTCTCATTTTCATGGTAGCTCCCAGCTCCTTTGGAAGTACCTAAGAAATTTTTTTTTAATTTCTTGCAATTGTATTACTCTAATAGAATAAGCTCTTGAAAGCTGATTCCTATTATAATTCTATGCTTATGCATCTCCTCCACCATAATGAGTTACTAGAGAAGGGAAACTATCTTCTCTTTCTATGTCTGACAGTATTTGGTCCTAACAGAGAATCATTAGGTATTTTTGGAATAAACGATTTCGTGTCTGAATGAATTAATGAAAAATCAAACCAATTCCTTTTTATAGGGGCATCTGTTGTTTTCTTGTGCCCAGTATTTTCCCCCTTATTTCAGTAATGTCAACCTTTTTTCTTTCTTCCATGTGGTTCTGGTGGGGCTGCCACTCATAATATCCCCACCCTCCATCCAAGCTCGCCAATCATGGTATTCCTTATCACTCACCACAGGGACTGGTCCAAGCAACAAACATGTGACTCAAGCAGGACCAATCAATTCCCTGGCATTTGGGTACTAGGAGAAAGGTATTATCTCTTGTTACTGAGGCTACTAGATTATATATCCCTGGGGATACCAGTAGTCATCTTTTCTTTGATCCGGAAGTAGCCTTGTTACAGCAGAAGAAAATATGGAAAATACAAAGAGAATCAACGAGGTGAGGAGAAGGAGATGAGAATAAGACAGAAAGAATGAGGTGGAACATGACCTATTATATTTCTTTTAACCTTGATCCTATATTACAAACTCCCCACTCCATCTTTCCTGTATTTTTGCCCCACTTTTCCCCTGGTAGTAGAGTGTATTGGAGTCCTGACTAATGTACTCCCAAGAAGCAATTACATCCACCCTTTACCAAAGCAACAGGAGTTTCTCTCTAAAAGAAATAGACCATACCCCAAAGCTATTATGGGCCGGTTCTACCCTGAATCATAGCAGAGATCAATGAACACACAGTGCAGTCCTTAGCTTTCATTCGTTAGACTTTTGTAGATCCCACACTCCTTTTCAATAGCAGCACGCCAAAATCACCTTTCATATAAACTGTGAGCCACATCAGGATAACACAGTCTGCCAGTCAATAGTTTCATATCTAAACACCTCCATCTATGTCTATACAGCAATATTTCAGCACTTGTTTGGATTTTTTTTTTACCTTTGTGATTTTTCTATAACTTGAGTAAGACAAAGTTCAAATCCTAATATAAAATAGATTTCATGAAGAATATAATCCAAATATGGGAATTGTTAGATGTACTTAAAAGAGTATAAATAAAAGAAAAACTGTATATTCAGTTAACAGGAAAAAAGAACAAAATTAAAGAGCATCCATCTTGCATTTCACAAAGCCTGGGTTGAGCATCATGGTAGCAATAAAGACACAGGTGAGTAAAAACAGACCTAGTCCCTGTCCTCATGTTGCTTACAATGTAGTGGTAGAGACTGATATTAATGAAATAACCACACTATGGCAGATGTTACAAAGGAAAGGACCATGGTGCTGTGACTGCTAATAATTAGGGCACTTGACTTCCTCAAGAAGGTCTGGAGAGGCTACCTGAAAGAGTGATGTTTGAACTGAGATCTGAGAATGAGTAGGAATTAAGCAGGTGAAGAAGGGCACATCATGGTGTAGCAGATGATGTCAGTGTGCAGCCCAAGTGCTTTCTCTGGCCATAGGGTAGTCTCAGCCCACACACAAGGCGAGCCAGGAGTACCAGAAAGCTGACACTCCCAGGAATAGTCCTCAAACAGTGACCAACAGGAATTAGTATACAAATGTCTCAACTTCCTCAGCCCTCAGGTTGGACAACTCCAAGGCATGTTCTACACCACCTTCTAGAAGTCCCCAGTGAAACTGAGCCTCACTGTCCTCACCAGGAACCTCCTCATCATTGCATCCGGTGTTGGCTTCCTTTCATTCCTAGCTCATCTCCCTTCCCCCACTCCCTTACCAGTGCTTTCTGGATCACCTCTCACACAAACTATACAAACTCAAGTCCCAGTCTCAGTGTCTGCTTCTCGGAGAGCCCAACCTAAGACAGAAGTTGGAGTGAGGGAGAAGTGAACGGGAGAAAACGCTTGTGCAAAGGCCCTGCGATAGGAAGGAGCATGAAGAGCTCAGGGATTGAAAGATGGCCACTGTCACTAGATTAGAAATAATGAGGAAAAAGCAGGGGAGAGATGTGTCCAGAGAAGTGGTTGGCAACAGGCGGAAGAGAGCAGGGAGGCCCTGTAAATGAGCTCTGCCTTTGTCCTCAGCAGGGCAGGAAGCCATTGAAGGGTTTTACGATGGAGGTAGATGTGATCTCATTTGTGTTTTGAGATGGTGGATCTTGTTTCAATGTGAAGAAAAGACTGGAGGGGACGAGGAAGGATGTGTTTGGAGGGGTCAAGAGCAGCTGACTGTGGTCCAGGATGAGGTGACAGGAACTTGTCCTGGAGTTATGGACAGAGGAGGCATTAAGTGGTGGATTTGGAGGATATTTAGGAGGCAAAATCGATAGAACTTGAAGATGGATTTAGTCTGAGGGATGAGAGAGAGGGAATTCTCAAAGATAACACCTAGGTTCTGGCTTGTGTGTTTGAATAGTTAATGTATTTCTAGCATAGAAGACATGCCAGAGATCACTAAAGATTGTGTCTTAAAAGCAAGGTGTATACAAGGGATGTCTTCGGTTCTCTGGACTAAATCCACATAGACAGGTATACCTATTATTTTACCTTTACACATTAAAATTCTGTTCAAGACAGGGACTATCAGGATAGGAAAACATAAAGAGCAAAATCTAACAGTGGCTGCAAACCAAACATCATCTTATTTTGATACTAAACTGTAGTGCACACTCCAGCTTACATAACTGGGCAGGTAGGGGGGTCACACGTGGACTCAAAGCATGAGAAGGAAGCTGTGTGACAGCAAAGGCCTAGGCTAATCAGATGTCTTCCTCCCTCAAGCCAGCCTGATGCCACCCAGAGTTTAAACTCTGTCCAGATGAATACACCTCTTAAACCCACCCCAGATTATGATGAAACAGTGAAGGAAAAGGAAAGCGAATGAAAGCTTGGGAAGGACGGTGTATGAAAGGAGAAGAGAGAGATTAGATAAATTCTCCTACTTTATGCTTGTGTTTTAGGCCCAAACCAGTGAGAGAGTGAAAGGAAGAATTGAAGAGATGGAAAGAGTCATGGCATTCTAGAGATGGTAGATATCAGCTAGCCCAGGATTTCTTGACCTCAGCACTATTGACATTTGGGGCTGGATAGTTCTTTGGTAGGAAGGGATGAGGCCTCTACTCAGTAGATGCTGGTAGAATCCCTCCCCAAGTGTGACAATCAAAAATGTCTTCAGCCATTGCCAAATGTTCACCAAAGGGAAAAATGGCCCTCAATGAGGACCATTGATCTAGTCTCACCTCTCCATTTTACAGATGAGGAAACTGAGGTCCACAGTGGGAAGAAGTCTTCCCAAGATGTGCAGAGTCAGGACAAGAATCTAGATGGTCCCCAAAATGTCTGATCGTTCAATTAAAAAGGCCATGTTTGTAGACAAAGACTTCTGTTTTGTGTAAACCTAACTCCAATGAAAAATAGTTTTAAAAAAATAATCATGCAATATTGGGACTACATCAGAGGTAAAGAGAACCATCCTTATATGTGAGTGGGTACTAGGCCAATCTGCCCCCAAATTTTTGCATTGGTGAGGGCACCATGAACTACCTGCAGGAGCATAAAAGTGTGTTGAGACAAAATACGTGTTTAATTTTATTTGTATAAAACTCAAAAAAAAAGTCTCCTTTAGAATACAAGTCAAGGAATATTACACTGACTTTAAAAAGAAGGAAGTTCTGTCACATGCTACAACACGATGAACTTTATGGACATTATGCTAAGTGAAATCAGCCAATCACAGAAGAACAAATACTGTACAATCCCACTGATATGAAATATCTAAACTCATAGAAGCAGAGAGTAGAATGGTGGTTGCCAGGGGCTGGGGGGCAGAAGGGGGATGGGGAATTGCTGTGCACCGAGTGTAGAGGTTCAATCATGTCAGATGAAAAAGTTCTGGAAATCTGCGTTACAACGAGAGTTAATAATACTGTACTGTACACTTAAACATTAGTTAATAGGGTAGATTTATGTTGTGTGTCTTTACCACAATTAAAAAAAAATACACACACACAAATCAAGGACTGTTACTATTCTACCTCCCTATATCTTTCAGAGTCAGCTCCTATCTGGAAAAGATTGCAGGGTTTGATGGATGGCAACCTGGGAAATGCTGGTCCCAAATCCCAGCCCTCATTTAAAAAGCTCAAGTAACCACAAAGTTGTAGAATACAAAACGACTTTTAAATCCAGCGCTAATTATCACCAAAGTCCCATATTTCCAAATACAAGTGCAAATCTCACTTCTGAAATTAAGCTGTTTTTTATAAACAGCACAGAATGTTAATGCCTAGAGATCATATTGGTCCAATCCTTCTTTTTAGAGATAAGGGCCCAAAGGCATCAGGAACTTGGGATTTTGCCCAAGGTCACCCAGCTAGTTAGTGATAAAGTCCTGCACCCAAATTCAGGCTCCTGAATCCTAGTCCAAGACTTCCTCTCCTTTACCAAACTGCTCTCCTCGTACTCTGAGGACCCCAAATCTATCCCCCCCGTTAATATGAGATATTCATTCCAGAGAGGAATGAATGTAAGACCTAAAAAAGGAAACCATGGAGGGATGTCAAAGAGGAGAGATGTGATGAAAAATAAATGAAAACTGCAAAATAAAAAAAGAAAGAAAGAAAATTTAAAAGACTAGAAAAGAAAAATACCAGAGAATGAGAAACAGGCCCCAAAAAGACATTCACAAAGATAAGCTTCTAGTTATTCTTGGTGCCCCGAGGAGTGTTCGAACTGCTACGAAAATTGCTTCTGACCTAAATGGAGAATAAAAAGATTTTCTTTATTTATTGAGAGTAAAATCAAATTTCATGTTAGGAAACATTGGTTTGGATGAGGCAAATTGAAATTTTAAGAAATAGGGTGTTATAAACCACCCCTAGCCTACCTGGGGCACTCGAGAAATGTTTATTGTTAAAAAGAATATCGAGATTTTAATAATGCATATTGGGGTAACACTGTACGAGTTCATTATTTTAATCTGCGTATAAAAGAAATGCCCTCCTCTCTCCTGCCTTCTCCCATGGGTACACATTCACTCTGTGCTTCCTTTAGCTTTGTGCTTTAACACACACACACGCACACGCACGCACACACACACACACACACACACACACACACTGACTCTTAACTCCTCCTTTCTCTCTCATTCCTTCATACACTCCCCAAGTTGAAATAAACTGTAGAAAAACCGTGTCCACCCCAACATCTACTTACCTAGCTGGTATATATATTATAGTGCTTTTGGCTACAAGGAAGTGCAAACCCAAATAAAAGTAGCTTAGAACAATAAATACATTTCTTTTTCCCCATAACGAGAAGTCCTGAGGTAGCACCACAGAGCACAATAAATATTTGTTGACCTGAACTGCCCTGCAGCACGTACTCTGCAGAGAATTAATAACATACATAAACTGTGGTCCCGGGGGCTTATCGTCCAGTAGGGAGACACTTGTCCCCAACCCCAGAACAAGGCAGTGTGACACACACCAGCTGATTGGTGTGAACTATACATACTCCTGCCAGTGCTGAAAGAGAGGAGAGGTCTGAGACCGGAATGGACAAGGATTGCCTCGCAGGGGACACGAATGTGGGTGAGGTTTTCCAGGATGGGACGGATTTTGATAAGTGGAGATGTTGACATGGAGGAGCACTCAGAGAGGAGGAAGTTGTTGGAAGCAGCAGAGAAAATGGATTTTTGGAAGTGTGCAAGTAAACTGGTTTGATTGGAGTAAAGAGTTTGTTCCTCCCAACTTAGAGAGAGGTGAGAGGTGGTAATGTCCACTTCCAATCATGAAGACCAGGGTCAAAACAAGTGAGAAACCCTCAGTCCAGTGGAATTTGGAAGGCCATCCCCTCAAGTGGTCCAAGGAGGCGCAGTTGAGTGGAGTAGCAGAATATCCCAAAGAGGAAGCTGAATTCCTTACTGAGGAAACCCTGGTTCCATCAAATTTGAATTGCTAGGTTAAGGTATCAGGCTGAAGCAGACACTTAAGGGACTCCTGAAGGCATCGGTAGGCTATCCCTCAACCTGGAAACATTGAACTACGTTGTTCAGGAATAACCATTGTGCGTGTACTTGGCAAAGAGTTGGGAAACTAGATTGCAGGCCCCGCTTTTCCATTAACTGGCCACAGCACCTGAGATGGTCACTACCCACCCACACCCCCAGCCTCAGTTTTCCTCACCTCTAAAATGGGATCACTGGACTAAATGTACTATGCACCCCTCCCTCCTCCAACAATCCAAGAAAGGCTCTTTGTAAGGTTGTTTACTTAGACAAATGCTGTCCACGCACCTTACAAGCAAGGAAGCGGGGTGGATCAGGGCTGCATCCTTCCCCGCAATGCTACCGGCTGAGTGGTGCCGAGTTTTTTCTCCCAAACATCTGTTCCGTCATTAGTAATATCTATACTTCCAACTACAATGGGGTTCACTCTCATTAATGGTAATTATTTTTGTTGAAGAACCAGAGAACTTTCATCTCATGCCGATATTTTGCTTCTGCCTCACATCAAATCTCTTCTTCCCAACACAGTTCTATTTTTTTTAGAAAGTAGAAGAAAGAGCACAATTGAGGGTAGGCATATTTGACTACTCAGTTCAATTCTCTGTGATGTTAGGAAAGTCCCTTCCCCTCTGTCACTTCAGAGTGGGGAGAAGAATAGATTGAGTGAGGTCAGTGGCTCTTAACCATGGGTGAGCCTCAGAATCATATGGGATTTTCCAAAGGGCAGATCCACAAACACCAGTCCAGACCTAGAGAATTTGTATGTCCGGGTTAGATCTGGTAATGTATATTTTGAAAACTCTACGCAGGAAATTCTGATGGGCTCCCTAAATTCTCTTTATTAATTTGGTCAATAGATACTTATTTAGGACCTACTAAATAAATAGTAGGGCTGTTTGTTAATAAATGTAAGGCTAACACTGAAAGGTCTAAAGCATATAGAGATACAAGATTTTATTTTTATCTCTAAGGAGTTCAGCAAATGGTGAGAAAAGATAAACATGAAAACAGACACAGACTAAATAGGATAAGCCTTCAAAGGCCGAGCACTGATGTTATAGGAGCATATGTGAGGGGCTCCAACTCAGCCTAAGGTGATAGGAAGTCTTCCCAGTGGACGTAGCCTTGAATTAAGCTTTAAAGGACAAACAGAAGTTCGAAGAGGTGAGGAGAGGGATGCTATAGGAAAGACCCAGAGTTCAGAACAGTAGATCTTACAAGTAACGTACAAAGACTGGGTGGGGAATAAAAACTGCAGAAATTCCCTGCTTCTAACACTCCTAGCATCCATACCTGCAGACACCACACCCCCATCTCCACTTGACCTGCAGTGTCAGCGCTGGGGAATAACAAACAGGACTGGCTGCTGGTCTGGGGTGGGAATTTGGGGGAGGAGGAGGAGTTACTACTGCAAGATCAGATGAACGGGGACCGGGCGGTACTGTGAGCTTTTGCTGAAAATACATGAGGCCGCCCTCTAGAGAATCAGTAACTGCAAGGGAAAGAGAAGGACTGGGCTTTGCAGTCAGATCCAGTATCTTCCCCACCAGCCTCCTTGACTCACTTCTCAGGCTGCACTTGACCTTGGCATGCAGTCTCCTCTCAGCCCTTTCTCCCTCAAGGCTGACCCTGGAAATGCAGCCTGATCACAGATCTCTTAACAGGCACACTGATGGCAGAGATGGAGGTCAATCCTGCAATTTACCTGCATCCCATGAGGGTGGCGTTTCTTGCGAGCGCCTCAGAAGCTGGATCTGTTCAGGCTGCGGTGGGTGATGTTCTTTTCTGAGGAGCAAATTGATTCAACCAGCCACACTTCCCCCTCACTCGTAGGTCTGTCCTCTGCAGTGACCTAGCTCTGTGAGTTAGTTTCATTGGCTTCCATTGTTGGACACAGTTCAAAATCTTGCTGCTCTATCCCTAACGCTCTCTGACCAGCCCCACTGAGCATGCAGGCCCCTCCAAGGGAAGGCTCGCCTACCTCGTCACAAGGAGCCGAGAGCAAAGATTCGAGGTTTTAGAGTTTAGCCTAAGATAGGTTTCTTGTAGTCGATTTACAGAGTTTCCTTTTCTCTCCCAAAAAAAGTTTAGAGGAACCATATTTGCTGTGGACCGACATCCATCTCTTCCAGAGCTTCAAAACACTCATTAGACACCACTGTTTGCCAGGTAGCCAGTGTAAAGATGTTTAAGACCAGAGAAAATAGCAGAGAAATGGAAATAAGCTCACAGTTGCTAAACCTGCTGTGGTCTGTGTCCACAGACCTCAGATTACAACCCACAGAGGGAGAGGGTAGCATCCTTTGTGGTCTACTCTCTGGCTTCCTTGGAAGGAAGATCTTACTCCAGGAAGCAAATCTATACAAGTTGTATAGGGTAGACCAGTGGTTCTCAGCTGGAGGGGATTTTGTCTCAACCCCAGGGGGTATTCGGCAGTGTCTGAAAACATTTTTCGTTGTCACAGCTAGAGGGTGGGTCCTACTGGTATGGGTCAGGGGTGCTATTAAACACCCTACAATACACAGGAGCACATCCGCCCACCCCGGTGCAACAAAGAATTATCTGGCCCCAAATGTCAATAAGGCCAAGATAGAGAGCCTGTGGTAGACTGCGTAAGGAAAAGATGTGTGCTCTTTCCTTCTGTGGCCAGAAGCTGGGGCCCCTGGTAACTTGCTTTGCTGAAGGCTGACCATTGCTTGCCTCTCCTCACAAGTCCAGAGACCAGCTGGTCCAACCCCACCCTTTATAGATGATGAGAAAACTTGGGGCTCTGAGAGCAAAGTGACTTCCCTGAAGTCACACAAGTTAGCAGAGTAGAACCTGGGTACTGAGCCTCCAAGGCTATTGCTCCTACATTGTGTCCATCCACTAAGCCGAATTCTTCCACACCACCTCATTTCCAGCCAAACTGCTGGTGTCACAAGTTACAAAGTAAAGCTTCTTTTGGAAAGGACTTTTTTTCCAAATATCTTGGATCTTCAAAATTCGTGTGTGTGTGCGTGTGTGTGTGTCTGAGAAGGGCAGTTGGGAAGGAAGGGTGTGAATCCAGCTATTTGGAATGAGAGAGTAAAGGAGAAGCTGCCCAAGGCAGTGGCCCTGGGATCAGATGGACGATTAAGAGACAGTGTTGGATGGACCTAGAGATTATCACACTAAGGAAAGTAAGTCAGGCAGAGAAAGACAAATATGATATCACACCACATCATGTGAAATCTAAAAAAATAGTACAAATCAACTTACTTACAAAACAGAAACAGACTCACAGACATAGAAAACAAACTTATTTTACCAAAGGGAAAAGGGGAGGTGGAGGGAAAAGTTAGGAGTATGGGATTAATATTATAGTAGTGTATACTCTACTATATAGAAAATAGACAAACAACAAGGACTTACTGTATAGCACAGAGACCTATAGTCAATATCTTGAAATAACATACAACGGAAAAGAATCTGAAGCGGTACACCTGAAACTAACACAATATTGTAAATCAACTATAGTTAAATACAAAATAAAATAAATAAAATAAAAAGAAGAGAGACACAGTGGTACTAAGAGAACAAGGACAGAAATACAGATGAAAGTGAATTCAACTTTAAGAGGCTGTTTGGTCCATTGTCCTTCCTCCAGGCAAGACCAAAGAACAAGGCTTAGAGGAGGGTACAGATTATGTTAAGGGATGGTCTGATGGAACCAGGGTTAAGGCATTTAATAGACATTTCTGTATGTGTAGTTGGCCTTCCTATGTTCAGCACAGAGCGAGCCTCTTGACCACTGCAAGGTTCAGGGACCCTTAAACAATGTTCTAGGGACAGCCCCTGACTTGCTAGACCCTGAGAACTGCTTGTGGGGGGTCTTTTGAGACCACATGGTATAAGGGATCCACCTATGCATGGATCTCATGCCCTGGGTCTCCTGATAGAAATCAGATTGCAAGGAGGACAAAGAGGCTCCTGAGAGAAAAATCCCCATGAGGGAGGCGTCTGGGATGGAGGGTTGGGCAAGCCTGGGTAGCAACTGAAGTGCCGAATGGAGTGATGGGTTCTCTACAATGTGAGGCCCTTAATCGTCCTTCTCCACTCCCTCTCCCCGCTCCGTCACCGCAGCATGTAGGTGCCTTAGGAAGAGGAAATCTGAAGAGTAAACCTCAAGACCTGAGTCCTTCTGGGCTATAGCTCCTAGGCTAGAGGGCCGCTGTGGTGGTTTCTCCCCTCCCACTCATCTCCCTGAAAACAGACCCGTCCAATTTGAAGAAGAAGAATTTTTTTGGGGGGGCTGGGTTGGATCTTCGTTGCTGCGTATGGGCTTTCTCTAGTTGCAGCGAGCAGGGGCTACTCTGTTGTGGTGTGCAGGCTTCTCATTGTGGTGGCTTCTCTTGTTGCGGAGCACAGGCTCTAGGCGCGTGGGCTTCAGTAGTTGTGGCACGTGGGCTCAGTAGTTGTGGCTCACGGGCTCTAGAGCACAGGCTCAGTAGTAGTGGTGCACGGGCTTAGTTGATCCGCGGCATGTGAGATCTTCCCGGACCAGAGCTCGAACCCATGTCCCCTGCATTGGCAGGCGGATTCTTAAACACTGTGCCACCAGGGAAGCCCCGAGGAAGGCATTTTTAATAGATTGAGAGAGAGAGAGAAAGGTGTACATGAGCTGGACAGACATGGTGGCAAACCCCAGAAAGCAATGAAGAGTGAACCCCAGAGTCAAGATCTGGTTAGCACCAGCACTGGGGCAATTAACAGCATTCACTTTAGACAGAAAGAGAGAAGGAGTTCTCACTCCTCCAATGCTTCCTCCACTCACTACCTGTCCGCCCTTGGGGAGTTTATGTAACCTCTCCGAGCTTCAGTTTCCTCAACCTTAAAATAAATAGGGTTCTTGTAAAGGCTTAAAGAGAGAATTCCTGCAAAGCACTGAACACTTAGCCCAGTCCCTATAGACTAAATATTTGTGTCCACCCTACCCCCTCCACTGCCAAAATTCATATGTTGAAATTTAATCTCCAGTGAGCTGGTATTGGGAGGTCGAGCTTTTGGGAAGAGGTTAGGTAATAAGCATGGAGCCCTCATAATTGGGATTACTGCCTTTATAAAAGAGACATCAGGAAAAAAAAAGGTCGTGAAGAACCTAAGGGTAAGACGGGAATAAAGACACAGAACTACTAGAGCATGGACTTGAGGATATGGGGAGGGGGAAGGGTAAGCTGTGACAAAGTGAGAGAGCAGCATGGACATATATACAGCACCAAATGTAAAATAGATAGCTAGTGGGAAGCAGCCGCATAGCACAGGGAGATCAGCTAGGTGGTTTGTGACCACCTAGAGGGGTGGGATAGGGAGGGTGGGAGGGAGGGAGATGCAAGAGGGAAGAGATATGTGAACATATGTATATGTATAATTGATTCACTTTGTTATAAAGCAGAAACTAACACAAAAATAAATTGTACTCCAATAAAGATGTTAAAAAAAAAAAAGAAAGAGAGACATCAGAGAATTCCCTTACCCTTTCTGCCATGTGAGGACTCAGGGAAAAGACAGCCATCTATAAACCAGGAAAAGGGCCCTCAGCAGACACTAAATCAGCTGGTGCCTTGATCTTGGATTTTCCAACCTCTAGAATTGTGAGAAATAAACTTCTATTGTTTATAAGCTACTCGGTCTATGGTACTCTGTTACAGCAGTAACTGACTAAGACAACAGTGTTGGGTGTATAGCATGCTCTCAAAGAGAGGTTAGAGGTCATCATTATGGGTAGCTAAGCAGAGCACTGGCTGCATTGAGATTATGTGACCAGAGGCAGCTAGGAAAGAATGGAACTCCAGATGGGCCTGGATGACAACAGCCAGCCAAGAACGTCAGAGGTAAAGGCTGGTTCAGTGCAGCAGAGGCCAGGGTTGGGCATCGAATGTGGCATCCACACATCAGTGGTCTGAGGCAGGTGACTCTAGTGAGACAGAAGGGAAAGCATGAGCAGAGGATGGTAGAAAGGCCAGCAGGGACCAGTATACCCTCTATGCAGGGAGAGCTCCTTCCAAGCCACAAGAAGAGGGAACTCTTGGCCTATCAGTTCAATAAACATCAGCAAGAGGAAGGAAAGCTAAGGTCCTGCCCATTGGCAGGAGGCTACTGATCCAGCTGACCTATGGATAAACTGGACCTTGCCTAGGATTCACAAGGCCCGGGGAACATTAAGAATGCTAACTTTAAAAATGTCTCTTGGGGGCTTCCCTGGCGGTCCAGTGGTTAAGACTCCAAGCTTTCACTGCAGGGGGCACAGGTTTGATTCCTGGTCAGGGAGCTAAGATCCTACATGCCAAGTGGTGCGGCCAAAAAAAAAAAGGCTCTTGAACATATGAAAAGATATTCAGTCACACTGTAAAAAGAAAAGTTCAAGAAGCTACGATTTATCTATCAGAAGGACAAAAAATAAGAAGTTTAAGAACACAAGAACCATCCTGTATATTGTGGGAGGTTAACCTGGGTATATTTCTATGGAAGGTTGTTTTGAATATCTATCAAAACTACAAATGCACATACCCTTGGACTCAACAATTCTTATCCTAGGAAGGTATTCTCTAGAGGTACTTGTCACATCTAGATGTGACAAATGTGTAAAATGATGTGTAAAATGTGTAAAATGATCTACGCACAAAGTAGTTCACTGAGGCATTGTTTCTCATAGAAAAAGAATTTTTTTAAAAAAGCCTAAATTCTGAGTAAATAAGTTAAAGTCATTAAAGTAATGATACTTTCTACCCTTTGACCACCACCTCCTCATTTCCTCCTCTACCCAGCCCGTGGCAATCACCATTCTGCTCTCTGCTTCTATGAGTTTGACTATTTCTGATTCCACGTATAAGTGAGAACATACAGTATTTGTCTTTCTGTATTGGGCTTATTTCACTTAGCATAACATCCTCCAGGTCCATCCATGTTGTCACAAATGGCAGATTTCCTTGCTTTTTAAGGTTCTATTTAATTCTTGACTAAAAATCCATTTTAATGGCTTTTCGCCTTTTTAAACAAATAAATTTGACTTTTTATTTTTCTCAATACCCTCTCCTTCTTCATTGCATTGCTATCCACCCAGATCAAGTTTTCAATCTACAGAGACTCTAGTTAGTAGTTAATATGGTATGTGGTATATACACTACCAAATGTAAAATAGATAGCTAGTGGGAAGCAGCCGCATAGCACAGCGAGAGCAGCTCAGTGCTTTGTGAGCACCTAGAGGGGTGGGATAGGGAGGGTGGGAGGGAGACACAAGAGGGAGGAGATATGGGGATATATGTATATGTATAGCTGATTCATTTTGTTATACAGCAGCAAATAACACAACAATGTAAAGCAATTATACTTCAATAAAGATGTTAAAATATATATATATATATATATATATATATATATATATATATATATATATATATATATATATATATATAGTATGTGGGAGAAAAAAATACTGGTAAGATACAGGAGATACATTAGGGAAAGCAGTAATCAAGATCCAAAAATATCCAGTCTATGGAATGCCACCGACTCAGGTGTGTTGGCACAGTGGGAAAGGAAGGGATCTAGCCAATGTTCTGTTTGTGATTACAAATATACTGTCTAGCCTGGTTGAGGATCAAAGTAACAAGAAACATTAAGATGATCAGGCTAAAAAAAAAAAAAAAGATGATTAGGCTAATTTTCAGGGATTAGTCCTCAAATGGGAGTCAGACTTCCAGGAAACACTCGGCTAATCAATATAATAAACAGTCATTTAAGGAGCTTGAATACCAATATGGAGTCAGGCTATCTGGAAGCAGCACCTTCCTCCATTCTTCCCATTTACAACACTGGTGAGAAATGGGGGCCCTTAAGGAAAAAATAAACAAAACAGGGAACGAGAAGAGACATCATGAACTGCCCTCAGTCCTCAACCTACTGTTTTTCTCTTGCCAACACTTTCCCCCAAAGAATCGGTCCACCGCTATTTTGCTGGTCACTTCTAGCCTGTTGACGCCTATAACCTCAGTCCTGTCTTCTTTCCTAAGCACACACCTGTGGATGGGAATGTTGCCCGCCATATCAGTAAACAAAGGATATCGCAGCCATCAAGCCAGCAGCCACTGCAGTAGACCTAACTTGTGCACCCTGAGCGGATTCAGGATGGAGAAAACAGGATACTTACTGGCCCTAGACAGTTAAGGTGCCTATCAAAGGAATGATGTCAATGAGCCCAGAGTCTGGCATCTTTCCATACATAGAAAAGTGCTAAATTTACTAACTTGAGGTATCTGGTTTTTCTTTAATTAACAGTAATCTTTTGGTGTTCCAATTACATGGTTTTTGTCATAAAAACTCCTGTGTATCCTGGCTCCCCCCTTACCTCTTCAGAGCAGTCCCTCAGAGCTGAGAGGCTGCCTCCCAGGCTTAAGTCCTCAGAAAGCCTGCCAAATGTTCAATAAAACATAATTCTCAACTTTTAGGTTGTGCTTTTTTTTTTCAGTCGACACGTCAGTCTGCATGGGAGATATTTCTGCATGAATTGCAATGTTACCTTAAAATGAATGTTTTCCTAAAAAAACCATTATCTTCCTCCAAAGTAGTTTCCTTTCCAACCTTCTTATGTCCATCAGTTTTCATTATTTTCTCCTCCATCTTCTCCCAAACACTTAGGCTTAACATTGGAGTCTGAACAATCGCAATCATCTTCTACACGATTCTCTACTTTGGTCCCTTCTACCCTCCAATGTCCTGTATGAGAGGAAAGACTTCCCCTCTACCTTGCTAGTTTCAATAGCGGGGTCTACCAGATAAACTGACAACAGGCAGATTAACAGGAGAAAAGGATACACATTTATTAATTCTTAATATTATGTGCATGGGGATATCACAGGGGGAAAAAAGTGAATATCCAAAAATGCAGTGAGAGTTTTATATCATCTTAAAAGCAAAAGGGAATATAGGCAATTTAAAGGAGCATAAATGGTGTTTAAGAAAGATAAATGGGTCCTTCGAAGGACAGATGGGAGGTATGATAGTTTGTGATAGTTTGTCTAGGTGCCCTGTCAGTTTCTAGTTTCCTCTCCTGTGATAAGACTCAATCCTCCCTGGTGGAGGAAACTCCTCGCAGGGGGTCTATCACAACTGAGTTCCTTTTGGAGGATCTGTCTTGAGTAGATAAGGAAAGTTCAGAGAAAGCCTCTCCCTGCATTTGAAGTTTTTCAAGTGCCTTTGGCTCAAAATAATCAATATACCAAAGTGGCCTATTTGGGGGTGACATGTCCTGAACTCCTTCAGTTCCCTTCACACAGAGGTTAATCCTCCAGAACACAACCTTCACCATCACTCTCTACTCGGAAACCTTCACTGGCTTCCTAATGGCCTGTACAATAAATTCCAAAATACTTGTCACACATTAAAGGCGTGCACAAAGGTGCTCAGAACCTCATCCACCTCCAACCTTATTTCTCAGGTTCTTTCAGCATTATTGACCTTTTGGACCTGATGGCTTTTGTTTTGGAGGACTGTCCTGTGTATATCCCGCGACTTTGAGCAACATCTCTGCTTCAAACCACTTGCCAGTAGCACTGTCTCCTGACCCTTGCCAAAAGTCCCCAGGGATGGCAAAATCACCCAACCGAGACCCACCACACAGGAAATTCAGGTCAATTCATTGTTCCCCCATTAAAATAAGATTTTTAAGGCATTTATTTACTCATTCATTCATTCATGTATGTGTTTGTTTTGCTATAATGGCTTCCCTGTCTAGAATACCTCAAAAGGCTTTAAACACTTGGGGAAGTGGGGCTCTTAAATATCACCAAGATAAAGAGCAGATGATCTCTTATTCTGGCCAACAAAGGCCTCCATCATCTAGCCCCAGGCTTATCTGCCTCATCTTATCAGGCTTATCTGCCTCATTATGTCCCACACACTCACACCCTTTACTTCGGGCAAACAGTTCCCTTGAATACACTATAGTTTCTCAGTTTCGGTTTCCATGGAAAATTCCATGGATTTTCCTGGTCCAGATCACTCAGGGTTCTGAACACCAACTCTGTGTTCCCCTGAACGGCCTGTGGCCCTGTGCACACCTCCATCCACATTCCTAGCACACTATCAGGACTGTACGTTTGTTTCTCTGACTCTCCAAACAGACCATGAGCAATTTAAGAGCTAATTTAAGAGCAATTTAAGAGCTCCTGCATGCCAGGAGCTGTTGAAAGCACTTAAGCATGTTTTTATTAACTCAGTTATTCTTCAAAACAACCATAAAAGATAGGTACTATGAACGAAAAATATTGCCTGCCATATCAGTAAACAAAGGATGTTGCAGCCATCGAGCCATCACATTACAGCCACCCAATGGCGAGCCCTGAGGGAACTCAGGATAGAACCAGAATGCCCACCATCAAATCATCAGACCCTGCAGCCACCCCTGATGGTGCACCCTGAGGAAACTCAAGATGAGAAAACACAGGATACTGACCCCAGATAGCTGAGGTGCTATCAAAGGAATGATTTCAATGAGCCCAGACTCTTGCATCTTCCGAGACATAGAAAAGTGTTAAATTCCTAACTTGAGCTATCTGGTTTTCTTTAATTAACAGTAATCTTTTGATGTTCCGACTACCTGGTCTTTGTTACAAAAACTCCTATATATCCTGGCTCCCCACCTTGCCTCTTCAGAGGAGTCTCTTAGAGGTATCTGAGATGCTGTGTCCTGGGCTTAAGTCCTCAGTTTTGCCCGCCAAATAAAGCATAACTCTCAACTTTCAGGTTGTACATTTTTTTCAGTTGAGAGTACTATTATTATCTTCATTTTACAGATGAGAAAACTGAAGATCATACTAGAAAATAAACCTAGACAGGCTGGTTTCAAAGCCTACATTCTTGATCCACCATACAAATAGGTAGTTAATAAAATTTTTCTGGAATGGATAAAGAAATGAATGAGATTGCATCTCAGTGAAAACATCTTCTTACCTTAAAGACCAAGTTGAAAGAGGATGAGAATGTTTGGGTTTTGTATTAATCAGGGTTCTCCAGAGACATAGACGTAATAGGAAGTATGTATAGGGAGAGAGAGATTCAGTTTAAAGATTCAGTTCACATGATTGTGGCAGTCCAAATTTTATAGGCCAGGCTGGCAGGCTGGAGGCCCAGGAAAGAGCTGATATTGCAGTTTTGAGTCTGGAGGCAGTCTGGAGGCAAGATTTCTTCTACTCAGGGAACTCTGGCTTTTCTCTTAAGGCCTTCAACAGATTGGATGAGACTCACCCACATTACAGAGGATAATCTGTTTTACTCAAAGTCCACTGATTTCAATGTTAATCACATCTAAAAAATACCTTCACAGCAACAGCTAGACTGGTGTTTGACCAAAGGATTGGGTATTATAGTCTAGCCAACTTGACACCTAAAAATAATCATCACAGGCTCGAAGATGTGCAAATCTGGGGCAAATACAAACTGGTATATTCTATAGCAATCACTACCTCTTCTGCATTCAGTAGTAAAAATTGTCCCATTTGAGACATATTATACAGTGACTTATTTTATTATTTATCTTTGGTTTCCATTTGTCTTATCTTCCCAACTAGACTGAAACCTCCTTTGGGCAGTCAGGAACAAGACAGTGCAGGCAGCACCTCTTCTAATTGTTTGTATCTCACAATGCTTTATCCAGACATAAGCACACAGCAGGCACCCACAATGTGTTAAATAAAGAACTAGTTTAAGAATGTGATGATAAGAGTAAATAAACAGTAATTTCCTGGGCTAGATAAATAATGTTACCTCAATGCACTAAGTGAGCAATTAGCAGTTTGACTAACTACCAGAGGACCCTTGTTTTAGACATGCAAGTAAACATCTTCCTCTTCTGCCCTCCCAAGAATCAGTTTCTACCACCCTAGGACTGCTGAAGGCTGTGAACATTACCAAAGAGACAGTTCTACCTAGAGGATAGAGAGCAGAAGCCTATAGGATGCAACTGAGACCTCCAAAGTGGTTTGGGGACTGGTATTTATCAACAGAAAGGAAGAGTTATGGAGATTACTGTACAGAGAAAACAGCGCCTCTAACCACAGGGTTCTCTAGACAGAAGCAGCTTCCCCGGAATGAGACTATTTTTAGACACGCATCGTTGTTGATAGAACACTTGGGTTAGAGGAATGGCAAGCACCAGCAGAATCCTCCTTTTGGCCCAAGTCCAAGACTGTAAAGGTTTTCTTGACCCTTCATTCACATTTAGTGACCCCCTTCCACTGTGCTTTCTGTCCATTTATATTTGATATGCACCATACATAACAAGTGAATTTAATTTTTAAAATGTTTTAATTTAATCTTTTATTTTATATTCAAGGGATAGATATAATTTGTTTTTTACTGAATTATAAAAGTTATACAATTGACATCTAACATTAGGTGTACAACATAACAATGATTTGATATCTGTGTACATTGGAAATGATCATCACAATAGGTCTAGTTAACATGTGTCACTATGAAACAGGCTGGGACCTGGGACCTGGGACCCTTTACTGCAGTGCTTGCACCTGGACAAACATCTCCTCACCTCCTCCAGCAACAGAATACAAAGAAACTATAAGGGACTAAAAATAACGACATGCATGTGCAATTGGGGCAAGTTATAAACAAGATACAAAAAGGTCAAAACACAACTGCCACTTCTGAGGTGCCGGGAGCAAAAGCAGGGGAGAGCCCAAGGACCCTGATCGGTAACAATGACACATAGTTCCAAAGAATTTCTTTTCCTTGTAATGAGAACTTCTAAGGTCTACCCTCTTAGCAAATTTCAAATAACAATATCGTATTAATAACTAGTTGCCATGCTGTACATTACATCCCGTGTCTTACTTATTTTACAACTGGAAGTTTGTATCTTTTGACCACCTTCATATGCATCCATCTTCATGCTGTATGGTAATTATTTGTTACTTGTCTGAGCCCCTCACTAAACTGTAACTTTCTAGAAAACAGAGACTGCCTTGTTGATCTTCATATCTCCTAACACCTTGAACAGTGGCTGGCACATACTTGGTATTTAATATTTGTCTGTGGAAGGGAGGAGGCTTGGAAGGAAGAGCAGAACAGGGTAGACACACACACACTCAACCAAGTGAGAGGAGCAGTTGTGTAATGCAAATGGCACTGGAGATCTGGGACCTAATTCTGACTCTCCTGTGAGAATGAAAGTGGGCAGGGCACCTGAACTTCCTGGGCCTCTGTATTATCATCTAGAAGACAAGGAATTTATAGCTTTAGGATTGTATGAGCTTTCAAGGAGGAAAATGCATAGTTTAGGAGTTGGGTTTGGGGTTTTTTTAATGTTTCTATGCAAAAAATAAAGCTAAAACTGGAGCAAAGATTAGATTATGTCAAAGGATGGAAAGAGGGGAAAAAGGAAGGAAGGAAGGAAGGAGGGAGGGAGGGAAGGAAGGAAGGAAGGAGGAGAGGGAGGGGGGAGGGAGGAAGGAAAGAGGGAGAGAGGTTCATTACACAATATTACCCAAACTTTCCAGTTAATTGAAACCTGGTTAAAAAGAATGTACGCTCTGAGGTGATTTTTTCTTTAGGTCATTAACTCTAGCTTAATTTTGAATGTGTAAATGAAAAATAATATAACTAACTTTATAAAACACTAAGCATAACAAAATAGAAAATTTGAGGACCCAGAGATTACATTCATGAGAATGCATATCAAAGAAAGAATAAAGAATGCGCATCAAAGAAAGAATAAAGTCCATACTACATGGATTCCAAAACATTAACAGAAATGTGGGTAGGGGGATTCTGAATTATTTTTGAAGCTAACATAACAGTAACAACAAAGCTAAACAAATATGTCATGACATAACTTTACACCAATCTCACTTTTAGTATCAACTCAAAAATCTAAATATAATGAATACAATAGCAAACAAACTCAGGCACCTTATAAAAGAATGATATACCATGACTAAGTTGATTTCAGGAATACAAAGATATTCTACTATTAGGAAATGTAATATATAATTTACCATGTCTGGAAATGAAAATAGAAAATAGTCATATGAGTATTTCCATGGATACTGAAAAGATATTTCATATTTGATAAAAATGTAATGTCTATTCTTAATAAAATCCTTTACTAGGTAGATACCTTCTTTACTTTAATTCAATTAAATATTTATTGAACACTCTATATGCCAGGCACAATTTTAGGCATTTGGAATATGGCAGTGAATATGATAGGCAAAAATCTCTGACCTCTTGAGGCTTACATTTTAGTGGTGGAGACAGACAATAAATAATAAGCATAATGATTAATTACCTAGGATGTTAGAAGGTGATAAGTGGTATGGAAAATTAGGAGAGCTGGGAATGTAAGCAACAGCAATTTTAAATAGAGTAGTCAGGGCAGGCTCAATGAGGTGTTGACATTTGCACAAACCCTTGAGGGAGGTGAGCGAGCCATGCAGATATCTGAGCTGAGGGGGTGTTCGGAGCAGAGAGAAAACGCCAGTTGAGTTGAAGAAACAGCAAGGAGGTCAGTACGGCTGGAATAATACCACACACAAAAATAAACTAAAAATGGGTTAAAGACCTAAATGTAAGGCCAGACACTATCAAACTCATAGAGGAAAACATAGGCAGAACACTCTATGACATAAATCACAGCAAGATCCTTTTGGACCCACCTCCTAGAGAAATGGAAATAAAAACAAAAATAAACAAATGGGACCTAATGAAACTTAAAAACTTTTGCACAGCAAAGGATACCATAAACAAGACCAAAAGACAACCCTCAGAATGGGAGAAAATAGTTGCAAATGAAGCAACTGACAAAGGATTATTCTCCAAAATTTATAAGCAACTCATGCAGCTCAATAACAAAAAAACAAACAACCCAATCCAAAAATGGGCAGAAGAACTAAATAGACATGTCTCCAAAGAAGATATACAGATTGCCAACAAACACATGAAAGAATGCTCAACATCATTAATCATTAGAGAAATGCAAATCAAAACTACAATGAGAGGGCTTCCCTGGTGGCGCAGTGGTTGACAGTCCGCCTGCCAATGCAGGAGACACGGGTTCGTGCCCTGGTCCGGGAAGATCCCATGTGCCGTGGAGCGGCTGGGCCCGTGAGCCATGGCCGCTGGGCCTGTGCGTCCGGAGCCTGTGCTCCGCAACGGGAGAGGCCACAACAGTGAGAGGCCCGCATACCGGAAAAAAAAAAAAAAAAAAAAAAAAAAAACTACAATGAGATATCATCTCACACCGGTCAGATTGGCCATCATCAAAAACTCTAGAAACAATAAATGCTGGAGAGGGTGTGGAGAAAAGGGAACCCTCTTGCACTGCTGGTGGGAATGTAAATTGATACAGCCACTATGGAGAACAGTATGGAGGTTCCTTAAAAAACTACAAATAGAACTACCATATGACCCAGCAATCCCACTACTGGGCATATACCCTGAAAAAAACATAATTCAAAAAGACTCATGTACCAAAATGTTCATTGCAGCTCTAATTACAATAGTCAGGACATGGAAGCAACCTAAGTGTCCATCAACAGATGAATGGATAAAGAAGATGTGGCACATATATACAATGGAATATTACTCAGCCATAAAAAGAAATGAAACTCAGTTATTTGTAGTGAGGTGGATAGACCTGGAGTCTGTCATACAGAGTGAAGTAAGTCAGAAGGAGAAAAACAAATACCGTATGCTAACACATATATATGGACTCTAAGAAAAAAAAATGTCATGAAGAGATTAGTGGTAGGACGGGAATAAAACACAGACCTACTAGAGCATGGACCTGAGGATATGGGGAGGGGGAAGGGTAAGCTGTGACGAAGTGAGAGAGTGGCATGGACATATATACACTACCAAATGTAAATTAGATAGCTAGTGGGAAGTTGCCGCATAGCACAGGGAGATCACCTCTGTGCTTTGTGACCACCTCGAGGGGTGGGATAGGGAGGGTGGGAGGGAGGGTGATGCAAGAGGGAAGAGATATGGGAACATATGTATATGTATAACTGATTCACTTTGTTGTAAAGGAAAAACTAACACACTGTTGTAAAACAGTTATGCTCCAATAAAGATGTTTAAATAAATAAATAAATAAATAAAATTAATTTAAAAAAGAAGAGTGAGGTAAGGTGTTTTGATTGAAGGTGTGACAACCACACCCTCACAGAACCACCTCAAAAGTCAGAAAGGATAGTATATCCTACCATGTATCTTCTTATCAGGGAGGAAAGTATGTCCTGAAGCTCTACAGCAGATTTCATAACACTGTCAAATCTCCCTTAAATTAATGTATAAATTTAACATGATCCCATTTTTTAAAAAAACAACTTTTTTTAATGGGCAAGCTGATTCTCAAATTCATCCAGAAGAAAAAACAAGCAAGAATAAACATGAAAATTCCTAAACAGAGGCATAAATAAGGGAAACACACCTTATCAGCTAGTAAGATAACTAGATCATCATCTGCAAGAAAGTAAAGTTAGATCCCTACCTCACACATTATACTAAAATAAACTCCAGATTGATCAAAGAGGGAGGAGACTAAGTGGTTAGAGACAGTAATGGATAGGAGACTAAATTTTCACTGTAAACCCTTTGTGTCTTTTAAATTTTGTAGTGCATGCATTGCATATTTAAAATTAACAAAATGTATTAAAAATATACTCAGGCCTTACAAAAGATTAATTAATCATATTTAACATATACTCAGGTTCTTATGTAAGCAATAGATTACAGTAGAAAGAACACAGACTTGAGAATCCGGTAGTATTTTCAGGTCCTGAGTTTACACTACTAACCTGTAACCTTGGGCAAGTCGTTTCATCTTCACTTTATCTCTAAAGTGTTAGCATTAGATTAGATGGATTCCAGTCTCTTTTAATACTAAATTCTGTTACACTTAAGTTTAAGCTTATAAGCTGACCTAAGAGTACTTTGATCTTCTGTAACTCGTTTTGCCAGCTGCTCTAATATACACCAGATGGTTTAGTGTGGAATTTAGCATTAAACATTATTCAGAGCCTACTCCATTATTCACGCCATTACAATTGAATGAAAACAGCATGCAAAGTGCACATTAGGGCTCAGCCAGGAGATTCTGGGCTGTTAAGTATGGAGGTAGTTGTTCTTCCCACGCACCGGACAAATAGGAGAAAAGGATCGCCTCATGGGACTGGATGCCTGGGGTGATGAGGCTGATGACTCATAACCAGAGGGCACCAAAAGTCCACAGCCAATCAGCCGTCCATGATCCAAAGGTCATCGTCTGGTGTGGGGCTTATTTGGATCTTTGATCTTTTCTATGCCCTAACTTTTGGCCAGCCTACTAAATACCTCCATCAAAAAAAGAAAAAGGATAAAACATAAATCAGTCGACTGGTAAACAACTTTACTAAGCTAAATGAGCCAGTGGGTGAATCATTTTAGGTTTTTCAAGGAATTTAATAACTAAAGGCATCTTAGCCAGGATCTAGTCTGAACTACAAATTTTACAGATGAGACGAGTGAGGCTTAGAGGAGTCAAAATGACTTGGTTAACATACACAGCCAGTCCCTGGCAAATTCAAGGTAAAAATTTCAGCATGCCCGCTCTCGGTCTGTAGCTGTTTCCACCTGTTATCTTTCATCCTTAAATTACCATCCACACTGTGCTATCATTTACTGCCTTCCAAAAGTGTGTTTTATTTCTAATAATGGTTTGGCTTCATCTGCTCTTTCTGGACACATATTCTTTGGAACTCTGATTTTAGGAGTAGATAGAGCTTCTGAGAAAGAAACTGAGGGAGCGAACTAAACAGACCATAGAAACTCTAGTTTAGATCTGTCCTTGGGAAACTCTTACCCGATCTTCCCTGCCATCATCCATCCCCAGTCACTTCCCCAGGAACACTTGTGTCTAACAATTTTTTTTAAACCTTCAATCCCTTCTTTTCCACTTCCATCGTCAGCCAACATGATTCTTAGAGCTCATAAGCTTCTCTCAGACACAGGCCCAACCTAATTCTACCCAGGAAACAGCTGTCAGCAAATCTCCTTGGGGGTTTGTATTTCCCTTTAACTTAAGTAGGTCATTGCTCTAAAGGAAGTATAAAGATGGAATGAATGAAAATAAGCTGCTGAATTCAGCTTGTGTGAGATCTGTGAAAAATGCAGGGAGAGGGGCAAAGCAGCAGGGCTGGGCCAGCAAGGGAAGTCCCCTTACAAGCCTCCGCGTGACTCAGAACTTACAACTTTACCAGCCAGACAGGCAGAGTCAACATTCAAGGGACCTTAATCATAAAGACTGTGGCTGTACACATTTCTTCTCAGAGAGAGGAGGGCTCAACAGAGTACAAGAGATAAGCTACCTGGGAGGATGACATTTTGCAAGTTGAAAAGAGGTGCTTGGGGCTGAAAAGATGCAGATGTGTGACCTGAAATACAGAGGTCTGATTAACATGGTTGATTTCCTTCCAACAAAAATCAAATGATCTATTTCTAGCCCCAACCAAGCTGCCCCATCTCCCTTTGAAGAGCCCATTCAGAGAAGCAAAAGGCCACTGGTCCACAAAATAAGCATCTCCAGTTAGATGCAGGGTCTTGGGTAAGATACCCTGTGAGATTAGGCTGGGAGAACTAGAGTAAAGCGATAAGGATGACATCAGTGGGGGAAAGGAGAGGAGAGTCACAGAAAGGTAACATGGCCATTGTAGGGAAGGGAGAATGGCTGGCAAGGAGCAGCCCTGGTTTATTCTTATATATGAGTGCCAGGAGATGTTTTGGTACAGCTGGCTCTCGCCTCTCTCAAAACCACCTCAAAGTTGGCTTCCTGCCACATGCAGCGAAGTTTGTTCCACCACTACTAACACACATATCACCCCATCACTAGATAAGGTCTACTTTACAGCAGCTACTATGCCTATCACACTGTAGGCATCTTAACTTCCAGGAGGCAGAAACATGTATAGGTCTATTATTGTTGTCCTTAAAACTTTGACTCTTAAGCTACATAGTGATGCAGACTAGAAATCTGTTGCTACTCAAGGTGAGGAGCTCCCTGAGACTACTCTGCTCTTTTGGACTAAACACACTTTTCCATTTGTTCACTCATGCATTAAATATTTAAGGAGCATCTTCTAAGAAGCATCAGGCAGTATGCAAAGGGAAACAAGGGTGAGAAAACTGCCCTCTTGAACTTTATACTCTAGTCTGGAGAAGCACTTACCAAGAGAAATAACAATGTGAGTCACATATGGAATTCTGAATTTTTTAGTTGCCATGTTTAGAAAAGGCAAAAAGAAACAAGTGACATTGAGAATCATAATATATTTGATTTGATTCAATAGATCCAAACATTATCATTTCAATATTTAATCAATATTTTTAAATTATTAATGACACATTTTACATTCTTTTTGTACTAAGTCTTTGAAATCCAGAGTATATTTTATTCTTATAGCTTATCTCTATTCAGACATTAAATTTTCATCAGAAAAATTGTATCTGTATTTAGAGTTCATAAATTTTGATAAAGTAGGTCCCCATGCTTAAGCTGTTCCAAATATGCTAAAAGTTTTCTGATAACTTTATTATTAGTTCTTACATTTATATTAATCAAAGTTAAACAAAATTTAAAATTAAATTAGTCAGTTAAGCTAGCTATTTCCAAGTGCTCCATAGCTACATACAGCTAGTGGCCACCATACAGGATAAGGCAGCTCTAAAGGAAAGATAAACAATAATCAAATGAACTCACAAACAACTATAAGTGATAAGGAGTATAGATACACAGTGTTATGAGATTGTACAATACCTGACTTCATCTAGGGGAAGGAAAGACTTGAGGAAGTTCTGTTTAAGAATCTGAAGATTAATACCGGAAGAGAGCACAGATGGGAAGAATGGCTTTCCTGGCAAAGGCAGAAGCATGTACCAAGGCCCTGAGGCAGAAGAGAAAATACTGAGGTCTGTATTAGTCAGCATCATGTGGGGAAAGAGATGGCCCCTTTGAACTAGGTAATTTAAGGAGTGTTTTATATAGACTATTTAATAAGATGAGGCCAGGGTATAGGAAAAACAGTATAGAATGGTGCAGTACCCTAGGCTAGCAACTGCAGGGAACTGTTAATCACTACCACCAGCCCCCCCAGCTTAAAGGCACAGGGGAATAAAGCAGTTATTGGAAGCTAGAACAGGTAGATGTGTAATATGGCCATGTGACAGGAGCTGTGGCCTTCGGTAGAGGGGGTACAGCCAGCCCACAGAGACCCAACAGGTGGTAGGAAGAGATATAAATAGCCCCACTTCACATTCCTTCTCCCCTCCAACCTCCTGGGTGTATCTCCCACTGGTCAAGCCCAAGCAGGGTAAGAAGGTAAGAGATCTCACTGAAGTAGAACATGCAGGTCAGCCTCAAGGCACAGAGCAGCACAAAGAAAGGTGGAGAATAAATCTGGAGGGACAAACTGAAGATATTCAGCTCAGGGGTGTGTGTATTAGTTTATTATTGGTGCTGTAACAAATTATCACAAATCTAGTGACTTAAAATGAATCAAATTTCTTATTTTACCTTTCTGAAGTCCTAAAACTGAGATGTCAATAGGGTTGTATTCCTTCTGGAACGAAACTCTAGAGGAGGCTCTGTCTCCTGCTTCTTCCAGTTACCAGAGACCCCTCCGCATATCATTCTGACCTTTGTTTCCACGATCAGATGTCGTTCTCTGCCTTCAATTCTCCTGCTTTGCTCTTATAAAGACCCTTGTGATTATACTGGGACTACCTGGATAATACAGGATAATCTCCCAATCTCAAGACCCCTAACTTAATCACATCTACAGAGTTCATTTTGCCATGTGAAGTCACTTTCAGATGTTTTGGTGATAGGATGTGGACATCTCTGGAGGGCCATTATTGTGTCTACCATGGTGTCTCAAGAAAGTAAAAGAAGGCCACTGCTGTGCCATGCAAAAGGCAAGGGGGGAGTTTGGAGAGTCGTGGTGATGAGGAGCTAGGGAGGAGTCGTATTAGCAAAATTTTGTAGAGCAGGGTAGGGATTTTGGTCTGTATCTTAAGACCAATGGAAAGTCATTGAACTTGCATTTTGAAAAATGCGGTCTAAGTGGAAAATCAAAAAATAGATTGAAAGAAGGCAGAAACACACTGAAAGTGAGTTGAGAAGATGTCTAGTAATTAGATGATTGAAGATAATGGCTTGGACTAAGGAGGTGGCAGTAAATGTGGAGAGAAGAGGAAGGATTTGAGAGATATTGAGGAAGTAAAACTCGTAGGACTTGGTGATAGATCAGCTAAGCAATGGGGAGTGAGGGTGAGAGCTGCGTTAAAGATATCAATTCAAGATTCGATTCAAGATTCAATTCACCACAACAGAAAACACTGTGCTCTGAACAGGTTTATTTGGGGGACAGGAGATGTGGTTTTGGACATTTTGGTTTGAAGTGACTTGAAGAGAACCAAATGGAAAAGTCAGTGGGCAGTTGGACACAGAAGGATGGAGTGACAAGTTTCCTCAGGGTTTCAGAGGAAATTTCAAATCCTTGGGTTTTAGGTGGTCATTAAAGCCTTGAGTATGAATGAAATCAACCTAGAATAGAGGCCACTTAGAAGAGTGCCTAGGACCTACCCTTGAGAGGCTTGAACATTTAATGGCCAGAGAAAGGAGAGAATGACAAGATAAAAGAAGGACCAAGAGACTGCAGCACCACAAAAGCCAAGGAGATACATTATTTAGAGAGGATGTGGTCACCAAGGTTGATGGCTCCTGAGAGTTCAGTAAGTGGGTTTCTACAAAAATTAATGCCAATTCACCCACACTATCAGTACATCAGATTCTGGCGGAGAAGTTTACACCCTTGAGGTCAGGAGGTGCTTACCATGCCTCCTCATCATGTTTGAGGAAACCAAGGCCATGATGATTGGCTTATGAGTGGGCACAAAACCACTGAGAGCCAATGAGATCCACTGGCTGGGACTTCTAGGAAAGAGAGTATCACTCGTTCCACTGTCTTAAAACCTAAGGAGATACAGGGCTTAAGCTGTTGCTACTATCTTGCTACTATATGAAGCCTAGGACTAAAGGGAACACTTGGCAAAAGAGAAAGATGGTGGGAAACAAAACACTTATGACATCTCTTTGGCTCTTACTTCACTTGTGCCTGAAACTTGATCTAGCCCTACACTTTCAACTTAGATGAGCCAATAAATTCCTTTCTTGCATAAGCCAAGTACAAAACGCCACTTACAATGGAAAAAATACTAAATTTTATGGGAGGATAAATAAAATGGAACTTGTGTCTAAGATCTTTAGAAGAAAAATGCCTTAGTTATCAAGATTGTCAGGGTGTTGATTGAAATTCTCATTATACTTGTAATAAAGCCATGAAAACAGATGAGAGAGAGAATCTTGAAAGCAGAAAAATAAAATGTATAGAAATACTGGAAGAGTTTCTATGCTCATGAACTCTAATTTAAGGTAAAACACTCAAAAATAAATAAGAATATATACAAAGAGAAAAATTATAATCCCAGACTCTTAAAGTAACCTGTTTTGTTTGTTCGTTTTTTGGGTTGTTTTTTTCTTGGCCGCACCATGCATCATGCAGGATCTTAGTTCCCCAACCAGGGATGGAACCTGTGCTCCCTGAAGTGGGAGCACAGAGTCCTAACCACTGGACTGCCGGGGAATTCCAGTAACTTCTTTATTATGACCAGAAACCTAGTTCCAAAGTTTTCTTGTTCTCCTTTGCCTTGAGCTTGTATCTTTCATGAGCCTTGAAATGGCAATTTTACAGATGTATGAATTGTAATATTCATGATTTCCATAGCATTGTAATTGTACTTAGTAATTATAATTTTAATTGACATAAAAGTTACAGACTCCTGGAACTTGCTCAGTAGAACTTAGGACTGTTGCTAGGCACCTCACAAAAGTGATCATCCCCTCTGTGGGAATTGAGGAATTTGACCTCAAATAACTTTTACATTTGGAAATTTAAATTTACTGGCCTTGTCTTCTTTGAACCCTTCTATCGAAAATTCACCAAAAGGTGGGGCTATCATAACTCAAGAGAATGGATCCAGTAGAAGGAAATCGACAAACATGTGCTGAGTACCCACCATACACAAGACAATGAGCTGGGTGCACCCAGAGGCTTAAAGCTTGGTCTTCGTCCTCACAGAGCTTAAAATCTTATGACAGAGATAGGACATACTCATGAAGAATCAAATATCAATATAAAGCAATATGTGATAAGTGATCAAAAGAGTTGTGCAAACAATAAGATGTAGGTGCTGGAAGAGCAAGAAATCAGTGTGGATTAGAATACCTTGACGGTAGGTTCAAGTGAATGGACAGAAAAGAAGTGAAGGGCTCTGTAGGCAGAAAGATCTGTGCAAACAAGCCACCATCGGGGAAAGACTTGCAGGTAACTGTATTATGGAACAGTCTGGCTGAAGTGGTGATTCTTCTTATGGAGTTTTAGTTGTGGTGGAAGGGGGAGGGGAAGGGTAGAGTTTTAAAGGTAGGGATGGCAATGAATGACAACCTGCAAAATTTCGGCTTCCTCTTGTAGGAAATGAAGTGTTGAAGATTAAATCAATGGAAATGGGCCACCTCTCTTTCTCACTATCAAATCTGTCATAGCTATGACACAAGTGCCTGGACTTGGTTTGTGTGTGAAATAATAAGCTTTTGTTGATCAATGCAGTGAGAAATTGGAGAGGATAGGGTCAGGAGAAAGCTAGGCATTGTACTAATAAATCTAGGTTTGCATTTCAGATATCTTATATAGTTGCCACGGGGAGGATGGATTTACCAAGGATGAAACTAGAAGGAGCCCAAGTAGAAGGCCACTGCAAAACCCCAGGCAAAAGTTCATGAGGGCCTATACTAAGGTAGTGACAGTAGAAATGGGGGAAAGGAGATGAATTTAAGGGATATGTAGAGGCAACCTCATTAGGTCTTGGTGATTATCATCAACTATCAGGGGCAATGGGAAGGAAGGATTCTGGAATGACTTCCATAGGTTTCTGACCTGAGGAACAAGACTGTGAGTAGAACTGTTAACAAAGAAACAGGAAGAGATGCAGCTTTGGTAGAGGAAGATGGATGGGTTCAGCGTTGAACATCGTGTAAACCAGGACTCTGGATGAAAGTCATGGAAACCCGTGACAAATTACCCTAGGCAACTGAATAGGTTCATAAAACCAGAGGATGAAAAGGTAGGCGGTGGCAAAGACCTCACAACTAAATTCTAAAATCATCAGGACTTACTCT
The DNA here is from genome assembly GCF_026419965.1 of Kogia breviceps. Lineage (NCBI taxonomy): Eukaryota > Metazoa > Chordata > Mammalia > Artiodactyla > Physeteridae > Kogia > Kogia breviceps. Next base: position 22,171,058 of record NC_081324.1, read on the forward strand.
CTGTCCTGCCCTGTTTCTCTTTCCTCTGTATTGCTCTCCCCCTCATTTGACTTCTGGCTGTAGTTTGAGCTCACTCTCTCAAGGCCTTCCAAGTGGCAACGGACATGTCTGCCAGCAGTTCTGGAATCTAAGAAGCAAGAGAGCTACTGTTTCTACCACCATTTTGAAAAATTCCAGGAAAGAGATCCCAGAGGAATTTTTTTTAATTAAAAATTTTTTAAAAATGAATGAGATAGTCTAAGTCCCTGCTCTTGAGGAATTATAGTCATAAAAGCACAGAAACTTGAGGCCATCTCCAGTACTTCCAGAGGGCTGACCATGGTCTTGGAACATGATATGAGCTCAACAGATGTTTGTTAAATCAAAGGATGATAAATGGCACTTTTCATGAGTAAGAGCATTTGGCATTTATGAAGTACTTTGGTTGCATACATTTTTGTCTATTATAGTCCACCTAGACTAGAGCAAGCTAGTCTGCGGTTTCTGCCCTCCACCGCCAACTCATATGCCAAGATGTAACGCGTAGGCTGAATTTTTTGGATAGACGGGCTAATTTCTGCAGCCATACTCCACTCCCAGCACCTGGAACTGCTCCTTCCAGCTACAGGAGTTAATGGCTAGAATACACATTACACCTCTCATCAAAAATCCCTTCCTACCCAGCATCACCACAACCACTGCAACCTTCACTATTGAGATTGTGCCATCGATTCGTCCTCCACCTTATTACCCACCACACTCTCAGTTAGAAGAGAAGACGCAGGGCCCCAGCAGATCACTTTTAAAGACCATAAAACAAATGTTAAACTGTCACAGTAAAGGCTGGTTTCTCTTCCTAATTCTATTCAGTTCCTCTGAAGGCAAAAACTGGATGGGCACACTCAACGGTTATGATCATAAACAACAAAGGCTAAAGTCAGCTTCCAAACCTACACCATGTGTCTTCAGTATTGCAGCAGTAATACTTTTTGCCTTTTGTCTGAACCTCAAAATATTTAGTTTTATTCTATATTAACTCTATTTTATTTAGTTTTGTCTAGGCTGTCAGTTAACAATTACTAAGGGCTGCTTTACTATGCATGCCACTCTGCTAAACACCAAGGGGAATATAAAAGCAGCCAGGTTTCCCCAGGACACAAACAAGAGTCGCCAGGTCAGTAAGTACTTGCTAAACCTAGATCAGACCCCTCCATCTCAATCCCTGGGTCCCAGTGTCCCTGGACCTCTTCCTTCTGATCTTATGGGGCCCCACACAGATTCATAAATGACCGTGATCATTCTTCCTCCTGCCTTATGGTGGCTCCAAATCTTTCATCATTTCATAAGGGTTCCTGCTTTCCCTGCTGCTACTGTCACACCTCCTGTCATCACCAGGTTGGGGTGGGCTTGACTATAGCTACAAATTTGTCATGTTCCAACTGAACGGCGGAATGCCACACACACACGCACGTACGCACGCACACACGCACACACACACATGCACCTGTAATATACTGTATTTCTAGGCCTCAAGATAACTCTATCCCAGCCTCCATTTCTTAGACAACTCTAAAGATATAATTCTCTGCTCTACTTGCTTTTTTATGACAACCCTCCCACCAGTGACTCTGGCACAAGTCAACAGAAACTAACTTAACCAATATAACACTGTTACTGTCTCTAGAGGCTGATCCAAAAGACCTTGTGGAATCCTTCACCCATACCTTCCCTGAGCTCCTGCCCTTCCTGCCCCAGCTGTGGTCCTTGCACCAAGTTCCTGTGCACCCTCTCCCTATTCAGGTCTGTTGTTTCCCTTTCCGGTGTTCACTCTAAGTTGGCTCCTGGTTTCCCTAGTTGTTCAGAAGTCCTGGGCCTGGAGTCGGGGTAGAGAGCACTGAGCCCCTCAGAGGGACCCACCTCTGTGTGAATTCACAGCAGGCAAACAACTTAAGCCTCTGCCCCTCAGGCTCCCTCTACACACAGACAGTTTCTGGTCAATTGTTTGGAACTCAAAGCCATTTTCCTAAGGAAACAAGCTTAAAGTAGTAGGCAGATGCCCAGAAGAATTCACACAAGTCCATGTGACCCACATACCTCATCTGGAGTTCTAAGTGTACTCTAGAACACACCTAACAGTACACCTCGGTTTCTATGGTTTCTGCGGTTAAATGAGTTCTGAGTTCCAGCCATGAACATACCTCTGCCTCTGCCATCAGCAGGAACAACCCGGCTTTCACCTTCTGCAGCCTGCCAACCCTAAGGTAGGGAAACGCAGGAAGTCAAGAGAGCTTTATTTTTAAGAAAGTGGAGTAGGAAAGGTGTGACTCTGGGAGGTGAAACCAGGCTGTATAGGGAGGAGAGTTCAGAGGGGTTGGGGTGCAAGAGCCAAGCTGCCTCTGGGTTTCAGGGTCCTCCAGGGATCAGGCTGCTCCCCTGAACTTCAACCCAGCAGACAGGCCTGGTCTACAGCATTGCTGCTGCTGAGGGCAACGGAGTTGGGGGTTCTAGTAGAAGGGGGGTGGGGACTAAAGAAAATGTGTCATGGGTTTCAATTTGAGGTCAAATATGGAGTTACCAAAAAAAAAAAAAAACTTTAAAAAACGAAAGTAGATCAGTATTGTGATCAGTGCTACGTTTGTTAATGAGGTCAAATCAAATTTAATACTCTATATCATGGCTTCTGAAATACTCAGCCCACAGAAACATTGTGTGTGTCAGTCCCACTGGACATATAGCCCTTTTGTAGATTTGAGAGAAAACTTGACCTTAGTCTATGTCCAATCTCCCTCTCTTTTTTTGCACTTTAATTAACCCTTGGCTTGTGTTGGGTCAGGGTAAATTTACTTACAAATGAAATATAAATGTGGAGAAAACAAGTAGAAGCCTCTATTTTTTTCCCTTGGATCTGCTCAAAAAGGTGAAGAGAAAAATGGTTTCCTAGGTGGTCAAGTAGGGAAACAGGTAGAAAAGTTTTCTGTATTTTTAGTAACTATTGTTAGGAGGCTCAAAAAAGTAATTTAAAAATGACAACATAATATGAAAGTACGAATTCATTTTTAAGTTTCAAATACAAGTACGAATGGATTTAAATAAGGGTTGTTTTCTCTTATCTAAGTTCACTCTCTTACTCTACATTTTAGATATTAGATGTCAAATTACTTTCACATGACCACATACCACAAATGAAAAGAAAGAAAGATTTAGAAAGTTTACATCATTCGGGAAAGAAACAAATGGGCTATTTTAAATACCAGAATCCTAGTAGTTCTGCTAATGAATTAACAGATTAGTTTTATGATAACTACTTAAATTCAATCAATTCAACAATATTTTCTGAGACGATTATGTGCTAAACAATGTAGTATGTGACATGGGATATACACACAAAAGTATACTGCATGGTCCCATCACTTGTAGAATTTGTAAGTCTTTGAGTAAATTCAATTTGTATGTTCAGAAAAGTAAAGAATTCTGTTTAACATGTAACCAACCTCCAAACCAAGTGCCTCTTGCCTCCTGAAATGAATGAAAGGGTGGGAACTGAGGTGAGCTCCAGGAAACAGTTATAATCTGAATACACTGAAAGGTCAGTTTGGATGTTGGAAATTGACTCGATCCCAAGAAGGGTTCAGCTTAGCCTACTGTAAAGAAACTGCCCTACTGTAAAGAGACTGTAAAGAAACTGTCCTTGATTGAAGCTGGCGGTTGTTTTGGAACAGTCAGGAAGCAACGGAAGAATCCAAAGAGGAGAACATGTTTAGAGATGATGGTTCCATCAGTGGTGTGGATGTTGATAGGAGGAAAATACATCAATTATGAGGTCACTGCAGTCTTCTAAGGTGGAGGAGGAAGGCTCAGCACTAGCTGGTGGCATGAAAATGAAAAGAGGTAGCGATATAAAGGCATTTCAACAGAAATACAGTTATAACGTGCTCATTAGACTAAGTAGGAGACAATTCATTTCCCTTTTAAAATTTTGATCTTGGTTCTTCTCTTTTCTCTTGAGCCATTTCCTCTCCATCTTTCTTTTATTGATATAGGTCTTTTATTATTCTTATAAAAGTGTACATGTTCTATTTTGGAAAATTTGAAGAATATAGAAACAAATATAAAGAAAGCATTAAAAAGCACCTGTACTCTCACCACTCAGAGATGATTTCAGATAACATTTTGGAGTGGTTTTTTTCCAACTGTGATGGATGCATTTAGGAGTGACGAGTAAACAGGACGGGCGAGGTGGAGCACAGAGATGAAGCGGCTTGACTTTTTTTTCCGACCATTGCCATCCAGTTTGCTTCATCAGTTCTCCATTCTCTGCCCTTAGCCATGATCCAGAAGGAGCCCATAGCTTTCCTTTCTGCCACCTTCAGAGAGTGAAACTGTTTCATGTGCAGGAAGGAAAAAGTCCTATTCGATCTAGGTCAAGTCAATGCTTCTCTCTTCCCTGAGCCCAGGCCTTTCTGTACTTCGGGGACTTGGAGCAGAAAAGGAGGCAATGAATGATCTGGTATTTCATTCTCCTTGTCCCACCCCACTCACCCCATGGAAAAATCCACATACGCTTACCCCAAGAGTGAAAGGAAGGCCTATGTCCCACTGCTACCCCTTCTCTTAGCCTACTATTGCTGACCGCTCCAGCCAACTTCCCACCTTTGGATACCTCCATGGCAGTATCAGGCACGAGGGTCTATGCTGAAAAGCACATTCTGTCCCCTGAAACTCACTGCAAATAATCCTTTCTGAGAAATCTCATATAGACTATTCCTGGTAGGAACAGCGACTACTACACTTTTTCCTTTTTGCTTTTGTTTTTTAAGTTAAATATTGTGGGACTGTGTCTAACCCCTTTCTTGAGAATGTAAGGATATTTGTTATCAATTACTCAGCTTTGGGCTTTGGCCCAAAGTTCCAGACAATAGAAGAAGTCCCATTTCACATCCTAAAATATAAATACATATACACATACATAAAATACTAATAATTGGGACCATATCACATTATTTTACATCCTACTTGATTTCCATTAACATTATATAGTGAGCACTTTCCATGTCAAGGAGTATTTTCCAAAAATGGGATTTATATTGACTCATAATTTTTCATCATATGACTACCCATTCCTCATTATTTATTCAACCATCACCCAATTAGACACAATTAGGCTAATATAAATATCACTGCAGTAAACAACCTTGGATATATATCTTAGTGCACATCTTTGATTATATCCTTAGGATCATTCCTAGAAGAATATTTGAAAGGTTATGAACATTTTTAAGGCTCTTGATACATAAGCAGAAGAGTCCTTAAGAAAACTAGAATGATGCAAACACCCACATTGCATCCAAGCATTTTTATCATATTTTTCACCTTGAAATTTGATTGGTGAAGTTGCATATTTTCCTGTTTTGATTTATATTTCTGTGATTGTTATTTAGGCAGATTCTTCTTTTATTATTTTTGGCTGCATTGGGTCTTTGCTGCTGCGCACGGGCCTTCTCTAGCTGCGGCGAGCGGGGGCTACTTTTTGTGTGGTGCGCGGGGTTCTCATGTTGCGGAGCACAGGCTCTAGGCACACCGGCTTCAGTAGTTGTGGCTCTCAGGCTCTAGAGCGCAAGCTCAGTAGTTGCGGAGCACAGGCTTAGTTGCTCTGCAACATGTGGGATCTTCTCCGACCAGGGCTCAAACCCATGTCCCTTGCACTGGCAGGCAGATTCTTAACCACTGTGCTACCAGGGAAGCCAGAGGCAGATTCTTACTTGTTGACTGTTTGTATTTCTTCTTCTGCAAATGGTCTGTTCATGGCCTCTGCTCATTTTTTTCTTGGAATGATAATATTTTCTTATTGATATATAAACTCTCCATGCAATAAGAATAGTTACCTTTTCTGTTGCAAATGTTTCCTAGTTTATTTGACTTGATTTTGTTTATAATATTTTGGCTTGCAGAAACTTTATCATCTATCGTTGTTTCTTTTGCATAACCTAGCTTAAACAGAAAGGGATTTGTTAGAAGAATCGTAGTTCACAGAAATTTAAAAAGAGATCCTACAGAAATTTAAAAAGAGATCCTACAGAAATCAGGGCAACTCTGTGGATCTTGGGAAATGAAACTAATATCAACATCACCAAACCTCCAAATCCTGCCTTCTGCTTCTCCTCTAATCTCCTGTGCTCTCTGTTTGACTTCATATACTCCTACCATCAGCTCTCTGTAGATATCCTTCTAGCTTCTGCACCCAGAGAGGTCAAGAGTCTTTATCTTCACGTAGAAAAATCCTGGGGAAGGACTCTGACTGGCCCAGCCTTATGACATGCTCACCTCCAGACCAATCACTGTGCCAAGACAATAAAGGGCTCTGATGCGCCAGATAAAGACATGTGTTCAAAGGGAGAAGAGAGCAGCTAACCAAAAGGAAAGAGTAGGATAGGGTACTGGGCAGACTAAGCAAAACAAAGCAGAAACAAACCAAATACAAACATCCATTAGAAGTTTTTAAACCTTGATACTTTCTTCTACTAGTTTGATATCGTTGTTTTCATCCCCAAATCAATTTTTCTTCTGGATTTCATTTTTACATTTGGCTCTATTTTCACCAAATCCTTTCATTTCTCCCTTCTGACAATCACTTCTTCATTTCTACTGGCTTGTCCATAGCCAGTATGTCTAGTTAGGACCTTGTGTCTTTGTGTTAGATCTACTAAGCTTGTTTTCCTGGTTCCCCTCGTCTCCAACTCACACATGCTCCCCTTCTTCAGTTCACTGTGCACACCATCACAAAACCAGTATTTCCCAAACGTCACATTCAGCCCTTTAATGATGTCATTTTCCTCTTCACAAGCACTTACTGTAGCCTCCCTGCCCTGCCCATTTACTAGGGAGGAGATGACAGCTAATGTGACAATGAAATGTTTTATTTCAGGCAGCCCTCCCAACTCTGCTTGGTGGACATAATCTCCATTGGATAGAGGGCAAATTGAGGTTCAGAGAAGTTAAATCACCAAGTAACATATTGTTCATATGTGGTAGAGTTGGGACTTAATCTCTATTCTGCCTGAATCCTTACACAAGTAACCAACCTCCCCACAGTAAATGAGCCTCAGAGTAGAGTCTAAATGCCTTTGCCTTTTTCATATTACCAAGTTTTGCTTCCTCTCATTGCCAAAGATCTATCCCTCACTTTAATCAAACTTGTCTACTCACCTCCCAATCCTCCCACCACTACTCCCAAGCCTGCAAGCTTCTCTTTTGCCTTCATGTGGGGTATTTCTCATCAATACGCTGCCACGCCCTCCTTTTCACCTCTTGAGAATTCACCTCCCCTGAATCTCTGCCTAATTCCACTTCTTCCATAAAGTCTCTTTTGATTATCTCACAAAAATATTTCCTTTCAAAATGCCTAAAATATGCTTCTCTGATATCCTTTTAATTATTAGATTGTCTTCTCTGCCCATGTACGTTTTAACTTTTGACCATCCTGCCAACTAGATTGATTATAAGCCTCTTGAGGTCAAGTCCAAGATTTATGTTTCTTTGTATTTCCACATGCTTAGTCCAAGGCCTTATAAGAAGAAATTAGTCAGGACTTCCCTGGATGTCCAGTGGTTTGGACTCTGCGCTTCTGCTGCAGGGGGTGCAGGTTCCATTCCTGGTTGGAGAACTAAGATCCGCAAGCTGTGCAGCAGCCAATAAAAATTTTTTTAATAAGTTTCTAAAAAAGAAGAAATTAGTCAATACTTGTTGATCCATGTCTGTCTCCTCCAACCTGCTGTGTCAGGAGATTTAAATAATAATTCTTAAAGAGTTTTCCCCTCTTGTTAAAATATCCATTCGACTTTAAGACTTTCAAATCTTTGGACTTTCCTGTTAGGATCAGTGATTTTCAGGAGTGAAGACAGCAGCAATTGTAAAATTCTGAGATAAACAGATAAATATATTGGGTAATTTTCACTAGCATATATGTAGTTTACCTCCTAATAAACATGCAGAGGGAACTTATTATTACATTCCAGCATATGGAAGGTGTTATTGATATAATAATAGCTCATAGCATCTAAAGAGACAGGAAATCAATTTTAAAGGACATTACATTAAACTTTTTATGCATTACTCATCACTTTCTAGTAGATTTTACAATAGTATTTGATATAATAAATAGAAGTTATAGAGAGACAAAATGTTTTTGGAGACTATGGAGAAATCATCTAAAGATTGTTTTATTTGGGGGGTTTAGAGCATCTGTTTCAACTGACACTGCTTTGAAAACTGTATGGAACTTTGAGATGATAAATGTTTATAATTTGCATCCACATTGTTACTAACACAATAGCCTGTTAAATCCCTTGCCATGAACATGAACAGACTGTAGGCCATCCACATTATTTATCAAGGGGGAAACAGACATTATTCACAAATTTTAATTGCTCCTTTGGCACCAACAGTCTGAAAATGAAACATAAAAATGTAGCCTTGGGGAGGTTTTGCTGTGCAATGACTTTAGTGCAAACTTGACCATGGAGACCAATGACTCTATCACAATTACACAGGGACCTGAATACAATAAGTTCATGGTTTCAACCCAGGTCCTAGTGGACAGCTGGCATATTTCAAAATTCATTCTGTCCACTGTAAACTCAACAACTCCTACACATGACCTAAAATAAAGAGGTCAGGGATTAGATTGATAGAGAAAGCATATATTTCATGCTCATCCTTAAGAGGAATATTTCCTGGTCACAGTTCAAATATTCTGCTAAAAACTGGAAGAAGAAATGCTTCCATATTCTCCTTACCTATAGAAATAAACCCTCTAGTACTGCAAAATGAGCATCAAATTCCCTTCTAAAAGTTAAAGTATTGTAAAATATAATTTTAAGAAAAGACATTTAAAAATTAATCTTATGAAAAAAATTTACGGAAAAAATTGGAAGTATTAGTAGGGCTTGTTTTTTTTTTTTTTTTTCCCCCCCCAACTAGGAGTCATTCACATCCCCTCTAGGACCAGTGTCCAGAGGGAGGATGTTTAGCAGAGAGATTTACAATTAAGCACAAAAGGAAGAAGAACCAGCCAATAGGCTGCCTGGAAAACTAGGCTGTTCCTTCTCCCTAAAGCTAAGACTTGAAAGGTTGCAAAGCTGAAGAGGAGAACTGGCAGTAAGGATCATGAGAAACATCAAATCATAGAACAGGCCTTTGGACTCAAGCCACAACAGAGGCCACCAAGGTCGGTCAAGATCTCAGAGTCAGCTGGCACCATCTTCAAAAATATGTCCTGAATCCTACAGTTCCTTACGACTCCACTCCTATTCATGCTTCCTACAGTAAAGATTCTCCACACCTTTGAAAACATCACTTCTTTGCTGAAAATTCACCAATGGCTTCTCATTTCACATAGAGTAAAACTAAATCCGATTATATAAAACAGCCTACAAAGCCCTGCATGATCTGCTCCCAACTTAGACCTCTGCTCTAGAAGGCACTGCCCCCAGATTTCCACTTGGCTAACTGCTTAACCTCTAAGTCTTTGCTCAGACATCACCTTCTCAACTGACCTACCCTGACCACCCTATTTAAAAGTGCACTGCGGGCTTCCCTGGTGGCGCAGTGGTTGAGAATCCGCCTGCCGATGCAGGAGACACGGGTTCGTGCCCTGGTGCGGGAAGATCCCACATGCCGCGGAGCAACTGAGCCCGTGAGCCATGGCCGCTGAGCCTGCGCGTCCGGAGCCTGTGCTCCGCAACGGGAGAGGCCACAACAGTGAGAGGCCCGCATACCGCAAAAAAAAAAAAAAGTGCACTGTGCCCCAGTGGGTTAGAACTTAGTGGTAGAGATGCTGAATTCTGAATTGATGAACCTCGGAAGTTAGAAAAACCACCATTTCAGAATTATTAAATTTTGAAAACAGGTAGATAATCAGAAATGGAGACTGCAGAAAGAATCCTGTTATGTTGATGTCATCCAAAATAAGGGCAGAAATTTAAGAAAAAAGAATGTAATTACTTATGTGTTTATTAATCAAATTTCTTTACAGTTTATTATTTATTAAACATAAACTTAAGATGTATTCAAATCATGTTGTTTATTTGCAGTGTATTATCAGATTTCCTTTTTAATCTTATAAAGAGATTTTCCTTGGCTTCTCTATCAACTTTTATTTACTGTTTCCAGATTCATTATTTTTCTCTTTCCCTGTTCTCTACAACTTGTGCTTCATTTTCTTCTTTAGTTCTTCTAGTTTTACTTTTTAAATCAATTAGTACTGTTTTACATATTTTGTGTGGTATATGCCATAGCTTATCTTTCTGTTTCAGTGGGCTTAACTCTTTATTTAGCCAATTCGATTTTTTTCTACCTTTCTCAACTTTTTGGTGCCTATATGTTGCTTTTCTTTTTTCTTTTTCTTTCTTTTTTTTCAGTTCTCTTTTTTTATGTTGCTTTTCTTGACTGCACTTTTTTGTGATAACTACTCCTTTACACTGAGCTTTTTAGAATCAGTTCCATATAATTTGGGGGTCAATTCTGGTGATTTTTCTCCTTTTATTTTGAAACTTGAAATTTTTCACTGAAATTGCCTTCCACTTTTTGTTTATATTTGATAATTCAAATACGTAAGTAAATATTATTTCCTTTCCAATCTGTGTATCTTTTACCTCTTCTTCTTGCTTTATTCCTCTGGTTAAAACTCCTAGTACTATGTCAAATAAGAGTGGTAAGAGTGAACATCTTTGCCTTGTTCTTGATTTTAGGGGAAAAGTATTCAGTCTTTTACTATTAATTATGATAGTAAAGGCTTTTTGTAGATTTTATCAAGGTGAGGAAGTTCCCCTTTATTCTTCATTTTCTGAGAGTTTTTATCATGAATGGGTATGGGATTTTGTGACATGCTTTTCTGCATCAACTGATAGGATAATATTATTTTTCTTCTTTAGACTGTTGATATGGTAGATTATATTGATTGGCTTTTTAAGATATAATTAACATACAATATAATTTACACATTTAAAGTATGTAATTCCATGGTTTGTAATACATTTTCAAAGTTTCAAACCATCACCACTAATCCCAGAACATTTTAATTACTCCAAAAATCGTTCCATACTCTTCAGCAGTCACTCCCTTTCTCCTCACTCCCTAGTCCCTGGCAGCCACTAATCTGCTTTGTGATTTTATGTATTTGCCTATTCTGGATATTTATATAAATAGAATTATACAATATGTGGCCTTTTGTGACTTACTTCTTTAACTTAACATAATGTTTTTAAGGTTCATCTGTGTTGTAGCATATCTCAGTACTTCATTCTTTTTATGGCTGAATAATATTCCATTATATGGGTATACCATATTTTGTTTATTCATCCATCAGTTGAGAATATTTGGGTTGTCTCCACTCTTTGGCCATTGTGAATAATGCTGCAATGAAGATTCCTGTCCAAGTTTTTGTGTGAACATATGTTTACCACTGATGGACTTTTAAATACTGGAACAGCCTTAAATATATAAAAGAAATGACACTTGGTGGTGGTGTATGATTCTTATTATGTGTTGCTAGATTTGATTTGATTATATTTTGTTGAGATTTTTGTGTCTATGTTCATGAGAGATTTTGTCTGTAGGTTTGTTTTCCTTGTATTGTCTTTGTCTGGTTTTAGCATCTTTACTGACCTCATAATATGATTGTAAAGTATTCCCTCCTCTTCTATTTTCTGGAGGACACTGTATAACACTGGTCTTAAATTCCTCTTTAAATATTTAGAATTCACCAGTGAAACCATCAGGTCCTGGAGATTTCCTTTTTAGGAGCTTTTCCTTATCTTTTCAGGAGTTCAATTTTCTTAATCATTATGGGACTATTCAGTTGTCTTGGTTGAATTTTGATAGTTTGTGGGTTTTGAAGAATTGGCCCACTTTTTCCAAGTTGTCACATTTATGAACATAAAATTGTTTGTAATATTCTCCTTTTATCCTTTTAATTGCTGCAGGATCTGTAATGCTATACTCCGTTTCATTGCTGATATTGGTGATTTGTGTCTTCTCTCATATTTGTCACTCTTGCTAAATCAATTTTATTGATTTTTTTAAGAAGAATCAGTTTCTTGCATTGATTTTCTCTACTGTTTTCCTATTTTCAGTGTAACTGATTTCTGCTATTTATTAGTTCCTCCCTTCTGCTTTTTTGGATTTATTTTGTGCTTTTTTTTTAAAGATAGGAACTTAGATTATTGATTTGAGACCTTTCCTCTTTTCTCTTTTTTTTTTTACATTTTTATAATGTTTTTATTTATTTATTTATTTGGTCACGCCAGGTCTTAGTTGCAGCAATTGGGCTCCTTAGTTGCAGCTCGTGGGCTCCTTAGATGCAGCTCACCAGCTCCTTAGTTGAGGCTTGTGGGCTCCTTTTACTTGCAGCAGTCAGGCTCCTTAGTTGTGGCTCATGGGCTCCTTAGTTGTGACTCACAGGCTCCTTAGTTGCAGCTCGCCGGCTTCTTAGTTGCGGCTTGGAGGCTACTTAGTTGCGGTTCCTCAGTTGTGGCATGCAAACTCTTAGTTGTGGCATGCATGTGGGATCTAGTTCTGAGGCCAGGGATCAAACCTGGGCCCCCTGCATTGGGAGCACAGAGTCTTAACCACTGCACACCTCTTTTCTAATATAAACATTTAGTGCCATAAATTACTCTCTCAGCTTTGCTTTAGCTGTGTCCCACAAATTTTGGTATGTTGTATTTTCATTTTCATTCAGTTCAATGTATTTTTTTATTTCCCTTGAGACATCCTCATTGACCCCATGAATTTTTTTTTTCTTTCCTTTTTTTTTTTTTTTGGCCATGCCCCACAGCATGTGAGATCTTAGTTCCCTGATCAGGGATCAGACCCACACCCCCCCGCATTGGAAGTGCAGAGTCTTAACCACTGGATCACCAGGGAAGTCGTCCCAACCCATGAATTATTTAGAAGTGTATAATTTCCAGGTATTTAGATACTTTCTTGTTTTATTTCTGCTATTGATTTCTAGTTTGACTCTATTATTGTCAGAGAGCATACTGTATATGATTTCAATTCTTCTAGATCTACTGAAATTAGTTTTACAGCCTAGGTGTATGTATGTGCATGCTGCAAGGGCACTTGAAAACAATGTGTATTGTGCTGTTGTATGCAGCAATCTATAAATATCAATTAGATCCTGTTGGCTGATGCTGTTACTCTGTCTTTCTATGTTTTTGCTGATTTTCTAACAGCTAACAGCTCTATCAATTGCTGGAAAGGGATGTTGAAGGTCCCAACTATAATTGCGAATTTGTCTATTTCTCCTTTCAGCTTTATCAGGGTTTTTGGTTTTGTTTATTCATTTGTTTTCCATATATTTTGAAGTTCTGTTGTTAGTACATACACATTTAGGATTGCTATGTCACCATGGTGGATTGACAATAAATACTATCAGGCTCTATGCTACAAATTGGGAGATCAGAGTAAATAAGTAGTACAAACTAAATATCATAAATGTCTAAAACATTTATATGTTTTTGTGTATTTTTTTTCCTAAGTTAAAATTAGTTTTAGGGTCACAGCAAAACTGAGCAAAAAGTACAAAGAGTTCCACGTATGCCCTGGCTTCAAATGACATAGCCTCCCCCACCATCAACAACCTATACCAGAATGCACATTTGTTACAATCTATAGCCTACATTGATACACACTATCACCCAAAGCCAATAGTTCACCACAGTGTTCTTTCTTGGTACTGTGTATTTTATGAGTTTTGCCAAAAGTATTACGACATGTATCCATCGTTATAATTGCATACAGAATAGTTTCAATGCCTTGAAAATCCTCAGTGCTCCACGCTTCCCCCTTAACCCCTTAACCACTGATCATTTTACTTTTTCCTTACAAACCAGAGGTTTTTAACCCAGCATTTTAAAAAATTTTTATTTTATATTGGAGTACAGTTGATTAACAATGATGTGTTAGTTACAGGTATACAGCAAAGTGATTCAGTTATACCCATACAAGTATCCATTCTTTTTCAAATTCTTTTCCCATTTAGGTTATTACAGAATATTGAGCCAAATTCCCTGTTAACCCAGCATTTTATATTAGTTAAGATATGTTAACTGCTGTAACAAATGTACACAAAAATATATAATACTTCAAACTCAATAAAAATATGTTTTTCTTTCACATAAAGTCTAATAAAACACCTATATCTAATTGGAGGGCACCTTTCTTCCATGTGGTGATGCACCTTTCATCTTGTGGCTCTGCCATTTTTAACATGTGGTCATCATACTTATCTACGTCACAGATGGGAAAAGAATGTGGAAGATAATGTGTGAGGGATTTTTCAGGTCTAGGTCTGTAATTGGTATACACTTGGTAAAACTCAGTCTATGGCTGCTCGCAGCTGCAATAGTGGCCAGGAAATATAGCCTGGCTGTGTGCTCAGGAAGAAGAGGAAGTGAGTTAGTGAACATCTAGCCAGTCTGAGTCAGAGGTCTATGGAACCCATAAAGATCCATGGATAGACTTTAAAGGGAGCGGTTTAAGCATTCAGAAGATATATGCAAAATGTTGCCTTCGTGTGTATTTTCCTGGGGAGAGGGAGGGAAGGACTAGCCCTGATTGTACTGATTAGGAAAATATGTTGAAAGAAGTCAACTTTTTAAGCTGGGGTCTTAAAACAGGTAGAGATGGGGAGGGTGGGGATAAAAGGTGAGAGCAAACTGGGCAGAAAAATAGCACAAGAAAAGGGCCAAATATGGGGTACTACAATGCATGTTTGAAAAATGGTCAGAAGCTCAGACTAACTGAAGTATTAAGTTTATTTGGAAGAATATTCAATTAGTCAGTAAGTACATACTGGCCTCTCTTACGTGCCAGGGACTATGTAGGTACTGTCTTCATTGGGATGAAAATAGAGGAGAGACAATTAAACAAGGTATGTAGCTTGTGGCTAGGGACATGCAAGATGCAATTGGCTCCTACTACAAGGCCACCTAACCTTACCTAGAAGGTTAGAGAGGACATCCTAGAGGAAGTGATACATAAACTGAGCTCTGAAAGACAAGTAGGAGTTAGCTAAGCTAAGAGTGGGCAGAGGAGAGCCATATTCCAAGCCTAGAGGCAGAATAGGAGTATGTAGAATACATGAATGGCTCCTAGAATGTCTCTATGGCTGAGGCCAAGAATGCCAGAGGAAGAATGGCATGAAATGAGGTTAAAGAGGTAAACGGCCCAGATGTAGAAGACCTTCTAAGTAATGTTAAGAAACTGGGATGTTACCCTAAGGACAGCAACAAAGGTTTTAAGCAGGGAAGTGGGTGGAGTAAACTTGAATTAAAATCATTCCAGCTGCAGCATGGAAAATGAATTGGAGGAAAGCAAGGCTGGATGTAAGAATATTGTTTGGGGGACTACTGTAACAGATCATGGTCTAAATGATAGTGGTCTAGACCATGGTAATAGTGGTAAAGATGGACAAAGATAGATGGATTTGAGAGTTGGGAGGTATGAGTCACAGGACTTGGCCTTGATTGGCTATGGAGGTTGAAGGAAAAGTCAAGAATGGCCACCAGGCTCAAGGCCAGAGGAACTGAGTAGATAGTGGTGCTATCTAATACTAAGCTAAAAAGCATTTTAACTGAGATTTCAGTTTGGGAAGTTGAGGTTGAATTTTAATTGCCAAGCGGAGACATCCATAAAACAGTGGATTTCTGGGTCTGGCACTCAATGGAGAGATCAGGAATGACAATATAGGTCTGGAACTCGTCAACAAGGTAGCAGAAATCTTAGGAAAGGATAGGATGTTTAGGTGGAGAGTATGGAGTAAGCAGAAAGTAGGCCCAAGACAAATCCTAGATAAATAACCCAAGAGTGATAGGGACACTAAGCCTGCGAAGGAGACTGAGGCAGGACTATGGAATAGGAAGGAAAGCAGAAGGGAGGCAAAGGAAGACAGTGCTTTGATGAGCAGTCATTAGTGTCAATCCTGCCATGGAGAGGTTAAGTGGAATAAGTATAAAAAGTACTCATTGGATACAATGACAAGATGAAGATAATTTCAATGAAGCAGCAACAGCCCACAGGCACTCTGCAGTGTGCAGCAAAGGAGAGCAGGCAGCTGTTGGAGAAGGTGATTTGGAGTAGAGAAGAGTGGTCCCAAGAGGTGGATGTAGCATCAAGGAAGAGTTCCTATTTATTAATATAGGAGAGATTTGAGTGTGTTTATGTAATAATTTCGAGCACTTGGAAGAACGTCCCAGAGTGTGGAAGGCCTGGAATTCCAGGTAGGAAACTTTATTCCTAGACAGCTGGGAGCCATTGCAAGCAGGAGAATGACATGTTCATTGAGGAAGACTTATGGAGCTGGGTATTGCTGCTCCCAGGGGACATCCTACTGTAAAGAAACCCATCCTGCCTTAAAACAAAGCAGATGTTTCTTTTGGGGTTCTAGGTGAGGGTGTCAGCCAAATCTTTCACCATGCTTTTGTGGCTGTCTTTACAGCGTTGCTTCAAAGTTAGTATCTAATATCGGTTTTCTTACTAGGACAAACATCTTTGTTAAGGTCCGTTTAGTTTGAAACTGGTCCAACTTTAATATCATTACAGTTCCATTTTTAAACTAGCCTTAAGGCTAGTTTAGCAGTCAGCCTGCTAGTTGATAAAATGTAGCCACTTCTGTAGTTTCCTTTTTGTCCTAAAATCTTTAAAGCAACTCTTCTACAGCAGTGTTATCAACTTATGTCATAACAGCATAGGAATGAAAGAGAAAACTAATTCAGGTGCAAATTAATACGCTCTGTGGTTGGGGGAGGGTGAAGGGGATTACTGTGTTTAATGGATTTAAATGAAAGAATCCCAGTCATATATTTAGAGCAAAAGAAAATCTTAAATTTGCGTCATAAGCAAGATTTAATACAAGACAATAAATTTAGACCCAAACGGGAAGGTCTCCAAGCTTCAATAACTCCTAGCTTGTTCATAAATCACAGTATTGATCAAATCTAAATTAATGTATACATTTGTGTATGGGAACTTATGAAACCTCATTTACTATATGAGAATGAAGCAGAAAGCAATTTTTATATTATGTACACATAAATTAAACCACTTGGCATTTTAAAAAATCTTAGCCAAATGGATCTTATCTACGGGAATCTATTCTTTGCATCTCTCCCTCTCAAAAGGAAAATGTATGGGGAACTATCACTCCTGCTACAGCTTTTGCTTTGAGTCCTTGGGAAGAGAACGTAAGACCAGGGGTGAGCATTAAATGACAACTCATGAAAAGAGGTAGAGAAAGGAACATCTGAGTTTCATTTGTAATTCTGCTATGCATTTCCTCCTGACAAAAATATCCTGGGAGTGCCGCTTTGTCTTTTAGTTTACTTTCTCCCTTGAAATGAGATTTGCTTTGCTAGAGAAATCTACCCGTCAAATAATGATTACTGTTTAAACAGAAATATCAGACGGCAAGCATATTTGCATATTCTATAAGTAAATGTCTAGTTATACAGGCTATTCACTGGTAAATATTAAAAAAAAAATCAGTACCTTTGTTAAGCTGCCATGAAACATTATGTCCTTGGGGTGTATCACCAAAGGGGTGTAGATACAGTAAATCAGTGAAAATTGTACCTAATTGGGAAGGTAAGGGAGAAAAAGATCACTTTTCAGTGAACAGCAAGATTACTACTGTAAACCCCAAAACTCACACCCTGCATCAGGGTTCTCAACTCTGGGTGAGCTTCAGAACAACCTGTGTCATTTTCTAAAAACATGTCCAGTTTCCCACTCCTTAATCCCAACATCCAGGGTTTGCTTCTTCCTGTTCTGCATTTACCATTTTTAAAAGCCCTTCTTGACTTTGTTGTACAGCCAGGGTTGAAATCACTGCTCCAGAGGCTACTGCTACAAATGAGTTGTTAGAGAAGCAACACACAGGGTTATAGAGGACTAGGGAAACAGTGGAGTAACAGGAAAGGTTAATGTTCGCTAAGATTCTCTATGCCTTTGATTGGAGGGGTGGATAAACTGAAGTAGAATTGTGCACATGGCCATAAGGGCACAAAACAGAGAAATAGAAGGCATAGTTTCAGCCTTCTCTTGGACTCTCTCAGGGTGTCTTTGTAACATCCTAGACAATTTAGAAAAGTCGGTGCTCATTCAAGCTCACACATAAGAAACGATTTTGAGGGAGAAAGATATAATAAATCCAAAATAGAAAGGATCTCAATTTATAATTCAAAAATCAAGGTCAACAGCTACTAGTACTCAGTACTTGAAACATGGCTAGTGTGAAGCGAACATACATTGAGATATCCTAGTGTAAAATACACACCATTTTCCAAAGACTTAGCGCGAAAAAACTATAAAATATATCAATAATTTTATATCGATTGCATGTTGAAATTATAATGTTGAATATACTGAGCTCAGTATATTTATTAAAACTGTTTTCTTTTTCATTTTATAATGGGGACACTAGAAACCTTAAAATCACATTATGTCGTTCACATTCTACCTCTGTAAGACAACGCTGGTGATTAAGACTAACCTGGGGAGAACACCTGGTACTAAAGGGGCGGAGGTTAAGGGGAGCGGGGTGGGGCGGGCTGACTGTCAGAGCCTAAGATGAAAGAAGGTAGTAAGATGTTTTTAACACGCCATTTAAAAATAAACCCCTATAAAAGGTAGCCACTGTGTGGGATCACCCGGACAATACTGTGGGAAGAACGTCTTGGAGGAGGAAAACATTATTTAATTTCCTTGAAAAGCCCCAAAGAACTCAAGTCCAGCATTTAAGGTTCCTGATGTAACCAACCGGCCTCGTATTGGAAGCCGGGCCAGCTGGGCGTGGGAGGGCCCTGCCCCGCGGGAGGAGCATTCCGGTGTGGTGCAGGGAAGGCCCAGGAGCCACGCGGCTCAGGAAACCACCCCCGCGGCTGGATAGGAGAACACTTCACTGGCCCCTCCTTCGATGACTCTCCCTAGGCCCTTACCCTGAAAGTGGGAAATCACTTCTTCAACAACGCCCTCCGGGCCCATGCCTACGCTACGCTCCAAGGCCGCTCTCACTGTGGGCTAAAAGACCTCACCCAGGTGGGCCAAAGGGATGCGGGGAACCGAAGAAACCCAGGTGCCTGCTTCGACTACACGGGCCTGCGTGAAAACCCCTACTGGCTCCTAGTTTCAGCCTCTGCTGCCTTGCCTTCGTCCCGCCTCCTTTTCCCCGCCTCCACCTTGTACGTCACAGAGAGTGACGTGTAAAGTGAACAACCACAGTCCCTCTCCTCGAGAGCCAGTAGGGAAAGGGGAGGGAGGGGTGGGGGGAGGGCAGAGGACGGAAGGAGAAGGCTTGGCGGGGCTGGCTCGTCCCGGTCACCCAATCAGAGCTCTGGGGGGCGGGGCGGGGCACGAGAAGAGGGTGGGGGGTGGGGCTAGGGCTAGGAGTTAGAAGGCTGCGGGGAGGAGAGGGCGGGCTCCCAGCGATTAAAAGCGACCAATCAGGGCGCGCCGGCTTCATTCGGAGAGCGGCGTGGGGCGTCGCCGCCGCTGCCGCGCGCGCCGGGGGCTGGTTAAGGCCATGAAACAAAAGAAACCCTGAGAGGGCAGCCGCTGCCACCTCCACCAGCCCGCCCAGCTGCCGTCCCCACCCACCCACCTAGTTACCTACCTCTGCCACCTTTCCCTGCTCCTCCACCCCGCCCTCTCCGGTCTCTGGGCGGCCCTGGCGCTGCTCGGCTCGGGTCTCCAGCCCCGCTGCCTCCCCAGAGGAAAGGTGTTTGCGCGCTGAGCAGGGCCGGGGCCCTCTCCGCCATGGGGCTCGCCGCCTGCCGCGCCTGACCCGGCCGCCGCCGCCGCCGCCGCCATTGACAGCGCGCCGCCGCGATGCCGAGCGGCAGCTCCGCGGCCCTGGCCCTGGCGGCGGCCCCGGCCCCCCTGCCGCAGCCGCCCCCGCCGCCGCCGCCGCCGCCGCTGCCACCGCCCGCGGGTGGCCCGGAGCTCGAGGGGGACGGGCTCCTGCTGAGGGAGCGCCTGGCCGCGCTAGGCCTCGACGACCCCAGCCCGGCGGAGCCCGGCGCCCCGGCGCTCCGGGCCGCGGCGGCGCAGGGCCAGGCCCGGCGGGCGGCGGGGCTGTCTCCGGAGGAGAGGGCTCCTCCCGGTCGGCCCGGGGTCTCGGAGGCAGCCGAGCTGGAGCTGGAGGAGGACGAGGAGGAGGGGGAGGAAGCGGAGCTGGACGGAGACCTGCTGGAGGAGGAGGAGCTGGAGGAGGCAGAGGAGGAGGACCGGCCGTCTCTGCTGCTGCTGTCGCCGCCAGCGGCCGCCGCCTCCTCTCAGACCCAGCCGATCCCGGGCGGGTCCCTGGGGTCGGTCCTGCTGCCCGCCGCCGGCTTCGATGCCCGGGAGGCGGCCGCGGCGGCGGGGGTGCTCTACGGAGGGGACGATGCCCAGGGCATGATGGCGGCGATGCTGTCCCACGCCTACGGCCCAGGCGGCTGCGGGGCGGCGGCGGCCGCCCTGAACGGGGAGCAGGCGGCCTTGCTCCGGAGGAAGAGCGTGAACACCACCGAGTGCGTTCCGGTGCCCAGCTCCGAGCATGTCGCCGAGATTGTCGGTCGCCAGGGTGAGTGCGGGTGTGGGGGGTGTCCAGCTGGGCTTGGCCCCCGGGCGTGGGTGGGGAGACGAAAGAAAGGAGCTTGGGGCAGAAAAGGCGAACCCGGAGAGTCCTTCAGGTCCACCGGGAAGGGGTCTGGGAGGAGCCGAGGGTCGACGAGATGAGAAGATGGGTCACCTTGCGAAAACCCCACGGTGTTCCTCTCATCTTGCGTGATAAAAGGTGCTAAGTTTCTCGAGCCACCCTATCCGGCGGTGTTCACTTTACTCGGACTGTATTCCTGGAGCACCCGGCTGGCTTGGCACCAAAAACCTCAGTGAGGTGGTAAAAGGTCGGGTCGGTTGTGGATTCGGTGTTGTGCACGGAAAGCTTTGAGATTGCAAGTTTGCGCAGCCGACCGTCTTTGTAAAAGCGCTCAGCTTGCCTTACAACGGCTTGTTGGGAAGAAGAAATGGACAGAAATGGAGGCTTGTAGAAAGAGCTCGTTCGAGAGGAAAGGGGATGTTCAAGTGGTCGTTCTTACCGCCCGCCCCTCCTCTGTTCAAAAACTTAGCTTTTTTGCTAACTCTCTGTTGATCTTATTGTATTCGTTTCGAGACATTTTAACTCTCGAAAAGGCACATTGGGTACCTTTTAGAGCACTTTAGGGTACACGATGAAGAAAAATTGGACAGTAAAGTAATTGAGTTAAGGAACTTAATGCGTTTATACAGTTTTCAGTAAATTCTCTTCACTTGCCAGCACACCAGTACTGCAGACAGACTCCTCCCACATTGCTCAGACAAAGGACCTAGGTCTCAGATTCCAGGAGTAGATTTGTGGAGGTGGGGGAAGGGATGCCCAGAGTACCTCTGTATCCGACATTTTTAGGGAAAGTCTTATGGTCTTTAACGTAGTCCTTTTCCCTTTATTGAAGGAGTAAATATTACCTGCCGCTGCCGTATTACAATATGATTTAACCTGGTTGATGCATGTCTTTCTCCTGTTAGGTTGAGAGCATTGTCGGGGTCAAATAAAGAGAAGTGATGGCGCTGCTGCTTAAATGATCTCATCTTTCCCAAGTGGTCTAGAGTACACATAAATAAGAGGTCTGTCGAAATGGTGGTTTCAAATATCAGAGTTGGCTCATATCTTACCTCTAGGGTTTTAATAAGAAAAATCCATCTGAAATCTGGTTAGAGGAAGTAGCGTATTTCAGACTGCCTGGTGACTGGTACTTAAAGGCAGTGTTCAAAGCTGATGCCCTTCAATTAAGAGTTTATTTCCGTAGTTCGGTAGATAAATTTTGCATGCCTTTTTTTGTTTTTTGGTTTGTTTTTGCAATACTGAAGATACTAATCCAGGAGAGAACTGTTTCACCTCATATAGGATAAAATTATAACAGCTCAAATTATAGACTCAGAATGAGTTGGTTATTCGGTTAGCAACATCGGGGAATTGCTTTGTATCAGGTTTGTATTTTGCCAGGCATTGAGTTTATGGCAATGTGAGATTAATTCAGACTAACTTGGCTGCCCTTAAGAAGCTAACAGTCTTAAACAGCGGAATGGCGCTAATCTAATCTGAGTTAATGGCATTAACTATAGTGTGTGACTAAGTGGTACATGTCAGAACATCAACCCTGGAGGGCCTTGGAGAATGGATAGGACTTTAACAAATGGAGATGGAAGAAAGAATGAGGGACAATGTGAGGAAAGGTGTGGAGAAGTAATCTCTAGGTATGGTTGGAAAGTTGCTGCTGGGGGGAAGTTTGGTTTTTTTGATACTTAGGGTCTGATACTTAGGAGAGTGGTGAAAAGAGGCTGGGAAGGTGTCTGTTCAGGCCCTACTAGGGTGACACTTCCTCAGCACAAGTTGCTTCAGTGTGCTTATGGTGACAGTTTAGGATAATGAAAAGAACACTTACAGGACAGTTTTACTAGGGGACAAGATACTGATATCTTTTGTATATTTAGTTTAATACAAATTTTTGTCTTTATTATACCCTTTAAAGCATGATTAAATGTCCCTTAATTATGCAGACTGTTACCTTTATGCAGATCCATTATTTAAAAGTAAACTGAATTCATTTCAAGTTTGTATTTTGTACCAAATTATAGCAGTGAAATGGTCATTAGTTTTTCTTTCTAGGGCTGAGCTTACTGGTTAATAAGGAAATGTGAATCTATTTGTCTTAGGACATGGAGACAAATTGCTGACTATTCCTTTTACACTTACTATTTTCCCAGAGTTGACAGCACTGTTAAAAGTATGTCATCATTCTCTATCTTATCTTAAGAACAAAAAGTCTTACCCTTTTCCTGTTCTGAACCATTCAACTAGTGGATCATTGACCCACTTTGCCACGCACACCGCTCAGCAGCACCATGATAAAACCTGTAAAGTTATTTTCGCACTCCTGCAGAAAACCAGACAACTTCTAATGTTTGCATCCTTTTACAGTGTGATAATTTCCCCTTTCCCTAAGTGAATAAACAGGGCAAATCATTTAGTTTACTTTTTTCTTTGAATAACAAAATTTTCCTCCTTAAGAATTATCCCTTCCTGCCATTTTATTCATTACCTGAAGTCATAATTTTCTGTTTGACATGTCTTAATTGGTTTTGGAAATAATTATGTCACAGATGGAGACATCTGTGACCAGCTCTGAAGCAAAGAGTAGGACAAATGGAATTCTGAGTCATATAGACTAGCAACTCATGTAGATGGCCTCTAGCTCCATTGTCTTTCAGAAAAACAAACCACCGCTTTTGATGGTGATGAAAGTTTACAGAGTGTTGACCTCATATTTATACTCCCCAGCAGCATATGGTCACTTAGAAATGTTAAATTGGCCCCCTTTTTTAAGTGTGCATCTCATTTTGAAACCAGCAATACTTACTGTACAACAAAGCCAGGAATTGAAAAGAGGCTAAAGACTTGTAATCCAAGGTTTTATATTACTGTTTAAGATTAATGTACTTCTTTAACTATTTTCATTAGTGATTTACTTGATGGTTTATGTGTGTTCTCTAGCCGCCTAGTCAAGAAGGGCTATTTCTGGCTTTTTATAATTGTATACTGTCAAAAAACATTTAAGCTAGTACTCTCCGTATCTGGATATTTATGAATAATACATATGCTGATATACATTATAAAACATGTAAACAATTTTAAAAGGATGAGGTAAAGATGGAAATTGGAGTGTTTTTTTTGTTTTGTTTTGTTTTGTTTTCTGCACTCCAGTGCAGTGAATTTTCTTGCATCCTACTTTGGCTATCACTGAGCTAGACCTTCTTAGAAATTTTTTTCTTCTTTATTGTGCTACTCTCTCTCCACTGATCCCCAGTGATTGTGTATATTGTCACTTTTTAAACAGTTAATATGTTACATTGCTTGAGGTTGTCTTAAATACATCCTTGTGAAAAAATTTTCCCAGTTTCCTAGGGTGGAACCACTCTTCCAAGTTCTAAAAAGAGAAAGCTTGGTCTTGTACATAAATTCCCTGTTTAAGAAGAAATATACATTTCATGAGGAGAAATAGTTTCAGAATAGTGCTAAAGCACGGTATCTCTTTTGTGGAAGAGGGAGGATTGTTAGCATTCTCTCTGCCAGTTACTATATTACATGCCATTTAACTCTGCTAGGTGGTTATCTCCATTTTACAGATATAGAAACTGAGGTGCTGATAGGTATCTTGCTCAGATAGTGGAACTTGGGGTTAGACCAGTTTGTTTGCTAGTAAAGATAAAGTTCTCATTCTACATTGCTGCCTCAGTATTGAAGCATCTTGCTCAGAAAGGCTAATAATATTTTGGGTTAATTTCTGCCCTAATCATGAGTTGGGGTGCTGTATTTCTAATATGCATAACTTAAAATATCATCACTGTCCAGATTAATTTACTTAAAAAATTTTGGTGTCTACTACACAGAAGGCCACAGGTCATTCTAACATTCTAGTTCTAATGTGTCTAACTAGAAATTCACTGTCATTTATAATTCAGAAAGTTAATTTGTGTGTATATACATGCTAGCTTTAAAAATTAAATGTCATTTTTCTAGGCTTTAAAATCTAAATAATAGTTTGTATTAGCTCTGGGACCATTGGGGAAGGTTCGATTATTATAATTGTTTTGCAAATGGGTGGGGAATCTACTGCCTTTTCTTCCTGCCTTACTCAGCTAATGAACTGTTTTGATTCACTAGGGAGGAAGTGGAAGATAAAGTGGTAATTCAAGGGTGTATTTTCTGCCCCCTGGTAGAAATGCCATTGACCTAAAAATGATCCAGGGAATCAAGTATTTGAGAACTATTAATCTGTTAGAGATTTCCATTGAGGAAAATTTCCAACAGTGTCTGTGGGTTGGAATTCTAGGTAGTTCTTACATTTTAAGTTTTCAAGGAAAGGTGGAATTTAGTTATAAGACAGTGCTTAATATTTTATGGATTTGGTTTTGAATGAATTTAATATTTGTACAGATTGAAGAATTTATTGCTTTTGTCTTAAACTGAATACAAAAATGGTTTAGAATGTATGTTTTAATATAAAAATATTTGTTGAAAACTGTCCCAAATTGCCTTTAACAGTCTCAGCTCACCTGTGATATATTGGAAAGAGCCAGCAATCAGAAATTAAAATTCCTAAATTCTGATTACTCTGTGCCAGTAACTCACTTTGTGGTCTTGGACAAATCACTCAAACTCCCTAGGCTTCAGATCCTTCTTCAGCTGGGTATAATCATATCTACAACACCTCTGGGGACTATGAATTGTATGCAAATAAATTGACATATATGAAACTGTAAGTGATAAGCACACACTACTTTTGTTAAGTTAAATCTGAAATTAATTCCAACCACTCTGTTACTCTCGTTCACCTTTCCTCGGCTTGAGCAGGCAGTTTTCACACATTACTGTATTCATCTAAGGTGATAGAACTAGAACGAACTGATGTTTAAATTAGGCACATGGCACCTCTATCCAGATAGACGTAAATGATGCTGTGATAACAAAGAACCCCAGCATCTCAGTATTGAAGCAACAGTGGTTTATTTCTTATTCACAGGGGCTGTGCTCATTTTAGTCATTCAGAGTCTTAGACCAGTGAAGCAGCCACCATCTCAAGTGTTAGTTGGTCTTCCCCTGTGCCAGAAGGATGAGAGACAGTGGCACAGCACACACTGGTCTTTAAATGTTAGACCCAGAAGTAATAATGATCACATCCGCTCATATTTCATTAATCAGAGCAAGTCATCTGGACACATCTAACTTCAAGTGGGCGAGAAATTGCATTACAATCATGTGCCTACAGGAGAGAGCCAGAATATTCATGATGATTACCACAGTATTATTTTAAAATCTATGGGATTGTGACAGAATTTTTTAAATGTAATTTATGCCCTATAGGATTTGTAGTTTAAACTCAAAATGAAAAAAATTATAGATAAATGTGGTCATAACGGGAATAAAGACACAGACCTACTAGAGAATGGACTAGAGGATATGGGGAGGGGGAAGGATAAGCTGTGACAAAGTGAGAGAGTGGCGTGGACATATATACACTACCGAACGTAAAATAGATAGCTAGTGGGAAGCAGCCACATAGCACAGGGAGATCAGCTCGGTGCTTTGTGACCACCTAGAGGGGTGGGATAGGGAGGGAGACGCAAGAGGGAAGAGATATGGGAACATATGTATATGTATAACTGATTCACTTTGTTATAAAGCAGAAACTAATACACCATTGTAAAGCAATTATACTCCAATAAAGATGTTTAAAAAAAAAAAAGTGGTCATAAGATACTAAATAGGAAAGTATATTCGCAGGTTAAAAACTCCTTTAGGGACTTTCCTGGCCGTCCAGTGGTTAAGACTGCATTTCCACTGCAGGGGGCAAGGTTCGATCCCTGGTCGATCAGGGAGCTAAGATCCTACATGCTGCGCAGCACAGGCAAAAAGGAAAAAACAAACTCCTTTAGGAAACTCCAAACAGATTATGGATAATCTGTTTTAAGGCCCCCTTGATCTTCAGGTGATTCTAAAGTGATAATATTTATTAAACTGCATCTTAATCCTTCTCAAGTGGCTTATATACCATAATGCATGTTTACTTTTAACTTTTTTTCCCATACTATCATTAGGTACTATATAGACATTTATAAAGGATTACATCTGATATTTAAGCTTTTAAAATGATATTCTAATACCAAGCCAAACTATGCTAAGTTGAATATGCACAGTGTAATGTTATTTGAATACTTTGAGGCTTTATTCCATGACTGATTTGGAGAATTTTAAGTTACACTGCATAATTATAGCGCCTCTTTCATGCCAGTGTTCGAGATTTAGGAACAATTCGTGTGGGCATGGTTTGTTGCCTTTGTCCAGTAAGCAAAAACTGCAGTTCATTGTGTGCAGGGAAGCCTGATTTGACCACAAGTAAAGTGGTATCGTGAAATAATAAGACTAGGCCTTAAAATAATAAAGAAAATTATTTAACGAGCTGCAGATGTAGTTGAAGGTAAGCATAGTTTCATCTTAAATGTAGTTAGAGGAGAGTTGGGGGAGGTAATAGTTCCAAACTACTAGAAGGTTACCAGTGTAAAATGTTTGGCCTTTGGGCTGACCTTTTTGTTACTGTCCCCCTTTCTATACCACTCTCCCCTCCCCTTTGGCTTATCTTCCATCTTTCCACCAGTACCTGCAGGAAAGGACGTTGAACTTGGAGTTAGGAAACTTGTTAGAGACCTGGCTTTACCATTTGTTGCCTGTGACCATGGACAAATCGCTAAAGCTCACGGAGTCTCGGTTTCCTCTGGTGGGGGAAAGCTAGTCCATCCAGCTGTTCTTCCCGGTCCTCCCCCACCCGCTCTCCGTTGTGAGGATCAGGTATGAGAAGATGTCATTAGTACAGATTCACTGTACAATGGAAAGTATAGAGATAATAAATTATATATGAGGCAGGGTAAAGTTTATAATTTTTTTTTACTGCTAGATTTGTACGCTGAGCAAATGCTAGTTGAAACCAAAAATTGTCATTTTAGTAAGTTTTTCCTAGGACATGTATACCACTATATTGTTTAAAGTTTACAACGTCTTAAAATTTTATTTAAAATCAGCACTTTTGAAATGTATTTCCTGGTAAAGACCTAAGCTAGTCTATAGTCTGGAAGAGAATCATTTACAAATGAATCTGTTTCCATTATATGATTCCCATACAGAGGTAATTCTCAGCTTTCTGTTAACATCCTCTAAAGGGCATGAACCTAATTTTAAAATCCCCAGTTAGGAAAATTGTTCTGCCTTTCATCTCTAATTTACACCCTCTTCTGGGTGTCACAGCTTTAGTGAAAGGCCAAATATGAGCCCTTTTTTTGTGAAGTATGTCGATCCTCTTGTCTAAACTACATGAAAAAGGAGGGAGATTTTAAATTTAGTTTAATCTCTATTTTTAAAAATACCTTTAATATGCAGGGAATTCTCCACTTCTAGGAATCAACTAGGAAAATAAGGCAGGTTGAGAGAATGGTGTATTTAGGGAATTGGGGTATTTAGGAATCATTCGTTTATAACTTTGGGCAATTCTCAGCTTCAGTTTTCTTCACATATGAGATTGAACTAGATTATCTCTTGTAGCTCTTATATTCTTATTTTTGTCCAAAAAGAGTTCCTAAAATCATGTAAAAGTAAACCAGGTTTCAAATTACCAATTAGATTGACTTCAACATATCTCCTCCCATTTTCGTAAAGTTTATAATATCTTCACATGTTTTTCACAATCTAAATATAAGTTTTATCGTCAGGATTTGAATTTTAAAAATTTTTTTAACTTTCTATAGAAAATTGATCCATTTGATTTTTAAAAGTAATAATAAAAACATTTAAATGTATCAGGTAAGTAGATCATCTCATTTGATCCATTCTTATTTCCACCATACAGATAAGGAAACAGGTCTATGGGGATACAAATAACTTATCCAGGGTCTCAAGCTAATAGAATTAGAGACTTGAACACTCCAACTCAGTAAGTGGTAGAACAAGGAGACAAAGCGAGGATATAAAGGGCTTGAACACCACCACCAACCAACAGTATAAGAAAAGAAAATGACAGATCAATATCTGTACTTGAACACATGTAGACACCAAATCCTTTTGGTGCTTGAAGTTTGGTACAAGTCAGTGAGGGCAGAACTGAATCTCAGTCATCTTAATGTCAATTAAAGTACCTGAAACATAGCAGATACTTGCTGTTTATTTTATTGAACTGAATAGTTGGATTAGAAACTTGGCATTTTATTAGTTATCATTTTAGTTTTCATGTTGTGGGGTTCTTTAAACTCTTGCCTTTACTTGAGCCAGTGAACCTAAAGTTGTTTGGATCTGTTTGTTTTAGATGCTACTTGATTTAGGGCATTAGATGTCCATATGAATACTGGTAATCAAAACTAAGATCACATAAATGAAGCTGTTTGAAGTGTTGACATAGTGATGTCTAAAGTGAAACAATATTCTTAACAGAAAATTTTGACTAGAGCTACAAGAAGGGCCCTTGAACCCGGGAAAGGAAAGCTGTTTCTATATTGTGCGTTTAGGAATCCATTGCATAGCTGGTCTAAACAATTTATTTAAATGTTGGGTTAAGTTGTGTGCATAAGAAACACTCTCTTACTGGGATTTAGCTGATATTCATCAGTCTTTGAAGCTCTTAATACTGAAAAACTGAGTCCTTGTAAAATTATAGGAGTTTTGAATAGTCTGTCTAGATTCTTCCAAGAGGAAAGGGATCTTATTTATATATAACATCATTAACGAATATGATCCCCTCATTAATTCTAATATATCATGAAATGTACATATAAAATAAGGTGTTTCTCTAATGCTTTTAGAGAAAAATAGTATGGAGTAGTGAGAGGAGTATGGAATTATTAAGGCAACTTGTATTTGAGATCTGACTTTCCAGCTGGGAGATCTCGCTAAGCTCTTTCAGTTTAGTTCTTTCCTGTCCTTCCTAAAGCTATTAAGCCAATCATCACTCTGTTATGATTAAATGAAAATATAGGAGAGTTTGGAAAACTGAAAGGTGTGCTATGAATTTTACTATTTCAAAGCCAAGCCTTTTGGCTTAGTTTACTCATGAAATACTTGAAATGGTGGTGGGGGAGGGGAGTTAGGTAGCCTAAAAAAGCTGTCCTTTACTGAACACAAGCATTATAATAAGTATTTTTAATACATTATTTCATTTAGTCCTTGCAACAACGAAATGAGAGAAGTAACTTTAATTATAGTTCCTCAGCCATGAAGGGAGAGATAGAGGTTTGGTGGCCTGTTAGAGCTCCCAAAGATGGTGTGTGATGGTCTGTTCAGAGTCTTATGTTCCCAGCTATAATTCAACCTACTTTTCTTGAGGAAAGGAAGAATAGATTTATGCATGTGAGATATGGTAGTATCTGATTTCCCAAGTGCTTTTGAGACTTCAGAAAGAAGTGATTTTATATTTCCTAGGAGAAAAGGGACTAGGTCAAAAGATAAAAGCATTGGAAAGCAGCTAGAGGTTGAATGACCTAACATTAAAACCACAAGCAAACTCTGGTGGTAGATTAGAACCCAGTCCTGCAGATAATCAGGTTTTTCTCCCTTACATTTTTTCCTTTAAACTAGACCTTGGAATAATATTAGTAAGTGGTAGCTGTGATAAAGTCATATCTATATTTGTATTATTCTTAAGTTCATAGAGCCTTTCACACACACAGTCTTCATCTTTTCCAAATGACTGTGTTTATTACTCAGAAGAGTTTGTTACTCAGAAGATTTGGGGGGGTGGGGAGGGGAAGTACTAGGAGGATTTTCCAGGTTATTTAGGGAAATATATGGATAGAGATAAGAATAAGGCATGTTTAGGAGATGATAATATCTGGAAGAAGGTAAGTGATGGCCGCTTAATTAGGCGATGGATGGGGTGGGAGCTGGGGGTAATTTAAATATCAAGCCCAGAGTTCTAATTTTCTTGAAGGTAAAAAGAACTACTCAAGGAATTTCACTCCCCCTCTTCATTGTTATTAAAGTGTGTTTCTGTATGTGTGTGTTACTGATTTCCCTTTTAAAATAAAACCTCTTGGAGAGAATTTCTGAAGAAAGATATACCCCAAGGATGACCCAAAGTGAAAATACACATAGTTTTGGTGTGTGTTTATAAGGGTTTTAGCTTTCTTAAATCACCTTCTATTTGTAGCTAATTGATGAAATGAATGGGAAATACAATGAATTTAATTTCTGGAAAACAAAATCCTCTCTCGGAAATCTGCCACACTTCACATAACGTTTGGGACTTCTTTAAAAAAACAAAACAAGTTCTTTGCCACCTACAAGATAGACTTCAAACTCCCTTGACTCCTGTTAAAGACTGAATCATTCCCCATCTGACCTGCTCCCCTGCTATTCTACCCTCCAGTCACTTAAAGCTCCCACAGCACTGAGCCAGCTGTGTCCGTCTTGTGCTCTTGATTCCTGCTTTGGCACTTGCAGTTCCCTCTACTTTCCTTCCCACCTGGCAGAACTACTTTCTTCAAGCCTAAGTTCAAATGCCTTTGAAGTCGTCTTTCATTTTCTGTAAGCAACAAAGCCCTCTCCTTTTCTATGCTCCCACTGCTTTGTATGCCTGTTTTCATTAATGCAATTATCTTATATCAGTATTATCTTATATCAGTATTATATCAGTATTGTTGTCATGACTGTGAGCTCCTTTCCTTTCTATACTGTGAGCTCCTTGAGAGCAGAAATTATGATAGTTCCTGTATATCACCTGGAATTAGCACCTGCACGTTTATAGGGAATTTAATATTTGAATGGATAAGTTTAAGCATCAGGTTTGTGAATGTTCTAGGGCCAAAGAAGGAGTAGTTAAGCTAGGAACACCTAGCCAAATCCCTTAGAACAAGTGGAGGCCAGGTTTTCCTTGTGCGTCTCTTACCAGATCACTTATGTCTCAACATAAACACCCTGTCTTTGTCAGCACCCTGGCTTATATATTTCTTTTGTACCTATTTTGATTTTTATCAATAGTTTATCCCTTCATCCTACTCCAGTGCCCGTGATCCCCAGACTTTTCTTGTATTTATATCTAGCTACTTACATCTGGCGACTGCCTTGGACATTGGGCCTCTCTTCTTGGCTTAGTGTTTGAATTTTTTCTGAACCAAATACTTTTCTTTGTTCAAAAGCCAGGGACCTGGAAGAATGGAGGAAATAATTGGAGAAAGGGAAAAATGGTAATGCGGTAGGCAGAATAAACCCCCTTTCCCTGAAGATGCCTACACCCTACATCCCTGGAAACTCTGAATATGTATATGGAGTATGGACCTTGAGATGGGGAGGTTGTCTGAGATCATCTGGGTGGGCCCAGTGTAAACACAGGAGTCCTTAAAAGCAGAAGAACTTTCCCAGCTGGGTCAGATACAAGAAGGGGAGAGATCGGAAGCATGAGAAGTAATCAACCTCCATTGCTGGCTCTGAAGAATGAGAAACAGGGCCACAAGCCATGTTGATGGCCTCTAGAAGCTGGGAATGGCCTTCAGCAGACAGTTGGCAAGAAAGCAGGGAGCTCAGTCCTGGGATGGTAAGCAACTAAATTCTGCCAGTAACCTGAAAGAGCAAGGAAATAGATTCTCCCCCAGAGCTTCCAGAAACACAGCCCTGCAAACACGTTGGTTTTAGCCCTGTTGAGACCCGTGTCAGACTTCTGACCTACAGAATTGTAAACTAAAAAATTTGTGACATTGAAGCCACTATGTGGGGTGACTTGTTATTGGCAGCACTAAAAAACTAAAGCAGGTAATAAGCAAAATTAAAGGACAGAACAAGATTTCTGGATTGAGGCCTCCATTTTCCTTCTAGCTCTCAGCTCCTACAGGCCACCTGTAGTTCCTTGCCACGAGGTCTCCATGGGCAGATCAAGCACAGATTGTCTGCTTGCTTCCGGGCTAGCCAGAGCACATCTGACTACTTCTGAAGCCAGCTGGAGAAAACTCTTTTAAAGGACTCGTGATTAGGTCAGGGCCACCCATATAATCTGGATAATCTTCCTATTTTAAAGTGAATTAATTTGGACTGGAATCATATCTACATTACAGACTGTAATTCTACATCTGGTTCTTCTAAGTATGTCATTCCACATGTTTCATGGAATTAAAAAGTGGCCTTATAGATCTAGTCTAGTGCTTTTAACCTTTTCTGACTGTGACCCACCCCCCTCCCCCCCACCCCGCAAAAGAACATTTTATGTTGCAGCCCATTGTACACATATTTACTGAAACATTTGGAACCTGTTCAATTGATATTGCAAACCATGGTTTCAAAAACACTGAAGATATCATTTCAATTCCATTTCTTCAACTCCTCCCAGCAACAGAGGACCTCTCCCTCTTAACTGCTCAGGCAGCTGGTGGAAGAGGCTCTTCTTTACCCTGCAGAAGCAAGACCCAACCTTTGCTACTCTACCAGGGAGTGAGAGGACCAGAATTCTGGCTGCAGCTAAAGAGTTTTAAGGTGAAACAGTCTCAGCCACAGTTATAGAGAAAGGGGAAATGGGTTCCTACAGGAGGGAGGTAAGCTGGAGACTTTCTCTTGGGAGAATTTACTTCCAAATCAAAATAAGGGCTTCCCTGGTGGCGCAGTGGTTGAGAATCCGCCTGCCGATGCAGGAGACACGGGTTCGTGCCCCGGTCCGGGAAGATCCCACATGCCGCTGAGCGGCTGGGCCCGTGAGCCATGGCCGCTGAGCCTGCGCGTCCGGAACCTGTGCTCCGCAACGGGAGACGCCACAGCAGTGAGAGGCCCGCATACTGCAAAAAAAAAAAAAAAAAAAAAAAATCAAAATAAAATTGCAGCTATGCAAGTTATTAGTGCTATCCTAGTTCTTAATCTCTACGCAGTCTGGTATAGAGCTTGCCATATGTTGGTTTTTATTTGTAGCTGTAAGAAAACAATTATTAGTCCTTCCTTCTTGGACTTAATCAGCTTCGAGGTTAAAATCGTTTACCCTGCTGTTCATAATTTTTTTTTAAATCTCGGAACTAGCCAAAAGTCTGATTGATATGCTTAGTGTAATAAAATGTATCATTTCTTCATAACTAATTTCTAAATTTTTCTAATTTTTCTTTGGAAAAAAGACTAATGCATTTGTATGGTTCAAAATTTGTAAGAAATAAAAGTGTACAAGGAAAATTGTCACGCTCCTACCCTGTCCCTAAGTCAACCAGTTTTATGACTGCAGAGTATTCCCTTATATAGCTGTACCAGCCTCACACTAATACAAACAGTAATATAATGCAAAGGTCATTTGCTCCTGTGCAAGTATTCCTACAGACGCAATTCTATGAGTGGGATTGTAGGGGCAAAATGATACTTGACTTGTAATATTGATGGATATTGCAAACTGCCCTTGAGTTTATACTCTTAGCAGCTAAATATGAAGGGGTTTTTTTCCCATTCTTAATAGCACTGTTTATTTGTTTTTGATATTTGAGAGTCTTATAGGTAGAAAATGACACCTCAGTTCACATGAAAATGGGAATTTTCATGTTTGGAGCCATTTATATATTTCCTTTTCTGTGAGCTGTTTCTTTCACCTATTTTTTCTGTTGGGTTTTGGTGTTTTGATATATAAGGGTAGGTATATGGGTACCTGTGTAAGAGAGAGAAATTAGCCATTTGTAATGTGAGTTGTAAATAATTTTTTAACGTTGTATTTGGTGAGTTTTGCCATGCAGCAATTTTTTTAAAGTGCAGTCTAATTTTTCAGTACCTTTATGGCTTATGAATTTTGTGACACTCTGAGATTATAAACTTTTCAATGTTTTTTTAAAATATCATTGTACTTTCAAATAGAAAATCTAAAATACTCCAAAAAGCGTTTTTACCTCCTTTACCTGCAAAATAGTAAAACAGATTGTTTTTTTTCTCCTTAGTTTGTGTCATCTGTTTAGAACTCTGCCTATTCAAATTGTCCCAAACTTTATAACGTGTATATATATTCTAGAAACCGTGTGTTGGTTGTTGGGAGCTCAGAATATGCATGTTCTCATAGAAACAATAGTGTGATTGATGAGGTTTCCTATAGGTTTCCCGATCTGAGTTAAGGCTACTGTGTTAAAACTGTCTGAAAAAATTTAGGAGCAAAAAGAAATGCTTCTATTTCTGTTGGCAGTGGCGTATAAGGGGTTGGCTTTGCTATCTTTCTGTTCCCTCTTTCCCCTGATCTGCAAAACCTAAGCGCATGACCCTTTTGGGCAGGGTAGGCCTATCTGAGAGATGGTCCACACTCCAACCATCTGTCTTCTCTGTCTTCCTAATGAGCCATGTATTAAACATCTATTTATTTGTACCATCCATAGGCCCAATAGTGTTTGTGTATCTTTAGGCATATTTTCTTAGTTAATAATATACTTACTAGGTATTAAAGTATTCTACTAAGGTACACCTGGCAGTTGCTTATAGTCTTAGAAGCATTTAGAGAAGTTTCTTAATGCAGCTTTCTAATGTTCACTACAGTAAGGGTTGAGAGGGGCCAACCCTAGGCTCTCAAGCTAACGCTCCCTTTGTCCTTAATAGAAGTTGCCCAGTGTTCTTCTGCAGGATGATCAGGACTCTCTTTGTTAGAAATGTGTGATTCTAGCAGACTGCCTTCTTACTGAGTTGTAGCTCAGAGAAGAAACTCATGTGTCCAGATAATGATAGTAACTCCCCTGAGTGTGTAGTATGAAGAATTAGGCGTTCATTCCACCCCTTTCAGTCTTTCTTAGGCATCTCTCCATCAGTCACATATTGGCCAATGGAAAATGATTGCAGTTCTCAACCTCAAGCAGCACCTACTGTGCTGACTGAGGGAGTTTCCTAGAGATTTAGCGTGTATAAATGATAAGTAGACGTAGAAGTTTTTTGTTCTGGTCTTCCAATTCATTTTTTTTGTGTGTGGAGCAAAAGCAGATATATTTTCCTATACTCAGAAGTTACACTATAAATTTAACCTTGTAGTTCATTGTAGATATAAACTCACAGCAGCACTCTATAGTAAAAACGTTCATGTTTTACAGTAGCGTAAATTTGACTGATTGCAGTCGGCCCTTCTTAACCTCCTTCAGTTACTGCACTATGTGCTTTCTTTGCAGTTTTGCTTTTAGCTGCACCACCCACCCCACCCCCACCCCCCAGTCTTCTTGAATATAACCTTCAGATTAGAGAAAGTGTTTTCATGATAGGTACCTAAGATCCAGCAGTGAGAAAGCAGCCGTTTCTGAGTTCTACAATTTGTTGGAAGGAGAAACAGGATCTTCATTTGTGGTTCAGATCCAAAAGTTCAGTGGTAGGTTGAGTAAAGTTGTTATTGAATAACATATTCAGTAGCTTCATAGCATAAAGTTAGCATAATCAACTCCCTTCAACAGGGTTGGATTAGCAGTATGGGGCCAGAATATGAAAATCAGGCTGGGAAAGCTCAACAAAAATGCTTAGATGCAAAGCAATATGTATAAGAAGGGCCCAGTGTTCTTATATAGAAAAATGATCTTTGTTTCAGCAAATGTTATATGGCCACCCCGTGGCATATACTTATAGCCAACCACCCAGTGCTTTGAGAGCATCTAAACTGAAATCTGAAGGGCTACCAGGAGTTAAGCAGAGCTGGTAGTAAAGGGGCAAGAATAAAGGAACATTCTGATAATGGAAGCAAGGGAGCATGCATAGGAGTTTAATAGGGTGGAAGCACACCCACAGAGTTTAAGAAGTGAGGAGGGGGAAGGAGAAGGGGTACAGAGATAAGGCTCGAGAGAAGTAATCAGGTACCAGGTACAGAGGAGCCTGTGTGTGCCGTACTGTTGACTTTATCCTTATGGTAAAAGGGAGCCATTAAAGCACTTTATGCAAAGAAATGAGCATGTGATAGGTGCTTTGTTTAGAAAGCATCATCTGCCTAAAGTGACTATAGAGAATGGATGGGAAGTGAGGCAAGAATGGAGGCAAGGAGACCTATTTGGTAGGAGGTGGAGGGTACTTCTGGCAAGCTTCACATTAAGAACTTTGAAAAGTATAACCCCAGAGTTTTATGCTTTAGTTGTATATTTGACATCTTTGTTACCGTTTGAAACCCTCTAATCTTATGCAGTTGGCACTGGTAATGGGTGATTACTCCAAAAAGAAATCATGGGTAGTTATGCATAGATGTCTTAGATGTTTTATTTATTTAACTTAAATATACTCAGGATTTAGGGCCAAAGCCTTTTATTTGAGAATGGGGCTGCCAACCAGCGTAGTCCTTCAATAAAACCACATTCAATGACCATATTCCATACAATTTCCAATATGTTTCTTTTGAATTTAGCAAGAACTTTACAGTGAGTGCAAAGTTATTCTATGTTAGTTTTTTTACCCCAGGATTTTACAGTTGTCTCACCCATAGTTCGACAGCATCTTTTTTTTCTTTAAGGCACTCGTCTTTATTGAAATTTTTTTAAATAATCAATTTTCATACAAGTTCAGCATCTTCTCACATTTATATGTTACTGCTTTATGTAATTGTTAATTTAGTTAATGCATGAATGCAGCTAGTATAAACAGATGGGAATCAAAACAACTGATTCTTAGTGAAGCCTGAAATGCAACTGATGGAACAGAAAAGAGATGATGTACTAGCCTTGAGTGTTTTGCCATTGTCATCAATTGAGTTTTACAGAGGAAAGAGTAATGTTAAGGTAAAATAAGACGGTTAAATGGAAGTCAGTTGAAGAGTTTTTACCACAGTATAGTTGTGTGGAATTTGAGGTTCTGGGAATAGCAAAAAGACTATATAGATTATGAAGTCAAACTTGGTTTAACTCTGGCTCTGCCACTTACTTGCTGTGTGAACTTGAACATGTTATACAATTTTTCTGTGCTTTATATTGCTTAGCAATAAAAGGAGTATAATAGTCTCATCCTTAGGGTTGTTATGTAGATTAAATAAGATGATAGATATTAAATGTCTCACATGTACATTAATGGTTTTTCTTTGCCACAAACACCCTGCATGGTAGTAAACTATTAGTGTTCTGAAAGGCAGACCCACTTATAGTGTAGCTGGCCTATTTCATGCATCATTTGCGATGACTGATAATAAGAGGAAGAAACGGTAAGCCTGACCTCTGAGTTAAAGACCTCCATAGAGGTGTCAGCTCCTCCCTGAGAATGAGAGATCACCAGGAAAGTATGCCTCAGGATCTAGGAGTCTTAGTGGAATTAGGAAAGCTTTATCATCATCTAGTGATAAGTTTTTGTGATAAAGAAAAAACTCTAAAACTTAAAGAGGGAAGAAAAACTGCCCAGACGCAGACTTTTAGCTTGAAAGGAGCTTTCTGTGATTTGTCTTTATCAATATTATTGAAGTAGATGTTGATACTTACAAAATATTTCTTTCTAACAGGTTGTAAAATTAAAGCGCTGAGAGCCAAGACGAACACGT